>NC_072429.2:142397500-143647500 GCF_028878055.3 Symphalangus syndactylus
GGTGGGTAGGGGTGGGGACAGTACCCATGCATGATCAGGAGGGACATCAGGGCCACGTGCAGGTGATGTCTGCATTGTCCGGCTTCTTTTGCACCCTGGAGCCAAGGGGAGCCCCATGCTGGGCTTGGCCGCTCCCTAGAGTAATGGGCCCGTGGCCCTGCCCACCCCTGCCTGTGTGTTTCTCTGCCTGTGAGGAAGGGCAGGGCGATTTAGGTGAGACAGTTCCACCAGGCGTGTCCATGGCTGAGGCATGGCAGTAACCTCTGCTTCAGGGAGCTTGAGGCATGTGCTGCAGAAGGGTGTGGCCATCCTCGGCCCACAGGGGCTTTAGGGGTGCAGGTGTGACTGATGACAGGCCCTGCCCTCCTGGGGCCACACAGGAGGTTCCTGAGAAGCAATACTAAAGAAACTGACCTTTGGTCCGTTTCACCCACATCTGCTTGCCTGAGCTAAAAGCCTGGAGAGAGGCAGTCTCCTGGCCTGTGGGAATTAAGCAGGTCCAGAGTCACATCCAGTTGCTTACTTGCAGAAGCTGTGGCCTCCAGGTCCAGGGAGGGACACACAACACTTGATGTGGCCAGGGAGTGACTGTTCCTGGGAGAGTGGACAACCCTCCTTGGTGGGGACCAGTCTACCTGCACACGGTCGCCAGCCTTCCCCGCTTCTGTCAGGGCACACAATGGCCACACAACTTTCAGAGCTTGCAAAAGAGAAGGAACAGTGGATTTGGCTACAACTGGGACATTAAATTCACCAGAAAACCTGGTATCCGGGCCCAACAGTGACTTTTTTTTTTTTTTTAGACAGAATCTCTCTGTCGCCAGGCTGGATTGCAGTAGCGCAATCTCGGCTCACTGCAACCTCCGCCTCCCGCAATTCTCCTGCCTCAGCCTCCTGAGTAGCTGAGACTACAGGGGCGCACCACCACATCCAGCTAATTTTTGCATTTTTACTAGAGACAAGGTTTCTCCATGTTGGCCAGGATGGTCTTGATCGCTTGACCTTGTGATCCACCCACCTCAGCCTCCCGAAGTGCTGGGATTACAGGTGTCAGCCGTCGCACCCAGCAGACTTTTTTGTTTTTTGTTTTTTTTTGAGATGGAGTCTCGCTCTATCACCCAGGCTGGAGTACAGTGGTGCCATCTCGGCTCACTGCAGGGGTTTCACTGTGTCAGCCAGGACGGTCTCAATCTCCTGACCTCGTGATCCGCCCGCCTCCGCCTCCCAAAGTGCTGGGATTACAGGCCTGAGCCACCGTACCCGGCCTTTTTTTTTTTTTGAAAAAAAAAGGTCCTCCTTTGAAAACCCTTTCGGGTGACTTGAAAGGGTGAGTGGGGTGGGAGTAGCCCGGGTCCTAGAAAGCATTTGGAAAGGCAGGCACAGCCTCGGGGCCCTGAGACTGGCAAGGCCATGCCACGCGACAGGCCACACCTGAGCCCCATCTTGAGAGCTGCACCACCAGTGAGCTCTCCAGCAACATGGCCCATTAGAGATTGTTTGGGCATCAAGGCCAAGACTGTCCTGGCCCGCTGGCTGGAGGTGGAAAGGGAATGAGTGTCAGGGCGCACCTGCCCTCTTGCCCTCCAATCTTAGACTCTGTTGGAAGATTTGCCCTGGGGTGGGCTCTCTGCAGGTGGATCTGATGGACCCTGGGGCCACAGCATCCCCATGGAGGGACCAGCCCACTGTGCCACCAGGAGCCTCCCAGGAATTCCAGCGGGGAAGAGTCACACTCCAGAGGACACGTGGACTTTGCATGAACCTCACTCCTCCTGGCAGGGCAACCAGGTTCTGGGCAGTGCCAGAGCAAGGTGGGGCTGGACACACTCCTAACAGGCAGCTGTGTGGTGCAAGCCTGCCTGTGCTGCACACAGCGTGCCACAGGATGGCAGGGACTCTCCCGGGCACCATGAGGGAGAGGGAGGAGCACAGGAGTGCTGCCTGCCCACCACAGCCAGCTCCTCATCTCAGCCCCCATCTGGGGTGAGCGTGGCATCACTGTTGGGTTTGCCCACCAGACTGTCCAGCGTGCTGTGGGGTGTGGGCAAGCCTGTGCTAGGTGGGCAGCACATGCTTGCCCTGGGGTCTAGCTCCTGGTTGCAAGGTGAACAAGGAGGCCGGGCTGGAGTGCAGTAGCGCAATCTCGGCTCACTGCAACCTCCACCTCTCGCTTCCCTCTTTGGGGCTGCTACTGAGAGGATCCATGTGGCTGTGTCCTGAAACCCATCCCCACCAGTGCCGAGGGTGTGCCCCCCATGGGTGCTCCTAGCCTGTCCCGGGAGGTGCAGACCTCGGACAGATGGCTGGCTTGAGAGCTTCCTGAAGGCTAGCACGGACGCCCATGGTGCTTCCATCTGGCCTTCACTGGCTGGCCTTCTCTTGATCTGTTTCTGGTATGTTGAATCCCGTTTTGGTATCTTCTGTGGAGGATCCAAACGAATCCACCAAACCTTGCCCCTGACTCCACAAAGACCCATGCCCTTGACCTGATCCTCAGCTTCCTGCATATGGCCTGCAAAGAGACACTCACCCCAGTGCTGACAGCTCTAACCCCATCCATTCCATGCCTGTTAGACCACAGTGCAGCTTCTCTGTCTTAGGGTTAACCCAACCTGACCTGGCCACAGCCTGTGTCTGGAGCCTGCCTGACCTTTAACCCTGCTGCCAAACTGGCTCTTTACCTGGGGCCGTATCAGGGACTACGGCCTATTACCCCAGCCCGAGCCAGATCTTGGACCAGGGTCAGCTCCCATAACCACACTCAAAACAGATGCCCAACGCTTTCCATCCATGTGTGTTTATTTTAGATGCTTTCCGTGTGGGAGCTGGGGAGACAGGTCAGTAGGACCCCATGCCTGTGCCCGAGGGGCCCCAGTCTGGGCAATGGTCCCAGCCCTTCACAAGGCTGTGCACACTCCCTGTGCACTTGCGGAGGCTTCTCTGAGGAGGAGGCTGCGAAGGAAGCCTTGAATGCAAGGACATTTCCAGGCAGGCATCCTAGGTGCGGGGATCTGCTGCCCAAAGCCAGAGAGGTGAGGTCACAGCACTGGCAGCTGCCAGAGCAGCCTCTTCCTCGTGTGTCCAGTGGCGCGTTCCTCATTCAGCCCTGGGAGAGGTGCTGGGGTAGTGTCACAAGTGCTTGGTCTGATTGGGCGTGCACACGGGACCCCTACATCTGGACCCCCAGGTGTGATCCGGGGCCTACGTGGTCCAGCTTGGGGGGACACCGGGGCCAGCTTCTGGAGAGGGCCAGGCTCCCATGAGGCCTGACATAATGAACAGGGGGTGATGATGGCCTGGCTGAGAGGGCACAGCAGGTGTGGCCGGGAGACAGGTCAATACTCTTCAGCAGAGAGGATGCCCGCCAGGAGCCTCAGGATGCTGGCAAGGAATGGGGTGAGGGATGAGGATCGGGGGTGCAGCTGCAGGGCTGGCCAAGGCCCGGACAGGCCACAGCGTCTGTCCAGGCATGAGGTGGAGACCCAAGAGGGCAGCCTATGGGACCACCAACTTTGGGGTCCCCCACCAGACTCAAAAGGCCAGGTGCCATCTGGGCCAGGAGCCAGGCCCAAGGTTGGGACACGGGGCATGCTCCAGGGGGCTGTGAGAACAAGAGCCCTGACGGGGACAGATGGGTGCTGGCTGTCCCTCTCTGTCGCCATCAGGGCGGTGGGTGCCTGAAGAGGGGTCGCGGGGGTGGGGGGTGGGGGTGGGCACTGGCGTCCAGCACCAGGCCCAGGGAGCCCCTCCGTCAGGGCGGGGACGGCTGCTGTGCGTGTGGGGTGCCTGAGTCGGACCCTGGCCCGCGGGCCCCAACCCCGAGCCTCAGGCTCGGCGGGGTCCGGAGCAGCCCCAGCGGCCCGCGAGGCTCCGGCGCTGGAAGGGGCTGTCGGCGAAGACTGGTGGGGGCCGGGCGGGGCGCGGGGCGAGGCGGAGGAGGCGGGGCCCACGGGGGCGGCCCCGGGCGCGGGCCAGCATCGCCACCTGCTGGGCGGACACGTGCGCTGCCGCGGCCACGGCCGGCTCGGGGTCGCTCTGCAGCCGCCCTAGGTCTGCGAAGAGATCGCGGCTCAGGCTGGGGAGCCCAGGAGGGCTGAGTGCCCGGGCCGTTGGCCCTTCACCCACCGCTCCCGTCCACTCCGCCCTAGCACCAGCCACCTCTCCAGGACACCATCCCCTGGCAAGGTGGGGCCTCACCCTGGAACAGGGAGTCCAGCAGGTCCTGGTTGACACAGCCGGGGCTGGCGTGGTGGACAAGGAAGCCTGGACCACAGCAGATGCATGAGTGCGGGCCCCACAGCCCCACAGGGGGAGGCTGGCCCAGCTCCCAAAGCCCCGGTGCCAGGGGCAGTGTGACCCCGGGCGGCCTCACCTATAAGCACGGCGGCTGCCCGGCGCAGGGGGTCCTGTGGACTCCGCAGGTAGCCCTGGGTCTGGCTCAGGAAGTTGGGCACGTGGCCCGGGTATCGCTGAACCTGGGGACAAAAGGGCTAGTTGCAGGACAGGAGGGCTGATCCTGAGTGTGGAGGAGGTTGCAGAGCTGAATCCAGGGGCTGGGGTTCCAGGGGAGCCCCCAGGGCAGGTGGCATGGTGGGAGGCCTTGGACTTGCCCCACCAGTAGCCTATCTGGTTTGGCTGCAGTAGAAACGGTTTGGGGGCCCCGGTGAACCCTGGAACAAGTGGGCTGCTGATCATACCCCCTTGCGGTCACCTTGCTTCCCCTACTGACCAGGCGGCAGCAGAGGTGGCTCAGGGCTTCAGGGCTGTCATAGTGGGCCACGGTGACCATCTCCTCCAGCAGGCCCCAGCAAAAGGCCTGGTCGCAACGGGCCAGGGTCCACTCTGAGCTCTGGGATAGGGGAAGGGAGCCGGGTCAGGGGTCCAGGAAGTAGAAAGGCGAAAGGTGGGGTGGGAAGAGGGGGAGCAAGGGCATCGGGTGAGGGGCAGAAGAGCCCAGGGCAGGAGGCCGGATTGAATCCACTCAAGGGAAGAACAGTAGTAACCTGGCCGCCCGTCACGCCTGCCTCTGAGGTCCTTGGGATGGGTGAGTCCCTGACCTGTAATTGTCGGAGGGGAGGCACGGTGGGAGTGGTGAGTGTTGGATGGCATCGGGGTGGGATGGTGTGGGGGGTTGCTGACCTCAGCAGCGTCCCTGCTGGGGTCATGCAGACGCAACAGCAGCGGCACGAGACTCTGCAGCACCAGCTTCCGCAGGGGGCCGCGGAGCCCCAGCCGGAGCCCGCCCCGGCCCCGGCGCACCAGAGTCCCGAGGAGCCCGACGGCCGAGGCGCGGATTGAGTCCCGTGTCTGCGTGGGAGGGCGCAGTCAGGGCAGGCGGAGACTGAGAGGGGCTGCAAGGGTGGGAGGGTGCGGCCAGCGCGGAGCGAGGAAGTGGGGGGTCTAGAGAAGGCTGCTGACTCGGTGTGATCTGGGGACAGGGAACTGGGCCTCGAGCTGGACCTGGTTGGGAAGCCTGGGGAGCCCCTGCAGGGGGTGGGGCTTGAAGGGATGGGGTCTGGAAGGAAAAGTCTAGCGGGGAGGAGCTTGGCGGGACACGGCCTTGGAGGGGCGGAGCTGGGCGACAGCGGGCGGGAGGGGCGGGGGCGGTCAGAAGGGAAGAAATCTGGGACGGATAGACTGGGGGGACGCGGCCTGGGAGGGAGAAACTGGAGGGGCGGGGCGGGGCCTGGGAGCTCGTGGCCTGGGAGGGAGAGACTGGGGGGCGGGGCATGGAAGGGAGAAACTAGAGGGGCGGGACGGGGCCTGGGAGGGAGAGACTGGGGGCAGGGCATGAGAGGGAGAAACTGGAGGGGCGGGGCGGGGCCTAGGAAGAAGAGACTGGAGGGGCGGGGCGGGGCCTGGGAGGGAGAGACGGGGGGCGGGGCCTGGGAGGGAGAAACTGGAGGGGCGGGGGCGGTGACAGCGGGAGGGGCGGGCCCGGAGGCGGGGCGTTTGCTCACGTCGTCCAGCAGCGGAGGGAGGCGCGGTCCCAGCTCCGCGCTCAAGAGCCGCACAGGCGCCCGGGGCCGCAGCAGGAGCCTCCTCAGGGCGCCCAGCGCTGCACCTACGAGCCGCGCGTCGCCTTCGCCCAGTGCGCCCAGGAGCGCCGGCAGCAGCGTGCTCACGTGCCGCACCTGCTGGGACTCGGGGTCAGCCTCTTGCAGACCTCGCCGCGACCGGGCCAAGCCCCTCTCCACCCCTCCCCTTCTCTCACCTTCCTGCGATTCAGCGCGAGGTGGCCCAGGCCCAGCAGGCCCAACCAGCGCACAGTGGGTTCGGGGTCTCCCTGCCAGGTGAGGAGTCGCTCCAGGATGACCTCCTCCCGCAGGAGCCGTGCGGTGGGCCGGCTCTGCAACAGCTAGGCGAGGCACACGGGGTCAGCACGCCCGCGCTCCCCGTGCAGGCCGCTGCGACTCAGGGATCAAGTCCAGAGTCACCCTTCACCACCCATCCGGGAAGCAGGCTCACCCCTGTGAAGAAGGCCATAGCCGTGAGACGCTGCGGGTCGTCCGCGCTGCGAAGCCGAGGAAGCAAGTCTGCGAAGAGGCCTCGCAGGTGGTGGTCGGCATGTGCCACCATAGCACTGGGGTGGGTGGAAATGGGAGCTCTCGCTCCGTTTGGCGGCCTTACTCCTCGAGAAGACCCCATCCCAACACCACCCTCATGCCCCTGCCTTTTCTCTGTCCCCCTGCCCAGCACCTGGCCAGCAACGACTCTCTTCCTGGTGTGACACCCTTGGGCCCCTCCTCTCCCTCCTCACCCTCCTCGCCCTCCTCACCCTCCTCGCCCTCCTCACCTGGCCAGCAGCAGGACGCCCTCCAGGTGGGTGTGGGCTCCCACCAACCTCCTCCAGCCTCCTGCCTGCTCCATGCATGTGACCACCATGCGGCCTCCATCCCCGGTGAGCAGGGCCTTCAAGGCCTCCACGGCGCAGCTGGTGGTGGGGACAGTGAGCAGGTGGGCAGTGGGGGCTGAGAGGGTGACACCATGCTGGCCCACCCTACGTAACCTGGTGTTGCCTCTCACCTGGCATGGCTGTGTGGTGGCCCTCGGTGGGACAGAACCCAAATCTTGGGCATGTCGGGGGAGCACGGGCTGCGGGCCAGCTTGTGCAGCTGTGTGACCAGCGCAAGCAGCAGATGTGGGTAGAAACCCCTTGTGGCTCCCACGCAGCCCGAAACAGCCAGCATCTCCCCAAGAGCACGTGTGGCCTGCAGAGCAAGTGGCCCACTCAGGCCTGGGGCACGCCTGGAGCTGTGCTGGGCAGCAGAGGGACAGGTGTGCCATCGACAGGATGGAGACTAAGCCTCAGACACGCGTGGGACATTCCAGGAGCAGTTACCTAGGTGCAAACTCCCTATCCCCAACCTCCCCCCTCCCCCCGCCCCCCACGCCTGCCCCCGCCCCTGCCCCCTGGTAATGGCTGGAGCCACCTACCGCCAGCGCCTGGGGCTCAGGCCCCGAAGCGCCCTTCAGTGCCCACAGCAGTTGCACCAGCACCTGCCCATTTACACGCTGGTTACGGCTTAGGCTGCGCCAGAGCTCGGCTGCTGCCCTGAGGGTTTGGAGGGGGCTGGTGTGAGACAAGAGATGGGTGGGTGTCCAGGGGATGTAGGGAGTCCCCAACCAGGGTGGAGGCAGCCAGTAGGACTCCAGCAGGGGAGGGTCAGGAAACCACCACCCCCATCTCCCCCCATCCCCAAATCTCAGAGAAACAAATGAAGTGTTAATTGTGCAGACCACAACATAGCCTGTCTTAAGCTGAGCTGCCGGGTGGGGACCCACTGGGAGTCCCATTGGGTCAGCGACAGTGAGATAAACCTGGCATTATTTAAAAAAAAAAATCGTCACAGAGAATAAAACCAAAGATAACTTCTGGGGCAAATTAACCAAAGAGCCAGGGGTGACCAGGCACGTTAGCCCCCCAGCCTCATTCACCCCACTCCGGAGCCAACCCCAGGACGGTATCCAGGGGAGACCACCTGAAGATAGAGGAGCCCAGCATCAGAAACTCTGTGGCAGGGTGTGGGGGGAGTTTGCAGAGCTAAAAGTGAGGGGAGCGGGAATGGATACGGGGCACGAGTCACCGCAGGGCTGGAATAAGAGGCCCTGCCCCCTTTCAGCTCCCTCGTCTGGGGCCAGACTCCACCGCCAAGCAGGAAGAGGGAAGGAAGCCGCGTGGGGACCGCAGAGCCAGGACGGTTGGGTTACCGATCGGGGGGCAGAGAGCGGGGTAGCAGCGCACACACCACGTCCCGCGCGTGCTCCAGGGCCAGTGCGCTCAGCACTCGCAGGGCCGCCCTCCAGGGCCTCCCCTCTGCTAGGCTGGGCACCTGCGCCAGCAGCCCGCGCACCAGAGCATGCACCTGGTGGGGAGGGGGGCAGACTTCAGCAGTCAGGCCTCCTCCACCGTCCATTCCCCTCTGGCCTGCACCCCACCTCCACCCAACCTGATCCCGCCTGGCAGGAGCAGCCTGAAGATGGCAGGGTCCGGCTGTGCTCTCCAGGCCCCTCCCACCACCTTGGTGCCCGAACAGGCAGGATTCTATAGGGCATGGAGTGGGTGGAGGCTGACCTGGTCCTCCAACCGCTGCCCCCGGGCCTCCAGGGCTGAGGACAGGGTGAGCGCTGTCGCCTGGGTCCCTGCAAAGCCAGCCTCCTCCAGGCAGGCAGCCGTGTACAACTCGAGGTCGGCAAGAACTCCCTCCTCCCAGGAACTCTGGGGAACCTAGGGCAGGATGGGGGGGGCGTCTGAAGTGCCCAAACCTCTCCTAGCTCTCCTCCTGGTCCCTCAGCCTCCCACCCGGCTTCCTACAAAATCCCTTGCTCCTCTGTTGCTCACCAGCCTGTTTCACCCTGACCTCCCCCGGGGCCAGCACCACCCCCCGCCACCCCGCCTTCCACCTAGCATCCACAGGATCCCCAGGCCGGTTCCCACAGCATCCCTTCCCTCACCCCTCACCTGGTGGGGCCCCTCAGGGGCTGGTTCCAGGGCACTGTTGGGGGAGCAAGGCTCGCTGCCAGCTTCAGGGATGGTGGCCCCACGTCCAGGCTCAGCCTCAGAGGGGGCGGTGAGTGCCTGGGTCTGTGGCTCAGCCTCAGGTTTGACCTCCCAGGACTTGGGCTGAGGGCCTGTGGAAGGGGGTCCCTGGGGCTGCCCATGCCTGGCCCGGATTCCTTCAGTCAGTGCTGTCAGGGTTAGAGCCCCCACGGGAGCCTCCCGGGCCCGGCCCCACACACCCCCAGCCATGGCGGCCCTTGCCTGCAGCACCTGCCACTGCTCCTCCCGGGAAGTTGTGCCCAGGACTGACCTAGAAGCCTGCCCGGGCGGGACCACGGACGGGCGTGGTGGCGCGTGCGCGAGCGTGAGCTTGCGGGGGCTGGGGAGCCACACGGAGGTGCCTACAATGGGCCTTTGAGGGGCCCTCCTGCCTGGGCTGCTGGAGGGGAGTGGCCACCTGGAGCCTGAGTGCCTGTGGTGTGGCTCTACCCACCAGGGCCCTGAGAACAGGATCCCCAAGAGCTGGCAGGTCCACAAAGGGGGAGAAGGGCCCCCACCCTACCAGCCCCTGTTGACCAGGAGGCTCAGGGGAGTTTTGGACAGCTCTGAGGAGGTCCTCGCAGGGTCTAGGAGTCTGGGCCCCACCCTGAGTCGAGGCCTGATTCAGGCCTAAGCGGCAGTCAGCTCCCCACTGGGCCTGGGGCTAGGGGCTGGCCCTGCCCCCTGCACACTGGCTCTGTCAGACACCTTGGAACAGGCATGACTGGGTGAGCTTGGGGCAGCCCAGAGGGGTGGAGGGGGCAGTGAAGACACCAGAGGAGCGGTGGCCCCTCCAGAGCTTGTGCAGGCCCATTCTGGGTCCCAGGTCCTTGGCCACATCTCATGTTGAAACGTAATCCCCAGTGCTGGAGGTGGGGCCTGGTGGGAAGTGATTGGATCCTGGGGGCGACTTCCCCCTTTGGTGCTGTTCCCATTGTCAGAGTTCTCAAGATCTGGTTGTTTGGAAGTGTGTGGCACTGCCCCACCCCTCCCTCCGGCCATGTAAGACCTGCCTGCTTCCCCTTCCACGAAGACAGTAAGTTTCCTGAAGCCTCCCCAGCCATGCTTCCTGTACCTGCAGAACCACAAACCAATTAAACCTCTCTTCCTTAGAAATTACCCAGTCTCAGGTATTTCTTTACAGCAGTGCAAGAATGGAAGAATACTGCCACCCTGGCTGGGCCCCTCGGAGTGCGCGGGTGCCCTGGGGGTGCCTGGGGTGTGGTCTGTTCTGTCCAGTGTGTGTGAGTCTGTATCTCTCTCCTAGCTCGTACTCCCCGGGGCTGGACTGGGCCTCTGCTCAAGTCCCCACCCTTCACGCTCAGCCAACCACACAGTGGCGCTGCCCACCCTGAGCCCCGGGGAGCCAGATGAGCTGGTCTGGTGGAATGCCTGGGCAGACGGAAGTGCCCCTGACGCACCCCAGGCGGCCAGCATTCCCCCCACGCCCTTGCCTGTCTGTGCCACCTCAGGCTGCTTGAACAAGAGAGGCCCAGGCCCCCAGCCTCCACTTCCTGCCAAGCCTAGGAGCTCTCTCCCAAGCAGTTCCTCTGAAGCTCATGTTGCCCAAACTGGCGGAACCCTGAGATCAGGAACTTGCTGGCGCAGAGGCAGGGCCAGCCCAGCACAGCCCTGTGCAGCGCCACTCCGGCTAGGTGTCCAGGGCTGAGTCATCTCCTGGAGCTTCAACTTCTTCCCCATTCTTCCTCTCCTTCCGCAGGCTGCTGGGTCAGGAGCTGTGTCCCCGAGGCCAGATGCCAGGGTGGTGCCGGGTTGGCAGCAGCAGTGGCAGGAGACACCTGAGCTCTCCCTTTTGACTTGGGGAGTTTGAGATGTCCTCACTGAGCCTGAGCCTGGGGGGCAGTGCCTGGGCAGGCATGGGAGCCCAGGGCCATGGCTAGACCCTCTTACCTGGCACTACCCCCCAACCCTGTCCTGTCCCCAGCCTGCCTCTAGCAAGGAAAGGTCTTCCACAGCAACTCCCTCAACTCCAAGGCAGACACCAAAGCCCTCCCTGCCTGTGGCCTTGTAGTTCTAGTGTGGGATCTGACTCCGCCCAGCCCACCCCAAGCTGGGGAACTCCTCACTGCCCTTCAGGCTTCAGCACAGGGCTGTCTCCCACCCCGGCAGGGCCTGTGCTTTCATTGGGATGCAAATCCTCCTGCTCCCTCAAGCTCAGATTCCTGACTCCAGCCCAGCCCCAGCCCGGGAGGCCCAGCCTGTGGGCTGGGTGAACAGATGACACAAACAACACAGGACAAGCTGTGGGGAGAAATGAGTGATTCGTGTTGTTTCCAGGCAGCCCCGCTGCGAGTCTCAGGGGGACGGCCCTGCACGCAGACTGTTCACCAGGGCCTGCAGCCTCTCGGACAGTACCACCTGCAGGGAGCAGAGGAGGGGAGCGGTGGGCAGGGGGAGGGCGGGGGCACACAGGGCAGAATGACAGGGCGGGCCTCCCCCCAACCTGGTACTGTGCAGGGCTCCGCAACCGCCTGTGCTCAGGGCTGAGTTGGCTCAGGGACAGCTGGGCCAAGGCTCTAGACTCTGCCAGGGATGGGAGCGGCTCACACAGCTGCAGGGAAGACGTAAGGAAAGAGAAGCTTGGGGCTGGCTCCCAGTCAGGGCTCTACTGGGGCTGGGGGGCAGGATGAGGGTGGTGGGGCAGCCACCTGTCCCTGCTGGAGGCAGAGCCGCAGCAGCGGCTCCACCTGGGCTGGCCTCACGGTGCAGGGCTCCTGGGCCCCTGGAGGCCACACCCTCAGCTCCTGGCCAGCCTGTGGCGCCGGCTCTTCTGCTAACTGTAGCACGTCCATGAGTAGAGACCCTGTGTGGGTGGGGCAAGAATAAGGGGGGGCCCTGGTGTTTTGAAGGTGGACAGCAGGGGGGATGGGAGGGCCTCACCGTCAGAGCCCAGGAGCCGGAAAGCAGCCTTGCTCCCAGGCAACGTCTGCTTCTCAGGGTCCTCCGTCAGCTTCATTCGTGGCTGGCCCCCCACGGCCACCAGCTGCAGGGAGAGGGCATTGAGCTGGCTAGTCCTTATCCCCTACCCAGCACCATCCCTCAGACCTGCCCCCACCTGGGCCCCCAACACTGTCCCTACCTTATAGACGCCGCCCAGGGAAGGCTGTTGGGGGCAGGTGACCACACTGGTGCCAATGCCAATGACATTCACCTCACTGCCCTGGGTGGGGAAGGGGGTGGCCGTGAGCCCAGCTGCCCTGGGTGGGGAAGGAGGTGGCACTGCCCTGGGTGGGGGAAGGAGGTGGCACTGCCCTGGGTGGGGGAAGGAGGTGGCACTGCCCTGGCTGGGGGAAGGAGATGGCAGTGAGCCCAGCCAGAACCTGCAGGGGCCCCCGGAGCCCCCTAGCCACCCTCCGCCTACCCCCTCATCCACCCCACCTCTTGGGCCAGTCGGGCCAGCGCCTCCTCGTCAATGTTGTTGCTGACTGCGATGGGGACTGACTCCAGCCAGGGCACCTGGAACCTGCCGCATGGGTGCAGAAAAGGTGGGGGCCGCCCCTCAGGTCTTCCTGATTCACCCTTGTGTCCCCCTGCCCCCCCCCTCCCCAGTCAAGGACACCTGTGCTCACCTTCTGCTTGGGAGCTCCTAGGGAGCCCCACCACTTACCTCCCTGCCACGGCCTGCAATATCACCGCTGAAACCACAGCAGAGTACCTCACTGTCCTTCCCTGCCCCATCCCCAAATCCTGGCTCCCCAGGGATCTCCCACCAGGCACACCTCCTCCCTGGGAAACTCACTGGGCTGAAGCAGCTCGGAAGACCTTGCGGATCTCCTGGGCCTGCTGTAGCAGGTCGCCACTGTCCAGCCTCACGCCCACTGCCCGGTAGCCCAGCTCTCCCAGGGCCAGGGCGACTGCTAGGAAGTTGGGGAGACCACTCCTGCAGGTATGGATAAGGGGGTCAGGTGCTGCTGAGGTTCTGCTGCGCCCACCCCTAAAGTGCCCGGGCTCACCTCCACACGCTGTAGGAGTCCAGGAGGCCCTGGAAGGCCCGGGGAAAAGCCAAGGCATAGGCCACAAAGGCTGCCCGCTCGCCTGGGTGCGGCTCCTGCACCCCCAGCCCCAGGTGGGCACACACATGCTCCAGCCACACCTGGGCTTTGGCCGCCAGGTCCACCCCAGGGCCCTCACCAGCTGCCGGCACCAACATCTGTGGAACAGAGTCGGTGAAGAATGGGGGCCAGGAATGCAGGATGAGGCCTGGCCGGGGACACCCTAGTTTGACGGCAAAGGTAATGCAGCCCGTGCCAGCTTCCTGGGACAGCACTGGGGTGACCTGCCTGGGTGGCACACCTCTCGCCAGGGCAAGGGCTGGCTTGGGGCCTGTCGCCTGGAGACAGCAGGGTTGAGAGGAGGGACTGACCGGGTCAGGGGGCACCTCGCTGCCTGAAAAGGAAGTGACGAAAGAGTGGGCCAGGGTCCCGGCCACCGGCACACCTCGCAGCTGGCCCGCTAGCACGTTGCTGCTGCTGTCGAAGCCTGGGGAGGAAGGCAGTGGGATTGGGGGGCTTTGGCCCAAGACGGGGCTCCTCCTTCCCGGCCCTTGCCTTGCCCCGCACCAGACACTCACCGCCCAGGTAGCTGTAGGTGGAGGCTGTCAGGCCCCCATCGGGGCCCTGAGCCCGCCTCAGGCCCATCTCTAGCAGCCGCTTCTCTGGCCCTGCGATCAAGCGAAGCCGCGCTGCGTTGGTGGCCACCAGGCTGTGGGGAGCCAAGAGTCGGGGGGCCCAGGGTGAGGGTCGCCAGGCCACCCAAGACGGCGGTTACCTGGGGCCTGGAACTTCCAACCTGGGAGCTCCACCCTCACCCAGTCCCTCCTTACACCCTGCACAGTGGGGGCAGGAGGCCAGTCCTGGGACCTCCGGGCAGCCAGCCCCGCAGCCACAGTCCAGCCCCGCAGCCACAGTCCAGCCCCGCAGCCACAGTCCAGCACGGAGCCACAGTCCAGCCCCGCAGCCACAGTCCAGCACGGAGCCACAGTCCAGCCCCGCAGCCACAGTCCAGCCCCGCAGCCACAGTCCAGCACGGAGCCCCGGCGCTCGGGGCCCATCCCATGCCCACGCTCCCTGCCGGCGGCCCGCAGCTCACCTGGCGTAGCTGACCAGGCAGAGCAGCGGTGTCTCCAGCAGCTGCACCACCAGGAGCGGCCCGGACACCTGCAGGAGCGGCACCTGCGGGGAGCGAAGTCAGCTCCGCGCTCGGCCCAGCACCCCGTGGCCGCCGCGCCGCCCGCTTAACCCTACTCACGCCTGGGAAGGCGAGGGAGCCCTCGGGCAGGGCTCGAACCGTCACCTCGGAGCAGTCGAGGGCCCGCAGGTGCTCGAAGAACGCAGGGTCGGTGTCTGGGGGCAGCACCGAGGCCAGGAACTGCACGTCTGGAAACGAGGTAACTGCGCTGAGACCAGCGCGGGGACAGACCGGTCGTGGGACATGGGGGGGTTCCATTGGGGGGCAGGGACTTCCACCGGCCATAGGTGGGGGCTTCCGTCGGGCATGGGGGTTCGTCAGGCGTGGGGGGCTCCCGGGGTGGGGGCTTCCGTCGGGCGTGGGGGGTTTGTCAGGCGTGGGGGCTCCCGGGGTGGGGGCTTCCGTCGGGCGTGGGGGGTTTGTCAGGCGTGGGGGCTCCCGGGGTGGGGGCTTCCGTCGGGCGTGGGGGGCTCGTCGCGCGGGCGGGGAACTACCGGCGTCCCGCAGGCGGAAGGCGCGCAGGAAGCGCACACAGTCGCGCAGGCCGGCGGCCAAGGTGAAGGCGCCGCCGAACGGGCAGCGGCGGAAGAAGAGCTCGAACTCGGCGGCGTCCCGCGCCCGGCCCGCGCGCCAATAGCCCAACGCCATGGTGGCCTGGTAGAGGTCAGTGAGCAGCGGCCGCGCCGCCGCGCGCCCCTCGGGGTCCTGCTCCGCCGCCATCCCGCTCCCGACGTCCGGACTCCGGCCCGCCCCGCCCTGCCCTGGCCCCGTGACGCGCCCCGGCCTATGGCGCACTCCCTGTGGGGCTTATCGTGCGGTTTGGGAGCGGCACGGGACGCGATGGAGAACGGGAGAGGTCTAATAGTATCGGCGCGCTGAGAGGGGCTGAAACAGCTGGACCCGGGATGGGGTGGGGGATGTCACCCAACTCCTCTCGGACCCCCAACCCCACTCCAGGCCCAGCGGCCTCTTTGGAGCGCAGCCCGGTCCTGGTCACCAGAGGTGCCCCCAGTCGCTCGTGTGTCTGCCCCTTGGCCGGGCAATGAGGTGCAGCTCAGGACTTGCCAGGAGGCGATAAGGGTGGAGGACAGACCAGCCAGACTCCACCCCCACCGACGCAGAAGACAACTGCTGGCCAGCAGCCAGCTTCTGCCCTGGGCCTGGGGAGGGAGGCCAGAGGCTGCCTTAGTTGGAGCTTGAGCAGCCAGGCTAGGACGAGGGAGCCCAGATGGACGCAAATGTCGTTTGGAAAGAGCTTGGCACCCAGGAAAGGGCGGCGTGGGGCAGGGGGGCACATGCCCACTGTCGGCTGGCACCAAAAGACCTTCTGTGGCTATGAAGGCCCAGTGTCCCTCAGTGGTGGCTGTTATGGGGTCCTGCACTCCAAGCCCCACAGGAAACTTTCTAAAGCTTTGAGGGCAAAGTCAGGGGCCACTACCCAGGGAGAATCCATTCCCCTGTGGCTTGGGGCCCGGAGGACAGAGTCTGACCAGAAGTAATCAAGTAATTACACCCCATCCTCTTTCACCCCAATGCAGACACAGGTGGTCTAGGGGAGGGAGCGTGGCCACGCATGCTGACCACATGCGGCTGTCAAGATGCTGAGGCACAGCTCCACAGAACCCAGGCAGCCACCCTCTGGCCACCCCACATCATCATGGGAGGGGCACAGTCCCTGGAGCAAGGGGGCAGGGATTCCAGGAATGAATGAGGTGAGGGCAGGGCCGGGACGGCACATGACAAAGGGCATGGCAGCAGGGCTGGGTGCCACTGGGACCTCTTTCCTGGACAACTCCAGGCTTGCACGCTTGCTCCCATGGGGACAGTGCCAACAGGCGGCAGAGTGCTGGGGTGGTGGCCTCTCCAGATAGTGAGCTAACAGTTTGTTTCTGGCTTTTTAAACCCCCTGAACTGGACTTGATTTTGCAATGGAAAGGAGAAGAGGGAGGGCCAGAGCTTTGGGAGGGAGTGGCCAGGAGATGGAGGGACAGGTGGAGGTCTGCTGGGGGCAAGGTCACATGGCCAGAGGGTGGCAGCAGCCCAGATGACTGTGTGGGAGCAGCAGGGCAGAGATGGGGCTGAGACAGGGAGGGAGACAGGCCAGGTACGAGCAGGAAATGACCAGGACGGAGCCAGAGGGCCGGTCTCAGTCTTTAATCGTGGCAGGGCCTCACGCACATGTGCCCGTGCGCACATACACACACTCAGGCTTCAGATCTTGTTGAAAGCTGCGATATCGACACTCTGCACCTGAGGAGAGGCGGAGGGTGATGGTCAGGGCCGTTCCCCTACAGCCCACTCGGAGCCAGGAGCCTCCTCTGAGATGGGGTTCACTCTGGGACTCGCTCCCCACTGCCGTGGGATGGAGTGCAGGGCATGGGCCAGGGCCCCCAGTCTCCTCTCCCCTCCTCTCCCCGGCTGGCTCACTCACGTGCTCCTCAAACTTGGTGATCTCCTCCTCCAGCAAGTCTGTCCCCACCTTGTCGTCCTCCACTACACACTGAATCTGTAGCTTCCGGATACCGTAGCCCACGGGCACCAGCTTGGAGGCCCCCCAGACCAGCCCGTCCAGCTGGATAGAGCGCACACAGGCCTCCAGCTGGGCCATGTCCGTCTCATCGTCCCACTGTGGGAAAAGGGGAGGAAAAGCTGGGGTCAGCCACCCTCAGAACACCCAGGAAGTACCTGCGTGCCCCCTTACCCTCAACCACTGTGTGTCCACAATTGTTTCCTTAAAGGGCCCTCAGAAAACAATCCAAATTCACACCTTCCTGTCTCCAAGTTTGTGTTTATCCCGAGACTTCTAAACTTGGCTTTAAAATCTCCCCAGAACCCAGAGGGCAGGGGGAGGGTCACAGGCTGAGATGGCTGGGCAGGCACCAGGGCAGTGCCTGGCCCCCTGAAGCCCCACCCCACCCACTCACAGGCTTGACATCCAGCAGGATGGAGGACTTGGCCACTAGTGCAGGCTTCTTGGCCTTCTTCTCCGCGTACTGCCGTAGCCGCTCCTCCCGCAGCTGTGCCGCCTCCTTGTCCTCCTCCTCATTGTCGCTGCCAAACAGGTCAATGTCATCATCCTCGTCATCTTCTGCTGGTGTGGCTGGCTTCTTGGCTGGGGGCTCCACTTGGCGCATGGGAGACACGTGCTGCCACAGGGGAAGGGACAGGAGGCAAGCTGAGACGCCCCAACCAGGGCCCAGAGCTGCCTGGCCACTTCCTGGCCCTCCTTCCTCCCTTGGCCGGAGGAAGGGCAGCCCCTTGTGTACCCCAGCTGTGGTTCCCCACATGCAGGGCCCCAGGAAAGACAAAAACTGCCTCCACCTGCCCAGGGGATTAGCGCAGGCCTAACTGTAAACCTTCCTGGGGACCTGAGGACTCCAGTGTCCTGGCTGCCAGCTCATCACTGCTGCTGGGGCCAGCCCACAGGGAGACATGGAAGCCAGCAGGGCCACGTGGTCCCCTGCAGTGTCAGGCATGGGGAGAGCATTCACCTGGGTCTGTGGGGCCGTGGCCCGGTGGCCAGGCGAGCTCTTCTCCAGCACATTCAGCCGGGCCTCCAGCTTGGAGATGGCCTGCTGCAGCTCCTGTACCACTGCGGGGGCAAGGGGAGCACGGTTAGATGGCAGGGGCCAGGGACAGCCCCAACCCACTGGCCCGGGGCTCACCGCCACGCAGGCTCTGATTCTCCACTTCCAGACTGGCGATCCGGACGACGAGCTCGCTGTGGTCTCCGCTGGGGCCGCTGGAGGCCCCGGGGCCTGAGCTCTGCAAGGCAGGAGGAGGAGAGGGCTCAGTGCCCAGCCTGCTCCTAGGGTCCCTCAGAGGCTCCAGTCAGCTCCACTGGGTCCCCCTGCCATGCTCAGGACTGCGGGAACTCACAGAAGGAAAACTACAGCTTGGGAGAGCAGGAGGTGCCCCCTGCTGATGCCAGCTCACACTTATGACCTCAGAGATGGCGGCCACCACAGACCACAGTGAAATTCTCAGCCAGGCGAAGTCCAGGACAGGAGGCTCCTGGTGCCCCAGACACGGAGGCAGTGGGGAGCTGGGCCATGGCTGCTGCTGCCTGGCGGGATCCTGCTGAGCAGCCAGGCTGAGGCTGGGTGGGAGGTGGTGAAGGACTCACAGTCCTATGGACAACCTGGGACAGGCCTCAGGGGACCAGGCAGCACTGGAAATGGGAGGTGGGGGCAGCTGAGGGCCCAGTGGGGGAAGAAGGAAGGAGCCCACCCGTGTGGACAGCAGCCACCCAGAGCTTTGTCTTCCTGGGCCTCACGCCTGCCATCTCACTCAGCAAGCCAGTCTCTAGGTGATCCAGGGCCCCAAGCCCACCTCATACTCTGCCATAGCTGAGACTGATTGATGCCCCGGGGCCCAGACAGGCTCCCAGCCTCCTGGCCCTTGACACTAGCCAGTCCTTAGGCACCTACCTGCACACATGGGCCATTTAGCCTGCCCACCCACCAACAGGATGGCTCTAAGGACAGGGTGCACCTGGCTGCATGGAGCTCTCAGTCAACCCCATCTCAGCAGCTCCCCGGGGCTCCCTCTCTGTGGGGAGGGGCCTGGAGTAGCTGGGCAGGCAAAGCTGCTCCTTGCAGCAGGTGCGGACATACTCAGGCCTTTGCCCAACGTGCAGCCCCAGCCCTGGGGCCCTCCTGCCACCGTCCTTGGGACCATGCTGTGGGGAATGCTTGTTTATGTATCTGGAGTGTGTGGGAGCTAAACCCCACAGATCATGGGCAAGGCCGAGCCAAGACTGGCCCACGAGGCCCACCTGGCAGCGAGGCCCAGAGGAAATGGGCAGGGAAAGGCCAGGCTGGCAGAGGCGCGTGAATGGTGGTGAGGGTGCGGGAGGCACCGGCAGAGACTCTGACAAGCTCTGGGGCAGAAGCTGGAGCACAGGAGGGCCAGGCTGTGGGATGTCAGGGGGCGTGGAGAATCATAGCAGACCTCCTGAGGGAGTGGGGCTGGGTCCCGAGGAGGCCAGAATCTGTGAGTGGCAGGGCCAGGGCACCTGAGGCCTCATGCACCCCACGCAGCAGGCCCAAGGACAGGGAAAAGGTCCCCTCGGGAAGAGGCACTAAGTCACCACTGGCCCCAGGCTGCATGATGAGCAGTGGGGGCCGTTTCACCACTGCCTGGCTCTGCCGGCCACTAGGCCAGAGCCCACAGCACTCAGGCCACAGGGAGAGCCCCTCCTTTGATGCTGAATTCAGGGGGGACTAGGGATGCCAGACATCAGAGTCCCTGAGCACAGCTTCAACGGGGCAGGCTCAGGTCACCCAGTGCAGTCACAGCGGGCCTCAGAGAGCCCCTCAGGGACTGGAGGGATGCCAAAGGCAAATACTTCAGAGCCAGACCCATGCCTGTAACCCTGTGCCAGCACCACGTTCCCAGAAACCCTGCAGTTCTGAAACCCCAGTGTCTGCTGAGCACTCCCACCCCAAATCCAAGATGAGACTGGGCCCCTGCCATGGGCTGAATAATGTCCTTCCAAATCCACATGCTGCAGTCTTATTCCCCAGTATCTTAGAATGTGACCTGATTTGGAGACAGGGCCTTTACAGAGGTAACTGTCACTGAGGGGCAGGGGGCTAATCCAATCTGACTGGTGTCCAATAAGAAGACATCAGGACACACACACACTCAGAGGGATGACCGTGTGAAGACACCAAGAAGACCGTCCACATGCTGAGAGGCCTCAGGAAAAACCAGCCCTGCTGCCACCTCGATCATGGACTTCCAGCCTCCAGAGCTGTGAGAAAATACATGTGGTTTAAGTCACCCAGTCTATGGACCTTTGTTATAGCAGCAAACCAGTCCCTAAGCCCTAACAGTGCAACCACCTGCCTGTCCCAGAGACCATGACCTTAGGGTTGACCCCACACAGCCAGGGCTGAAGAGTTCCTGCAGCCCCAGGACCAAGCCCCTGACCGCTGCCTTCTGGGCACTGGAGCGCAATATGCCTGACTTGGGTGCAAAAATCTGTGCTCCCTTAATCTCATGTCTGCCTAGCTTGGACTTGGTCAGGTGCCTGGGCAAGCCAGGGGTGCAAGCAGTGGGCAGAATGCAAGGCACGAAGGAGCACCCACCTGGCAGACAGGAGTGGCAGCCCTTCCTGGGCCCACCCACCCAGGGATGCCCAGCTTATGGTCCGGGAGCCAGCACACCCCTAGCTGGCTGTGGCAGACAGAATAATGGCCCCTGCAAAGATACCCACATACAAGTCCGCAGAGCCTGTAAATATAGTCTCCCAGGGCAAAAGGGGTTCTGCAGATGTGATAAGATTAAGTTAAACGGATGTCAAGGAGAGGATGCTGGATCACCCAGGTGGGCCCACTGTCATCACAAGGGCCCACACGAGGCAGCAGGAACGAGGGAGGGGAGAGGGAGGCTGAGTGATGAGACAGCTGCCTAGGAGCCTTAGGCCAAGGAGTGTGAGCAGCTCCCAGCAGCCGGAAGAGACAAGGAAGCGGATTCTCCCCGCAGAGACACCAGAAGGACCACAGGCTTGATTTTGCCCCATAAGATGATCTCAGAATTCTGGCCTCCAGAACTGTAAGGTGAGGAATTTGTGCTGTTTTAAGCCTCGGAAGTGTGGCAGTGTTACGGCAACATCAAGTGGAAACCAACACAGATCTTGGCCCAGGAAGTGGGGTGCTGCTGGGATGCCTAACAACGTGGAGATGGCTTTGGCGTTGCGCAGTGGTGAGGCGGGAAGAATTTTGAGGAGCACGACAGAAAAACCCTAGACTGGGCTGGGCACGGTGGCTCACGCCTGTAATCCCAGCACTTTGGGAGGCTGAGGTGGGCAGATCATAAGGTCAGGACTAGCGTGGCGAACATGGCGAAACCCCGCCTCTACTAAAAAAAAAAAAAAAATCAGCTGGGCTTGGTGACAGGCACCTGTAGTCTCAGCTACTTGGAAGGCTGACGCAGGAGAATCGCTGGAACTCCAGAGGCGGAGGTTGCAGTGAGCCAGGATCATGCCACTGTACTCCAGCCTGGGCGACAGAGCAAGACTCTGTCCACAACCCACCCACCCCCGCCAAAAGAAAAACCCTAGCCTGTTTTGAGCACACTGTTGGCAGAATTCAGGTGCCAAGCCCCTCGGTGAAGACTCAGAGGTGGTGAGGAGCAGGGCAGAGAAAACACATCATCTTCTAGAACAACCTAAACCTAAACCGCCACGAACATGCTGTTGGTAGGAATAGGGATGTTAAAAAATGACAGCAGGGGGGACCATGGGCCACACAGGAGGGCTCCCTTCAAACCTCACATGACCCGCCACGCTGGACTGTGAAACTGCCTGGGACTAGTGACACCCTGTTTCCTTCTTCTTTTTCCCATTTTGAAAGGGAATGCCTGTCCCACAATTGTATTTTGGGAGCAGATACCTTGTTTTCCAGTTTCACTGGTCCACGGATAGAGAGGAATTTTGCCTCAGGATGGACCACACAATCCCCCATGCCTGACTGGATGGGATTCTGGACTTTGGGGGGACATTGTGGGGGACTCAGGCTTCTGCAGATGTTGGTGGGGAGTAATGCACCTCACAAATGAGATAATGAGAATCTCCGACGCCCACGTCCCAACCCCCAGAGCCTGAAAATCCACTACCTTACATGGCAAAAAGAAGAATCAGCAAATACGATTAAATTCAGGATTTTGAGGTAGGGAACATCCTGGACCTGGGATCGTGGCGGGCCCAAAGCAAGCACAAGAACCATGTAAGTGACAGAGGAAGGCAGGAGGCTCGGAGAGAGGCGTGAGATAGAAGTGGAGGCAGGGCGGGGATGAGGCTGCCTGCTGGGCACCTCGAAACAAGCAACATGGGCATCCACCAGAATCTGGGAGAGGCAAAGGAACAGACTCATCCTGAGCCTTCGGAAGGATGGCGACCTTGCTGACATGGGTCAACTTCGTGAGACACGTTTCAGACTTCTGGCCTAACCCAGCATGATACAGATGTACTGTTTCCAGCGTGATGCTGTGGAAAGCCATAGCAGCAGCCACAGAAACACTGACCCCGTTCTTGGGGCCAGGACAGCACCCCATCCCGGGGAGAACGCAGTCCCAACTCCTCGGGGACACCCCTGCCCCAGCCAGCCTGTCAGGCGGCAGCTACTGCCTCTAACTCCTGATCTCCGCCCGGGGCCTGGAGGCCAAGCAGGGATACAGGGCTCCTCTCTGGGTCTCCAACTCAAGATGGTGCCAGCTCTAGGCTCTGAACGCCTTGTTCCTTGCAGAACCACCACTTCTCTCTCCCCAGTGAGGCAAGATCTAAGAGGGAATGCAGGAAGGCCCGGCAGACACACAGTCCTGCCACGGGGAGCAAGCAGGGAGGCACAGGCCCTCATGGGAGGTGCCCACAGCGCGCCCTGTGAATGGCACCACTCAGCTCCCAGCCGGCCCCGCAGGAACGGCCAGTGTGACCACCAGCCGGCAGACGAGTTAAGCACGAAGGGACGCGAGAATAAGAACACTGTCCATGGCAGTCTGGGCCTGGAGGCCACAGAGCCACACGTCCCAAGAAGCGCAGCGCTGTGCACTCTGCCCTGACTCTGCTGTGAAGCCAAAACAACCAGCAGCATCAGGAAAAACCAGACATGCTACTTGGCCGAGCAGGAGCCCGCGGGTCTGTGGGCCGCGGGTACTCACTCCAGCCAGGGATTTCTGGATGTTCTCTCTGGCTCTCGCAATGTCACGGAGGATCACGCTGGCGCCGTTCTCCTGCAGACAGTGCAGAAAGAACCAGTCTTTTTTTTTTATTATTAAAAAAGAATTTAATTAAAAAACAAACCAAAAAACCCCATGAACCCTCACATAGAGATAGCAAGAAAGTACCGCACAGAACGAGAGCTCAGCGGGCCAGAAAAGCGGGAGGTGCCTGAGGCCGTGATGACAGGCAAAGGCAGGCGCCCATGTCTGCGGGGAAGGAGTGCCAGGCCTGTCCCCACGCCATGTGCACAGGCGCCGGCAGGAGGGCCCTGAGCAGACCCAGCCCGGGGGCCCGGCCAAGGCCACCTGCCCCAAGACCCCACTCCCAGCACCCAAAGCAGAGCCACTGGGCCAGGGTGCCTCTGCCCTCCTGGCCTGGCTGAACCCTCCTTGTGTGCCCCGGCCACTCCTGTCGGGCAGCAGAGCCGCCCAGCTGCCCCACGTGCAGCTCTCACCTGGCGGGAGGCACCTGCCACAGGCCCGTTCATCTGCTCATAGAATCTCCTTTCTGCGTCGTCATATTTGAACTTGTCGAACCAGATCTTCTCGTGTGCTAGGAAGTTTGTAGCCATTTTTCTGCTGGGAGGGGAAAGAGGCAAAGTCAGCATGGCTGGGAAGTGGGGCCGAGACAGCCCTGGCCTCAGCCTTCCCCACAGAGACCCTCATCAGAACAGCCCAGAAGCACCAGGGTGCGGTGGGGCTGACACCCGCTTCAGACACCAGCGGTTCTCCACAAAGCGACACCAAGCCCGTAAGCCCTCACCCCACATGGCATCCCCAGGCCTGTCTTCCAGACGAGGAATTCTCAAAGTGTGGTCC
Organism: Symphalangus syndactylus; assembly: GCF_028878055.3. Classification (NCBI taxonomy): domain Eukaryota; kingdom Metazoa; phylum Chordata; class Mammalia; order Primates; family Hylobatidae; genus Symphalangus; species Symphalangus syndactylus. The sequence goes on from NC_072429.2 coordinate 142,421,292, forward strand.
AAGAACCTCTGGGGGTCCCAAGGCCCTTCCCTTTCACTCACACGAAGCTGGGTTGATGTCAAACAGCTGGAGTGCGGAGGCAGGTATGAGGGCCCAGCTGGCTCCCACTAAGCCAGACACCCCAGAGATTTGCAAAAACCTCGAGCAGGGCCATCTGCTCACTGAATTTTTTGGTTATGGGAAAAATATTTCTCATAAAAAAAAAAAAGATGTTAGTACATGTAACAAGTTTCTTCTTCAACAAATAAGTACACTTAGCATTTCTGATTTTTTTTTTTTTTTTTTTTTTTTTTTTGAGACGGAGTCTCACTCTTGTTGCCCAGGCTGGAATCAGTGGCGCAATCTTGGCTCACCACAACCTCCGCCTCCTGGGTTCAAGCGATTTTCCTGCCTCAGCCTCCCGAGCAACTGGGACTACCAGGGCGACCACTGTGCCTGGCTAATTTTTTATATTTTTAGTAGACAAGGTTTCACCATGTTGGCCAGGCTGGTCTTGAACTCCTGACCTCAGGTGATCCACCCGCCTCGGCCTCCCAAAGTGCTGGGATTACAGGCGTGAGCCACCGTGCCCAGCCCATTTCTCAGTTTTAATCGCTAATGTGGTAAAAATCAATAGATACAATGAAAGCTCTCTGGGGTCCTGAGAGCAAGAAGGTTGAGAACTGCTGCCCTAGACAGGACCATGGCCCGCAGGCAAGTCCAGCCTGTGGTTTTACTGGCACAAAGCCCCACCTATTGCCGCTCCCACTGGCCAGCAGCAGAGCAGCTGGGCAGGTGACTCTGTGGCCGGGGCCCAGACCCTCTGGTTCTTTATGGAGTTTGCTGCCCCCAACCCTGGACTGGCCAAGACACTCCTACTGTCCAACCAAGTACAACAGAACTGTCCCAATCCTGCTCTGCCGCCAGTCTCTGGGTGGACTCTGGACCATCGCTGGACCTTGTCAAGTGTCCTCTCGGTAACAAAGGGCCGGAGTCTGTGAGCCTCCTCCGTGTCCCTGACCCAGGACACTCTCTTGGCAAGGAGGGACCAGGCCACCGTGAACACCAGGGCAGGTGGAAGGGCAGGAGGTAGCATTCCCCTATGGGGTCCCACCCTCAGGTTATCTTGTCAACCGGGAAATCCAGACCCCTGGGGGTCCAAGGTTGGCACCACTTCCTTGAGGGCCTAGGCAGCTGCTTGGGATCTTCAGGGTCCTTCCTTGACTCAGCACGCCCCACCACCAGGAAGCCCTCGCCAACAGGCCAGTCTCGCCACTTCCATGCCCTCTGTATTCCCTTCCAAGCCCAATTGCCCACCCACCTGCCTGGCCCCAGAGACCGCTGCTGGGGTTGCACCTGCACCCTGGAGCAAGCCCCAGCACCCAGAGGGAGTTCGCACAGACTGGGCACCCTGGGATGGAGGCCACCTGACCAGCCACATGCCCATGCACCTGAGACGCCACCACCTTCCCTCAGAGGTGGTTTCAGGTGACAAGGAAAGCTGGGGGTGCACAGGATGGGCAGGCAGGGACACACTGGCTCCCACATCTCATCGCAGGGGAGCGCCAGGGCCAGAAACCAGCTTCAATGCTTCCCGCCCCTGTGGGTAGCCTTGTCTTCTCAGCCCTGGCATGTGACAGCCACAGGGGATTCAGGGAGCTTCCCAGCCAAAGAGGGACCCTGGGCGAGGCAGAGATTCTGCCCTGTGCTGAGCCCTTCCCTGCCCCCATCCAGACAGCCTGGAACTTTGTAACCCCAAGAAGTGTCCCTGGAACCCACAAGCGCAGCACCACCTTTACTCAGCCCGCTCTTGCATTCAACTCTGCTGGGCCCACGGGTCTCAGGGAGCCCCCACCCCAGGTGGGCAGGGGAGGAAGCTGGAGGAGCCTCAGCCTGGGACGGCTGTCCCTGTGCCCACAGCCCAGGCTGGGTGCCCACCCAGCACGTTTCTCCTACTTGGGTCTCAGGCTGGACACGGACGGGCCAGACCGAGGACCGGGTCGGTGAGACAGGGAGGCAGCTTCGAGGCACCAGGCCACGCGCAGGGCCTCGGCAGTGTGGTGGCGGCACTCGGCGCTGTCGTAGGCAGGCTTGCTGAGCCAGGGGGCCTCTGCATCCTTCTGCAGGAAGTAACAGTAGGGCAAGGCAGAGGCGGCCTCCCCATCGGCCCGCCGCGGCCCGGCCCGCTTGTTCCCTAAGACGTTGCGGCCCCGCCGGTCTCTGCGGCCCCGCCGGGCACCCTCGGCCAGGCTGGCTCGCTCTTGCAGGCGCACCTTCCCTGGGGGATGGCCGTCAAACAGGGCCTCGTAGAAGCCCCTCTCGGCTGCGTCATACCGGGGCTTCTCCAGCCACACCTCCCGAACCAGTGCCTGCAAGCTGCCCAGCGGGGGCTGGCCATTGACCGGTGGGCTGGGCTGGTGGGCCAGGTCGGGGACGGCCACCTGCTGGCCTGTGTTGGGAGTCCCCTGCCTGCGGCTGCCCTCGGGGGCCAGCAACAGGGCCTGAGACCACTCCACGAAGGCCCGCTCAGCCTGGTCGAAGGAGGACTTGTTGACCCAGATCCCCCAGGTCACGTGGTGGCAGGCCACCTGGCTTCCGTGGGTGCAGAGACCCCAAGGGGCCAAGGCAGGAGGCCGGGCTGCCTGGGCAGCCACATCTGCCAGCTTCTGGCGGTAGGAGCTCTCTGCCTGGTCGAAAAGTGACTTGTCCAGCCACACGCGTTCGGCCGAGAGGCCCAGGAGGGCCAGGTCCGCGGGGCCCAGCCCGCTCTTGGGGGAGCGCTTCCTCTTTTTCTGCAGGGGCTTCCTGCTGTCCTGGCTCTTCCTGGGATCACTCCTGCTGCCGCCGTCAGGGGCCTCTGCCTCATCAGCGTCCTCAGGGTCGTCCTGGCCGGGCCCATTCACGGCTGGCCCCTCGGCTGGCAGCTGCTGGGCGGAGGCGGCCGCCTGCGTGGCCTCGTGCTCGTAGAAGCGCCGCTCGGCCTCCTCATACTTGTGCTTGTCTTCCCACACGGTCTCCAGGGTGCAGGAGGCCTTCCCGCTCCTCATCTTCCGGACACAGCGATAAAAAGCAAGCAGAGGGCAGAGTTGCAACACAGCGGGTGGCCGCAGCCCCGTGCCCGCCCTCCCCGTGGCTGCCCTCCCCGTGCAGGGGCTGCGGATGCTCCCCAGTGGGGCTTCCATGAGATGACATTCAAGGACTTCAAGGTCAAGCCCATGTGGGGGATGTTTAGTTGTAAAGAGAAAACAGGCTGGGTGCAGCGGCTCATGCCTGTAATCTCAGCACTTTGGGAGGCCAAGTGCCGCCCAATACATGAACAATACATAATTTTTTTTAGTGAATGTAAGGCCCGTGAAGTATCTGAGACATACTTATACTAAAAATTTTTCCTCATTTATCTGATATAAGCTTTAACTGGCTAACTAGCTTTCCCTGCATTTTTGCACAGGCCAGGCCTGGCCTCCCCACTGTGGTGGCTGGTGTTCCCACTCTACAGAACGGTCTCTGTGGCTGTCCTGGCCACACCACTGCCACACCCAGAGCACCCTCAAAGTTCTTACAAAAGAGGGAGCCTCGGCCGGGCGCGGTGGCTCACACCTGTAATCCCAACACTTTGGGAGGCCGAGGCGGGCGGATCACAGGGTCTGGAGACTGAGACCATCCTGGCTAACACGCTGAAACCCTGTCTCTACTAAAAATACAAAAAAAATATTAGCCAGGCCTGGTGGCAGGCACCTGTAGTCCCAGCTACTCAGGAGGCTGAGGCAGGAGAATGGCGTGAAGCTGGGAGGCAGAGCTTGCAGTGAACTGAGATGGCGCCACTGCACTCCAGCCTGGACAACAGAGGGGAGGAAAAAAAAAGAGGGAGCTTCCTGTGGGCCTGACTGTCCTCCTCAGGAGGGGGCCAGGTGGCTGGGCAGAGTGTGGAGTGCCCACTCATGAGGGTCACATCAATAGGAGACGCCAGGGAGGATGCTGGTGAACAGTGTGTAGAAAGGAGGGGCCAAGCCCCTGGAGCACTGAGACGGCTCCGGGCTCTCTATCAGCTGCCCCCGCCTCCCAACTGGAGTTCATACCTTTGGGTCCATCCAAGCTAAAGGGGAATCATGGGGATCTCCCAGTCCCAGGACATCAGGGCCCCCTCTAAGGTTTTGGTTCTGTGTGATGTTAAGAGGGACCATCTTGGTGGGAGGCAGGTTGTGAGGCTCCACTCCCCACTTGCTACCGTGGCCTGGGAGCCTCAGCCTCCTCCCTGGATGAGGTGTTCCCTCAAGCTCTGGGCGACCTCAGTCATCTGCTGCCCCAGTGCTGCAGCAGCCATGTGGGATCCTGCTGGGGGCACACTCTGCTCCCAGGTGTCCGGTGGGTGTCACAGAAAGGACAGGCCCAGAAGGCCAGGGGCAAATCTGCTCTTGGGATGCAGGTCAGCGCCCCAGCACGCGCTTGGCCTGCAATAGCTTCCTCCCCAGCCATGCCCAACTCCAGGCTCTGCTCCCCAAAAGCAGAAACGCCTGGGCCTAACCAACACCTAGGAGGACCCTCAAGAGGGGGCTGTGCAGCTGCCCCTCACAGACACCGCTGCTATTCTGCTGCCTCCGCAGGTGTGTCTAGTGGAGCCTGAGGGCAGACACGGTGGCCCCACGGCACGTGGCTGTGACTGGGACCACCTGCCTGGTCTGCACCCGGAGGAAGGCAGCCTTCGGTCAAGAGCAGACCCTTCACACCAGTGGCTATGGGTCTACGCCCCTCTTCTAACATCCTTACCCAACAAAACCAAGGCTGGCTCCAACGCCCCCGGTGGGTGCTGAGCTGTCTGCGCTCCACCCAGGCAGGGAGGACTTTTGGGAAGGCCCCCCGCACTGCACTCTGAAGCCTCTAAGTGGAACATGGAGTTCTTCGCGGGCATGTGGCCAGAATCCCTCAGTCCCAGCAACAAATTCTAACGGCACCAACGAGGAACCGGGGCCAGGAGGCCACAGGGCCCATGAAGAAGCTCCCTAGGCTCCGCTGCTCATTCCTTCCCAGGCTGGGGCAGCACTTACCAAGGCCAGGCTGATGGGCAGAGGCAGGGGTTGCGGGTTGGGGGTGGGGTGGAAGCAAGAGCCCAGGAGACAGGGCATTGTGACATCGTGTGGTGGTATCCCCGCCAGTCTCTCTGCTCCCATGGAACCGTGCAGGTCCCATCAGCAGTGCCACTAAGCTGGCCCCCAGTGTCAGTGCCCTACCAGACTTCATTGGCCAAAGTGGCCTCAGACTATGTTCTTGGGGGCTCCGGGCAGAAGCTGCCGCTCAGGGAGGGGAAGCCACTTCAAGGCTCCTACCGAAACCTGGCACTGCCGCCACTTCCCTGCAGGGAGCCGCATGTCAGGTGCTGACCTGCCAGCCCAGGCCAGGACCCTGCTCACGGCCACACAGGGTGCCCACCTGCTGCTGCCCCATCCAGAAAACCCAATTCCTCCACTTTACAGATGGGAAACTGCAGCCCCTCTGGGCAGACTGGGCCATGCACAGGTGGTGTTGGGTTCCCTCGGGTGCAGTGATGGCTGGGGGTTCCCCGGTCAAATGAAGGGGAATGGGGCACGAGGACAGGCGGGTACTTACTTTGCTTTGGCCTCCTAGGACAGCATGAAGGAAAAGCAGCAAGGTTAGAGGCAGCCAGAAAGACTAACCGGGTCAGACACAGCAGCAGGTCAGCCCACGCCGGCCGGGGCCTTTCCAGAAGCTGCTTGGCGAGGTGGTGTGGAGGTGACACTGGTGGACACGGAAGCCGAGCGCCAGGCAGACTCGCCACCACCACAATCCCAGGTGGCAGCTGAGTCCACATGCTCGAGGCGGCATCACTGCGTCATCCCCTGAAAGGGGAGCTCTTGGGATTACTGTTAGCTGGAGCCTACGCAGGCCCTGCGGGACAAGCAGGGACCACCACCTGAGCCAACCTTTCCCAAATCCACCCACCTGACGTCACCGGAGCAAGGCAGCCTGAGACAAGGTAAGCCAACGCCCACGAGCATCCCCTGGAGCTGCCAAGGAGCTCCCCCAAGCCCCTCCCCTGCACTGCCCCTGTGTCCGGTCTGCTGAAGGAGGCCCGGAAGATGACAAGGACCCTCAAGGGGGAGGCAGCCCAGGGCCCACGTTGGTACAGGGCCTCTCTCTCAGCAGGAGCCACCGTCAAGACAGGGCTGGCACCCAAGGGCCCCAGCACAAGCCGCAAAGGCCTCCCAGACTCACTCTCCCACAGTGTGCACACAAAGACAGGACCTTCACCCCGTTCACTCCTCGGCTGGAGACACTAGGTGTCCTGCCCCTAATCTCACAAGAGCCACCTCATAAACCCTGTAAGCTCTGGGAAGGGCAGCTGGGCACAGCTGAAAGCCCAGTCACCAGCCCGTGTCCTGGGTGGGACCGGGCAGGAGGGGCCATCTCCTACTGCCGATCAACCCGAGAGCCCTGGCTGGGATCTGTCTTCCTTCACCAACGGGAGCTCTGGCCCCAGGGCCCTGCCCACCTCTGTGCACCCCACACTGCAGCAGGGAGCACCCTGCAAGGAGGAACTGGGCACCCTGCAGGGGTCTGGTGGAGACGAGGATGCTACGGAGGCAGCTGCCCCATGGGACTAGTAAAAGGGGTCTTGGGTGGGCTTCCCCGCAGAGAGGAAGCCCTCAGGAGACACCACAGTGAGCCATGCTGGAGACCTGGAGGCCAGGCCCGTCACCTGGGGAGCTGGCCACTAACAGCGGGCAGACAGCCTCCCAGGACAGCCAGCACAGCCCCCCATACTTCTGAGCTCACCTCCTCATTTCCCCGCTTCCCGCGTTCCCAAGCACGGGAGGACCTGCCGGACCGGGCGCACCGTCTGTCCTAACACAGATCAAGTCTGAGCTTCAACGCTTGCGCCGGCGACAGGCACACCCGGGCCTCCCCTCTCCAGCAGGAGGGCCCGGAGCAGGACGCGACGTCTTTTTCAACTGTATCCCTACAAACGGTCAGCCCCTTTGCCCCTGCAATTTATCCAAGCTCAGGAGGAGCTTTCTAAAGAGAACACAGGGAGACAGTCGGCTGCCAGAGCCAGGCCCCAGGGGGAAATGGCCCAAGTGTCCCTACTCTGCTCCTGGAAGCAGGCCAGGCTCACCACCGACGCTCTTCCCTGAGGGGCAGACAGTGTCTGCTGAGCATCTGAGCCTCTGGCAGCTGCCCAGAGTCTGACAGTGCCGTGGGGTCCTGGCTCTGGAAGGCTCTACCCAGCTAACAGGGCCTGTGACACAGGTGGCACCCAGCAAGACCCACTGCAGCGGCATGGCCCTCACAGCCTCCTCTGTTCCTGTCCTGGGAGCAGCCCCGGCAAAGACTCCTACCCGGAAGACTCCAGGTCAGGAGGGCGGGGTCCTGAGGAAGGTGAGGACATCCGGGAGGGCTGTGGCCACCAAGGTGCTGCACGGCCTGGAGGGCTCCACACACCTGGGCAAACGGAAGCCTTCTGGGAGGAGCTGGCTCCCAGGCCCTGCCCTCCAAGCCACCCCATCACAGTCGCACACACACACAGGCTTCCAGATTGTCCACCCTCCACAGAGAGAAGTCAGGGAGGTGGGCAGGGGATGGGGTCAGCCACCGACTCAGCCTGTGCATGCCCACCCCTCCCAGCAGCACCCCTCTCCGGCCACCTGGCTGGCCTGAGTCTGTGGCCTGGCACTGCCTGATAGAACTTTCAGCATCTTCAGTGCCCAAAGGGCGCGACGACTAGCCCTTAAAATGAGGCTGGAGCCCAAGGAAGCGGGTCTTTAGGCAGAACCACCGCACGGCAGAGCAGCGCACAGGACAGATCAATGTCTTCCTGCCTGGAGTGAGGCCTTTGGTCTTTTTTTTTTTTTGAGATGGAGTCTCGCTCTGTCACCAGGCTGGAGTGCAGTGGCGCAATCTTGGCTCACGGCAACCTCCAACTCCCCGGTTCAAGCGATTCTCCTGCCTCAGCCTCCCAAGTAGCTGGGACTACAGGCACGCGCAACGACGGCCAACTAATTTTTGGTTTTTTTTTGAGATGGAGTTTCACTCTGTTGCCCAGGCTGGAGTGCAGTGGTACGATCTCAGCTCACTGCAACTTCCGCCTCCTGGGTTCAAGCGATTCTCCTGCCTCAGCTTCCCAAGTAGCTGGGATTACAGGCATCTGCCACCACACCTGGCTAATTTTTTTTTCATATTTTTAGTAGAGATGGAGTTTCACCATGTTTGCCAGGCTGGTCTCGAACTCCTGACCTCAGGTGATCTGCCTGCCTTGGCCTCCCACAGTGCTGGGATTACAGGCGTGAGCCATGCGGCCGGCCTAATTTTTGTATTTTTAGTAGAGACGGGGGGGTTTCACCATGTTGGCCAGGATGGTCTCGATCTGACCTCGTGATCTGCCCGCCTCGGCCTCCCAAAGTGCTGGGATCACTGGCATGAGCCACCGCGCCCGGCTGCCTTTGGTCTTTTTAAGAGAAAAAAGCTCCACATTCCCACTCAGCCACTTTCCTGTCTGACCCCTGGATATTCCAGCCCTACTGGGAAACGCCAGCCTGTCCTGCATACCTCAGAGCACTCAGTGTAGCTACCCAAGCCACCCTGCCCCAGGCCAAGCCCCGCCCCAACCACGTCTTTTCTTAAATGCCACTGCAGGTCAGCTCCATGTCCAGCCCTGCTTGAGGGGCTCTGGCCAACCTGCCTGCCCGGCGCAGCCCCCGTGCCTCCTGGGTGACTCCAGCACTGCACAGGCTTTCTGGAACCCCTGACAATACCCACGCCACACCTCACACGGCACCCGTGGCTGTCAGCGAGGCGGGAGAGCTGGAGACCTGTGGCAGGCTCCTACACCAGCACTTAGCATAACTCACGGCCACCAGCTTCCAACACACTGATGTCACCTTAAAACACCGGCACAGGATGATGACCCACAAATCCTCAATGCCACATTTCCTGTCCTCAGCCCCCAGAAGGCTGACATCAGTGCACGGCACAGCCCAGGTACTCTGTCCATCATCAAGCACGTGTGCCCACCTGTGCTAAACCTTGCAGCCTCACCCGGCAACCCGGGAGCAAAGCCCGGAGGGCCTAGTCCTCCAGACGGGGTGGGAGGCAGCGGGGGCTCTGTCAGCTGGGCGCTCACTATGCCAGCACTGACTGCGTGTGAACCCTGCAGCAGCCCAGGGGAGATCCTGCTGTCTCACAGGATTGGCACTGCGCCCAGAAAGCCTCTACAGAGGCAGGTCTAGGAGCCTGGCTGGGCCTGAGGCACGTGGTGAGAAGGCGAAGGTGAGCTTCCACTTCCTCAGAGGACACTCGAGGGCTCCTTCCACACCTGCCTAGCACCTCGGCTGCATCCCCCCACCCCCAGAACAGGGCTGGGCAAACACACGGGCTCCGGAAGTAACCAACTGCCTGCGAGCCAGCTGCTTAAGGCTCATGGGGTCAAGATGACGGGTGGTCGGAGCTGTAGAAGGAAGCTGCTCAGGTGAGATGGCCTGGCCTGCCTCCCTGGGAGGTGAGCCACAGGCAGTGTCAACTTAAGAAGCACCCCGCCCTGTCAGGCAGGGACGACCCCAAGTTTAGCTACACAGTTCTTTTGCTGCCAGGCGGTCCTTCATTCTGGAAACCAATCCTGACGTCTCATCAGGTCCCCAACCCACTCCGCCCCCTTTGCCTTCTTCCTTCCACTTAAAGCTTCTGAAAGTACTACTTCTTAGCAACAGCATCCCCGCCCCCTTCAGAGACTGCCCGACCACCCTATCCAAATCAAAAGACACAAATTTTGACCCAGTCACAGTACAGGCTTATTCCTTTCCGTGCTCACTAGCGTCTAAGTTCCAAGAGTGTTGCGTCTGTGCCTATCCCCTCCGTGCTCAGCTGATGCGTGCAGTAACTGGTGCGTAATAAACACGTGGTGGACGAAGCTCTGCAGGCCAGAGCAACAGCTGGGGCAGATGTTTGGTCTCCCATGGAGACGGCGGCAAACACAGGCCTTAGGCCCCAGCACCCTGGCCGAAGGGCTTCCACGACCGGAAAGCGCCGTGAGCCAGTGCTCCCGGCGCCCCCGGCCCGCGCACGCCCTCCAGGCCGGCCACGTGGCCTCGGTCGCCCCGCCCCTCTGCGCTCGCCCCAAGAGCCGCACTTGGCCCACGGCCCCTAAGCCCGCGCTGGCGCACTTGCGCTTCAGTCCCTAACGGCGCGAGCTTCTGGCGCAGCCCGGGCCTCCCGCCCTCCCGGCCCCTCGGGCGTCTCTGTCGCGCCCGACTCCTTCCGGCGGGGGCCGCGGTACTCACACGCCAGCCAAGGACGCGGCGACCAAGGAGGAGGAATTGGCGGACGCGGGAAGACTGATGAAAGGGAGGGCCGCCCCGGCCGCGCACGGGAAATGAAGCACTGGGCTCTACCAAGAGCCACGGGCCAGGGGCCCGGGGGGGACGCGACCCCTGCACACGCTCCGCCTGGCCGCCAGGGCCCTCGACGCACCGTGCCCCGACACTTCAAAGGCAGAATTCCGTTGGAGATGACCGCGGAGGCCGCTCTTCCCCGGAGGAGTCTGCACAAGTGCTGGGAACGGGCGGCAGCGCGCGCGCCCCCCTGCGCTTCGCTGCCAGTGGTGTTGCCGGTGGGGCGGGGCCGGCGGCTGGCACGCGCCGAGTGACGCACGAGGCGGCTAGCGCGCAGGCGCGGGGCGGGGCCGGGCCGGGCTGGGTCAGCGCGCGTGCGCCCGCCAAGCTGCGGGACAAAGGGGAGGGACCCGCGCGGCCCCGCCCCCGAGTGCCCCGCCCCGAGCGGCTGGGCGTGTGGCTCCCGCGACCCGCGGCCCCGGTGCCCCCGCCGCCGCCATGTACCCCGCGGGCCCCCCGGCCGGCCCGGTCCCGCGCCGCGGCCGCCATCCCCTGCCCGGGCCCCCCGCGCCTGCCCCAGCCCCCGTCCCCCCTGCACGGCCGCCGCCCCCCGCGCCCGGGCCGCGGCCCCGCGTGGCCGTGAAGATGGCTTTCCGCAAGGCCTACTCCATCAAGGACAAGCTGCAGGCCATCGAGCGCGTCAAGGGCGGCGAGCGGCAGGCCAGTGTGTGCCGCGACTTCGGCGTGCCCGGCGGGACGCTGCGCGGCTGGCTCAAGGACGAGCCCAAGCTGCGCTGGTTCCTGGAGCAGCTGGGCGGTGAAGTGGGCACTCAGCGCAAGAAGATGCGGCTGGCCAACGAGGAGGAGATCGACCGCGCCGTCTACGCCTGGTTCCTGGCGCTGCGCCAGCACGGGGTGCCGCTGTCTGGCCCACTCATCCAGGCGCAGGCCGAGGCCTTCGCGCGCCAGATCTACGGGCCCGAGTGCACCTTCAAAGCCAGCCACGGCTGGTTCTGGCGTTGGCAGAAGCGCCACGGCATCTCCAGCCAGCGCTTCTACGGCGAGGCCGGGCCCCCAGCCCCGGGCCTCGCGCCCGGCCCGCCCGTCAAGGAGGAGCCCGCGCTGCCCTCCGGCGCCGGCCCCCTGCCCGACCGCGCCCCGGCCCCGCCGCCCCCCGCCGAGGGCGGCTACGGCGACGAGCAGATCTACAACGCCAACGTCACCGGCCTCTACTGGAAGCTGCTTCCGGAGCAGGCTGCGCCCCCGGGCGCAGGGGACCCCGGGGCGGGGGGTTGTGGCCGGCGCTGGCGGGGCGACCGCGTAACGGTGCTGCTGGCCGCCAACCTGACCGGCAGCCACAAGCTGAAGCCGCTGGTCATCGGGCGGCTGCCGGACCCGCCCAGCCTGCGCCACCACAACCAGGACAAGTTCCCGGCCTCCTACCGCTACAGCCCCGACGCCTGGCTCAGCCGCCCGCTGCTGCGGGGCTGGTTCTTTGAGGAATTTGTCCCAGGCGTCAAACGCTATCTGCGCCGAAGCTGCCTGCAGCAGAAGGCCGTGCTGCTGGTGGCCCACCCGCCCTGCCCAAGCCCAGCTGCCAGTATGCCCGCCCTGGAGGACAGCGAGGATGCCCCCGTGCGGTGCAGGCCGGAGCCCCTCGGCCCCCCGGAGGAGCTGCAGACGCCGGATGGCGCTGTGCGGGTGCTGTTCCTGTCCAAAGGCAGCAGCCGGGCACACATCCCCGCACCGCTGGAGCAGGGCGTGGTGGCCGCTTTCAAGCAGCTGTACAAGCGCGAGCTGCTGCGGCTGGCTGTGTCCTGCGCCAGCGGCTCCCCGCTGGACTTCATGCGCAGCTTCATGCTCAAGGACATGCTCTACCTGGCCGGCCTCTCCTGGGACCTGGTGCAGGCGGGCAGCATTGAGCGCTGCTGGCTGCTGGGCCTGCGGGCCGCCTTCGAGCCCCGGCCGGGCGAGGACAATGCTGGGCAGCCGGCCCAGGCCGAGGAAGCCGCCGAGCACAGCAGGGTGCTCAGCGACCTCACTCACCTGGCAGCTCTGGCCTACAAGTGCCTGGCTCCCGAGGAGGTTGCGGAGTGGCTACACCTGGACGATGATGGGGGTCCGCCCGAGGGCTGCAGGGAGGAGGTGGGCCCAGCCCTGCCCCCTGCAGCCCCTCCGGCCCCAGCCAGCCTGCCCTCTGCCATTGGGGGCGGAGAGGAGGAGGAGGAGGCCACCGAGTATGGAGGAGCCTCAGTGCCGACTGCCGGGGAGGCCGTGCGGGGGCTAGAGACAGCTCTGCGGTGGCTGGAGAGCCAGGACCCCAGAGAGGTGGGGCCACTGAGGCTGGTGCAGTTGCGCTCACTCATCAGCATGGCCCGGAGGCTGGGGGGCATCGGGCATACCCCAGCAGGCCCCTATGACGGTGTGTGACCAGGCCAGCCCAGTGACCTTTCTCCTGCTGCACTTGGAGGGAGGGGACACACACAGTCTCCCATCTCTCCTCCTCTCCCCCTGGGGTGGCCCACCCCATGGGTACAGGGGGTTCCAGGAATCCAAATCCAGCATGGCTTGGAGGAGCTCTGTTGGTGAGAGGTCGCCCTGCCTCACTGGCACCCTGGGGGCACAGCTGGAAGAGAGGCCCGGCCCATGCTCCTCTCAGGGCAGGCACATATGCGGGGCATACAAGGCACAGCGCCTGTTCGAACAGGTGGCTGTGTTCCCTCTCTGGCCCCCGTGGGGTCGGGCCTCCACCCCTGCACCAGTCACATGCACTGGACGAGGGCCGACACTCCTGTCTGCTACTGAGCCCTGGTGCTATGTGGCCCTGGAGCCACAGCACAATCATCTCAGTGGCAAAGCACACCACTTGGTTCTATTTTTTTTAACACATTAAATCTGTTTTTAAAGATACTCTTCAGAGGGGCGGTGAGAACAGGTGCCGGGTGGGCTGGTCTCGGGCCGCCCTGCGGTTTCTCTGGAGGTCAGAGGCCCGAGGTACTGTGGAGTGGGGAGGGGTGGAGCCCTGTATTTGGGGCTTCCTTAGGTTCTGGGTGCAGCAGGGAGGTGTAGAGTTCCGTTTCCTTGGATTTTTAGTTTTCCCTAAGAAAACTGGTCTGAACAGATCTCTTATTCCTTGGGATTGTCAGCTGCCTGGATTTGGGCCCTGGTGACTTGGCCAATGGCAGGAGAGTTTCTCCTGCTTCATCAGCCACAGACCATTTTGTCCAGTCCCAGGGCCCGGAGCCACCTGACTTACCTGGAAGCAGGCCCTGGCACTGACAGCCCTTGGGGCAATATGCAGTGCCACCCTCTGTGGGCTCTTCTCCCCGCCCTCAGACTTTTCTGCCTCTCCTGGGACTGCCAAGGATGTGGCTGACAAGCCGCTCCTGGGAGGCCTAGTTTGAAAGGAGGAAAGGGCCCCAGGGCTTGTCCAACGCTGGTTCTGTTCTGCTCTGGCCAGGTCTAGACCTAGAGTCCTTCTGGTTGGACTGGGCCGGGGATGCCCATGCCTTCCCAGGGAGGGTGGGAACTGCCTTTGCAGAGATGTTGCCCGAGCTGGTGTGAGGGGCAGGGAGCTGGCCTGCTTGCCTCCAGGTGGTGGCCCCTCGTCCCCACCTGCCCCCAGTGTCCTCCTGGCAGAGGGAACCTTGAAAACCCAGAGTTGTGGAGTGCAGGGGTAGGCTGGAGGCCTGCACAGAGAAGGGAAGGGCTGTGCACCAGCTTGGCAGTGGGGCAGCTGGAGGGAGTGTCCCCCAAAAGTGACTTTTATACAGGTCCAGGAACAAACAGTTCCTTGGAACTGCCCCCAAGTGAAGAAATATATACATATATATATGTATATATCTATATCTCAAAATCTGAGCGCTCAGGGAGGGTGTGGAAAATGTGGGAAGAAGAAAGACTCCCTGAGCAGAGCTCAGGGCAGCAGCTCCAGGCACACCTGCTGAGCCCATCAGGCCACCACCACCTGCAGGAAGAGCCTCCGGCCTGAACTGCTGGGGATGGGCTGCAGAAAGCCCGAGAAATTTGGGCCAGCACCTTCCCAGGGGCCCAGGTCCCCAAGGCAGGGACACCACCTCTGCTCTGCGAGGCCCGCCTCCAGGGCTCTGAGGAAGAGCTGACTTCATGGCCGTGGTGCCAGTGAGGGCTGCACAGCCGGGCCTTGTCCGCGGTCTGGGCAGCCCCTGGCGCTGCCCTTCAGCCCAGCTACTCATTGCCACTGCGTCTTTGGTGAGGCTTTCATCTCCAGCCTTTCTTCCCATCTCAGCCCTTTTGTTGGCTGGGGTCCCAGGAGCCTGGCGTTGGTGCTGGTGGGCCCACTCCTCTCAGGGTGGCTGTGGCCTGTCCCCCAGTCCCTGGATGGTCACTTTCTATAAGCAAGGCAGCACTTATTTTTGCTGTAAGAAAAAAGAGGCCAGGCACGGTGGCTCACACCTGTCATCCCAGCACTTTGGGAGGCTGAGGCGGGTGGATCACCTGAGGTCGGGAGTTCGAGACCAGCCTGGCCAACATGGTGAAAACCCCGTCTCTACTAAAAATACAAAAATTAGCTGGGCGTAGTGGCAGGTGCCTGTAACCCCAGCTACTCAGGAGGCTGAGGCATGAGAAATGCCTGAAGCCAGAAGGCAGAGATTGCAGTGAGCTGAGATCACACCACTGCACTCCAGACTGCGCAACAGAGCGAGACTCTGTCTCAAAAAAAAAAAAAAAAAAAAAAAAAAAAAAAAGGCAGGTGCAAGCTGGTGGGGACATTAGGAGCCTGTCAAGAGTGGGTCTGCCTGCTGGCATTTACTAGACAGGGAATACCCCCTAAAGAGGGCTTAAAAAGCATCTGCTCCCTAGCATGGGGTGTGCTGTCACACGGTGCTGTGTGACAGAGGCTTGGCTGCTGGGCCCCGCTGTTGAGAAGGCTGCTCTGCCCATGCTGGCCCTGTGGGTAGTGCCAGCCATGGATCCCTGAGACCCTGGGCTGGAACCTGGGGCCCCGTCCCAGCCCTACCTGCAGCTCACTAACCCTCTCTGGGTTCTGCTCAGTGTCTGAAGTGATGGAAAGACCCTAGGGTTGGTGGCTGTAGTGGACCCTGGAGGTGGTGGAACCCTTTGGGAGGCTAAGTGTTCTTTCCCAAAGCTGCGCGGGTGCCGTTGCCTGCCAGGCCCTGGCTGTGGTGACAGACGCGGGCCGGGGTGAGGCTGCATCTGCTTCCTCTAACAGCCATGGCTGCCTGCAGGGCCTGGCGTCTTGCTCTGGCAGATTCTGTGCATTCCCTGCAGGCACAGGGGTGCCTGTGGCCTCTGAGGTGCAGCCAGCTGTCCTCAGCTCAGATGGCCGCCAAGAGGCCCCAGCTCCTGTTCACTGCACTTCCCAGTTGGTGACCCCTGTGTCCGCATCGTCAGAGTTCTTGGGCTTGGGGGGGCTGGAGAAGGGAAGGTGCTGAGGAGGGAAAGATGAGTGCAGGTTTTGTTGAAACCACCCGACCCGCGTTTTCAGAGGGATGAGGCCACTGCCTTGGCCCAGGGACCTGCAGGCTTGGGTGACCCCCTGGATGTCCACTGAGCTGAGGATGAAACATCACAATGTGGTAGGAAAGGAAGGGGAGCACCCCCAGACTGGGGGGTGGTCCTGCAGAGACCCCAACCCCTTAGCTACCTAGTTGAGACACCCATGGGGAGCAGCCCCAACAGCATGTCGGAGTCCCTGGGCTTGCGGGGTCTTGCTCTGTTGAGGGCCCTTCCTCTAACTGGCGAGCTTGTTTACAGCTCAGCTTGCCTGGTCAGATGGGCCCAGTGGCTTTATCTAATAAAGGCTGGACATGTCCACTTCATGAGCATCCCTGTTTTGAAGTCTTATTTTTAAACTCTTGATCCAATGGTTGGATCAGGAATACCCCCTAGATTAACAGCTGGGGCACAGCACATAAAAGTGGAACATTGGTTAAAGAAGATACCGTAATCATATCCATCGCTTTCTATCTTGAAGAACAGTTTTTGCCTGGCAGTAGAAGGCACAGGGGAGGCCTGGCTGACCACGACGCTCCCTGCCGTGCCCTGAGAACCTGAGCCTGTGTCTTTGTCATAGGCCTCACCAGCTGGCCCAGGAGTGGCTGGCTTGGGTTCTCCACCTCCCGAGCTGAGCTCACCTAGTGCCCAGGGCTTGTCAGAGGTCCCAGGGGTAGACAGGTGTTGGTTCAAAGTCAGTGATTTCTCCTTGCAGATGGGCTCGGTGTGAATGCAGGTGGCTGTCAGAAGGGCTGTCCACCTTCAGGGGGCCGCCTGCACCAGACCCCAGGCTCCAGACCTGCCCAGGCTTGGCACACAGTCCCTGGGGTGACAGCGTGCAGGGGAAACTGCAATTCCATGCCCTACAAAGCCCCCAGGTGATGTGGAGGCCTGTAGCAGGCATGGGGAGACCTCTGCTGTCCACAGTGCCTGCACCTCCGTCACCCGACACCTGTCCTTGACCAAGGTTCCAGGCCTCAACTTATGGGGCAGGCATTGGACCTTTTTTTTTTTTCCCCCAAGAAAGTCTTGCTGTCACCCAGGCTGGAGTGCAGTGGCATGATCTTGGCTCTCTGCAACCTCCGCCTCCTGGATTCAAGCAATTCTCCTGCCTTAGTCTCCCAAGTAGCTGGGATTACAGGCATGCGCCACCACATCCAGCTAATTTTGTATTTTTAGTAGAGATGGAGTTTCTCCGTGTTGGTCAGGTTGGTCTCGAACTCCTGACCTTGTGATCTGCCCGCCTCGGGCTCCCAAAGTGCTGGGATTACAGACGTGAGCCACTGGGCCCAGCCCAGAACTTGGTTTTATCCACCTCTGGTGAAACATGAGCTCACTTGGTGCTCTCCAGCCTCTTTATTCCCATCTCCTTAGGCTGACCCTGAAAAGTGCCAGGGCCAGGCTTGGACCAAGCAGTGGACTGAGTCAGCCTGCCCTGGGAACCGGCGGGGGAGGGAGCTTACGGACGGGCTAGGTTCGGGGGAGTAGGAGAGAGCAGGTGGAGGGCAGCAGTCTGTGGCCGCAGAGGCAGCTGAGCATGAGAGATGGAGCGTGCTGCTGTCCTGCAGGTGCCCTTAGCCCTGTTTTGCACTGGGGGATTGATCTGCCCAGGCACACAGGGAGATGCCACAGCAGGACCCGCTGCGCAGCCTCGCTGAGGGCATGCTCCCACCTCACCTCGAGGCTGTTGGGTGGAAGCCGAGAGCTGCAGCAGTTGGGGCCAGCGTGGGACTGGAGGCCCAGGTGAATCTTGTGGGGCAGGGGACGGAGCTGAGGCTGTCTGGCCTGGGCCCTCCCAACCCAAAGGCCCTAGAACCCTAGCCTTCAATCCTGGGGGTTTGCTTCTCCCCTAAGTCCTGGCTTTCCTGACCTGCTGTCCGTTAGGGACAGGTGGAGGGGCCAAGTCTTGCTGTCAGAGGCCAGTGTGGTGGTGCCAGAGCCACAGGGCCTTCCAGGACCCCTGACCTAGGCGAGGGGCAGGAGGGCCTAGAGCCACCTGGCCACTTGACAGGAGCTTAGGATAGGAAGGAAAGAGGCAGCCTGTATCTAAACTAAAGCCAGGGGTCTGCATTTGTCCTGGCTGGCCAGGGCCACCCTCCCAGACCTCAAGCTGCCCCACCTACCACTGCCCACCTGGTGCCACCCCAGCACTGCTGCAGACCTGGCCCAGCAGTTCCTCCTTAGCAGGGGATGAGCATGCCCACCACAGCCACCCTCTTCTCCAGGCTGCAGGGCAGGCTCCAGCTCCCCATGGGGGCCCCACCACAGCAGGCCAGGGCCCCTGGCTTTACTGCAGGGGAGAGGGTCTCTTGTGCAGACCCCACATGGCTCGTGCCCCCTAGAGCTGAGATGAGGCAGCTGGCCTGGCTGTAGCTGCATGGAGCCACCTGGAAAGCCAAAGGCAAGCCCCGGCTCCAGACCAGACATTGGGCCAGCCGTGCCTGTTACCGTAAGTTCTGTTCATAGCCTCGACCAAGAGCCCAACCATGCGGGCAACTGACTAAGACGCCATCTCTTGGGCCCCTCAGAACCAATGTCGCAGCAAGGCGGGCTCACTGCAGCAAGGGGCAGAGCCACCACCACGGTGCCTTCTGCTCACTGGGGAGGGAGGAGTGTCCCCACTGGTCGGGGCTCCCCCGCCTGCTGGAACCTCTCAAGTCCTGCCCCCTGCATTTCCCTGTGCACGGGGAGAAGGAGAGGTAGGAGACCCTCACGCAGGAGGGAGGGAGCCGCAGTCCTCAGGGGAAGGGGCGCAGGGAGAGGCAGGGGCACAAAGGCAGGAAAGGATGGCCAGAGCCCAGCCTACTTTCTGCCGAGCTCCTTGGCCCGGCAGGTGGCTGCCTCCACGGCGCTCATGGTGGCTGCTCGCAGCCCGCCCTGCTCCAGGGCGTGCAGCCCATAGATGGTGGTGCCACCCGGGGTGCACACGTCTGAGCGCAGCTGGGCTGGGTGTTGGCCCTCGTGCAGCAGCATCTTGGCCGTCCCCTGAGGAGAGCGTTAGGGCCTGGTGACTGGGGGAGGTGGCGTGGTCCCCACTGTGCGGCCTGCCCTCGTTGCAACCCCCAACCTTGGCCCCAGCTTCTCGAGCCTGCTGTTTCCCTGCTCACTGGAAGTGGTACAGGCTTGGGCCTTCCCGATGTTCCCCAGGGGACACCCTCACTCACAAGCAGGGTCTGGGCAGCGATGCGGTGGGCCAGGCTGCTGGGCATGCCCATCTTGACGGCTCCTTCGGCCAGGGCCTCGGAGAATGCACACACCTGTAGCAACGGCATGGTGGGGGGGGGGATAGGTGTCAAAGTCTGGGGGCTCAGGACCTTCAGGAACAAGGCCCAGAGCAGTAGCCATGGATGGCCAGAACCAAGGCCTGAGCCCAAGGGTCTGCAAAGGGGCTGGCCTCAAAGATCCCCAAGGCGGTGAAATCCCGGGGACAAGCAGAGCTCCCAGTGGGCCTGGGGACCAACCATGCAGGCCTCAAGGTTGGACTCTGAGGGCAGAGGCTGTCAGACGGACTTGGGTGGGCCCCTCTTTGCCAAGGGTGGGGTGGGGGATGGACGAGGCAATACTCACGAAGGCCACGCCACTGCCACTGAGGCCAGTGTGGATGTCGACGTAGGCTTCAGGCACCTCCTCACACCGCCCACAGGCCTCAAGCAGATGCTGCAGGAGCTTGGTCTCGCTGCTCCCCACGTGGCGGCCCCGCGCCATCACTATGGCCCCTTCCTGGACCACACAGGGCAGGTTGGGCAAGACCCGCAGCACCCGTGTGTTTGGGGGCAGCAGCTGGCCAGAGAGAGGTCAGAATCAGGGGGTCTATAGGACTGGGCCTTGCTGGGCAGGCCCCAGCAGGGGCCTCAGGAAAGGTCCACATCAGCTCGCGGTGGGCTCCAGCGTCTGCCTCCCAGGTACAGCACCAGGAGGGAACCCTAAACCCAGCCACTTGATCCAGGTGGGCCAGTCGGCCACCTCTCAGGCTCTCTGGGGGGCTGCCTGCCACCCAAGCCTGGCCAGCAGAGCCTATACTGGGACCAAGGCCTTAGCCCAAGGGACACTCACCTCCTCCAGGGTGTTCAGGGACACCCCAGCAGCCACGGACACCAAGATGTGTTCAGTGGTGACCACAGGAGCCACCTCTGCCAGGACAGCTGGCAGGACATGGGGCTTAGTGGCAAAGATGACGAGCAGGCAGCTCTGCAGCACCTCCTGGTTGGAGTGTGTGGTCCGGCAACCCAGAGCCTGCGCCAGGGACACCAGGACCAAGCCTCAGGGCCTGTGTGAGCGGCGCACCCTCTCCACCACAGCCCTTCCTGCTGGAAGCCACACATTCCCATGGTCCCAGGGCCTCTCCCATTGCCAAGTGTCTAGACTACCCCGACTTCTCCAGTGCCCAAGACTCACCCAGACTAGCCCTACTCCTCACAGGCTGTCCTGATGTCAGCGCCTCCCCAAGTCCTGAGCCCTCCATTCCCAGTGAATGTCCGTGACCACCACCCAGCATGCAAACACACACATGCACATGCACGCACTCACGAGCACACATTGATATACACACATGCAGACACATGCACTCACAAGCATACATACACACGTACACATGCATGCACTCATGAGCACACACGTGCACACACATACACACACGAGCACACACATGCACACACGAGCACACACATACACGTGCACACACATACACACACGAGCACACACATGCACACACATACACACACGAGCACACACATGCACACACGAGCACACACATGCACACACACCCACTCATGAGCATGCACTCATGTGTACACACACACACTCATACACGTGCACATTCACTCATATACACATCTGCACACACACACACACGAGCACATACGTGCACACGCATGCACTCACGGCCACACACGTGCACATGCATGCACTCACGAGCATGCACTCACACACACACATGCACTGACATACACACACCACACACGTCCACACGCACGCACGTGCAAACGCACATATGAGCACGCACTCACATATACACGTGCACACACATAGCCTCACATATACACACGTGCATATGCACGCACTCACGAGCATGCACTCACACACACGCATACACACACACAAACACTTTGCTTTGGCCCTCCTCAACCTTACTTTCCTCCTGGCCTCTAATCTCCCTTTCCCCAGCCCAGACCAGCCAGTCTGCAAACTTCAGCTAAATAAACCACCCATCCCTGGCTCTGGTAAGTGTCTTAGTGGGACAGGAGCCAAGAGCTATCCTGGGCTCCTGAGGGTATGAAGAACCTGCGCTCTATGCTCACTTGGAAGTGACATAGGTTCCTGTCTGTTGGTGCACTCGCCAGTATGTGCTGAGCTTCCACTTTTCCTGGAAAGAAAGGAAAAGGAAGAGGGGTTGGTGAGGGGGTGGGATAGGATGGCAGTGAGAGGAGAGGGAGGAGCTCACTTGGCCTCTCAGGCTCAGCCACGCCTGGCCCATCGTGGGTCTCCTCCTGGCCTCAGGAACCCAAAGCGGGATGCACCATTCACTGGGCCCAGGCAATCGGATCCATTGATTCTGCTTGGCAGTCAACGCCCCTGACTGCTGCTGGGTACGGAGGCCAGGAGCTTACCTCGTTGGTGAGGACACAGATCCCTGGGGCCTCTGCCTCTAGGGAAGGGGAGGCTGCCTGGAGGAGAAGAGGCAGTACCTCTGGAGGAACACCAGGCCTTGGGAGAGTGTGGTGGGTACAAAGGCAGTTGATTGGCTACGGAAGGCCCAATCGGGGCCCAGGTTCTTCGGGAGGGAGAGTCGGTGTTGGGATGTCCAAGAAGAGGCTAAATGCCTACTTGGTAGAAATTATCTGCTTTTGTCGCGTACAGGGGTGGAGAGATTGGGTTAGATTTTTGTAAGGTCGAACAGGAAGACAGAAGTGTACACCACAACCTGAACACAGCAGTTAATCACGACAGTGGCAGCCACACACACCAGTACTAGGCTCAACGCTATAGACATTTATGTCTCATTTAACCTGTACAGCTCTGGGAGGCATGTGGTACTGCCGGGTTTCACAGGTAAAACTCCTGAGACTCATAGTAAGCTATTTCTCGATTGATCTTGACTCTTCTGGTCCCTGAAGTATGGCTGAAGGCAGAGAGCCAAGAGTCACCCAGCTCTCCCTATCCACAACCTGCAGAGAGGCTTCTAAATGCCTGGAGGAGTATATGGTCGCATAAATATCCCGGGTATAAAGCAGTGTGTGTCAACAGGGGATGATTTTGCCTGTCTCCTCCCCCCACCCAGGGGACATTCGGCAGTGTCTGGAGGCATTTTTGGCTGTCACAACGTGGGGATGCTACTGGCACAGGATGGATGGTCTGGCCCAGGTGTCCCTAGAGCCAAGGTGTCTGGGGGAGAAGCCCTGCTGCTCCCCAAGAGTGGGGCTGGCGCGCAAAGAGAAAATCAGAGGCTGGAAGAGGGGACCCTGGCCAACGCCACGCGGCCAGGAAGCCGGCCAAGGAAGCGGCACCTAGCCACGTGTAACTCAAATCTTCCCGCAGCCACGTCAAAAAAGTAAGAGGAAACAGGCGTGGCCCCGGCTGCGCCCAGCGGAGGGGAGACCCGGGTGGCTGGGCCCGCGCCCCCGGCCCCACTCTCGCCACAGGACACCTCCCACGGAGCTGCTCCCACGCCAGACCGCAGGCCCAGCCCCGCGCCGCCCCACCTGCTCTGATGAGGCCCTGCGCGATGGCCCCCGCCATGCGGCCCGCGCCCACGAAGCCCACGCGCCGCGGAGCCGGCCCAGCAGCCGCCATCTTGTTGCTCCGGACGCCGCTGCGCTCACCGCCCATCCACAGGCCGCGCCCCGCCCACAGATCTAGGCCCCCCCCACCCGCCCTCCAATAGGACACTCCTCCCCGCCCCCGCCCTCGCCGATTGGTTACTGGGACCGCACGCTCCGGCCGGCTTTTTGTCCGCACTCTACAGATTCGCAAGGCGCGGGGACCCCGCCTCTCGCTGCTTATTGGCCCGAAAAGGCTATGCCGCCCCTCACTGCTCATTGGCTGAGAGAAACCGGGGCGGGGCCAGCGGGGTCGGGGTCGGCGGGGTACTCGCGCTCGGAGAGGCCGGAGGAGCGGGGAGGGGTCGCGGCCGCGCGTGCGAGGAGCAGATCTTGGTTTTCCGGAGGGGAGGGGTAGTGAAGCGGGTTGCGGGGCTGGTCCAGAGCGTGCGGTCACTGAGGCCCCGCCGACCACAGATGGTGGAGCTGCAGGGAAGAACGAGGGGCGGAGGCCCAGGTCACCAAGAGCAGGCCGGGGCCAGGAGCCTGAGACCGACAGGGAGGGGACAGTCGGGGAGGGGGGGTACTCGTCGTTTTAAATGACACAAGGAAAATAAGGCTTGAAGATCTGAGTGCGGTTTTGTTTTCATCATCCAATCTAAAGCTGCATGTTACATATATTATTTTCTGCTGAAGCCTTTGACATTTTGTTTTTTTTTTTTTTGAGACGGAGTCTCGCTCTGTCGCCCAGGCTGGAGTGCAGTGGCGCGATCTCGGCTCACTGCAAACTCCGCCTCCTGGGTTCACGCCATTCTCCTGCCTCAGCCTCCCCAGTAGCTGAGCCTACAGGCGCCCGCCACCACACCCGGCTAATTTTTTTGTATTTTTAGTAGAGACGGGGTTTCACCGTGTTAGCCAGGATGGTCTCAAATCTGACCTCGTGATCCGCCCTCCTCGGCCTCCCAAAGTAATGGGATTACAGGCGTGAGCCACCGCGCCCGGCCAAGCCGTTGACATTTTCTAAGCTCTTCAGTAATGAAATCCTCTCATTGATTCAACATTTACTGTGCAGCTGCATGCAGCCCTGGGCCCTGCTCTGGGCCTGGGCAAGACCACCCCACAGCAGCAGACAGGACAGGCTGGACCCCACCCTGCAGCCCTGCTTGGTGGCAGTGTAGACAGACTACAGTCAGCACACACGCGGGACAGTGTGTCAAGGCTCTGAAGCAAATGACGTGGAGAGGGATAGAAAGCCACCAGGAGGCTGCTTCGGCCACCGCAGCCAAGAAACGTGGGTGGTGAACACTTTGCACTAGCACACAGTGTCAGCAGCTGTCTCTCCTGCCACCTCGGATCCTCCCAGCCGCTTCCCACACAGACTCCCTGGATTTTCTCCCAGGCCCCCTGGGCCAGTGATGGCTCGGGACCAAGGCTGTGGGGAGGTGAGAGGGGCCGGAGGCATCCAGTGCCATGCCATCATACATAAGGACAAAGCTCATCATAAACAAGTGGACTGAGGTGAGGTGAAGGAGGGTTGTTGGCTGACTGCCCAGGGCCACAGTGGGTAAAAGAAAGCCCAGGGGCCCAGCCCCGTTCAGCTTCTCCATCCCATGCTGGGCCAGGCTTCTGAGCATCAGTTGGGAGCCCTCAGCTGACCTGGACACCCAGCCAGCCATGGCTGGGTGTCCAGGGCACCTCTCTGCTCTTGGCTGGGCTTCTTCCCACTGTTTGTCACCTGGCGGATCCAAGCGGCCACACAGGTGCCACCCTCTCCAGGAGGCCTTTCCTGAACCCCCACATGGGCAGAGCCTTTATCCACAAAGGGCTGGTGCCAGGGGATACACTGTGAATGAGGCCTACCCACCTCCTGGAGCTCCAGGTCCTGGGGTGTCGGTGTGAGGGGTAGGGGTGGAGGCGGGGCTCCCAGAAGTGTCCAAATAATCCCAGTAGGGCAGGGATGCTCTCAGAGGCGCTGTGAAGGTGCCATCAGGGAAGGTGTTTTGGAGGCTGGGCCACCTCAGCTGAGGCCTAAAAGGTGGGGAGGCCTTGACCCAAGAGGGGGCCAGTCTCAGGGGAGGCCTGGAGGACACCTTGGCTTGCTAGACACAAAGGGGCAGTGACAGATGAGGTGAGCGGTTGGCTGGGTGCAAGACACACAGGTCTGGACTCAGTGCCGGGACAAGGAGGACACACCACTGCTGCCCAAATGAACAAAGAAGTGAAGCAGCAGCAGGCCCTACCTGCAGCCAGAAGGCATCGTGTGCGTGAAGACGGCACAGGGCGCCCAGGAGAGGGACCCTGAGAAGAGGCAGGCCCAGAGTTGGGCCAGGAGCCAGGGAGGGTGTCTGGGTCCTGAGCGTGGTGGACCAGAGGGTTCTGGCCTAGGGACTCCCTCTGTGTGAGGCGCTGAGAAAGGGGGCGATGGGCAAGTTGGGGCCTGGAGCCCAGTGCTCCTGGTCTATACCCCAGCGCCACCCTGCCTGGCTGAGGCACTGGCCTGGGAACCATTCTGGACTTTGCTGTCTCCCCTCTGAGAATGGCGAGCAGGGGAGCAATGACACCCCGCCTCTGGTGGCTGGAGCTGACCTGTCCAGCAGGCACCTGTCCCTCTCCATGGGACGAGGCCAGGTGGGGACCCACACCCAAGCCTAAGAGCCACAGAGAGGAGGGGCCAGGCCAGGGGAAGCCCGAGCCACCCAATCATCAGCCTCCCCTCAGATCCATCCACGGGCCCTGCTCGACTGTCTCACTAGACGTTTCTGGCCCACTAGACCAGCTTCCCCAGAGCCCTCAGGCTGAGGCAGGGAGGCCCGGGTGAACTTAAGTTACTCAGGCCTGCAGGTGGCCACATGTGGAGGGGTTGGGACTGGCCCTGCCCTGAACATCCTTGTCCAGCTGACAGTCCACACCAGTCTCATTGCGGCCTGCCCACATGTGCCTTCCCATCTCCAGCCTCTGCGGCCTTTCCACCCCAGGGAATCGTCAGCTCTTGGGGGCTGAACAGCAAGCCAGGGGGATAGTGGGTCCCGGGACTGGCCAGGCTAGGGGGCAGTGCCTGGGTGTAGGGTACGGCTCAGCACAGAGCTGCCAAGGCCAGGACTGTGAAAATGCACTTTATTGGCTCCCAGGGAGTGGGACGCAGGATCAGAGTGGACACGCACAGGGCCGGGGGCTGGTGTGGGAGCAAAGCGCCAGGCCTGCCCGGGCCCTGGTTTCCCTGAGGACTGACGTGAATGGGGGCCCCACTGGACAGATGCTTGGGGCTGCAGAGCGGACAGAATGCGGGCCCAGGTTGCTGGGTGGTGCCCTTAGCTCCTGGCAGGGTTGACGGCTGGTGGCCACTGGGCTCTGCCAGCCGATGGTCCACTGGCACCTGCTCCTGCCTTCCAGCTCACTTCCGGGCCTGCTCGTAGTTGTCAGTGAACCAAGCACAGGTCTCCTTCACCGCTGCAGAGGCAGGCAGGTGAGGGCCATGGACAGGGAGGGCCAGGGCCGCATGGGAGGAAGTGGGGGGAGGAGGCCCAGGGACAGGGAAGTCACCCCTCAGAGCTTTGGTGTCCCACCTCCAGGGCAGTATAGGCTCTGAGGGGGCGCCTCACCTCTGCCCTGGTAGCGAGCATGAGGGAGGGGCTGGGGCAGGCCAGCAGGTGTGGGGGCCACCAAGTGGAGGGCTGTGGGGTCGGGGCTCACCCTGCTTGAAGGGTGTGAACCGGAAGTCGGGCAGGTAGGTCCTCAGCTTGCTGTTACTGGCTGTCTTCTTAAACTGCCCATCTGACTTGGTTGTATCAAACTGGACGCTTTGTCAAGGCCACAGCTAAAGGAGCACCTCCACCCCAGCCCCCGCAGCTTGCCCTTGAACCTCTGCCATTCCCAGGGGAGCCACAGCAGAGCTCCTCCGCCTGCCAGGGTGAGCGTCCTCCCTCCACAGTGTCCCACCCACGCTGGCCCTATACCGGGAGGCCACTGAGCGCCCGCCCACGGGGCCCCTGCCCAACCCCCAGCACTGGAGCCAGAGGATACGGTGACCTCCCCATGGAAGTCCATGGCCTCCACCACCGCCTCGGCTGCCTCCTTGATGGAGACCTCATCTTCCTCGCCCACTGTGGGGAGCCACCGGGTCAGGCCTCCCCTTGCTGCCGCCCGACTGCCCGTGAATAGTCCTGCTCCCACCCTTCAGCCAGCCTCCCAGGACAGCCTTGGATCCTGTCCCACCATGGAGGAAGGGGGCTGAGGGCTGAGGTACCCACCCGAGAGAATGATGGGCTCCACTTCACTGTACTCCCGCAGGACCCAGATAAAGAGCTGGGCCAGGTCCTGGAGGTCAGACAGGCAGGGTCAGAGACCATGGGTATAGCCACAGGTCCCCTCTCCCAAATGCCCCTGCTGGGGACTCCATACTGCTGTTCTTGTTCAGTGGGGGCTCAGCCTGGGGACCAGGGGTCCCTCCTTTCTCCCTCGGAGCTCAGAGCTACACCAGTGACTCCTGGAGACAGGAGCCTATGGGGCTGCCACGAGGACCAGAGATGGCTCCTCTCGGAGCTCAGCCCAGATTCTCTCCTGGTCGGAGCCTCCCTCCTGCACTACCTCCCCGACGGCCCAGCAGGGGCAAGCCCAGGGCTCAATAGAGCAGGTTCTCTGGGGAGAGCCGTGCTTTCCTTTACGCACCAGCGAGTAGATGAACTGCCTCCGCGGCTTCCCTGTACCCCACACCGTCAGGGCCGAGCCGCTGCCTGCAGATTCGGGGAGGGAGCAGGTGTCAGAGGCACTGGGTCACCTCTTCCCGAGCTGAGCCTGGGCACCCCATCGGGCGGATGCACTCACTCTTTGCCAGGTGCACCTTGTGGATGAGGCCAGGCAGCACGTGGCCATCCTCGATGTTGAAGTTGTCATGGGGCCCAAAGACATTGGTGGGGATGACAGCGGTGAAGGTGCAGCCGTACTGCTGGAAGTAGGCCCTGCGGAGGCACAGCGTCTCCTGCCCTCGTCCTGGGCCCGAGATCCCACCCCAGGCTGCCGCTGGCCTCTTACTGAGGCTGGCACGAAGACCCGACCAGCCAGCCCCACCCGCCCCTGGGGGCCCTCTCCCCCACTCCTGGCTGGGCCTCAGCAGGATGGGCGTGAGGACCTGTTCTGCACGTCGATCATCCTCTTGGCATACGAGTACCCAAAATTGCTGCTGTGGGGTGGCCCATTGTGGATCTGCGGGGGCGGGACAGGAAGAGGCCGCTACTTCCCGGCCCTGCCCACAGGCTCCCCGGCCCCGCCCACAGCCAGGCCCTGCCCCTCACCATGGTCTCATCTATGGGGTAGGTCGTCTTGTCAGGGAAGATACAGGTGGACAGGCAGGACACCACCTTGCGGGCGCCCACCTGGAAGGCCGAGTGCAGGACGTTGTCGTTGATGTGCACATTTTTCCTCTGCAGGGGTGAGGTGGGGACAGATCAGGCTCCCCAGGCCAGATCCTAGCCCTTACCTGCTCCTCCAGATGCAGAAGCGGAGACACACCCTGGCCCTTCAGCCCTGGTAGGACCCAAGCCTGCCCATCCTAACCGTTTCAGGACAAGGCACTGGACTTACAGGCACCATTGCTCTCCAGCCCCACCAAGGCTGGAGGAGGGGCTGGCTCTGCCTTCCACTATGAGGAGAACCACACCCCCAGCTCAGGGCTGGGCCCCACCCAGGAGGCTGCTGAGGTCAGGGCAGGTAGTGGAGGCTGGGAAGGAGCCCAGTTTGGCCCTGGGCTGGGCTGGAGCTCCCACTACACGAGGAACAGGGCTGTCTACTTCCCCACCCTGGAGGATCTCCCACCTGGCTCTACCTCCCAGGATCAATGGAGCCTGCGCTTGCCGGGTCCACCCCGCAAGCCCCACTTCCCGTGCATGAACTAGACACGGCATGGCTGGAGCACTGGGACTGGTCTTGGGAGAAGGGAGAGGTGGTGGCCAGGCAACCTGCTGGGAAGGCCCAGACACCGACAAGGAGGGCTCTGGGGTGACAGGGCTCCTGGGCAGAATCTGGTCTGAGCCTCTGCTGACCCTAGTGCCTCCTACACTTAGCAAAGCCAGCTAAGGCAAGGCTGCTGCCCAGAGACTGGTGGGGCCAACCCTCCGGAACACAACTAGCCGAGGCAGGGCCCTTACTTCCCCCAGACACAGGCAGCAGATGCACAGAGCGCTGTTCACACCCCTGCGCCCCGGAGTGTGTGGTGGGCCTGGCTCAGGGGAGCGGGGCCAGCACAGTCCTGGAAGCCAGATGCTCCAGAGGCCCTGGGGACTCAGGGGGCAGGAACCAGCTCCCAGTCCCATGTGGCTGCTGGCTCTTTTCAGCTTCCCAATGGTGCAAGTCAGCTCCACAGCTTTGCCTACTGGGCCAAGTGCCTCCAGGCCCACCTGCATGCCCTTCTGTCCACAGCACCAAGTGTCAGTGACTGGGGGTCCCTCAGGGGCTGCCCCCACCAGGCTGTGCCAAGCCCTGATCCTCAGGGACTTCCTGCGGTGGGAATGTGGGCCTGTGAGAGTGGGAAGCCCGCCAGGAAGTTCCCAGAACCTGGGATCCTGGTTTCCAGTGCCTGCTGGGGCCACCCTCACTTACCCAGAAGTCCAAATTGTACTTGATATTCCGGAACAGGCCCCCCACCATTGCAGCAAGATGGATGACGTGTGTGGGTCGGACCTTCTCAAACAGGGCGCGGGTCTGTGCTGCATCCCTGTGGGAAGCCAGGCTGTCAGGAGGCTCTGGAGGGAACCAGCACCCCAGGGTTGGGTGCCGAGTGCAGGGACTGGGTGAGACTATGGCAGAAGGGACAGTCAAAAGGGAGGGTGGCCCCAGGACCTGGCTGGTGTGAGGGTGCAGGCTTCCGGGAAGAGATGGGAGGGTGTTTGTCTAGGAACACAGCCAAGCACACCCAGGCCAGGCCAGCCAGCTGGCAGGAAGGACCCAGACACACAGCTACTGTTACACTCAGGAACAGGCCCAGCCTGGAACTCTTAGTTCTGGGGTGGGGAGGAAGGGCAGATCTGGGGATGGGCTCACTCACGTGAGATCGGCGTCTTTAGAGGAGACAAACACCCAGTCCTCTCCAGGAAGTCCAGCTCCATCTGCTACCACCTTCTGGATGGCTTTGCCTACCAGCCCAGAGCCCCCTGTCACTAGAATCCGCATGGATCCCTGGGGTTCACCCATGTCAGTTGCACCTGTAGTGTCAAATAGTGGGAGGCTGAGACCATCATGCCCCCACCCTTTGGAGCCCCACTCTTCTGTGGCAACTGGCACAGAGTGAGGCCCTCAGAGTGGGGACATAGTCCACTGGCAACCAGAAAAGACCCAGCTGGACCGAGGCACCCCCTCGTCGCAGCCCTGTTCCCCAGGGAGCGCTCAGCCTACAGCGCCACAGGAGTCCTGAGCTACCACCCAGCCCAGAGCAGCTGGTCCCAACCCACGACCCCCCACTGGGCCGAGAAAAGGTACTTTCTACTCCCCTCTGGCTGACAAGAGGGGAGGCAGACAACCTTGGGACTGGGGCTCCTGGCGCAGGTCGTTAACACGGTTCGCAGCCAAGGCCCGCATGCTAGGGACAGGCACGAGACGGTGCCTGTGCGCAGCCCACGCCCACTCGAGGCTGGCTGGTCCTGGAAAGCCCTGGCGAGCCAGATTCCTCCAGGGCAGGACAGGCGTTGGGGCGCAGCCTCCCTCAAGGATCCTATCCTGGGAGCCGGAAACCTGTTCGGGCTCCCCGGCAGGGCCCCAGGGCCAGCCCTTACGGGAGGCGGCCCTGTGCAGGCATCGCGCGGCTCCCAAGCACGCGGGGAGACCTCACCGCAGCCAGACCCGCTACCACAGCCCCAGGCTGCCCCCATGCCCCTCGATCCCAGACCCCCACAGCGTTCCCTGACTCTCACGGAGCATCCAGGGCCCAGGGCGCGGCTGAGTCCGGTGCCACCTCACCTGCGTCCAGCCCCACCGCCGGCGCCCCGACAGCGGCTTCCGGCCGGGTGCGCTCCGGCTACGGGAGGCGCCAGGTGGGGGCGGGGCCGGGAGGCTGGGGCGGGGCACTCTGGGAAATGGAGTCCCAGGGACGCGCAGCGTCCCGGGCACAGCTGGGACTTGGAGTCCGCGGCCGCAAAGCCGCTTGGGAAGCGCAGTCTCGTCCGCCGGCCGCGCGCGGGCGGGGCCCCGAACGAGGTCCCGGGCCGCAACCTCTTTACCCGCCGGTGCGCTGGGCCCAGGCCCTGCTTGGGGCGGCGGGAGGACATGAGACGAGGGCCGGCAGGCAGCGCCGCGCGGGCTGCCCGCGGCGTCGGAAGGAGCCTCTCAGGCGCTGGGGCCAGGCGGGCTCACGCTGCGGCGTCTCCCTCGGCTCCCCTTCCCTCCCGGGGTTCCGCCCCCGAATCCGCAGACCTCGCGCCGCAGCCTCTTGGATTCCGGCCACGATGAGGAGCCCGAGTTGTCGTCCCAAGCACTTGCACTGTCACCCGCGCCCACGGGAACGCCCAGGCTCGGGCAGCAAGCAGCAAACAACCCCAGAGTTACGGCGAATCACGTTGGGTGACTGTGGGTGACAGTGGGTCACGGAGGGTTAAGAAGGATCACAGCGGATCACAATGGGTCACGGCGAGTCAAGGAGGGTCGCGGCGGCTCACGGTGGGTCCCACGGTCGCGCTGCGAGCCGCCAGCTGCTCCTGCCCTCAGCTCAGAGCCCAGTCCTGCTGCCTGGGGCGGGAGGGGGTGGCAGCCCGGCCCTGACATCGAGAGGCCCCCGTCAACGGCTTCCATCGAAAGGCAAGCGTTTAAAAGCAGTCACGGCCATGCGCGGTGGCTCAGGCCTGTAATCCCAGCACTTTGGGAGGCCGAGGCGGGCAGATCATTTGAAGTCAGGAGTTCGAGACCAGCCTGGCAAACATGGTGAAATCCCATATCTAATAAAAATGAAAAATTAGTCGGGGGTAGTTGCGCGCGCCTGTAATCCCAGCTACTTGGGAGGCTGAGGCAGGAGAATCCCTTCACCCCGGGAGGCGGAGGTTGCAGTGAGCCCAGATGGCGCCACCGCACCCCAGCCTGGACGACAGAGCGAGACTCCATCTCAAATAAATAAAAACAGTCACTCAGGCTGACAAGGGTCAGGGAAATGTGGTCCGCCCGGCCACCTTAACATCTTGCTATGAAAGGACGTTTCATGATGCTAACGTGTAAAGACATCCGTAAGGCGATGGCTTTTATCTGACTGGAAGTTAGCAGAACATGAGATGACTGAAGTGAGTCGCTGCTGGGTACGTCCACCTGCTCTGGTGATGGGCAGGCAGGGTTGCTTAATAAAGATTTCACAATTTTACGCTGGGCGCGGTGGCTCACGCCTGTAATCCCAGCACTTTGGGAGGCCGAGGCAGGCGGATCACGAGGTCAGGAGATTGAGACCATCCTGGCTGACGCGGTGAAACCCTGTCTCTACTAAAAAAACAAAAACAAAAAATTAGCCGGGCGTGTTGGCCGGCGCCTGTAGTCCCAGCTACTCGGGAGGCTGAGGCAGGAGAATGGCAAGAACCCAGAAGGCGGAGCTTGCAGTGAGCCGAGTTCACGTCACTGCGCTCCAGCCTGGGCGACAGAGTGAGACTCTGTCTCAAAAAAATAAAATAAAATAAAATAAAAAATAAAGGCTTCACAGTTTCTAAATTGTTATATATTTCTTCCATAAAAATTTAGTTTTCTTGTCTTCATTTCAGCAAAGTTACTAATTATGTTATTAAAAAGTCACATAATTTGTATTCTATTGACCATAATGTCAAACTACACAATCTTTCTTAAGTCATTGTACTTCTTTTTTGTTTTCGGAGATGCGGTCTTGCTGTGTTGCCCAGGCTGGTCTCAAATTCCTGTCCTGATCACTTGAATTCAAGCGATCCTCCTGCCTTGGCCTCGCAAACCTCTGAGATTACAGGCATGAGCCACTGCACTTGGCTTGTACTTTTCTTTTTAAAAATTGGTTCAGCCGGGTGTGATGGCCCACGCCTGTAATCCCAGCACTTTGGGAGGCCGAGGTGGGTGGATCACCTGAGGTCGGGAGTTCGAGACCAGCCTGACCAACATGGAGAAACCCCGTCTCTACTAAAAATACAAAATTAGCTGGGTGTGGTGGCGCATGCCTGCAATTCCAGCTACTCGGGAGGCTGTGGCAGGAGAACCGCTTAAACTAGGGATGCAGAGGTGACTGAGCTGAGATCGTGCCACTGCACTCCAGCCTGGGTGACAGAGCAAGACTCCGTCTCAAAAAAAAAAAAAAAAAAGATTCAATTTGGAGACTTTTTTCTGTTGAGGCAGTAGAAACTGAAATTATCAAAGAAATCCAAAATTTCTTTTTTTGTTTTTTTTCTGAGACGGAGTCTCGCTATCTCGCCCAGGCTGGCGTACAGTGGTGCGATGTCGGCTCACTGCAACCTCTGCCTCCCAGATTCAAGCAATTCTCATGCCTCAGCCTCCCGAGTAGCTGGGACTACAGGTGCGTGCCACCACGCCCGGCTAATTTTTGTATTTTTAGTAGAGACAGGGTTTCACCCTGTTAGCCAGGATGGTCTCGATCTCCTGACCTCGTGATCCGCCTGCCTCGGCCTCCCAAAGTGATGGGATTACAGGTGTGAGCCACTGTGCCTGGCTGAGGTCTCCTTATTTTGCTTAGGCTGGCCTCAAACTCCTGGACTCAAGCAGTCCTCCTGCCTTGGCCTTCCAAAGTGCTGGGATTACAGGCCTGACCCACCATGCCCAACTCAGAATTAGTTTTAAAGAGTTTATTCAAGCAAAAAGCTGGGAATAGCTACCTAGGAGACACTGACTCCAGAGAAATGGGTTCAGTGTTCCTGTATTAGTCTGCTTTCACACTGCTGATAAAGACATACCCAAGACTGGCCAATTTACAAAAGAAAGAGGTTTACTGGACTTACAGTTCCATGTGGCTGGGAAGGCCTCACAATCATGATGGAAGGTGAAAGGCATGTCTCATATGGTGGCAGGCAAAAAGAGCTTGTGCAGGGAAACTCCCCTTTGTATAACCATCAGATCTTGTGGGACGTACTCACTATCACGAGAACAGCACGGCAAAGACCTGCCCCCAAGATTCAATTACCTCCCACCAGGTTCCTCCCGCAACACGTGGGAATTCCAGATGAGATCTGGGTGGGGACACAGCCAAACCATATCAGTTCCAAAGTTAAAAGTTAAGTTCTTGCTTATAGGCAGAAAACAAAGACGTTTACCTGGATTACCAAAGTTTCTATACAAGGCTGGTTTAAGAGGTACAACAAATTAATTAGTTGGTTTCAGTCTGTTTTCTTTTCCCTACAGCTTGTTTTCATTTCCTTTCTAACTTAAAAGAGTATATTTAACATTCCATCTTAACACAGCTTGAGAGCCATGAAGCTTTTGTGTGAGGCAGGTAAAAGGAGGTTAATCTACAGTGAAAGACAACATTGGAGAGGCAAGGGCTCTTCCCTAGTGCCCTTCAGCCATTTACAGCCTTTTACAAAACAATGCATGTAAGAAAGAAGGCTTAATCTAAAATCAAAGAAAAAAAAGGTTATAGTTGCCTAGGTTACATACAACTGTCTGTTCACTTGACTCAGGTCCTTAAGCATTTTTTTTTTTTTTTTTTTTTTGAGATGGAGTCTTGCTCTGTCGCCCAGGCTGGAGTGCAATGGCGTGATCACAGCTCAGTGCAACCTCTGCCTCCCAGGTTCAAGCAATTCTCCTGCCTCAGCCTCCTGGGTAGCTGGGACTGGAGGCATACACCACCACACCAGGCTAATTTTTGTATTTTTAGTAGAGACAGGGTTTCACCATGTTGGCCAGCCTGGTCTTGAACCCCTGACCTCAAGTGATCCACCCCCATCAGCCTCCTAAAGTGCTGGGATTACAGGCATGAGCCACCGGGCCTCATCTCATAATCATTCTTTTAAGGCTTAAAATAATTTAGAGTTTCAACAGCTTAGATTTTGAATTATTTATTTTCACCGATAATTTATAGCGTCATTTATTGGCAAATCTCAAAAATCTCAAAAAACATAACATGGAATGAAAACGGCAGTGCTGTGGGTTGAATTATGTCAACCAAAAAGCTATATTCAAGTCCTAACCCCGAACTTACCAGTGAAGGGAATGGGGTCTTTGCAGATGTCATCAAGTTAACATGAGGTCACATGGAGGTAGGGTGGGCCCAAATCCAGTGACTGATACTCTTTTTTTTTTTTTTGAGACGGAGTCTTTCTCTGTCACCCAGGCTGGAGTGCGCTGGTGCCATCTTGGCTCACTGCAACCTCTACCTCCCAGGTTCACGCCCTTCTCCTCCCTCAGCTTCCCGAGTAGCTGGGACTATAGGTGCCTGCCACCACGCCCAGCTAATTTTTTGTAGTTCTAGTAGAGATGGGGTTTCACTGTAGCCAGGATGGTCTTGATCTCCTGACCTCGTGATCCGCCTGCCTTGGGCCTCCCAAAGTGCTGGGATTACAGGTGTGAGCCACTGCGCCCATCTTTTTTTTTGTTTTTTTGACACAGAGTCTCGCTGTCGCCCTGGCTGGAATGCAGTGATGTGATCTTGGCTCAGTGCAACCTCCACCTCCCGGGTTCAAGCAATTCTCCTGCCTCAGCCTCCAGTGTAGCTGGGATTACAGGCGCATGCTGTCACGCCTGGCTAACTTTTTGTATTTTAGTTGAGATGGAGTTTCACCGTGTTGCCCAGGCTGGTCTCAAACTCCTGAGCTCAGGCAATCCGCCTGCCTCGGCCTCCCAAAGTGCTGGGATTACAGGCATGTGCCACCATGCCCGGCTAATTTTTTTGTATTTTTAGTAGAGACGGGGTTTCTCCATGTTGGTCAGGCTGGTCTTGAACTCCCGACCTCAGGTGATCCACCCGCCTCGGCCTCCCAAAGTGCTGGGATTACAGGTGTGAGCCACCGTGCCTGGCCCGATATTCTTATAAAGAGAGGAAATCTGGACACAGGGAGAAGACGGCTCCGTGATGATAGAGGCAGCTATTGGAGAGGTGCCGCTACAGCCAGAGAGTGTCAAGGATTGCCGGCCATCATCAGAATCAGGAAGAGGCAGCAAAGATTCCTCTCTAGGGCCTTTGGAGGGAGCACAGTGCTACTGACACACTGATTCTGAACGTTTAGCTTCCAGAACTACAAGACAATAACCTTGCGTTGTTTTGTGGCAATTAGCTGAGGCAGCCCCACGAGGTGTCTGCAGGCCTGCGTACACATCCTGCCTGTGCCGATGAGTGCCCTGACGGGGAGGGAGAACTTCCCCTCCACCCTCTGAGCATTTGATACCTGAGCCTGTGAATCAATTGACCACAGGCAGATGAACAGGAGAAAAGGTGGACAAATATCTTACATGCACAGAGCCATCCCAGGAAAGAAAAGTAAATATCTACACTAAACCCAGGGAGATCTAGAAACTCTGACACTCTCAGCACAGGGGAGATGCAGGGGGATGTAGGCAACTTCAGGAGAATTGATGTATTACATGATATTTTTTGTATTTTTAAATTTTAATTTAATTAATTTTTTTGTTTGTTTTTGAGATGGAGTCTCGCTCTGTGGCCCAGGCTGGAGTGCAGTGGCACCATCTCGGCTCACTGCAACCTCTGCCTCCTGGGTTCAAGCAATTCTCCTGCCTCAGCTTCCCAAGTAGCTGGGATTACAGGCGCCTGGCACCATGCCCAGCTAATTTTTGTATTTTTAGTAGAGACAAGGCTTCACCATGTTGGCCAGGCTCAAACTCCTGACCTCAAGTGATCTGCCTGCCTCGGCCTCCCAAAGTGCTGGGATTACAGGTGTGAGCCACTGTGCCCAGTCCCTCTGTTTTTTTTTACTCCAAAGGTAAACCATTTTAAATGATTTCTTATTAATACTTCCAATAATCTTTCTCTTCTTTTTTTTTTTTTTTTTTGAGACGGAGTCTCGCTCTCTCTCCCAGGCTGGAGTGCATTGGCGCGATCTCGGCTCACTGCAAGCTCTGCCTCCCAGGTCCACGCCATTCTCCTGCCTCAGCCTCCCAAGTAGCTGGGACTACAGGCACCCAGCACTACGCCCCGCTATTTTTTTCTATTTTTTAGTAGAGACGAGGTTTCACCGTGTTAGCCAGGATGGTCTTGATCTCCTGACCTTGTGATCCACCCGCCTCGGCCTCCCAAAGTGCTGGGATTACAGGCGTGAGCCACCGCGCCCAGCCCCCAATAATCTTTCTCTAAAGAGAAAACCAATTTTTATCTTTGCATCAGTATACTACTAATACTAAAGTTAATTTTTTTTTTTTGAGACAGAGTCTTACTCTGTCACTCAAGCTGGAGTGCAGTGGCATGATCTTGGCTGACTGCAACCTCCACCTCCTGGGTTCAAGTGATTCTCCTGCCTCAGCCTCCTGAGTAGCTGAGATTACATGTGCCCGCCTCAATGCTTGGCTAATTTTTGTATTTTTAGTAGAGACAAGGTTTCACCATGTCGGCCAGGCTGGTCTTGAACTCCTGACCTCAGGTGATGTGCCCGCCTTGGCCTCCCAAATGGCTGGGATTACAGGTGTTAGCTATCGTGCCCAGCCCCTAAAGTTAATCTTAATATAACTTTATAAACATATCTATCCGATTTCAATTTTTACCACAGAAGATAAGATTTCCAAAAACATTTTATAACCTTTTACAACTTTCTATTAAAGAGGAGATCAGCAGATCAATGATCCAGGAAAACTCTGTTATTCTAACACAGGGGCCCAGACTCTGGCTCTGCATCTGTGTGCTTTGTATATTAATGCTCAATTTTTAGTAAAACTAAATAATCCCCTTCTAATTTTAGCCAACTTGATCACACACAATGTTTTCTTTTCTTTTAATTTTTTTTCAGATGGAGTCTCGCTCTGTTGCCAGGCTGGAGTGCAGTGGCAGGATCTCAGCTCACTGTAATCTCCGCCTCTCAGATTCAAGCGATTCTCTTGTCTCTGTAATCTCTTGGGATTACAGGGTGCATCACCATGCCCAGCTAATTTTTGTATTTTTAGTAGATACGGGGTTTCACCCATGTTGGCCTCTTATTTTTTTGAGACAAGGTCTCACTCTGTTGCCCAGACTGGAGTACAGTGGCATGAATGTGGCTCACTGCAGCCTTGAACTCCTAGGCTCAAGCAATCCTCCTGCCTCAGCCTTCTGAGTAGCTAGGACCACAGGCATGTGCCACCAAACCTGGCTAATTCTTTGGATTTTTAGTAGAGATGAGGTCTTGCTATGTTGCCCAGGCTTATCTTGAAGTCCTGAGCTCAAGCAGTCCTCCCACCTTGGCCTCCCAAAGTGCTGGGATTACAGGTGTGAGCCACTGAGCCCAGCCAGAAAATTCTTTTCACAAGATGAATCTTCCCGAACCTTGTACAACTCACTACACCTCCAGTTTTAGCCTACACCTCCTTTTTATATTGGCATTCTGTATTGAGACCAAAATTTGTTTTCCTTCCCCCCTTATTATTTTGACCACACAAAACTCTCTTATGTAAAAGAAAAAAAATGGCCAGGTGTGGTTGTGGGTGGCAAACCACCCAGGCGCCGAGGCAAGAGACCAAGGACACGAGCTGTTCCAGTATAATAAAATATAAAACAAGAATAGTTATACCAGATATAGATCTTAGATATGATTATATATAAATATTATTAATCATTAGTTGGTAGTAATTACTCTTTATCCCAATATTATAATAATCCCTGCTCTATAATCATAACCTAGGAAAAACCAGGCCATACAGAGATAGGATCTGACGGGACATAGTGAGGTGTGACCAGAAGACAAGAGTGCGAGCCTTCTGTTATGCCTGGACAGGGCCACCAGAGGGCTCCTTGGTCTAGCGGTGACGCCAGCGTCTGGGAAGATGCCCGTTGCCAGGCGGACCATGGTCTAGCGGTAGCAAAAGGTGTCAAGGAACAACACCCGCTACTTAGCAGACCAGGAAAGGGAGACACCTTTTCCCCGGGGGAGTTTAGAGAAGACTCTGCTCCTCCACCTCTTGTGGAGGGTCTGACACCAGTCAGGCTTTCCCTCAGTTATCCGGAGGCCTAACCATCTCCCTATGATGCTGTGCT
Organism: Symphalangus syndactylus; assembly: GCF_028878055.3. NCBI lineage: Eukaryota > Metazoa > Chordata > Mammalia > Primates > Hylobatidae > Symphalangus > Symphalangus syndactylus. The sequence goes on from NC_072429.2 coordinate 142,459,958, forward strand.
TCAGTGTCACGCTCCTAGTCCACCTTCATGTTCCATCCTGTACACCTGGCTCTGCTTTCTAGATAGCAGTAGTAAATTAGTGAAAGTACTAAAAGTCTCTGATATGTAGAAATAATGGCATAAGCTGTCTTTCTATCTTCTCTCTCTCTGCCTCGGCTGCCAGGCAGGGAAGGGCCCCCTGTCCAGTGGACACATGACCCACTTGACCTTACCTATCACTGGAGAAGACTCACATTCTTTACCCTGCCCCTTTTGCTTTGTATACAATAAATAACAGCACAGCCAGACATTCGGGGCCACTACCGGTCTCCGCGCATTGGTGGTAGTGGTCCCCCGGGCCCAGCTGTCTTTTCTTTTATCTCTGTCTTGTGTCTTTATTTCTACACTCTCTCATCGCCGCACACGGGGAGAGACCCACCGACCTTGTGGGGCTGGTCCCTACATGTGGTGGCTCACGCCTGTAATCCCAACACTTTGGGAGGCCGAGGTGGGAGGTTTACAAGGTCAGGAGCTCGAGACCACCCTGGGCAACATGGTGAAACCCAGCCTCTACCAAAAATATAAAAAAATTAGCCGGGTGTGGTGGCAGGCGCCTATAATCCCAGCTACTTGGGAGACTGAGGTAGGAGAATCGCTTGAACCTGGGAGGTGGAGGTTGCAGTGAGCCAAGATTACACTACTGCACTCCAGCCTGGGCAACAGGATGAGACGCTGGGTGCGGTGGCTTACACCTGTAATCCCAGCACTTTGGGAGGCCGAGGCCAGTAGATCACCTGAGGTCAGGAGTTCGAGACCAGCCTGACCAATATGGTGAAATCCCGTCTCTACTAAAAATACAAAAATTAGCTGGCGTGGTGGCGGGTGCCTGTAGTCCCAGTTACTCGGGAGGCTGAGACAGGAGAATTGCTTGAACCTGGGAGGCAGAGGTTGCAGTGAGCTGAGATCGTGCCACTGCACTCCAGTCTGGGTGAAAGAGCAAGACTCAGTCTCAGAAAAAGAAAAAAAAATTGCTCAATCTTTTCTGCTTTTTTTTTTTTTTTTTTTTTTGAGACGGAGTCTCGCTCTGACGCCCAGGCTGGAGTGCAGTGGCACGATCTCGGCTCACTGCAAGCTCCGCCTCCCGGGTTCATGCCATTCTCCTGCCTCAGCCTCCTGAGTAGCTGGGACTACAGGCACCCGCCAACACGCCCGGCTAATTTTTTGTATTTTTAGTAGAGACGGGGTTTCACCATGTTAGCCAGGCTGGTCTCGATCTCCTGACCTCATGATCCGCCCGCCTCGGCCTCCCAAAGTGCTGGGATTACAGGCTTGAGCCACCGCGCCCGGCCCTTTTCTGCTTTCTTTACACACTCTGTACATAAAATTGTTTCTGTCTTTTTTTTTTTTTTTTGAGACAGTGTCTCACTGTGTCACCCAGACTGGAGTGCAGTGGCATGACATTGGCTCATTGCAACCTCTGCCTCCCAGGTTCAAGCAATTCTTGTGCCTCAGCCTCCCAAGTAGCTGGGATTACAGGCGCGTGCCACCACGCCCAGCTAATTTTTTTGTATTTTTATATTTTTAGTAGAGACAGGGTTTTGCCATGTTGCCCAGACTGGTCTCGAACTCCTGAGCTCAGGTGATCTGCCTGCCTTGGCCTCCCAAAATGCTAGGATTACAGGTGTGAGCCACGGCGGCCGGCCTAAAATTGTTTCTCTTATACCTAGTAGTTTTAATTACATACATTAATTACAATGCTAATTCTTAGTAACCCCAATTCTCAGTGAAAACCATAGGAAAAAACAATTTTAATATGTACCAGATGCAGAGCCCAAGATCAAAGTACTGCTGTAGAGACAAAGCCTGAAGGCCAGGCACGGTGGCTCACACCTGTAATCCCAGCACTTTGGGAGGCTGAGGCGGGCGGATCACGAGGTCAGGAGATCAAGACCACGGTGAAACCCCGTCTCTACTAAAAATACAAAAAAAATTAGCCGGGCCCAGTGGCAGGCGACTATAGTCCCAGCTACTTGGGAGGCTGAGGCTGGAGAATGGTGTGAACCCAGGAGGCGGAGCTTGCAGTGAGCCGAGATCGCGCCACTGCACTCCAGCCTGGGGTGACAGAATGAGACTCCGTCTCAAAAAAAATAAAAAATAAAAATAAAAATAAAAAAATAAAATAAATAAAAATAAAAAAAGACAAAGCCTGAAGGGTCCAACCCCTCTCAGCATGGCCAAGAGGCACAGCAGGACCAGGGAGGAAAGGGCCCAGGCCTCACTATGGCCACTTGTCTAGACCTCAAAATCTAAAGGCTCAAATCCAAGGATATAAGCTCACAAATTAAACAAGTATCAAAAAATATCATAAAACTGATAGCTTTACGATTTTAAAACATCTAGTAGAAATAGTATAAACAGGACTGACCAACAAACCCAGGAAAATGTCTAAATTAAATTCTGAACATATTTCTATCTTATTTTACGAAAAATTTTAAAACTATCTTCGTTTATGAAAGATTATTGAAGTCACAGGAACTTGACAAGCATTTGGGTTGGTTATTTAATTGATAAGTGCTCATTTATTTATAAGTCAATGGTATCATATAGACAGTATACAAACATGTATACGTGTATACATAATGCAGATAGACACAAATAAAGACTTTAAAGATTTGATTTTAAAGTTTTGGCCGTGGGACCAGTAAAACTCACTACTTTAAAAGGACAGTTGGCTGGGAATGGTGGTTCATGCCTGTAATCTCAGCACTTTGGGAGGCCAAGTTAGGAAGATTGCTTGAGCCCAGGAGTCTGAGACCAGCCTGGGCAACATAGTGAGACCCCATCTCCACAAAAACGCTTTAAAAATTGACCAGGCATGGCCGGGCGTGGTGGCTCACGCCTGTAATCCCAGCATTTTGGGAGGCTGAGGTGGGTGGATCACAAGGTCAGGAGATTGAGACCATCCTGGCTAACACGGTGAAACCCCAACTCTACTAAAAATACAAAAAATTAGCCGGGCATGGTGGCAGGCGCCTGTAGTCCCAGCTACTCGGGAGGCTGAGGCAGGAGAATGGCAAGAACCCGGGAGGCGGAGCTTGCAGTGAGCCAACATCACACCACTGCACTCCAGCCTGGGCGACAGAGCAAGACTCTGTCTCAAAAAAAAAAAAAAAAAAAAAAAAAAAAATTGGCCAGGCAATTTTTGGTCCTATGGTCCAAAGCTTACGCAGGAAGCTAAGGTTGGGGGATTGCTTGAGCCTGGGACGTCAAGGATACAGTGAGCCATGATCATGCCACTGCATCCAGCCTGGGTGACAGAGTGAGACCCTGTCTCAAAAAAAAAAAAAAAAAAAATTTATTTTATTTTATTTTTATTTTTTTATTTTTTTGAGACGGAGTCTTGCTCTGTCCCCCAGGCTGGAGTGCAGTGGCGCGATCTTGGCTCACTGCAAGCTCCGCCTCCCGGGTTCACGCCATTCTCCTGCCTCAGCCTCCCAAGTAGCTGGGACTACAGGTGCCCGCCAACACACCCAGCTAATTTTTTGTATTTTTTTTTTAGTAGAGATGGGGTTTCACCGTGTTAGCCAGGATGGTCTCGATCTCCTGACCTCGTGATCCTCCCGCCTCGGCCTCCCAAAGTGCTGGGATTACAGGCGTGAGCCACCGCGCCCGGCCTAAAAAAAAAAAAAAAATTAAAGTTGGATCTAAACTGTGTCTTTATAAATAGAAAAGGTTAAAGTTTATCTGTCCCACATGCTGAAGCCCTTAGTCAGTCTTAGGAAGCACAGGGTAGTAAATTTACACCTCAAAGCACACAGAGAGAATTTAAGCTTTTTAAAAGGAGTCTGAGTGTGTTAGAAGAAGATTAAAAATAATATAAAATCATAAGAATTTACCATAGGATTTTATAAGAAGACCAACTTCATTAAAATAAGTAACTTTTCATTTATTCTGTTTTCCAACTGAAGCACTGAGCTCAGGGTGGAGCCCATTAAGGAACGGGGCCAACAAAGCATTTGCAGTTCTTAGGGCCTAGCGATTTAAATATGTGGCAAGCAGGCACAATTAGGAAGGCGGAGCATCTAGATTTTTAAAAAATCAATAATTCTGGCCGGGCGCGGTGGCTCACGCTTGTAATCCCAGCACTTTGGGAGGCCGAGGCGGGCGGATCATGAGGTCAGGAGATCGAGACCACGGTGAAACCCTGTCTCTACTAAAAATACAAAAAAAAAATTAGCCGGGCGTGGTGGCGGGCGCCTGTAGTCCCAGCTACTCGGAGAGGCTGAGGCAGGAGAATGGCGTGAACCCAGGAGGCGGAGCTTGCAGTGAGCCGAGATTGCGCCACTGCACTCCAGCCTGGGCGACAGAGACAGACTCCGTCTCAAAAAAAAAAAAAAAAAAAAAAAAAAAAAATCAATAATTCTGGCTGGGTGCAGTGGCTCATGCCTATAACCCCAGCACTTTTGGAGATTGAGGCAGGTGGATCGCTTGAGCCCAGGAGTTTGAGACAAGACTGGTCAATGTGGTAAAAACCCATCCCTACAAAAAATACAAAAATTAGTGAGGCATGGTGGCTCAAGCCTGTAGTCCCAGCTACTCTGGAGTCTGCAGCAGGAGGACTGCTTGAGCCCAGGAGGCAGAGGTTGCAGTGAGCCGAAAATATGCCACTGCACTCCAGCCTGGGCAATAGGGTGAGACCCTGTCTCAAAAAAAAAAAAAAAAAAAAAAATCAAGATCTCCACTTTTATACTGAATTCCGCATCCCCCAAAAGAGGGAAGCACCATGGGACTGGGCCACACAATGCTTTCACAGTACACTCCGCTACTTCGTCATTTCTCCAAGGGTTTATACGGTGTCTTTGTGATCTAAATGCAAAGCAAAATGCATAGCCCCCTGTGTAATAAACACTCACTGCAGACCACTGCTGTCAGCCACCTCCAGAACTGCACAGCCCCTGTGTAATTAACACTCACTGTGAACCACTGCTGTCAGCCACCTCCAAAACTGCACAGCCCCTGTGTAATTAACACTCACTGTGAACCACTGCTGTCGGCCACCTCCAAAACTGCACATCCCGCTGTGTAATTAACACTCACTGCAGACCACTGCTGTCAGCCACCTCCAAAACTGCACATCCCCTTGTGTAATTAACACTCACTGTGAACCCCAGAACTTTGGGAGGCCGAGGCGGGCAGATCACAAGGTCAAGAGATTGAGACCATCCTGGCTAACACGGTGAAACCCTGTGTCTACTAAAAATACAAAAAAATTAGCCAGGTGCGGTGGCGGGCGCCTGTAGTCCCAGCTGATGGGGAGGCTGAGGTAGGAGAATGGCGTAAACCCGGGAGGCAGAGCTTGCGGTGAGCCGAGATTGCGCCACTGCACTCCAGCCTGGGTGACAGAGTAAGACCATGTCTCAAAAAAAAAAAAAAAAAAGTATTAAGTGCCAAGATGCAGCCATGTGTTAGCTGTTGGTGGGGTTGAAGTGGCAGGTGGCAGGTGTACAAGGCAGATTTTGATCTGTGACAACCTACTCAGGTGGTGCTCTCAAGCTCTTTGGGCCTGTGGACAGAGAGGCTGAAAGGTCTGTGAAGTCCTGTGGGGAAGAGGCCCCAAGCCCTTCTCGCCCTAAGAGCTGGGTCTCATGGTAAGCTGGCAATAGGGTTGCAGCAGCCGAGGTCTCCGGGCCTGGATGAAAGGTGGGGTCGCTCAGTGTAGGGCTTTCACACACACCCCTGGAACACAGAAGCCTTTCCAAGAGCCGGGGAGCCCCTGGAGAATCACAGCAGGACTTCCACATGGATTCTGCCCTGGAATTCCTGTAGAAGGTCCTTGGATGAGGGCGCGCACCTAGCGTGTCCCCCTTGGCCACAGCTCCTTCTCCCACGTTGCTTCTCTTCCTTTATTCACCCTGGTACCTGGCCTTGGTACCTGGGCTGTCCTCCTCATCAAAGGGACAATTCAAAACTCTGCAGTTGATTTTAAGAAAGTAGGTGAATTTACTGGCTGGGAAAGACTTAATGTAGTTTTGCACTTTACGTTACTTCTAATTCTTTGCTTCTGTCAAAATTTAAAAAGGACCTATTCAAGTGGTCAACTGACAGGTCATTAAGTACACTTGGTGATAAACTGTTATGTTTTTTGCATATAAGTCAGAAGGAGCTAAAGAAATTGAGCGTCGGCCGGGCGCGGTGGCTCACGCCTGTAATCCCAACACTTTGGGAGGCCAAGGCGGGTGGATCACGAGGTCAGGAGATCAAGACCATCCTGGCCAACATGGTGAAACTCTTTCTCAACTAAAAATACAAAAATTAGCTGTGCGTGGTGGCGCGTGCCTGTAATCCTAGCTACTCTGGAGGCTGAGGCAGGAGAATCGCTTGAATCAGGGAGCCGCAGGTTGCAATGAGCCGAGATCACACCACTGCATTCCAACACTCCAGCCTGGTGACAGAGCGAGACTCCATCTCAAAAAATAAAAATAAAAATAAATTCAGCGTCATTGCTAAAGCAAAATTCCTCCCAATCCTATCTAACAATTTAGGTAAACAAGTTTCCTCAGTGCTAGCAGAAAAATGGAAAAAGAAAAGCCAAAATACGAATATAATGTTTTTTTTGGGGGGGGGCAGGGGAATGTAATTATTTCGATTATTTCGGACTGTGACTCATTCTAGCAATGAGTAATGTCTACCAAGAATCAATGAGCCGGCGCGGTGGCGCGCGCCTCTGGTCCCAGCACTTTGGGAGGCTGAGACGGGAGGACCACCTGAGCCCGGGAGGTCGAGGCTGCAGTGAGCCGAGATCGCGCCACTGCACTGCAACCTGAGCGACAGAGCGAGACCCTGTCTTAAAAAAACGAAAACCCGAAAACCAAAAAACCCCACAGCGCGCCGCTTCCCCACCTCTCCGGGGCGCAGAAAGAGTGAAGTTTGGCCCTCACGGTATTTACTTCCCCTGGGTCCTCGCCTCCTGAGAAGCTGGTCTTGGGCTGCGGTCGGACCTCGCCGCGAGCTCCAGACCCGAGTTTCCGAGCCTGCGCTTCCCGGCCCGCAATCGTCTCAACCGCGTAGCGAAGCCGCGCCTGCAGGACACCCCGGGACCCTCCGAGGGGGGTCTTAGTCCCCGCGCCCGGAAGTCCGCACCACCGAGAGGGGAGCCGATCCCTGGTGCTCCTAGAGCGGCGCCGGAAGTTTCCCAGGCGGGGGCCTCTCGCGACTTCCGGTCGCGGCGGGCGGGCGGCTGTGCGGGCTTTGTCGGCGGGTCTGCGGGGCCCGCGCCCGCGGGGTCCAGTCAGCGGCTGCAGGGTCGGGCTCGCGCCGTCCTCTCCCCGCCCGCGCCGGGTGAGTGGCGCATTCCGGACGGGGGCGGGCAACGCCTTAGCCGCAGCCCCGGCTGGCTCCAGAGCCCGGCGGCCTTGCCAGGGCACAGTTCGCCGAGAGGGCCGGGCGGGGTCCGCAGGCCGCGGCCCGCCCTGCTAGGGCGTCCAGGAGCGGGGCCTTGGCTAGCCAGTCTCCGGACGCAGCCACGGCCGCCCCGCGAGGCTGCAGCGTCTCTCCAGCGAGCCCGCCTCGGGCCCGAGCCTGGGGTCTTCTCCCTGAGGAGTGCCGTGTGGGTACCCCTGGTTCCCTCTCCTTTCCCCCGCCCTGATCCCAGGCCGTAGAGCCGCGGGCTTGAGTTTCCGTGTCGCAGTCTTCAGGCCCGCCAGGCCTGCGTGAGGTTGATGCAGCAGACATGCTTTACGGTGTGACAGGACGGGGTGTGGGCGTTCCCGCGGCTGTGCCTGAAGCCTGCCTCCGCTCCCTGGGGCCTCGAGGCCTCTCGGTGCTGGAGGAGATGCAGCGCCGGCATCTTCTGTGCTGTTGGGGATAGGGGTGGGGAGGGAAACGTGATGAGCAGAATTAGAGTTAAGTACAAGACTTGGACCTGGAGAATTCCCAGATGGGGAGAGGTGGTTTGGCTACGCTGTCCTGCTTTTTCTTGAAGGTACCCTTTTCCCTTCGAGTCTTTAAGAATCCCAGTGGCGTTCTCTGTGCTTATGTCAAGGCTGTCTTGCTCCCTTCACACAGAGGCTACGTCATGGTCCAGGGACTCTCGGGGTCTGAGCAGCGCCTGGATGCGGGCCTCAGACTCAGGTAGTTGGTGTGAAGCAGCTCAGGGAGCTGCCGAGCTTGTCTTCGCTGCCTCAGGGTCATGGAAGATGCCCCAGGAGAGGACACGGGGCTTGTCGTTGTCCTTGGGCAGAGCCCTGAGCAGCATGCCGGTAGCAGAAGCCAAATGGCCTGGGTGGGGCGGGGGCAGTTGACAGCTGGCTCCAGTTCTCTGACCTTACGCTTGTTACCTCCCTGAACCTCCGGGGCATCGTGGGGAGCAGTAGGAACACAAGCGCTTCCTGCCTAGCGTGTGGCGCCCAGTAGGCCCCTTGGTGTGGCGCGGGGCAAGGAGGTCCAGATGTTGGTGGAGCTCTAGTGCACGTCCCACTCGGTTGCCCTCTGGCTCTGCTTTTCCTGTTTCCTGAGGGTGAAGCTTGGTGTATCCTGTTAATTTCTTCAGGCTGTAAGCAACACACTGTGACTCTGGCTGGGAACTTGAGGCTGGAATATCCCCTTACCAGTGTGGGTGCAAGAGCTGGGGGCTTCTAGTGCCAGATGGGACACCCCTAGACACCCCAGAGCTGCTGTGGCTGCTGATGATACACAACATCTGCTGTTGAGACAATTTCAGGTGATATTTATTTATTTATTTTTGAGACAGAGTCTTGCTCTGTCACCCAGGCTGGAGTGCAGTGGCATGATCTCGGCTCACTGCACCCCCTGCCTCCCGGATTCAAGTGATTCTTCTGCCTTAGCCTCCTGAGTTGCTGGGACTACAGGCACACGCCACCACGTCCGGCTAATTTTTGTATTTTTAGTGGAGACGAGGTTTCACCATATCGGCCAGGCTGGTCTCGAACTCCTGACCTCGTGATCTGCCCACCTCGGCTTCCCAAATTGCTGGGATTACAGGCGTGAGCCACTGCGCCTGGCCTCGGGTGATGTTTTATCCAGCAAATTTTGTGTTATAACAGGAGATGGGTCCATGCTAGTCAGTTTGTTGTGTGGAGCCACAAGTCAGGTGGCTTCTTTTTTTTTTCATTTCATATCAATTTCTTTAAATGAAAATGTATTGATTTAATTTTACTTAAATTGATACAAGAAAAAGTTAAGCAAAAACTGAAGATAGCTATTTTGAGATAACTTTCTTCAAAGCAAGATATTTGCAATTTTAAAAACTCTCTAGAGGCGGGCAGATCGTGAGGTCAAGAGTTCGAGACCAGCCTGACCAACATGGTGAAACCCCATCTCTACTAAAAGTACAAAAGTTAGCCGGGCGTGGTGGCACGCACCTGTAATCTCAGCTAGTCAGGAGGCTGAGGCAGGAGAATCACTTGAACCTGGGAGGTGGAGGTTGCAGTGAGTGTAGACCACACCATTGCACTCCAGCCTGGGCAACAGAGTGAGATTCCGTCTAAAAAAAAAAAAAACTTTCTCAAAAGTTGAATTATGAAAATTATTAAGAGGCACACATACGGTTTTTTTTTTTTTTTTTTTTTTTTGAGACGGAGTCTCGCTCTGTCGCCCAGGCTGGAGTGCAGTGGCGCAATCTCGGCTCACTGCAAGCTCCGCCTCCCGGGTTCACGCCATTCTCCTGCCTCAGCCTCTCCGAGTAGCTGGGACTACAGGCGCCTGCCACCACGCCCGGCTAATTTTTTGTCTTTTTTAGTAGAGACGGGGTTTCACCGTGGTCTCGATCTCCTGACCTCGTGATCCGCCCGCCTCGGCCTCCCAAAGTGCTGGGATTACAAGCGTGAGCCACCGCGCCCGGCCACATACGGTTTTAAGATATGTTCTCGTAAACAGAAACAGCTTGTTTCTGCCGGGCATGGCGGCTCACGCCTATAATCCAATCCCAGCACTTTGGGAGGCCGAGGTGGGTGGATCACCTGAGGTCAGGAGTTTGAGACCAGCCTGGGTAACATGGTGAAACCCCATCTGTACTAAAAATGCAAAAAAAATTAGCCGGGCGTGGTGGCAGGCGCCCATAATCCCAGCTACGTGGCAGGCTGAGGCAGGAGAATCGCTTGAACCCACAAGACAGAGATTGCAGGGAGGCGGAGATTACAATGAGCTGAAATTGTGCCACTGCACTCCAGCCTGGGCAACAGAGTGAGACTCTGTTTCAAAAATAAAATAAAAGAAACAGCTTGTTTCCAGGTATTTTAAAATTTAAAATTAGAAGATATCAGCTGAGTTCCAAAACAAGAAACCAACATCTCCACCCCACCGTTCCCCCACTTCTTTTTTTTTTGAGATGGAGTTTTGCTCTTGTTGCCCAGGCTGGAGTACAGTGGCGCGGTCTCAGCTAATTCCACCCTTTGCTGCCCAGGTTCAAGAGATTCTCCTGCCTCAGCCTCTGAAGAAGCTGGGATTACAGGCATGTGCCACCACACCTGGCTAATTTTGTATTTTTAGTAGAGATGGGGTTTCACCATGTTGGCCAGGCTGGTCTCGAACTCCTGACCTCAGGTGATCTGCCTGCCTCGGCCTCCCAAAGTGCTGGGATTACAGGCATTAGCCACCATGCCTGGCCCACCCCCTTATTTATTTATTTTTATTTATTTTTTATTTTTATTTATTTATTTTTGAGATGGAGTTTTGCTCTTGTTGCCCAGGCTGGAGTGCAATGGCGTGATCTCGGCTCACTGCAGCCTCCACCTCCGCCTCCCGGGTTCCAGTGATTCTCCCGTCTCAGCCTCCGAAGTAGCTGGGATTACAGGCATGTGCCACCATGCCCAGCTAATTTTGTATTTTTAGTAGAGACGGGGTTTTTCCATGTTGGTCAGGCTGGTCTCGAACTCCTGACCTCAGGTGATGTGCCTGTCTTGGCCTCCCAGAGTGTTGGGATTACAGGCGTGAGCCACCGCATCTGGCCTGTCTTTTTGAAATAGAGACTGTGCTTCACCATGTTGACCAGGCTGATCTCTAACTCCTGAGCTCAAGCAGTCTACCTGCCTCAGCCTCCCAAAGTGCTGTGATTACAGGCGTGAGCCACCCCACCTGGCCCAGTTTGAATTTATCACCATGGGGAGAATTAAATCTGAATATTTGAGTTGTATGTTAGCATTATTTAAGACGTAGGTTAAAGTTCCTGTAACAGATTGAAATACGGTGTTTCAAATAAGAAGCTTGAGTTGTCTTATTCTCTCTTAAAGGTAGGGGGTGGCCTCCGGGGACTCTGGCTGCCCTGCCTCATCAGCACTGTGGGGAGGGGAGAGAGTGGATGGCACGCACACATCACTTCCCTTCTCACCTCATCTTGGTCACAAAGTCACCTAACTTAAGGGGATACTAGGAAATGTCATTTGTGGGGCAGTCATTAGTAATTTGATGGGGTTTCTAACACTAAAAGGAAGAAGGAAACAGGAATGCTAGGGAACCACATTGGCCACCCAAGTGTCCAGTGGACCTTTCATCCCACACACGGGGATGTGCCAGTGTGGGTCCAGACCACTGCAATAACGTGAATAGCAAAACAAAGCAAGTCACAGAAACTTCTTAGTTTCCCAGTGTATATAAAAGTTACGTTTAAGGTATGCTGTGGTTACTATTAAGCATGCAATAGCATTATGTCTAAAACTGTAAATAATTTAATGATACTTTATTGCTAAAAGATGATCATCTGAGCCTTAAGTTGTAATCATTTTGCTAGTGGAGGGTCTTGCCTTTCTTGATGGCTGCTGACTGATCAGGGTGGTGGTTGCTGAAGGTTGGTGTGACTGGCAGTTTCTTAAAATGGGACGATGAAGTTTGCCACCACATCAGTGGAATCTTGCTTTCACAAAAGATTTCTCTGTAGCATGCAAAGCTGTTTGCTAGTATTTTACCCAAGTAGAACTTCTTTCAAAATTAGAATCAAGCCTCTCAAACCCTGCCTGTGTTTTATCAACTAAGTTTATGGAATCTTCAAAATCCTTTGTTGTCATTTCAACAGTGTTCACGGCATCTTCACCAGGAGCAGATTCCATGTCAAGAAACGTACTTGTTTTCCTCATCTCTAAGAAGCGACACCTCAGCCGGGCATGGTGGCTCATGCCTGTAATCCCAGCACTTTGGGAGACTGAGGCGGGTGGATCACCTGTGGTCAGCAGTTTGAGACCAGCCTGGCCAACATAGCCAAACCCTGTCTCTACTAAAAATACAAAAATTAGCCAGGCGTGGTGGTGCACTCCTTGCACTCCTGTAATCCCAGCTACTCAGGAGGCCGAGGCAGGAGAATTGCTTGAACACGGGAGGTGGAGGTTGCAGTGAGCCGAGATTGCACCACTCCACTCTGCCTGGGGAACAAGAGTGAAACTCCGTCTCAAAAAAAAAAAAAAAAGCAGCAACACCTCATCCGTTCAAGTTTGATCACGAGATTGAAGCAATTCAGTGACATCTTTAGGCTACACTTCTAAATCTAGTTCTCTTGCTATTTCCACCACATCTGCAGTTGCTTCCTCCACTGAAGCCTCAAACCCCTCACAGATTCATGAGGGCTGGAATCAAGTTTTTCCAAAATACCAAATGTTGATATTTTGACCTCCTCCCACAAATCATGAATGTTCTTCGTGGCATCTATAATGATGACTCCTTTCCAGAAGGTTTTCAGCTGACTTTGCCCAGATCCATCAGAGGAATCATTATCTATGGCAAGTACAGCCTTGTGAAACATATTTCTTAATAAGACTTGAAAGTTGGAGTGACTCCCAGCCACGGGCTGCAGAATGCACGTTGTGTTGGCAAAAGAAGAACATCAGTCTCGCTGTTCATCTCCATCAGAGCTCTTGGGTGACCAGGAGCATTGTCAGTGAGTAGTGTTTTGAAAGGAATCTTTTTTTTCTGAGCAGTTGGTCTCATTAGTGAGCTTAAAATACTCCGTAAACCATGCTGTAAACAGATGCGCTGTCATCCAGGCTTTGTTATTCCATATCTAGAACACAGGCAGAGTGGATTTAGCATCATTCTTAAGGGTCCTAGAATTTTTGGAATGGGAAATGAGCATTGGCTTCACATCACCAGCTGCATTCGCCCCTAACAAGAGAGTCAGCCTGTCCTTTCAATCTTTGAAGCCAGACATTGACTTCTCCCTAGCTGCGAAAGTCCTAGATGCCATCTTCTTCCAGTAGAAAGCGGTTTTATCCACAATGAAAATCTTTTTAGAGTAGCCACCTTAGTCAACCATCTTAGCTAGATCTGGAGAACTTGCTGCAGTTTCTCCCGTAAAACTTGTGGCTTCACCTTGCGCTTCTATGTGTGGAAGTGACTTCTTTCCTTAAACCTTATGAACCAACCTCTGCTGGCTTTCTGCTTTTCTTCCGCAGCTTCCCTCACCTGTCTCGGCCTTCATAGAATTGAGGACAGTTAGGACCTTGCTGTGGATTCAGCTTTGGTTGCCAGTCACACCAGCCGTAGGGCAAAGTTGTTGTTTTAATCTCTCCAGACCACTCAGACTTCCTCCATGTCAGCAATCAGGCTGTCTTGCTATCCTATCATTTGTGCGTTCACTGGAGCAGCTCCTTTAATTTCCTTCTGGGGCTTTTCCTTTGCATTCCCACTTGGCCGTTTGATGCAAGAGGCCCGGCTTTCTGACTGAGTTTAGACATGCCTTCCTCACGAAGTTTAATCATTTCTAGCCTTTGGTTTAAAGTGAGAGATGTGGGATTCCTCCTTTCACGTGAGAGGCCATGGTAAGGTTACTAATTAGCCTAATCTCAATATTGTTGTATCCAGGGAAGAGGAAGGCGGGAGGAAAGGGAGAGAGATGGGGAACAGCCTGTCGGTGGTGAATGTAGGAAACACACATTGATAATTCAGCTTCTTAGATGGGTGCGGTTCATGGTGCCCCAAACAGTGACAGTAGTTTTAGATTCCTGTTACCTGCCAGGTACCTGGCATGGGTGTGGAGGGCAGAGTTCTGAGGTGGCCTCTTAGATTCCTGGCCCCTGATGTACATACCCGTTCTTCCAGTTACTCATTCAGACACTGACATCTGGTACTGTCATGAAGAGACTTGCAGATGTCGGGAGGTCCCAGGTCAGTGAGGTGAGAAGGGAGGCCGTCTGGGAGAGCTTGACCTAATCACACAGGCCCTGGGAAGCAGAGGTTCCTCCATGTGGTTGGAGAACAGAGGCTGAGATTAGACGTGTGAGAAAAATGTGATGTGCTGTGCCTGCCTTGAGGTTCAGGTGGCCCCTAGGGGTGGCTCCTGCTCACAGCCAGTAAACACACAGGGTTCTCAGTCCTGCAGTTGCAGGGAACTGGATTCTGCCACGAAATCTGAATGAGTTTGGAAACCAGTTTTCCCCAGGGCCTCCAGATGAGAGCTCAGCCCGATGACATACAGTTGCAGCTTTGCGTGACCCTGCGTGGAGATCCCAGCTGGCCTGGCCTGGATGTGTGACCTGCGGAACTGTGGGGTAACAAATGCATGCTGCTTTAAGCTGCTGAGTTTGTGTAAATTGTTTTTGGAGCAGCGGATAACTGAGTGGGAGAGGGCTTGGCACTGGGCGGGCGGAGTCCCCTTCTTGGAAGCAGTTCCCAGAGTGAGGATTCCCAAACTGCAGGCTGGGGCATTTCCCTCCACAGCGGGGCTGGGTAGAGCATCCCAGTGCCTGCGTGAGGTCGCATAATCTCGGGTCCAGTCAGCTTTTCCGGAGTGAGCACCTGTGTGACTCAGGGCACCATGTGCCCCTGCCAGCAACAGTGTCCTGAGCACCATTGCAGCTTACATCATCCCGCCAGGGATTGGCTGTTTTCTAGCTTCATGTAAATGGAGTCATACAATATGAGCTCTTTTGGTTTTTTTTTTGTTTTTTTTTGTTTTTTTGTTTTTTTTTGAGACGGAGTCTCGCTCTGTCGCCCAGGCTGGAGTGCAGTGGCGCGATCTCGGCTCACTGCAAGCTCTGCCTCCTGGGTTCACGCCATTCTCCTGCCTCAGCCTCTCCGAGTAGCTGGGACTACAGGCGCCCGCCACCACGCCCGGCTAATTTTTTTTGTATTTTTAGTAGAGACGGGGTTTCACAGTGGTCTCGATCTCCTGACTTCGTGATCCGCCCGCCTCGGCCTCCCAAAGTACTGGGATTACAAGCGTGAGCCACCGCGCCCGGCCTAATATGAGCTCTTTTGTGCCTGGCTGGTTTTGCTCAGCACTTCCTCTGTAGAGAGGTGCACCTGCGCTTTTGTGTGTGGCAGTTTTTTTTTCTGTGCATTATTGTTTTGTGTAAGTCTTCTGTTGCTAGATATTCAGGGTGTTAGAATGTTGCTAAGAACACTCTAGCTACAGACTTCGGCAGGGTAGGCTTGCAGTTTCTCCAGCAACCTAATTCCCTTGAAAATATCATCACTGTTGGGGCTGCTTGCTGCCAGTGCATCCCATGTCACAGCTGTGGTTTTTGTTTTTGTTTATTTTTTTTTATTTTTTGAGATGGAGTCTCACTTTGTCACCCAAGCTGGAGTACGGTGTTGTGATCTCTGCTCACTGCAACCTCCGCCTCCCAGGTTCAAGTGATTCTCCTGTCTCGGCCTCCCAAGTAGCTGGGATTACAGGTGTGTGCCACCACGCCCAGATAATTTTTGTATTTTTAGTAGAGATGAGGTTTCACCATAGCCAGGCTGGTCTTGAACTCCTGACCTCAAGTGATCCGCCTGCCTTAGCCTCCCAAAGTGTTGGGATTACAGGCATGAGCCACTGCACCTGGTGCAGCCCTGGTTTTTAAACCAGCAGAAGATCCTCCAGTTTTATTTACTGGCTTCTGGGCTGGGCTGATCCCCCCTCTCTCATTATATTGGCAGTGGC
This sequence comes from Symphalangus syndactylus, assembly GCF_028878055.3. Lineage (NCBI taxonomy): Eukaryota > Metazoa > Chordata > Mammalia > Primates > Hylobatidae > Symphalangus > Symphalangus syndactylus. Next base: position 142,475,805 of record NC_072429.2, read on the forward strand.
CTTGAGGTACTGGAGACAGTAGTGGATGGGAAGCCAACATTACTGATGTTCACAGTGGCCTGGCTCCCACTGCCCAGCAACAACCCCAGAGAGAATGCTCTTGAGGCGAGACAGTCAGCTTTCTCATCCTGAGAGCCGCATTAATGGGTCCTCAGTGCATAAGCAGAATATATATGGAAATTAAAAAGGAAATACATGGCCGGGTGTGGTGGCTCACCCCTGTAACCCCAGCACTTTAGGAGGCCAAGGTGGGTGGACCGCTTAAGGCCAGGAGATCGAGACCAGCCTGGCCAATATGGAGAAACCCCATCTCTACTAAAAATACACAAGAATCGCTTGAACCCAGGAGGCGGAGGTTGCAGTGAGCTGAGATCGTGCCACCATGCAATCAGCCTGTGCGACAGAGCAAGACCGTATCTTTAAAAAAAAAAAAAATGCCGGGCGCAGCTGCTCAAGCCTGTAGTCCCAGCACTTTGGGAGGCCAAGGTGGGCGGATCACCTGGGGTTGGGAGTTCGAGACCAGCCTGACCAACAGAGAATCCCCATCTCTACTAAAAATACAAAATTAGCCGGGCGTGGTGGCGCATGCCTGTAATCCCAGCTACTTGGGAGGCTGAGACGGGAGAATCGCTTGAACCCGGGAGCTGGAGATTGCGGTGAGCTGAGATCGCGCCATTGCCCTCCAGCCTGGGCAATAAGAGCAAAACTCCATCTCAAAAAAAAAAAAAAGAGAAAATACAAATGCTCGGCTGGGCACGGTGGCTCACGCCTGTAATCCCAGCACTTTGGAAGGCTGAGGCGGGCAGATCACGAGGTCAGGAGATCGAAACCATCCTGGCTAACGGTGAAACCCTGTCTCTACTAAAAATACAAAAAAATTAGCCAGGTGTGGTGGCGGGAGCCTGTAGTCCCAGCTACTCGGCAGGAGAATGGCATGAACCCAGGAGGCGGAGCTTGCAGTGAGCTGAAATGGTGCCACTGCAGTCCAGCCTGGGCAACAGAGCGAGACTCCGTCTCAAAAAAAAGAAGACAAATCCTCAGACTTGAGGCTGGTAAAGTGCAGGCGCCAAGAAAGAGACTTTCTCTCAAAGCAGTCACCGTTCCTCTGGTCTCTGCTTTCAGAGAGTGGATTCTGGCTTCCTCCCTTTCCATGGCAGAGCATCAGGTATCATTGTTTCGTTATAACATCTATGAGGGAAAAAGTGATTCCTGGCTGGGAGCACCATGTGTAGAGCGTGCATGTTCTCCCCACGGCCGCCGCCTGCTTTCCTCCACGTCCCAAAGATGTGTCCATTAGGTGAACTGGGGTGTCTCCTTGGTCCCAGCATGAGCGAGTTTGGGTGTGTGAGTTGCCCTGCAGTGGGACCCTGTCCTATCCAGGGCTGGTTCTCACCTTGCACCCTGAGCTGCCAGGATAGGCTCCAGATACCCAGGACCCTGCATTAAAGTAAGTGGGTAAATAATTATCTTGTTTTTCTTAATTTTTTTTTTATGGGAGATTTTCCAGTAAAAAGTGAGAAACCTGCTAGACATTCTAAAAGAGCTGTAGCAAGCACTGTTAATCTTTCTTTAAGATACGTATAACTCACGTTTATTTCAGTGTTTAATACTAGAAGTGTTGGAGCTTTTTTTTTTTTTTTTTTTTAATTAGAGACAGAGTCTCACTCTGTCACCTAGGTTGGAGTTCCATGGCACAGTCATGGCTTACCACAGCCCCAAACCTCTGGGCTCAAGTGATCCTCCTGCCTTAGCCTCCCAAATAGCTGGGACCACAGGTATGCAACATCACACCCAGCTAATTAAAAAAATTTTTTTTTAGAGATGGAGTCTTGCTATGTTGCCCAGGCTGGTCTTAGACTCCTGGCCTCAAGTAGTCCTCCTGCTTTGGCCACTGGAAATGCTGGGATTATAGGCATGAGCCACTGTACCTGGCTTATTACCTTGTATTGAGTGTATTATGTATGCATGATTAGAACATTCATTCATACAACAGATATTGATGAAATGTATTACTTTATGCCAGGAATTGTTTGGGTTGCTGAGAATAAAGAACAGAACAAAGTTCCTGCCCACACAGCACTTACATACTTGGGGAGACAGCAGGACACATAGTTTGTTGCCTGTGGGGTGTGTGCATGTGTGTGTGTGTGTCCATGCATGTATATATCACAATTCATTGATTCTAAGACATGCTTTCTCCATATTTTAATATCTCTGAAATTGAGTTGCCTGTTAGAATTGATGGAGTGTTTTTTGTTGTTGTTTGAGACAGGGTTTTACTCTGTCACCCAGGCTGGAATGCAATGGCAAAAGCACGGCTCACTGCAGTCTCAACTTCCTGGGCTCAAGTGATTCTCCTGCCTCAGTCTCCCATGTAGCTGGGACCACAGGTGTGCTACCTCGCCTGGCTGTTTTTAAAAATGTTTTTTGTAGAGATGGGATCTCTCTACCTTGCCCAGGCAGACGTTGAACTCCTGGTCTCAAGTGACCCTCCCACCTCTGCCTCCCAAAGTCTTAGGATTACAGGAGTGAGCCACTGTGCCTCGCTTGATGGAGTGTTTTCATTTAAATTGGTACTTTAATTTTCCTTCATGGTTCATAAAATCATGTCACATCTCACAATCGATGGCTGCTTTGATTGGGTGACTTATGATTGGTTAAGTGGTCAGAACTGTGCAGAGGCAGCAGAGGCAGGAGTGAGGGCATGCTGAGGGTGGGGGTGCCTTGCTGTTTTATAGTGTGACTAGGAAGGACTCTGATCAGGTGACATCAACACAGACACCTGAAGGACATCTAGGAGTGAACCCTGCAAATATCTTTGGAGTCTTTCTACTAAAGTGCAAAGGCCCCGAGGGGGCAGGGACTGCAGGGGCCAGTGTGACCAAAGAAGAGGGAAGGGGAGGGCAGGGTGAGCAACAGGAGTCCAGGCCCGGTGGCTCTTGTGGGGCCTGAGTAGGGGATGGGAAACCCTTGTAAGTTTTGAGTAGAAGAGTGACATCTGATTTATGATTTTAAAGCGTAATTCTGCTGGCTGTGTAGAAAAGAGCTGGAGAAGGGGAGAAGTAAGAAGGTGGGAGGCGGTCACACTTCACGGTGAAAGGCAATGGTGCAGATGGCAGCCCTGTAGGCTGTGGGCATCTGGCGCTGGGCATGGTTTTGAACAGATGTAGAGTGTGAACAAAGGGAAAAGGATTCAAGGGTTATTGCAGCATTTGTGGCCTGAACAAATGAGATAATGGAGAAAACTATAGAAGGAGGAAAATCAGAAGTGAGGCTGGACGCATTAGGGCTGAAAAACTTCTGAGAGCATCCAAATGAAGGTGTTGGGTGAGGAGCTGCTCAGGTGTGGGGGCTGGAAAAAAGGCCAGGTTGGAGGCAGGCATGTGAGTCTTCAGCATAGATGGCATTGGTGTCTGATAATGAGTGCACTCACCTCTGTAATGGACAAAGACGGGTGCTGAGCCCTAGACACACCAGGGCTTTGAGGCATCAGGGGACAGTGGGAGGAGCTATCAGTGAGGCAGGTAGGGAACAGAGAAAGGCTGTCCCAGATTCACATGAGGAGAGTGCCTTCTGAAGGAGCGAGGCTGTGTCAGTGCTGCCCCAGGTTGAGTTGGAAGTGTGGCCATAGCTGACCCCTGATCTGGTGATGTGGATGTTTGGGGTGAGAGCCCTACTGTAGTAGGCTCAGGGGAAGGAGGAAAGGGAGAAATCGAGCGTGGGGTGGGGGCTCTTTGAATGTGGCTGCGGAGGAGGAGAGTCATGGGGTAGTAATTGGTGGGACATGGGGCCCATGACATGCATTTTTCAGGTGGCTGGGAATTGGTGCACTTCATGCTGAGGGGAGTGGTGGGCTTGGAGGGCAAGGACTTCCAGATGGAGGAGAGGGGTGGGTGCTCAGATGCTGTCCCTGCAAGTGTGAGAGGAAAAGGGAGCTCATACACAAGTGGAAGTGTTGACTTTAAGTCAGAACAAGGGCAGTTTAACCCAGGTAACAAGCCTGGCAGAGGATAGGTGGAGATACAGGCTGGCAGGAGATGTGGGAGGCAGTGGATGTACTTGCCTGATTTCTTCTGTTTTCTCGTTGAAACAAGAAGCAAGGTCACCAGTGGGGAGGGAGGAGGGAGTGCTGGGTCTGTAAGAAGACAGGAGAAGTGGAAGGTCCTGTGGGGAGTGGGAAGGGTAGGAGTTGCTGGCAGCTCTCAGGCCCCATTAGGCAAGCAGCTCTGAATTTAAAGAACTCAGTCAGCTGGCTGGGCGTGGTGGCTCATACCTGTAATCCCAGCAGTTTGGGAGGCCGAGGTGGTTGGATCATGAGGTCAGGAGATCGAGACCATCCTGGCTAACATGGTGAAACCCTGTCTCTACTAAAAATACAAAAAAATTAGCCGGGCGTGGTGGCAGGTGCCTGTAGTCCCAGCTGCTTGGGAGGCTGAGGCAGGAGAATGGTGTGAACTCGGGAGGCAGAGCTTGCAGTGAGCCGAGATTGTGGCACTGCACTCCAGTCTGGGCGACAGAGTGAGACTCCATCTAAAAAAACAAACAAAAACAAACGAAAAATAGCAAGAGTGCAGGCGCAAATCAGGACACAGCCTCGTTTTAACCAAAGCTTGGGCTTTCCCATCCAAGTATGATGGAGGGAGAAAAGGGCAGGGGAGCCCGATTCTGTGCAGGAGGGTGATTCTCATGTAACTTACAGTGAGCACAGTGTCCCAGACCATGGGGTCTAAGCTAGGTACGGAGGGGGGAAGAGGACATGAAGGAAGGAATGAGGAACAGTGAAGAGGTGGTAGGGCTGATGTGTTTATACGTTTGTTTAAAATATCTGTCTTGGTTTTTTAATGGAGTTCAAGCATATCCCCACTCTTCTGCAACTCATCCAGGATTCACTAATGTTCAGAGGAGTGTTGTGCACCACAGACCAGTCTGTCCTGGTGTTGGATGTTAAAAGTGGAGCCACAAAGAAGCCATCTTACGTGGGACAGGCTTGGGTGCGAGACCAGAGCTGTGGGTAGCAGCACGTTGGGTCAGGATGAGGGGCAGAGGAAGCACTTCCCACCTCTTGGATATGAATTTTATCCTGCCCTGATTCAGGAGATCCCCATCTGTTAAGTAAGGGGAAAGATGATTTTGTTGTCTTTCGTTTCAGATTCTAATGTAGGAACTGGTGAGAAGAAGGTGACTGAAGCCTGGATTTCTGAGGATGAAAACTCACATAGGACGACGTCAGACAAACTCACAGTGATGGAGCTCCCCTCCCCCAAGTCTGAGGAAGTCCACGAGCCCAGATTAGGGGAGCTCTTGGGAAATCCAGAAGGTCAGAGCCTGGGGAGTTCCCCCTCTCGGGACAGGGGCTGCAAGCAGGTGACAGTGACCCATTGGAAGATCCAGACAGGAGAGACAGCTCAAGTGTGCACCAAGTCAGGAAGAAACCGTATTTTGAACTCAGACCTTCTTCTGCTTCAGAGAGAGCTCATAGAGGGGGAAGCCAATCCTTGTGATATCTGTGACAAAACCTTCACTTTTAATTCAGACCTAGTTAGGCATCGGATTTCGCATGCTGGGGAGAAACCTTACACATGCGATCATTGCGGGAAAGGCTTTGGCCAGAGCTCACACCTTATGGAGCATCAGAGAATTCACACTGGAGAGAGACTCTATGTCTGTAATGTGTGTGGGAAAGACTTCATTCACTATGCAGGTCTCATTGAGCATCAGCGTGTTCATTCGGGAGAAAAGCCCTTCAAATGTGCGCAGTGTGGGAAGGCGTTTTGTCACAGTTCAGACCTGATTAGGCACCAGAGAGTTCACACCAGAGAGAGACCTTTTGAATGCAAAGAGTGTGGGAAAGGCTTCAGTCAGAGCTCCTTACTTATTCGTCATCAGAGGATTCACACGGGAGAAAGGCCCTATGAGTGCAATGAATGTGGGAAATCCTTCATAAGGAGCTCGAGCCTCATTCGCCATTATCAGATCCACACAGAAGTGAAACAGTATGAATGCAAAGAATGTGGGAAGGCATTCCGTCATCGCTCAGACCTTATTGAGCACCAGAGAATTCACACCGGAGAGAGACCCTTTGAATGCAATGAGTGTGGGAAAGCCTTTATTCGGAGTTCAAAGCTCATTCAGCATCAGAGGATCCATACTGGGGAGAGGCCTTACGTATGCAATGAGTGTGGGAAGCGCTTCAGCCAGACGTCAAACTTCACCCAGCATCAGAGAATTCACACTGGAGAGAAACTCTATGAATGTAATGAGTGTGGGAAAGCTTTCTTTCTGAGTTCGTACCTTATTCGACACCAGAAAATCCACACTGGAGAGAGAGTGTACGAATGTAAGGAATGTGGGAAAGCGTTTCTCCAGAAAGCCCATCTCACTGAGCACCAGAAGATCCACTCTGGGGACAGGCCCTTCGAATGTAAAGACTGTGGGAAAGCCTTCATCCAGAGCTCCAAGCTGCTTCTGCACCAGATTATTCACACTGGAGAAAAGCCCTATGTGTGCAGTTATTGTGGGAAAGGCTTTATTCAGAGGTCAAACTTCCTTCAACACCAGAAAATTCATACTGAAGAGAAGCTCTATGAACGTAGTCAGTATGGGAGAGATTTTAACTCAACTACAAACTTTAAAAATAATCAAAATGTTCACCAAGAGGGACTCTCCCTGAGTAAGGCCCCCATACATTTGAGTGAGAGGTCTGTAGATAAGGGGGAACACACAGATAACTTATAAAATAATTATTCTCCCGCTCAATGGGTGATGTTTGGAAATGCGTGGAATTAGGATTCATGTGGTTTCTAAGATTTGGACATGTCAGAATTTTGTGAGTCATGGATGGGGCTGCTTTTGGAGTGGGTGCCACCTGCCACTGTGCAGCACTACTAGGCTCAGCCCTTCTCCTCAGCTGTGAGCACTGTCCTCAGGAGAGTCACAGGGCTTGACACCTGACTCTGAGCTGGAACAGTAGGGGCAGGGAGAAGACAGGTCTGAAGAAAAGGTTTTTAAAAAATTTTATCCCCAGTTAAACAGTCCATCCTTGAGTTAAATCCCTTTTAGAGCAGAACTGTGTATCTAATCTTATTACTTAGGAGAATGTTAACTAGGAAATTTTGATCTGTTAAGTTGAAGAAAGGTAACTCTATACAAACCCCGAGCCATTTCCCTGTTGTCCTGAGGAGGAACTCCAGGCCTCCCATCGTGTGCCCTAAGGCCTCCTGAGTCCTGGAGCGTTGCCTCCCACTGCCTGACTTCCTGCCACAACAGTTAATGCTGCAGCAACACCGACTGCTTCATCTTCCCTGTGCTCCACGCGGCTTCCTACCTCTCTCGCCTTTGTTCTTGTTGAAGGGTCTCTTCTCAGCTAATTAACTCTGAATCATGGTTCAAGACATGCTTCAGGCATCATGTCAAGGATGTTTTCCCTCAGGCTTAGTTGGCAGTGCTCTGCACACTTCTGTGGCTCAGTGATTACTGCTATTACTGTTATTTACTTGCATATGTCAGAATGACTTGATAGACTATCTCTGTCATTATGCTCTTGAGTTCCTGAGGACAGTGATCATATCTGATTGATTTCCATGTGTCCACTGTCTAGCACAGGGCAATAAAAAGTACACCCCTAAATCTACGCGTAATTGGCATCTCTCTTGCTTTGTCCTTTCTATACTGCCATTCTAAAAATTTTCAGCTGTTGGCTGTTTTTTATTGTTGTTGTTTGTTCATTTTGTATCAGTATAATCTACGATTCTATTAGAAGTATATTCTCAGCCCTGCTACTGTCTGCTGCTTCTACTTAGAAGTTGCAGGCAATAGCCTGTGCACATCCACGCCCTCATGTGTGCCACCTTACAGCTCATGCAGAACTGTCCACTTGATCTGGAGGGCATTGACACTTGGCTCAGCTGGAACAGTGGGGACAGGAGGAGGCAGGTCTCAAGAGAAGGTCTTCACTTGTCTCTATCTTTCTGTCTCACTCGAAAGGCACAGTCTCAATGTACTACGTAACTCTTCTGTTTTAGCAGTTCTAAGGTTGAACTGAGCTCTTGTCATTTTCCATGTTCTCTGGCTCATTTTGTCATTTCAAAATGTATTGATATCTATAAGGAATAGTCCTAAATGTTGGGAAAACAGATGAGCAACCCACTACCCTGAAGTCATCCACAGTGTAGTGGGGAAGACAGAGATCACAGTAGAATGAGTTAAGTATGTGCTCTCAGTTGTGAAGGAGCACAGGTGAGGGGGTGTCTGATGTGGCACAGAGATGGGAAGGCGTTACAGAAGAGGTGACGTTTCAGCTGGGCCAGAGATCAGTAGAGATCAGCTAAAGAAGAAAATAGGATCCAGGAGAGGGAATCTATAGAAACATGGAGTCATGAGAGATGGCTCTTTGGCTAGGACTGTTCAAAAGCAGGCGAGGTAAGTGGAAAGTGGACAACCACCTCACTGAACTGGTAGTCTTTACCTCTGAATTTCATCCGAACGTGAACCCCAAAGTCCAGTTTTGTAACGATATAATTTTTTTCTCATGAGGCCATATTCTGAGTTCTTAAATACTACCAACCCTGAAAGCCTCAGGACAAATAATTCAAAAAAGAGATCTACATTTTCTGAAAAATCAACATTACTAGAGATGCTTCAAATGTAGATTTTACCAGACCATTTTAATCAACTTTATTAAGATTCAATTTTCATATAGTAAAACACCTATTTAAGTGTACAAAGTTTTGAAAAATACATACACCTGTGTAACCACCACCACCAGAACCAAGAACACGTTTCTATCACCCAAAAAAGTTCCCTTTTGCCTTTTCCTAGTTAAGCCCACTGCAGCCCCAGATAACCACTTTCTAGCCGCATAGATTAGTGTTGCTTGGTTTAGAGCCTCATACAAATGGATTCATTTAGTATGTGTTCTTTTGCGTCTGATATCTTTCACTTTGGTGTGTTTTTAGACCCATCCAAGCTGTTTGGTGTTTCAGTTAGTTCTCCTTGCTGAGTGGTATTCCATTGTATGGATAAGCCATCATTTGTTTATTCATCCACGTGTTAATGGGTTTCCAGTCTCGGCTCTTAAAACTATGAGCATTTGTGTAAAAGTATGTATTTGCATATGTGTTTTTATTTCTCTTGGGTAAGTACCTAGGACTTTAATTGCTGTGTTGTAAGTGTCTTAGTCCATTCAGGCTGCCATAACAAAATACCATCAACTGGGAAACTTATAAACAACAGAAATTTATGTTTTACAGTTCTGGAGGCTGGGAAGTCCAAGAGGAAGGTGTCAACATTTGGTGTCTAGTGAGGGCCTGCTTCCTTTTAAGTAGATGGCTTCTCACTGTGACTGCACGTGGTGGAAAGGGACTAGGAAGCTTACCCCATTCGTGAGGGCTCTTCCCCTTGTGATGCTGTCCCCTCCCTAAGACCCCACCTCATATCATCTTACAGGTTAGGAATTTGACATGAATTGTGAAGGATGTAAACATTCAGTCCATTGCAATAAGTGTTTCTAACTTCCAAAGAAATTGTCACACAGCCCTCCGTAGTGGTTGAATCATTTTACACTACTACTACATTATGGGAAGATTCCAGTTGCTCCATGTCTTTGCTAACACTCGGCATTGTCAGTCTCTTAAAACTTAATCCACTCTAGCCTCCTTATGATTTTAATTTGTATTTGCCCACTGAATAATGTATGTCTATGATTTCATCTGCTTATTGCTTTTCCGTTTCATCTTTTGTGATGTGTCTGTTCGTACCTTTTGCCTGTTTTTAAGTTGGGATGCTTATTGTTGACTCAAGTTCTTTACATATTCTGGATGAAAAACATATGTAATATGTATAATTCTTTGTCTCCATTTGTGACAAATATTGTGAATATTTTCATGTTTGGTTTGCCTGTTCATTTTATTAATGGTGTCTTTTGAATATTTTTTATTAAGTCTAATTTATCAAAGATTTGGGTGTGGTGGCTCATGTCTGTAATCTCAGCACTTTGGGAGGCCAAGGTGGGCAGATCACCTGAGGCCAGAAGTTTGAGACCAGCCTGGCCAACATGGTGAAACCCTGTCTCTACTGAGAATACAAAAATTATCTGGGTGGGTGGCACGCCCCTGTAGTCCCAGCTACTCGGGAGGCTGAGGCAGGAGAATCACTTGAACCCAGGAGGCAGAGGTTGCAGTAAACCAAGATAATAATGATTTATGAGATTTTATAATTGAGTTTAAGAAATTTGCCTATTCAAGGCCGGGCACGGTGGCTCACGCTTGTAATCCCAGCACTTTGGGAGGCCGAGGCGGGCGGATCACGAGGTCAGGAGATTGAGACCACGATGAAACCCCGTCTCTACTAAAAATACAAAAAATTAGCCGGGCGTGGTGGCAGGCGCCTGTAGTCCCAGCTACTCGGAGAGGCTGAGGCAGGAGAATGGCGTGAACCCGGGAGGCGGAGCTTGCAGTGAGCCGAGATTGCGCCACTGCACTCCAGCCTGGGCAACAGAGCGAGACTCCGTCTCAAAAAAAAAAAAAAAAAAAAAAAATTTTGCCTATTCAAAGGACATGATTTTTTCGTATGTATCTGTGTGGTTGGTTGTTTCGGTTCTATTTGTTGAGACTGTACTTTCCCAATGACCAAGTCTTCACAGGTTTGTAAAACTTAAGTGACATATGGCTGGGCGCGGTGGCTCACGCTTGTAATCCCAGCACTTTGGGAGGCCAAGGCGGGCGGATCACGAGGTCAGGAGATCGAGACCACAGTGAAACCCCGTCTCTACTAAAAATACAAAAAAAATTAGCCGGGCGTGGTGGCGGACGCCTGTAGTCCCAGCTACTCGGAGAGGCTGAGGCAGGAGAATGGCGTGAACCCAGGAGGCGGAGCTTGCAGTGAGCCGAGATCGCGCCACTGCACTCCAGCCTGGGCGACAGAGCGAGACTCCGTCTCAAAAAAAAAAAAAAAAAAAAAAAAAACTTAAGTGACATAGAAGTGGTCTGTTCTGGACACCATTCTTCTTGTGTGTATAACTTTACACCAATATGACACTATGTTGATTACTGTAGTTTTATTTGAGGCAGAATCTCATTCTGTTGCCCAGGCTGGAGTGTAGTGGCACAATCACAGCTAATGTAACCTCGAACATCTGGGTTCAAGTGAACCTCTTTCCTTAGCCTCCCAAGTAGTTGGGACTGTAGACATGCATCACCACATCTTGCTAATTTTTTATATTTTTTTGTAGCGATGGGGTCTCACTATGTTGACCAGGCTGGTCTTGAACTCCTGGCCTCAAGGGATCCTCCTGCCTCAGCCTCCCAAAGGGATTACAGGTGTGAGCCACCACTCCTGGCCAACTGTAGTCGAACTCAGGTATTGGAAGAGCTTCCGTTTTGTTCTTTTCCCTTTTTTTTTTTTTGACTTCTAGATCCTTTGCATTTTCATATAAAATTTGGAGTCAACTTTTATCAACTTCAGGCCAGGCCCATGGCTCATGCCTGTGTAATCCTAGCACTTTGGGAGGCCAAGGCAGGCAGATCACTTGAGGTCAGGAGTTCAAAACCAGCCTGGCCAACATGGTGAAACCCCATCTCTACTAAAAATACAAAAAAATTAGCCAGGCGTGGTGGCAGGCGCCTGTAGAATCCCAGCTACTCGGGAGGCTGAGGCAGGAGAATTGCTTGAACCTGGGAGGTGGAGGTTTCAGTGAGCTGAGATCGTGGCATTGCACTCCAGCCTGGGCAGCCAAGAGCGAAACTGTCTCAAAAAACAACTTTTATCAATGTCTACAAAAAGAAAGTCGTCTAGCATTTATAGATCAATTTAGGGAGAAATGACGTTTTAACAATTCTGAGTTTTCCAATTGTTGAACATGGTGTACTTCCCCATTTATTTAGATCTCTCAATTTCTCTCAGTTTGCACCTCTCACACATTTTGTTAAATTCATGTATTTAATATTTCTGCATGCTATTGCAAGTGGTAAGGTTTTTAAAAAGCTATTTTCTAGTTCTTACTGCTAGTATATAGAAATGCATTAGACTTGTACATTGATCTTGTATCAAGCAACTTAGATCAGTTAACTTATTAGTTCTAGTAGCTTTTTTCTAGATTCTTTAGCATTTTCTATGTAGATAATCATGTCATCTGTGAATAAAGTATTTTACTTTTCCAATGTATATGGACTTTGTTCCTTTTTCTTACTGTGCTGACTAGGGCATCTTGCTCCGCCTTCCTCAGAATTGGTAAGAGTATGTCCTTGTTTTGATATCAGGATACTGTTACTCCTAAAGAAAGGTGAATTATTCTATCCACATCTGTTCTCTGAAGTTGTTTATACTGATACTATTATTTCTTCCTTAAATGTTTTCTTCCCTTCTTTCCTTCCTTCCCTCCCTTCCTCTTTCTCTCTTTTTTTTTCTTTTCTTTCCTTTCCTTTTTTTTTGAGACCCAGTCTCACTCCATCACCCAGGCTGGAATACAGTGGCGTGGTCTTGGCTCACTGCAACCTCTGTCTCCCAGGTTTAAGTGATTCTCTCACCTCAGCATCCCGAGTAGCTGGAACTACAGGTGCGTGCCACCACACCCAGGTGTTTGTATTTTTAGTAGAGACAGGGTTTCACCATGTTGCACAGGCTGGTCTTGAACTCCTGGCCTCGTGATCTGCCCACTTTGGCCTCCCAAAATGTTGGGATTACAGGAGTGAGCCACTATGCCCAGTCATAAATTCAATTTTTTTAAACAGCTATAACAGTTCAGGTTTTTCTATTTATTCTTGTGCCAAGTTTGGTAACTTTTATCTCTCAAAGAATTATTCATTTCATGTAAAACAGTGAATTATTGGCATAAAGTTCAAAACATTCCATTACATTTTATTTGACTTTCTATTTTAATTATACTTAAAAGAATGTCCTCTGGGCACAGTGGCTCACTCTGTCGCCCAAGCTGGAGCACAGTGGTGAGATCTCGGCTCGCTGCAACCTCTGCCTCCTGGGTTCAAGCAATTCTCCTGCCTCAGCCTCCTGCGTAGCTGGGATTACAGGCGCCCGCCACTATGCCAAGCTAATTTTTTGTATTTTTAGTAAAGACGGGCTTTCACCATGTTGGCCAGGCTGGCCTCAAACCCTTGACCTCGTGATTCGCCTGCCTCGGCCTCCCAAAGTGCTGGGATTACAGTAAGGCATGAGCCACCGTGCCCAGCCAGAGTAGATTAATTCATTTATGAAAGCTTCACCCTCATGATCCAATCACCTCTTAAGACGCCACCTCTCAGTACTGCCATACTGGGGATGAAATTTCTACATGAGTTTTGGAGGGGTAGATACTCAGCATTCTGTCCAAAACTCGTATCCTTCTCAAACAAACAGATGTGTTGCAATCCCATAGTCCCCAGATTTTATTCCAGCACTGGATCAAAAGTCCAGAGTCCAGAGTCTCATCTGTGAGCCTGTGAAATAAAAAAAGTTATCTACTTCTGAGATACAATGATGGTGTACAGGCAAAAGACAGACATTCCCACTCCAGCAGGGAGGGGTAAGCAATAAGAAAGGGTTAGCAGGTCCCAAGCTAGTCCGAAACCCTGCAGGGAAGGCATTAAATCCTGAAGCTGGAGAATCATCTCTTGACTCCATGTGCCACTTCCTGGACACCCCAGGGTGAGGGTTGGGTCCCCAAGGCCTCAGGCAATGCCACTCTATGGCTTTGCTCTACCTCCTATGGGTTAGAGTCTGGTGCCTGAAGCTTCTCCAGGCAAGCATGCATGCTGCCAGTGACTCCACAGTTCTTGGGTCCCAGTGCTGGTCCCACTCCCATGGCTCGCTAGACATTACCCTGGTGGGGACTCTCCAGCAGCTTCAACTCCTCATTTCCATTCAGCATTGCTTTAGTGGGGGTTCTCTGTAGTGGCTCCACCCCTGCTACCAGTCTCTGCCTGGCCCCTAGGCTTTCAATGGTATCCTGTGCAATCTGGATGGAGGCTGCCAAGCCATCACAGCTCTGGCTTTCCCTAAGCCAGCAGAATTAGCATCACATGGATGCCACCAAGGTTTAGGGCTTGTGCCTTCTGGAGTGAGGCATTCACATCTAGGGCTACTTGAACGATGGCTGAGTGACCACGGAGCACTACGCTGTGGTGCCCGAAGCAGAGTCCTAAGGTGGCCCTGGGCGAGCTTGCGGAGGGCCCCGGGGTCTGTCCCCTGAAAGCATTCTGCCTTCCTAGGCCTCTGAGCCTCTGATGGGAGAGGCAGCCTCGATAATCTGAAATGCCTGCTGGGACTTAGTTTCGTTGTCTTGGGAGAATTGCACCTGGCTCCCTTCTACCCAAGCTAATTTCTTTCACAAACTTGACTGGGCTATACCCTTGGTTTCCTCTCCTGAACATACTTTTACTCTACCTGGCCAGGCTGAGTTTTCCAAATCTTTCCACTCTGCTTCCTTTTAATTTATAAATTCTGTTTTTAAACTATTCCTTTGTTCTCAAAGCTCAGCATAAGAGGCCAGAAGTAACCAGCAGCTCCTCCTCCTTTTTTTTTTTTTCTTAAGACAAAGTTTTGCTGTTGTTGCCCAGACTGGAGTGCAATGGTGCGATCTCGGCTCACCACAACCTCTGCCTCCCGGGTTCAAGCGATTTTCCTGCCTCAGCCTCTCGAGTAGCTGGGATTACAGGCATGAGCCGCCACACCCAGCTAATTTTGTATTTTTAGTAGAGATGGGGTTTCTCCATGTTGGCCAGGCTGGTCTCGAACTCCCGACCTCAGGTGATCTGCCCGCCTTGGCCTCCCAAACTGTTGGGGTTACAGGTATGAGCCACCACGCCCGGCCACCAGCAGCTCCTTCTCTTTTTTTCTTCCAGATATCCTAGTGCATCACTCTCGAGTTTGACCTTCCACAAAGCCCGAGACATGGACACAATTCAGCGAAGCTCATTGCCAATTTATATTAAGGATGACCTTTACTTCACTGTCCAACACCTTGTTCCTCTGTTCCATCTGAAACTTCATCAGAATGGCCTTTATAGTTCATATTTCTATCTGCATTCTGGTTGTGACCACTTAATGGATCTCTAAGGAGGTCCAGTCTTTCCCTAGCCTTGTCTTCTAAGCCCTCACCAGAATCTAGGCCTTTTCTAGCCTGCTCCCCCAAATTCTTCCAGCTTCTGCCCATTACTCAGTTTCAAAGCCGCTTCTACATTTTTGGTTATTTTTTATTAGCAGCACCCCACTCAGTACCAATTTTCTGTCTTAGTCCATTTTCTGTTGCCTACAACAGAATACCTGCAACTGGATTATTTATCTGTTTGTTTGACAGAATCTCACTCTGTTGCCCAGGCTAGAGGGTAATGATGCCACCATAGCTCACTGTAACCTCAAACCTCTGGGCTCAAGTGATCTTCCTGCCTCAGCCTCCCGAGTAGCTGGGACTACAGGTGTGTGACACCATACCTGGCCTGAAACTGGGTAATTTATAAAAGAAAGGATTTTATTTCTTACAGCTATGGAGGCAGAGAAGTCCAAGGTCAAGGGGCTGCATCTGGTGAGAGTCTTCTTGCTAGTGGGGACTCTGCAAAGTCCAGAGATGGTGTGGGACATCAATGGTGAGGGGCTGAGTATGCTTACGGGATAGCTCATGTCTCTTCCTCTTCTTACAAGGCCTTCAGATCCCCTCCCTGGTAACCCATTGATCTATTAATCCACAAATGAGAGCAGAGCCCTCGTGATCCAGTCACCCCTTAAAAGGCCTTACCTCTCAGTACTGCCACATTGGAGACTGGAAATTAAATTTATTTCCTTCTTTTTTTTTTTTTTTTTTTTTTTTTTTTTTTTGAGATGGAGTTTCACTCTTATTGCCCAGGCTGGAGTGCAATGGCGCGATCTCGGCTCACTGCAGCCTCCGCCTCCCGGGTTCAAGCCATTCTCCTGCCTCAGCCTCCCGAGTAGCTGGGATTATAGGTGCCCACCACAATGCATGGCTAATTTTTTGTATTTTTAATAGAGATGGAGTTTCAACATGTCGGCCAGGCTGGTCTCGAACTCCTGACCTCAGGTGATCTGCCCCCCTCAGCCTTCCAAAGTGCTGGGATTACAGGGGCATGAGCCACCATGCCTGGCTTTCCCCCACCCCCCCCAAAAAAAGAGTCTCATTATGTTGCCCAGGCTGGTCTGGAACTCCTAGGCTCAAGCAATCCTCCCAACTTGGCCTCCCAAACTGCTGGGATTACAGGTGTGAGCCACCATGCTCGGCCAAGTTCTTTCAACGTTTATCTTTGGAAAATATTTTGATTTTCCTTCATTTTTGAAGGATGTTGCTGGATATAGAATATGTAATTTACTTTGCCTCTGAGTGCTTGTAAGATTTTTTCTTTATCACTGGCTTGTAGCTGTTTGATTATGATGTGCCTTAGTGTGGCTTTCTTTGTTTTTATCCTTCTTGGGGGTTATTGATCTTGGATTTGTGGCTCTATTATTTTCCTTTTATTTGGAATCTTTTCCATCACAGTTTCTTCCTTTTTTTTTTTTTTTTTGAGACAGAGTTTCACTCTTGTTGCCCAGGCTGGAGTGCAATGTCACGATCTCGGTTCACCGCAACCTCTGCCTCCCAGGTTCAAGCAATTCTCCTGCCTCAGCCTCCAGAGTAGCTGGGATTACAGGCACCTGCCACCACACCCAGCTAATTTTTTTGTATTTTTAGTAGAGACAGGGTCTTGCCATGTTGGCCAGGCTGGTCTTGAACTCATGACCTCGGGTGATCCACCCACCTCAGCCTCCTAAAGTGCTGGGATTACAGGTGTGAGCGACCGCACCCGGCCCACAGTTTCTTACAATGTTTTTCTGCCACCTTCCCACACCAAGAGGAATTCTAATTTTATTTATTTATTTTGTTTTCTTTTTTTTTTTTTTTTTTTTTTTTTTTTGAGACGGAGTCTTTCTCTGTCCCCCAGGCTGGAGTGCAGTGGCGCGATCTCAGCTCACTGCAAGCTCCGCCTCCCGGGGTTCACGCCATTCTCCTGCCTCAGCCTCCCGAGTAGCTGGGACTACAGGCACCCGCCAACACGCCCGGCTAATTTTTTTTTTTGTATTTTTAGTAGAGACGGGGTTTCACCGTGTTAGCCAGGATGGTCTCGATCTCCTGACCTCGTGATCCGCCCGCCTCGGCCTCCCAAAGTGCTGGGATTACAGGCTTGAGCCACCGCGCCCGGCCTATTTTGTTTTCATTATTATTTTTTGAGACAGAGTCTCACTCTGTTGCCCATGCTGGAGTGTGGTCACATGATCTCTGCTCACTGCAACCTCCACATTCCAGATACAAGCAATTCTCCTGTGTCAGCCTCCCGAATAACTGGGACTACAGGTGTCCACCACCATGCCCGGCTAATTTTTGTATTTTTAGTAGAGATGGGGTTTTACCATGTTGGCCAGGCTGGTCTCAAACTTCTGACCTCAGGTGATCCACCCACCTCGGCCTCCCCAAGTTCTGGGATTACAGGAGTGAGCCATCGCTCCTAGCCAGGAATTGCAATTTTAGGTGAAATTTGCTTCCTGTTGCCCTCAGGGCACTGTGGCCCTGTTTGCTGGTGCCTTCCTGCCCCTTCACTGGCCTTTGGGGCACTGTGGCTCTGTTTGCTGATGCCTTCCTGCCCCCTCCCTCGCCCTCAGGGCACTGTGGCCCTGTTTGCTGGTGCCTTCCTGCCCCTTCACTCGCCTTTGGGGCACTGTGGCCCTGTTTGCTGGTGCCTTCCTGCCCCTTCCCTCGCCCTCGGGGCACTGTGGCCCTGTTTGCTGGTGCCTTCCTGCTCCTTCACTGGCCTTCGGGGCACTGTGGCCCTGTTTGCTGGTGCCTTCCTGCTCCTTCACTGGCCTTCGGGGCACTGTGGCCCTGTTTGCTGGTGCCTTCCTGCCCCTTCCCTCGCCCTCGGGGCACTGTGGCCCTGTTTGCTGGTGCCTTCCTGCTTCTTCACTGGCCTTCGGGGCACTGTGGCCCTGTTTGCTGGTGCTTTCCTGCCCCTTCACTCATCCTAGGGGCACTGTGGCCCTGTTTGCTGGTGCCTTCCTGCCCCTTCACTGGCCTTCGGGGCACTGTGGCCCTGTTTGCTGGTGCCTTCCTGCCCCTTCCCTCGCCCTCGGGGCACTGTGGCCCTGTTTGCTGGTGCCTTCCTGCCCCTTCACTGGCCTTCGGGGCACTGTGGCCCTGTTTGCTGGTGCCTTCCTGCCCCTTCACTCACCTTCGGGGCACTGTGGCCCTGTTTGCTGGTGCCTTCCTGCCCCTTCACTGTCTGTGCTGCAATGTGGGCATGTTCTGTGGGTTTGTCTTCAAGTCCATTGACCTTTTCTTTTGCCTTTGAGGTCTTTTTTGTTTATTTTGTTTTATTTTTATTTCTAAAAGGTCACCTTGGGTTCAGAAGCCTTTGTGGTCTCATGTTCATTCCACCATTGAATTTTTCATTTCAGATCTAGGTTTTTCAGTTGTAGAAGTTCTACTGGATTGTTTTTTATACCTTTCATTCCTTTCCTCATTACCACGTTTTCCTTTAAACCTGTGAAATTACTCATATGGCTTTTTAAAAGTTCTTATCTGCTAATTCCACCATCTTTATCATGTCTGGATGTTCTTCAGGGTTTTGTTTTGTTTTGTTTGAGATGGAGTCTTGCCCTGTCACCCAGGCTGGAATGCAGTGGTGCGATCTCAGCTCACTGCAACCTCTGCCTCCCAGATTCAAGCAATTCTCCTGCCTAAGCCTCCCAAGTAGCTGGGACTACAAATGCACGCCACCACGCCCGGCTAATTTTTGTATTTTTAGTAGAGACAGGGTTTTGTCATGTTGACCAGGCTGGCCTCAAATTCCTGACCTCAAGTGATCTGCACGCCCGGCCTCCCGAAGTGCTGGGATGACAGGCATGAGCCGCCATGCCCGGCCTGGATGTTCTCCAGTTGGTGGATGTTTCTCTTGGCTATGAGTGACATTTTCACCTCTGCGTGTTTAGTAATTTTTTTGATAGATATTGTGAATGTTACATTTTTGAGGGTCTGAAATTTGTTGTCTTCCTTTCAAAATTGTTGAAATTTTTTTGTAGGCAGCTTAATGACGGTAGATCAGCTTGGTCCTTTGAGGCTTGTTTCTGAGCTTGGCTGAGGCTGGTCTACAGCGGCCTTTACTCCAGGTTGGCCATGCTCCTGGTGGGGCTGGACCCTTCGCAGTTCTCACTGAGTGCGGCCACTGGGCAGCAAGGCCCACCACTCTGGCTCATCACACTTTGAGCACCTCCCAGGCCTGCAAGCTATTTGGGGATTGTCTGCTGTCAGCTCCCTGTGGCTTGTGGCCTGGCCCCAGGGTGTGTGCAGCTTAATGTTCATCCAAACACTCATGGCGGCACTGGGGACTTCCTCTTCGTGGGTCCCAGTTTCTTTCTCGTACTGGACCCCATAAATGCGAGCCTTCTGTACCTCCCCAGAGCCCAACCTCTGCCTCCTCAACTTAGTAAGTTGATACCATGCCTATGTTTCCCCTTCGTATGCTGTATTCTAGAAAATGCCACCAGGCAGAGAGCTGGCATCATGGGAGGTGCCCCCCCATCTCCATCCTCCTGGGCAGGTCACAGCACTGCACCCTCCAACATCTAACAGCAGCTATTGCATGGATTTTGTCCAGCTTTCTACTTTAGGGCAGGAGGGCAAGTCCAATACTTGTTACTCAATCATGGCTGGAAGGGGAGGTCACCGTACCATTTTTTATGTAACCGGTAAATATAAATTGGTAAGGAGCTGACAATCCTATTAATTTGGAGTCAGCTACCTGGTGGCTGTCAGTCTCATTCTCTGTCCTGCCGGCCTTTCCTGCCTGTGTCCCTGGCGTTCTTTTTGAAAGCAGGCTGCAAAGAGTCACATCGTCACCCCGGGGCGTTTCCCTGTGCTTTGTGCTGCCTGGAAGAGCTCATAACCAAGGAAAAGTGAAGACGGTGCGCCGCGGCGCGTGGCTTCCCAGGAAGGGTGAAGACGGTGCGCCGCGGCGCGTGGCTTCCCAGGAAGGGTGAAGACGGTGCGCCGCGGCGCGTGGCTTCCCAGGAAGGGTGAAGACGGTGCGCCGCGGCGCGTGGCTTCCCAGGAAGGGTGAAGACGGTGCGCCGCGGCGCGTGGCTTCCCAGGAAGGGTGAAGACGGTGCGCCGCGGCGCGTGGCTTCCCAGGAAGGGTGAAGACGGTGCGCCGCGGCGCGTGGCTTCCAAGGAAGGGTGAAGATGGTGCGCCGCGGCGCGTGGCTTCTAGGCTCTGGAGCTCTAGTGTTGGCTTTTGGGTTCGGGGACCCACTGGGCCACTGTGAGGTGGGCGGGAGCTGCATTTCACCGACTGCCTCGCTGCAGGAGCCCTGCTCTGACTGGAGGGCC
Source organism: Symphalangus syndactylus (assembly GCF_028878055.3). Classification (NCBI taxonomy): domain Eukaryota; kingdom Metazoa; phylum Chordata; class Mammalia; order Primates; family Hylobatidae; genus Symphalangus; species Symphalangus syndactylus. The sequence continues at coordinate 142,496,158 of NC_072429.2, forward strand.
AGAGAGCACACCGGGCCCCTCCGTAAGCCAGGTACAAGACCACCCGTCTCCTGCAGCAGGGCTCAGGGACCTCCCCATGGAGCCACAGGCATGGGCTTGCGGAGAGGCCCGATGGAGAATAGAGGGTGGCACGGGGACCTGGGCCATCCTCGTGCCTTGTGGACCTGCCCAAGCCCAATCTTGGACTCCACTTCCACCTCCCAGTAAACTCCTGCCGGCCCCTTGGATGTGCGACTGGTAGCTCCGACTGCACCCAGTCACGATGGGCAGCGCCAGTCTCATAAACACCTTGGCCTCCACGGTCAGGGCCCGAACACTTGCCTAGCACCACCTACCAGCTGGTGGAGTCCCCTGAACATGCCGGGGCCCTGCGCTGGCACCCTTGGGCCTGGGCTGCACATCCTGCACTGAGGCTCGTCACAGGAGCCACTTGTGTCTTTGCTATACACATGAAGCCTGTGGGAACTTCACGGCCACATGACCCCCGTGGCAGGACTGCCTGTCACCCAGCCTGGGCCTGCCTCAGCCCCTTTCCTTGCTCCAGGCTCCAGGCCCCACTCAGAGCCGAGGGCTTTCCCTCTCCGCTGCTGAGGGCAGAACATATTGCCTTCAAGCCCAAAGAGGCATTGGGCCTGCCCCAGCACCCTGCAGGCCACGGCACCCTGAGAACATTGCTCATGGGGCAGGTCTCTGAAGTGTACGGAGTCTACCTCCTGCCCTCCGTAGCGCCCGCGTTTTCCTGAGGCCATCAGCGCGCCTGCTATCTCTGCTTGAGTCCAGTGCCCATTAAGGCATCCACTGAATGGGCCAACCTTTGCTCGTGGACCATCCAGTGGGTCAGGCCTTTGGGCCACGTTGGGACGAGGCACCCCACTCGGTTCTGGAGCGACCATAACTGTGTGCCACTGTTTGCCCCACACAGGCAGGAACTGCTCTGATTCCCCTTCCAAAAAGGTTTTGGAAATGATGTGTTTATCAGATCATTAGCCAAAAACGACATGCACATGGCCACATCAGTCTCTTCTGGAAAGACCATATGGATGGCCACAAGCATGCCTCAGCTACTACTGTTTAAGCCTGTGGTGGTCCACTGCTGTCCACCACGGTCATGCAGCTTCTGCAGGGGTTGGGTTTCCAGATTGTAAGGTGGGTGGGGACAGGCAGATGGGGATAAGGGGGACAAGAACAAGAGGGACAGGGACGAGGGGGGTACGGGGACAAGGGCGACATGGATGAGGGGGATGGGGATGAAGGGGGATGGGAACAAGGTGGGTGGGGACAAGAGGGACAGGGATAAGGGGGATGGGGACAAAGGGGGCAGGGTAAAGGGGGATGTGAATTAAGGGGACAGGAACAAGGTGGATAAGGGGACGGGGACAAGAAGGATGAGGACAAGGGGGATGGGGATGAGAGGGATGGGGATAAGGTGGGTGGGGATGAGGGGGACAGAAACAAGGGGGATGGGGATGAGATGGGTGGGGACAAGGGGGACAGGAAGAAGGTGGGTGGGGATGAGGGGCACAGGGACAAGGGGCACTGGGATGAGGGGCCTGGGGACAAGGGGGATGGGAGCAAGGCGAGTGTGGATCTTTTATGTCTTCACAGGTGGCCCTAATGCCTGCCATTCTCCACAGAGGGTAGGGTTTCAGGAGCTTCCACTTTGATTTTCCCACTACAAGACTCACTCTATTGATCAAGGAACCAGTTGAGGGTTTGCCTAGTCGCTAGGTGTGTCCAAAGTGATTTTGTTCCTTTCACAGGACATTCCGCCTCCCTGACAGCGCGAGGGATGCTTCCGTGGCCTCCACAAGTTATAAAATACTCCAACACCAGCAGTATGTTAGTTACACCGGGGTACCATTAAAAATACTGCACAGTGGGTGACTTCACAACAGAAATTAATGATTCTCTCACAGTTCCGGAAGCCAGAAGAGACCAAAGTGTCACAGGTTGGGTTTCACCAGAGGCTCCTCTCCTTGGCTTGCCAATGGCCGCCTTCTTGCTGTGTCCTTGCGTGGCCTCCCTGCCTCCTCCGTGTGCACACACATCCCATGCTGTATCCCCATGTAGCCTCCCTCCCTCCTCCATGTGCACGTACATCCCATGCTGTGTCCATGTGTGGCTTCCCTCCCTCCGTGTGCACACACATCCCATCCCGTGTCCCTGTGTGGCTTCCCTTCCTCCTCCATGTGCACGTACATCCCATGCTGTATTCATGCATGGCCCTCCCTCCCTCCGTGTGCACACACATCCCATCCTGTGTCCCCAAGAGGCCCTTCCTCCCACCGTGTGCACACACATCCCATGCTGTGTCCTCACGTGACCCTCCCTCCTCCATGGGCATGTACATCCCATGCTGTGTCCCCATGAGGCCCTCCCTCCTTCATGTGTACATACATTCCATGCTGTGTCCCTGCGTGGTCCTCCCTCCTAGTGCACACACATCTCATGCTATGTCCCCGTGAGGCCCTCCCTCCCTCCATGCAAACACACATCCCATGTCTCTCTGTGCATCCAGATTTCCCCCTCTTAGAAGGACCCTAGTTGGATCAGGTTAGGGCCCACCCAAAGGCCCCATTTTAACTTTACTACCTCTTTAGAGGCCCTATCTCCAAATCCAATCACATTCTGAGGTACCAGGGGTTAGGTTCAGCATTTGAATTTTGGGGGGAAACAATTCAACCCATAACAGGTAGATTTCCCAGAGCCTGCATCATTCAGTTTTAATCAAACATGCATTATTATGTATTTTCCCTGTAAAATAAGAGACAAGAGCCAGGCATGGTGGCTCAGGCCTATAATCCTGGCACTTTGGAAGGCTGAGGCAGGCACATGCCCAGGAGTTTGACACCAGCCTGGCCAACATGGCAAAATCTCGTGTCCAGAAAAATACAAAAATTAGCCAGACATGGTGGCATGCACTTCTGGTCTCAGCTACTGAAGCAGCTGAGGTGGGAGGATGGCTTGAGCCCAGGAGGATGAGGTTGCAGTGAGCTAAGATCGCACCACTGCACTCCAGCATGAATGACAGATGAGACCCTGTCAGAAAAAAAAAAAAAAAAGACAAGGTTGTCTTCCAAGTGGGAAGAAAGATGGTGGGATAGGGTTTTCACGGAGTGTTGAAAGAGCTACTTGGAGAATCAGAAAGAAGACTAGGTGTTGGGAGGCACAGAGTGAGTACTGAGAAAACCAAGGGCCCAACTGAGGCTTGAAACTGCCAATTCTCCATTTGTTGTCTTTCAGCTTCAAATACATACTTTATCACCTGCTTGGTGAAAATGGAGCTGGGCCCTAAACTGTTTCTCCTTGAAAGCAGGTATGATGTTAAGCTTTGTAAGTAGAGGGCACTAGAGGGACCCTGCAGGAGGAAAGTTCTTCTCTTCCTGTTCTGCACTTTCTCCTGTTTTCTTCTTGTTGTTCCTGCCTTGTGGCTGCCAGCACACCCAGTGTTGCTCACCCCCAGCCGACTTCACTTGCAGTGCCGCAGGTAGATCCCAGTGAGTCTTGCAGGTGCTCCATTGGTCAGCATCCAGCCTCAGCCTGCCCCAGAGAGGTGTTTCCTTCTTGCCAGTCCTGGCCAGGGCTCCCTACCTGCCACCTTCAACCCCTCTACACCTGCAGGAGTGATTGTCCATTGACTGTGGACCAGCTGTGGCTAGGGGAAAACCAGAGAACCTCTCCATCATCCATACTGCACCTCACAGCAGCTCTGCAACCACACCTTTTCCAAGATTTGAGCCCCAACCTTGGGGAGGAGGCCATCTTTCACATTTTCTCCTTCCTTGGGAACTCTCTCTCAGCCCCAGAGTATTCTTTTGCATTCTCTTTAGTCCTATATAGATAATTCCATTATAGTAAATAATCCTTTATATTAAACTTTCCTTGCCCAAATGACTGTGCAGTTTCTGTCTGCTGATTGATTGGGCCCTGATGCAGAAAGGTAAAGTAACTTGACATGTTGCACAGCTGGCCCACACAATCACACAGCTGAGACTGCACATGGACAGCTTCCTCTCAAATGTGTTGGAAATAAGAGCTTGGACTTGCAAAGAAAATGAGCACTCAAGGCCAGCGGTGGCTCACACCTGTAATCTCAGCACTTTGGGAGGCCAAGGCAGGCAGATCACGAGGTCAAGAGATCTAGACCATCCTGGCAAACATGGTGAAACCCCGTCTCTACTAAAAAAAATACAAAAAATTAGCCGGGCGAGGTGGCAGGCACTTGTAGTCCCAGTTACCCCAGAGGCTGAGGCAGGAGAATGGTGTGAACCCGGGAGGCAGAGCTTGCAGTGACCTGAGATCGCACCACTGCTCTCCAGCCTGGATGACAGAGCGAGACTCCATCTCAAAAAAAAAAAAAGGAAGAAAAAAGAAAATGAGCACTCAAATACTAAAAACACACAAAAAAATTAGCCAGGGCTGGTGGTAGACACCTGTAATCCCAGCTACTCAGGAGGCTGAGGCAGGAGAATCACTTGAACCTGGGAGGCAGAGGTTGCAGTGAGCCAAGATTGTGTTACTGCACTGGGCAACAAGAGCAAAACTCCGTCTCAGAAAACAAACAAACAAAAACTTCCACTGGCATTTTTTTGAGTGCTCATAAATTTGCCTTCTCAGCAAGGCAAATTTACTTCTGCAGAAGGGTGCTGCTCTCTCTTCTGGCCACTGAAGCTATGACACAGGTGCCCTCCCTACAGTCTTTCCCAGTCCTCCTGGGTCTCAAGTAGCCATGTGGCACCCAGGAAGGCTGTCAAGGCTGTCTGAGTCCTCACTGTCTGAGGCCCGAAGTTACATCCTCGGTTAGAGCTCAGGACAGAAGACAGAGCTGTGAAGGTGATGCCTGGAGGATCCAACCTCTCCCAGAATAGCCAGGAGGCAATGCTGGGAAATGGGGACCACATGGGGTTGGATTCTGCTTGGGAGCCGCTGGTCTAGGCAGTGAGAACTTATCCCCAGACCTCACCATGGCCACTTGTCCAGCCCCGATTCCAGAGGCTCAAAACGAAAAACGTAAGTAACAGCAAATCAACAAATATTAAATTATATGTAACTAACAATTTTGAAGACATTCCTATTGACACAGGATGTTCTTCTCAGTCATTCTGCAAGCCAGGGACCTCTGGCCAGTGACGCCCCGCCTGGGCCTTGCTTGACCACACTACCTGCTGCAGGAGACAGCCTGCCAACTCCCCCGAGCTCCTGAGTGCTTGTCCATGGCCAAGAAGAATGAGGAGGCTCTGACAATTGAAGAGTGAGCAAGGCGGGGAGTTTCACTGGGTGACAGGACAGCTTTCAGTGGAGAGGGGACATGGGGCGTCCCCCCACATGAAGGCAGGAAAGTTCCCCGTGTTAGGGACTCAGAATGGGGAGGGCATGCTGATTGGTTTGTGAGTAATGCAAAAAAGGTTAAAGCAAAGGCACCACTGAAAGGTAGGCATGACAGTGTAGAAAGCTAATTAGGAAAGGGTAGGTATATGTAAAATAGGTGAAGGGTGGGGACCAATCAGAGGAAAGTGCGCCAGACAGGAAGACAGGCTCTCAATCCAGTCTGAGGATTTGACTTGCAGCTTGGCTTTCAGGCTTTAAGCTGTTTTCAGCTTGGAGGTGGAGGTTTCACTGGAGACCTGCCCCCATTTGGCTGGGCAGTTGGCTGCCTGCCTCCTGTCGCAACTCTTTTACCAATGAGGACTAAACTCTGATCTTTTTCTCTCTTGCTCAAGTTCTTATCTAAAGGGCCTGGGGAGTCTGCCCTACAAGCCATAAAATCTCATCAGATGGGTTTTATTTAACCCTATATAATTGGCTTAGTTTCCAACCTGACTCTGGCATGACTACACATGACAGATAAAGGAAATCAAAATATTTTACTCTTTTTTTCTTCTTTTTTTTTTTGAGACGGAGTCTTGCTCTGTCGCCCAGGCTGGAATGGAGTGGCGCGATCTCGGCTCACTGCAAGCTTCGCCTCTGGGGTTCACGCCATTCTCCTGCCTCAGCCTCCCAAGTAGCTGGGACTACAGGCACCCGCCACCACGCCTGGCTAATTTTTTGTATTTTTAGTAGAGACGGATTTCACTGTGTTAGCCAGGATGGTCTCGATCTCCTGACTTCGTGATCCACCCGCCTCGGCCTCCCAAAGTTCTGAGATTACAGGCGGGAGCCACCGTGCCTGGCCTATTTTACTCTTAAATATATTTCTTGGCCATATTTTGGGTGCTTTCAGGTCACAGGTGGATTCAAAGATTTTCTGATTAGCAATTGGTTGAATAAGTTAAGTGATTACCTAAAGACCTGGAATCTATAGAAAGGCGTGTCTGGGTTTGAACAGTTGGCCGCCCTTGTGTGGGCAGAGGATTACATAGGTGCGGAGGCAAGAGACTGAAGGCACAAACTGTTTCAGTATAATAAAGAAAATAGTTAGAATAAGAATAGTCATAATACAAATTAGATACAGAGATGATCATGAACAATTATCAATCATTATTATAAACGTTATTCATCATTAGCTTTTAATATTACTCTTTGTTGCATTACTAACATAACCTAGGAATAACCGGTGGGTATAGGGTCAGGTACTGAAGGGACATTGTGAGAAGCGACCTAGAAGGCAAGAGGTGAGCCCTCTGTCACGCCTGCATAAGGGCCGCTTGAGGGCTCTTTGGTCAGGCGGTAACGCCAGTGTCTGGGAAGGCACCTGTTACTTAGCAGACCGTGAAAGTAAGTCTCCTTTCCTCCGAGGAGTCAGGGACCACTCTGCTCCACCAGGTTCTTGTGGAAGGCTGGATATTATCCAGACCTCATCCGGATGCCTAAACCCCTCCCTGTGGTGCTTCAGTGGTCACGCTCCTTGTCCACTTTCACGTTCCTCCTGTACTCCTGGTTCCTCTTTGAAGTTCGTAGTAGATAGCGGTAGAAGAAACAGTGAAAGTCTTAAAGTCTTTGATTAATGCTAACTTATGCTGCCTTCTCTCTCTGCTTCCGCTACCTAAAAGGGAAGGGCCCACCTCTCCTGTAACCACGTGACTTGCTTCTCCTTGTCAATCACTTAGAAGATTCACTCTCTTTACCCTGCCCCCTTGTCTTGTACGCAATAAATATCAGCGCGCCCAGCCCTTCGGGGCCACTACCGGTCTCTGCGTCTTGATGGTAGTGGTCCCCTGGGCCCAGCTGTTTTCTGTTTATCTCTTTGTCTTATGTCTTTGTTTATTATAATCTCTCGTCTCCGCACACAGGGAGAACACCCGCTGAGCCCCATAGGGCTGGACCCTGCACCCTGGATTGGCTGGAACTGGGTGACTGGTATGAGAGCAAGTGAGTCTGTTCACACCTCCAGTTAGGTTACAGTTCACTTTGTAGGATAAACCTTTAGGCCGACTTTAGGTTAAGAGGGCCGGGCTCGGTGGCTCACGCCTGTAACCCCAGCACTTTGGGAGGCCAAGGCAGGTGGATCACCTGGGGTCAGGAGTTCAAAACCAGCCTGACCAACATGGTGAAACCCCTGTCTCTACTAAAATTACAGAAAAATCAGCCGGGCGTCGTGGCGCCTGGCTGCGACCGGGGCGGGGCCTGCCCACTGGGGCGGAACCACAGGCGGTGCGGGGCGAGGCGAGCGGCCTGGACGGCCTGGAAGGCCAGCGCGCACCACCGAGACATGGGCTCCTAGAGGGGCCGGAAGCTTTCGGATAACAACTTCCGCTCGGGAAGTTTGTGAAAGTCTGGGGTACCGGCGCGGCGTAGTGGATGCAGCATCCTAGTTGAGGACGCCCGGCTGGTGAGTCCCCCCGTGCCCCCCGCCGCCCCTCCGTCCCTGGGTCGTGGGCTGTCAAACCTTCTAACTCTGCGGCCGCCCCAGGGCTGTGAGACCCAGCGCCGCGGCTGCTGGGACAGACCGGGGAGGCTGCCGGTGCCCTCGGCTCTTCGGGGGCTGTTCTTCAGCTTCTTCCGGCTCAGCCTCCTCTTCTCTCCTCGCTCCTTGCACTTGCAGGTTTGTCAGGACCCGGTTGCGTATCCTCTTGAAGCTGATTTCTCCCTGGCTGACCCCGTCCACGATCGTGACCTCAGTTATCCCTCATAGACACTTTCCACACCTGTGTCTCCAGCCCGCACCGCTCCGATGAGACCCAAGCGCGTAGACTTGGTTCATAACACCCAAAGCTCCCCGGCCCCAGGCTGAGCTCCTGTAATCTCCACACCCCACCCTCTGGTCCTCCCAGGCATTCCACCGCGAAGGGGAGGAGGCAGAAACCCGAGATTCACTTCTTCCCCTTTCCTGCCCACGCCCAGCCACACAGTCACTGGTGCATTAGCTCCATAACTGAACCATTTGCCTCCTTGCTATTCCCACCCTGTAAGTCCCAATCCTGGCCATCTTCCTCTCTCACCTGAACGCCTCCCTGTCTTCTCCCCACCCCATCCGGTTTTGCTGCTTTCTTATTTGTTCATCATAGAGGATCTTTTTAAAAATATAGCTTAGCCAGGCGAGGTGGCTCCCGCCTGTAATCTCAGCTCTTGGGAGGCCGAGGCAGGTGGATCACTTGAGTCCAGGAGTTCTAGACCAGCTTGGCCAGCATGGTGAAACCCTGTCTCCACAAAAAATACAAAAATTAGCCGGGTGTGGTGGTGCGCGCCTGTAATCCCAGTTACTCTGGGGAGGCTGAGGCGAGAGAATCGTTTGAACCCAAGAAGAGGCAGAGGTTGCAGTGAGCAGAGATCGCGCCACTGCACTCCAGCCTGGGCAACAGAGCGAGACTCCATCTTACTAAAAAAAAAAAAAAAAAGGTAGCTTAGACTAGATGCTGTGGCTGACGCCTGTAACCCCAGCACTTTGGGAGGCTGAGGCCAGAGGATCTCTTGAGGCCAGGAGTTTGAGATCAGTCTGGGCAACATAGTGAGACCCCATCTCTGCAAAAAAATTAAAACAATTGCAGGGCATGGTGGCACATGCGCTTTTGGTCCCAGCTACTGGGGAGACTGAGGTAGGAGGATCACTTGAGCCCAGGAGGTGGAGGCTGCAGTGAGCTGTGATTGCACTACTGCACTCCAGCCTGGGTGACAGAGCAAGACCCTGCCTCAGAGAAAAAAAAATCCTGTGTTAATTTGCCTGGGGGAAAAAAAGTAGCTATGACAATGTCCTTCTGTTCTCCTGTATTAAACTTTGTTGCATTACACATGAAACCATGGCTCAGGATGCCTTGAGGAATCTGGCCTTAGCCTCTTTCCTGGCCTATCTCACGGTTCTTCCTGACTCTGCTTTCCAGGCTGGGAAGCCCAGCCCAGGTGGTAGTGCAAACACAGCTGTTGAGCTGAGGGGAGCAGGTGTTTTTTTTTTGTTGAGACAGTCTCGCTTTGTCACCCAGGCTGAAGTGCAGTGGCATAATCTCGGCTCACTGCAACCTCCGCCTCCCGGGTTCAAGCAGTTCTCCTGCTTCAGCCTCCCGAGTAGCCTGGCTAATTTTTTGCATTTGTAGTAGAGACAGGGTTTCACCATGTTAGCCAGGCTGGTCTCGAACTCCTGACCTCAGGTGATCCACCTGCCTCGGCCTCCCAAAGTGCTGGGATTACAGGCGTGAGCCACCGCGAATGGCCGGGAGCTGTTGTTTTTATCACTGTGGTCATTGCTACTTGCTAGAGGAACTCAGCAAGGTGTTTTGATTGGAAAACACCACCCATGACCCATGTGCTCAGTGTGCCTTTTCATGTTTTTATAGACTGTTGTATAACTTTGGTTGAAGTGTCTGTTCTAATATTTTTCCTGGTTTAAATTTTATTTCTCTTTTTTATTGATTTGTAGGAGTTACAATCTTTATATAAGTCCTTTGTCAGATACATGTATTGGGAATATTTTCTCTTAGTCTGTGGCTTACCTTTGTGTCTCTTTTTTAAAAAAAATTAAACAATAGAGATAGAGGTCTCCCTATGTTGCCCAGGCTGGTCTCAAACTCCTGGCCTCAAGCAATCCCCCTGCCTTAGCCTCCCAAAGTGTTGGGATTACAGGCGTGAGCCACTGCACCCAGTCTCCTTTTTTTTTTTTTTCTTAACTGCCTTGGTAAACAAAAATTTTTAATTCTGATAAATCCAATTTTTGATTTTTTTTTTTTTTTTGAGATGGAGTTTTGCTTTTGTTGCCCAGGCTGGAGTGCAATGGCACGATATCGGCTCATTGCAACTTCTGCCTTCTGGGTTCAAGTGAGTCTCCTGCCTCAGCCTCCCGAGTAGCTGGGATGACAGGCAAGCGCCACCACACCTGGCTAATTTTGTACTTTTAGTAGAGATGGGGTTTCTCTATGTTGGCCGGGCTGGTCTCAAACTCCTGACCTCAGGTGATCTGCCCACCTCGGCCTCCCAAAGTGCTGGGATTACAGGCGTGAGCCACTGCACCTGGCCTGAATTTGTAATTTTTTTAAAGTGCTTTTGGGGATCCATGAAAGAAATGTTTGTCTATCCCAGTGTTGTGAAGATGGTCTCTGTCACCCGGGCTGGAGTGCAGTGGCACGATCTTGGCTCACTACAACCTCTACCTCCAATTTGTGTTTTTTGTTTGTTTGTTTGTTTTTGTTTTTGAGACGGAGTTTTGCTCTTGTCGCCCAGGCTGGGGTGCAACAGTGCGATCTCGGCTCACTGCAACTTCCACCTCCCGGGTTCAAGCCATTCTCCTGCCTCAGCCTCCCAAGTAGCTGGGATGACAGGTGCCTGCCACCACGCCTGGCTAATTTTTGTATTTTTAGTAGAGACAGGGTTTTGCCATATTGGCCAGGCTGGTCTCAAACTCCCCACCTCAGGTGATCCACCCGCTTCGGCCTCCCAAAGTGCTGGGATTCTAGGCATGAGCCACCACGCCCGACCTACTTCTTTCTTTGTAATCTTATGGCTTTATGTGTTTTTTCTACCTCCTTGCACTGACTCAGGCCTCCAATAAGGTGACAAAGAGAAGCAGTGGGCAGACAGCCCTGCTTGTTCCTGGTCTCAGAGGGAAAGAGCTCCGTAGTGGCCCATGAAGCAGGATGTTGGTTGCGGGTCTGCCAGGTTGAGGAAGTTCTCCTCTGTTCCTTGTCTGCTGAGAGTTTTTGTTGGGATTAGGTGTTGAATTTTAACAAATGCCTTTTCTGCATCTATTGAGATAATAGCTGTTATATGGTTTTCTCCTTTATTCTGTTAACGTGGTTAGTTATGTAATTTTCTTTTTTTTTTTTGAGATAGAGTCTCACTCTGTTGCCCAGGCTGGAGTGCAGTGGTGCGATCTTGGCTCACTGCAAGCTCTGCCTCCTGGGTTCGTGCCATTCTCCTGCCTCAACTTCCCAAGTAGCTGGGACTGCAGGTGCGTGCCACCACGCCCGGCTAATTTTTTGTGTTTTTAGTAGAGATGGGGCTTCACCGTGTTAGCCAGGATGGAGTTATGTCATTTTCAAATGACGGCAAATGTTGGGGATTAACATTGTGATTAAAGTTGATGCCATGCTGTTGAAAGAGTGAAAAAAAAAAATCTCAGGTTGAAAAGCATATTCACAGGCCAGGCGTGGTGGCTCACGCCTGTAATCCCAGCACTTTGGGAGGCCAAGGCGGATGGATCACGAGGTCAGGAGATAGAGACCATCTTGGCTAACACGGTGAAACCCCGTCTCTACTAAAAAAATACAAAAATTAGCCGAGTGCAGTGGCGGGTGCCTGTAGTCCCAGCTACTCGGGAGGCTGAGGCAGGAGAATGACATGAACCCAGGAGGCGGAGCTTGCAGTGAGCTGAGATCGCGCCACTGCACTCCAGCCTGGGCGAAAGAGCAAGACTCCGTCTCAAAAAAGAAAAAAAAGAAAAGAAAAGCATATTCATGAAAACATGTAGCAGTTAATGTAACCACTCGTGAGTGTCAGAAGGAGAAAGGGAATGTCTGTGTACCTGCTGTGCTGGAGGTAGGAGGGACGAGGTGTCGGGTGAACGCCGAGGGAGCCGCCCCATGCAGTGAGTGTTGAGTGCAGGTGGTGGAGGGAGCCTCCTGGGCACCAGCTGCAGCTAATGGGGATCAAACCAGCTGTGTACTCTTAGGGTCCACGTCACTTGGTCACGACAGAGAATTCTTTTTATAAACTGCTGGATTTGGCTTCCTAATATTTTTTGAGAATTTGTGTTTATGAGTTTGGTAGGTAATTTTTTTGTAATATCTTTTTTCAGACAGGGTCTCAGTCTAACACCCAGGCTGGAGTGCAGTGGCATGATCTCAGCTCACCGCAACCTCCGCCTCCCGTATTCAAGCAGTCCCCCCACCTCAGCCTCCTGAGTAGCCGGGACTGCATACGTGCACTGCCATGCTCTGCTAATTACTGTATTTTTTATAGAGACAGGCTGGGCAACTGCTGGGCTCGAACAGTCCTCCTGCCTCAGCCTCCTAGAGTGTTGGGATTACAGGCGTGAGCCACTGTGCTTGGCCCCTTGTAATATCTCTATCAGGTTTTCGGTTTGGGTTTTGCTGGCCTCATTAAGACAGACTGGATAGTGTCTGCTCTTCCTCTGTTCACTAAATAGCTTCTAAGATCAGTACTGTGCTTCCGTAGGCTTTGGTGGAGTTTACCAGGGAATCCAGCTGGGTGTGGAATTTTCTGTGTGGGAAGGGTTCAAGTTACATTTTCAATTGCCTTATCAGATGGAAGGCTTCCCTTTCTTTTGTCAGTTTCATAATACTGTGTTTTTCATCCAGTTTGTCCGTTTCATCTCAGTTGCTGAACCTGTTTGCGTGAGTTGCTCCTGATGGCCCTTTATGATACTCCCGTGTCTGTAGGGTCTAGAGTGACATCTCCTCCCCTCCCCTCCCCTGACAAGGTAACCAGGCATGGGCCATCTTCCTCCAGCTGGTTCTGTCTCTTCTCAGGGGCACCTGTGGGGCTGGCCTCTTCTGCATCTTGGGGCTCTGAGCTTTACTCAGGAAGGAGGCAGGACCCACTGTGGCAGGAGGGCAGTGGGATGCCAGGGTGGTTCTCTACAGACCTGGGGGTAGAAGCTGGATCTCAGCGGGCCAGGGCCCTAAGGTTTAGGGGAGCTTGTGGCTTGGAGACTCAGTGAAGACTAATGGGGTTTCTCGGGGCTGCACCAGGTTTTCACTTGGGGGAAGGCTGCGAGGTGGCCTCCTTGTAGCGTACCCGAGAGCATCCTCCGGGCATAGCGCCACGGGAACGGGCTGCCCGCCTGTCTCCTGAGGAGGAGCCCCAGCTGCCTCAGTTGCGGTTAGACTCTCCAGCCATGTGTTTGCAGCTAAGCTGTTGGCTTTCAGCCAGCAATGGCTGGCCTCTGTCCTCCTCTGGTGACAGGCCTTGCTTGCTGTCTGGTATTTCAGAGTTCTTGTGTGTGGAGGTGGCACACCGCACCCAGCTGTCCCTTAAAGATATGTTGGCCCCTCACCACCGCCAAGTTTCCCCGCACCTGGTGGCTGTTGGTAGTTACAGAGCAGACCCTGTGTGTGCATCACTCATTTTTCCTGAATTCCCCTTGATTTGCTGAGTGGGGGGCTCCTGGGGTCAGGTGGGATGGGCATTCCCGGGACAGCTACACCGGCTTACATTTCTTGTCTCCCCAGATCTGCCCTCCTTGGCACTGTGCTTCCCCAGAGGGGCGGCCTCGCTGTTCCCACGGACATGGCCCAGGTGAGCCCTGCTGCTGCCGAGCGCAGCCTCCCTTCTGCCCTGCCGGCTGCCTGAGACCCCAGCACACACACAGGGAGGGTCTGTGGCAGCGGCTTCCCAGGCACTGTGCCCGTGTCTGCCTTTCTTCCTTCTCTCTTAAGGGGCGGGGAAAGAGAAAAGAAAATTGGGGCCGGGTGCAATGCCTCACGCCTGTAATCCCAGCACTTTGGGAGGCCGAGGTGGGTGGATCACGAGGTCAGGAGATCAAGACCATCCTGGCTAACACAGTGAAACCCCATCTCTACTAAAAATACAAAAAATTAGCTGGGCACGGTCGTGCGCACCTTTAGGCCCAGCTACTCGGAAGGCTGAGGCAGGAGAATCGCTTGAACCTGGGAGGCGGAGGTTGCAGTGACCCAAGATCGTGCCACCACTCCAGCCTGGTGACAGAGCAAGACTCCATCTCAAAAAAGAAAAAAAAAAGAAAGAAAAGAAACTTGGATTCATTGACACTAGGAGAGTAGTGGCTGTTGTAGGAAATAGACTAGATTCTCTTAGTCCACTAGAGCTGCTGTAACCACATATGACACAGTGGGCGGTTTACATACGTGCGCTTCCTCTGTTCTGAAGGCTGACGTCCAAGATCACAGTGCTGCGGATCTGGTTTCTGGCGGGGGCCGCTGTCGTGCTGTGTTCACGCGTGTGTGGGGAGGGAGCCGGGGGGCTCTCTGGAGTTTCCTGTGAGGACCAGGCCCATGGGTCAGGGCCCCTCCCTTCTGACCTCACTTAACCTTAATGTCTTCCACAGAGGCCCGTCTCCAGACACAGCCCCTCGGGGCTCCAGGCTTCAGTGAATGGATTTAGGGGACACAAACAATCAGTCCACAGCAGGGCCACCCCCATCCCCCCTTCCCACCCAGACCTGTGGGCTGAGCCTTCTTTTTCTTGGGAATGGCCACTTCGGGAGCTGTGTGTGTTGCAGGAGCTGGTGACCTTCAGGGACGTGGCCATCTACTTCTCAAGGGAGGAGTGGGCATGTCTGGAACCCAGCCAGAGGGCCCTCTACCGGGACGTGATGCTGGACAACTTCAGCAGTGTGGCTGCTCTGGGTGAGTGTGGGCTGAGCACTGCGTGAGCACTGCGTGAGCGTGGGCTGAACACTGCATGAGCACTGCGTGAGCATGGGCTGAACACTGCATGAGCACTGCGTGAGCGTGGGCTGAGCACTGCGTGAGCACGGGGTGAGCACGGGGTGAGCTCTGTCGCTGCCTCTGTGCCTTCCTGGTCCAGGACGGTAGTGGGGCCTCCCAGCCGAGGGGGCTCAGGAGCTGGAAGTTATTGGCCTGTGTAGACGGGCCCACTCAGCGTTTCTCTCGGGCTCCCTGGAGGCAGCCTCATCTTCCTTCCTCTGACCTTGCCAGGGCCTTCCATGGGCCTTGCTGTCCAGGCCCCTCCCTTCCTGTCATCTCTGCTTCTGGGTGGCTTCTCCAGGGCCTCCCGAGGGCTGGCCTGGCCTCTTAGGCTGATGCGGAACTGCTCTGAGCCTTGATCCTCACTTTGTCCTCAGTACAAGTAAAACAGAACCTTTTCTCTCCTTTGAGAAGGATTTTGCAGCCCCAGACCAGACCTGGTCTCTCGCCTGGAACAGTGGGAGGAGCCGTGGGTTGAAGACCAGGAGAGACCTGAGCTCCAGGCAGTGCAGAGGGGGCCCCGGCCAGGTGAGTGCTGGGCTGTCTGGGCTCAGCTGGCCCCGTCCCTGTGGCCCACAGCTCCTGGGTGAGTGCTCAGCATGCTGCAGTGACCGAGGGTGTGTCCTTCCCATGGGAGAGCGGACACACAGCTGCTCTCTAAATTAGACAGGCATTAGAGACGTAGGGGCAGCCACGCTCCTGCCCTGATGGACACTGGCCGGGGGCGGGGCTTGCAAGGCATGGTGGTACAGGATGACATACAGTTGCAGTTCGGGAGGGGCCTGAGGCCGGAGTGACACTTGAAGGCTGCACCTAGCCACCCAGATGCTGTCTGGCGGAGGCCATTGGTGTGGGTGTCTGATCTCCCTGTGATGGCCATGTGGGGTCCCAGGCCTGGTACTGACTGCACGTGAGGGTCTCCAGGTATGTGGCTCTGGGTAGGAGTTTGCTCCACGTCTCTGTTTGCAAAACTGGGACAGTGGCCATGCTTTCCTCCATTAGGTGAGGGGTGCTCTTGGGGCAGTGGTCAGAGGGGTTTTGCTTTTTACTTAGATTTTCAGAGTGGGATGGAGCAGCTATGTGAACACAAACCCTGGGAGGTCCCTGGGTGTGTGGAGCCCCCGGCTGGGGAGGTGTCTGGTCCCTGGGTGTGTGGAGCCCCCTGACTGGGGAGTGTCAGGTCCCTGAGTGTGTGGAGCCCCCGGCTGGGGAGGTGTTGGGTCCCTGGGTATGTGGAGCCCCCGGCTGGAGGGAGCCATGGCCCCGAGGCTGAGTGGTTGAGAATCATGTGGGCTACCCATCTTCCAGACGACATCCTGGCACCACCTCCACCCGCATGAGTGGGGCCTGTGGGCGTGGACAGGGTGAAAGGACATTCTCTTGGCCCAGTTGCTTCTGTTGGTTGGCAGGCATCTGTTGGCGCTCCCTCACGTCAGCAGTGCCAGGTGGCCTGCGTGCCACCGGGGCTGGGGAAGCATCTGAACTCATGTTGGTTTCAGCTGTTGATATCTGTGGCTCATCTGTGTTTCTTTGAACGAGTTTTCCTGATCACTCGTAGCCATGTGGAATGAGCTGAGTAGATGGAAGCCAGTCCACGCATGCAGCAGGAGGGTCCTCTGGGCTTTGCTGGAGGCACTGCCTGGCCGTGGGCCACTGGCTCTGTTTAAGGGTGTCTGTTCCTTCCACAGGGGCAAGGAAGTCTGCAGACCCCAAGAGACACTGTGATCATCCAGCTTGGGCTCACAAGAAAGCCCACATGCGGCGAGAAAGAGCCAGGGAAGGAAGCAGCTTTAGGAAGGGCTTCAGGCTGGACACGGATGACGGGCAGCTTCCCAGAGCTGCTTCAGAAAGGACAGACGCCAAGCCCACGGCTTTCCCGCGTCAGATGCTCACGCAGTGTTGTGGGCGGAGGCCGGGCCGCAGAGAGCGCCGGAAGCAGCGCGCGGTAGAGCTGTCGTTCATCTGCGGCACGTGCGGGAAGGCGCTCAGCTGCCACAGCCGGCTGCTCGCTCACCAGACGGTGCACACGGGGACCAAGGCCTTCGAGTGCCCCGAGTGCGGCCAGACCTTCCGGTGGGCTTCAAACCTGCAGCGTCACCAGAAGAACCACACGCGCGAGAAGCCCTTCTGCTGCGAGGCGTGCGGGCAGGCGTTCAGCCTGAAGGACCGCCTGGCTCAGCACCGCAAGGTCCACACCGAGCACAGGCCCTACTCGTGTGGCGACTGTGGGAAAGCCTTCAAGCAGAAGTCCAACCTTCTCAGACACCAGCTGGTGCACACCGGGGAGCGGCCGTTCTACTGCGCGGACTGCGGCAAAGCCTTCCGGACCAAGGAGAACCTCAGCCACCACCAGAGGGTCCACAGCGGGGAGAAGCCCTACACCTGTGCCGAGTGCGGCAAGTCCTTCCGGTGGCCCAAGGGCTTCAGCATCCACCGGAGGCTGCACCTGACAAAGAGGTTCTACGAGTGCGGCCACTGCGGGAAAGGCTTCCGCCACCTGGGGTTCTTCACGCGGCATCAGAGAACTCACAGACACGGGGAGGTGTAGGGGCGCCTGAAGCGTAGGGTGCCGCGCCTCTGCGGGAGTACTGGGCCCTGAGGGAGAGCTGCAGTGAGAAGTTGCTCTTCAGCCTGGAAAATCAACCTGAAAAGAAGCCTTCTCAGTCCTCAGAGCTCCCTACTCCCCCGAGAAGTTTTACTGGGAAAATGCCAGGTGGGAGAAGCAGATCCATGGGTACGCTGGAGATGGCCGGGGCTCTGGAGATGGCGGGGGCTGTGCCCCAGCGCTGGGTACCCTGGGGATGTGCTGAGAGCGTGTGCGACCCCGGAGCCACATGCCAGGCCGGGCTCAGAGGCGGAGAAGCCTGCCCGGTGCCCACAGCTGTCTGGCTCAGGGACTCCACCCTGGCCCCGAGTCGCCGTCTGCTGGGCCTTTCCTTCCTGGCTTTGCACCCCATGCTCGCTGCCCAGTATGGCTTCCTTTCTTGTCTCTGTCTTGGGCGAGGCAGCTGTGAGCATTGCACAGAGGCAAAGACCCTCCTGCAGCCTCTGCGCTGGGCCATAGAAACAAGAGCCTTTGTAATACTGAACCTTATTCAAGGATTAGGGAGTGGTGGTTGGGTCAGGGCCACCCCCAGTGTTGCAGGAACGGCCTCCACCCAGCTCTGTTGGTCAGAGCCCGGGTCACGCACCTGGAATTGGGAGATCAAGTTGGGTCTCAGAGCAGTGAGGTGGCCATGTTCACCACAGGGCATTTTGTGGGGGAAGAGGTGACCTCTTTGTTTTAAACTTAAGGTGTCTGCTTATCCAGCCAGAAATAAAAATCTGCCAGTGGTGTTCCCAAGGGAACACCCCCGTGGGAATGGATCGGGACACTGCTGTGTTTCAGGTTAGCCGATTATTTTTGCTTTTGCCTGTTTATCTTTAAGAATTGCAGCCAGGCCAGGCGTGGTGGCTCACGCCTGAAATCCCAGCTACTCGGGAGGCTGAGGCAGGAGAATCGTTTGAAACCGGGAGGTGGAAGTTGTGGTGAGCCAAGGTTGCGCCATTGCACTCCAGCCTGGGCAGTAAGAGTGAAATTCCGTCTCAAAAAATAAAGAATTCCGGCCAACAGATGCACATGTAATGTTGGAATCAGAAACGAGTTTACAAGAAATAGGGGGACGAGGAGAAGGTTGAACACACCGAGAGGAAGCCCCGAGCCAGATCCGGCTGGAGATGCCACCAGACAGCGACCTTTCCGCGGGCAGACGGGCAGGTAGAAAGTCTGAGGGGGCTGTGTGTGCCCCTGATAGGAGCAAACCAAGTGCAAAGTCACTTTTGAGACAATCATGGAAATGTGGGCTGAGTCGGGTGGGTGGGCCGTGAGTCGGGTGGGTGGGCCGTGAGTCGGGTGGGTGGGCTGAGTCGGGTGGGTGGGCCGTGAGTCGGGTGGGTGGGCTGAGTCGGGTGGGTGGACCGTGAGTCGGGTGGGTGGGCCGTGAGTCGGGTGGGTGCTGAGTCGGGTGGGTGGGCCGTGAGTCGGGTGGGTGGGCCGTGAGTCGGGTGGGTGGGCCGAGTCGGGTGGGTGGGCCGTGAGTCGGGTGGGTGGGCCGAGTCGGGTGGGTGGGCCGAGTCGGGTGGGTGGGCCGTGAGTCGGGTGGGTGGGCCGTGAGTCGGGTGGGTGCTGAGTCGGGTGGGTGGGCCGTGAGTCGGGTGGGTGGGCCGTGAGTCGGGTGGGTGGGCTGAGTCGGGTGGGTGGGCTGTGAGTCGCGTGGGTGGGCCATGAGTTGGGTGGATGGACTGAGTCGGGTGGGTGGGCCGTGACTCGGGTGGGGGTGAGGAATTGGCTGCTAGCGGTGATGGTGACAGGGTTACGGAGGAATCCTCACTCAGATGCATTTGGACGTCTTTGTGGGGAAATGACGTGGCGCCTGGGATGTGATTTACAATTCTAATAAAGAGGAGAAAGACACAACAGTATTGGCGGAATGTTGACAGCTGTTGAAGCTGGGAGGTTGGTGTGTTTGAAAGTTCCCCAAATCTTTTATTTGCAGCATGAGTATGAGTTTCTTCGTGCTCACTGAAGATTGTAGAGAGCAGCTGTCGGTCGTGGAGTCACAAGGCTGCCTTACCAGGACACCACAGGTGGCAGCACAGAAAACACAGGTTTATTCTCTCCAGCTCTGCAGGCTGGAAGTCCGAGGTAGAGGTGCCAACAGGGTCTGTTTCCGGCGAGCACCTCCTGGTTCAGAGGCGTCCTCATGTTGGGAGGGGCTTTGGTGTCACCTTGCCTTGTGAGGGCCCGGATCCCATGGGCAGGGCCCACCCCTATGACCCCATCGAAGCCAAATCACCTCCTAGAGATCTCCTCATACCATCTCATCGGGCCTAGGGCTTCCACATGGGAACTTCAGAGTGACGATTCAGCCCGTAGTGGAAGCTCCTCTAGGTCTGTCCTGGCCCACAGACCCTGTGCAGGAAAAGCACTTCCCCCTGGAGGACAGGCCCTGCAGGATAAGTGGAAATCTCCCCAGGGGGATATGGGGGTGCCTTTCTCTTACAGAGTCCAGGCTGGTAAAAGCGCATGTGTGTTTTGTGTCTGGTTTGTCCCCTGCCCAGTGGGTGCCATTGGAAGGGCCTTCAGGTGCCTGAGCGCAGGTGGGGACGGAGCAGCTGGTGTCTCGGCAGTAGATGTGACGGATCATAAAGACTTGGGTTTGGCCGGGCGCGGTGGCTCACACTTGTAATCCCAGCACTTTGGGAGGCCGAGGCGGGCGGATCACGAGGTCAGGAGATCGAGACCACGGTGAAACCCTGTCTCTACTAAAAATACAAAAAAATTAGCTGGGCGCAGTGGCGGGCGCCTGTAGTCCCAGCTACTTGGAGAGGCTGAGGCAGGAGAATGGCGTGAACCCGGGAGGCGGAGCTTGCAGTGAGCCGAGATCGCGCCACTGCACTCCAGCCTGGGCGACAGAGCGAGACTCCGTCTCAAAAAAAAAAAAAAAAAAAAAGACTTGGGTTTTGAGTGCCCTACAGGAAGCCACTGGCCACATCCAGGGTCACCTGTGCCTGGTCGTTAGTCCCTCACGATGCTGTCACTTTGTGACGCACTTGTGCGGGATTAAATGTGAACAGCAGAGACGTGGGTGATGCCCTGCCTGTCGGATGATGGTCAGTTGTCCAAGCGGGCTGCCTTGACTCCTGGTGGCCCCGTCATCCAGGGCTCACACACTGGATGGTTGGGCCACAGTCGCGGTGCCCCCGCGCTGCAGGCTTTCCACCCGCTCAGCAGGGCTCCAGGGCTCCGGGTAGAGCAGGGGGTCCCTCCCTTGGCATTTCCCCAGGGAGGAGCACGGCCATGCTCAGCTGCGGTCAGGCTGCTGCTCTTAGCTGTCTTTCCTTCTAACACTCAGGCTTCCCCTCCTGCCTCCCGGGTTGCTGGAGAAGGTCAGGCCCACAGAAGAGGCCTGGGGAGAGAATGGTGGTGAGGAGGCCGTGGGGGTGGTGAGGAGGCCGTGGGGGTGGCGAGGTGGCCGTGGGGGTGGCGAGGTGGCCGTGGGGGTGGCGAGGTGGCCGTGGGGGTGGCGAGGAGGCCGTGGGGGTGGCGAGGTGGCCGTGGGGGTGGCGAGGTGGCCGTGGGGGTGGCGAGGTGGCCGTGGGGGTGGCGAGGAGGCCGTGGGGGTGGCGAGGTGGCCGTGGGGGTGGCGAGGAGGCCGTGGGGGTGGCGAGGAGGCCGTGGGGGTGGCGAGGAGGCCGTGGGGGTGGCGAGGTGGCCGTGGGGGTGGCGAGGTGGCCGTGGGGGTGGCGAGGAGGCCGTGGGGGTGGCGAGGTGGCCGTGGGGGTGGCGAGGTGGCCGTGGGGGTGGCGAGGAGGCCGTGAGGGGCCCGGAGGCTCCGTATCTTGGCTTGTTGGCCTCCTCCCCACCCAGGTGGGGGTGAGGTGACAGGAGGGGCTCACAGCAAGTGTCTCGTAAGGAGCACCTCCCTTCCTGGGGCCAGTAGCCGTCACTCCCTGTGGGCCTGTAGAGCTGAGTTTTCTCTGCATTTATCTTGGGCAGAGGATGCACGAAGATACTTTGTGGCCGGAATGGGTGCACAGCAGGGTCCATTGACAGCCATGCCTGTGACCTAGCCTTCCACCCCTCTGTCTCCAGGGCACACTTGCCTGGCAATTGTGTCAGTGCTCAGCACACGTGTCCAGTGTAAAGTCCACCGAGATTAGCAGGGCATGGTAGCGGCCGCCTGTAATCCCAGCTTCTCAGGAGTCTGAGGCAGCAGAATCGCTTGAACCCGGGAGGCAGAGGTTGCAGTGAGCCAAGATCGTGCCACTGCACTGCAGCCTGGGCGACAGAGTGAGACTCCATCTCAAAAACAAAAGTCCATTGATAGAGCAGATGGCAGATGCAGCTGAGAGCTCCGGGAACGGAAGGGCCATGTGGTGGCCACTGGCAGCCTTGACTGAAAGATGAAGAAGTCCATGGTGCTAGGAGGAGGAGTTGCATCCCAGCAGGCTCAGCTCCTGGAGCTGCCTCTCTGCACTCTGAAGGGAGGCCCAGTGGCTGCAATATTCTTTGGGAAGTACAATGCCAAGTAAATAAAGATACTTGGGGTCATTCTAGTTACAACGCATCATAAACTCTACTCACTGTCTTTCTGGGTGTTCTTGGGGTCTGCCGTGCGTGCCAGTCTTACAGGTCCTCAAACCCGTCAGGACCCTTCAAACGAAGAGTGTGCGTGTGGAGTTGGCAGAACCTGACCCCGGCCAGGGTGGAGGGACAGCTGCGTCACTGAGTGCACCTTCAGCCCTAATGGCTTGCTTTATTGTGTTTCTATCTGTGACCTCTTGGGAGCTAAATCACGGGCCCACCAAATGAAACGTTTTGGGGAATGTGAAATGGGTGGTTTTGAGCTGGTCCCCAGTGTGAGCTTAATGTTGGAGCCATATTGGATTTTAAAACTTCAGAGGCTCCTTTACCTGGGGCCAACCATCCTGTGTAAAATTCGAGGGCCGATGGTGGAAGCCTGGAGTCCGATTACAGTGGGAACTCGATGAGGGGAGACCAGCTGTCATGCACCTGAGCACCCAGAATCACTCACACTCCCCACTCCTCCCCTCCGCACACGTGCACACTTAGGACGTGTGGCAGCCTGATTGCAGGAGAACCATGATACCACACACAATCCAAGCAAACGCAGAGCAGCCGCGCCTTAGGACAGGTGAGCCTGTGGCCTGCACACCCATTGCCACAGCTGGAGGGCTGTGTCCTTTCCACAGAGGGGTCGGCCAGCCTCGTCTTCTAGTCACACTACTTCAAAGGTGCTCAGTCCACTCACCCCACCTCCAGCTTCAGTGTCTCCATTGGGGACCGCGGCCACCATGTCCGTGAGTTGCTGTGGGCCCCCTGTCCCCGCGTGCCGGCTGCTCAGCATGTTCATCACAGCCTCGCGGGGTTTTTTTTTTTTTAGACGGAGTTTTGCTCTGTCACCCAGCCTGGAGTGCAGTGGCGCGTTCTCGGCTCGCTGCAACCCCCGCCTCCCAGGTTCAAGCAATTCTCTGCCTCAGCCTCCCGAGTAGCTGGGATTATAGGCACCCGCCACCCCGCCCAGCTAATTTTTGTATCTTTAGTAGAGACGGGGTTTCACTATCTCAGACAGGCTAGTCTCAAACTCCTGACCTCGTGATCCACCCATCTCGGCCTCCCAAAGTGCTGGGATTACAGGGATGAGCCACTGTGCCCGGCAGCCTCAGGGCCTTTTTGCAACTCCGGATGTGGGACATGACAAAACCATGATGCAGAGGGGAAAGGGCAGGAACAATTTATTTGAAAAGGAATAAGGAAAGTGAGTGGCTAGTTAAAATTTCAGTATTTGGACACTGCTGGACAGATGTTGGGTGGACCCAGCGGCCGGGGGGTTGTGGTGGGCTGTACGGCGGCCGCTGAGCAGTAGGACACGCTCTGCATCGCCCATCACCTTCCTTGGGGTTTACTCAGCAACTCGGCTGGCCGCGGCCCTGGAGCCGCACGCCTGAGCATCTAAGGATTTCCTAAAGGGGCTTGAGGTCTGTCACCTGGACACGTGACTTGAGAGACAGCGAGTGGCCCTCTCAGATGACTTACAGGTTGGGAGAGGAGAGATGTCTGAGGGGAAACACACCAAGTCTTTTGTGGCAACTCAACAAAACTAACGGCTTCTGCCCTGTTCTTCAGGGCAGGCCCTCCTGGCCGGATCTATTCAGTGTGCAGAGGCAGACCTAGCCCTACTCTTCCTGATTCCGTTTTTCCCTTTAATCCCGTAGATAAAATCCAGCCCTAGGCCGGGCGTGGTGTCTCACGCCTATAATCCCAGCACTTTGGGAGGCTGAGGCAAGCGGATCACTTGAGGTCAGGAGCTCGAGACCAGCCTGGCAAACATGGTAAAACCCCGTCTCTACTAAAAATACAAAAATTAGCCGGAGGTGGTGGTGGACGCCTGTTGTCCCAGCTACTCAGGAGGCTGAGAATGCACTTCTCCAATCCCCCTTGGGCCGCCCCTCCTGGCAGCTGCTGAGTGTTGCTGGCCACAGCCCTCAGGGGCCGCCACCTTTGCTTTGACTTTGGCTGACGTAGATGTTTGTTCCAAGGTTATGCCCCTTCCTGGGGCCACATCCAGGAACTAGTAGATGCAGGGGTGCTAATGCCTGCCCTGTGGCTTCTCTCTCAAGGACCATCCAGCGGCAGACCCCCACACAAGCCCTGCCACGCCTGCACGGAACTCGCCTCTCTCTGCACAAGCTCCCCACGGCAAACCCCTGCTGAGTGGCCCGGGGTCGGCCCTGGGTGTCTGGCCCACAGCACAGAGGATCAGACCTTCCACTTGGGGCCCAGAGCACCCAGGCTCACGTCCTCTTCCTTGCTCGAGTACTGCCCTGTCCTGTCCTTCATACACAGCCAAATCCCCTCGCCGTGGATCCCGCGGGTCTGATTGGTCTGATGTGAAGAGAGATGTTCTCTGGCCAGAAGGGGTGGAATGCAGTTGGGGTTCCCTTGGCCAATACATCAGGCAACTTTTGTCTACAAAAGAGAGGTAAGTGCACGTTACTTTAGTGAAGTTTATTCCGAGTTACAATTCACACAGGCCTTCTGCTCTCTGGGAAATACAGCACAAAGGGTAAGGCCCCCTCACTGCCCCTACTCCTGTGGAATGAGCTCTCTTGATGGTCGAGTGTGTCCACTGTGAAAGCTGCCGCTACCAACATGGAGTCGGGGGAGCCCTGAAGTCCTCAGACACAGAGGCCTGTGACAGGACGCAGCCCAAGACACTCCTGCGCGGAGACGGTTCCAGGACCCACAGGGCGCCCTCAGGGTCACCTACTCCAGACAGCCCACGCACTAATTCCAGCTCCTGTAAAAGACCCTTGGCTTTGAAAACAGCTTATGTGGGCTTCTTTTTTGTTCTTGTTTTTGTTGTTGTTATTTTCGAGACGGAATCTAGTTCTGTCTCCCAGGCTGGAGTGCGGTGGTGCAATCTCGGCCCACTGCAACCTCCGCCTCCTGAGTTCAAGCGATTCTCTTGCCCCAGCCTCCCAAGTACCTGGGATTACAGGCGCAAGCCACCACACCCAGCTAATTTTTGTATTTTTAGTAGTGACTGGGTTTCTCCATATTGGCCAGGCTGGTCTTGAACTCCTGACCTCAGGTGATCCACCTGCTTCGGCCTCCCAAAGTGCTGGGATTACAGGCGTGAGCCACTGTGCCTGGCCCTTTTTGTTTTTAGGATTCCCCTTTCCCCAACTCCCCTGGATACACCGACAGCCTGCCAAATACCCCGAACTGCAATTCTCTGCCATTCTCAAATCAACTTGCTTATTTGGAGAGCTTGTCTCTTGAGTTTCTTTTTAGGTTGACACAGCAAATACTTGTCCAACACCTGTGTAGGTTTGTGTGTAGGCACAAACCTGCACGTGTGTGCTCCTCGTCGTGTGGAGTTGTCCCGCGCCCTGCATGTCTTCTGTCATTCCGTCTGTGTGCACTCTTTCTAGCAACTGCATGCTGTCCCATGAATGTGTACGTGGAAGGACACAGCCTGCAATCCCAGCGTTTTGGTGGTGTGAATTCTGCCGCAGTGAACGTCTTTGCTCTTACATCTGTGTGCATATGTGCCTATATCCCCGCTCTTGCGTCTGTGTGCACCTGGGCCTTGCCAGGCTCCTGGAGCTGCTGTAACAGAGCACCCCAGACCAGGTGGCTTCAGACAACAGAAACGAATTCTTTCACAGTTCTGGGGGCCTGATGTCCAAAATCAAGGCATCAGCAGGGCTGTGTTCCCTCTGAAACCTGTAGGGGAAGGATCCTCCCTTGCTTCTTCCAGTTTTGAGTGCTGCCAGCAGTTGCTGGCAGTTCTTGGCATGTAGAAAATCACTCCAATCTCTGCCTCTGTTGGCGCACGCGTTCTCCCTTTGTCTCTGTCTTCATGTGACCAGCTTCTCATAAGGACACAGTTACATTGGATTAGGGCCTACCCTCATGACCCCAGCTAATGACATCTGCAACAAACTTATCTCCAAATACAGTCATGTTCTGAGGTACTGGGGGTTAGGGCTTGAACATAAATATTTTAGGGGACTCTGCAACCCACAACGAAGGTACACAATGGATTCCTAGAGGTTGATCTGTTGAGTCAAAGGGCAGGGCTGTTTCAGATTTAATAGCAGCAGACAGCCAACAAAATCAGGAGCGTTCCACACTCCCAGGCTCCGCAATGACACGGGTGCCCTCCACAGCCCCTTACTCTGGGTCTTCCTCATCCTGGCACTGGCTTGACTTGCCCGTCCCCGTTTCCTGGGCAGCATGGCTCTCTTCAGACGTGCATCGGCATTTGTACTTCTTTGGTGTTCAGGTTGTTTCCTGTGTTTTCTGGTTGGTTGTTGGGTCTTTGGTGTTCAGGTTGTTTCCTGTGTTTTCTGGTTGGTTGGTGGGTCTTTGGTGTTCGACTCGTTTGTCTGTGTTTTCTGGTTGGTTGTTGGTTCTTTGGTGTTCGACTCGTTTGCCTGTGTTTTCTGGTTGGTTGTTGGGTCTTTGGTGTTCGACTCGTTTGCCTGTGTTTTCTGGTTGGTTGTTGGGTCTTTTCTTATAGCTCCTTACAGAGTTATCCTTCGTCTGTTTTATTTGTTGTAAACATTTTTGCCAAGATTGTCATTTGTCTTCCAATTTACGGTGTAGTTTACCATAAGTTTTTCATACTGATTTCCTGTCTTCACAGAAAATCTTTTATGCTTCTGAGTTTTCTTTTCTATTTTTTAATTTTATTTTATTTTGAGACAGTGTCTCACTCTGTCTCCCAGGCTAGAGTACAGTGGCGTGATCTTGGCTCAGTGCAAACTCCACCTCCTGGGTTCAAGTGATCTCCTGTCTCAGCCTCTCAATTACAGCTGGGATTACAGGCATGTGCCACCACACCCAGCTAACATTTTTTTTTTTTTTTTTTTAAATAGAGATGGAGTTTTGCCATGTTGGCCAGGCTGGTCTTGAACTCCTGGCCTCAAGTAATCCACCCTCCTTGGCCTCCCAAAGTGCTGGGATTACAGGCGTGAGCCACCATGCCTGGCCTTGGGTTTTCTTTTTTAAAAAATGCTTTCCATGTCTTCAAATTATTTCCAAATTTACTTCCAATACTTAATGTTTTTGCTTTTAAAAAAAGTTAACAGACTGTATCTTTAGGGCAGTTTTAGGTTTACTGAAAAATTGATCATGGAGTACAGAGATCCCATAATACCCCTTCACAGGCACTTTTCCCTATTATTATTATTGTTATTATTTTGAGACGGAATCTCACTCTGTCACCCAGGCTGGGGGGCAGTGGTGCGATCTTGGCTCATTGCAACCTCCGCCTCTGGCTTCAAGCGATTCTCCTGCCTCCGCCTCCCAAGTAGCTGAGATTACAGGTGCCCACCAACATGCCCGGCTAATTTTTTGATTTTTAATAGAGATGGGGTTTCACCATGTTGGCCAGACTGGTCTTGAACTCCTGACCTCAGGTGATCCACCCACCTCGGCCTCCCGAAGTGCTGGGATTACAGGCATGAACCACCGCACCTGGCCACCTTCCCCTATTATTAACATCTTGCCTTAGTGTGGCTTGTCTTCTGTGACTGACAGGCAATATTGATATGTGACTTTTAACTAAAGCCCACGGTTCACATTAGGGCTTCACTCTTGGTGTTGTAGATCCCATGGTTTGGAAAAACCACGTTTGTGCAATTGTAGTATTGTATGGGGTAGTTTCGCTGCCCTAAAAATACTCCTTGCTTCACCTTTTCACCCCATCCTCCCCCAACCCCTGGTCCTTTTATTGTCCCCCCAGTTTTGCCTTTTCCAGAATGTCACAGTTGGAATCATACAGTGTGCTGCCTTTTCAGACCGGCTTCTTTCACTTAGCAATGTGCACTTAAGTTTTCTCTGTGTCTTTTTATGGCTTGACAGCTGGTTTCTTTTCAGTGCCGAATAATATTCCATTGTCTGGATGGACCAGAGTTTATCCATTCACCTATTGAAGGGCATCCTGGCTGCTTGAGTTTTGGCCATTATTAATAAAGCTTCTAGAAACATCCATGTGTGGGATTTTTGTTTGTTTTTTTGGAGATAGAGTCTTGCTCTGTTGCCCAGGCTGGAGTGTAGTGGCAGATCTCAGCTCACTGCAACCTCTGCTTCCCGGGTTCAAGCAATTCTTGTGCCTCAGCCTTCCTAATAGCTGGGATTACAGGTGTGCACCACCACACCCAGCTAACTCCATGTGTGGGTTTTTATATGGACACAAATGTTCAACTCCTTTGGGTGAATGCCAAGGCGCACTATTGTGAATGGTATGGTGAGAGTATGTTTAGAATCTGCCAAACTGTCTTCCCCAGGGGCTGTGCCATTTTGCCTTCCCACCAGCAATGAATGGGAGCTCCTGTTGCTCCTCATCCTTGGCGGCCTTTGGTGTCGTCAGTGTCCTAGATTTATCCACTTACAGGTGTGTTTTACTTTAACGTTTGGATCTTTATTCACAAAGAACCAACCTTCCAGACTGGCTGAGTGAGTGGGCTCCCTTTACTTTTTCTAGGGCCCAGCTGTCCCCCTCCCCAACACAGTTCTTGCTCCAAGGCCAGACACCCTTGCTCCAAAAAGCTACACACACAGCGACAACCCAGCTACACAGACCCTGTGTGTAGGGAGGTGCACGGGGCCCTGCAAGCTGGGGAAGCTGCCCGCCTCACATTAGCTGCACCCACCTTCCTGCCTGCCCACCTTGGGTGCAGAGCCCCAGCGTTGGCAGCTCCTCGTGAGGGGTCAGAGATGGCTCAGGTGGGCCCACCTTGGTCCCTGGGGGTCCTCAAGCTCCTGGGAGGAGCACCAGGGCCAGGCCGCGGGAGGTGCTAGGGGGGACTGGGGGTACCCATTTGAGACTCCAACAAGGGAGCTCAGGGCCCCAGGGAGAGGGAAGCCCGGGCTGAGCGCCACAGGCCTGCTCAGAGGGAGGAGCCGGCCCGCGGGACAAGGGGCAAAGGAGGCCACCACCAACCTGCAGAGCCGCAGCGGCCTCCACGCACCCCCAGAACTCACGCCTCCTGGACCGGAAGCGCGGCGCCGCTCTAGCCGCGGGCACTCGCTGGTCGGGTCGCGGCCATGATGCAGCTTGAGCGCGAGCCGTGCGGGCGTCCCACGCAGCCCAGAGAGCTGACCCTCCATGGAGGGGCATTTTAATAACCGCCTGTACACATCCAGACGCGACAACTAAATGCAACAGGTGACCCTGGAAGATGGGGACAGCTACAGAAACACTTGGGACGGATGACAAAGTTGTGACGTGAGCGATGATGGGGATAATATTCCTCCACAGTAAATGTCCTGGTTCTGATCACTGCACTAAAGCATCGTAGGAGAACATCCCTCTGTTCAGGAAATACACACGAAAGTACTTCGGGGCTCCGGAGCCAGCGTCTCCAACCGCATCTCAAACGGTTCCGAAGCGACGCGCGTGCACAGCGATACATACGGACCAAATTCACGGGCAGCGTCAGCGGCCGGGCATCCGGATAAACGGTCCGTGGCGGTCCCTGTGCTATTCTTGCAACTTTCTCTAAGTTGGAAAGTACATCAAAGTTTTAAAATCACTGAAAAACTCCCAGTAGGTTGAACATAAGACATCCCCTTGGCGCGGAGAACAAAGCCTACGCTCTCCCCCCGGGCCTCCCCGTGGTGGCCCAGCTGCCAGCTGCTGCTTCGTCGCCCGTCCGCGCCCGCCAGTGCCCGGGCTTGCTCTGAGCCTGCCGGCTCGCGGTGGGGCTCCGCTGAGGGCAGGACGCGGGGTCCCAGGAGCTGAGCTCTCTTGCAGCTTGGAAATTGGACGCACGAATGAGTGGCCCGCCGGAAATGCTAGAGCATGCACCCCAGGGTGTCAGAGCCGCCTGGGGGCCACGCCTTTATTAACCATTGCATTATCCCCGCAAGCGTCCTGCGCGCCTGACTCGCCCACACCAGGGCCTCCCGGGCCTCCCTCTCTGCAGGTTCAGGCTCTCCCCGGGGAGGCTTCTGCCGCAGCTTCAGCGTTCACGCTCTCCTCCGACTGTGGGGGGAGAAGGGCCGGATCCCGATCCCGGGACAGGCCAGAGCGAAGCTTGGGGCCAGACTTCGTAGAGCGGAGAGTGTCCTGTGAGGACACCCTCAATGAGGACCCCGAAGAGATCTGCGAGCCCTCGAGTGACTGCGCCAGCGACAGGGCCCGGGAGCCTGCGTGCGATGCGGTCAGGGATGGGATCCGGGATCCCACCTTTGAAGTGGCCAGCGATGGGACCCTGGAGTCCATGCTCGACAGCACCAACGAGGGGACCCGGGAAGCCTCGCGCGACGGGACTACGGAAGAGGCCCGGGAGGCCGCGCGCGATGGTACCACGGACGGGGTCTGGGAGGCCGCGCGCGACGGTACCACGGACGGGGTCTGGGAGGCCGCGCGCGACGAGCCTATGGGGGCGGCTAATGACCCAGGGCGCGAGGTGGGCTGGGAGAAGGCTGGCGGCTCCCAGAGCGGCGGGGCTCCGGGGCCCCTGCGCAGCCAGCTGTGCACACGCGCCAGGTCCCGCGTATCCTCGTGCTCGCGGTGCAGCTGCTCGCGCTGTTCCAGCAGCTGGCGCCGCGTGTGGTGCAGCAGCTGGGTCTGGCGGAGCAGCAGCAGCAGCTCCTGCCGCAGGCGCCCGTTGTCCGCTTTGATGGCCTGAGTGTGCGCCACAAGCGCGCGCGCCGCCTCCCGCTCCGCGCGCCGCGCCAAGGACTGCACACGCTGACGCGCCTCGCGCTCGAAGGCCGCCTTGTCCTCCAGGAAGCGCCGCTTCACGCGGTGGAGCAGCTGCGTGTGCTCCACGCGCATATGCAGCAGCTCGCGCTCCAGCGCCCGGATCCGGGCCAGCTGCTCCAGCTGCAGCACCTGCGGCGGGGGCGCTATCAGCTCACTCCCACCCCGCCCTCGGCCCGGCCGCCAGCCCCGCCCCGCCTCACCCCGGCCGCGGGCGGGCGCACTGGCCTTGTAGTGCTGCAGCTCCTGCACCTGCCGTGCCATCTGCGCCGCGCGCGCCTCCATCTCCAGCAGCTGCGCGCGCACCCCGTCCTCGCGCCCGTGGTAGAGCGAGGCCAGTTCCGCCCGCTGCCAGTGGATCTGCGCTAGGTCCACGCGGTTCTGCTCGTCCAGCCGGACGATGGCGTTGGCGCAGCGCTGGGCGCGCGCGCGCACGTAGCTGGCGTAGAGCCGGTTCTCCTCGCGCAGGCGCAGCGCCTCGCGGTCCAGGAAGGTGTTCTCCCGCAGCACCTGGTCAACGCGCTCCTCGCAGGTGTCCAGCTGCTCCGAGAGCAGCGCGTGTTCGCGTTGCAGGCACTGCGCGCGCTCCGATAGCGGCTGCTCGGCACCCGCGGCCGCCTCACCACCTGGCTGGTTCCCTGCGCTCGGGCCGCGCTTTTTCTTGGGCGCCATGGGTTGGTGCCTGGACCACCAGGACTGGTGAGGGCAGCGATCCCGGCCCCTTCCCCAGTTTAGCCCTTCCTCTTACCTGGCCTAAATATTCTAGGCCCCAGGCCCAGAGGTGGAACGCGTCTCAGGGTCACGAGGCTTTTGGGGAGGCAGATCGGGGCTTTCGGTCGGGGATCAGGGCAGCTTTGCCAACCTTCACTCGTGGGCTCCCACTGGACCTTTGCTGTCCGTCTGGGTGGGCCCAGCATTAGTAATGTTGCTGCTCGGCGGGCACGGTCTCTATGGAGACAGAACTTCGTCGTCCTCTCCCACCCCACCCCGTTACTCGGGCGATGGCCGACTCCTTCATTCCGCACAACTCGCTCAGCCGAAGTCGCCCGTGACTGCTTGTGAATGCACCCCCAGAGATAGGGCCTGAGCTGACAAAACCGGGCTTCAGACGGACTCCGGACGTGCTTCTGAATCTCACAGACCCCAGCAGCGCCCTTCGCCTTCGGTTCAGCAGTGGGCCTTCTCCCGGGTTGTCCCCCACTTGAAGAGGAACTTCACCACGTTCCCCCCCCCGTTTCCCGAGTGAAATCTCTGTGTTGTCAGGAGGGAGCGCTTCCCTGGAGCATTCGCCTCTTCAGGGACCCTTGCTTTCCTTGAGCGTTTCGTGATTCCTTCGGTGAGGCCCCCGTGGGAATTGGGGTTCCTGAAGTATGGAGTCCACTGGGCGCCCGGAGAGCGTTTCTCTCTGAAGGTCCTAAGCGCGCTCCTGCGGCACCCGCTCAGCTCATCCGCGGCTCTGCAGCTGGGTAGCTTCCCTTCCCCGTGTGCCCGGATGGCTGGAAGGCATAGGGATCGAACAGGGACTGGCTTTTTCTCCTTTTCTGTTGACTTTGTGGACACAACATCATTATTGAAACCATCCCTATAAACATTTATATTAATCAGGGAAGAAGGGAGGCGAGAAAGGAAAACAAACGCAGCGCTCAGCATTCATCGTGAGGTCAGCCTGCCTCCCAACCCCTTCCTCAGAGCTGTTTGGTGCCTGTGGCCCCAGAATCACACAGACCCTGTCACAAGATGAGAGGTCCTCATAACTGCTCTATAGGCAACAACTTAAACATTGTAAAATGTGAAGTTTTCTATTTGACAGGTCCTGCATACCCACGAAGCAACTGACCCAGCTGGTCTGAAGCACCCACCCCAAGGAGCTGATGCGCCAGAGAATGCAGGGTCCACAGCCTGAGGACTTCATCCCCTTTCCCCGGTCAGTTGATGACCCCATTTTACAGCCCATCACCCACCACAATCCCTTTAAAAACCCCAGCCCAGAACTCAGGGAGATGGATTTGAAGGTCCCTCCCATCTCCTCGCTCGGTGTCCAGGGATCATGACACTGTTTCTCTGCTGCAAACTCTGCTGTCTCGATGTATTGGTCGTTACTGCACAGCAGGCATCACAACCTGTTGGTCCTGTAAGGTTTGCCTCCGTCTAGACCAGCGGTCCCCAGCTCCCATTCTGTTAGATGCTTCAGGAACAGTGTGTCCAGCAGCCTTTGACACACAACTTAAATCGACCCCTATTTTGTGTCCTGTCATCATAGAGTTGAGTTTCTGCCCAGTTTGTCCACCTTTGCTGGGATGTGGGCAGATCTGAGGATCTTTGTGAGGGACACAGTTTAGAAAACCACATTTGCAGCCGGGCGCGGTGGCTCACGCCTGTAATCCCAGCACTTTGGGAGGCTAAGGCGGGTGGATCACGAGGTCAGGAGATCGAGACCACGGTGAAACCCCGTCTCTACTAAAAATACAAAAAAATTAGCCGGGCGTGGTGGCGGGCGCCTGTAGTCCCAGCTACTCGGAGAGGCTGAGGCAGGAGAATGGCGTGAACCCGGGAGGCGGAGCTTGCAGTGAGCCGAGATTGCGCCACTGCACTCCAGCCTGGGTGACAGAGCAAGACTCTGTCTCAAAAAAAAAAAAAAAAAAAAAAAGAAAACCACATTTGCACAGAGGTTTGTGGTGGAGATCGTCTGGTGGCTCACGGACATGGCTGGGCTTGCTCTGATCAGCCAACCTGCCTGAAAGATGCAGCAGAGCCTTTTAAAGTTAGGAACACGATTGAGGCATTTTACTCCTTGTAAAAAAATGTATTTTAGGCTGGGTGCGGTGGCTCACGCCTGTAATCCCAGCACTTTGGGAGGCCGAGGCAGGCAGATCACGTCAGGAGATCCAGACCATCCTGGCCAACATGGTGAAACCCTGTCTCTACTAAAAATACAAAAAATTAGCTGGGTGTGGTGGCAGGCACCTGTAGTCCCAGCTACTTGGGAGGCTGAGGCAGGAGAATGGCGTGAACCCGAGAGGCAGAGCTTGCAGTGAGCCGAGATCGCGCCACTGCACTCCAGCCTGGGCGACAGAGCGAGACTCTGTCTCAAAAAAAAAAAATTAATAAAAAAAGTATTTTATAAGTAAAAATAAGAGGACACAAACTACCAAACAAAGCATTAACATTGTAAGAGGACGTTGACTTATAAACTCCTAAACTGCATCTGAATGTTGGCTTTAATATATGGGCTTTTAATGTGAAAACAGTGCCTCTCCTGTCACAGAAAATTGGGAAAAGACCACATAGAATCATGAAAAAAACATAACCCTGCATCCCTGCATCCCTGCAGCAGGGGCTCAACTGCAGCAGGGACTCACCTGGGGTGGGGGGCAGGCTCATGTGCAGGGGTGCTTAATGCCCAGCGTTGCCTCTTCTGGTTCCTTGCCATGGCGACACCCCAGTGCTCTCCACCACGCTGCCCTCAGGCCTTGTGTGGGGTCACTGTCCCCATTTGACAGATTGAGAAACTGAGGCAGCAATAGGCAGAGGCCTGCTCACATGGGCCAGTCGGGTCCCTCACAGTCTCAGACCCCGTACCATCCCAGGCCACACCATGTCCCGGCTCTGGACTGCTCTTTCCCCTACCCCCAGCCCCACTGCCCCCGTACATCTGCCACTGGAGGGTCTTGGTTGCTCTTGGCCTTTAAATCCCTGGTGAGGTAAAAGGTTTTTAAGTTTTAAGTCATCCCTGTCTGTGGGTTTCTTGGTTTTTCTTTACTTTACATTTCACCAATGCCTCCTCCCGGAGGGATGTGGGAGCCCCCTGCTCTCCTCTGTCGAGGCACCCTGGAGGCTTCTTCTTCCCACTTCTGCAATTCCCGCTTCTGCAACCCCTGCCCCACCCACCAACTCCATGGAATAGTTGGGGGAGCCCCGACCCCAGCCCTAGTCTAGTCCGGACACCCCCGTCCCTGCAACCACACCCCCACCCCCTCAGGCCTCTGCCCAGCCCAGCGCCTTAACTTCTGCCCTGACCCGAGTCTGGCTGCCAGCTGCCCAGCTGTGCCTCTGACCTGTGGGGATGAGGGGCAGGAGGAGACCTTGTTTCTGCTGGGGGGCTGCACTGCATGGGGCGATTCTTCGCGGGGAAGGGGTGAGAGTCTGGCCTTGGGGGCGGGCTCAGATGCCTCTCCAGGATGCCCCAGGTTTTTCTCTTTTTGTGTTAGGAAGGCAGGCGATCTCTGGGGTTCACCAGGTCCTGCACTGTCCATGGGGACAGAACTCACTTCCTGTGACACACCTCCCACCCTCGGGGTCTTCTCGGCCCCCTCCGCAAGTGGCGTGGTGGTCTTTGTCCTCCCAGGACCTGCAGTCTCACCCCCCTCAGACACAGGCTGGCAAACTGGAAAGGCCCTGGGAGGAGGGGCGCTGTCTGCTCCCTGTGAGGCCCTCCCCGCCCACAGCCGGGCCAGCCTCCCTCCTTTCACCGCCCTCCCCACCGCCCTGAAGCCGGGCCAGCTTCCCTCCTTCCCACCACAGCTGGGCCAACCTCCTTCCTCTCACCCTCACCACAGCCAGGCCAGCCTCTCTTCCCGCCCCTCTGCAGCCAGGCCAGCCTCCCTCACCTGCACATCCAGGCAAGCCTCCCTCCTGCCCCCCAGCCCCTTATGCTGGGCCCTCCTGGGGACCCTGAAGGCTGCAGCACAGGGCCGCCTTGGGTCTGCTCCTGGGGCTCGTGGGCTCCCACAGGTTCTCTGGGTGCCCCCCGCCCACCATGCTCCTGTCTTCCTGCCCCTGCTGCTTTGCATGTCCTGCCTGATTCATCTCCTGAGACTGGAGTGTGCCCTGCACGAGCGTAGCCACGACGGTGGGGCTGTGTGCCTGGCACACCGAGGGTAGCCCTCCCAGCACCCTCTGTTCCCATTTCACAGATGGAGTAACTGAGGCAAGGTGAGTTGTCCAAAGCCCCCTGGAACTGCTGGGGCTGTGACTTGGACCTGTGAGGGGTTCCTCCCACTTCTCTGCACTCTCTCTGGTGGGGTCCCCTCCCCCAAGCTGCCCTGTGCCCTGGGACCAGGACATGGCCAGTGCTGCTACCCTTCCATGCGCCAGGGCTGCCTGCCCACCTGGCAAGGCCAGCTCCACCTGTGGAGGTGAGGATGGGCTGAGCCCACATGGGAGCCCAGGACCCATGGGGCAGCTCCACCCTGTGCACCTTGCCCGTTGTGCAGCAGCTCAGAGCTGGTCGTGACGGCCAAGGGGGCAAAGGGGATAACGGGCAGGACCACAAGTGAGGCCCAGCGGAGCTGCCCACCCCGTGTATCCTCTGGTTGGGGTCAGGTGCTGGGGCCCCAGTCCTGTTTGTTTCGGCGCCCTAGGCCCAACCTGAACCTGTCCTCTGCCCCGTATCCCTGGCGGGCCTCCCCGCACCCCCACCCACTGGGGCTGGCTTAGGCAAGGGTGTTTGAGACAAAGACCCCGCCCCCATGGCCAGGTACCTCAGAATCCAGGCCAGATCCACACAAGGCTCTCGGTCAGCCCCGGATGGAAGCTCCAGTCCCAGGCTGTGACATGCATCAGCTCCCACACCTACGATTGTCCCAGAGAAAGCGCTCTGCCCTCCCCGTCCACAGACCACGGGGGCCACGGCTGCACTGCCGCACCTCTCCAGGTGTGAGCATGAGGCCCAAGCCAGCAGGCCCTGACCAGGTCATTCCTGATCATCCCTAACCAGGGCAGTGGGGGGTTGGGGTGTGATCCAGCTGGGCCTGCATGGGGCCCCTTGGGAGTCACCTACCTCTGTGAGGAAGAGGATGGCCAAAGGAGGGTGCCCAGGGTCCAGAGCCCCTACACAGGCTTCAATGATGACACCTGCACCCAGCCCCAGAGACATCCCTGAGAGGCAGCCATCAGGGGTGCCCAGCTGAGGACACGCCTCCTTGGGGACCCTCATTCCTGAATCCATGCCTCCAGATTCATGATCTCAGAGACAACCACATCCGCAACTGGCATGTGTCCCCACCAAAGGGGCTCAAGTAAGTGACTGGAGTGACCAGGGTGGATGGGCCTGGAGTACCTGGGTCTATAGCCCACACCCAGAGCAGGAGAGGGGAGAGCTGGGGTACCTGGGTCTACAGCCCAGACCCGGAGAGGGGAGAGCTGGGGTACCTGAGTCTATAGCCCACACCCAGAGAGGGGAGAGGGGAGCGCTGGGGTACTTGGGTCTATAGCCCACACCCGGAGCAGGGGAGAGGGGAGCGCTGGGGTACCTGGGTCTATAGCCCACACCCGGAGCAGGAGAGAGGAGAGGGTCATTTTGGAGACCGCCAGGCAGCCCCAGTAGGACAGGGAGAGGCTGTGTATGAGTTGGGTGGTGGGCCATGGCTGTGACACAGGAGGGGATACCTTCTCAGACTGTGACACTCAGAGGCAAGGTAGGATCTCAGCCCACACAACAGCACACGGATGGTTCCCTTACGGGAGAGGGCGGGGGCCATGCATGGGGCCTGTGACAGCTTGGGAGGTGGGGGCCAGGGGAGTTTGGCTTCCTGGGTTACGGAATGCTGGATGTGTGTGAAGTAGGAGGTTCCGGGCACACTGTTTCACCGGGGGCTGTGATCTGGGCCCCACCCTTGTGACTTTGGGTCTTCTGGATGATAACCTCTCCCCAGACCTCACCCATGATTTCCCCATGGATTGGTTAAAAATTCAATGCAATGTCCAGGTCAATAATGCACCCAAAATGAAGCTGAAAGTTACAACCGCATGCAACAAAACTTATTGTGACTTAGCCCGGGCGCAGTGGCTCACGCCTGTAATCCCAGCACTTTGGGAGGCCGAGGCAGGTGGATCACATGAGGTCAGGAGTTCGAGATCAGCCCGGCCAACATGGCGAAACCCCGTCTCTACTGAAAATACAAAAATTAGCAGGATGTGGTGGCAGGCATTTGTAATCTCAGCTACTCAGGAGGCTGAGGCAGGAGAATCACTTGAACCCAGGAGGCAGAGGTTGCAGTGAGCTGAGATTGTATCACTGCACTCCAGCCTGGGTGACAGAGCAAGACTCCATCTCAATAAATAAATAGATAAAATAATTAAAAAACTTATTGTGGCTTATTGTCAAATACATTTGACTAACAAATGATGAGAAAAAAATAATCTCGACAAAATTTATATCAGCAAGAATATCTGGACAAGGGAAAGTTGGACTTGGTTGAAATAGTGCCCCCAAGAGAAACTACATAATAACGGATTTTTAAAAATCCAACTAGATCAGGTGCGGTGGCTCATGCCTGTAATCCCAGCACTTTGGGAGGCCGAGGTGGGTGGATCACGAGGTCAGAAAATCGAGACCATCCTGGCTCACACGGTGAAACCCCATCTCCACTAAAAATACAAAAAATTAGCCAGGCGTGGTGGCGGGTGCCTGTAGTCCCAGCTACTTGGGAGGCTGAGACAGGAGAATGGCGTGAACCTGGGAGGCGGAGTTGGCAGTGAGCCGAGATGGCGCCACTGCACTCCAGCCTGGGCGACAGAGGGAGACTCCATCTCAAAAAAAAAAAAAAAAAAAGGACGGGGCACGGTGTCTCACTCCTGTAGTCCCAGCACTTTGGCTGCCCATCGTCTGGGAAGTGAGGAGCGCCTCTGCCTGGCCGCTGTGCAACCTTCCAAGTGTGAAATGACAGGCTTGTGTGTGATCTTTTCTGTCTTCCCCAAGTTTGCATTTTCGACATTAAAGTTTACTTTTTAATTAAAAATATTAAAAAATAAAATGGTAAGTTTTAAGCCAGCCATCTTGCTTTTTTTTTTTTTAGACGGAGTCTCAGTCTGTCGCCCAGGCTGGAGTGCAGTGGTGCAATCTCGGCTCACTGCAACCTCTGCCTCCTGGATTCAAGCGATTCTCCTGCCTCAGCCTCCCTAGTAGCTGGGATTACAGGTGCACGCCACCATGCCCAGCTAATTTTTGTATTTTTAGTAGAAACAAGGTTTCACCATATTGGCCAGGCTAGTCTCAAACTCCCAACTTCAGGTGATCCATCTGCCTCGGCCTGCCAAAGTGCTGAGTGCTGGGATTATAGGCGTGAGCCACCACGCCCAGCCTCTTTTTTTTTTTTTTTGAGAAGGAGTCTTGCTCTGTTCCCAGGCTGGAGTTCAGTGGCGCGATCTCGGCTCACTGCAACCTCCACTTCCTGGGTTCAAGTGATTCTCCTGCCTCAGCCTCCCAAGTAGCTGGGACTATAGGCACCCACCACCACGCCCAGCTAATTTTTTTGTATTTTTAATATCGACGGGGTTTCACCACGTTGGCCAGGCTGGTCTTGAACTCCTGACCTCGGGTGATCCGCCCTCCTCGGCCTCCCAAAGTGTTGGGATTACAGGCGTGAACCACCGTGCCCCGCCCTAATAATAATATACTATTAATACTTCACATGTAACTTAAGAACCTTACAATATATATTCTCATATGTTATTTTGTAATAGTATAAATGTGTATTTCCATTATCCCCCTTCACTTTTTGCTATTGGTGTCATGCATTTTACTTCTACAAGTTATAGAGTCCACAACAGATTGTTCTTATTTCTACTTTAGTCAACTGGGCTGGGCGTGGTCCTGCGAGGAGGAGGGCGGGGCGCACTGTGGGGCGGGGCTGGGGCCGGTGGGGACGTGGGCGGGGCGCATTGAGGGGAGGGGCCTGCGGGGAGGTTGGGGGGCCCACTGTGGGGCGGAGCCGGGGCCTGCCGCGGGCGGAGAGAGGTTGGGAGGCGCGCCCCGAGGGGCGGGGCCGGGCCGCCGTCGGTTCCCACGGCAACCGACTCAACAGTAAGGCCCCGCGGGCGTCCTGGCCGCCATGTGCACCGCAGTGGACCCTCGCATCCTCCGGAGATACGTACTCAGGCGGCAGCTCGGGCAGGGGGTGAGTGCCTGGGGGTGCGTCCGCCCTCCGAAGGGCGCCGCAGATCTGCGGAGAGTGGACCTGCCGGGCGTGGCCGTCCCCTCGGAGGCCTGTTGCGTCACACACTGGCGTCCTGCCTGCTCCGTAGGCGGGAGGGGTGGTCGGGAGCCCCTTCGTGCCTCAGTTTCCTCATGGGGTAACACGATCCTGAC
Source organism: Symphalangus syndactylus (assembly GCF_028878055.3). Lineage (NCBI taxonomy): Eukaryota > Metazoa > Chordata > Mammalia > Primates > Hylobatidae > Symphalangus > Symphalangus syndactylus. Next base: position 142,535,823 of record NC_072429.2, read on the forward strand.
TCCCAGAAACCTGGCTCCTGGAGGCAGGTGACGGCCAGGGCCCCCAGTGGCCTCAGGCAGAGAGATCCTGGCGCCCCACTCCCCACGCGCCCACAGTCGCTCGCTTCCCGGGTGCACACGACGCTCTGGGGAGGTTGGGCCCGCGCCTGGGTCACTGAGAGGAAGGGCGGACCCCAGGCTGAGGAGCACAGGGGCGAGGCCCAAGAAGAGCCTGAACGGTTATGGGGTGGGCGCAGAGTGAAGGCCAGAGGCTTGTGTATCTGTGTGCGTGTGTGAGCATGTGAGCCTGTGTGTGTATGTGTGTGCGTGGGCGGGGGGGGGGTGTTCGAGGGTGCCATGGGGGAGGGGAGGAAGAGCCTTCCAGGCAGTGCAGACGGTAAGTGCGTAGGCCCAGTGCAGGGTGGTGTATGTGCGACTGGATAGGAGATAGAGACAGGTGAGTCCTGAGGGTCCGGTCGTGTGGGGGCTTTGGGGAACTTCCAAGACTTCGGCTTTTACTGTTGCTGAGGCTGGTAGCTGTAGCAGCTGCTGGTGTCACTTTACAAGGCCCACCCGTGTGCTGAGGACCCACCGTGGGTGTGCACGGGAGCGGCAGAGGGAGATGAGTTAAGGGATTAGCGTAGCCACCCAACAAGAGATGCCAGAGGCTGGGTCCAGGGTGGGGGCAGAAGAGACGGTGGCAGGGGCTAGATTCTGGAGGAATCTGAAGGTGGGGCCAACGGGATTGGGGGTGGATGGGGTGTGAGAGAAAGGGAGGCAGAGCGCCTGGGCAGCTGGAAGGATGGTAGGGCATCCCCGAGCTTCATTTCCTGCCCAGACGCTCCCGTCTGTGGCCTCCTTTCCTCCAGGGCCTCGCCAGCTCTCACCCTCCCTTCCCTCTACCTCCCCTCCTCCAAAGATGTCGGAGTCTAGGGCAGCCTGCAGTTGCAGGAGCCCACACTCCCATCCCCTCTCGGGACCCAGGATGGGAAGGAGGAGCCTCATGTCTGTAGGGACAATCTGGGTGGGCAGGGGATGGGGGGAAAGGGGCTGGCCCTGTGTGACGGCACTCCTTCCCAGGCCTATGGCATTGTGTGGAAGGCAGTGGACCGGAGGACTGGTGAGGTCGTGGCCATCAAGAAAATCTTTGATGCTTTTAGGGATAAGACAGATGCCCAGGTGAGTGTGTGGGGAGAAGCATGGGAGAGGATGGGGGCTGCGAGGGCAGCCCCTTGTCCTGGTGCCTGGAAGCTCAGGTGGGAGCTGGAGCCCAGTCACAGCACATGTTCTGGCCTGTCTCGGAACACTGCCCCCTTGCCACGCCTGGTCTGGTGGGCATTGGGTGACAGACATCAGCTCCTTTGGGTCCTCTCAGGACACAGGCTTCCTTCTTGCTCCACCCGCCCACACACCTGTGTTTCTGTCTCTTCAGAGAACATTCCGGGAAATCACGCTTCTCCAGGTGAGTGACCTGGGCCCTCCAGCCCAATCCCCTTCCCCAGGTACAGATCTCTCCAGACAGGAGAGAAACTGTGCTTCTTGGCCCCCAGAGCACAGCCCCTCCTGGCCTTCCAGCTGCCTCCGACTCTCTCCCCAGGAGTTTGGGGTCCATCCCAACATCATCAGCCTCCTTGACGTGATCCGGGCAGAGAACGACAGGGACATTTACCTGGTGTTTGAGTTTATGGGTGAGTGAGGCCCCGGCCTGCGCCCCAGCCCCACCTCTGTCCTGTCCTGACGCCCTCTGTGTGTCCCTCTGCGGCCGGCCCACCGTGGCTTGCTCCCTCACCGTGTACCCTGGACTCAGGGACAGACAGCTGACCAGTGTCAGCCTCCAGAGCCAGCAGCAACCCCCTTCGCCCCACCTGCCCCAGGCTCCGGCTCCCACCACAGCTTGCAGTTGCGTTCTCCTTTTTCTTCTCATTTTATGAAACAAAGGCAACATGAAATACAGTGTTAAAACTCCCGCAGGCCCCACGGCTGTGCCCACAGACAGTGCGCAGGATGGAGGAGCGGGGCGGCCAGGCCATGGGCTGGTTCAAACTGGGACAGACCTGCCAGGTGCCCCTCTCCCACTCCCCCCAGGTTGTCCCCCCGACTCCCACACCCCCGACTGCAGTGCCCACCCTCTCCACAGACACTGACCTGAACGCGGTCATCCGGAAGGGCGGGCTGCTGCAAGATGTCCACGTGCGCTCCATCTTTTACCAGCTCCTGCGGGCCACCCGGTTCCTCCACTCGGGGCACGTCGTGCACCGGGACCAGAAGGTGAGGTTCCCCTGCCCCCGCTATGCCATGTGGCCCAGCTCCCGGCCCCACCCAGCCCCGGGGCCTCAGCCTGCCTCCTCTCTGCAGCCGTCCAATGTGCTCCTGGATGCCAAATGCATAGTGAAGCTGTGTGACTTTGGCCTGGCCCGCTCCCTGGGCGACCTCCCCGAGGGGCCTGAGGACCAGGCCTTGACAGAGTACGTGGCCACACGCTGGTACCGAGCTCCGGAGGTGCTGCTCTCTTCGCACCGGTAACAGCGAGACACCCCCAACCTGCCCTCTACCTCCCTGCTGCCCTCCCGCCCAGCCAGGCCTCCCAGGCCTCCTGTACTCCTACCCTGTCTTGGTCCACAAGTGTTCCCCCATTCACCCCCCTAGCAACCCCACCCCCACCTCTGCCTCTGGGTCTCTCCATGCCTACACCCCTTCCTGCCCCAGATACACCCTTGGGGTGGACATGTGGAGTCTGGGCTGTATCCTGGGGGAGATGCTGCGGGGGAGGCCCCTGTTCCCGGGCACGTCCACCCTCCACCAGCTGGAGCTGATCCTGGAGACCATCCCGCCACCATCCGAGGAGGGTGAGGCAGGCTGCTGGGGCTGGGCACCGGGAATGCTGCGGGTCAGACAGCACAGCTGTGGCGAGACAGCAGCTGACAGACTAGGACTATGCTGAGAGGAGGGACAGGGAAGGAGGATCCAGAGGATGGGGCAGGAGCCCAGGAAGACCAACTGGTGATGGAGGCCCAGGAGGAGCTGCTAGGGGTGGGTGTGGTCAGGCAGCCCCTGGCACAGTCACCATGAGAGCCAAGCAGTGACCGTGAAGGGGCCAGCAGGCTGGACAAGGTCCCCAAGGGATTCGGGTAGCAGGGGCAGGGACTGTCACTGTGCCGGGAGCTGCGGTGGGCAGAGACAGCTGCGCAGGAGAGATTCAGGTGCTGAGGGAAGAGGTGGAGGAAGGCAGTGGTAGAGGGGCCATGGGGGTCACTCTTGAGGGTGGGGGCAAGAGGGAGCTGCACCGCCAGACACATCTACTTGTCTGGGTGGAGCCTCCTGGTCCGTGGAGGTGGGCGCCAGCATCCACCTGTGTGAGCACGCCCCAGGGCCAGGTGCCAGAGTGTGGGGCAGGGGTCGTGTGCGGGTGCTCGCGTGCACAGGCTGGGTGGCACGCCCTGGTGATGGGGTGTCTGAGCCCTGACAGACAGCAGAAACCCTGTAGAGAGACTGTGCTCCCTGGGGCTGGAAGAGATGGCTGGCCCCAGATGCCCTGAGCCACCCCAGCCGACCAGGCCTGCCTGGGTCACACCACCTTCTGCTGCCCCAGACCTCCTGGCCCTCGGCTCAGGCTGCCATACCTCTGTGCTGCACCACCTGGGGTCCCGGTGAGTGGGGGCACTTCGGTGAGGGTGGGAGGGTGGCCTGTCTCAAGGGAGCCAGGCCACCTTCCTGCAAGGTTACTGGGGCCAGTTTGTACCAGTTCAGATTCCGCCTGTTTTCAAGATGGCGGTCCCAAACCCAACAACTGTTGGCCACTCTGAAAGCAGGAGCCCTTGGTGCTCCTAGAGGGTGGCCCAGAGGAGCTGTGCCAGGGCGTGGGGAGGAGGGCACCAGGGGGCCGCAGGGGTCTCTCCACTCTGCAGGGGCCCAGACTGCCTGCAGGTCAGGCACAGGGGCGTCTACCTAGACGGGACAGCAGGGTGGGCCCCAGTTTGGAAGCTGAGCCCCCAGCCATGAACACGGATCTGAGGAGGGGCCCTTGGGTCGGGCCCTGGAGACGTCACACGGCAGCCCACAGGCCACGACAGACGCTGGATGCCCTCCTACCGCCAGACACCTCCCCAGAGGCCTTGGACCTCCTTAGGCGACTCCTGGTGTTCGCCCCGGACAAGCGGTTAAGCGCGACCCAGGCACTGCAGCACCCCTACGTGCAGAGGTGGGGGTGGGAGAGAGTCCCCCAAGTGCTGAGGGACCGAGGTGGGGGCAGGAGAGAGCCAGCCCACGAGGGAGAGCCCCCGCAGCAGGGACCCTGCTATGACAGCTTGAGGGGCTCCCTTGGCCGCAGCCTGGGCCCCACCTCTCTGGCTCCCTGCAGGTTCCACTGCCCCAGCGACGAGTGGACACGAAAGGGAGATGTGCGGCTCCAGGCACGCGAAGGGGTCCAGCTCTCTGCGCCTGAGTACCGCAGCCGCGTCTATCAGGTGCTCCGGCTCTCCACCCCCATCATCCCGTCTACCGCACCCTGGAGGCTGCCTCCTATGTCAGAGACCCCCAAACGCCCCATGCCCAGGCTGTGACCTCTGAGCACCCTTCCCCTCCCACAGATGATCCTGGAGCGTGGAGGCAGCAGCGGCACCTCGAGAGAGTTGGGCCCGGAGGGTGTCTCCCCGTGCCAGGCACACCTGCACAAACCCAGAGCCGACCCTCAGCTGCCTTCTGGGACACCTGTGCAGGGTCCCAGACCCAGGCCGCAGAGTAGCCTGGGCCATGACCCCCCCGAGCACGGTGTGTGATCTTTGCTGGCTGCCCACGCGGAGCACGGCCCGGGCCCCTTCTGCCTGTGGCTACCAACCGTGCACAGCACTGGGTTCCTGACCCTGGGGTTGACCTTCTGACCCCACAGAGTCCCCCCGTGCAGCCAAGAACATTCCCAGGCAGAACTCCACTCCCCTGCTTCAAACTGCACTCCTAGGGAATGGGGAAAGGCCCCCTGGGGCGAAGGAAGCGCCCCCCTTGACACTCTCGCTGGTAAGTCATGGTGGAGTGGGCACAGGAGGGACCCTTCCTTGCACCTTTCAGTGACCCTGTGACATGGCCCTTCCCAGGTGAAGCCAAGCGGGAGGGGAGCTGCGCCCTCCCTGACCTCCCAGGCTGCGGCTCAGGTGGCCAACCAGGCCCTGATCCGGGGTGACTGGAACGGGGGCGGTGCGGTGAGGGTGGCCAGCGCAAAACAGGTGAGCCCGGCCCAGTCTGCCCCCCTCCCCTCATCCTCCTTTCCCCTTTTCCTCTCCTTTTCCCTCCCTTCCCCATCCTTCCCATTGTCCCTCCAATGTCCAGTTCAAATCTCTCAAGGACCTCAAGGCCTCCCCTCCACTTCACCTCCTCTGACACCCCCTTTATGGGACCCTCAACTGTACACAGGTCCCTCCCCGGCTTCCTCCGGAGGCCCGGCCCGGCCGGAGGATGTTCAGCACCTCTGCCTTGCAGGGTGCCCAGGGGGCCGCCAGGGCTTTGCTTGGAGGCTACTCCCAAGCCTACGGGACTGTCTGCCACTCGGCACTGGGTCACCTGCCCCTGCTGGAGAGGCGCCGCGTGTGAGCCGCCCTACTCCTTTCATTTGGACCCCTGTTCCTGCCCCAGCCCCTTCCCCAGACCCCTCCCCAGTCTCCTGCACCCCTTAGCCCTCCCTGCTTTGCCTGGCCACATTGAAGTTCCAGGGAGCTTGCCTGGGTCTCCTTGCGGGGGCAGATGAGGGCCCTGCCCCAGCCCCACTGACTTCCTCCAATAAAGTCATGTCTGCCCCAAACCTAAGCAGCCATCGTTCCTCACCTCCCCTCTGAGGTCACAGCATCCACTAGCTGGGGGCTCCAACCCCTTTCCTGGAGCCTCCACTTCTCTAAGGACCCCACCACCCCCGTCCTGAAACCTCCACCCCAGAGCCCAGTGCCGCCCGCCTAGAGGCCCCACCCACTGCACACCCAGCGCTGGGCTTTTCCCTCTAGGTTTGCCCGGGGCAGCTTCTTGTCCTTTGTCCATCATTTCCCTACCTGCTGTGGCTTCAGGGTCCAGGCTGCCCCCCAGGCTGGTCCTGTGGGTTAGGGACCTAGAGTCACCCCATGGCCATGTTTGTGACTCTGAGCCAGAGGAGAGAAGGGGAGAGAGAAGGGGAGAGAAAAGGGGGAAGCCCCACTCCTCCTCCTGCTGTCAGGGCTGCAGCTTGCGCCCCCTAGTACAGCCGCTGCGCCTGATCTGTCTTCGGGTCTCCGTAGGTGAGGGTGGAAGACAGACATCTTGTGAGGTCAGGGTTACCTCCTCTTGTCACCCCCAGGCAAAGTCCCTGGTGTGAGTTCAGGCCAGGGCTGTGCAGGGCTGCAGAGATCAAAGGGGCCCTGTGGGCACAGAGCTGTGTCCTAGGGTGCCAGGTGTCCTCAGCTGCACCTGCCCATGGGTTGGGGTTGGAACACAGGGAGGCAGCTGGAAAGCTCACAGGCTGGAGGAGCTCACAGTCTAAAGGGCGCAGCCTGTGCTGTCGGTGGGGGGGTTGGGCTGCCAGGCTCACAGTCTGGGAAGCTCATAGGCCGGAGGAGCTCACAGTCTGAAGGGCGCGGCCTGTGCTGTGGTCGGGGTTGGGCTGCCAGGAGAGGGGCGCTGCTGCGTTGTGGAAGCCATTGCCACCATGGGGGAGGGGGGGGAAGGACAAGATGTGGGTGGGGGAGCTGAGCAGAAGGTGGGAGCTGGCGCTGCCCTGGTGCTGGGCCAGGCACCTGCAAGAGACTCAGACAGGGAGGCTGGGCTTGGGAGACGGTTGGAGGTTGGAGGAGGCGGAGGAGAGAGCGGGAGGGCTCGAAGAAGTGGTGAGCCAGTCAGAGACCCAGCCCTGGGGCTTGTTTCCTGAGGGGGCTGCCCCGGGAGCTGCTTGTTGAGCTTCAACAGCTCAAGGCGCAGGCCCAGGGAGCTGAACAAGCAGGACAGAGAGGCTGTGGGAGAGGACACTGCAGAGGCCAGGGGGCTGTGGGGTTGGAGGCTTGGCCTCAGGCTGGGCAGTGTGTGGTGGGGCTGCTGAGTGGGGAATCACAGGTGGGCACCCAGGAGTGTGCCTGCACAGGGGGCATCGGGGACAGGGACAGGAGAGCAGCGTGAAGTTGGAGGGGCCAGGTGGGCCTTGGAAGTGGAGCTGGGGGGTCTTTAGTGCCCCCCACAGGGATGGGTGGTGGGTCCACAGGGGAAATCCGGGAGGCCACATGGTTAAAGGCTGCAGGATATAACTGAGCGATTATACACACTGGGGAACGTGCTAGAATATTTTGTGCGTTGTGTTTTATGAACACCGAAATGTGCCACATCATAGTTTAGAAGAGGTGGAGGGTGCAGGCAGGAGGCTTCGAAGGCCCAGGCAGGGCCGCCAGCCTCTGGCCTCTCCATGGGCTCCAGCTGGAGAGCCTGTCCGCTCAGCGACACCCCAGGCAGCACCAAGACAAACGTGCCCACAAGAACATCATGGCCAAGAGATGCTCAGGCGCGTCCCGCTGCCAGGCACCTTTTCCACCTGGCCAGAAGTCCCTGCTGTCATCCCTACTTGGGCGGTGGTTTTAGTGACCAGTGGGCTGTCCAGCAGTGAAAGTGGGGTCACTTCCCTTCCTTTCCCAGTCTCTGGAGTCAGAACTGCTGCCTTGTTTCTTAACTCAGTTCCCTCTTAAGATTTATTACACTAAAAAAAAGTTAGTTTTTGAAAAGAAATAGGAGAATACAGAAACATGAATTTCAAGAGGCTAGTGTCTAACAGTGGGGGCTTTCTACACACGTGGTGCCAAAATGTGTCATTCTGAGTCAACTGCAATTCCTCTCTAGGGGTGAAAAGAGATACAAGATAAGCCAGGAACCCTGGACAGATTCTTGGTGTTAAAGAGGAAAGGACCTGAGAACGGGGCTGGTGGGGAGAGGGGGGTGTCTGCTGGATACCAAGACAAGGACCACTCCCACCTGCAGGGGTGCCCAGGACCTAGCTGGGCTCGGCCTCAGCTGCACCTTGTCCCCTGCCCTCACCTGGCCCCATACCTGTCAAGGATAAGCACTCCAAAACCAGCCCTTCTAGCGCCTGGCTTGGGCTGGGCCTGTGCAGGGGGTGCTCATGAGGCCGGGGCCACAGGTTGTCTGGACCATGTTTTATTGTGCTGCAAAGCCCAGTGCCCCCTCCCCACTCTCACCCAGTGCCGGCCAGAGCCTTGCTGGAGGAGATGGCAGACCTGGCCAAGGCGCCCCTTTGGGCTTCCCTGCGTCCCGTTCCCAGAGGCCTGCTCTGTCCGGCTTCCTTGCCACTCCAAGGGGCATCTTCTGGTCCAGCTTCACCCCCCAACCCCTTGCAAACTGCCCGTAGCCAGCCCAGTCTTCCCCCACAGAAGAGACGGGCCTCCGAGAAAGATGCTGGGAGGCAGCGAGCTGGAGAATCCAAGTAGGAAAGGAAGTGAAGCCCTGAGGACGGGGGAGACCCTGGGCGGGGAGGGGAGAGGGAGGGAGGAGACCCTGAGAGAGGGAGAAGGGAGGGAGGGAGCGGGGAGGCCCTGAGAACAGGAGGCCCTGAGGAGGAAAAGGGCCCAGAGAATGGGGAGTTGAGGCACAGAGGCGAGACCCTTGCAAGAGGACAGTGGACTTAGTGGGGTGCACGGCTCATGCCTGTAATCCCCCCACTTTGGGAGGCTGAAGCGGGCGGATCATTTGAGGCCAGGAGTTGGAGGCCAGCCTGGCCAACATAGTGAAACCCTGTCTCTACTAAAAATACAAAAACTACCTGGGCGTGGTAGCACACACCTGTAACCCCAGCTACTCAGGAGGCTGAGGCAGGAGAATCGCTGGAACCCGGGAGGCAGAGGTTGCAGTGAGCCCAAACAGCTCAACTGCACTCCACCCCTAGGTCTCAAAAAAAAATGGGAGCGGGGGAGGACTGAGGCACAAAGAGATGGCGGAGCCAGACGCTGCGCCACGCAAGGCTGATGGTGCAGAAATGAAGGTGCTGAGGGGAGAAAGGCACTGGTGGTGAGGGGCTGCAGCCCCAGCGTTGGGGAGGCCAGGGGGCAGAGACGGCAGCTGCCAGGTGAGCGTCCAGTGGAGCCGAGGTCTGGCGCACTCAGTCAAGCCTCAAGCGGCCGTGGCCTGACAGCCGCCGCTCAAGCACATGAGCAGGGCTCTCTGTTCCGTGGGGGTTCCGGGTGACCGGGGCAGTGATGCGCACACCCTGGCCTGGGCTGGGCTGCTAGGCCAGAAGACTCACTTCTTGCCTTTGAATGTGCCCAGGATCTTGGGCACGAACTTGCCCACCTTGCTGTCCCTGGTGCCCTCCTCCGCGGGGCCTTCCCCTGCCCCAGGGCCGCTGGCCTCCTCTTTCTTGCAGAAGACCTCGAAGCGGCTGTACACGCGCTTCTCCTTGCGCATGCTCTCCATGCGGCGCAGCAGCCGATCGCGCTCCTCCGCGCTGGCTGGCAGCGTGCGGCTCAGCCGGCCCTGGGTCCCCAGGCTGTCCGAGCGGAAGATGGCTGAACACTTGTCCTTGTCGGACATATCTGGGGCCAGGACGCCAGCAGCCGGTGGACGGCCTAGCTCGGGGCTGCTGTGGGTCGGACCGGGGCTCGGGGCAGGGACCGCGCGGTGCTTCTGGCCGTGGGCGCTGATCTGCTCCAGAATGGCCTTCGTGTCATCCCGAAGGTTGCTGCTGTACAAGGCGTTGGCCGTGGCTGAGGACAGGCGCGCCCGCTGACTCCGCTCTTCTGTGGCAGCCTCCGTGCTGTCACCCCGGCCCAGTGACAGCCGCCGCGGGCTCTCGGGTTGGCCGTTCTCCTGCGGCACTGGGAAGCCACCCTCATCCTCCATGCGCCGCTCGCCCTTGGGGCTCAGCAGCTGCCTAAGACGCAGGGAGCCTTTGCGCAGGACTTCCATGGGGCCGCTCGGCCCCTCCTCCGCGGGCCCGGCCTTCGGGGACTCCCCGGAGAAGGTAAGGGTGAGGCTGCCCCTGCGCTCCGGCACGGGGGGCACCGGACTGCCCCTGCGCTCGGGGTAGGCTGAGGTGGGGCTCCCCTTCTGCTCGATAAATCCTGTAGTTGGACTTCCTCTTCGAGTGGAAAACCCAGGCGTGGGGCTCCCCTTCCGCTCAGGGTAAGCCGAGGTGGGGCTCCCTTTTGGCTCATTATGGAGCACCTGGTGCGCCCCGGGCCCTTCCAGCGGCAGAGGACTGTCCAGCCCTTGCGGGGAGGTTGAGTAGCCCTGGGCAGAGAGGAAGCGGGAGGGCAGGCGGTCAGAGCCGCTCCGGCCCAGCGTGTCGAGCAGCTGCGCCGCGGTGAGTGACGCGGCTCCCGGCTGCCGCTCCGCCTCCTGGTGCAGCTGCTGCGCGAAGGAGTCGCGCAGGTCCAGCAGGCAGCTCTCGAGGCTGCGGCGCTCGCCCCCCACGCCACCTGGGGCCGCCACCTCTTCCCGCCACGCCTGGGACACGACGGCCTTGCTGTGGCTGGCAACGGTGATGGCGCCCGCGCCGCCGCCGGGATCACGGGCTGGGCCCTTGTACTTCTCCAGCAGCTCCGCCACCTTGGTGGAAGCCGCGGAGTGTACGGCCTCTCCGCCGGGCCCCAGCGTCTCGCTGACCGTCTGCTCCTTGTGCAGCAGCTGTATCTTCTCAGTGGCCGCCGCAGCCCCGGCCGCGCCCTCGGCCTGTGACGTGCTGAAGATGAGCGAGGAGCGCAGCCTGGAGCTGCGCTGGACCAGAGGGTTCAGGCGCGAGCGGAATGAGTCCTGCTTGGCCAGGCCAGGCTCCTCCGGGCCCTCGCGCTCTGGGCCGTTGCCGCCGCTGCCTGAGCCTGGCACCGGGACCTTGGTGGGGAAGGCTGCAGGGACGCGGAAGGCCGAGGGGAGCAGGTCGCCGGCAGGTGCCCGGCCCCCAGGGGCCAGCACGTCGTCTTCGTAAGCCTCCGCTTCCATGGGAGCCGGCAGGCCGTCGTCGCCCCCATCCTCGCCGTGGCAGCCGCTCAAGTAGGAGGCCAAGCGCCAGCGCCGCAGCCCGGCCCGCCCCTCGGGCCCGCCCCTGGGCTCCGGCTCCGCCTCGGGAGCGGGGTCTGGGCCGGGCCTCGCCGCGGCCTGGCATGGGAAGCGCTGGGTCAGGTTGGGGCGCGGGGCTCCGCTGGGCTCCAGGCCGCGGGGTCCGGGCCCGAAGGCGGGGTCCGAGCCGTGGCGTACCTCGCGGGACGCGCTGGACGGCACGTAGTCCAGCCGCTGGTGCCCGTCGGGTCCGAGCTCCGGGAAGCGCGGCCCGGCTCCCAGGGTGAAGTCATCCGGGTCCGCGAAACCCGCGCGGCCCCCGCGAAGCTTCTCGAACAGACCCTGCGGACGCGCCGGCGCGAGCTGCGGGTCCCACTGGTACTGCTGCTGGTAGAGCTGGTCGCGGTGGAAGTGGCTGGTCTGGAAGCGGAAGTCGTCGCCGTGGCTGAGGAACGTCTGCCGCGACACCTGCCGAGCGGCCGCGAAGTTCTCCACGGCGCCCGCGCCCTCGGTCGCGAAGCTGTGCCGCTTGAAGGCGTCCATCTCTAGGTGCCGCGCCTGGAAGAAGCCCCGCGCGCCCGCGAGCTCCCCAGCCGGCCCGGCCTCGGCCTCCAGGCGCCGCGAGAGCGGCCGCAGCCCCGCGTGCGGTTCCAGCGCGCCCCCCGGCATCCGCGGCGGCTCCTCCCGGCGGAAGGCCGACAGGAAGTGGCGGTCCGGGTCGAGGAAGGAGGGGAAGCCCAGGCCCTCTTCCCGGGGTGGCGGGAACAGCAGGTGCGCTCGTTTAGGGAAGGAGAAGGGGGTTGGCGCCCCGACCCCAGGGACGCCCACGAGGGGCCCGGCCCCGGCATACGGAGCCAGGGCATAGGCGTCCATGCGGGCCAGGGCCGCGGCCGAGGGCACAAGCGGCTCGGACTGCGCGAAGAGGATGCGGAACTCCTCGTCGAAGCTGGAGACCAGCTCTCCTTGGAACACGTGCGCCAGGCTGCGGTGGATCTTCTCAAAGGACCACATGAAGCTGTGGGGGGGGGGGGGGGTCAGGGCCAGAGTCAAACCGAGCTGGAGCGAGGGCACTGCAGCCCCGTGGGCAGCGGGTGGGGCGGGGAGGACGCAGGGTTGTGAGGTCTGCAAGGACCTGGGCCCGGCTAGGCTGTGCAGGGCTCTACAGGACAAGGGCTCCTGGCGAGGAGGGCCCTGGTGTGGAAAGGGGGTGCTGGGGCTACAGGAGGAGGCCCCAGAGAAGGGGGTGAGGGAACCCCGCGGGCGCACCTGTAGCTCCCACTCATCACCACGGCACAGTCCACCAGCAGGAACTTCTCCTTGACATGGCCCTTGAAGGACTTCCCAGTGCGGCAGTAGTAGGTGGGGCCCGCCACAGTCCGTACGCGCAGGAACTGGGGAGGGAGGGGAGTCAGATCTCTCCCACGGGTCCTCCCCAAGGTCCCACTCCCGGGAACTCACATCCACGTGGTGCAGGTTGACACGGCACTTGTCAGCCATGTCCAGGAAGTGCTGCGCGTTCATCTCATCCAGCAGGATGTAGACTGGGACCCGACGGGCTGCGGCTTCCAGCACTTCGCTGAGCAGGTCCACATCAGTGAACATGTCCATCACCACAGCCACCACCTGCAGGGGCGGGTCAGGACGGAGAGGAGAGGCCCCTGCTGTCCCCACACCATTGTCCAGCCTCCCCTCCACACCCGGGAGGCGTCTGGATCACCCACAACCACTGTGAAACAAGCTAGTCCATCCCAGGGAGTGGGGCCACGTCTGGGAAGATGGGTGGGAAGATGGGCAGGAAGAGAGGACCAAACAGAAGAGGTGTGGAACTGGCCATAAGGGGGGAACCGAGGCAGGTGCAGGGCAGAGAACCCTGGACGAGGGTGGGCCAGGTTGGGGCACGGGGCCCCGCTGGGGGCACGGCAAGGGCCCCTCAAAATCCCCTCCACCCTACAGATGGCTGAGCTGCCCCCACTCCAGGGCAGCTGTCAGGGCTGAGTCCCAGGCTCGTTCTGCCCTGGGACGGGGTTGCTGCCCTGGGTAGGGGAGAAAGTCACGGGCCTTTAGTGTCTGGACCTGATGCCTCAGTCGCTATGGTTTAACAGCACCCTCCGCCGTCTGCTAGCTGTTTGGTGAGGGTTAGAAGCCCTCAGCTGGCCAAGGGCCTCCGGGCAGGATGAGACGTAATTATCTGAACAATGAACCCAGGCTGGTGGGGTGCCCACCCATCCCAGAGCCCCCGAGTTTCTGGGCACTGGCCATGACCACGGGCAAGCAGACCTGTGCAGAGCCTGCAGCCCCTGATGACCGAGACCTGGCAGCCCTGAAGATCTTTGCCAGGGACCCCCACTCCAGCTGGAGCTCAGGGCTCACCCCACAAGCTGATCACGCTCATGCGTCTCCTCCACCCTCGTGCCTCTAGCCCCGGCCCCTCCCCTACTACCCTCAAGCCCAAGATGGTGCACCTGCTGGGCGGAACGGATCATCCTGCGGGCCTCATCCTTGATGCTGGGGCTGTCGGGGGGCGGTGGCTGCACCAAGGTGGTCACCTCAGTGCCCTGGAAGCCGAAAGTCAGAGGCCAGCCCAGATCAAGCTCAGGCACAGCCTGGTCTGAGTTCACCGGCCAGTATGTACCCGAGGAGCCATCCATGTCCACGTCGAGAAGGCTGCCTTCTGGTGGCTCTCGGGTGACATACTGTGGAGGCCGAAGGTGTCGGCTCACGTGTTCCAGCTCTTCAGGGCACAGGAAGTCTGGTGCCCCCTCGGTAGCCAGGAAGCGGCTGTAGGCCTCCGAGCCACCCTCGGCCAGTGCATCCACCGCCAGGCGGTAGTACTCTTTGTAGTGAGGCGGCAGGTACCCAGGTGCCAGTGGGTTGTCCCCCTGCGAAGAGCTCTGAGAGCGACGGGCCATGTTGGGGCCAGGGGCCTGGAGGGGCAGGGAGACACATGACTAGGGGTGGGGGCACTGGGACCACTCCTACCCTTGAGCATGGACACACTGGAAAGGGCCGTCAGTGACTTGGGTAGCCTGGAGTTTAGCCCATGCCCAGGAGGCCTTCCAGGGCACCAGCCGAGCCAGGCTCACAGAGGGCAACCCAGACCCTAGAACGCCCCTAGCTGAGGGGACACTGGCAGAGGGCTGGGGCACAGGTATCCCAGCCCTGTCTCTCCTTTCTCTGGGAAGCTGAGGCAGGAGGACTGCTTGAAGCCATGAGTTTGAAACCAGCCTGGGCAACACAGCAAGACCCTATCTCTACAAAAAATTTTAAACATTAGGCAGGCATGGTGGTGTGTGCATGTAGTCCCAACCACTTGGGAAGCTGAGACAGAAGGATTGTTTGAACGCAGGAATTGGAGGCTGCTGTGAGTTATGATTGTGACACTGCACTCCTGCCTGGGTGACAGAGTGAGACCGCATCGCTACAAAAACTAAAAATAAAACCAATGCCGCCCCCAAAATATTTTATGACTGTTGGCTTAAAGACAAACATAATCCAGGCTGCATTCATCATTATAATATTCACTTTTTTCTTATTTTAAGACATTCACGGACCCCTGGCACTGTGCCTACTGGACAAGCCGCTGCCGCCCATGCTGCCCACGTGTCTCTGACTGCCTGGGAGACCGTGGGTAAGTAACTGTACCTCTCTGGCCTACCTCTACTGCACAACATAGCTGAGGGTCCGCATGACACCACGCCTAGCCCAAGGTGAGCGCAGCAAACAGGGCTGTGACCAACCTCCTCCTGAATGGCAACCTTAAGTCCCACACACAGTCCCGGGCCACACCTCCTCACCATCCTCAGGGTTTCACAGTTGGGTTCCCACAGCCCATTCTATAACCGCCCAGCCCTGGAACACTGACCCCTAGACCCTGTCCCTGTCTACCAGCCCCCCTCCTTCCCTTGGTCCACCCTTGACCTCTTTCTTGTCACTGTCCCTCTCAGATAAAACCTCCCTGGGCCACAGCCCCTTCGCGCCCACAGGACCCTGCAGGGCCTGCACTCCACATGGCCCAGATTTGGCTCTCCACTTGCTGAGAGTCCTGTCTCCACCAGCCCCCGTCCAGGGCAGCAGGGACCTTTCCAGGTCCTGAGCTCCCCACCACCATCCATGCTTGGCTGCCCTACAGCCCACTCTGTTCTCTGAAGGGTCCCTGCAGGGGGCCTGGCCTCTCCAGTAAGGTGTCTGATGGGGAGCACCCAGGGCCCATGCACACAGGGTCACCGAGCTACCTGGGTACCTCTCCCTGGAAGGAGAGCCCTAGGGACCGCTCAGCCCATCCCACAGCTCCTCGGGTTGGGGAGGGAGGCAGGACACCTGTCCCTGCCTAGCACACTGGTTCCTAAATGTTGGCCCTGGCTAGGAAGGTGCCCAGAGGAGCGTGACCTTGGGCGCTGACAGGATGGATGCCGGCCAGCTGGACTGCATGGGTGCTAGCCGGAACCACTTGGCTGAGAATGTTGGGGTCAGGAGGCAGCTGTCCTGCCTGATGCCCCTGGGGGTGACATGGAGTTGGGACGTGGGAAATACCTGGTGCCACTCAACAGCCCTAGATGCCAACCGGCTTGGGAGAAGCTGTCCCAACATTTCTTTGTTGGGGCACTGTCCTCATGGTTGACATATGGGGCTGGTTAGGGCACACTGTTCTGGTTGTGCCAGGGGCAGATCGAGGCCTACCACATGGGGGTGAGGTGTAGGCCTGTCTGGCTGGGCCGGGGGCGCCCACTCACCATTGCCCGCCTGGCTGTAGGGGCGGTGTCTGACCATACAGGGCAGGGAGAACAACCCTGCTGATCTTGTTTGAGGGCACTTCTCAACGCTGGGGGGACACTCTAGAAAGGACCCCCACTGTCCCTTTGGATTTCACAGTGTCCAGGCTTCAGGCTGTGTGTAATGGGGGCAGGGACCATCCAGACTGTGGAAGCCCCCGTGGCCAGGAGCCCTCCCAGCAGACACCCCTCGTCCTCACAGGGTGATGCCCACACCTCCAATGGCATCATTCCTCACATGGTCTCCTTTCATGGGTACGTGTCTCCTGAGCTATGGACAGGGCCGCAGCCACTCCCGAGCCCAAGATGGAGCACCCCAGTGGCCTGCATGCCCACACATTTGCCTACCAAACGCCTGCCCAAGGGAGGGAGGGCGCGGAACCCACCCATGGCCAATGACTCAGCACGAATCCACTCTTCTGCTGCTGACCCCTGACCTCTGACTCGGAAGTCAGGGCCCTCAGCTGGCCTTCAAGGACCCCATCCTCTCCACCCTGGCAGGAAGTGGGGTTCCTGAGTATCTGGAAGGAGGACCCCATGGAAGGATCCGGAGTTCCTACACAAAGTGGGGTGAACCTGTGCCAAGTTCCGACGCGCACAGGAGGGCGCGGAGGCTCTAGGCGGCGGAAAGGTGGGGTGCGGTGGACAGGGCTCACAGACCGGAAGTCGCTCAGTGATAACTTGCGGGGTGGGCACCCCAGCCCCCAACGTGGTCAGTGCACCCTACGAGCTCGCGGCTGCGGCGCCTGGGTGCGCTATCCGCCCACCCCAGCCCAGGAACGTGGGCGCGAGGGGCAGCACTCCCATCACTCGCCCTGCTCGCCACGCGGGGATCCAGGCGGCACCCTGGCCACCCCAGTCCACGGCGGCCCGGGCGGGCGTCCCCAGGGAAGGGTCCAGGCCGTGCCCAGTACCCAGACTCCAGCTAGGCCGCGAGGGCGGGAGCAAGTCGGGACGTCCGGGCAGGCTCCACCCGGATCCCGGGCCCCTTCCCACTCGGCTCTTCTCGGGCCGGCGTCGTGCGGGGGCGCTCGCGTCCATATCGGCACAGCGGCGCCCCCTGTCCGAGCAGCCGCGCCGCCCCGGCCCCGGGTACGCGGCCGCGCTCCACTCCCACCGCCCCTCTCTGGATCGCGCGGCCCCGGCCCAGGTGTGGGCGCAAGGGTAGCCCAGGTGGGACAGGGCCAAGGGGCACTCGCCCCCCGCCTCGCCCCGCCCCGCTCGGGCCGGGGAAGGGGGGGCCCTACCTGGCCAGGTGCGCGGGGTCTCGGCACAGGGGCAGCAGGAGCCGACCGCCGCCCAGCGGCCTCGCGGTCCGGTCGGTCCGGCAGCCACTCCCTGCCGCGGCCCGCCCGGCCTGATTCACGCGCCCGCCCCCGCCCCGCCCGTCGCTCCTGTCTCCTGCCTGCCCGGGCAGCACCTGGGGGCGGGGCAGCCCCACCCGCGGCGCGCCCGCATTCCTGCGCCCCGCGCCCGCCGCGGCCCCACTGCCAGTCCCAGCCCGCGCCCCCGGCCCGCGCCCCGACCCGCCCGTGCCCTGCGGCCGCGCGCCCGGAGACCCCGGCCCAGCGCCGCCGGAGACCGTGAGGCCCCCACTTCAAAGACCCCGACCCCCGGGAGCCCAACTGTTGACCCAAGGCTCAAAGTTCCTAGCCTGACCCCTGACCCTCGCCCCGGAAGTCGGAGTGACTCGGAAGTTCCGGCTCGGTCGCTAGGAAACGAGCCAGCCCGACGCCAGGGGCGGAGCTCTGGCCTCCTCGCCGAGTTGGGGGAGGCAGGTGCGACAGGTGAGGACGGTGGGGCGGCGTCGAGCCCCGGGCGGGGTCGGGTCTGGGAGCCCCGAGAGCACAGGGGATCCCCTCACCACACACCGGTCTCCCACCGCACCAGCGCCCTACACGTAGAGGGGACCCCGTCCACACAGAGGACCCCCCAGACCCCAACCCCCACCACACACACTGATGCCCACAAGTACCTGGGGTCCCCCGTCTTTCTCCCTCATCCCCTCACACCGATGCCCACACTTGTAGGGGACTCTGCCGCAGTGACCCCCCATGCATATGCGGACCCCGAATGACCTGTCCCTCACGTACACCAACCCCCAAGCACAGGAGACTCCTCAGGAAGACAGAAGCCACAAGCACACCGAGTCCTGCCCATGCCAGTCACCCACAAACACGCTCACATCCGCACACCTAGGGAACCCCACCTGCCTATGAGATTCCTCAGACACCAACCCCACACACAAACAGGGGATGCCATATTCGCACTGACTCTGAGAGCACAGGGGACCTCCCTCACACATACGGAACCCTGTGTACACACAGGGACTCTGCAAAAACCAAGCCCCAACGGACAAGGGACCCAGTGTACACACCAAGCCTCACATACCAGACGCCCCCCATGTACACAGCAACTCCCACACACCACCCCAAGCTGCCCCTGGGTGCTCCAGTCCCCCAGGTCCCCTTCAGGCCCTCACTTAGGGCCCCTCCCCCTCTTAGGCCCTGGATCATCTGTCCAAACCACCACCCCTCGCCCCTGCCACTCCCACCCCAAGGACTGGCCCTGCCTCAACCCTTTCTGACGGTCATCAGTCACCTTTCTCTTTGTCCCTCTTGCCATGTGATCCTATTTTCTGTTTCCAGGGTCACTCCCAGTTTCATTTGTTCTTTTCCCAAACACTCAGTGACACCCCACTGGTACCAGCATGCTGGAAACATGGGTGGGGGGTCAGACCAGTGCCCAGGCAACTGTGCTGCAGCGGGTGAGGGGCATGGGGCACCGGGGAGGACCCTGATAGGCTGGGGCAGGCAGGAGGAGCCCCCCAGGGAAATGAACTTGGGGGTCAGCTGTGTGGACTAGGGAGAGGGGTATTGCTCCAGGGCCTGACAACACCGTCTGCCAGGGCCGGGACCACATAGGGTCTGAGGGTGTGGAGGGGTGAGTGTCTTGGGTGGGCTGGGGAGCAGGCTCAGGGGTGGGCTGGGTTCCCAGGGCAGTGGAGAGGCATGGAGGTTCAGCAGAGAGGGCCGTGCTCATGCTTACGGTGAGAACAAAGACCGGCCCACTGGCAACCCAGCAGCTTGGGGCAGTGAGAAGACTGCTGGACTCCAGATCCTGCGCCCG
Organism: Symphalangus syndactylus; assembly: GCF_028878055.3. Taxonomy (NCBI): domain Eukaryota; kingdom Metazoa; phylum Chordata; class Mammalia; order Primates; family Hylobatidae; genus Symphalangus; species Symphalangus syndactylus. The sequence goes on from NC_072429.2 coordinate 142,554,698, forward strand.
GCAGGATGGGCTGAGCCTGGGGCAGAGGGGCAGGCAAGCCACGGCCGGGGGAATGGGATGTGGGGATGTGGCCAAGTGCTCTTGCCAGGCATCCCGGCTCAAGCTTCTGGGCACACACCCGGGGTGGGCAGGCAGACAGGACACCAGCTGGGAAGCCTCAGGGGAGCCCATGTTCCTGCTGTCATCCACTCAGGCCCCCGTGGTGTGCCCTGTTCCCCACTGCAGCTGCCCCTGCCCTCTGCCACTCTGAGCACCCTCTCCCTGCATACTCACCCCCCAGGAGAATGCACAGTAAGAAGGGGGGACCCAAAGCTGCAGCTGGGAAGTGGCAGACGCTCCACCCTGGGTCCAAGATGAGAGCCGCTGCTGGTGAGTGCACCCTCTGGCCTCCAGGGCACTGTCACCCAGACGCTGACCTGTGAGACCTTCTGTGTAGCCACCAAGAGACACCCCTCTGAGGAGAGCCCTTCTTCCAAGAGTGGCTTTCAGGGGACCTCTGAGTTGGGATTAGGTGTGATTGACTGAGGGTTCAGAGCCCATTCATTCGTCTCAGACCTTGAGCCTGAATCTATTTTTTTTTTTTTTTTTTGAGACGGAGTCTCACTCTTGTCATCCAGTTGAGTGCAATGGCGCGATCCCTACTCACTGCAACCTCTGCCTCCTGGGTTCAAGTGAGTCTTGTGCTTCAGCCTCCCAAGTAGCTGGGATTATGGACCTGCGCCACCACGCCCTGCTAATTTTTGTATTTTTGTTTTAGTAGAAACAGGGTTTCGCCATGTTGGCCAGGCTGGTCTCGAATTCCTGACCTCAGGTGATCCGCCCGCCTCGGCCTCTCAAAGTGCTGGGATTACAGGCTTGAGCCACCATGCCCGGCCAAGCCTGAATCTTATACCCCTGGGGATGGGGTGGGGGCCTAGGGGTAGCACTCAGATAAGCCCAGCTTTGGAACACATGGAGGTGGGAAGGGGGCAGGAGCCAGTGGGAGGAGCCTAGGTGGCCAAAAATGGGTTTTGAAACAGGAGGGTTCGAATCCGAGCTGGGGATTCTCAGTCTAAGCATGTGTTCTCCTCTGACTCTCTGCTGCATCTGGGCCATCCTGTGCTGCCCTCTGCCTGCGGCTTTGCTCCCAGTCACCTTCTTCATAGTCACTTCCAGGTTGGATGGTGACAACTCACCTGGGCTGGGTTTTCCTGTGGGTCAGGAAGCAGACTTCCCCCAGTACCCTCCCCAACCCCGACCCCGCCTTCACTGTTGTCACTCCCTTGCCCCAACTCCCATTTATTCTCTGTGCTGGCTGTGAACACATTCCAGGCTGCAAATCTGGGGTCCTTCAGCACCCAGGCCTGCACCGGGGTCTGTGATTGCTAAGAGAGCACCCCGTCCTGCTCCCCAGACTGCCCCTCTGCTTAGAGTTGGCCTGGCCTAACACCCCTGGACGCCAGAGAGCTCCCAGATTCACAGGAGCAGGTGGGATGATGATGGCCGCTCCTCCACGCCAGGCTGGGGTTAGATCCTAGTTCCCCAAAATAGCCCCAGCTGCGTCTGAGGCCAGCAGCCCTCCCGGAATGAGGATAATGGGCACAGGCGCCGCGTGCTGCTTCCGCAATCTCTAGCCCTGAGTACACTGCACTCCAATAAACAGGGGGCAGGGCAGGCGGACCAGCAAGGCAGCCAGGAAACTGGGTTTCGGGGGTGGGGGCTGTGCTCTTCAGTTCTGCTACCTACTGACCGCACACCCAGGCCTTTGCCCTGCACCGCAGCCCATACACTGCCCTGGACAGCTCTGGCCCAGCATGCCTGGGTCTGCTGCAGGGACACCTCTGTCCCTGAACAAGTATGTGCCCTCAGTGCCCATTTCCACCAAGCATTGGGCCAGCCTGGGCAGGCTTGCTGTCCCTTGGTCTTGCAGTGCCCTGTGTGGTGGGCACCAACTTCACTTGGCAGATGTGAAGAAGGGCCCACAGATGCCCTGCAGCCTAGCTTCCTGGGCCTCCACAGGCATCCCTAGGTTGCTGGAGAGGCCACCGCCCAACACAACAGTCCGGGACCCCTCCCGCCACCCCTCCAGGCCTTACCTGGCCTTGGGTCTGCAGTGCTTCGAGGCCCTCACTTCGGAGCTGATCCAGGGCCACGGCCAGCTGCAGCCCCTCCACGTGTACCCAGGCCTGCTCCTCCTGCAGCTGCTGTAGCCACAGCTGCTCTTCCTGTAGCTGCTGCAGCCACAGCTGCTCCTCCCGCCACAGCTGCATCTGCAGCTGGACCTGCCGCCACCGGTCCTCCAGCAGCAGCTGCTCCTGGGCCAGGCACAGCTGGACCTCATGGAGCCTCAGCAGTTCGGGGCCCAGGGCCGGCATGGGGTCCCCTGCTCCACAGCCTTCCATGTGCCCAGCAAGGACCAGCACCAGCTCAGACCCCGGAGCAGCAGCCGGCACCGGCCTCGAGGCTGCCTGTGGCTGCTCTGGCCTGGCCACCCTGGAGTGTTCCTGAGGTGCTGGCTCGATGCTGGTCACGTGCCCTGTAGGGGCCACCCCCGCTTCGCCCTGAGGGCCCCCTGGGGTGGGGGGCGGGGGCTCGACCTCGGGGCCCTGCTGCCCAGCTGCTGGCTGGGCCCTGCCTGCCCTCCTGGCCCGGGGTTTGCGAACTCGACTTCGTTTCCCAGACATGGCCCTGGATCCAGCGCCTCCGTCACCAGGTGTCTGCTCCCCAGGGGCCCTGGCTCATGGACCGGCCGGCCTCAGGCCAGCTCAGAGGGCGTCCCTGGAGGCCACAGTGGCTGTGTGCTCCCACGCCAGGCTCGGCCCCCTGTCCCAGGTCCTGCCCCTTGGCTGGAGCCCGCGGCACCGCAGCTCAGGACTCTGGCTCTGCCTATGGGCCTCACTGACCCCACTCGGTGGGGCCGGGCCACACCAGGGAGTTTATAGGGACTCCACGGCGCGGTGGCTCGCCTGGGCTGAGAGGCTGACTAACGCGCTGACACGGCGGCACGGGGCTTTACAGGGCACGGGCCCTGCTGGCGAGACTGGGAGGGAGGCTGAGAAGCTGGAGGAGGCAGCGCAGCAGCCAGAGCACCGGCTGTGCGCAGCAACGGGCGTGCCTCGTCCTGTCCTGGGCGGCACCAATGCCCCCCGCCCCCGCCCCACCCCAGCTCCCCCCGTCCCACAGCTGGTCGAGGGAAACTCAAACTGCAGGCCACAGGGACAGGAGCTGCATCCTGGCCGCACTGACCCTCAGGGCCCAGACCCTGCCTGGCCACAGACAATCTGAGCCCAGCTGGCCACAGGAACCCTCAGCCCATGCACTCTGGAGGGCTCCAGGGTAGCTACCACGCTCACAGGAGCCCCGCTGGGGTTTGGGCTTGCCCGTGGTGTTTGGTGGAGACAAAGGACCCAGGGACACAGTGGGAGCTAGGGCAGGGTTCGGGCCACTGCGCTGTGGCTGGCTGGAGAGACTGGGCCCTCAAAGGCCTGCATGGCGCTTTGTGAACTGATGTGGGGACCCGAGAAAAGTCCTGGCGGTCATGGAGGTGGGGCGGGGGCTCTTGGTGCCATCCCAGCTGGGGTCTGGCTGTCCTGAGCACTGCAACAAGGGCCTGACTGGACCAGAGCTGCCTTTGGGTCTCCAGGCCGGAGGTGGGGGTGCAGGGCTAGCCCCAAATGCCGGCGTCCTCTGGGCTTCTTGTTGGGAGGGTGGGCTCCAGTGGCCTCCTCCCTAGCGTTTCCCCAGCCCCGGGCTGCTGACTCACACCCACGCCCAGGGCCCCATCCCAGCCGGCTCAGCCACACTGGCTTGACTGGTTTGCCTGGCCCTCCTGGCCCAAGCCTGCCTGGAGCAGTGCTCCCGCCCCTGTTGAGTCCTAGCCCCAGAAGCTCAGGAGCAGAGGGACAGCCACCTGCCAGGGGAGTGCCGAATTGGACACACAGAGACCGGAAGGGCCTGGGGGAGGGACATGGCACAAGGTGGGGGACGGTGTTGGGTGGGGCAGGGCCAGCAGGCAGCACTGCCAGCCCACAAGGCCCTTCTAGCAGCGGCACAATCTGCCCATCCTTGGGCCCACAAGAGGCCAGGTGCGTTCCTGCTGGCTGGCTCTCGCCTGTGCCTCTCTGAGGCCCCCCGTGCAGTGGAGTATGTGCTGCTGGAGGAGCCCGTGCTCCTCAAGGTTGTCCGTGTGCTTCCCTCGGGAGGAGGCCCGGGTGGGGGCTCCCTCTCTGCCAGGATGCACGGCCCTTTCGGTGCCCCGTAAATGTCTCTTGAGACTAACGGGGATGGGGGCCTCTCACCCCAAGCTCACTGACGGTCGTTTTCCCTTAGGGAAGCCTGGGGAGAACCGCCCGCCGCAGAGGAAAGCGGGCAGGCAGGCGAGGCAGCCCGCGCCGGCTGAGACCCCACAGGCCCCCACAGGTGAGAGCCCGCATGTCCCGCGCCGCTGGGAGTGAGCGGGTGAGCTGTTGGCAGGGGGCTGCCCTGGGCCGGGACACGCTCGGTGTGGGCGCGCGCTTGCGTGTCATGTACACGTGTGCTTGTGCGCGTGTGCAGGTGCGTGCACGTGTGGGAGTGCGCGTGTACGCGCACCTGTGAGCGCTCGGCGCAGGCCCGCGACACGCCCGAGCCCCTCCCGCCGCGCCCCGCTCTCGCCCACCTCCTGGTGCTCCACTTGCCCGCCGCCCGGGTGCGTGGCCTCTCGGGAAGACCCTGCCCTGCGCCACTCGCCCTCGCGGGGGTCGGGGCCGCCTCCATCCCGGGTCCGCCGCGTCGTGCCCGCCCCGCGCGCGCCGCTCTCTGGTGGCAGGAAACGGGGCCCTGCGCGTCGCCTTGGGCCCAGATCGCCTTCTCAGGCTCTGCAGCTCCGACCCTGCGCTGCTCCCGACCGGGGTCGGCCGCTCAAACCTTCTTCCGGGCCCGGTACCGCCCTGAGGCTCAGCAGCGCCTCCCAACGCCAACTCGTCGTCGGTCTCCACGCACCCGCTGCCTCCCTCACTGCTCATTCTGTCCTCGCCGCTGCCCGCCCTCCTGCTTCTGCGCTGGTGCCGCGGGCCTGCCTCACCCACGGTTCTGCCTGCTCTTCCCTGGGCTCCTCTCCACGGAGCCGACGGGGCCTCTCGGCCCACATCAGGTCTGACCCTGGTTTGCCCCTGCTGGGCCTGGGCGATGCTTCCGAAGCCTCCAGATGCAGGCCTGGCACCAGCAGCCAGCTGTCCCCCCCAGCCCAGGCCCGGCACCGCCCATCGCCTGATCGCCTGTGTACCCCGCCACCCCGCCCCAGGTGTCAGGATAAGGAGCCTGACCCCGTCCTGAGGACGGAAGTAGTGGCAGTTGTTTGGTAAGAGCCTCAGGTGTGCGGGGGCACCGCCGCGGAAGGCCCCGTGGTGTGTAAGTGGTGGAGCGTGTCCAGTAGCTGGGGATTTGGCCTTGGCAAGAGGCAGCTATGAGAGGACGCAGGGAACACAAGGCCAGGCCCTAGGAAAATCTGGGGAAGATGTCCCTTCTGTCACTGAAGGCCAGCACCGAGGCTCTGCCTGGGACCGTCTCCTATCATTTCTGTGTCTGGGTGTCACTTTCCGCAGATGCAGGCTCCTGGTGGGAAACCAAGAGGCCGCTCTTCTGCTCTCAGTGTCATGGAAAGGCAGGGATGCCCCCATTTTGCTTTCTGTAGTTTGAGGTGGACTCCTAGCCTCCCTCCAGGACAGCCCCGCCTCACTGGCTAGGCGTCTTGGGGCCTCAGCCGCACTGCGGGGTGTGGGGCAGACAGGACCAGGGAGCTCCATCTTGTCGAGGGAAACTCAAACTGCAGGCCACAGAGCCAGGAGCTGCATCCTGGCCACACTGACCCTCAGGCCTTCCCTTCAGGAGCCTGCACCTGGAGAAAGTGACACCAAGACACAGGGAGCCCCGTGACCCCTGCCATGGTGCCTCTTTTTGCTACAAAGTGGGTTTCCAGCTCAGAAGCAGGGCTGCCGGCGGTGCTAGAACTGCACAGGTGGGGTTGGCCGGGGGGATTCTACACATCTGCTAGGAAGTCTATTTCAGCCAGAACAGACTGTGTGCCCTTCAGAGCAGCAAGTGTCAAGTGAAACTGCTCTGCCTCCAGACGGTAGGCTCAGCGCTAGGCACTTAGTTTTGAGGACGTGCAAGGCTGCAGCCCACAGCCGTGGCCACCCAGCTCACGTGCCTTCGGAGGAGTCCATGCCGCTGACTCAGCGCTTTCTGTGCCGCGGGGACACCTGGTCGCCATCACATGGACACGCTATTTTTGCACTCGGAGGCTATTCCAGGAAGTCCATCCAGACAGAGCACGCCTTCCCCAGCCTCCTCCTCTCGGCCTGCAGGCCTGCTCTCCCCACGTCTGGTGATCTGTAAAGAGGGCTTGTTCTGCGTAGGTGGGACCTGCTCTAGATCAGTCTTGGAAAATGAGCTCATGCCGTTGGCGTAGCCACCATTCCTGCCCCCATGCCACTCTGCCCCGGGGCCTGCTGGCTGACGTCCATGGTGCAGTCATGATGTCCACGTGCCTGTCTGTGCCCTCGCTGTGGCCGACTCTCTCTAGGGGCGTCCCCGCAGGATGCAGAGCCTCTCCTTGAGCTTGGTGTTCCCTGCTCCTCACAGACCCACCCCCCAGCCTTTCCCAGCTGTCCGCATCACCGCTGTCCAGGGCTTGTTCACTTCAGGCCCTGGAGAGCCAGCCCAGCCCTCACTGGTGTCCGGAGTCAGTGATACATAGCGCTTGAGTGACTCTTCCCACCCACAGGAAGTGGGTGATCAGGTGCCCCCCGGGGGCTGTCCCTTGCTGCTGCCCGCCAGGACCTCCCTGCATGGGACTACAGTGTGCAGGGAGGTCAGGCTGGAGTTGGTGTGGGAGCCTTTGCCAGCCTTTCCTCTGCATCGGTGCCCTCCCCAGGAGGCATCTGAGCTGCAAAAGGGGCGAATGCGATGTAGACACTTGGGCCCCGGGACTCGCCTGTGTCGTCTGGGCTGGGCCCGGCAAACACCGCAAACACCTTTTCCACCACGCAATAGATGGTTGCTGGGCTGCCCACGGGTGTGACTGTGGAGCTGGGAAACCCAGCCTGGGAAGGTAGCATTCCAGGAGCTGCTTTCCAAAAGAAGAATAGCCTCCACCAGGAAGGTGTGGCTGAGCCCCAGAGCCCCAGAGCCCCAGAAACCTGTGGGAGGCTCCACAGGGGGGCCTGCCAGAGGATACACACCCACCCTATCTCCTGCACGCAGGATCCTCCAACCAGACAGTGTGGTCCGAGCAGCCTGGCAACTTCCACCTTAGCCAGCAGCCCTGGGCCACACTGGGGACGGTCCCAAACATGACCTGTGCTGCTGTCACGGTGCTAAGGGGCCTGGCAAGCACAGGGTCTTTCTTGCTGGACGGAGACACAGGTGCCAGAATCTATCTTTTGCCCTACAGTGTCCCGGCACAGCCTAGATCTATGGACCCCTTCACTGGATGCTTTATCCCCGACCCCCCAGAACTCCTGGGACCATTGAGATGCCCAGGAGATGGGGAGGTCCCTGTGCCTGTGTCCCCTTGCCACTGTAGCAGCTGCCACATCTACCAGCTCTGCAGCGTGGCCACCGGGCACGGCCTCGCCAGGCTGACATCAAGGAAAGCCAGCCATGCTGCGGGTTTCCTTCCCTCTGGCTCTCCACTTCTGCCTCCCTTTTCCACTGTTTTTGGTTTGGGTTTTTGTTTTGTTCTTTTTTTTTTTTTTTTTGAGACAGGGTCAGGTGTCTTGCCCAGGCTGGAGTTCAGGGGCTATTCCCAGGTGTAACTCTAGCTCACTGCAGCCTCCAACTCCTGGGTGTAAGTGATCCTCCCACCTCAGCCTGAGTAGCTGGGACTACAGGTGTGTGCTCCCACGTCCGGCAGGCCTCTTTCAGTGTAACTGTGTGGGTTTTTCTCCATCTTTTTTTCGTCTTTACAATTTTTCTTCTCAAGGACTTGGGCTGTTTGACTTGAGTCTTCCAGTCTGGATTTTGCTGATAAGATGCAACACCTCGAGAATGCATCTTTGTTTAGCATTTAGACGTACATCCCCTCCTCGTTTGCTCAGTGGAATTACGATTGCACTTGGAAATGCATCGTCTTGGGTGTGTTCTTTAAGCTGAACTTTTGTAGATCTGGCAGGACATTTAACACCAGGCCATGAAGCCTGCTTCAGAAGTGACTGAAACGACATCTGCCTTATAGTGTATATTTAAAAAATGATTTTGTCGTGTGAATAATTATGCTGCCATTTACAGATCAGTGAGATCAGAAACATTAGTTTCATATATTGTAGTTTTTAGTTTCTGAATACCCATTGGATTCTTTTTCTTTTCTTTTTTTTTTTTTTTTTTTGAGATGGAGTTTCGCTCTGTTGCCAGGCTGGAGTGTATTGGGGCTTGGCTCACTGTAGCCTCCGCCTCCCAGGTTTAGGCAATTCTCTTGCCTCAGCCTCCCGAGTAGCTGGGACTACAGGCGCCCGCCACCACACCCAGCTAGTTTTTGTGTTTTTAGTAGAGACAGGGTTTCACCATGTTGGCCAGGATGGTCTCGATCTCTTGACCTTGTGATCCGCCCGTCTCGGCCTCCCAAAGTGCTGGGATTACAGGCATGAGCCACCACTCCTGGCCGCTGGATTCACTTTTAATAAATTTTAGTTTCTTTTTGAAAATTATCCATATTAGTGTCCATTTCATTCATATTTTCCTTAATGTACCTATTTAAAGCTCTTTTCTGCTAAATTTAACATCTGGGCCACCCGTTCACCTGCTTCCATTAGCCAGCTTTTATCTCTCCTTTTTTTTTTCTTTTCTTTGTTTTTTTGAGACAGCATCTGGCTATGTTGCCCAGGCTGGTCTCGAAATCCTAGGCCCAAGCGATCCTCCTGCCTTGGCCTCCCAAGTAGCTGGGCTTACAGGCGTGAGCCACCAGGCCTGGCTCCTCTTCCACTTTTACGGACCCTTGTGATTGCATTGGAAGGAGTGCTGCTGTCTGCCGGTGAAGATGAACTGCTGCTGAGCCTCCTGAGCGAGGATATTGAGAAGAGAGAATTTGCCAAGATGCTAGTCACACACCAAGTACAGAGGCTATGTTGATCTGCTGCGGCAAAAAGACCACTCGTGGCGTGGCAGCTCTCACTGGCCCTGCTGCCTCTTCAAGTTTACTGCAGTCCGTCACCCATGGTCATTAGTCATTTGTTTTTGCAAAGGCCAGGAAGCTGAATCTAATGGAGATGGAAACCACCACACCTGCTTCCCTGGTCTCCGATGTTGGTGTTAACCTCTGCAATTCCTCAAGCAGAGCACTCCTTCTATCAGGCTCACTGTCTTGCTGAAGGGAGGAAGTTCCACGGTGTGTATCCCAATAAACAGGGCAGATCTACAGACCCACTGGACCCATTAGAGATGGACTCGGGCCACAGTGCCTTCCGTGACTTCTATAAACAGAGGGGCGTGGTGATCCTGTCAAAGTCCTGGCATCAATGTCAGTGTCCCACTACACACCCTGTTCCCGTCCTCGAAAAGCCTCTCTGTACCCCTCTATGTCGGTGACACTTAACCCTGGTAAATGGCCACAGACCCCTTCGGGGACAGAGTAGGAGCGTAACTGGCGGGAGTGGTTGGCATGCTTTGTATTGGGAGAGCCCCATGCCCTAGGGCGTCCAGCCTCCTCTTCAGTTTGGCAGCTGTGAGTCTGAATTTCACTCAAATCTGGAAACTGGGGGAGAGACTGTGGCAGCTGCTGTCTGGCTGGCAGAGCCTGATGTGTCTATGATCATACTCACTGGGTCCGCAACACCCTACTGACCTCGTCCAGAATCCCACATCCCAGTTGGTATTAGGGCAATCAGTTCTCTGGCTGTTTCCCCAATATCAACCCGAGCTTGCAAAAGACAGTCACCACAGAGCTCCTGAAAGATGCCAGGACTTCACTCATTCGTGCATTTACTTTTTTTTTTTTCTTTTTGAGACGGAGTCTCACTCTGTCACCCAGGATGGAGTGCAGTGGGGCGATCTTGGCTCATTGCAACCGCTGCCTCCCGGGTTCAAGCGATTCTCCTGCCTCAGCCTCCCAAGTAGCTGGGATAACAGGTGCGTGCCACCATGCCCAGCTAATTTTTGTATTTTTAGTAGAGACAGGGTTTTATCATGTTGCCCAGGCTGGTCTCAAATTCCTGACCTCAGGTGATCTGCCCACCTTGGCCTCCCAAAGTGCTGGGATTACAGGCTTCAGCCACTGCACCCAGCCTCATTCATGCATTTCTTACTGTTGTTGTTTGAGACAGGGTCTTGCTCTGTCACCCAGGATGGAGTGCAGTGCTGTGATCATGCCTCAGTGCAGTGATCATGGCTCAGTGCAGCCTCAACCTCTTGGGCTCAAGCAGTCCTCCAACCTCAGCCTCCCGAGTAGCTAGGACTATAGGCACACAGCACCAGGCCCCGGCTCTTTTTTTTATTTTGTAGAGATGAGGCTTCACTATGTTGCCCAGGTTAGTCTTGAACTCCTGACCTCAAGCGATCCTTCCACCTCGGCCTCCCAAAGTGCTGGGATTAAAGGCGTGAGCCACCGTGCCTGGAACCTTGGTGGAATCTTTAGGGTTTTCTATTAATACATATAAAATCGTATCATTGGCAAACAGAGATAATTTTACTTCCTCCTTTCCAATTTGGATGTCTTGGGTTTCTTTTTCTTGCCTAACTGCTGTGTCTAGAACTCCCAGCACTGTGCTGAAACAGTGGCAAGAGCAGGCATTTTTGCCTTCTTCCTAACCTTAGAGAAAAACTCTTTAGCCTTTTACCGTCGAGGATGGCGTTTGCTGTTAGTTTTTCCTAAGTGCTCTGTATCAGGCGGAATAAATTTCTCTTTCTAGTTTGTCGAGTGTTCTTTGTTTATGTTGGTTTTGGTTTCTCTTGCTCTATTTTTTTTTGAGGGGGGGACAGGGGCACAGTCTGTCACCCAGGCTGGAGTACAGTGGTGCAATCCCAGCTCACTGCAGCCTCGACTTCTGGAGCTCAAGCCACCCTCCCATCTCAGCCTCCCAAGTAGCTGGGACTACAGTTGTGTGTCATCAGGCCTAGCTAAATTTTTAATTTTTTGTAGAGATGGGTTCTCACTATGTTGTCCAGACTGCTCTTGAACTCCTAGGCGCAGGTGATCCTCCCACCTTGGTTTCCCAAAGTGTTGAGATGACAGGTGTGAGCCACCATGCCCAGGCTTTGTTTGGAGATGTTTGATTACTGATTTAATCTCCTTGCTGGTTATGTGTCTATTCAGATTTTCTATTTCTTCATGGTTTAGTCTTGATAAGTTTTGTGTTTCTAGGAATTTGTCCACTTCATCAAGGTCACTCAATTTGTTGGCATATAATTGCTCAGAGTACTCTCTCACAATGTTATTTATTTATGAGATGGAGTCTCGCTCTGTTGCCCAGGCTGGAGTGCAGTGGCATGATCTTGGCTCACTGCAATCTCCACCTCCTGGTACCTGGGATTATAGGTGCCCGCCACCACACCTGGCTAATTTTTGTATTTTTTGTGGAGACAGGGTTTCACCATGTTGGCCAGGCTGGTCTCAAACTCCTGACCTTAGGTGATCTGCCTGCCTGAGCCTCTCAAAATGCTGGGATTACAGGTGTAAGCTACCATGCCTGGCCTGCTTCATATATTTTGATGATCAGACATTAGGTACATACATATTTATAATTATTATATATTCTTGCTATATTGAACTTTTTTGATATATAATGTCCTTCTTTGTCTATTGTGAACTTTTTAAAAAATTTTATTTTTTTATTTTTTTTTGAAGTGGAGTTTTGCTCTTGTTGCCCAGGCTGGAGTGCAATGGCATGTTCTCGGCTCACTGCAACCTCCGCCTCCTGGGTTCAAGCAATTCTCCTGCCTCAGCCTCTCAAGTAGCTGGGATTACAGGCACCCACCACCACACTCAACTAATTTTGTATTTTTAGTAGAGATGAGGTTTCTCCATGTTGGTCAGGCTGGTCTCGAACCCCTGACCTCAGGCGATCTGCCCACCTCAGCCTCCCAAAGTGCTGAGATTACAGGCGTGAGTCACCGTGCCTGACCTCCCTTGTGAACTTTTTTGATTTAAAAATCTATTTTGTCTGATACTAGTACAGTCATTCCTGCTCCCTTTTGGTTTCTATTTGCACGGAATATCTTTTTCTATGTTTTCATTTTCAATGTTTGTGTTTTTTAATCTAAAGTGAATCTTTTGTAGACAGCATATACTTGGATCAGGGGTTTTTATCCATCCTGCCAATCTCTGTCTTTTGATTGGAGAGTTTAATCCATTTACATTTAAAGTAATTAGTGATAAAGAGAGGCTGGGCACAGTGGTTCATGCCTGTAATCTCAGTGCTTTGGGAGGCTGAGATGAGAGGGTTGCTTGAGGCCTGGATTTGGAGACCAGCCTGGGCCACATTCTACAGAAAATTAGCCAGGCATGGTGGCATGTGCCTGTAGTGCTAGCTACTTGGAAGGCTGAGATGGGAGGATCACTTGAACCCAGGAGTTTGAGGTTACAGTGAGCTATGATTGCACCACTGCACTCCAGCCACAGTGACAGGGCAAGACCCCACCTCTAAAAAACAAACAAACAAAAAAATTACTGACAAGGAAGGACCTACTTCTGTCATTTTGCTATTTGTTTTATATATGCCATATAACATTTTTTGTCCCTCATTTCCTGAATTACTATCTTCTTGTGTTTAGTTTATTTTTTTGTAGTGAAATGTTTGAATTTCTTCCTCAATTCCTTTGGTATATATTCTATAGGTTTTCTTTGTGGTTACTATGGGGTTTACATTTAACATCCTAAAGTTCTAACTCTCCAATTTGAATTTATACCAGCTTAACTTCAACAACATAAAAAACTCTGTTCCTTTACAGCTTTGTCTCCACTCCTTTCAGTTGCTGATGTCACAAAATTAGATCTTTATACATTGTGTACCCTAAAACATAATTCTTATAAATGCACTGGTATCTTAAATTATCTAGGAAAAAAAGTGGAGTTACAAACCAAAATTATAGTAATAGTAGCTTTTAAACTAATAATTTAAAAATATGGGCTGGGCATGGTGGCTCAGGCCTGTAATCCCAGCACTTTGGGAGGCCAAGATAGATGGATCACCTGAGGTCAGGAGTTCAAGACCAACCTGGCCAACATGGTGAAACCCCGTCTCTACTAAAAATACAAAAATTAGTCGGGTGTGGTGGCAGGTGCCTGTAATCCCAGCTACTTGGGAGGCTGAGGCAGGAGAATCACTTGAACCTGGGAGGCAGAGGTTGCAGTGAGCCGAGATCATGCTATTGCACTCCAGCCTGGGCAACAGAGCGAGACTTCATCTCAAAAAAAAAAAAAACAGTGTGTGTGTATATATATATATATATATTTCTTAAATCCTATAGAAAACAGACATAGAAGTTACCCACATGTTTACCTTTATTGAGATCTTTATTTCTTCTTAACGGTTTTGAGTTACCATCTAGCGTCCTTTCATTTCAACCTGCAGGACCTCCTTGAGCATTCCTTGCAGGGCAGGTCTAGTGCTAACAAACTCCTTCAGCTTTTGTTTATCTGGGAATGTCTTATTTTCTTCCTCACATGTGAAGGATAGTTTTGCTGGATATAGGATTTTTTTTTGCCAGTTTTTTTTTTCTTTCAGCACTTTATTTATTTTTATTTTTTTTATTTTATTTTTGAGAGACAGCCTTGCTCTGTTGCCCAGGCTGGAGTGCAATGTCACAATCTTGGCCCACCGCAACCTCTGCCTCCCAGGTTCAAGTGATTCTCCTGGCTCAGCCTCCCGAGTAGCTGGGATTATAGGCACCTGCCACCAGGCCCAGCTAATTTTTGTATTTTTAGTAGGGACAGGGTTTCACCATGTTGGCCAGGCTGGTCTCAAACTCCTGACCTCAGGTGATCTGCCCACCTCGACCTCCCAAAGTGCTGGGATTATAGGCGTGAGCCACTGCACCCAGCCCTTCTTTTAGCACTTTAAATATATTGGCCCTCTGCCTTCTGGCTTCCAAGTTTCTGATGAAAAATCTGCTTGTCATTTTATTGAGGATCCCTTGTATGTGACAAGTTGCTTCTCTCTTGCTATTTTCAGGATTCTCTCTAACTTTGTGTTTCAAAAGTTTGACTATAATGTGTCTCAGTGTGGGTCTCTTTGAGTTCATTTTACTTGGAGTTACTTGAGCTGCTTGGATGTTTATATGCATGTCTTTCATCAAATTTGGGAAGTTTTCAGCCATTATTTCTTCAAACATAGTCATAAGCTGCATAATGACATTTTGGTCATCAATGAACTGTATATATGTTGGTGGTCCTCAAATATTATAATACTGTATTTTTACTGTACTTTTTATGTTTATATGTACTTAGATACACAAATATTTACCATTGTGTTATAATTGCCTAAGTATTAAATACAGTAACATGCTGCACATATTTGTAGCCTTGGAGCAATAAGTTATATACCATATAGTTTAGGTATACAGTAGCTATACCATGTAGGCTTGTATAAGTACTCTCTACGATGTTCACAGAATGTTGAATCACACGAGGATGTATTTCTCAGAACATATTTTTGTTGTTAAGTGATGCATGACTGTATTCTCTCTGCCCCTTTCTCTTTCTTCTCTTTCTGAGGTACCTAAAATGTATATGTTGGCCCATTTGATGGTGTCCCACAGGTCTCTTAGTCTCTTCATTTTTTTTTTTTTTTTTTTTTGAGACAGGGTCTCACTCTGTCACCTGGGCTGGAGTGCAGTGGCACAGTCACAGCTCACTGCAACCTTGACCTCCTGGGCTTAAGCAATCCTCCCTTCTCAGCCTCCTGAGTAGCTGGGACTGCAGGTGTGTGCCACCATGCCTGGCTAATTTTTGTTTTTGTTTTTATTTATTGTAGAGACAGGGTTTTGCTATGTTGCCCAGGCTGGTCTTCAACTCCTGGGGTCAAGTGACCCACCTGCCTCGGCCTCCCAAGGTGCTGGGATTACAGGTGTGAGCCACCGCACCTGGCCTTTTTGTTAATATTTCTATTTCATTCATACATTATTTTCTTGACTTCTTCCATGTCTTCCTTTAGTGCTTGAGTTCTTTAAGATAATTGTTTTAAAGTCTTTGTCTAGTAGCCATGCCATCAAGGTTATTTTTAGGGAAAGTTTCTTTTTTTTTTTTTTTTTTGAGACAGAGTCTTGCTCTGTCTCCCAGGCTGGAGTGCAGTGGCATGATCTCGGCTCACTGCAACCTCTGCCTCCCCAGTTTCAAGTGATTCTCCTGCCTCAACCTCCCAAGTAGCTGAGATTACAGGCGCCCTCCACCATACCTGGCTAATTTTTGTATTTTTAGTAGAGACAGGGCTTTCACCGTGTTGGCTAGGCTGGTCTCGAACTCCTGACCTCAGGTGATCCGCCTGCCTCAGCCTCCCAAAGTGTTGTGATTATAGGTGTGAGCCACCGCGCCCAGCTTTTCAGAGATAGTTTCTGTTGATTTATTTTTGTTTTCCTTTGAATTGGCCATACTTTCCTGTTTCTTTGTATGCCTTGTGAACTTTTGTTGAAAACTAGACATTTGAATCTAATAATGTGGTAACTCTGGAAATCAGACTCGCCTCCTTCCCCAGGGTTTGCTGGGTTTTGTTTTTCTTTTCTTTCCTACTGTTGTAGGCTGTCGCTTTCCAAGGCTCAGCTGGGGTGTAAACATAAGGTCTTCTTGGGACTCTTCTGAGTCTTTCTTTGGCATTTATGGTCACTTTCTAATTTCCCCAGTATATACAGTTGTTTTGAATGTCCTAGCCTTTCATGTTTGGCTCCTAAGAAGAGAAAAAGAGAAAAATTAAGAGGGAAAAAAGGCACCAGCTCTTTACATCCCTGGAAGTCACTTCAGCCAGAGGGGGAGGGGCTTGCAACAATGTGGGGAGGGGCCATGACAGTGGCTGCTGCTGCTTCGTCTGCCCCTCAGGAGCCATTGCTGCTTAACAAGTGACCACAAACTTCATGACTATCTTATCATCTGGCCGTTTCTGTGGGTCAGGAGTCCTGGCACAGCCTAAGTGGATCCTCTGGCTGAGCACCTCTCACAAGGCTAATGCCAAGGTGTTTCAGCCAGGGCTGCATTCTCATCTCAAGGATCGACTGGGGAAGGATGCGCCTGCAGGCTCCCATGCTTGTTGATGAAATTCAGTTCCTTGTGGGCAGTTGGACTGAGGGGCCCCCATGTCTTGCTAGATGTCAGTTTTGCTACATGAGCCTCTGCATGAGCATCTTGCATCTTGCTACATGAGCATCTTGCAACATGGCACTTAATTCATCAAAGCCTGCAGGGGAGAGAGTCTGCCATCAAGACAAAGGTAGCAATCTTATTTTTTATTATTATTTTTTTTGAGATGGAGTCTTGCTCTGTCGCCCAGGCTGGAGTGCAGTGGCCCAATCTCAGCTCACTGCAAGCTCCGCCTCCTGGGTTCACGACATTCTCCTGTCTCAGCCTCCTGAGCAGCTGGGACTACAGGTGCCCACCACCACGCCCGGCTATTTTTTTTGTATTTTTAGTAGAGATGGGATTTCACTGTGTTAGCCAGGATGGTCTCGATCTCCTGACCTCATGATCCGCCCGCCTCGGCCTCCCAAAGTGCTGGGATTACAGGCGTGAGCCACCACGCCCAGCCAGGTAGCAATCTTATGTAACGTAATTACAGGAATGATGGACATCACATCCCATTACCTTCGCTGTGTTCTCTTGGTTAGAAGCAAGTCACAGGTCCCACCCACACTCAAGGGGAAGGAACTACACAAGGCATGAATACCAGGAGCAAGGATAGCCAGGGCCATTATAGAGCTTTCCCCCACAGCACCATAAATTAGTCACTGATTCAAAGCATATACTGCATCCCATAAGATACAATGATATATTCTCAGGATACAATCTCCCAACTGGCACTGCAACCAGGTCTTAAGGCCACTAAACCATTCTATCATGCCAGCTCCTCTTGAGCCAGGGTACCTAGTAAGACCAGTGCATTCCATGGGAAAGAAGTTAGCTGGAAAATAAGTTCCTTAGCATCAATGTTGTGTATGTTACCATGATGTGGAATAAATATTTCATTTATTTATTTATTGAGACAGAGTCTTGCTCTGTCCCCAGGCTGGAGTACAATGGCATGATCTTGGCTCACTGCAACCTCCGCCTCCCGGGTTCAAGCAATTCTTGTGCCTCAGCCTCCTAAGTAGCTGGGATTACAGGCGCCTGCCACCATGTTGGGCTAATTTTTATATTTTTAGTAGAGATGGGGTTTCATCATGTTGGCCAGGCTGATCTAACTCCTTACCTCAAGTGATCCGCCTGCCTTGGCCTCCCAAAGTGCTAGGATTACAGGTGTGAGCCACTGCACCTGGCCGGAATAAATATTTTATAAACTCATGGTGGCACGGGCAACATCATTGCAGTCAAGAACAAATTCATATCTAGAATCCATTCCTCCAGTGAGGACACGCAGTGCCCCTTCATGATGGAAAGGGTTCAGTGTGGTCAGCCTGCTGGCAGGTGGCTGAGCCCCCGGAAGTGGAGCCATGCTGGGGGCTCAGTGTCCATCTCTGCTGCTGGAAGGTTCAGTGTTCAGTGGTGGCAGCCTTGGGAGGAGGAAGCTCTATGTTGTAGAGCCCATGCAAAGCCCCCATCTCTGCTGCTGCTCATTGATAAAGCATGAAGGTGGCTGGAAAATGACTGCCATCCACAGTGCGTGGCGTCGTCCTCCTGATGATCCCTCTTGGTACGTTCTCCCCAAAATGCATGACCCTGGTGGACATTTGCAAAGGTGCACAACATCTTCACATTCTGTGCCGTCCACCCACATCCTCTTTCCCAGATATGCTTCTTACCGATCTCCCAAGCCTGCTCTTTTTGGTATCTAGCCAAACCATTAACTACCGCCAGGAACAAAGTCAATATTTTCTTCCATGGATCTCTTAGTCCCGACAAAGTGGACAACAAAATTCACAGCTCAAAGTGCTTCTCATTGTCAGGCACACTCCTGACTTAAGGCTGGAGCTCAATACACCACGAGGGACTGTCTGAGAAGCAGGGCTGCTTTTCTTTCCTTGTCAGTCAGGTGATCATGAGGAGCTTTCCATGATGCCATTTGTGTGGATCAAGAGGGAGGAGGTGATGGAGGAGCATCCCGTGTCACAGGCATCTGAGCTGCCAGGACCTTCGCAAACCCAGTTTCTTATGTTTCATCTTCATTCGGTGATGAATTGCTGGTTCACACGCCCAACCTCCTGGCTTGGTGGGTCTGATACTGTCGGTTCATGATGACTACCCCAAATGGTGGTGTTATTGGGAGTCTTGTGGTTACGCATCAGTGCTCGCCAGGGCCCCATAGAAAACCACAGGTTTTTTCTCAAAAGAAGAATAGCTTAGGCTCACGCCTGTAATCCCAGCACTTTGGGAAGCTGAGGCAGGAGGATTGCTTGAGCCCAGGAGTTTCAGACCAGCCTGGGCAACACAGTGAGACAGTGTCTCTATTAAAAACATTTTTAAAAAAAATAGCTGGGTGTGGTGGTGCACACTTTTAGTCCAACCACTTGGGAGGCTGAGACAAGAGGACTGCTTGAGCCTTGGGAGGTCAAGGCTGCAGTGAGCTGTGATTGCACCACTGCCCTCCAGCCTGGGCGACAGAATAGGACCCTGTCTAAAAAAAAAAAGTTTTATGCAGATGAGGGCATGACTTTGCTCTAAAACTCTAGGGTTGGCCAGGCACGGTGGCTCACACCTGTAATCCCAGCACTTTGGGAGGCCAAGGTGGGTGGATCACGAGGTCAGGAGATCGAGACCATCCTGGCTAACATGGTGAAACCCCGTCTCTACTGAAAATACAAAAAATTAGCCGGGCGTGGTGGCGGGCACCTGTAGTCCTAGCTACTCGGGAGGCTGAGGCGGGAGAATGGCGTGAACCCGGAAGGAGGAGCTTTCACTGAGCCGAGATTTCGCCACTGCACTCCAGCCTGGGCTACAGAGCAAGACTCCATCTCAAAAAAAAAAAAACTCTAGGGTTCTGTGCTGTGATTTTCTTACTGGGTTTCTCCAGAAGCTTCAAACAGTATTCATATGTGCAACTGACAATCTGAGTGTCACTGATCTATTGAGTCATAAGGCTCAAGTGGTGAAGCAGGTGGCATTGAATGCTGGTCTTACTGCAGAGCCTTTTCTTGCCCAGGGGCCAACTGAAAGCCAGCAGACCATGAACTATTTAGTGAATGGGTTGCAGGGCTCCAGTGTTGCCTTTGAAAAACCACATAGGCCTGCAGATATGCCTGGTTTATAGTGGCAGGTAGTGTAAGGTACACAATGTGTCTTTCTTTCTTTTTTTTTTTTTTTGAGACGGAGTCTCGCTCTGTCACCCAGCCTGGAGTGCAGTGGTGTGATCTCAGCTCACTGCAAGCTCTGCCTCCCGGGTTCATGCCATTCTTCTGCCTCAGCCTCCCAAGTAGCTGGGACTATAGGTGCCCGCCACCACGCCCGGCTAATTTTTTGTATTTTTAGTAGAGATGGGGTTTTCACCATGTTAGCCAGGATGGTCTCGATCTCCCGACTTCGTGATCCACCCGCCTTGGCCTCCCAAAGTGCTGGGATTACAGGCGTGAGCCACTGCGCCTGGCCACAATGTGTCTTTCATCTTAAAATTTTTTTTTTAGAGACGGCGTCTCACTGTGTCACCCACTCTGGAGTGGCAATGATCATAGCTCATTGCAGCCTAGAACACCTGGGCTCAAGCAATTCTCTCACCTCAGCCTTTTGAGTAGCTGGGATTTTACAGGCCACTGTGCCTGGTGTATTTCCTCTTTTAGGCAATATTCTAACATGCCCCAGGCTATTGGATTCCTAGAAACTTCACTGACATTGTAGGACCCTGAATTTTCATGGCTTGAAAATGTTATTTCTTACTCAGGCATCCAAGATATTTGCTACTCTGTGTTCATTTAGTCCAATCAGGATAAATTCACTAATATAGCGTATCAGTTCATGCTTGTGGGGGTCAAGACAATAAAGATGTCTGGATTAGATTACCTCAGAGAGTGGTAGCACTGACCCAGCAGTGAGACAAGAATGTGAGGGTGTTTTGTCAGCCCTATTATGTAAAAGTAAACTGTTTCTGGTTATCCTTGCAAATTATTATTTTTCACGTACTACAAGACAAAACAGGCTGGGCGCAGTGGCTCACGCCTAAAATCCCAGCACTTTGGGAGGCCAAGGCAGGTGGATCACCTGAGGTCAAGAGTTCAAGGCCAGCCTGACTAACATGGGAAAACTCCATCTCTACTAAAAATACAAAATTAGCTGGGCATGGTGGCGCATGCCTATAGTCCTAGCTACTTGGAAGGCTGAGGCAGGAGAATCACTTCAACCTGGGAGGCAGAGGTTGTGGTGAGCCGAGAATGCACCATTGCCCTCCAGCCTGGGCAACAAGAGTGAAACTCCATCTCAAAAAAAAAAAAAAAAAAAAGATGAAACATTTTATCTGGGTGAAGGGATGATTTAACTCATGAAACTTGAGAACACAAGAACAACAAAATTACTTTCCTTGAACATTTTCAGCTAGAATGACAAGGCATTCTCCTACATAAAACATTATAATTTTCCCACTACTCCAAAGGAATCCAATAAATAATTTTACAATGAAGGGGCCTGGATCAAAACTGGCAGTGACACCTGGCCCCCGACAAACATGAGTCACAGGTCCCTGTGCAGGTCCCAGCGTCCAGTCCTCCAAGAACCAGCACTGCCGGAGCCTCGCTGTGGTTTCTTCCTTCCCTGATGGGACCAGCTGGAGTTTCCAAGCTGCTTCACAGAGGCCAAAGATGACAACACGATTGGCGGTCAAAGCCAAGGTTTCCCTGCGCTGCCTTCGTCTTCTTCCCATGGCCTGGCCTGAGTGCTGCAGCTGGGCCCCAGGAGACGAGCTCCTCACCCAAGCTGGAGAGCATCTGCTGCACCCGCCATGCCGGGAAGAGCTCGGGGGGCTTTCTCCATAGCAATTCTTTGTGATGGGGTCCCAGTCGGTGGGATGAGGCCCTGGGATGAGGTCCTGCATTTGGCCGGACATGACTCAATACTGATCTTCGACTGCCATGAAGAGGTTCTGGAACACCACGATGCTCCAGGAGAAGCTCCTGGCTGGGCTGCAGGCAGCAAGAGACATGGCCAGCAGCCATCACAGCAGCACTGCTTCACACTGGGGATGTGGACGTTACAGCCCTGCACCAGCAAATCCCTCCTCTCACAAACATAGCCTGATGAGGAGCTTCCCTTGAACAGAGTTCTGGCACTGATTCCTTGGGCGACTGCTACTGCCCAGGTTAACCTGCACTTGCCACGGGCTGGGCTGGTCGTGGTCTTGAACCTGGAGGAGAGTCCTATGTCTCACTCCCGCTCTTCCTGCCTGAAGGTGCTGCCGAGGACATGGATGAGGATAGCCTGGGCAAGGGCCCCACATGTCCAACAGCCCCATCCTTGTGAATGATTATAGGGAGAAAAGCATTTTCCAGGCCAATGGTTCACTCCAGGTGCCAGGGGTCATGTTGATTTGGTCCGGAAAATATATCACATCTGTAGCAGCAGGTGCAGTTGGAATAGCCACCTGCTGAGCTTTTTGAAAATTCACAGACGTTCTCCAAGGATGCCTGCCTTCCGCCTCGCCCAGCTAGGGAGTCAGGTGGGGGCTGTGCTGGAGATCACCAGCCCTGCATCTTTCACATCTTTTGGGGGTAGCACTAACCTCGGCATTTTCACCAGACATGCAGATTTGAGTTCATTAACCTGGTAGGAAAGAAAAATTGCAGGGCTTCCATTTAACTTTTTATACCATGACAGCCGTAACCCTGTGGGTTGCAGAGCTGATGTGAGAATGCCGCCGGTTTCTGGGATGTCTTTTTAGCTACACGCTCAGGAGCTTGCAAAGTGACCACAGGCAGGTTCTGCAGAACTCCCAGGCCCAGCTCGAGATGAACTTGGACCACAATTGCATGATCCCCGACCATCAGCCTCCACTTTGACTGGTGGACCACCATGGTGTTTTGGGGCCCCAGAATTTGGCACTCACCAGAGTCAGTGTTCTGTGGGCCCTGAAAGCGCAGGATGTCGCCCTTGTGTGGAGCACCCCACTGAAGGGGCAGTGGCTCCTGTGGGAGGCTGGGAGGGCAAGTCCTGTGCACCTGAGAGCCCAGGGAGCCCGGCTTTCTTGTCAACCACAGGTGAGGACAAGGACAGGAACACAACCAAATCAGTTGCACAACTGTATCTTTTAGGGTCTGTCTCCTGGCACCTTCTGGTGCCAAGTACTGCATCTATCAGAGTACAGTCAGGAAACTGAGAACTTACTACATTTAAGTATTTAAAATTGTAGGGCTTGCATGGTGGCTCACGCCTGTAATCCCAGCTCTTTGGGAGGCTGAGGCAGGTGGATCGCTGCAGTGCAGGAGTTCAAGACCAGCCTGGGCAACATGATGAGATTTCATCCCTACCAAAAAAAAAAAAAAAAAAAAAAGCCGGCCGTTGATAGTGGCAGATGCCTGTAGTCCCAGCTTCTTGGGAGGCTGAGGTGGGAGGATCGGTTGAGCCTGGGAGCTGAGGCTGCAGTGAGCCCTGAGCATGCCACTGCAATCCAGCCTGGGCGACAGAGGGAGACCCTGCGTCCAAAATAAATACAATAAATACTAAAGTGTTTATGAAGAATGGCCAAACAGCTATTATAAGTCCAAAGTAACAAGAAGGACCCTGAGCTCCCACGGAGATGATTCCGGAAGCAGCGATGCCCCCGGGTTGGAGCAGAGGAGCAGCAGGGGTTTTCTGCGCTCGGCATCGCGGCGGGGCCCTCCCAGGAGCCGGTCATCGCCGCGCAGGCGGGCCCGGGAGAGGCGGGGCGCGGCCCAGCGCGGTGGCATGGGGCCGGCTTTGGACTTAGGAAGACTGCGCGGGGCGGGACCAGCTGCTGATCACAGGAGCAGCGCGGCCGGGACCTCCTGGTGCGCCGAGGACGGTCAGGGAGGCGCGCGGCCCCGAAGACCCAGCCTGAACTAGGGCGTCAGTGCGGGTTTTGCCAGGAGCAGCAGAGCGCGGGGCGGGGCCTCCTGGTGCGCCGAGGACGGTCAGGGAGGCGCGCGGTCCCGAAGACCCAGCCTGAACTAGGGCGTCAGTGCGGGTTTTGCCAGGAGCAGCAGAGCGCGGGGCGGGGACTCCTGGGGCGCCGAGGACGGTCAGGGAGGCGCGCGGCCCCGAAGACCCAGCCTGAACTAGGGCGTCAGTGCGGGTTTTGCCAGGAGCAGCAGAGCGCGGGGCGGGGACTCCTGGGGCGCAGATCCGGGTAGGGTTGGAGGTGGAGCCGTCCCCGGAGCCGCGCGCCCGAGAAGGGACCCGGAGCGTCTCCCGCGGGCGTCCTGCTCCTCTGGCGCCCCCCGCCACGCTTTACCCCCGGGGCCCCGCTCCAGCCTCGTGGCGGGACGGCCTCCCGTCTCCCCTGGGAGTCCCGGAGACGCCCGGCCCCTGCCTGCCGCTCCGGCCCCGGGAAGCTGCGCGCGGACGCGATGCCTCCGACTCAGACCCCGTCGGCTCCACTGTTTCTACCTTTCTGAGCCAACTTTTGTTTTTTACGTGTCCAAATCTTGTAATAGATTTATCTGTTTTTGAACAATTACATACTAACAGCCATAATGACAACTCGGCCTGGCGGGGTAACTCACACCTGTAATCCCAGAGCTTTAGGAGGCCTATGCGGAAGGATCGCTTCGGCCCAGGAGTTCGAGACCAACCTGGGCAACATAGTAAGACCCCAGCTCTACCAAAAGCATTTTTAAAAAAGCATTAGGTGCCTGTAGTGCCAGCTACTCCAGAGGCTGAGGTAGGAGGATCGCTTGAGCCCAGGGAGGTCGAGGCTGCAGTGATCTGAGATCATGCCACTACACTCCAGCCCATAAACATGGAGCCTTATAGCTATATGTAAGGTTTTAAAAATTAAATTTCAAAAGAAAATAAATTTCAATTTTTTTTGCAGGAAGTGTTACAGGATCTGCAATAAAAAGCATAACGTATATTAGGATAGAAATATATCCTAACATATGTGATGTATACATTCTCTCTCTATAGGGCAGATATAAAGAAGAGTGGGATAGATATTGTATTTCAAGGAGAGTAACACAGTATACCATTTCTACTTATTGAAGAGCTTGTGTGTGTCTAAAAAGTGTGATTATGGGTGTCCAATCATTTATGGTATTTGTATCCCATTGGCAAAGTAAGAGTTTACTTTAAAATGTATCAGTATACCAGAAATCTGATCCTTTGTAACCATTTAAACTTGTTAGGAAAAACTTTAGATGTCAGCATAGAAATACACCAGGTGTGGTGGCTGGCGCCTGTAATCCCAGCTACTCCGGAAGCTGAGGTGGGAGAATCGCTTGAACCCAGAAGGCAGTGGTTGCAGTGAGCCAAGACCGCGCCATTGCACTCCAGCCTGGGCAACAAGAGTGGAACTCCATCTAAAGGAAGGGAGGGAGGGAGGGAGGGAAAAGAAAAGAAAAGAAAGTTTGAGGACCACCGTGTAGACAGCTGGGTGTTCAGAGCTTTACCCAGGAGCCAGGCCCTGTGTGGCCAGCTGTGCCCATCTGCCAGGCATGCATCTCACTAGGCAGCCAGGGCAACCACTGCTTCCAAAAGCTTCCCAGGTCCTATCCCTGTGCCCTCATCAGCGTACTGCACTGTCAAGATCATCTCAGGGGTGTTGAGACCACCAAGCTCCCTGTGGACATAAGATGGGAAGATATGCTGATGCCACTTCCACGGAGGGGCAACTTGCTTCTGGTGAATGTTGATTGAGGAAGGAAAAAATATTTACCAGATCAGTCACTGCATAACAGGTGGTAAACTGTATTGATTTGTTTCATTAAGGAGAACACACTTGAAACAGCAGCTGCAAAGGGAGTCACCTTCTGATTAAGCTGACAATGACGTACACATTCCCCAAAACCACCATTTTCTAGTGAAATAAAACTGGAGAATGAAGTCTCAGACTGTGCAATTAGTCTATGCAATCCCCTCATGATGCTGTATTTTCTCTGACAGGCTGTTGTGGTAGGAAATTCATGACCCTCCTTCTTTTCTTTCTTTTCTTTTCTTTTCTTCTTTTCTTTTCTTTTCTTTTCTTCTTTTCTTTTCTTTTCTTTTCTTTTCCTTTTCTTTTCTCTTTTCTTTCCTTTTCTTTCCTTTCTTTCTTTTCTTTTCCTTTTTCTTTTCCCTTTCTTTTCCTTTTCTTTTTCTTTTCTTAAAACTGAGTCTTGCTCTGTCACCCAAGCTGGAGTGCACTGGCACGATCTCAGCTCACTGCAACCTCTGCCTCCTGGTTCAGGAGATTCTCCTGCCTCAGCCTCCCGAGTAGCTGGGATTACAGGCGCCCGCCACCATGCCTGGCTAATTTTTATATTTTTAGTAGAGACGGGGTTTCATCATGTTAGCCAGGCTGGTCTCAAAGTCCTGACCTCGTGATCTGCCCGCCTCGGCCTCCCAAAGTGCTGGGATTACAGGCATGAGCCACCGCGCCCGGCCTAGTTTTTCATATAATGATGGTAAGAATATGATAATGGTAGTTAACATCTGTTGAATGCTTATTGTGTGTGAAACCCTGCTCTAAGTATTTTATATTTATTAGCTGATATGGTTTGGTCCCCTCCAAATCTCGTATTGAAATGTGATCCCCAATGTCAAAAGTGGGGCCTGGTGGGAGGTGTTTGGGTCATGGGGGCAGATCTTTCATGAACGGTTTGGTGCCCTCCTCACCGTAATGAGTTCTCACTCTGTGAGCTCACAAGCTTGCATGAGAGCTGGTTGGTTAAACAGCCTGGCATCCATCTTGCTCTGCCACTTGCCATGTGGCACACCTGCTTCTCCTTTACATTCTACCATGAGTAAAGGCTTCCTGAGCCTCCCCAGAAGCTGAGCAGATGCAGGTGCCGTGCTTGCGCAGCCTGCGGAAGCGTGAGCCAAGTAAACCTCTTCTCTTTATAAATTACCCAGTCTCAGGTGTTCCTTTGTAGCAATGCAAAAACAGACTAACACATTAGCCAAGTGACCCTCCACACAGAAACAAAATCCACAAGCCCTAGAGGCAGAGCGGTTATCCCTCTTTTAACATATGAATACAGTGGGGACTTAACTGGTAATTTTTTGTTATACAAGATATGATAATTCATTTCAACAGAGTCACAAAAAGTCCCTCAAGCTTTGATTTGGGAATTTAAAAATATTTAGCTGATCTGGGAATAGAAGGATGATTCTCCTTCAAGGACTGTGCCGTTGTTTAAAGTTCTACACCCCTCTGATACTCTCAGCAGTAAGAGAACAGAGACAGGAAACATGCACTCCTATGGAGGGCCCGCCGGAAGGACTCAGCAGCAGAGGATTCCACCTGCACAGGAAAGGTAGACAGCTACTGGGTAGCAGAAAAACAACGAACAAAACCTGACTCATACAACCTGTAAGCAATGCCCCCAAATCAAAGGAAAAAGCTGCAGATCACAAGTCATCCAATATTCCAGTATCCCAGTATTCAGAAATAAACGTGCAGACCCGGCACAGTGGCTCCGGCCTTAAACCCCAGCACTCTGGGAAGTTGAGGTGGGAGGATCACTGGAGCCCAGGAGTTTGACACCAGCCTGGGCAACATGGTGAGACTCCGTCTCTACACACACACACACACACAAAATTAGTGCCTGTCGTCCCAGCTCCTCAGGAGACTGAGGTGGGTGGATCACCTGAGCCTGGGGAGGTCAAGGCTGCAGTGAGCCATGATGGCACCACTGCACTCCAGCCTCAGCAACAAAGCAAGACCCTGTTTCTAAAAAACAAAACAAAACAAAACTGAAAAAAGAAATAACAAATGTGCAAACATTTGATGAATAATCCAAATATTCCTCTCTCCATTTTTACAGGGGTAAATTTCCATAATTATGAAGAGGCAGAAAGAGATGGAGAGAGAGAATGTTATAACAGCAGAGATATTTTGTACATTTCATTTTAAAAATAAAATGTTAAATTTAACAAATGAAAATAAACTAGTGAAGCTCAAGGAATTGCTGGATGCATAAAAATCTCTTTTAAAAATTGTGTACAAAAGAACATATGTAATATATATGTGCCTTAGGACAATAGAATGTAAGAGCTCGCATGTCACCAATACTATTGCATCCCCACCTAACTCCGCTCCTCCCTGCAGTTGAATCCACTCTTACAAATGTGTTCACCATTCCCTTACTTTTAAAATATAATTTTCAAAAAATAAAATAAAAATTTCAAGAATCATATATATAGCCACGCCGGGTTTGTTGGCTCATGTCTGTAATCCCAGCACTTTGGGAGGCCAAGGCGGGCAGATCCCTTGAGGTCAGGAGTTCAAGACCAGCCTGGCCAACGTGGTAAAACCCTGTCTCTACCAAAAAATACAAAAGTTAGCCAGGCATGGTGGCGCATGCCTGTAATCCCAGCTACTTGGGAGGCTGAGGTGGGAGAATCACTTGAACCCTGGAGGCCCAGGTTGCAGTGAGCCAGGATCACACCACTGCACTACAGCCTGGGAGACAGAGTAAGACCTTGTCGCAAAAAAAAATAATAATATATTTATGATTATATATAATCCTCTCATCCTCACCCAATCTGAGAATGTCTATCTTTACACTTGGCAAAATTACTGGATATGAAATGAGCCCCCATGGTAATTTTAGTTTGCATTTCATGGAATGTGTTTTCAAAGGTTTATCAGCCAATCCGTTTTCCTCTTCTGGGAGATGCCCGTTCATCTCTCTGCCCATTGCTCTATGGATTACTTACCTGTTTCTTTGACACATGCAGAAGTTCTTTAACAGGTTTATGTGTTGCAAATTTCTTTTCCAAGTTTATATGGTTTTTCACTTTTGGTATGTTATTTTTAGAGAAGCAGAAGTTTTGCATTTTGACACGCTTTCGTAGTCTTTTCCTTTATGGTATATAAAGTACGTATTTTAAAAGTCATCCCTTGTTTTATGTAGCTGTGGTTCATGTTTGTGGCTGTTTAGGTGTCTGTTATGTGCATATAACATTACTGATTCATTCTACTGCTGGTAGACATTTGGATTATTTGTAGATTTTGGTTTTAAAAATAATACTAGCATGGATTTTCTTGCACATGTCTCCTGGTGCACACATCCATGCATTTTTGGGGGCACGTACCTGGGAGAAAGGTTGCTGAGGCACAGGTGTGCCAAGCCTTCTGCTGAAGTGGGTGTTCTGATTTCCCTCCCCACGGCAGTGTGGGAACCGGTGTTCTGCAAGCCTCCGTGGGTAGTGGCAGCCTCTGTCTAGCAGGTGTGCGTGGTATTAGGTGAGGTTTTAGATTGGATTTCCCTGGTAACTAATGAGATTAATCACATTTCCATATATTTATTGGCCACTTGGGTAGGCTCCTGCGTGCATTCAAGTATGTTACTAGTTCTCTATTGTGCTGCTGCCTTTTTTCTTATGGTTTTGTAGTATTTCCCAATATATTTGGAATACAAACCTTTTGTCAGTTACATGGATTGCAAATACCTTCTCCCACTCAGTGGCTTGCATTTTTACTTTCAATGGTGTCTTCTCATGAATAGAACTAACTGATTTTTGCTGGGCATGGTGGCTCATGCCTGTAATCCCAGCACTCTGGGAGGCCGAGGTGGGTGGATCACCTGAGGTCAGGAGTTCAAGACCAGCCTGGCCAACGTGGCGAAACCCCATCTCTACTAAAAATACAAAAATTAGCCAGGCATGGTGGTGGGCCCTTGTAATCCCAGCTACTTGGGAGGCTGAGGCAGGAGAATCACTTGAACCCGGGAGGTGGAGGTTGCAGTGAGCCAGGATCGAGCCACTGCACTCCAGCCTGGGCGATCGAGCAAGACTCCGTCTCACAAAAAAAAGAAAAAAAGAAAAAGAACTTACCGATTTTAACGTGTTTTCTTTTGGGTATTTTTTGTAGTGGTCTCTGAAATAAATCTTTCCAGCTCCAAGTTCCTGAAGCTGTTCTCCCGTGTGATCTTCTACAGGCTTTATGGTTTTGCCTTCCCGTGCGCTCACCAGTCCATCTGGAACTGCCTGTTGTGAATGCAGTAAAGTAGCAGACACCTGTCCTCTCTCTCCTCATACAGGTTTCTGATTGGACCCCACCACTGACTGAAATCTCCATTCTTCCCCACGGCTCTGTAGGCCCCCTCGCCAGGAAGCGCCCACATGCCCGGGGGCTGTTTCTGAACCCACGGCCGCTGGTCTCCGTGTGAGAACATCGCACTGTCTTCACCGACATGAGGTCCTAATATCAAGAAGAGCAAGTCCTCTCACCGAATTCTTCTTTGGATTATTTGCCATTCTTGGCTCTTTCGCAGATACATTCCAGAATCACTTGGTCAATTTTCATACAAACAAAGCAAAACAGCCCTGCTGGGTGACCTTCAAACCTATAGCTCAATTGTGCTGAGTGTCACCTCTATAGCAGTGGCCGCTCAATCTGTGAATATGGTATCTCTCTCCTTTTGTTTTTTGTTTTGTCTTAGTGCTTTTCAAACATGTTTTATGGGTGTGTGTGTGTGTGTGTGTTCGCTCATGTGTATAGAGATCTTGTGTGCATCTTTGTCAGATTTAATCCTAGCATTTGACAGTTGTTTCCCTTTTTATTTTCAAGTAGTTTTGGTCTCGCAGAAAAGTAATAGAATCAGTGTGGGGATCTTCCATAGATGTATAACTTACCCAGCTTCCTCTAAGGTTAATGTCTTACATAGAGACAGTACAAGGATCAGAACCAGGAAATCAACACTAGCATAAAACCATTAACTAAAGACCTTCCTAAATTTCACCAGTTTTTCCAGGATGCCATATTGCATTTATTTGCAGTTTCTGCACAGTTACCTGCAGTCTGTAACTGTTCCTATAGTCATGACTTTTCTTTCACGACCTTGACACTTTTGAAGAATGAATCTGGGTGTGGTGGTGTGTACCTGTGGTCTTGGCTACTCAGGAGGCTGAGGCTACCACCAGCCAAGATCGAGCCACTGCACTCCAGCCTGGACGATGGAGCGAGACCCTTTTTTTTTTTTTGAGACGGAGTCTCGCTCTGTCACCCAGGCTGGAGTGCAGTGGCACAATCTTGACTCACTGCAAGCTCTGCCTCCCGGGTTCACGCCATTCTCCTGCCTCAGGCTCCTGAGTAGCTGGGACTACAGGCGCCCACCACCACGCCCGGCTAATTTTTTTTGTATGTTTAGTAGAGACAGGTTTCACCATGTTAGCCAGGTTGGTCTCGATCTCCTGACCTTGTGATCTGTCCGCCTTGGCCTCCCAAAGTGCTGGGATTACAGGTGTGAGCCACCATGCCCGGCATTTTTTTTTTTTTTTTTTTTTTTTGAGACAGTGTCTTGCTCTGTCACCCAGCTGGAGTGCAATGGCTCGATCTTGGCTCACTGCAACCTCCACCTCCCGGGTTCAAGTGATTCTTCCTGCCTCAGCCTCCCCTGTAGCTGGGTTACAGGCGCCGTCACCACACCCAGCTAATTTTTGTACTTTTAGTAGAGACAGGGTTTCACCATGTCGGCCAGGTTGGTCTCAAACTCCTGACATCAGGTGACCCGCCTGCCTCTGACTCCCAAAGTGCTGGGGTTACAGGTGTGAGCCACTGTGCCCGACTGAGACTCTGTTTCTAAAAATTAAAAATAAAATAAAGCAGAAATGATGTTGTGTTTTTGACGTACATCATGTCATGGGACTTGCGGTGCGGGAACGTCTCACCGCTTGTGACGTTGCCCTCGATCACTTAGTGGGGGGTTTCCACTGGGTTTCTCCTTTGTAAATGTACTGTTTTCCTTTCGTGGTTGATACTTATCTTGGGGGAGATATACTGAGACAAGAGGAATTGTGCTTCTCTTCAAACCCCTGCCCACTGAAACGTGTGTTGGCGGACATACGTCGGCGGCTGTCAGCTGCAGCCGCTGCACTTCTTGTGTGCCCAATGGCAATCTGCTCCTCCCCTGCCCCCTCCTACACCCATTGATGGGATTCTACTTTCCCTCCACGCCCTCTGGTGTGTATTTAATCCTTTATTTCTATCACTATGGACTCACTGACGTTTATTTTGTGGGCTTAATCCAAGTATATGATAGTTTTTTGATGCTAATTAAATATCATATTAAATTTTCTTTTTGTTGCTTGTGTACAGAAATACACTTTGTATGAGGTTATATTCAGAACCTTCCCAAGATTGCTTATTGATGATAATCATTTGTGATGAGTTCTTTTGGATTTTTATGTGCATCATCTGCAAATGAAGATGACTTTGACTGTTTGCTGTCACTCTTTGGAGCTGGGCCCCTGTTCCCATCAGGGTTATTTTATTTCGTGAAGGTTGTGATTCTGACCCAAATAGGGCTACCAGATAAAACAGGGCTCCCATAAACCGGGACATCCATTTAAATTTGAATTTCTCATATATACATATTGTATATGTATAATATAAAAATATATTTTACTGAGACAGGGTCTTGCTCTGTTGTCCAGGCTGGAGTGCAGTGGCATGATCATGGCTCACTGCGGCACTGACCTGGGCTCAAGCCATCTTCCCATCTCAGCCTCCTGAGGAACTGGGACTACAGATGCGCACCACCACACCCAGACAATTTTTAGTTATTTGTAGAGACAGGGGTCTCCCTACGTGGCCCAGGCTGGTCTTGAACTTCTGGGCTCAAGTGATCCTCCCACCTTGGCCTCCCAGTGTTGGGATTACAGATGTGAGCATTGCACTTGGCCCTATATATATATATTAAAAGAGAGACAGGGTCTCACCACGTTGTCCAGGCTGGCCTCAAACTCCTGGGCTCAAGCAATCCTCCCATCTCAGCCTCCCAATGTGCTGGGATTACAAGGCCACCACACTTGGCCTAAATTTGAATTTCAGATAAACAGGAATAATTTATTTAGTGTATGTCCCCCAGATTGCATCCTGTTTATTAGCTAAATCTGGCAACCCTAAACCCAAGCCATACACAGTGCTCTAAATGCAGGTCTGTCCCTTGGCCCGTTCTCTGCTGAGCAGCTGACCTTTTGTTCCGGGCCAGGCCCGGCCCACCTGCCTGGTGGTGGGACCACCCTGCTGCACTGTTTTGGAGACCTCATTCTTCACTTCCACAGTAGCTTTCAACGCCGTCAGACACTTGTTTAAAAAACACTTTGATTTCGTCTGTCTTCTCTGTTGCTGTCACTGGGAAGGCTGCACCTCCTGCCCTGCCATCTCCGCTGCAGAACCAAATACTCTTCCTGGCCTACTGTTTTCCCTGCAGAATTTTGTGGACACTGCTTCATTTTCTTCTAACATAAGAGTTTCTGTAAAAAGCCTTAGGAGGTGGGCGTGGTTCACAGGCGTGTGCCTGTGGTCTCAGCTACTCGGAAGGCTGAGGTGGGAGGATTGCCAGAACCGGGGAAGTGGAAGCAGCAGTGAGCAGAGATTGTGCCACTGTGCTGCATCCTGGGTGACAGAGTGAGACCCCATCTCAAAAAGAAAAAAGCCTCAGAGAGGCGGACTTTCCTGTCATAGGCGCTTTGCTCTTTCTCCTCGGGTGCTTGGAAAACATTTTGTTTTGAGGCTCAACTTCACTGAGTTATGTCTGATGCCCGTTGTTCATGCCCTTTTGTTTTCTGGGATTTTTTCCCCCTTTTGTCTTAAGATTCATTTCAGGATTTCCTGGGTTTTATCTTGAGTGTTTGCTCTTTGTTTGCATTGTCAGTCTCTGCATCCTAGACGCACGTTATTCTTACGACTGTATTATCTCTGTCCACTGCCACTCGGTGTCCCGCCCTCCTGACGGCGACTCTCCCTTTATTCTCCTTCGCTGTGATTTTCCCACATGCACTCAGCTCTCCACCCTGCCCCCGCTGGCTGCTCCGGTCCGTGTCCTGGGCCTGCAGGGCCTTCCGCCTCTCCCAGTCTCGCCTCATCCCGCCATTCTGTCCATGCCCCCTGGGAGCCTGGTTGTGGGAATCGTAGTACTTGGCTGCCCAGCGGGCGCACCTGTGGAGACCCAGCTGAGCTGCCTGCTTGCTTCTGGCCTGGGCTCCCGTGGCCTTCTGCACAGCTGTGGCTCCCTGCTGGGTACCCGCGTGGCCCGACAGCCTCGCCACCTGTGCCCTGGTACAAGTCACACCTACGGGGCGCACGCTGAGCGTTCACTGTGGCGGAAGCGCCACAAGCGCCCCATTGCTAGTCTGCTAGAAAGCTGCCAGTATCGTTCCACGTTAGAGCAAGGGGCTTAGGCCGGGGAGGCTGAGTGGTACCCGGACTTCCCCAGGCCACTAAGGGCAGGGCTGGGCCCGACGGCCTCTCCTCCGCCCCCTCCTCCTGCGAGGCGGCTGCAGGCTCGGGCTCAGCGCTCCGTTGCAGCCGCGGTGCGGCGAGGGCGAGACCGAGTCCGGAGAGGACGGAGCTGCCTCTGGGGACCCTGGGTTCCGCGCTCTCTTCCGAGTCCAGCGGGGCTGTGATGAGCCCTCCCAGGCCTGGGGCCTCCCCGCTCAGCCCAGCCTTCGCTCGCTGGGGCCTGGATGCAGGAGGGGCTTTCGGCTTTCAGGGAAGGGAGTCCCGCGCGGGACAGCACCGCGTCCTCACCGTTCCTTGGGGCTCCCGAGCTGCGGGCTCGGCGGGGCTCGCAGGGTCCCCGGAGGCGTGGGCGGGGGAGGTTCCCGCAGACCTGGGTCCTCTCCCCGTCCCGGGCTTTCGCGCAGCCTCCTCGTTCGGCCTCTGAGGGCGGGAACCCCGGCTCGGCCGCCTTGGGGGCTTTGAGAGCCGTTTGGGTCCTTCTGTGGGGGCGGGGCCGGCTCCACTCCCAGGGGCGCAGCAGACGTGGCTGGAGGCGAGAACGCGCCCCCGTGAGCCTCTCCCCACCCCAGGGCCAAGCGATCCAGGGCGCTTTCCGGCAGCTCCGGGCCAGGAGGGAGCTCGCCCGCCGCCGGGAGGAGCGCCGGGAGTACCTGGAGCAGATGGAGAAGCTGCAGAGGGAGGTGAGGACGGGCGGCCGCAACCCCCAGGGGCCAGGGCAGGCAGGAGGAGGAAATGGCGAAGCAAGGTGCGTGGGGTGGGGGGTGAAGCTCGGGTTGGGCTCCGACCTCAGAGGCGTGGACCGTGGCCTCGGGGCTCGGGGCGGTGGCGCGGAGCGGGCGGTGACTTCGGCGGGCGCCTCCCAGGCCTACTTCGCCCTGGTGCGCCGGGAGCAGGAGGCCGCGCGGCGGCTGCGCGAGCAGGAGGAGGCGGCGCAGTGGGAGCGGCGGGAGGAGCTGCAGCGTCGCCGCCGCCTGCTGGACGCCGCCTTCGACGGGGACGTGGGCGAGATCCGGGCGGTGCTGAAGGAGGTCAGCGGGGGCGGGGAGAGGGCGAGGGCGGGGGTTGGGGTTGGAGTGGGAGGAGCGGGGAGCCGTGACCGCGGCGGGCGGCGCAGGTGGAGCAGCTAATGACCCGCGAGGGCGTGGGCCATGACGAGGCAGGCAAGGCGCGGCGGCTGCAGCGACGCGTGGCTCTGGTGGAGTGCGAGGACAGCCACGGGAACACGCCGCTGTCCGAGGCGGCCGCGGGCGGGCAGTCCCTGGCCATCCAGCTGCTGGCCGAGCTCGGCGCCAGCCCCAACAGCAAGGTGGGCGCCGTGGGCTGCGGGCCGAAGCGCTGAGGGACGCGGTGCAGGACCCTCGGGGGCCTCCTTCCCCCAGGAACAAGGCCTGGATCTTGCTCAGGGAGCCCATCTTGAAGGGCGCTTTCGGTCGGACGCCGCTGTACCGTGCAGCCTTTGGGGGCCACCTGGCAGCTGTGGAGGTGCTTCTGAAGCTCGGAGCAGACCCCCGGGTGTACGCAGAGGACAGGAGCACCCCTGAGCAGGTGTGGACCCCAGAGATGTGGGTGCCGGGAGGTGTGGGTACCGGGAGGTGTGAGCCCCGGGAGGTGTGAGCCCCGGGAGGTGTGGGTACTGGGAGGTGTGAGCCCCGGGAGGTGTGGGTACCGGGAGGTGTGAGCCCCGGGAGGTGTGGGCTGTAGGGACCAGCCCCACAGGGTCGGTGGGTCTCTCCCCGTGTGCGGCGACCAGAGAGTGTAGAAATAAAGACACAAGACAAAGAGATAAAAGAAAAGGCAGCTGGGCCCAGGGGACCACTACCTCCAATGCTCGGAGACCGGTAGTGGCCCCGAATGTCTGGCTGTGCGGTTATTTATTGGATACAAAGCAAAAGGGGCAGGGTAAAGAGTGTGAGTCATCTCCAGTGATAGGTAAGGTCACGTGGGTCACGTGTCCACTGGAACAGGGGGCCCTTCCCTGCCTGGCAGCCGAGGCAGAGAGAGAGAGAAGACAAAGACAGCTTAGGCCATTATTTCTGCATATCAGAGACTGTTAGTACTTTCACTAATTACTGCTATCTAGAAGGCAGAGCCAGGTGTACAGGATGGAACATGAAGGTGGACTAGGAGCGTGACCACTGAAGCACAGCATCACAGGGAGACGGTTAGGCCTCCGGATAACTGAGGGAAAGCCTGACTGGTGTCAGACCCTCCACAAGAGGTGGAGGAGCAGAGTCTTCTCTAAACTCCCCCGGGGAAAAGGTGACTCCCTTTCCCGGTCTGCTAAGTAGCGGGTGTTGTTCTTTGACACTTTTCGCTACCGCCAGACCACGGTCCGCCTGGCAATGGGCGTCTTCCCAGACGCTGGCGTTACCGCTAGACCAAGGAGCCCTTCTGGTGGCCCTGTCTGGGCATAACAGAAGGCTCGCACTCTTGTCTTCTGGTCACTACTCACTATGTCCCCTCAGCTCCTATCTCTGTATGGCCTGGTTTTTCCTAGGTTATGATTATAGAGCAGGGATTATTATAATATTGGAGTAAAGAGCAATTGCTACAAACTAATGATTAATGATATTCATATATAATCATATCTAAGATCTATATCTGGTATAACTATTCTTGTTTTATATTTTATTATACTGGAACAGCTCGTGTCCTCGGTCTCTTGCCTCGGTGCCTGGGTGGCTCGCCGCCCACAGTGGGCCAGGCAGGTGTAAGTCTGGCAAGTGCGCACCCAGGCAGGGCAAGGCTCACCCGACCGGCTCTGTCTCTGAAAGCTGGCAGAAGCCTGAGTGGCTTGCTGGAGCCGTTTCCTAGCCCCGCCGTACCCCATTCCCTTCCTGGAAGTCCTGACTTTAAAACCTTGTCAGTCTGCAATGGAAGTGGCAGCGACTCCCATTTTGTGAATGCCTTTGGTGCCGGATTTTGTGTCATTTCCTTCCATGCTTTGCCTGAGGAAGTGGTGTTACTGATGGAGAAACTGAGGCTGGCAATTCCAGGGTTGGCAGAGCTCATGGTACTGGGGGCAGCACGGGCAGCACGGAGTGTCAGCACTCCGGTTTTCCAGAGAGCTTGAGCCACACAGCCCAGCCATAGAGCTCCTGCCTAGAGCCTTTGGGCCGTCTGGCCGGGCGTGATGGCTCACGCCTGTAATCTCAGCACTTTTGTAGGCTGAGGTGGGTGAATCACTTGAGCTCAGGAGTTTGAGACCATCCTGGCCAACATGGTGAAACACCATCTCTACTGAAAATACAAAAATTAGCTGGGCATCGTGGCACACACCTATAGTTCCAGCTACTTGGGAGGCTGAGGCAGGAGAATCGTTTGAACCCGGGAGGCAGAGGTTGCAGTGAGCCAAGATGGCCCCACTGCACTTCAGCCTGGGCGAGAGAGTGAGACTCAAAAAAAAAAAAAAGACAGAGTCTGCCCTGGGCCAGGCTGGAGACACAATGTCTGGACCTGTCCTAGGCCCAGGAGTGGGGTGGGGTGAGGCTGACTCCGCCTGTTGGAGCAGTGGCTGGAAAACCAGACCACGAACCTCGCCTGTCTTAGTTTCATTTAAAACAACTTAATCTGAACCCCAGTCCCTCTCCCATCTCAGTCATTATGTTCCCCCACCCCACCCCTAACCTCGCCCCACATCCCACACAAATCTGGAGGTGATGTCTGGAGTCTGGGTTGTGCCTCGGGCCCACGGCAGACACCTGGGAGATGCATCCACTGGACTGCTGCCAGAGTCTTTGCCCAGCTAGGGACCCACCCCCAGACTCCCCTCCTGTAGGTGCTGCCTGGGAGCCTGTCCTGCCCCTCTCTTCTTTCTCCTTGTCTGCAAAGGGTCCTTCTTCCTGGGCTGGAGGGGAGGGGCAGGGCCGAGGCGGTGGGCTTAGGGAGGGGCTGAGGATACGGTGAGGCATCCAGAGGTGCAAGTGGGAGTCAGGGGTGCTGGGGTGTCCAGCAGACCTGCTGCCTAGGGCATGGCGGCCCGGAGAGCTGAGAAGGGCAGCAGCTGGGGGTGCTGGGGGAGCCCTTGGGTGCCAGGGGACCGTGTGTTCACTCCATGGTGCTGGAGCGTTGGCCATCCACAGACAAAGGGATTAGTGTGGACCTGAACCACACACCTACAAAAAATTACCTCAAAGTGGATTATAGATTTAAATGTAAAGGGTAAAACTACAAAACTTTTAGAACACATAGGAGAAAAATCTTTGGGGCCTAGGACTTGGAGGGATTCTTGGACATGAC
This sequence comes from Symphalangus syndactylus, assembly GCF_028878055.3. Lineage (NCBI taxonomy): Eukaryota > Metazoa > Chordata > Mammalia > Primates > Hylobatidae > Symphalangus > Symphalangus syndactylus. Next base: position 142,592,347 of record NC_072429.2, read on the forward strand.
ACAAAAAGCACAATCCACAAAAAAAAAAACCACACTGACAGACGGAACTTCATCAGAATGTAAAATGTTTGCTTTGTAAAAGATCTGTCAAGAAGAAGCGAAGTCACAGGCAGCAGCAAACACTTGTGAACCACGCATCGGACAAGGGACATGTATCTAGAACATAGAAAAAACTCACATCGCAACAACAATAAAACATACAATCTAGGTATAAAATGAGCAAAGACATGAAGAGAAATTTCACCATAGAGGATCTAATGATGGCAGATGAACACCCGAGGAGGTGCTGCACACCAGCTCACACCTCCCAGGACAGCCCAGGTCAAGCTAGTGCTGGGGCCGAACAAGGGCAGTGATGTGGGGAAGCTGGCCCTGCCACACCTCACTGGGGGGACGCAGCACAGTACAGCTGCTCTTGCAAATAGGCGTTTTCTTAAAAAGCGAACACATTTACCATGTAACACAGCATCAGACTCCTAGATATTTGCTCCAGTAAAAGGAAAACTAAGTCCACACAAAAATGTGTACACAGATGTTCACAGCAGCTTTATTTACAATAGCCAAAGAGTGGAAACGACTCAGATGTCCTCCAGCAGGCGAGTGGCTCCACAAGATGGGTGCATTCCTGCCACGAAACACGCTGGCAATAAAACGGTGTGAACACATGATCCATGCAACAACTAGCAACGTGGAGAAACTGGAAGGGAGCTTCACAGAGTGGGGAGAAGGTCACAGACTGCGTGCTCCATTCATGTAACACACTCACATGACAACATTGTGGAGACTGAGGACAGATCAGAGGGCTGCAGGGGTTACAAATGGGAGCGAGGGCAGGAAAAGTGGGGAGAGATGGGGCCGACTGGGCAGGAGTAGCACAAGAGACCCTTGATGTGATGAGACAGTCCTGTATCTTGATTACGATGGTCGTAACGCAAAACTGCACATGTGAGAAAATTGTAATGATACACACACACACACACACACACAGACACACACGAGTAGATGTGAAATAGCTGAAATCCACTGTAAGCCCTGTAGATTGTACTGTGTCAATATCCTAGTTTGTATGTTGTACTATAATTATGTAAGAAGTCATCATTGGGGGAGCTTTTTAAGGGTATATGGGAACTCTACTATTTTTGCAACTTCATGTAAATCAAAATAAAAATTCAAAATAAAAATTTAGTAAAATTACCAGGCATGCTAAGACACACACACACACACACACACACACACACACACACGAAAAATGACCCAGAGTGAAGAGAAAAATCAATCAAAACAGACTCAGGGATGACACAGGAGATGGAATTAGTAGACAAGAACATTAAAAGTTATTATAGCTGAGGCCAGGTGCTCTGGCTCACACCTGTCATCCCAGCACTATGGGAGGCTGAGGCGGGCAGATCACAAGGTCAGGAGTTCGAGACCAGCCTGGCCAACATGGTGAAACCCCAGCTCTACTAAAAATACAAAAATTAGCTGCTGGACGGGGTGGTACGCACCTGTAATCCCAGCTACTTAGGAGGCTGAGGGAGGAGAAGTGCTTGAACTTGGGAGGCAGAGGTTGCAGTGAGCCGAGATCGCGCCACTGGGCTTCAGCCTGGGCGAAAGAGTGAGATTCTGCCTCAAAAACGAAAAAACTGTAGCTGTGTTACACACACACACACACACACACACACTCACTCATAAACTTCTAGAGATGAAAACTGCAACGTCTGAGATGAAAAATACATTGATACACTGGATGGGATTAATGGAAGATACAGATTAGACACTGAAGAAAATTAGTTAATCTGAAGATATAGCAATAGAAACTATCCAAAATGAAACAGAGAAAAAGAAGATTGAAAAAAATTGAGCAGGGCCGGGCGCGGTGGCTCACACCTGTAATCCCAGCACTTTGGGAGGCTGAGGCGGGCGGATCATGAGGTCAGGAGATTGAGACCATCCTGGCTAACATGGTGAAACCCCGTCTCCACTAAAAATACAAAAAATTAGCCGGGCGTGGTGGTGGGCGCCTGTAGTCCCAGCTGCTCGGGAGGCTGAGGCAGGAGAATGGTATGAACCTGGGAAGCGGAGCTTGCAGTGAGCCGAGATCGCGCCCCTGCACTGTAGCCTGGGCGACAGAGCGAGAATCCGTCTCAAAAAACAAAAAAAAAAAAAAAAAAAAGAAAAAAAATTGAGCAAAAACGTTTGTTTCCAAGATGGAGTAACAGGAACCTGATTTATCCTCTCACTTCAAACAAGAACAAATCCAGGACAGAATATAGGAAGCAGAGGTTTCCAAGACATTGGATATCAGGCAACAAATCAGAGATCTCCAAGAGGCTGGAAATAAGCAAAATGAGCCCTAAGATTGTCCCAGTTTACCACCTTGACAGAATTTTCAGGGTGCAGTATAGGAAGGGAACCCAGACAGAGCCAGGCATATTCTCTGAGTTAAGGAGACAAGAATTCAGAATTCAAGGATACTGAGGCAGCAGGAGATCACAAGTGCCAGAGGGAAGGCAGCTGAAGAAAGAAAGAACCCTAGAGACATGGACACAATCCTCTTTGGTCATTCAGTGGGATCTCTTGTGGTCTTTAGTTGTAGCTAATAAGGCAGTTGAATATTTAATGGCTCCTCTACATGAGGAAACTGCTCAAGACTGGGGAAACGGGCTTCTGAGAAGCATGAAGGAAGCAGTGCCTGCTCCCGTCAGCCAGAGTGAGAAATCTCATGATTCATAGGGTATTGGGTGGAGTTCTCAGAAGGAGCTTGGCTCAGTGGTGAGGGATCATTATTCCTAGAATAAACGCTGTTCTGGTCCAGCCTAATCAATTATAAAGCAAGACCCAGAGGATGAAACACTCTAAACAACTTAACTGTATCCCAGAATAAAATTCAAGGATTTACGGAGATACAAAAACACAGCTCCTAACAAGGCAAAATGCATCATGTGTGGCATTCAACCAGAGATTACCAGGCATGCAAAGAGGTGGAAAAATATGACCCATAATGAGAAAAGCCAATTAAGACAAACCCAGAACTGACACAAATGTTAGAATTAGCAGATATTAAAACAGATATTATAACTGTATTTCAGATCTTCAAAAAAAATAAAGACATGGAGAATATAAAGACCAAACTGAAATTCTAGAGATAAAGCTATAACGTCTGAAATAAAAAGCTCCCTGGATGGGACTGATGTCAGAATAGATGCTGCAGAAGTACTTATTAGTGAATGTGATAACACAGCAATAGAAACTACCCAAAATAAAAACACAGAACAAAAATCCCCCAAATGGGAAGAGCATTAATGAGCTGTAGGACAGTTTTTATAAAAACTTTTTATTTTATGGATTTAAGGGACATCAGTGCAGCTTTTTTTGTTGTTGTTGTTTTGATTTTTTTTTTTTTTTTTTGAGCCGGAGTGTCACTCTGTGGCCCAGGCTGGAGTGCAGTGGTGTAATCTCGGCTCACTGCAACCTCCACCTCCCGGGTTCAAGCGATTCTCGTGCCTCCGCCTCCTGAGTAGCTGGAATTACAGGTGCCCACTATCGTGGCTGACTAATTTTTTATATTTTAGTAGAGAGGGTGTTTCGCCATATTGCCCAGGCTGGTTTCAAACTCCTGAGCTCAGGTATCCACCCATCTCAGCCCCCCAAAACAGCAAACGGCGTGTTGGAAACTACGAGTGAGGGTCGGTGGAGTGACGCGTGGGGAGCCTCACGGGAGAGGCCTGGCGGCCCCGTCATCCTGGAGTTCTGGGTCCAGCGGAAACAGCGTTCAAACATGAAGGCAAAATAAACACTTTCAGACATACAAGAGCTGAAAGAATTCATCACCAGCAGACTCACACTATAAGAAATGTTAACGGAAACCCTCCTGGTGGAAGGAAAGGTGCACGATATGGCAATATGGCTCTGCACAAAGGTGTGAGGCACCAGGAAGGGAGCCCCATGGAAATGCGGAAGATAGTGTCTTATTTGCATTGACTTAGAATATAGTTGAAGAAACAAAAATAATGGTGGGCCAGGCGCAGTGGCTCACGCCTGGAATCCCAGCACTTTAGAAGGCCAAGTTGGGAGGATCGCTTGAGCTCAGGGGTTGGAGACCAGCCTGGCAACATAATGAGACTCCCTCTCTAGACACACACACACACACACAAATTTAATTCGCCAGGCAGGGTGGCATGTGCCTGTGGTCCCAACTACTTTTTTTTTTAATTTCTTTTTTTTATTAATTTTTTTTTTGCACACAAAACAAGAAACATTTTCTAAAAATATATACAAACAAAAATATGCATATCAAACATATTAGGAAGGTTGCACATGGGAAGACGGGGAATAGAAATGGGGGGTGGGAATTAAAGAAAATAGAGAGGGACTTTGTATGGATCAATGATAATAACTCAATCCTCTATTTGACAAGAAGGAGCAGGAAGAGGAAGAAAAAGAAAGTGGGATAAAGGATCAGAAAGGGAGGAAAATAGAAAAAATTAGAGTATGACTCCAGGGTAGACCTGTTTTGTTGTCGCTGAGTTGGTCGGTTGGTTTGTCTGTTGTATTTTTCATATGTTTCGCCATGTTGGCCAGGCTAGTCTCGAACTCCTAGCCTCAAGTGATCAACCCACCTCGCCCCCCAGAGTGCCGGGACCACAGGCGTGAGCCACCACGACCAGCCCCCACATTGCTTCTGGCCTCCGTGGTAGACCTCCCAGACGGGGTGGCTGGGCAGAGTCGCTCCCCACATCCCAGATGGGGCGGCCGGGCAGAGGCGCTCCTCACTTCCCAGACGGGGCAGACGGGCAGAGACGCTCCTCACTTCCCAGACGGGGCGGCCGGGCAGAGGTGCTCCTCACATCTCAGACGATGGGCGGCTGGGCAGAGACACTCCTCACCTCCCAGACGGGGCCGCTAGGCAGAGGCGCTCCTCACATCCCAGATGGGGCGGCCGCACAGAGGTGCTCCTCACTTCCCAGACGATGGGTGGCCAGGCAGAGGCGCTCCTCACTTCCCAGACGATGGGTGGCCAGGCAGAGACGCTCCTCACTTCCCAGACGGGGCGGCCGGGCAGAGGCGCTCCTCACTTCCCAGACGGGGCGGCCGGGCAGAGTCGCTCCCCACATCCCAGACGGGGCGGCCGGGCAGAGGCGCTCCTCACATCCCAGATGATGGGCAGCCGGGCAGAGACGCTCCTCACTTCCTAGATGGGGAGGCCGGGCAGAGGTGCTCCTCACTTCCCAGACGGGGCAGCCGGGCAGAGGCGCTCCTCACATCCCAGACGATGGGTGGCCGGGCAGAGGCGCTCCTCACTTCCCAGACGGGGCGGCCAGGCAGAGGCGCTCCTCACATCCCAGATGATGGGCAGCCGGGCAGAGACGCTCCTCACTTCCTAGACGGGGAGGCCGGGCAGAGGCGCTCCTCACTTCCCAGACGGGGCAGCCAGGCAGAGGTGCTCCTCACATCCCAGACGATGGGTGGCCGGGCAGAGGCGCTCCTCACTTCCCAGACGATGGGTGGCTGGGCAGAGACGCTCCTCACTTCCCAGACGGGGCGGCCGGGCAGAGACGCTCCTCACTTCCCAGACGGGGCAGCCGGGCAGAGACGCTCCTCACTTCCCAGACGGGGCGGCCGCACAGAGGCGCTCCTCACATCCCAGACAATGGGTGGCCAGGCAGAGGCGCTCCTCACTTCCCAGACGGGGCGGCCAGGCAGAGGCGCTCCTCACATCCCAGATGATGGGCAGCCGGGCAGAGACGCTCCTCACTTCCTAGACGGGGAGGCCGGGCAGAGGCGCTCCTCACTTCCCAGACGGGGCAGCCGGGCAGAGGCGCTCCTCACCTCCCAGACGATGGGTGGCCGGGCAGAGGCGCTCCTCACTTCCCAGACGATGGGCGGCCGGGCAGAGACGCTCCCCACCTCCCAGACGGGGCGGCGGCCGGGCAGAGGCTGCAATCCCAGCACCCTGGGAGGGCAAGGCAGGCGGCTGGGAGGCGGAGGCTGCAGCGAGCCAAGACCACACCACCGCACTCCAGCCTGGGCAACACCGGGCACCGAGTGAGCGAGCCTCCGTCTGCAGTCCCAGCACCTCGGGAGGCCGAGGCGGGCAGAGCACTCGAGGTCAGGAGCTGGAGACCAGCCTGGCCAACATGGCGAAACCGCGCCTCCAGCCAAAGGACAAAAACCAGGGAGGGGTGGTGGCGCGCGCCCGCAATCCCAGGCAGCCCGCAGGCCGAGGCAGGAGAATCACGGGAGCTGGAGGTAGGGAGTGTGCAGCGAGCCAACGGTACTCCAGCATGGGCAACAGAGGGAAGAAGGGAAGGAGGGAAGGAAGGAGGGAGGGAGGGAAGGAAGGAAGGAAGAAAGGGAAGGAAGGAAGGAAAGGAAGGAAGGAAGGAGTCCCAACTACTCGGGAAGCTGAAGGGGGAAGATCACTTGAACCCAGGAGATGGAGGCTGCAGTGAGACGTGATTGTGCCACTGTCCTCCAGCTGGGCGACAGAGCAAGACCCTATATAAGACACATACACACATATATATATACACACATATATTATCATATGTATACATATACACATATATACATATATATACATATATACACAAATTATCATATATACATATATTATCATATATATATACACATATATATGATAATAATTGGCTGGGCACAGTGGCTAACACCTGTAATCCCAGCACTTTGGGAAGCTGAGGTGCGCAGATTACCTGAGGACAGGAGTTTGATACCAGCCTGGCTAACATGGTGAAACCCTGTCTCCACTAAAAATACAAAAATTAGCTGGGCATGGTGGCGGGCGCCTGTAATCCCAGCTGCTCAGGGGGCTGAGGCAGGAGAACTGCTTGAAGCCGGGGGGCAGAGGCTGCAGTGAGCTGAGCTGAGATCGTGCCACTGCACTCCAGCCTGGGCGACAGAACAAGACTCCATCTAAAAAACAACAACAACAAAAAAAACCACCAAAAAAAATCCCAAGATATACCAGAAAGGCTGGGAGGGGTAAATGGAAGTGTATTGTCTCAAGGTTCTTATATGTGCAATGGTTTAATATCATTAGAAAGTAGATTGTGACTATTTACAGCTGTATACTCTAAAGCCTAAAGTAACTACTACAATCTCAAAAGAGTTGGAACTAATAAGCCAACGAAGGAGATAAAATGGAATTCTTAAAAAATATTGCCAAAGAAGTCAGGAAGGCCGGGCGCGGTGGCTCACGCTTGTAATCCCAGCACTTTGGGAGGCCGAGGCGGGCGGATCACGAGGTCAGGAGATCCAGACCATGGTGAAACCCCGTCTCTACTAAAAATACAAAAAATTAGCCGGGCGTGGTGGCGGGCGCCTGTAGTCCCAGCTACTCGGAGAGGCTGAGGCAGGAGAATGGCGTGAACCCGGGAGGCGGAGCTTGCAGTGAGCCGAGATCGTGCCACTGCACTCCAGCCTGGGCGACAGAGCGAGACTCTGTCTCAAAAAAAAAAAAAAAAAAAAAAAAAAAAAAAAGAAGTCAGGAAAAGAGGAAAAGGAAAGGAACCTCTGGGGCCAGTGGGAAACGTATCAATCCATATCCATATCAATAATCTCATTACCCATGGACATTCTAAACACCCCAGTTAAAAGATGGATTGTCGCCAGGCGCGGTGGCTCACACCTGTAATCCCAGCACTTTGGGAGGCCGAGGCGGGCGGATCGCCTGAGCTTAGGAGTTTGAGACCAGCCTGGGCAACACGATGAAACCCCGTCTCTACTAAAATACAAAAAATTAGCCAGGCATGGTAGTGGGTGCCTGTAATCCCAGCTACTTGGGAGGCTGAGGCAGGAGAATCACTTGAACCCAAGAGGCGTAAGTTGCAGTGAGCTGAGATCGCGCCGCTGCACTCCAGCCAGGGTGACAGCGAGATCCGTCTCAAAACACAAAGAAAGAAAGAAAGATGGATTGGGCCGGGCGCGGTGGCTCACGCCTGTAATCCCAGCACTTTGGGAGGCCGAGGCGGGCGGATCGCCTGAGCTTAGGAGTTTGAGACCAGCCTGGGCAACACGATGAAACCCCGTCTCTACTAAAATACAAAAAATTAGCCAGGCATGGTAGTGGGTGCCTGTAATCCCAGCTACTTGGGAGGCTGAGGCAGGAGAATCACTTGAACCCAAGAGGCGTAAGTTGCAGTGAGCTGAGATCGCGCCGCTGCACTCCAGCCAGGGTGACAGCGAGATCCGTCTCAAAACACAAAGAAAGAAAGAAAGATGGATTGGGCCGGGCGCGGTGGCTCACGCCTGTAATCCCAGCACTTTGGGAGGCTGAGGCGGGCGGATCACGAAGTCAGGAGATCGAGACCATCCTGGCTAACATGGTGAAACCCCGTCTCTACTAAAAATACAAAAAAAATTAGCCGGGCATCGTGGCAGGCGCCTGTAGTCTCAGCTACTCGGGAGACTGAGGCAGGAGAATGGCGTGAACCCGGGAGGCGGAGCTTGCAGTGAGCCGAGATCGCGCCACTGCACTCCAGCCTGGGCGACAGAGTGAGACTCCATCTCAAAAAAAAAAAAAAAAGATGGATTTTCATTTTAGATTAAAAAAATGTAGCTAACTATGTTCTACCTATAAGAAACAAACTTTAAATGTAAAAGCACAAATAGGTGAAAATTAAAATGATAAAAACAAATATGCCAAGATAACACTAACAGGACGCTGAAGTAACTGTATTAACATCAAGTAGATTTCAGAAAAAAGTATGTTACTAAGGATAAAAGAGTCATTTAATAATGACAAATGTAGGAATTCATCATGAGGACATAAAAATCCTAAATGTTTATGCAGCTACTAACAGGGTTTCAAAATGCATGAAGCAAAAACTATGAGAACTACAAGGAGAAATAAAGAGATCCACAATGATAGTAGGCGATTTTGCCATCTCTCTCTCTCAATAATTGATGAGACAAGTAGACGGAATATCAGCGATGACACAGAAGAGCTGAACCACGCCATCCATTGTCATCGCTCCATCTTTCATCGATCGTTGTTTCCATACATTCACCCACTTCATCCATCTCACCCCAGTATTGGTTTGCGCTTTTGTCAATTCACAATTATCTTATTAACTTATGAGTCATTTATTTATTTATTTAGAGATGGAGTCTTGCTCTGTCGCCCAGGCTGGAGGGCAATGGCGCAATCTCACTGCAACCTCTGCCTCCCGGGTTTATGTGGTTCTCCTGCCTCGGCCTCCAGAGTAGCTAGGACTACAGGCATGCGCCACCATGCCCGGCTAATTTGTTTTTTTGTATGTTAAATAGAGACGGGGTTTTGCCATGTTGCCAGCTGGTTTCGAACTCCTGACGTCAGATGGGCTGCCTGCCTCGGCCCCCCAAAGTGCTGGGATTACAGGTGTGAGACACCATGCCCAGGCATGAGTCATTTATTTATAAACTTATAAATAAATGTATAAGCTTATATATAAATTTATGAACTTATAAACATATATAAATTTATAAACATAAACTATCCACTCATTAATGTGCCCATTCCACCCTTATACCATGTTTAAATAATTATTCACTTATTTATCTACTATTCATTCAGACATCCATTCATCCATTCATACACACATTCATGCTGTTTACTTGACAGAAAATTATGAGAAAGCAAGGAAGGACTGTGTCTCGTTCACCCCTTAATCGTATGCCCCAATATTGGTTGACCATGATAGGCACTGAAACATTTTGTTGAACAATGAATTCATCCATCAATTCATCCATCCAGTTGCTCAACTAACCATTTGCTTATCTCATTTATCCATTCTTTACACTCATTCATCTATTAATTTTTCATGTATTAGTTCATCATTTAATCAGTTCATTCCATTAATCTAATCTTCATTCTCTTATAGTTTAATTCATTAATTTACTCATTCATTCATCATTTATTGCCTATTCGTTAAGACACTCATAAGTTCACTCGTTATATTATCCTTTTATTTTCTCTCTTCATTCATTTTCCACCTACTCCAGTTCTTCCACTTACAGACAGAACTTTGGCAAGTTCTGAAGCTTATTTGAATCTGTTTCCATATATTCAGAAATAGGACTAATAACAGCTTTTTGAAGATTCATGAGATAATAAATGAAATTCCTTGGCACAATTCCTGGCACAGTCAGTTCTCAAGAAATGGTAGCTATTATTATTTTAAATGAGTATCACAATTTCTTTTAAGTTACAAAATCATTGCCTTATTCATATGTCTGTTCACTCTTCCATCCTATTTATCTAGTTATCCATTCATCCCTTCTCTCATTTTAGCCACTCCTTGATTTTATACATCTTCGGACTTTCCTTTTTTTTTTTTTTTTTTTTTTTTTGAGATGGAGTCTTGCTCTGTTGCCCAGGCTGGAGTGCAGTGGCGCGATCTCGGCTCACTGCAAGCTCCGCCTCCCGGGTTCACGCCATTCTCCTGCCTCAGCCTCCCAAATAGCTGGGACTACAGGCGCCCGCCACCACGCCTGGCTAATTTTTTGTATTTTTAGTGGAGATGAGGTTTCACCGTGTTAGCCAGGATGGTCTCGATCTCCTGACCTCGTGATCCGCCCGCCTCAGCCTCCCAAAGTGCTGGGATTACAGGCGTGAGCCACCGCGCCCGGCCGGACTTTCCTTTTTAATTACAAATGACATACAGAATATTGCACAAATCAAAGTGTGGCTCAATTATTTACCACAAAGGAAATACTCACGTAATAACTACCTGACTCAAGAAATAAAATATCACCAGAACACCACACCTCTCCCCAGATAATCATATCCTGAATTTTATGGTGCTTGCTTCCTTCTTTTTTTCAAGTTACAAAACTTTACTGAAATACGTATAAAGTTCCCAGTTTAATCCTCTCAACAAACCTGATTGTAGTATTATTAATATTCCTACATTATATACAAAGACTTTATTATATACAAAGAAACTTAAGCACAGAGATGTTAAGTCATCTTTTTTTAACTTTTAGGTTTGGGGGTACATGTGAAGGTCTGTTATGTAGGTGAAATAGTCATGGGGATTTGTCATACAGATTATTTCCTCACCAGGAACTAAGCCCAGTACCCAGTAGTTTTCTGCTCCTCTCCCTCCTCCCACCCTCCACCCTCAAGTAGACCCTAGTATCTGTTGTTTCCTTCTTTGTGTTCCTAAGTTCTCATCCTTTAGCCCCCATTTACAAGTGAGAACATGCGGTGTTTGGTTTTCTGTTCCTGCGATAGTTTGCTGAGGATAATGACCTCCAGCTCCATCCATGTTTCTGCAAAGGACATGATCTCATTCTTTTTTATGGCTGCATAGTATTCCACGGTGTGCATGTACCACATTTTCTTTATCCTGTCTGTCACTGATGGGCATTTAGGTTGAGTCCATGTCTTTGCTATTGTGAATAGTGCTGCAGTGAACATTTGTGTGCATGTGTCTTTATGGTACACTGCTTTATATTCCTCTGGGTATGTACCCAGTAATGGGATTGCTGGGTCGAATTGTAGTTCTGCTTTTAGGTCTTTGAGGAATTGCCATACTGCTTTCCACAGTGGCTGAACTAATTTACACTCCCACCAACAGTGTGTGTGTGTTCCCTTTTCTCCGCAACCTCACCAGCACCTGTTATTTTTTGACTTTTTATAGTAGCCATTCTGGCTGGTGTGAGATGGTATCCTCATTGTGGTTTTGATTTTCATTTCTCTAATGATCAGTGACATTGAGCTTTTTTTCATATGCTTGCTGGCCATATGCATGTCTTATTTTGAAAAGCATCTGTTCATTTTCTTTGTTCACTTTTTAATGGGGTTTTCTCTTGTAAGTTTGTATAAAAGCCTTATAAATGCTGGATGTTAGACTTTTGTCAGATGCATAGTTTGCAGATATGCTCTCCCATTCTGTAGGTGGTCTGTTTACTCTGCTGATAGTTTCTTTTGCTATGCAGAAGCTCTTATGTTTAATTAGATCCCACTTGTCAATTTTTGCTTTTGTTGTGATTGTGTTTGGTGTCTTTGTCATGAAATTTTTGCCCATTCTTATGTCCAGGATGGTATTGCCTACGTTGTCTTCCAGGGTTTTTATAGTTTTGGGTTTTATATTTAAGTCTTTAATCCATCTTGAGTTGATTTTTATGTATGGTGTAAAGAAGGGGTCCAGCTTCAATCTTCTGCATATGGCTAGCCAGTTATTCCAGCACAGTTTATTGAATATGGAGTCTTTTCCCCATTGCTTGTTTTTGTCAGCTTTGTTGAAGATCAGGTGGTTGTAGGTATGCAACCTTGTTTCTGGGCTATTCTGTTCCATTGGTCTATGTGCTTGTGTAGTACCATATTGTTTTGGTTACCGTAGTCCTGTAGTATAGTTTGAAGCCACATAACGCAATGCCTCCAGCTTTGTTCTTTTTGCTTAGGATTGCCTTGGCTATTTGGGCTTTTTGGTTCCATATGAATTTTAAAATAGTATTTTCTAGTTCTGTGAATTATATGCTTGGTATAATAGTTTGATAGGAATAGTGTTGAATCTGTAAATTGCTTTGGACAATATGGCCATTTTAATGGTATTGATTCTTCCTATCCATGAGCATGGGATGTTTTTCTGTTTGTGTCTTTTCTGATTTCTTTGAGCAGTGTTTTATCATTCTCATTGTAGAGATCTTTCACCTCCCTGGTTAGCTGTATTCCTAGGTATTTTATTCTTTTTGTGCAATTGTGAATGGGATTGCCTTTCTGATTTGGCATTCAGCCTGGCTGTTGCTGGTGTATAGGGATGCTAGTGATTTTTGTACATTTATTTTGTATCCTGAAACTTTTCTGAAGTTGTTTAGCAGCTGAAGGAGCTTTTGGGCTGAGACTATGGGGTTTTCTAGATATAGAATCATGTTGTCTGCAAACAGAAACAGTTTGACTTCCTCTCATTCTATTTGGATGCCTTTTATTTCTTTCTCTTGCCTGATTGCTCTTGCTGGGACTTCCAATACTATGTTGAATAGGAGTGGTGGGAGAGAGCATCCTTGTCTTGTGCCAGTTTTCAAGGGGAATGCTTCCAGCTTTTGCCCATTCAGTACGATGTTGGCTGTGGGCTTGTCAGTGCTTACTTTCTTGCTTTACTTTTTTTCTTTTTCTCTTTTTTGAGACAGAGTTTCGCTCTTGTTGCCCAGGCTCTGGAGTGCAATGGCATGATCTTGGCTCACTGCAACCTCCGCCTCCCAGGTTCAAGCAATTCTCCTGCCTCAGCCTCCTGAGTAGCTGGGATTACAGGCACGTGCCTCCACACCCAGCTAATTTTGTATTAGTAGAGACAGGATTTCTTCATGTTGGACAGGCTGGTCTCGAACTCCTGACCTCAGGTCATCTGCCCACCTCGGTCTCCCAAAGATGTGAGCCACCATGCCCGGCCTCTTGCTTTTCTTTATCTATTCTTTTCTTTACTACCTCATTAAATCATCCCTCATTTATTCATTCATTTTGTCATCCTCTTACTCATTCATCTATTCATTCCTAAACATGAGTGCCTAAATAATATAGCTTTGTTTCACTGTGTTTGAGCTTCATGTAAATGAATTTATATGGCAGCTGTTGTTTGGTATCTGGCTTCTTCTATCACAGGCTATATTTGTAAGATTCAGTCTTATTGCCTGTAGCTATAGTTCGTTCACTTTCATTGTTGTTGAGACTTTAATTATATAAATGTCTGCAATATATTTATCCATTTTACTGCTGATGAATGTTCAGTTTGTTTCCAGGCTTTGGTTATGATGCTGCTATGAACATTCTTGTATGTGTCTCTTGGTACACATGTGCAGTTTTCCAAAATGGTTGCACCAGTTTATCCGCTCCCACTGACGATATGTTACAGTCCCACTGCCCCATGCTCTCACAGACACTGTGATTGCCAGTGTTTTTTAATGCAGACTCATGGTGGATGTGTCCTGGTGTCTTACTGCAGTTTTACCTTGCATTTCCCTGCCAATTAATGAAGTTGAGAACTCTTGGGCATATTAGCCACTTAGCTATCTTTTTAAAAGTGGTACCTGTTAGCATTAGCGACCACTTTTCTCTGGGTTGCCTGATTTATTTTCCTTATTGCTCTGTGGACCTTATTTATATATTCTAGATCAAACTCCTTATCAATTATATGTATTATAGGTGTCTTCTGTCTTACTTGCCTTTTCACTCTCTTAATGTTATAATTTGATGGAAGATTTTGCTTTACTGTAGTAAATTTTATCATTCTTTTCCTTTATGGTTGGTGCTTTTCATGTCAGTTTAAGAAGTCTCTCCATTCTCCCAAGGACATAAAGATATTTTCTTGTGCAGTCTTCTACATCTTTCACATTTAGAGCCATCATCCCCTAGAATAGATTTCTGTGCGTTGTTTTGGTCCACCTTGTGCAAGGTCATGTTCAAGCTTGTTTATTTCTCATATGGATGCACAATTGTCCTGAGAGCACCCACAGTCTTTGTGAAAGACTGCCCTCACTCTACACCATCACCTGTGCCCTAAGTCAAGTGTCTATATACTTATAGCTCTGTTCTGGGATTGCTGTTCTGTTCCATAGGTCTATTGATCTATCCTGTGTCAATACCCATGTCTTGACTACAGCAGCTTTATAACAAGTCTTGTACCAGATAAAAGCAAGTCGTCCCACCTTATTTTTCTTCATGAGTGAGTTTTGGAAGGTTCTCAGTCATTACCTCTGTTTCTGCCCTTATTCTCACTCTCCAAAAATACAGATGGTAGATCTCACCATAGCCTCTACATTTCTGTATCAACCAGGATAGACTAGGATGTTGGTATGTTTTAGATCTGTGTCCCCACCCAAATCTCATGTCGAATTGTAATCCTCAGTGTTGGAGGAGGGGCCTGGGGGGAGGTGATTGGATCATGGGGGCTGATTTCCCCACGGTCTTCTCACAATAGTGAGTTCTCATGAGATCTGGTTGTTTAGAAGTGTGTAGCACCTCCCCCCTGCTCTCTCTTCCTCCTTCTCTAGCCATGTAAAATGTGCCTGCTTCCCCTTGGCCTTCTGTCATGCCTGTAAGTTTCCTGAGGTCTCCCTAGCCATACTTCCTATACAGCCTGCAGAACCATGAGTCAACTAAACCTCTTTTCTTTATAAATTACCCAGTCTCATCGCTTCTCGGCCTTTTGGCTAAGATCAAGTGTATAAATTACCCAGTCTCAGGTAGTTCTTTTTAGCCATGTGAGAATGGACTAATACAGATGTGCTGTGGAACATGCAGTCTCCAAATCTCAATGGCATAAAACAAAATGAGTTTTTTACTTATGCTACATGTCCATTGAGGGTTAACAGGGGGCTTCTGCTAACTGTAGTCTTTTAGGGACCCAGGCTGACAGAGCAACCACCATCTTGAATGTTGCTGGTCAGTATACCAGAGGGAAAGAGCTGAGGAGGGTCTAGCACAAACACTTCTACTTATAGCTCATTGGTCAGATCTAGTCATTTGGCTCCACCGAAACCACAAATTGGTCAGGAAGTGTAATCCTATACTATGTCTAGAAGGTGGAAGGATGGATATGTTTGACGATCAGCACTAGTAACTACTACAGTTTTTTTACCCTCTTTTCTATATTTTCCATCCTTTTGTTTTAGTTTGTTCTGGATATTTTCTTGTGACATGTCTTTCAGTTTACTAATTCTCTCTTCAGCTGCATCTAGCTAGTTATTAAATCCATGCACTTTGTTCTTAATTTTGGTTATTTTAATTTTCATGTCTAAAATTTTATTTGGTTCCAGCTCTCTGCTAAAATCAATCTAGTCTCTCTCTTTGAGCACAGTAAATATAGTTATTTGAAAATCTGTAGCTAACTCTAATATCCTGATCCCTTGTGGAGCTATTTCTATCATTCATAGTTTCTGCAGATTTTTGTTTATATTGCCTTGTATTTTCCTGTGCCTTTTTCTGTATCTTTTTTTTTTTTTTTTTTTTTTTTTTTTTGGAGACAGAATCTTCCTCTGTCACCCAGGCCGGAGTAGAGTGGCATGATCTCAGCTCACTGCAACCTCTGCCTCCCAGGTTCAAGCGATTCTCATGCCTCAGCCTCCCGAGTAGCTGGTGCTATCAGTGTGCAGCACCACATCAGCTCATTTTTGTATTTTCAGTAGAGACGGGGTTTTGCCATGTTGGTTAGGCTGGTCTTGAACTCCTGACCGCAAGTGATTTGCCCATCTCAGCTTCCCAAAGTGCTGAGATTATAGGCATGAGCTACCAGACCCAGCCTTTTTTATTTTTTATTTTCTTTGAGACAGGGTCTTGCTCTGTAACCCAGGCTGGAGTGCAGTGGTGTGATCACAGTTAACTGCAGCCTTGACCCCCTGGGTTCAAATGATCCTCCTGCCCCAGCTTCCCAAGTAGCTAAGACTACAGGCTTGAGCCACCATGCCCAGCTATTTTTTTTTTTTTTTTCTCTGAGATGGAGTCTTGCTCTGTCACCCAGGCCAGAATGCAGTAGTATGATCTCAGCTCACTGCAACCTCTGCCTCCCAGGTTCAAGCAGTTCTCTTGCCTCAGCCTCCCAAGTAGCTGGGATTATAGGCACGCACCACCACACCTGGCTAATTTTTGTATTTTTAATAGAGATGGGGTTTCACCACGTTGGCCAGGCTGGTTTCAAACTCCTGACCTTGTGATCTGCCCGCCTCAGCCTTCCAAAGTGCTGAGATCACAGGCATGAGCCACCGCGCCCGGCCTAATTTTTTTTATTTGTTTAGAGACAGGATTTTGCCATGTTGCCCAGGCTGGTCTTGAACTTCTGGGCTCAAGCAATCTGCATGCCTCAGCCTCCCAAACTGCTGAGATTACAGGCATGAGCCACCTTGCCTGGCCACGTCATATGTTTTATTGGTAGGAATCATTTGAAGCCTAGAAAGGTATTTTTCACTCTTTTTTCACTGAGGATTTAGGTTTTGCCATGTATTGGGGGTACCAGCAGTCTGGAGTCACTTCACCAACTTCAGGGATTAAGATGATTTGAAGCTAAGCTGAAGTCAACCTTACTCTGAGGTTACTGTCATTAGGACCCCAAAGTGAGGATTAAATTTGCATATTCATAAATTCCTTCACTCACCTACCCACGTTTATATTTGCAAATTTATATTTACAAATATAGACAGAATCATTGATAAATGTACAGAAGAATGTGCATAAATGAATATGTCTATATAGTCATCTCTCCTATTTATTTACCCATTTATGTGTCCAAACAAGCAGGTATATGCTAATGTATGAATTAACTCATCCGTTCATGATTAGCCCAGCCATTGGCCCAACTGACAGAAGACCTGAGCTGGGTGCTGTTCTAGGTACTTAGGGCACATCCTTGAACAAAACAAAGTCCCTTCCGTCACAACTCATAGTACAGTGGAGATACCAGGGCGGGCAGGGCTGGGCTGGAATTTTAAGAAAGGTGGCCAAGGTGGGCTTTGCTGAGAGGGTGACATACAAGGGAAAACTTGGAGGGGAGGGAATGAGAGCTGTGAACGTCTGAGGAGCTTCCAAACAGGAGGACTGGCCCGTGTAAGATCCTGAGCGGGACAAGGAAGCAGCCCCTGTGGCTGCCGGCGAATGAGGCACAGAGGCTGGAGGATTTGGAGGCTGATCGAGGAAGACAGGACCAGGAGAGGGCAGTAGCATGCAGTGAGCTTTATTCTGGTGGCACTTGGACAGGTTTTCAGGGAGGGCTTGACGCCTAGGGGAAACTGCTCAGAAGCAGGACGGGGCACCAGAGAGCTCCAGAGGGCAGCCCAGCCTGAAGGCTTTTGTAGCCCCAGGGTTTGTCTCATCCACCACTGGCAGATGTGGATTCAGTTTTGCAGGGTATGCAAAGCAAGCAGGGTCTAAATGTCTAGAAATGTGCATATTTGGGCTCTATTTAAAGCAAATGTCTGTGTAAAATTTTGATTTTGGCCCTGGTGGGCTTTGAACTTTTGGTCCTAGCTGCTGGGAAGCAGATCGCACAGGGCCAGTCCTCAGGCTGTGGTTAGCCTGTGGATCCATCAGGTGACCGTGGGGGTGAGTTTACCATGTGTCTCTACCCCCTGCATCTGTAGACAAATGCTTAAGTCGGCACCGGCTCAGCCAGGATGGTGGTTACCGGAGGCCACACCGCACCACTGCTGCTCTCCCTCTCGTCTGCTCTGTCTCCCTCTCTCCCGTCCATCTGTGAGTTCTTCCCGGTTCTGCCCACATTCAGTCTCCCTGTCTGCACTGGTCTGTGGCCAGTCTCCTGGAAGAGCTACAGGGAACTCATCCTTCCCCACCTCTTTCCCCTCATCCTGTCTTCAACCTTCCCACGCCACAAACCCTTTGCTCTGTGGGAATGCCGGCCGCTCACCCGCGCACCCCTAACGCAGTGCCTTCTGCCTACTCCATGGCCCGTGTCTGTCCACCTCCACCTGGCCCCGTCGCCAGGCCTGCCACACCTTCTCGGTGTGTTCTTGGTGGTGCCCACCTTCAGCCACCTGCTCTCCTTCTCCCAGGCCTCTGCTCTCCAGCCAGCAGCTCCTCGGGCCCTGACTGTTTCCCAGGCCTAATTCCGAGTATGAGAGTCTCCCTGCCCCACCCGGCCCTTCTCAGCTACCGCCTTGCCTCCTTCCGCTGTCATCCAGCTATTAGGGAGCTGGCCACACTAGACAACAGGCCCTGGTCACCCCTGCTTCCCAGAGCAGGAAAGGGCAAGTGGCATTCACACACGGAGCCACCCATGAACAGCCTCCTGGTCCAGTGTGAGGCCGGGCCTGGCCCGCCACCAGGCGCATGTGGACCTGCTCTGAGCTCCTGCTTTTCCTTCCTCCTCACTGCGACCCCTCCAAGCATCACCCCTGCTCCACAGACAAGGAGGGCCCGGCACAGGAAGTCAGGGACTCACCCAGGGCAGCTGGGCTTTGAGCTCGGCTCTCTGCACCCACTCCTTGCTCCTGGAGTGCTGGGGACTCAGGAGGGTGAGAGGCAGTGGCGGCCCCAGGGCTTGTGTCCTTCAGGCAGAGATCTGCGGGAGACCACAGAGGAGGGAGCTCCAGTGTGCACATCCTGCGGGCCAGCCTCCTACTCAGGAAGCAGCGGTGGCAGCCGAGGCCTCAGGCGTGTACTTGAGTCGACAGAGGCAGGAAGCCTGGGCC
Organism: Symphalangus syndactylus; assembly: GCF_028878055.3. NCBI lineage: Eukaryota > Metazoa > Chordata > Mammalia > Primates > Hylobatidae > Symphalangus > Symphalangus syndactylus. Next base: position 142,611,484 of record NC_072429.2, read on the forward strand.
AGGTCCTGGGGGAGTGAAGGGGAAGGAAGCCTTTGGAGGCCCAGCCACAGGAGCAGGTTCCTGCTTGGACTTGGTCAGGGAGCCCAGGAGAATTCCCAGTGGCCTGGGATTTGGGGACAGCAGCCCCACAGGGGCTCATGCTTTGGGGCCCACCACGCACCAGCTGTGAGCGCTGAGGCCTTTCTGCACAATGGCACCCTTTCTCCCAAATGGGAGCGCAACAGTTCCTCTCCAGGCTGAGAAGACTCAGAACACGCACCGAGTGCCCGACAAATGTCGTCTGTCACTAGGTGGCCTCGCTGGACACAGTGGTAAGCGTGCTGCGCTCGTGGGACCTGAGCCTCACGGAGGCCGTGCTCCAGAACATGGAGGCAGAGCAGCAGCGCCGGGCCCAGGAGGCCCAGAGGCACGAGGAGGCCGAGGCTGAGCGGTGTGGCAGGCAGGAGGGGTGTGGGAGGTGCTGGCGAGGGGCACAGGCACGGGGTGCTGGTGGGGGCGCTGGCGAGAGCCTCTGCCCCAGCTCATTCCCGCTCCCTAGTATGACCCTCAAGGTCCAACAGCTGGCCAGGAAGCAGCAGCAGTGTCACAAGGAGGTGAGTGTGACCTCAGGGAGGAGCCAGGAAAGGAGGAGGGAGAGCCCGATGGGGAGGAGGGGGAGCCGAGGGAGGGCCAGGAAGCTGGGGGAAGAGCCAGAAGGGGAGGTGCCCTCAGGCCCCTGGGCCAGGAGTGACCTGGTCGGAGGGTACTGGCCAGCCTCGCCAAGGCCCGCCCGTACAGCCACCCAGCTGCAACAGGCCTACTGTGAGCTGAGCCAGAGGATCTCAGAGCACAACCAGTGTGAGTGGAGGTGCACGGACAAGACCAAGCTCACGCTGCAGGTGGGGGCCCGTGGTGGACTTGCTGTGCCCCTGTGTCCTCAACACCCCTCCTTGTTCCAAACCAGCCCAGGGCTCCCCGCTCCCTGGCCTGGGGTTTTTCCCTCTCAAACACGGGGAGTCACCAGCCGACAGTGGCCTGCTTGGGGTGGGGTGGGGAGGAGGCTCGGGCAGGTGCCCTCTCCAGCCAGAGCATGGGGCAGGGCAAGCGACAGTCAGTGTGGCCGCCTCCTCCAGGCCATCAAGGACGCAGAGGCCCAGGTGGGCAGGCTGCGGCAGGAGGCCCAGAAGGCCGAGGAGGCACTGGCTATGGCCAGGCTGGAGCTGTGGGAGCAGACGCAGGAGGGTGGGCCTGGCGTGGGGCGCCGGCTGGGGGCTGGGAGATGCGGCCCGGGGCGGGGTCCGGCGTTGGGCTTGCCTGTCAGCTGCACTCTGCTACCCCGACGGGAAGAAGAGGCGCCCGGGCTGAAGTGCCAGGTCACCGAGCTGCACGACGTGCTGATGAAAGAGGTAGGCAGCCACATCCGTGCCGATTGCCGGTCAGTGCTCCTGGCCAGACGTGGGCGATTTGGGGTTTGGACAGACAGCAGTGACCTGATGGATGTCCCCAGGTGGCCTCTTGTCATTGACCCTTCGGGCCAGGTGGCCACCTTCCTGCGCTACCAGGACACCAACTATGTGGACATGGCGAACCCGGAGCACCTGAGGCCGGAGAGGATGCGGCTGGCTCTGCTGGGGGCTCTGCGGTGAGGCAGGCGGGGTGTCAGGTTCACCCCACCCCACCTCCCCGGCCCCACCCTGGCCTCACCAGCCTCATGAGGCAGGTATGGGAAGCCACTGGTGTTCGACCTGAGAGAGGTAGACCTGTTCCCAGTCGTGCAGCGGCAGCTGGAGGTGGTGCAGCCTGGCCTGGCGTAGGCGCTGCTGAGCCGCGCAGGAGAGGTACCTGTTGCTGCTGCCGCCCACGGGTGGGCCTGAGTGTAGCCCCACGCAGTTCCAGGAGCAGTGGCTGGAGCACTTCTGCCTCTTTCGTCACCAAGGTCCAGTGGCCGCCAGCTAAGCAGCTGCAGGTGCTGCTCCCAGTGCGCGTTCAGCTGCCAGGCACAGGCCTCTAGTGCTGGCCCCAATCCCAATAAAACCTGTGCCCCGGGGCGCGGTGCTGCATCTGTGCTGTGTGCGTGAGGGGCAGCGGTGGCGTGTATGAGTCCAGGGCCCTGGCAGTCTCGAGCCCCGGCCGGTGGACACGGGTTTGCAGGCACTTGGGGGAGGCCCTGCTGGGGATGGGCAGCCCGCCCGGCCGACCCGTGCGCAGTGAGGCGCAGGGGGAGACGTGGGAGGGACGGTGAGGGTGCAGCCCTCAGAGCTCAGCCTGGCCTCGGAGGGCAGGAAGGTCTGCGCTAGTGGGTGGGGGGTGGACAGGCAGACGGGAGGTAAAATGTAGTCAACTTTATTCTCCTTAAACCACAAAATAGAGTCTTTGGTTGTACAAACATCACTAGTTACAGTCTCGCCGAGGCCTCGGCTGGGGTGGGGCAGTTAGTCAGAGGCCAGAACCCCTGTGGGGTCTCTTTAAAATGCTAACACCCAGGTTAAAAGACTTGGGGCAAGGGTGGTGCTGGAGCTGGCAGGGGCCCCACCCCAAGTCTGGGGGAAGCGCCTGCTCCTCTAGGAGGGCACAGGGCCCAGGCCACGGCGCCCAGGCCTTACGGGGCGGCGGCTGCTGCACAGCGCCACATCTTCAGGGCCCACAGCGCTGGGTGAGGGCCTGCCCAGAAGCACCAGAGCCACTTCTCCATCCTCCTCCTGCAGGCCTGGCGGGCAGGGACAGGTGGGCAGTGAGCTGAGTGCAGCTGGGCTCCTGGGAGCTCACCCCAGCCTGGCCCCAACTCACCAGGGCTGGGAGATGGTTCCAGGGACCTCAACTCCTCAGCAAAGTCCGGCGACTGTGATGGGGAGAGTGTTGGTCAGGCCGGTGCCAGCCCTGCCCCAAACCACCCACGTGGACGGGTGGGCTCCCAGCCCTGAGGCCCACAGAGCCCGGCTGAAGGGGGGAAGGGGGTGAAGAGGCAGGGCCATGGCAGAGTGCGGGGAGGCCCTGCGGGAGCGGATGGAGGCGGTGGCAGGCATGGACAGGGTGGCAGGCATGCAGAGGCCTGGAGGCTAGGTACCTGGATGTCATAGACAGGTCTGGAAGAAGGCAGGGCTGCAAAGGCCCTGTAGTCAAACTTCTTTCCAGACAAGGGCTTGAAAGGACAGCGTGAGGGGAGAGGCAGAGAGTGAGAGGAAGGGGGGGTGAGGGCCACGGGGGTTGGGGCAGGCCAGACCCCCCCATGCCTCGGGGGTGAAGGGAAGGCATAGCCACTGGCTCCTCACCAGGCGTCCCGGGGAGGTGCTGGTCTGGGGGCCGAGGTCTGGGGGGACAAGAAGCAGGCATTGGAAGCAGCCCATGCGGCAGGCTGACCCCCCACCTGCCCTGACCCACGGACCTTCCACAGGGGTGGGCGACGGGGTGGGCGCAGGGGAAGGGGCCTCGGCCAGTCGCTCCAGGGGCCCCCGCGTGCCCCGGCCCTCCTGGGACCTGCTGAGGACCATCTGTGCTCGGAGAGCGTCCTGTTCCAACGACTTCATCCTGCAGAGAACAGCGGGCAGGGGTGACTCCGGGCAGGAGGAGGGACAGGCGGCAGGGCGGGGTGGGGACCCCAAGCAGGGACTCACCTGGCCGCCCTCCACAGCGCACGCTTCTCGGCCTCCAGGGCCCGGCGTTCGGCAGGGGACAGGGCACGCTCGGGTGCCGGTGGCTCCGGACTCTGCACGCGCAGCCGTTCCTGGTGGCGCCGTTCAGCTTTAGCTGTCCGCACTGGGGCGCCGCCTCCCAGGGGTGGGGGGGACGCTGGGCTTTGCCTGGGGAAGGGACAGGACGTGCTGTGGGGGGAGGGGGGGGCACATGGGGTGAGTAGGGGCATCTGGTGGGTGGTGCTCACTTTGGGGCGGGGGCACATGGGGTGAGTAGGGGCATCTGGTGGGTGGTGCTCACTTTGGGGCGGGGGTACATGGGGTGAGTAGGGGCGTCTGGTGGATGGTGCTCACCTTGAGGTGGGGGCACATGGGGTGAGTAGGGGCGTCTGGTGGGTGGTGAGTGGGAGGCGTCTGGTGGGTGGTGAGTGGGGGCGTCTGGTGGGTGGTGAGTGGGGGCGTCTGGTGGGTGGTGAGTGGGGGCGTCTGGTGGGTGGTGAGTGGGGGCGTCTGGTGGGTGGTGAGTGGGGGCGTCTGGTGGGTGGTGCTCACCTTGAGGTGGGGCTGGGGCCGGCCCAGGGTGGCTCTTCATCCTCCTGCTCCTCCTCGCCCAGCGTCTCCCCGTCCAGGGCGAGCCTCGCTTCCGCCCCGGCCTCTGCCACCTCCCGCAGCATCTGCGCTCTCTTCTGCTGTAGTTTTCTGGCTGCCGGAGGGCAGGGTGGGTCAGGCCAGGCCAGCCTAGACCCAGCCCCCACACCACTTACGTGCCCCTCACCTTCCTCCTCCTGCATCTTCCGCAGGTCGTCAGCACCCACCAGGGACACACGCTTAGGGGGGCCCTCGGCCTGGGGCACGCGCACCTCCAGCTCAAAGTACTTCTGCCGCTCCCGGAAGGACAGTTGCTCCGGGGAAGCTGCAGGCCCAGGCGTGGGGGGCTGGCGGGAGCGGACCTTGAGGTTTGGCTGGCATTCCTCCGGGACACTGGGGCCCCCGGGCACCCACCCCAACCACGCGCAGCAGGGAAGGATGCTGCCCCCACACACCTGGGCAGGGGCATCCTCAGGAGGGTGAGAGGTGGGCACGGCTGCGAAGGCCCTGTAGGCCTGCTTCACATTGGTGGGCAGCTCATCCGGGGAAGGCGGGGAGGGCGGCTGGGGGGCGGGGCTCTTGTGAGCTATGCGGGGGCAGCTGTGCTCAGCTCACCACCGGCTGTCCCCACTGCCTACCTTTGATCCCCACCCACCATCCTGCTGGGGAAGGAGGTTCTGCCACCCCCACCCATGGGACAGAGCACTCACGGAGTGGGGACAACCCCTGCCCCTGGGGGCTGGGAAGCCCCTTGGCCAGGCCTGAGCCAATGGCTGGATCACCCCTGGTTTTGTCTAAAAAAGGCAGGTGGGGGTGGCGGGGGCAGAGGAGAGCAGGATCAGGGGTTTAAGGCAAGGGACAGGGGTGGGGGCGGGGGAGGGGGAGAGACAGAGAGAGAGAGAGACCGACCAACCTGGGTGGGGCTGACATCTTGCCTGTGAGGGGCTGAGCTGGGGCTGGGTCTCATGGGTGCTGCCACCTCCACCCCCACATGGCAGTGTGTTGGGGGGTGCCAATAGTCGGGGGGCAAAGACCCCCAGACAAAAGGCAGGCAGGGGTAAGGTGGGCCCTGGGAGGTGTTGGGCCTGAGACACTGACCGGGGTCTCAGGAGCTTGAGCCCCTCCAGGAACAGCACACTCAGGCCCCCCACCCCATCGCCAGGCAGCTCTGGCCAGGAAAGCGTCCCTGGCTGTCCTCACACAGGAGGCCCCATGGTAGCAGAGGGAAGATCAGAGTCAACGGCACCTGGCGCCGGCCCCTGACCCCCATCCCTAGAGGAGGGGTCCTGTGCACAGCAGCCATCTGCCCTGCCCTCCACCCACCATGGGGCGCACCCGTTAACTTGGGACACTCACCTGCTGGCCACTAGGGGAGCAGGGGGATTCAGCCATCTTCCCTCCAGCTGCTCCAGACGGTACCTGGAGGAGTAGGCAGTGGGTGGGGTGAGGCTGAGCAGGGCTGTGGCCCCCGAGCAGGAGGGACTGGGGGGCCTGGCGCTTGCCTAAAAAGCACAGCAGCTCTTCAGTTCCCCAACCTGACTATAGCCCAGGGGACGCCCCAGACACTCGGTCAGCATAGAGGGGCTTGTCCCCATTCCCACAGGATGCGGGGGCCTGGGCTGGGCAGCTGCTGTCTCCATGGCAGTGTGCTGGCCGGAGCTTTGCAGGGGAGACGGGAGCAGACAGGACAGCCGGAGAAGGGAGCAGGGAGGGCTCAGGGGAGGGGCCAGGGACAGAGGTGACGGTGGGGAGCCCCTGTTTGCGGTGTGCGGCCCTCAGGGCTCAGTGGCGCCCTGACCACTGCCCCCATGGCTGTGCTGTTGTTCATGAGGATGAAGGGCCTCCTGGAAGCCTCCCTCTCAGCGCTGCCCATGGCCAGAGGAGGCAGGGTCCGTACCCAAGAGCCCCTGAATGGGCTGCCTCAGACCCAGGCCCTGCCTGGCCCCTCACCACCACCCCACCGCTTGGGCAAGGGTCTGGCAGAGCCCACCCCTCAGCACTCACGTCCGGTGGGGCTGGCGGGGCACACCCTCTGGGAGAGTTATTTGTATCTCTAAGGGGAGGGATGGGCCTGCATATCCTCCTGCCTGTCCCCAGCACCCGCCCCTCCAGCTGCTCCAGCCCATCCTCCCCTTGGTGACATGTGCCTGCCCAATCCCCCAGGAGCCTCCGCCTCCAGCCCGCACCCTCTGGGGCTAGGCAGCCCCAGCAGCAGCAGGTGAAGCTGTCACACCGCCACTAGAGGGATGCCTCGGCCTGTGTCACCCATCTGCAGCTCAGGGTGTGCGTGGGGCAGCACCAACATGGCTTGGGTCGAGAATGAGGGTGAGAAGCATGTGCCAGGCTGGGGTAGCCTGCAGGTCAGACGTGGCCTCCTCCCACCCCAGCCCCCGCCCAAAGGTTCCCTCCCGGATGGCCCTGGCATTTGTCCTGGGGTGGCTGATGAACAGCACAACAGGACGGAGGTGGGGGGGCACTGCACACTGGGCACTGACCCTCTGCACGCTGCCAGCGCTGGGCACGGCGGCCAGCGCACGGTAGTCCAGCTTCAGGGGCTGCAGACCCCGACCCTGGGGGCAGAGTGAACACAGCACTAGCAAGGGCAGCTCCATGGCGGCACCCGGCCAGCACAGGGCATGAGAGGGGGTCCTGGGGGTTACTACGCAGCACCCCACAGGCAATGTGCACCCCGCTCCAGTGCCCTGATGTAAGGGATGGGGTGACCACACTCACCGCGGCTTCTGTGGCCTCAGGCCCCCAGTGCAGGGTCTGTCCAGGCGGCTCCTTCTCCTGTGAGCAGAGCAGACCCGTCAGGCACCACCAGCCTCGGGCTCCCTGGCCCTGGGGCTGCTGGCTGCAGGCACCTCTGACCTTGCCTGGGCCCTCAGGGCTCAGCTCCCGGTCGATGGAAGAGACGCTCTCCAGGCTGTTCCGGTGGCCGATGCCTGCCGCAAAGGGGTTGGCAATGACACCTGGGGACACCTGAGAAGAGTGGTGTGGGCTGAGAAGGGGGGACTGCAACCCGGGGTCCCACCTCTGGGGCAGGCTGGGGCCCCAGCCCAGAATAGTCAGCAACGGTGAACACAGGAGCCGCGTCCCTAGGCAGGGATGACCGCATGGCCGGGGCAGCTTTGGAGGGCACTCTGCTGGGCCCCCCAGGACGCTGCAGCACTGTCCCCGGCCTGTCCCCATCACAGCTCACAGGGCAGCCGTGGATGTGGTCATGTCTGCACTAGGCGAGACTGTGAAGTAGCATGATGCCTGCCACTTGGCTGACTGTGTAAAGTCACCCCCAGGAAGAGCTGACAGCCACCAAGATGGGGGAAGGAGGGGCGTGAGTAGCAGGCGCTGGAACTGATGGTGCAGAGCGGCCCCCTCGGGTGGAAAGGCTGGCTCCAGACCCCGGCGTGAGTGCTGGGCAGGGATTCTGAAACAAGGGACACCATGCAGGAGGCCTGGCCAGCTCTGCACTCCCCAGAGCTCAATCACCTGTCCCAAGCCAGAGACTGGCAGGGCGGAGGGGGAGTCTAGAAAGGAAAGGCGCCTGGGTAGCTCAGGCAGGGCAGAGGGGGGCAAGGAGATAGGGCCAGGACAGGCAGGGGATTCTGGTGGGGCACAAGATGTACTTGAATCCTGAGCCCGGGGTTAACATGGGCAGACGGAACCATGGGAAGAGCTGACTTCCAAGCCCGTGGGGGGCAATGGGACTGCTTCAAACCTCCACCCCCAGCAGCAGCCAGAAGAAGCAGAGGAGGCAGCACAGTGGAGACAGGCATTGCTCATCGCCCTCATCACAGATGGGGTCCCTGCGAAATCGAGGCGCTCTCAGTGTGGCCTCAAGGACAAAACCAGCCCTGTACTGCTGGTTAAAAACACAACTGAAATGGTAAGTAAGGGGTAGGCAAAGAGATGCCAGGCAAACACATGGGAGGCACAGAGAGGGGCTGCTCAGGCCAGGGGAGAAAGGATGTGAGGTCAGAGCTGTCAAGCAGGCAGAGGGATGCTGTCACCACAGAAGATGCCATTTACAACAATGATACAATCATCAACTGTAAGTGCTCAACAAGGAAGCAGCCAAATACAGAAAGCAAAGACTACTAGAAACGCGAGTGTCGTAAAAGCAGTTACACAGGGAGACTTAGCTACATCTCTTTCAGACTCACAGAACTAGGGGGACAATCAACAAACAAGGTGCCTGTCTTCTCAGTTTCTGAAATAACAAGTCAAAAAGCCACTGGGTGGGTCCAAGAGAGGAAGGGGCCTGGCAGAGTGGGAAGCAACGTCACAGGCAGCCCGGCCTCTCACGTCAGAGCTGTTCAAACACAGAAAAGGCAGACCAGGGTGCTGACTCTGACAGCCACGGGTGAGCTCATCCTCTTCTATCGTTCCAAGAATAACCTTGGGAATGACTGGCATGCCCCCTAGCTCTGGCCCCCGGGAGGTCCTGAGATGACACCCCAAGAACGCTGGGTCCAGGGCCAGACCGCAGCTTCTAAATGTCACTCTCCACTAAAAGGATCCAGCGCTCCTGAGAGAAATGGCTGACTCCAGAGCTAGGCAGGGTAAGGAGAGAAGCCCAGCACATCCTGGAGGCAGAAGGTGAGGAGGTGCTGAGAGAGGGGAGGTCGCGTCAGAATGACTCAGGTCCTCAAGCCCCTTCCGTGGGCCAAGGCTGGGACAATTTGAGCATCAAAATAAATTACGATGGTAAAAGGCTGTTGCCCATGAAATAAAATGGAAGCTCACTTGTTAATGGACTCCCTTGTGAGCCCATGTGAACAGGTAAGCAGACACACATGAACTGGGAGAAGGGAAGGCTCGGTGGCAGGAAGCTGCCTGATGAGTATGGGAGTGGTGGGTCAGGAATGTCGCCAACCACCTCAGGGCCCGCTCAGAACCATCAAGGTGCTGAGGCTCCCAGGCGAAGCTGGATGAGAAACAGCCTGTTATATGCTCTCAAAGCACCTCCCACACTTGCTGATTTCAAGGGGCAGGAGTAACTGCAGGGGGAAACCTGGCTGACCCCACGGTTCAGAGCATCACCAGTGAGCCCTGGTGGTGGGCACAGAGACACGTGGTAGCTCCATGATAATCCCGGCCAAGATGCACACGCTGAAGCCTGTGAGGACATCAGACCCAGCGTGGGGGCAATCACTGCAGGCAGGCCCTATGCCCACCAGAAGTGTCAAGGTCAGAGGAATCAGCAAAGACAGAGGCACGCTCCGACCGAAGCAGACTAGAGGGATACGGTGGCCAAGCCCCACAGGGACCGGGCCACGCCCTTCCACGACGAAGCACGTCCCCGGCACAGTGGGTGAGCCATGAATAGGGCTGAGTGTCAGAGGTTCTTTGTCCTGTTTTTGCAACTTTTCTCTAAGTTTAAAATTCATTTATGTATGTACTTATATTTTTCAAAAAGAAACAAATGGCAGAATAAACCAAAATTAATAAAGATGGTGGTCTCGGAGCAGAGAGATGGAGGCTGGTCTTCTGAAGTGACTCTATATAATTTCAACTTTGGAACCATGTGAAGATTTACACAATTAAGAAACAGATTTTTTTGGTGGCGGGCACCTGTAATCCCAGCTACTCGGGAGGCTCAGGCAGGAGAATCGCTTGAACCCAGGAGGTGGAGGTTGCAATGAGCCGAGATCGTGCCACCGCACTCCAGCTTGGAAAACAGAGTGAGACTCCGTCTCAAAAAAAAAAAATCAAAAAACAGATTTTTAAAAAGTTACCCTAAAAGCTAAAATGAGTCAGCCCAACTGTGTTATCAAGTTGGTAGCAAAACCACAGAATGATCTCAAGTGGCTGAGAACACAGGATGTGGACTGCACATCCCAGCAGGGTGAACCCTCAGGAAGCAGCCGCCAGGAACTTGGCCCCTCTCCACGCTGCTGCTCTCAGTCGTACCACTGGTGTCGCTGTTTTTGTCTTTTAGAGTCTGTCTTACTCAGGCTGGACTCAAATTCCTGGGCTCAAGCGATCCTCCTGTTTCAGCCTCTTGAGTACCTGGGACTACAGGCACGTGCCACCACACTCAGCTAATTTTGAAATTAAGGAATTAAGGAAAGATTTTATGAGAAAAAGTATAAAATTACAAAAGTTAGTAAAAACCCTATAATCTTAAATGAGTTAAATATAACAGTACAAACTCATGATTTTTTCTCTTTCTAAAAACATCCATCTCTCAGCCTCCATCTGCTGCAGAGGCCACAGAGCAGCAGAGGCAGTGCCTGAGTCCTGAACACGCCTGGCCCACAGCTATAGGAGCCCTACACCCAGCTCCCACCGAGGAGCTCTACACCCAGCTCCCACCGAGGAGCTCTACACCCAGCTCCCACCGAGGGGCCAGGTCTATGGCTAGGAGCCCTACACCCAGCTCCCACCAAGGAGCTCTACACTCAGCTCCCACCGAGGAGCCCTACACCTAGCTCCCACCGAGGAGCTCTACACTCAGCTCCCACCGAGGAGCCCTACACCCAGCTCCCACCAAGAGGGGCCAGGTCTATGGCTAGGAGCCCTACACCCAGCTCCCACCAAGGAGCTCTACACTCAGCTCCCACCGAGGAGTCCTACACCCAGCTCCCACCGAGGAGCTCTACACTCAGCTCCCACCGAGGAGCCCTACACCCAGCTCCCACCGAGAGGGGCCAGGTCTATGGCTAGGAGCCCTACACCCAGCTCCCACCAAGGAGCTCTACACCCAGCTCCCACCGAGGAGCCCTACACCCAGCTCCCACCGAGGAGCCCTACACCCAGCTCCCACCGAGGAGCCCTACACCCAGCTCCCACCGAGAGGGGCCAGGTCCCACACAAAAATGTTGGAATCCAGGGCTGGGGCAGGAAATACAAAGAATGCCTTGTCAAAGCAGCTGGGGAATGATGGGGTCATGCCACAGGGATGCGGGGTCTCACTGCTGATCAAGGGACATCAAGGGAATGCTGTGTTGAGACCCATCAGGAAAACAAAGATTCATAAGTTCACGAAAACCCTAAAAGCAGAAAGACACCTCAGGAATCACCTTTGGAAGATTCCATGTGATCTTCCTAGGTCTTTCCTGGAGGAGCTCACATCAGGATAGAAACAGAGCTAGTGGTCTCTTCTTTACAGACATATCTACAGAAAAGTCAGCAGCCAGAGATGCAGACGGAAAGACTGAAGGATCCTTCCTGAGAGCGGAAATCGAGGAAACACCAAAAGAAAGGGCGGTCTCTTCTGAAGTGTGATTTTTAATGGTGATGATGACAAGGGAGAGGTGGTCCTGACCAGTAGCCAGAAGCTGGCTCTGACAAGGCCATCAACACACAGGACCCTGGTCAGCATGACCAGGAGGAACAGGACATGGACAGCAGGGCCGAGGGGGAGGTGACTGCAGAGGCGGGTCCCAGTGGGAGAGGACTTGCGTCCTCATGCCACACACGCGGGGTAGCGGGCGAGTCCTCTCAGACAACGCACACCCACCTAGGTTTGCGCAGGGGTCGGCGCCAACCATGGCGAGGCTGGTCGTTACTGCATCAATCCTCTCGACCCCGAGAAGCAGGCACTGCGGGTGACCCATTGTACAGACAAGGAGACTGAGGAGTAAAGTCAAGGCCTGACAGCAAGTGAGGGCCAGGCTTAGATGAACTATGCACGACCCCTAAAAATGCACCAGTCCTAGAAAGCAGGAGACGTAAGCTCTGACAAACATGGGCCATAGAAAGCAGGAGACGTAAGCTCTGACAGACAAACATGGGCCACTGCTCCAGAGTGCTAGGGACATGCAGGCAGCTCCTGAGCCAATGCCAAGATGGGCTCGCACAGTGAGAAGAAAGTTACAGAACCCAGTGGGCAAACCGATGCCCGCAGGGCCAGGCAGACAAACACAGATGAATCCAGTGGCCTGAGTTTCAGAAAAATGGAGAAGGGTCATGAATTGAAGCTCCGCTCCCCCCACCCATGCTCTGGAGTCAGAAACACAGATGGTCCTGTGGGAGCACCGGCCTGGCTGCACCACGTCCTCTGAGCTTTTTGTGAGAAGCCAGGAAGCCAGACATGGCGTGGACTCCTGATGTATGAGACCCCGGCTCCTCTCTCTCAAGCCCCAAGCCCGCTGATGAAACCTCCATGGGCTGAACCAACCCTACTTAGCAGATAAGAGGCCTTCAGAAAACTCAACACCCGCTTCAGATAACAATTCTTACAGGTTAGAAACAGCCCCCCCATCCACCAATTTAAATGTTGTAAGAGACTCTACAGCAAACGTCACAGTACAAGATGAAAGTCCCTTAGAGCTGAGCACAAGACAAGCCCACCTCCACAGGACCAGGGACTCTCAGGAGGGGAAAAAGGAGAGGCCCAAAGTGGGAAGGGCGACCAGGCTTCTGCCAGGGGGTGAAGCAGATTTATAAATCCAGGTGAGGATTTATAAGAATTACTAGGAAAGCAAGAGTCACCTGGGGACACCCTAGAGAAAAACTCAGCATAAAGATAACCCCAAGGCTGGGCGCGGGGCTCACGCCTGGAACCCCAGCACTTTGTGAGGTCAAGGCAAGCAGGTCACTTGAGCCCAGGAGCTCAAGACCAGCCTAGGCAACATGACAAAACCCCGTTTCTACAGAAAACTTTAAAACAATGAGCCAGGTGTGGTGGTGCAGCTGTAGTCCCAGCTACTTGGGAGGCTGAGGTGGGAGGATCGCTTGAGCCCAGCAGGTTGAGCCTGCGGTGAGCAGCGACTGCGCCACTATTCCAGCCTGGGTGACAGAGCGAGACCCTTTCTCAAAATATATACATACATACATGTATGTGAAATCCCAGAATTCCAGTCGGTTTTTGCACAGAACTTGGCAGGTTCATTTGTAAGAGAAAACACATGACAACAGAAACTTTTCAAGACAAGAAAAAGGAGTGGGTGACTTTGCCGATTAGGATTAGGCATGAAACCTGCTACAAAGTGAGGCATTTAAACGTGTGGCATTGGCCCAGAAGTAGCTCACAACTCACTGGGACCAAGTCCAGAAACAGAGCTTGGAGCCTACAGGAACTGAACACAATGAGGCCACATTTCCCCCAAATCACTGGGGAAGCGACAGACTATTCAGTAAATACTGTGGGGACAGCTACGCATCCCAGTTACTTGCAAAGCAATTCCAGGGCCGGGCATGGGGACATGGCTTGAGCACGGGAGGTGGAGGCTGCAGTGAGCTGTGATTGTGTCACCATACTGCGACAAGCGAGACCTCGTCAAAGCAATTCCAGGTGGACCACGGAGCTATATGCTGTTTAAACTTCCAGAAATACTAGAAGAAAACATGACAATGTTTTTGTAATCTTGTAGTAGGGAAGATCTTCCCAAGGAAAAAACCAGAATCTAGAAGTCACAAAGGAGTCAGAAGACTTAATTTAAAAATTTAGACTTTTGTAACTCAAAAAATCCAGTTTTTTTTTTTTTTTTTTTTGAGATGGAATCTTGCTCTGTCGCCCAGGCTGGAGTGCAGTGGCGCAGTCTCGGCTCACTGCAAGCTCTGCCTCCCAGGTTCACGCCATTCTCCTGCCTCAGCCTCTCCGAGTAGCTGGGACTACAGGTGCCCGCCACCAGGCCCGGCTAATTTTTTGTATTTTTAGTAGAGACGGGGTTTCACTGTGGTCTCGATCTCCTGACCTCGTGATCCGCCCGCCTCGGCCTCCCAAAGTGCTGGGATTACAAGCGTGAGCCACCGCGCCCGGCCTAAGATCCAGTTTTTTAAAGGAAAAGGTAAGCAACAGCTGGAGAAAAACACACCTGTACCCACAGAACAAAGATGAGCAACCAGGGTGCCAGACGGGAGCCAGGGTAACAACAGAGGGCAAGGGCAGTGCTGGGGCGGACAGCGAGCCCCCGGGAAGACGGACGGACGTGGGAAAGAGGTAGCAGTGACGGGGAAAGGGAGCTGGATCGCAGCTCTCAGCCGCACTGCTCGGGGCCCCTGGCCTGCCCGACGCGGCAGAAACGGTATCTTCCCCCCACACCAGGGAGGGTGTGGAGGTGGCTCTGTCCGTGGCTGGCCAGAGTGTGAGGTCTGAGACCCCTGCCCCTCCTATACCGACATGTCACAGCAGGCTCGTGGGGAACCCGGCCAGATGCAAGGACAACCTGTGGCCGACAGCAGCGCCGCATGCCGGCTGCAGACACGGCGCTAGCTCTGCCTTCTGCATACTTAGCTCTTCCCTGAGGGAGCTCGCTCTCTCTCTAATAAAAACTTCATGAGTAAATACATCAAATGAAACATGTTTAGATACACATTTAAAATAATAAAAGGCAAGGCCCTCTCTGAGAACCAGATGGTCCAGGGCTCGAGTCCTCAGATAAATCCTTCCCCAGAAACCACCAGGACTCCCTCAAGGACAGGAGGGGAGGTGGGTGAGGGCCGGCCCGGCGCCAGCCCCAAGCCCAATGTCCAGCTGCGGAGCAAAAACAACAAATGCAGACGCACTTCCCACCAGGGGTCCCCCACGCTGGCTGTGGATCAGGACACACTCTGTGACTGTCAGCCTGGCAGAAAGCCACCATCCCAGAGATCCCTTGCAAGACAGAACCAATGTGAGGGGGCGCCCCATCCCAGAGGCTGTTACAGACAGGAAGCCGTGTGTGTGCCGGTGGGGAGTGGTGACAGCCACCTGCCCCCTGTGGACCTGTGTGACCAGCAAGGACACCCTCTGGGAGGAGCAGATGGCCCCTCCAGGTGAAGGCCCAGGCATCCGCCCAGCTTCAGCAGTGGGCGCCGGCCCTCCCGGGACCCACCCTCTTGTGGCCCTGCAGCCCATTCCAGTGGGAAGCTAGCCTGCACGCCCTGGCACCGGTGAAGAACCCTTGGAAGCTACTGAGGCCTGCTGCAGGGCCCCTGGGATGGCATGAGGAAGACAGGAGATGGGAGCCCCCTGAGACAGGCCAGGCTTGTCCAGGATCCAGGCCATGCTGGTGGGGCAACTCCTGGTCTGGGCTCTTGCTCTGGAGTCCAGGAAGTGACGGACCAGCAGTTGGGCAGGAGATCTTGGGGAGGGAGTTCTCTGTTGAGGGGTCACCAGAGAGGCTCCCTGGAGTCAGGCACGGCCCAGGGACGGGCTGAGAGGAGCAAGGTGCCACTGGGCACAGCAGCGGGGACCCTGAGTCCCGAGGAGTCTGCCTGGCTGGTGGGCTCTGGGCAGGGTTTGGAGCCATCCCTCAGCAGCCTGGTGGGACTCTGCAGGAGTCGCCAGTGCTCAGCTTCTTTTAGGACCAGACCACGTCCTGTGCCCCAAACACACGCCCCTCCCCCCATCCGTTCACGTGCCTCATCCTACTTGGACTGGGCCTCCGGACAGCTTGATTAGCCAGAGCTCAGCAGAAAGGGAAGGCGGGGCCCTCCACCCACAGCTCCCCACCCCTCACGGCTGATGCAGAGCCGCAGAGCACCTCCCAGACCCAAAGGCACAGAGGACCCGTCGCCTGCCCCGAGAGGTGTCAGCGGCTCATGACACCTTGGGCTGGGCCAGAGGGAGGCCTGGTTCCCGGGGCGGGATGGCTAACCTCCAGGGCTGCGGCAGTGCTGGCATCGAAGCCGTCACAGACCAGCACGGTGAGGGTGTCGCCCACACCACGCAGCAGCTGCACCGCCTCGCTGTGCGTCAGGCCCAGCAGGCTCTGCTGGTTCACCTCCAACAGCCGCAAACCCACGCGCAGCCGACCGTCGCGCCCGGCCGCCCCTGTGGGGCTCACCTGTGGAGAGATGTAGTGTGAGAGAGACCTGTTGGGGGGGTGGGGCCCAGGGCGGGCTAGGGTGGGGGGGCTCACCTTGGAGATAAAGATGCCCTCGTCTGTGGGGTCGCGGGGGTTGCCAGCGTGGCCCCTGGCACCCCCTCGGATGCTGATGCCCAGCCTCTCCCCGGGTGCCTTCTGGATGCACAGCTCCCGTAGGCCTGGGGGTGCTGGGTCCCTCCGCACCAGCAGTGACAGCTCCAGGCAGGGCCGCAGCAGGGCACTGACTGCTTCTTGGTGCGTGGCGTCCCGCACGTCTTGCCCGTTCACTGCCAGGATGCGGTCCCCAACCCGCAGGCCGCTGCGAGCGGCCAGGCCCCGCGGGAGCACCTGTCAGGGAGGAGGGTGGCAGCTGGTGGCTGAGGCTGCGCTGACCTGCGCTGGTACCTGGGATGGGTGCGCCTCTCACAGAACCGCCTGGACACGCTGCCCTACCTTGGAGATGAACACACCAGGCTCCTGGACACCAAACGGGTGGCTGGAATGGTCAGAGCCTCCGACAATGCTAAGCCCCAGAGGGCCCCCAGCTCTTGGCAGACGGATCTCCTGGGGATTTGGGGTGGGACAAGGACAGGCCTCGGTCAGGACAGGGAAAGGGTGTGGGAGGGCTCCCCAGAGTCTGTCCCGGTCCTTGGGGATGGCGGGTGGGGGCTGCCCTAATGCCCACGGGGATTTCTGCGCCACCAGTGTTCTGCTGCCCAGGCAGGCACCCAGCGTGAGGCCAACATCCTTGCTGACTGTGGCCATGTGGCCAGCCAGGAGACTGTGTCAAGGGGACCATACTGAGGAGTCTGGCTGTGGGGCAGAGCCCCAGCCTCAAGCGGCGGCAGGGGAAAGAGCGAGCAGGCCGGCTTCCCACCCGGAGTGGGCTGCAAGGCCGTAAGAGAGCAGGTCCTGGGAGTGCCACTGCCCACGGCTGAAGCTGGGTGGGTGCCTGCGTGGGGGCTCGTGTCTCACCTCCACTGGGTATGGCCCTTCCAAGGCGGCGGCCAGCAGGCTGGGGGCCAGGCTTGGCAACCCAGGCTCCCCGGGGGTGGCAGTGGTTATGCTGGTGGTGGTGGTGCTGGTGGTGGCAACAGCAGCGGTGGTGGGTGAGGAGGAATGTGGCGGAGGGCTGGGAGGAAGAGGACCCCCAGCCTCCCGCTCCAACAGCAGGGCGATGGTGGGCGAGGCCGCGGTCAGCAGGGAGACGGCGTGGTCATGCCTGGCCTCAGTCACGTCCACTCCGTTAATCTGTGAGAGTGTGCCCAAATCAGGGAGGACCAAGGGCAGGAGGGAACACAGGGCGCGGGGCGGGGCAGGGGGCATGGGTGGGCGGGGCAGGGCCCCATCCCCACTCACAGAGAGGACGCGGTCGCCAACCTGCAGCGTGCCCGCGCGGTGAGCAGCACCGCCCTCGGCAATGCGGGAGATGAAGATGCCCTGCAGGGGAGGGTGAAGGAGGCAGGGCTGCCGGTGAGGCTGGAGTGCGGCTGTCAGCTCCAGAGCAGCCCTCCCCGGCCCTGGGCCCCAGCCTCACCGCATCACCAGCCCGGTAGGGTGTGGAGCCTTTCCCACCAGCAATGCTGAAGCCCAGCCCCCTCTCACTGCGTGCCAGGCAGGCCACGTGGCGCTGACGGAGGGGCCCAGGGCTCTCAGGCGGGAGCAGGGGCAGGCGCAGCCCCCCTCCCCGCCGCTCTCGGGGGCTGTAATCATCCTCAGGTCGCAGAGGCGTGATGGTGACCGCGTTCTCAGGCTCCACCATGCGCTCCCGCCACACTCGCATCTGCACAGCAGTGCCGGCCCCCCGGAGCGCCTCCACGGCCTCATGGTGCTCGGCGCCCTGCAGAGCCACACCATTCACCTGCGGGCCAGAGGCCACGTGCATGTCAGGACCCAGTGCAGCCACTGACAGCCACGTTCTGGGAGCTCCACACGCTCCCTCCAGGATGGGGAGACTGAGGCACAGGGCGAGGGGAAAGGCCCCAGGCTCTGACATCACCCTAGACCTTTAGCCACAAGGTTCCTCATGGGCACCGACCCCTCCACTCCAGGTCCTCAGAAACCTGGTGTGGGAAGCCCTAGGGCCAGGACAAAGATTGGCCACGGCAGACAAGCAGATGCCCCCACGGCCAGGCCACACGTGGCCCTGCTCCTGGATACCTCCTGCCCATCTGAGCAGCCCAACACACACCTGAGGTCGCTGGGTTACTGACCCACACCCCCACCCCAACACCCAGGAACAGCAGTTCCCACGCAAAGGTTAGGAGGAGAGCTGAGCAGCAGACACAGCATCTGAGTGCTGGGCAGACGCCTCCTGGCTGGGTTCCAGGGCCCTCACCTGCCCTCAGTGTGTCCCTACAAGAAGGGCGCATGCCTCTTCAGAGACCCCTGATGCCCGTGCCCTGGCTGAACAGCTAGGTGTCCAGTCGGGGGCTCCAGGGCTCCCATACAGGGTCCAAACCCCACCAGACCTGCCAGCAGCCTGACCCCTCTCGGTCAGCCCAGGAGCGGCCCCTCCTAGAGAGGCCACTGTGCCAGGTGCAGCTGCTGCCCTACCCACTGGTAGAAAAACACACCTGTACCCACAGAACAAAAATGAGCAACCAGGGCGCTGGATAGGAGCCAGGGTGACAACGGAGGGCCCAGGTGGCTCTTGCCCAGGTGACTCTCTTCTGGGTTTGCAGGTTCCGTGGCTCCACCCAGAAGTCTGGGTGTCCTGTGCTTGGAACTCTTGGGGAGGCCGGGAGAAGGCAGCCAAGCACCCTAATACCAGGGACCATGTACCTCCAGAGGGCACAGCTGCCACTCACGGCTGAGAGGTTCCCGACTCACCTCCAGGAGCTTGTCACCCACACGGACTCCAGCCCGGGCCGCAGGGCCTTCCTCAGACACCCGAGAGATGAATATGCCCTAGGGCACAGACACGAGCTTGGCAGGGGCCAGGGAGACGGGCTCGCATTCCTGCTCCTTCTGCAGAAGACCCAGGAGGGGAAGACCCACTCCCAGCAGCCCCTAGCCCTGGCCAGCAGGAGGACCGAGCTCTGGCCACTGTGGGATCCTGAGTGCCAGGGGGCTAGAAGGAGCAGGTCAGCCCCGAGAAAGGGCTCGTGGCCCCAGGCCTGGTGCACAGGCACCTGGTGAGAGAAGGGGGGCTGCGAAGGAAAGACAGACCCAGGCACCCTCAGGTTGCTCTTGGACTTCAGGATCCCACAACAGTTGGTGCCTTAGGCCTAGCCCGTGTCCCCAGAGCGTGAGTGTTCTCAGGGCAAGGGGCCTGTGTGCCATCAGTGTGAACTGCGGTGGGGCAGGCCAGTGGCAGTGGAAAGGCCCTCCTAGGCCGTGCTCACCTCGTCATCCCCCTTATAGGGTGTGGAGCCCTTGCCGCCCGCAATGCTGATGCCCAGGCCCCCAGTCTGCCGCAGGATGGTGAGGGTCAGCTGGAAACAGAACAGACAGGGTGTCCAGGAAGGGCCGCAGTGGGGGTGCCTGTGCTCTCTGCAGGAGAACCCACCAGCACGCAGACGCCATTTCTGGCTTCTCCCTGGGCAGCTGAATGGGGCCTCATGCCACTCACCAGCCAGGGCCAGCCCAGACACCAGCTAGAGAAGCCCCGAGACCCCAGCAGGAGGGCACTGCTCTGCAGAGCGTGATGGGCTGGGGCTTGCCCACCTCTGGGTGATGGAGGCCCGAGGCCCCCCTGCCACCCTCCAGAGAGTGAGGATTGCGCTGCCTCTGCAGGCAGGTAAGGCTCAGAGCGCCACAGGCAGCCGACGGGAGCTGGACCAGCCTCTCCGCTCACCCCTGCCAAGACGGGCTGCCCCAGGCAGGAGGTGTCCTGATCCAGGAGCCCAGCTCGATCTGAGAGCTCTTTTGGGAGGGATCTGCGCTCAAGCAACAGGGGTGGGGAGAGGCGTGAGCCCACAGCCCGGGAAGCAAGGCCAGCAGCGGCCCGGCCAGAGTGCAGAGCGAGCAGTACAGACCTCTTCCTCCTCAATGCGAGCAGGCTCTATCAGCAGGTTATTGGCCTGGTCAAACGACACCCCCTGTTAGGACATGACCAGCGAGGCATGCAGGTTAGCCACCGCCAAGACCACCACCACTGCCTCACCCAGCCCCCGCCACGAGCAGAAAGGACAGAGAAGACCACACCAAGCTCCCTCGACTGCCCTGGCACGGGCGCCTCCATCCTGGAGGCGTGAGTGACACCACACACCTGGGGACAAGTGGGGCTCCAGAGCTGAGCGGAGTCCCACCCAGCTGTCCCTGCTGTGGCCCCTCCAGGCCCCCTCAGCTATCATGCCATTGGCCCACACTCAGGGTTGGAGTGTCATCAAGGGCAGGGACAGTGGGACCCGGGGACTCCCCCTGGAATCTGAGTTTGCCCAGAGAGCAGGTGAGACCCTTTGTGAGCCATGGAGAGGAGACCTGAGGGCCAGGGAGGGACACACTGGTGCCCCAAAGGCCTGTGTGGCACCTCATGAGGGCCCGACAAGGCAGAACAGAGCTGTCAGGGCCTCGGGTCTGCAATGCCCAACACAGGGAGGATCCCAGGAGAGCCCAGTGATCTTGGGAGAGGAACAGACCCTGCCCTGGGACCACTACACGTGCAGACAGGCCCTGGAGGCCCACAAAGAGTGGGCAGCCATGCTTGGCTTCTGTGAACTCCGTGCCCGCCAGCAGGTCGGGCAAATACTGGCCAGCAGAGCTGCCTCTGGCACTGAGACCAACGCCAGGGCAGGCCTGGGCCCCAAGCACGGACTGAGAGCAAAGCCAGGGCAGGCCTGGGCCCCAAGCACAGACTGAGACCAATGCCAGGGCAGGCCTGGGCTCCAAGCACGGACTGAGACCAATGCCAGGGCAGGCCTGGGCCCCAAGCACGGACTGAGAGCAACGCCAGGGCAGGCCTGGGCCCCAAGCACGGACTGAGAGCAACGCCAGGGCAGGCCTGGGCCCCAAGCACGGACTGAGAGCAACGCCAGGGCAGGCCTGGGCCCCAAGCACGGACTGAGAGCAACGCCAGGGCAGGCCTGGGCCCCAAGCACGGACTGAGAGCAACGCCAGGGCAGGCCTGGGGCCTGGTGAGACTGGCCGCGATGCCGACTGTGGAGCACACGTGTCCGCCACCTTCTCCGGGTGGCCAGGGGCCAGCGGGTCAGGCCTCGGCCCTGCTCCTGCCACAGCCCTGGGTGCCCAGGAGGGCTAGGGGAATCTGGGTCAGGCAGGGGTGAGGCTGACACCAACCTTGACAGAGGGCGCAGAAGCCACGGCCCCCTCCTTGTCTTCCTCCTCAGTGCTGGCCTCCTCCTCTTCAGCCCTGTTTTCCTCCTCCTCCTCCTCTTCCTCCTCCTCCTCCTCCTTCTGGGCCCGAGGAGCCCAGGGTGCATGGGGGCCATTGTGCCAGCCCCCGGGAGCCACAGGGCCCTCCCCATCAGGCTGCATGCCCTGCAGCAGGGCCACAACGGCCTCAGGCTGGGGCAGCTTGGAGATCTTGAAGTGCTTTTTGTAGTGAGGCGTGTCTTTGCGGATGAGCCGCTGCCTCCCGCCCGGCAGCGTCCAGGGGGCCTCAGGCTGCCCCTCCTCACTTTCCCTGTCATCCCCCGGCAGCAGTGCATCCTCTGCGAAATGCACTGTGGGCTGTGCAGACAAAAGGGTGAAGGTGGCCACAGCTCCGTGGCTGTGCTTCCACAGGAAGACCCTGCTAAGCAGTGCGGCCACAGACAGGGGCTCCGAAAGCCTCTCTGCCACACAAAGACTCAGCGTTAACTGCCCTGTGAGGGACACGTGTCTCAGCCCTGAGAAAGACTGAGGGCCAGGGGCTCATCCTGGAGACACACAGCGCCCCAGGTGGAAACGAAGGGGTGCGCCAAGGCCTGACACCAGGGAGCCCACAGGGGGTCAGAAGGGAGTCCAGGGTGGGGGTGGGGTCTGTGAGCCCGGCTGTCAGGGGAGACCCTCACCCCACCTAGGGTGGCAGCTCTCCAGGGCACCCACAGCAGCACGGCCCTGCACCACCTGCAGCCACTCTGTACAGGGCAGCTCCCCGAAGCATCAGCAGGGCCCAGCCACTGCCTGCACCAAAACCAATCCCAGCTGAGGCCCTGCAGGGGAGGCAGTCCCCACCCAGCAGGCCCAGCCTCCTGCCTCCTTCCTGCCACTCCACACCTCCTCGTAGTCCTCTTCGGCGTCCTCCTCCCCGCCAGCAGTCGTGGCTTCCTGCTGGCTCCCACCCTGTGCCTCAGCCGATGGGCCCTCGGGCTCAGCCTCAGAGACTGTGCTGGCAGACGGGCGAGAGTCTTCACTCAGGCCAGACGCAGCACTCAGCCGCTTCTCCTGCAGTGGAAAGTGGGGTCAGGCTTCGAGGGAGCTCCCGACTCACAGGCTGGCCACCTGGGATGCCCCCCACGTGGCAGGCCTTCCCTGAGCTTCCCACTGCCCCCACCAGGCACCGCTAACAGGCTCACACCCTCGAAGCTGCTCCCTGTATGCCTCCAAAGTCTAGGGGGGCAAAGCCATGGTTCCACAGCCCAGCCCCGAAGAAAGCCTTTCCTAAAACAAATAAGGACCACACAAGTTCCCAGGAAAATCCCAGCCTGATATGAGCCTCCTCCCCTCCCATGCACGGCCCCACACACCCTACTCCAGCCCAGATCACTGGTTCTGCTGTACCCAAAAACCCACAGCATGCATGTCACAGCTCTGAGTGAGAACAGTCAGGCCTGCTCTGTCCCAGTCCCAAACCCCTTCCCAGGTGCCAATGATACCCACGGCAGTTCCACCAGAGGCCCTACCCCACAACCAAACCCCATTCCCTGTGCTCCCAGGCACACCCACCACTGCTTCTCCCCATACTCCAGCCCCACAGACCCGCCCTGCACGACCCGCATGTCCACCCTGGCACCCTTCACCCAGCTGGCCCTGCAGCTCCATGTCCCTGAACCCTGTCACCAGCCTCATCTCCTGCTCCTTCTCTGTGCTGTCCTGGCCCTCACAGCCCCACTCCCACGATGGACCGGACCACCACAGCTCCTGAGGGCAGTGGCCTGCCAGGTTGCCGTGGCTCCGTGCCCACCTCCTCCGCAGGCAAGGGCGACCCAGGGTCTGGCTGGCAAGGGCAGGCCTCGCTCCGCCGCCCCTCAATGTTCCTCTTCATCACTTTGAGCTCGCTGGGGTGAGGTGTGGCCCGGCGCTGTAGGCCCTGTGGTGGGGACAGGGATGAGCAGCAGCCACAAGGCAGGGGTCAGGCAGACGTTCGCCCCCCAGATCCCCACCCTCATACCCGCTTCTCGGCTGCAGCTTCCTCAGCGTCCTCATCACCTGTGGGGGCCTCCAGAAACTGGATGACGCTGACGCGGCTCGGCGGGGCATCGCTCCAGGTCTCCGAGAGGCTCCCCTGCTGCCCAGCATCCTCTGCAGCAGGTGAGCGTCAGGACCCAGGCTAGTCCCCAAGCCCTGCCTGAGAGCCACCCCGCGCTGAGCACCAGTTGCCAACAACCTACCGAGGCTGGGTGGGGGCTGCTGGGGCAGCAAGTAGCAGGTGAGCACCTTCTCGCCAGTCTGGGCATCATCCTCCGTCTGGAACCGGAGCATGGGCTGCGCCTGGTTCTCTGCCAGCCACAAGGCCTTGAGATTGAGGTGGGTGAGCGCAAACGGCAGACTCTGCAGCCTGTGGGCCGGGCGGGCACAGTCAGCAGGCGTTGGGGCCACAGTTGGGCCCGCGGGGCAAGGCTGGCACCCACCGGTTCCCCGCCACGTCCAGCACATGCAGCTCTGCCGTGTGGGCCAGCTCTGGTGGCAGGACAGCCAGGCGGTTGTCCCTCAAGGAGAGGACGCTGAGTGCCACACAGCCCCCGATCTCGGGCGGCAGTGCCTCGAGGTGGTTCCGGTCCACGTTGAGGTTGGTCAGCTTAGTCAGCTTTCCCAGGGAGCGGGGCAGGGCCTGGCCAGGAAGAGGAGGTCAGAGGACGCTACGGGCTTGCTGGGGGTGGGAAGGAGATGACAGCCCCTGGGGGGAGGGCACAGACCCCCCAGGCCAGCTCCAGCCAGGGTCCCTCGCAGCCCTTGGAGACCGGGACAAGGCCCTGACCACAGAAGCTGTCTCCACCCCACCCCGTGCCCTCTGCTCCCCAAGCTCTGCCCACTGCCCTCAGCCTTCAGTCCCTACCACCAAAACACCCCACCAGATCATCCCTGACCCTCTCCCATGGGAGCCCTGGACTGACCTGCGAGGCTGCGCCCTGTGAGCCTGTCTGGTGCCCCACTGATCTGCCCTGTCATCCCTAGGGCTCCCCAGGCCCCCAGTTCCAGCCTGACTGCTCACGGCCAGCCCCTTCCCAGGGCCCTGAACCCCAGAGTCCCTTTCTCCATCTCCCCAGTGAGGAACCCCCCCGGAAACTCCCGTGAACACCCTCCCCACGGCTAGCTCCTGTTTTCCAGCCTGGGGATGGCAACACCACCGTCCCGAACCCTGGCCTGGGGCCTCAGCTTGCCCTGCTTTGTGAGGGGAGGCAGACGCCCCTGGGGAGCAGCCTGCTCCCCATCTGTCTTCTCTACATACAAATAAGTTCCCATCCCTGCCTCTTCTACGACCACTCCCCAGTGTTACAACATGCGCCAAAGAAAACGAGACCTAGATTCTACACGGTAAACGGCAAAGGCCCCTGTCCTGGCCTCACTGTCCCGCCCCACCTCCGGCCAGCATGCTCCCTCTTCTGACAAGAGAAGGGCCCTTCCTGAGTGGCTCCACGAGTCAGGCTGCCGCCGGCACCCCCCAGCAACGCACACAGGCTGATGCCCCGCCCTTGTTCCGTGCGCCCGACGGCCCCATCCTTTCCGCCTCCCGAGCCGGACCCACCATCAGCAGGTTCTCCGTGAGGATCAGCTCAGAGAGGTTCTCACAGTCCCCGATGGCCTCAGTCACCTCGCACAGCCGGTTCTGGTCTACCTTTAGGATGGACAGCTGCTTCAGCTGACCTGGTGTCGGGGAGACAGGGTGACAAGGCTGCGCGTGGTCCCCAGATGTGCCTTACCCACCTGGCCGGAAGCGCCTTCAAGGCAGATAGCAAGGCCCCCAGACCCTCTTGCCGCCGCCATACTTCGGGAGGACCTTACCTAGCTTGCCCCCACAAGCCTGACCCAACCTCCTTCGAGAAAACACCAGGCCCCAGTGGCACTGCCACCCTTCCGCCCTCACAGGCTCCTCCTCAGCCTTCTGGGCTGCCCCGGTGTCCCACCTCCCCTCCCCAGGGGCAGCTCCCAGAGCCTAGGCAGACTCAGGATCCTCCCGTGTTCCACCACACACAGCCCCGACGCCCCATGCTCCTCCCGGGGCCAGGCTCCGTGAGCCCCACCCAGGCACCCCCAGGCGCGCTAACCGATGCCGTCGGGCAGCCTCCGCAGCAGGTTCTGGGACAGCAGCAGGTCAGTGAGCAGCACCAGCCCGCCGAGCTCAGCAGGCAGCTCCTCCAGCCGGTTCTCCGACACGTCCAGGCACACCAGGCGCCGCAGGTTCCCGAGCTCCTGCAGGCGGGCAGAGAGTCAGAACGCGGACGGGCACCAAGCAGGGGGCCAGCCCCACCCTGACTCACCGGGGGCAGTGCTGACAGCTGGTTCCGGTCAAGCCACAGCTCCCGAAGATTGGGCAGAGCCCCCAGAGTGTCTGGCTGCAAGAAGGAGCAGAGAGAATAGTGACTATGGGGCAAAACCTCCTGCTGTGCCATGCCCAAGAGACTATACGCCCCCACGCCCAGCTCCCACCCGCCTGCCCTCCTGATGTGCCCCTTGCTGTCGGATCTGCTCGCTATCCCCCTTTCTTTGCCCTTCCTTCTCGTGGCCCGCCCTCCGGTCTCTGCCCTGTCAGGCTTCCGCGCACCAGCACTTCCAGGTCGTTGCCTCCCAGATCCAGCTGTTCCAGCTTGACCAGAAAAGACAGGGACCTGCAGAGGAAGCAGGGTGGAGGTGTGGCCATGCAGCCCTGGTTCCTAGGCTATGGCCCTGCCCTGGCTGTTGGGAGAATGCCCGTCACACTCACGCCGGCAGGGACTTGAGCAGGTTCTCCCGGAGCTCCAGGGTCACCAGGTTGGCGAGGCTGAAAGAGAGACCAGGCGCTGGGGCACGACGAAGGCAGGCAGTGGCAGCAGGGGCAGGGCCAATCCAAGCCCCCCACCCAACCCTGGCTCCACCTGAGAAGGCACTCACTTGCCCACGTCCCTGGGCAGTGCCTGCAGGGACACATCATTCAGGGCCAGGTGAGCCAGGCTGCGCAGCTGAGTAAAGCCATCAGGGAGCCTGGATGGGAGGAAGCAGAGGCCCTCAGATGACCAGTCCAGGGCTGTAGGACCCATAGCCCCTACCGACCCCACCACAGGCTGCCACCCACCTGGAGAGGGGGTTCCCGCTGAAGTCCGCGATCTCTAGAGCCTTGCAGAACTTGATGCTCTCTGGGATCTCAGGGATATCTGTTACAGAGGGTCACAGTGGACAGATGCCATGGCCTGCAAGATGTCTGCAGCCCCAGTGGACACTCCCCAGACTCCACCCAGCCCCTGCCCAGGCTCCCCACCGTTCCGGGACACGTCCAGCTCCACCAGCTGCATGAAGTTGGCCACCTCGGGAGGCAACCGCTGGATCTCGTTGTCACTCAGGCCCAGCTTGCGCAAATTCAGCAGCCGGAAAAAGGGCTGTGGGCAGGGAGGACACGGACTCTGTGGCAGAGACCACTCCAGAGCAGAGAAGAGCTCCTGGACACATGGGTGTCACAAGTCAAGGGTCCCTAGGCCTCTGCCTGCTCCAGGTCACACAGGGTCCTGGGGTCTTACCATGACACCCCATTTGTGGCAAGAAAAGCAAAGAAACACACAGTGCACATGCCCACTGTGGCTGCCTCTCTCCACTCTTCACACCAGCCTCTGCTCTGAGAAGGCACCTGCTGGAGACCAGACAAGGCCCCAATCCCCTGCCCTGTGTCTTACCTCAGGGCCCACCCAGCCCCTGAACCACTTCTGCCATCCTCCAGGGGCCCACACTGGCCTCTGCTACTGCATCCCAACAACAAGCGTGGCCTGGTTCTGCAGCAAGGACTCAGCCAACGCTCCCGGCAAAAACAGTAACAAAAGCAGAGTACCACAGGCACAGTGCTATGCGCGAGGCCTGCAGGTGGCCACAGAGGACCGAGCTGTCACTGCTAGGGCCAGAACAGGGTCACATTCTTTGGGACACCCAACTCCTAGGTACTGGCCACTCAGCACCCCATCTCCAGAAAAGAGATACTTCTTAATCCGCTTTCTCCAGCCTCCTTTCTTGGAGCAGCCTTAGGAGAGCAGCTGATCACGAGAAGCAAGAGCAAAGAAAGGGGGACAGCAAGTAGATCCGAGAGCAAAGGGCCCATCAGGAGGGCTCCCCCACTTACCCCTGCACCCAGGAAGAAAAGGAGAGGAAGCCTGGACCCCACCTCCAGAGCGGCCCAACAAGCTAGTACTTATCAGCCACCTGAATCCAA
Organism: Symphalangus syndactylus; assembly: GCF_028878055.3. Lineage (NCBI taxonomy): Eukaryota > Metazoa > Chordata > Mammalia > Primates > Hylobatidae > Symphalangus > Symphalangus syndactylus. The sequence goes on from NC_072429.2 coordinate 142,638,912, forward strand.
GTTCCACCCTAACCCCATCGATCTCCCTGAATCCCCACGGGTTTCACTCTGAGGCTCCGCCTCCAGGCTCGGTGACAATCGCTATCCCCAGGCAAGCACCTGATGACCGCTGCCACCTGCGCCAGCCAGGGCGACTGGGAGAGGAGGGTGGGGCTGGCTGGGGTGGGGACCTGGCCAGTGCAAACCAGCAGGGCCGGCTGAAGGCTGCGGTGGCTCGCCCGGGCAGATTCTGCCGCCGGGGGAATCAGGGGCTGGGGGCGCGCCTTTGGGCGGCAGGTGAGGGCGGCCGCTCACCTTAGGCAGCTCGCGCAGCTGGTTGGCGTCGAGCAGCAGCTCCTCCAAGCTGCGGCTGTAGCGGTAGATCTCCTCGGGCACGGCCTGCAGCGAACAGTGCCGCTTGTCCACCGACTCCACGTGCCGGTTGCAGCGCCACAGCGGGATGCACTTGAGCATGGTGCGGGTGGGCGGCGCGGGCTCCGGCGGCGGCGCTCGGCGGGCTCGGGGCCGGGGGGCGGGGCTCAGTCCGCATGGGCGCCGCGCATGGGGAGGGGGCGCAGGGAGGGGGCGGGCCCCCCGAGACTGGACGGGGACGGGGCCGCGGCCGGCGCTGGGCCCGGCCCGCGCTCGGAACGCGCAGAATGCTCGGACTGCGGGCCTGGGCAGGGGGCGCGGCCCGGCGGGTCTCAGACTCTTAGGAAGCGGGGAGAGCAGCGGCGGCGGCGGCCCCGCATCCCGCTTGGTCCCGCTCAGCTCGTCCCGCCCGCTCGTCCACCCGCTGTGCCGCACCGGAACCGCCGCTGCCCGCCGGACTGCCCCGCCGACACCCACCCGGCCGCCGCGCAGCTCGTCGGGAAGCCGAGTCCGGCCCTCGCCGCTCAGCACGCCCGGACTGCGGCCCCCAGAAGGCCCCGCGCGCCGCCGCCTCTGAGGACCCGTAGCGGCACCGCGCAAAGCCTGCCGGGAAGCCGGGCCCGCCCCGCGCGCGGGATAGTGGGAGCTACAGTCCACGAGAGGCGGCGCCCTCCGCCCTCTGGTCTTCAGCCCGGCCCCGGCCCCGCGGCACTTGGCCACGAATGTCGATACACGTCCTCCTCCCGGGAAACGACCACGCCCACCCGCCCGCTCCCTCGCCTTGGACGCCCGGCTGGCTCTGCAGCACAAAAGCACTGGCAGCGCGCGCTGTCCAGTGGGTCGCGGTGTCCCGGGGCCCAGCCCTCTCTTAGCATCACCCTGCGGAGACGGCTGCGAGCCCGCGCCCGAAAGCCGGGCGCCCCAGGCAGCCCCGCCCAGCCAGCCGCCGCCACCCGCGGGACGGAGCTCGGGGCACCAACCCCCTGCCCAGGTCTCGCCCACGGCGGGCCCCTCCTGCCAACACGAAGCAGGTCCAGAGACCCCTCTCAACCCCTGCTTCCTCACCCTAGACCCCCTAAGGACACACGCCCAGGATGGGTGACAGGACCGACGGCAGACACACGGACGTTCAGGGCCAGTAGCATCCGCACCTTTATCCGCACTATAGGCTGGGCTGTGCAGAGCGCACCTGGCCCCGGGGACACCACTGTATCACTATAAAACCCAGAGGAAACAAGGAACAAGTGCAAGTCCGGGGAGAGGGGCCACTGTCACGCAGAGAGGTCACTGTTATCAAAACGCTCCTGGTCGTACACTTCAGCCACCACCTTGCGGCCAGCAAACCAGCGGCCATTGAGGGCCTGGATGGCCTTATGAGTCTCGGAGGCTATGGAAAACTCCACAAAGATCTTGACAATGATTTCCGCATCCTCCTCCTCGCCTTGTTTCTCTTGGTAGATGATGACGCGGTTCACGGCCCCGAACTTGCCACACTCCTCTGTCACCTCCCCTTCCAGGTCATCATCGATGTCCTTGGGGTCCACCATGTTGCGCAGAACCATCACTGTAGACTGTGGGGCAGGGCCGAGGGGAAGACAGCTGAGCACTGCGGCCCCGCCCCCTACCTTGCCCCTCCCTGCCTCCCCCGCCCACCCCGCCCCTCTGCCTACCTCCTGCTTGCGGAGCAGCTTCTGCATCACCATGTGGCGGGCGCTGCTGCCCGAGATGCTCATGTGCTCCTGCTCGCTCAGCATCTCTGGCCGCTCTGACTCGGGAAACAGCTCCTCTTCTTCCTTCTCCTTCTTGGGCTCCAGGAGACCCAGCGTCGGAGGGCTGGCGAGGATGGGGTTCACCACTCCCACCGAGGGGATGGTGACCGGGATAGGAGGACGTGCTGGGGTCACACCTGCAGGAAAATCAACCAGGTCCATCAGTCACTCCCTACCACCCCCCTTCCCAGAAAGGCACAGAGCTGGCTTGCCCTGGGCTCAGACGGTTGTGCCCAGACCAACAGGGCCAGGCAGCTGAGGGCAGCGAGCCTAGAGACGCCAGGACAGGAGAGGAGAGGATCTGGTACCACTTAGACTCACCTGTGATGACTCCAGGTGCCTGGGCAGCCATGACAGCCTGGGGCAAAGTGCCCAGGGGCTGGGCCAGGGTCAGTGCTGGGGACACCAGTCCAGGTGTGCCCAGGGTACCCAGCACCGCTGCTCCGGCCACTGCTTCCTGCAACCCAAAAGGTTACCGTGCTCAGTCCCTGGTCTGGCTACTCAAGACCACCTTGGATCAGTCTCCAAGGAATCAGGGGCCGGCCTGCCCACCCTCAAGCTGACACAGCTGTGTGGGCCCTCACCTGAGCTGTGATCTTGGCAGTGGCTGCAGCAGCTGCCACAGCAGCGGCAGGTGGGAGGCCTCCAGGCGTGGCTGGTGTGAGTAGGGGCATGGGCGGTGTGACGGCCTTGCCCACCCGCAAGTACTGCCCACCCAGGTCAAAGAGGTTCATGGAGGACACAGCATCTTGGGACGACTGGGCCTTCTCGTACTCTGTGGGCAGGAGCAGCAGTGAGCAGGGCCGGCCCCAGCCTCAGGTGGCCCCCGTCCCGTTCAGCCGCCCCAGCTCACCAATGAAGCCGTAGCCCTTGTGCTTGCCAGTTGTGGGGTCCCGGGCCAGTGTGCAAGACTTGATCTTGCCAAAGGCCTCAAACACACTCTTGATGTCATCGTCTGAGAGGTCCTGGTGCACAGAGGCCACGTAGATGCGGTTGAAGGCCCGTGCCTCCTCAGCCAGCTGGTCTATGATGGGCTGGGCCTGCCCTATGTTGCTGGGTCTGCCCACCTGGGGAAGAGGCGGCAATATGGAAAGACCGGTCAACCCAGGCCCGGCCACAAAAGGCTTCTGTGGAGGGGCAGCCCTGCACGCCTGCGGGAACAAGGCCTTGGCTCCCTGCCTCACCTTGATGTTCCTGCCCCCCAGCATCACCGAGTTCATCTGCTCCAAGGCCAGCTGTGCAGCTTCGGGGACCTCATACTCCACGAAGGCAAAGCCCTAGACACAGGGACACACCTGTCAGGCTGCGCGAGCCCAGGGGTGGGGGCAAGCCCAAAGTGGCCAGGGTGGACCAAGCCTGCTGACCTTGTGCTTCATGGTGACGGAGTCCCAGGACATGTCGATGCTCTTGATGGGGCCAAAGGGGGCAAAGGCCTGGCGGATGGTGTCCTCCCCCAGCTCGTAGTAGATGGAGCCCACATAGACGCGGCACATGATGGCCAGCGCCCGCTGCCGCTGAGCCGCCATCTGCAGCAGGACAGAGGGGAGAGAACCGCTGGCTCGTCAGGGGCGGCAGGAGGCTGGGCAGCCCACTCCCCTCCTGGCCCACCCACTCAGCTCTGCTGTGGGGAGGGCTCCCCACATGACAGGGAGGTGCGGGCTCCATCCCTGCAGTCAGGGTGTGGGGGTCGCAGGACCCCGCCACCCAAAGAAGGAAGGCCAGGCCCAGCAGCAGGACAGGACGCACCCCAGCCCGCCAAGGTCCCAGGCAGACTGCGGCAGCAAAGCCAACAGATGGTCAGGAGGCAGGGCTGTGCGCCCTCCCACCCAGACCACCCCTCCAGTCTGGGGGCCAGGTATCCCAGGCTGGGCTGGGAGATCCTCCCACTGTCCCAGCCAAGGACCACGACAGAAGAGGGAAGGAGGAGCCAACCAAGCTGGAGGGACCCACTGGTTTGGTGGCCAGAAGAGAGGAGGTCAGAAGACAGGGCAGCCACTGCCCAGAAGAGACCCCAGGGGAGGAGCTGAGGAGCCAGATGGGGGCTCCGTGAAGAGAGAACGAGGAGCAGCTGCTCATGCGAGGCCAACTCAGGTGGGGGCTCATGCTGTGCCTTCCCAGTGCCCTGCAACTCCTCACAAAGGAGCTGCCTGGAGCCCGTGCCCGCAGCCGAGAGAGCGGGCCCAGGTGAGACCACTGGCCTGGCCCCCGGGGGCACCATGAGGTAGCAGAGACCCTACGAGAAGCCCCCAGGCTCCTTAGAGCTGGTGACAGGTCTGGCCGGTCCAGGGCCTTGGCTGTGAGCTTGGCTATTGCGCTGAGGGACCTCCCCACACCCTCAGGGATGGGTTCTCGCCCCTGCCACCTCACAGGAGACGTGCCAGGCACGGGACTTCCAGAGCCACACGCAGACTGTGGGCCAGGGCAGGCAAAGCAGACAGCTGGAGCCAGGCCCTGCCCCTCTCCACAAAACGCCTTGTGGCCAGAGACCAGTTTCCCTCTTTAGACATCAGCTGGCCTAATGCAGGCCTAACCTCCCCATCCTGTGGAGAGGGGCCTGGAAGCATCTCTCCACATTAAGGGACTTCCCAACGTGAGATATCTTCCTTCAAACTAGGCATTCCCTGAAAACAAGACTGTGTTCTCCTCAAACTGGGCCCCCTGACAGACCTCAGGCTCCCCACTCAGAGCAAGGCCCCCCCAAAGGTGGAATCACATCCCCCTCATTCAGCAAGCTCCCCAGACACGAGACCAGGCCTGTCCCTCAGGTCATGGTTCCCCCAAGACAGGGCCGTGTCTCCTTTTCAGTGTGGGGCCCCACCCCCAGGCGGGCCAAGAGCTCTCTCCCTGACCAGACCCCCAGCCCGGGCTCCCATTCAGATGCTTCCCAGAGAGAATGAGGCGTGTGGTGCCCCATGGGAGCCACACACAGGGATGACCCCTCTGAACAGAGGCTCCCAGAGAAGGGGCCACATCTTCCCCTCAGGATCCCCGAGATGGGACCTGGCCTCCTCCTGAGCCTGCCTCTGGGGGGAGGGAGGGGCACCTCCTTCCCAGACTCCTCTGCCAACCACAGCCAAGGCCATAGCCGTGGCCCCTGCCTCCTCCGCCCTGGCTGCGTGGCCTCTGCCCCTTGCTGACAGCCAGGCACAAGGCCCTGCTCGCCCTTCCCTTGCTCGCTTGGGTCCCCCCACCCCCACCCCATCCAACCATCCTCCCTCCAGGGTCTGATGGGGCCATGAGTTAGGACCCCTCTCTCCTCAGGGGCCTGACCCCAACCCAAGAGCCAGGCAGCCTGGAGACTGACGGGGCTGGAGGCCGTGGGCGCACCCCGTGCGTGCAGGCGGCGTGGGCGCAGACGGGCCTGGTGCTGGCAGCTACCCGCCCTGGCCGGCTGCCCTCCGCAGTTACCTGGCCGATTAGTTTTAAGGTGGGCCCTCAGAGCAGATGGAGGCCTCCCCAGGGGCGGTCCCGGGTGGGTGCCCACACCACTGGCCCCACCACGCCTGGCGCTCTGCTGCGCTCGTCCAGAGCTGGCGGGCAGGGCCGGCCAGGGGAGCAAGGTCCCCAGCACGTGGGCTGCACTGCCCCCCTCTAGCCCTGACTAAGGACATGAGCCCCGGAAGAAGTGAGCATTTCTATTGACCGATTGCAAAGGTGAGAGAGGATCTCCAAAGCCCATTGTCACTGCTGCCATCTGAAAGACAGTAAAGACAGAGTTCAGTCTGTTGGAGCCGAGCAGTCTCCCGCTCTCGTCAACACCTCACGCAGACAGCGGCAAGGCCCGGAGTCCCCGCCCTGCCAGGGAGGCCGCCTGCCTTCCCACACTGCCGGCCGCCGGCACCTGCCCAGGGGGGCCGCAGCGCCCCATGTGCCCCGCCCTGCAGCCTTGCAGCTGGGCCGGCCGGCCGGGGCAGAAAGGAAGGGAGGGAGGGAGGGAGGAAGGGAGGGAGGGAGGAGGGCAGTGGAGCACAGTGAACGGCCAGGACATCTCCTGGCAGTGTGAATGTCTGAGGGCTGGGCGGGGGGTGGGGGGCGTGAGGCTCGAGGCCCAGGAACCTGTTGGCCTCACACCGGCCTCTTCCCACAAAGGTATCGCAGCCTCCGGCCACAGGCCTGGAGCAGGGCCCCAGGGGAGGTGCCTCCAGACTGTCCCCTCAGTCCTGGGGCTGAGCCCAGGTGGTCTGGACTCACTGCAGGGGTGAGGGCCTGAGCAGTCTTATCCAGGCCACGGGGGCAGGGAGGCCCACACCCTGCACGCTGCCACCATCGGCTGTGCACAGCTGGGGCAGGGAGCAGGGGAGAGACCAGAGGCCACAGTGTGAAGACCAGGAAGGGGAAAAGGGTAGAGCTATAGCCAAGCAGCCAGGAAAGGGGCTGCGGTGCTTTAGGGGCTCCAGCGAGCAACAGGTGGGAAAGGCTGGGCCACTCGTGCCTCAGAGAGGACCCCGGGGGTCCCGAGCATGAGTCTTTGAGAACCGGAGCACTGTAACAGCTTGCGGGGACGGCCGCAGGCACCGGAGGAGGAAGAGCGTGAAGAGGAGGAGATGGTGGCGGTGGTGGGGAGGGTGGTGGAGGCTCTGGCCGGGGCTCACCTGCAGGTTGGTGAGCTGCTGCTGCTGGTGCGCGATGGTCTGCTTCACCAGCACGCTCTTGATGCTCTGCTCCATGGCGTACTTCTTGGCCTGAGAGAGGCGGCAGTGAGGAGCACTGGGGGCCCAGCCCATGGGAGACAGGCCTGCCCCGCACCCTGCCCCTGCCCCTGCCCCCAGTTGACTGTCCCACACTTGCAGTGCCCTGGGAGGTCCGTGCTCACCTTCTGAAGGGCCTCCTGCTGCTCGGGCGTCAGAGGAGGCAGCCCCAGCTTGGCGGCTGTGCTCTGCCCGTTCTCCATCTTGATGGAGTCTGTGCCCTGGTAGGGGAGCAGGGGAATCCGTCAGCAGCAAGTTCAAGTTCTCCTTCACGCGGCCCCAGGAGTGCCACCCCACCTGTCTCCCAAACACTGCACATGGGCTCTGGCCCAGCCCCTTCCCAGAGAGACAGGACCCTAGCACAGACTGTCCCCTGCCTGGCCTGAGGCCAGCCCTTCTGACATTGCTGTCCCCAGCCCAGGCCACTGTCTCCCCCGGGACCCATGGGGTAGAACACAGAATGAGGCAGGCAGGTGCCCTGGAGGCCCTGGGCCAACCCGAGCAATTGTGGGGCCCAGGCCACAGTGGCCTCCTCGGGAACCACCAAGATAAACAGCTGGAGGCAGGAAAGGGGTCCAGCCCCTTGTTGTCAGTCTGACCCCAGAGCTGCTATCACATGCCCTGCAGGAGAGCCAGCCTCAGCTGTCCTCCAAGGCAGGAGAAAAGGGCCACGGCTCCCTGGACGTTCTGGGACTCCTTGCTCCCAGGCTCCTCCTCACAGTCCCTGCCACAGACACAGGCTCAGCTACCCTGGAGTTTCAAGGGGCCCAACCAAGGAGCAAATACAAGGGCCTCTCTCCCAACAGTGCTTCCCCCCCGGTCCCTGCAGGCACTGTGCACACCTCCCAGAGAACACAGGCCTCTCTCGGGCCACACGAGCCCTGCAGAGGGCTCCAGCTCACTTCCACACACTCTTGCATGGGCTGTGCCTGGCCCACTGGGAGAAGCCAGGAGCAGACCCACTGGCACCCTAGCCAGGTGGGCCGGGGACCAAGAGCCCTTGGGCAGTCACAGCCACTGCAGACCCAAGCTGATGCCAACCAGGATTATGTTTACGTCCCTTCTGTCAAAATCCATCCCTAAGCTTTTTGCAGAGGGAAGAACGCAGCTGTGTGAGCAGGGAGGCATGGCCAGCAGGCCCATCAGAGTGTGGGGTGGGCAGACAGCATGCCTGCACCTGTCCTCCAGCTCAGCAAGCACAAAGATCACTGGCCCACCAACCGGGCCCTCCCAGACTTCCAGACACAGCCTTGAGGGACAGCAGAGAAGAGAGAAGGGTCCCCAGCACAGAAGTGATGAGCAAGGACAGAGGGACACAGGAGGCAGGAAGGGACAGGCTGGCCCAAGCCCCCAAAACCCCCTCCTGCCTGCCAAGTGCTGGGATGGTGGCCCAGACTCAAAGGGCAGGAAGCCCTGGAGACCCCTCCCCAGGCAACTAGAGTCCCAACCAGTCCCTGAAGGTCAAAGGCTGGCTGTGGGTGGCACCAGGTGCCCCAGTCCGGCTCACACTAGGCCTGTCCTCACCACCCTCACAGCTGGCCCCAAGCCCATTCCTCCTTAGTGGGAAAGAGGGCCCAAGAGCCAGCGGCTGGGACTTGAGAGCAGGCTGTCACCATGGTAATCAATGCCAACCCCCTCAGCCCCCAGACACTTTTCAATCTCCTCTTTGTCTTGGTAAACAAAAGGCCCTTCTCCCACCAACCAATGGCCGACTGGGGACTGGGCGCCAGCCAAGGGCCAGGAAGCACCAGCCCCCACATCTCCCAGGATCCAGGCTGCATACCATGTCCCAGTCCCACCCCCTGAGTGTGCCTGGGGGACCAAGAGGGCCCAGCCCCAAGAGGCCGCCAGGCCACCTTGCTGAGGCCCCGCTGGAATGCTCTGGAGGCGGGCGCTACCATGGAGAAGCACAAAGAACCCACTACCCAGCCACAGGCCCAGCTCCACCTCCGAGAGGATCTGCTCCCAAGGCTGGGCCATCGAACAGACCAAGACTCACCCGCACCCACTCTGGAGCCTGGGGCCGAGAAAAGATGGGGAGGGCTGAGTCCCAACCAGACCTGTGCTTTGATTTGCGCATTGCTTCATTGTTTTGTTTAAATTAAAACACAGAGGTCTGAAATGAAATCTGTACTTCTGGCTCCTACAGCGCTGCACGTTCTGGAAACCTTGGCCCACCCTTCCTGCAAGACGCTGATGCCTAAGAACCCCTGAGCTCCAGGCCCCGGCGTCCCCGCCCAGCCAGATTTTCAACAGCCCCCGCCTGGTGCTTGGAGCAGGGCAGATGCAGAGGGCAAAGGCCAGCTCAGTGGCTGGGTGGGGAAGGTGCAGGGCTGGCGCAGGGAGAGGGCCGTGGTCCTGAAGGCAGTTGCCTGCCCAGAGGCAGAAAGGGTTCCTGAGGTTCCTCCCGCCCCACCCCCAGCCAGCCCTCTCTGGGCCCAGGGACGCACAGGCGGGCGGGCGGGCAGGCGGGCGGGCCTGAGGGAGAGGATGCTTAAGGTCAGTACCTGTGGAGGTTTCCATTTGTCTCCCGCTGCCACCACTGCCGCCGCCGCCGCCGGCTCGGACCCCCCTCCTTGTTGGCCATTGACCTGCTGCAGGCAGGAAGGAGATGTTGTAATGGACAGGCACACCACCCCACCGCCCAGGCCTGCTCTCCTCCCGAGCTAAGGGCTGAGCTCCTCACAGATAAGCAAGGGAGGCCGGGCAGGGAGGCATTCCTGACACGACCGACCCCTGCAGCCCAAACTGCCCTCTCTTCACACCCATCAGCACGCCCAGGCACCTGGTCAGAAGCAGAGCAGAGCCTGGGCTGGGCCAGGGCTGCCAGCGAGTCCCAGTGGGGACGGGGAGGAGGGTAGAGAGAGCTGTGCTCCTGCCCCAGGCCAAAGAAAGCCATCCTCTCCTGCCGGCAGGCTGGACGGCCAAAGGAACCGGCTGGGTGTCCCCCATGCCCTCCTGAGGCAGCAGCGGTGCCTTCCTGGCAACCTGTACACATCTTGGCCAGCCCACAACTCAGCCCCAGCCCCAGTGCCTTCCACAAGCTCTGGCCAAGCCCAGGTCCCAGTTCTCTCCTGAAGGCACTTTTAAGCAGCATGGTGGGCAGGGGTCTGGATGCGCAGGCCTTCCTTCCCTGGCAACAGAACCATCCAGAGCTGTCTCGCAGGAGGATGGCCAAGAGCTTGGCCCTCTGCACTCGGTAAGACCCACACCTGAGGGGGCACAGGAAGGAGGAGCAGCTCCACAGTGGTCTTGAGGGATGGCGGGGCAAGGACAGCCCACGGGCAGGAGATGGGGAACGTTGTGGGGGTCGGGAGATGGTGGAAGGGCCTTGAGACCTACTCTACCTTCTCAGAGGCTGCACAACGAGAACCAAGGCAGCATGCAGTCACCCCGCTCCCAGCTCAAGGATGAGACCCACAATATCTAAGGACAGAAGAGATCAGTGTGCCCACCCTTGGAGCCATGTGCGCAAAGCCAGAGGCTGGGCTGACCCACCAGAGTGTCCCAGGTCCTCCAGCCTCCAGGGAAGGAGCACCACCACCAGCCCAGCTGCACTGGCGAAGGCCAACCCAGCCTGTGCCTGGAGCTGCTCCCGATGCTGCCGACATGGGTGTGCTCTAGCTGCCCAACTCAGCCCCACGCTGCCTAGACACTGCACCCCGGAGAGAGTGAAAGGAAACAAGGGCCCCTCCCACCGCATGCACAGCCAGAGCAGAGGCTGCCTCTTTTTTTGTTTTTTTTTTTTCTGAGACAGGGTCTGCCTCTGTTGCCCAGACTGGAGTGCGGTGGTGCAACCACGGCTCACTGCAACCTCTGCCTCCTGGGACCACAGGCACGCGCCACCACACCTGGCTAATTTTTGTATTTTTGGTAGAGATGGGGGTCTCCATGTTGCCCAGGCTGGTCTCAAACAATCCACCTATCTCAACCTCCAAAGTGCTGGTACTACAGGCGTGGACCACCGTGCCCAGCCAAGGCTGCCTCTCACTGCCCACAGCAAGAGATCACTTCACAACCAGTCTCCAGATACCCATGAACAGGGTGAAATGAGGGGCACTTTTGTAACTTCCTGCTCCCCCAGATCACTGCACTAACCCACAAGTGAACCACAACAGTGTTGACAGTGGGATGTGGCTCAGAAAAACTTTTTCCTGGGAAAAGCTGGGCCACTGGTGCATTCTACACAGGACACCCCACGCCATTCCTGGCAGATGGGAGTTCCCAGCTGCATGGAGCTTAGAGTTCTGTGCTAACCAGACGCTGGGAGAGCTTGGAGGAAATTGGTGTTTACAGTCACAACTAGTCACGTACTGCCATCTTTAGGCAATGAAAATGGCATCTTTATGGTCAGGATGCCCCTCAGCACCAGGCAGCAGTGCTTGGAAGGATGGGAAGCCCCTCTGAGGGGCGGCACAGCAGAGAGGCTCTGGGGTGCCAACTCTGGGATTGCCTTTCCTCAGCCCAGAGCGAAGAGGAGTATTTCCAACAGAAAACAAGAAGAGCAATGTAGGGGCTGGGCGTGGTGGCTCACACCTGTAACTCCAGCACTTTGGGAGACCGATGTAGCACTTGAGACCAGCCTGGACAACACAGCAAGACGCTGTCTCTATGGAAAAAAAAGTTTTTTTAAAGTAATGTGGCCAGACGCAGTGGCTCACGCCTGTAATCCCAGCACTTTGGGAGGCCAAGGCAGGTGGATTGCTTGAGGTCAGGAGTTGGAGACCAGCCTGGCCAACACGGTGAAACTCCATCTCTACTAAAAATACAAAAATTAGCTGGGCGTGGTGGTGGGCGCCTGTAATCCCAGCTACTTGGGAAGCTGAGGTGCTACCATGAATTGCCTGAACCCAGGAGGCAGAGGTTGCAGTGAGCTGGGATCACCCCACTGCACTCCAGCCTGGGCGATAAAGCAAAACTCCGTCTCACACACACAAAAAAAAAAAAAAGAAAAAAAAGTAATGTGGAGCGAATGACTGAAGCTCCCAAGGTCTCAAGCCTTCAGGCTCCTCAGCTGCGAATGGGGATGGCCTGTCTCCTAGGGCTACTGCGAAGATTCAGTGAAATCCCAACACCCCCCCAATCCCATAACCTGCAGTCCCTGCACATGGAAAGCAGCAAAGCAAGCCACAGGTTCCAGCACTCATCAGTATTGTTAACAACATCCAGTGTCAGATACCCAGGGCAGAGCTGGCTGCAGGACACTGCCTTCTATCTGTCAGTTCCCTTCACACAATGAACACTGCTTACTGTGTGCCCAGGCTCCACACTGAGCGCTGCAGAGGCAGCAGAAATGAGACGAGAAAGACGTCTCTCTCAGTAGCCTGGTGTCAGCTGCCAGCAAAGAATGCCAAAATCAAAGATGACTTCTGTAGTTTACCAGCACTACGAAGAAAGCACAGGATAAGAAAGGAGTAGCTATGAGGTGTGCCAGGCCATGGCAGCCAGGGGCCTCTCTATGAGGTGACATTGCAGGCTGGGGCCTACAGAAGAAAGCAACTGGGACCCCAAGGGTGATGACCCCAAATGAGAGCTGGTCCAGCTGTCAGTGAAGAGAAGAACGGAGCCACGCGCCAAAGTGAAAAGATGCATCCAGAAGACCTACCCTTGCTGCAAAGAGGCAGCCGGCCTCATTCTGCAGCCACCAGGCAGAAGGCATGCCCACGGGAGGGGAGGCCCTTCTGCATCTTCTGGCTTCCTTCCCCACCAGGCCACTGTCAGCCAAGTTCAGCTGCTCCATTCAACCTCCCATGAGAGCTGAAGCAGCATGAGACAGGGGACAGGCTCTCATCACTGTGCCCAACCAGGACGGTGGGGAGCAGATAACCCTTCTAGAAGCCTTTCCATCCCAATGATTAAAAGAGGAATGGGTTAGACTACAGGTTACAGCTCACTCCTGGAGTCTGATGCAAGCCTCAACCCTGACAATAAAAAAACATGTATTAAACCCAACAGAATTTGGATGGCAACAAACACCCCAACGGAGAACCCGTTGATGGGGTCAGTTATGGCCCACATCCAACTCAACAATGACACCACCTATCTGGCACCACGCCACAGCAGACCTGAGCCCCCATTTAACCCTCATGAGCACAGGGCGCTGTTCTGCGGGTGCTTGGGGAGTGATGCATCCACTCTCCTCCTCCACCTTCCCGTGTCCAGTCCTTGTCTCTGAGCCTCCTCCTCCTTCACCATCAACTCTCTGACTGCTGCCAGACTAGGTCGTCAACCCTTACCTCCTTTCTCTCTGGAGTGCCCCTCAAACGTCACTTACTCCTGTGGCTTCAAGAGAAAGGACATGGTAGAAAGAGTGGAGTTAGCCAGCCCTGTGAATCACACACTGGGCTGCCCTCACAAGCTAGGTATCTTGTGCAAATGCCTCTCTCCCCCTAGTAACTGGTTTCTGCCTCAGTGGGACATGGGACTCGCCCACCCGCTGGGGGCCTGGCAGTGGCAGTCTAAAGACACTCCCTGGTCCTGTCAGTCCAGCCTTCAGCCATTTGCCCAAGTCGTCTTCTCAAACAGACCTTATCCCATCCTGCTGGGTGTGGGCTGGGGGGAGGGTGACAAGAAATACAGAGATAAACTGTGGCTGAGAAAGATCCAAAAGGGGATTAGGTCCTATAAGCTAAATGGTGAGGAGGAAAGACCAGACTTCATCGCGCATGTCTTGTGTGCATGGGTGTTCTCCCTCTACGTTAATAACGCCTGCCCTGCCCGGGGAGGTGGGCACTGAGCAGAGCAGGGGGCGACTCACTCCCCTGGATGCCCACGCAGCTCCCTACGGCGCCCAGCAAATGGCACTCTGGGTGGGAACTGGTTTCTGGTCGGGACTAGACCTCCAACTGCCTGTCTGGTTCCCCACTGTGTCCCCAAATCCTCCCTACTAGAGCTTGGGACAATGCGATTTCTCAAAACACGTAGGATGAGAGCGCACGTCCTTCCTTCCCAAGCGGAGACAAGAGAATGGAGATAACCAGATCCCTCCCTGTACAGCACCGGAGAACGAATTCATAGCTGCAGGCGTAGTGAGCCAAGGACACCCCGCGCTCTGAGCTGCAGACCCCTTTCTACAGGTCCCGTCCCCTTCTGATCCCATCAACCCGAAGGCCCACGCATCACCCCCAGGACCCCGCTTCCGTCCTGACCACGGCGCACACCCCCGTCGGCAAAGGGAGGACGACGACCCCCGCTTGCCGGACCTAGCGGACAGGAACGCGACCCCGCCAGGATCGCCCTCAAGGGCCACACGCCGCGCCCAGGCCCCCGCCCCGCCCCGCCGGAAGCTGGGGTCCGCAGGCCGGAAGCCGAGGCCGCGAGCCGGCCGCCGGCGCGCGCCCGCCCCGCCCCCGCCTCACGCGACCCAGGGACACAAGGGAGTCCGCGCGGGACCTGGGAAGACCGCCGCGTTCTTGAGAGGCCCTCCGCGCCCAGGCTGGGCCGACGACCCGGCCCCGCAAGCCGAGGGCCGCCCGCGGTCATGGGGGGCTCACTTACGAGAGCTATGGTCGCCGTCGCCATCTTGCGTCCGTCGCGGCCGCCGCGCGCGCCACCCACTCTTGCTCCTTCTGCTGTCTCGCGCGATCTGGGCGCCAGCGCACGGAACTCTCGCGAGGAAGGAAGTAACGCGCTTCCGGGGCGGGGAGGAATGGTTAACGCCCCCGGGAGGGGCGACGGAAGGGGCGTGCTCTTGGCTGGGCGAGGGGCGTGGCCCGCGCACCTTGGGCGTCTGGGGGCGTGCGCCGTGGGACTCGAGTCGGGCGTATCTCTGCGTGGCCGACGCGGGCGCGCGTGGTACCCTTCGCCGCCCCTCGCCCTTGCGGCCACTGCTACGCTTCTTTTCTCTGCCTTTTTTGGAGAAAACGCCGTCGCGGGCGTCGTCCAGAAGCTCTCCCTCAGGAGGCAGGGGAAAGAGCGGGGCCCTCCTGGGCTGGAGGAGTCTCGGGTGATGAAAGGCCCGCGTTTCAGGCTCACGTCGTGAGATGCGTCGTCCCCGCGTCGCGACATCCCTGGGGTCGGGAGGCCTCGTTCAATTGGCAGCCTTTTCTCCTTCCAGGGAACCGATGACCGTAGGTTGGCAGACATCAGTCGCTAGGCCCGCAGCCCGCAGGCCCCCTTAGTCCCTGAACTGGCTTTCATGGCCCAAGGTGTCTATCAGTATTGCTGGGAAAGCTGCCTGTCCTGGACATTTGCCATCTGCTGCACGCAGTCCCGAGACCCCAACTCGGTCATCCGAAGAAGCCACATCTGTAAGCTCAGGCACCGTCAGCTGCCTGAGACCACAAGGCATCGCGGGCAGGCCTCCTTTCGACCCTGGGAACGTTTAGAATTTAATACAGACACCTCTACTTAAATAGGGCAGAATATTCCCCGCCTGCCTCCTGAAACCCTCTGAAATTATAGGAAAGGGGTTTTATAAAGACAAACCCTGCAAGGTCAAAGAGCTGGGATATTGTAGAGCTGGAGGAAGGCAGACAGCGAGAGCTACTCCAGCCCACCCGGCTATGGAGGCCTGTGTCTGAGGGTCGTGGGTGAAAGCACAGCTACAGAAAGGAAACCGCAGACCTCTGTCCCTACCCACCGGGGCTGGCAGGCACTGCAGTGTCAGAGACGTGAACTCCAGGAGAGGAGCTCTGAGGCCCCGCTCAAGCAAGGCCCTGTCTGAAAGCCTGGGAGTAAGTGAGACTCTGGGTCCTACCCCTGCCTCCACCCCTGGGCTGGGTCTGACCACCGCATGCCATCAGGCTTCTCAGAGAGGAGGGCTCCTCTCTGCAGCAGCTCCTAGCTCAAAAGAAAAGACTGGCAGGGCAGCTAGGGGCAGAGTGTTGCCCAGTAGAATGGCCCAGCCAGATCCCTGGGCTTGAAGCTCACCAGGTCATAAGCCCCAGCCACTAAAAGCATCTCACTCTTAAATGCAACTGGACAGCCCAGGATCACCAGACACCTGAGAAAGAAGAAAAGGGACTCAAAAGGAACAGAGACAATAAAGGAAGCTGAAGAAAAATGAAAACTAAAATGCCATTCTCAGAGATATTACAGTCAATAAAAAGGAACTGGGGGCTATAGAGAAAGAAACCTTGGGATGAGAAAGAGCTCTTAGAAATAAAACGTGAGGGGAAAGTGAGCAATTCAATAGGCTTTTAAGATGAAGTCTTCCAGAATGTATAATGACAGAACCAGATAGCTGGAAAACAGAATAGCAGTAACACAGGTGGGTGCTCTCAGGGCCAGCCTGGCACACAAGGCCTCCACAATGGAGGGGGTGGATGGGAGGTGGGGGGCTGGTCTGCCACCACCACCAGGGGAAGCCACAGGCACCACCCTCTGGGGACAGCTTCCCTTGGCAATAATGTGCACGCAGGATGCATGGTGCCCAGCACTGTTCTTACACACATTGACTCATGAGATCCTCACAACCCAGTGCTATGCAATGGATACAGCTGTTATCCCCATTTTTACTGACGGGCAACATCACAAGGCAGGGAGCAGCAGTAGAATGGCTCCAGAGCCTGTGTTCTTGCCACCACGACTGCATGTCAAAAGAGAAGTCCAGGTCAGGCACAGTGGCTCATGCCGGCCTTCCCAGCACTTCAGGAGGCTGAGGCAGGAGGATCACTTGGGCCCAGGGGTTCAAGACCAGCTTAAGCAATATAGTGAGGCCACGTCTCTACAAAAAATAATTTTAAAAAACCAGGTGGGCATGGTGGCACACGCCTGTACTCCTAGCTACTAGAGAGGCTAAGGTGGGAGGATTGCTGGAGCCCAGAAGGTGGAGGTTGCAGTGCCCTGTGATCACACCACTGCACTCCAGCCTGGGTGACAGAGCCAGACCCTGTCTCAAAAAAACAAAAAACAAAAACTCAAAAAACAGAAGTCCAACATCTAAATAAATTGTCCAGAAAATAAGGAAATGAGAGAAATCAACAAAGAGATAAATCAAGAAAACTTCCTAGAACCAAACAGTCATGTTTTCTGAACAATGGGTGAAAGGGAAGTTGTATGTCAAGACACATCATTGAGAATTGCCAAAGTAATGGGGCAAAGAAAAAGAAGAGATCATAGGTAAAGAGTCAGAATTCAGAAAGGCACAAGAGTTCTTGGAACTAGAAGAAAATGACACAATACCCTCAAAATCCTGGGAATAAATGATTTTCAACCAAGCCAAGCTTTTTGTAACTAGTCACACTGTCAAGCATTTGTGAGGTTAGCATCAAGACAAACAGGTAAAGATTCCGCAACTTGCTATGCGCCCTCTCAGGAAACTTGGAGGATGGTCCTTCTCAAACAGGGCAAATGATAGAAGAGGAAATCATTTCAGGACACTGCTGAGGAGTTAACCCATGCTGTCAGCTGGGCTGTAAGTCCAAGAACAAGCAGCCTGGGCAGGGGGCTTGCATGCTGGGGGCTCCAGGAAAAGAAGACACTGAGCAGTCAGTTATGTGATGCGTCCTAAGCTGTGACAGGATGCTCATGCTTCTTCAGGAAAGTCTAAAGATGAATCAATGACAAACATATAGAAAACTAGGCAAACAAAAAATAGGCAATTATTAACTCCAGGGAAAACAAAAAGTTGTGCAAGAAATGCCATCCTAGAACACCCTGTTCTCTCCTGAGATGTGTGGTAATGAAGCTGTAAAAACACCCATGCAGCTATGATGCCCATAACACTGGAATGATGCTGCCAGGAGATTGGGGCAGGTGACTGCCCTCCTCCCAGAGGATGCTGGCTGGGGACATCTAATGTAGAAAAACTAGTAGGACTAAAAGCATGCTCATGATTTTGAAAAACATGGATTTCAAATGCCTGAAGAAAGTTAAGAGAGTTGAATTTGGAGAGGATCACAGTAGGAGCCTGCATTTATTATTATTGGCCTCAAAAAAAAAAAAACCATTCTACTTTAAAAACAATACACATAAAATTCTGAAAAGATAAAACTTAAAAGGAAAAATTCAACAGAGACATGATTAAGTGCAGCAATGGTAGTATTGATGCTTTTAAGTTCAGTTTAATCAGTAGTACAATGTTATGTATTTGCCACTGAAACCATTTAGGACCATGCATAATCAGACAGTTTAGCATGAGGGTTTCCATCTAGGATATGGAAATTACTTCAGATTGCTAATTTTGAGTTGGAAGGCGTGAGAATTTGAATAATTTTGTAAATAGTATTGGAATATTTAAGATAACTGAGATTCACTATTTTGTACATTTAATTTATTTGATATGCATTAGTAAGTCTTGCTTTGGTTTTTGGCTTTTGGTTGGAGTGCTGTGGTCAGCAGAATGCCACCCTTCCCCAACAAAAGAGGTTCATTCCTTAATCCCTGGAACCAGTGAATGTTAGTTTACATGGCAAAATGTGTCCTGCAGATGTGTTTAATACTAAAAACCTTGAGGAGGGAGATTATCGTGTGTTATCTGGCTGGGCCCAACCTAATCTCATGAGTCCTTAGGGACAACCTTTCCTGTCTGGAGAGAACCAGAGAAATCGTTGGTGATACAGACTGAACCTGCTAGCTTTGAAGATGGAGGAGGGGGCCAAGAGCCAAGGAATGCAGGCAGCCTTTACAAGCTGGAAGTGGCCTTAGTTTACAGTCAGCAAGAAAGTGGGGACTTTGGCCCTGCCACCAAAAGGATGTGGATTCTGCCAGCAGCCTGAAGAAGCAGGAGACAGAGTCTCCCCTAGAACCTCCAGGAAGGAAGGCAGCCTGCCAGCCTTGATTCTAGTCCAGTGAGACCCGTAGTCAGACTTCCAGCCTACAGAATTGCAATAAATTTGTGTTAAACAACTAAGTTTGTGGCAAATTTTACAGCGGCAGTATAAAACTAATACAGTGGTGTGCCTTCCTGGTTGACATTTGAAATGCTTTTAAAAAGGCATGAATGCGCTAAATTTATACATATAGTTTAAAATGCTTAAAGCCATTTCACTAAGTTTGGAATTGGAGGAGAGGCAAGCCAAGAATCAAGAGGCCAGGAAGGCAGGGGTAGAATCCATGAGGGCACAGAAATCTCTAAGACTGAGCCAGGAGTGGAGTGGGAGAGAGGCAGGGAGCCAGGAGCTGACATCCTCAGAGGCCCAGGGAGCAGCTGCCCCAGGGAGGAGGTGTGGGAGGTAACATGGAGGGGGTGTGAGTCTGAGGAGCAGAGAGGATGTGGGGTCCCTGACCCCTCTAGGCCAGGGAATGCATGACAGAAAAAGCCCACTGGAGAGGCTGCAGTGGCCAGAGGAGATCTGCAGAGGGGCTGCAGGTTCTGGTCTTAGGGTGGGTAAAGGGTCAAAGAGGTGGCTCTAGGGCAGAGCTGTGTGGGACCAGGGGCTTTGCTGATGACAGCCTCAACTCCAGACCTCTCTGTGGTCTGTTTCTCCTGCCAGGTCCCTGTTGTGCCCAGTGCCATGCCTGACACCTGCAGGTGTGTCACCACTGGCTTGTTGTGCAGGCTCCTTGTGTGGGTTTATGGTGCCAGCCGGGGATGGCTGCTCTCCCAGACCCCATGGAGCAGTTCCCTGGGCAGAGGTCTGTCCAGGGCTGACCCTCACCCCCAAGCCCCAGAGCTGGGGTTCCCTACAGGGCAGCCTCCTGCATGCTGAGGAGGCAGTGGCCCTGGCCAGGCAGCCTGGGTAGGAACGCAGGGTGGAGAATGGAGGATATGGGAAGGGGTTCTGGGGGCAACCCTGATCCTAAGGACCTGGGAGGCCTAACGGCTTCCCCGCACCCACCCCCCAACCCCTCGGCGCCCGAGGCAGGGTCAGCCCCACTCTCAGGAGGCGGGGGTTCCTTCACTACCGGGGCCTTTGTGCTCTCAGGCACATGGAGGAGAGCAGCCCCGCGGTGCTGGGGTCTCCCCAACATGGCCTGCCCGGGCAGCACCCCGGCATGGTCCCCTGGGGCTGGGGCTCCGGGTCAGGCCTGGGTCCCACGGTACTTGAGGAAGGTGCTCTCCAGGAAGGCAGCCAGCTTCATCCGATCGTCCTGCAGAAGGAGCGAGGCATGGGGGACGGAGGGGCGCGGCCTGCCCCGCGCGCCCCCTCCGCCAGGCCGCGCCGCACCGCCCAGCGCACCTCGTGGAGGAAGCCGTAGTGCACGAGCTCCGAGGCGAGGTCCTGGGCGCTGTCCGCTGCGGCAGCGGCGTAAGGCGAGGCATGAGGCCGCTGCGCCACCCGCCGCCTGGGGTCACCGCCCGCCGCCCAGGTCCCCTGCCCAGCCTACTTGGGAGCAGGTCGTAGGTCAGCTGCCGGTGCAGCCGGTCCTCCAGCACCAGAAGCAGAGTGAGCTGGGGAGGTGGCGGGGTGTGGTCAGCTGGGGGTTTGGGGGTCCACCACGCTCCCGCCTTCCCCATGGCAGCGCCACCCTCCCAGGCCCCACTCACATGCCAGCGTGCCTTGTCCTCGCTTCTCTCCAGGTTGCACTGCATCTGGATGACCTGCAGCGGGGGAAGGCTGGGACTCACAAACCCAGCAGCAAGACCACATGCCGCGGCCCAAAGGGGCCAGGAAAGGACAGCAAAGATTGGAAAGGGGGGAATCCCTAAGAGGAGCCCATCTCACTGCTAGTGGCTTGGGGAGCTAAGGAAGGCCTCGAGAAGAGTCGACATTAGGGGCTGGGTACTGAAGGCTGAATAGGAGCTTTCACCCTGGAGAGACCAACTTGAACAAAGAGGGAACTGTGGGCATGGGGAAAGGGAGGTTGGGCGGGACAGAACCGCACCGAAGTGCACGGTGCCTGTGGGACCGGGCCTCCCAGAGCCAGGGCGTCAGCTGAGGACTCCCAAGATCTCTGCCAGCAGCCAGGAGCAGGCAGTTTGCCTGTTAGGACAATTCTGGCTGCACTGCACCGAGAGAGGCCCTGACCAGGAGGGAGCACTGCAGGAAAAGTCTGGGGAGACACCAGGACATAGATGTCCAGGAATCAGCATGAGGTGGGGGATGGGAGGGGTGGGGGGTGGGGGGAAGATTGCTGGCAGGGTGGAAGAGCCTGGGCGAGTTCTGGAGGAAGGATGCTTGGAGTAGGTTCAGGGCAGGCAGCAGGATGCAGGGGAAGGATCTGAGGGGACAGGGAGCCTCCCGGAAAAGGAGAGTGTCCAGCCTGTCCTATAACCCCCATGACCCCCACAAGAGGGTCAGCCTGGATCTGGTCTCTGGCAGCCAGGAGGAGAGCTGGGCTGTGGGGATGCAGGCCCTGAGAGAAGGAGAGGCACCTCTTATCTGGCTGCTAGAAGGTCTGAGGGATGGCACTGAGCAGCAGGAGAGGGGACTCACCTTTCTGGTCTCAGAGTCAAAGGGCTCTGGCGTCGGGGTCTTGGCCTTTTGGACCTCCTCCGGGGGTGGGGCCAGCACACGGGGCAGCCCCAGGGGCCGAGTGGCTGCAAAGTTCATCAGTGGGTAGATCCCATTCCTGGGGACACACCAGGGTGGCTGGGGGTTCAGGCCTGACAACTGCCTGGCCCCCAACCTTATATCAGTTCTTACCTGACATCCTCCAGGAATTTGTCCAGCTCCATGAAGGAGACTTCCGAGTACCTGGCATGGAGGTGGGAGGCACATGAGGGGCTGGCCAGGGGTGCGGAGAGGGGAGGCGCGGGGAGGGAAGGCTCGGGGAGGGGAGGCTTCTGGGTGCTGACTGCTCACCGCCACTGCAGCGGGGGCCTGCGGGGCCGGGGAAGTTCTGCCAAGACCGCGTGCAGGTCCATGGCCTTGGTCTTCTCCTCCACCACATTCTCAGGCATGAGGTCTGTGGCCACAGGAGCATCAAGGCGGTGTGCTCAGGCCGTCGGTCCTGCAGGGCCCCTTCCATGTCCCAACCTCAGCCTCCCCGGCCACCCCCTGGGCCGGCCTGCTGCTCACACTGGTGCTGAATGAAGCAGTGGGCTGCCAGGAGCTTCAGCGAGTGCACCTCGAAGAGCACGCGGTGGAAGAGGAGGCTGTGGGCAGAGGGTCGGCGGGCAGGGTCCCGGGCCAGGCAGCAAAGGATGAACTCCTGGGGCATGGGGAGGAGAGGCTGGTGGTGTGCAGGGGCTCTCTGCTCTGGCCCCACAGTTCGAGGAGAGGTGGCCCCTGAGTTCCCCATGTCCCTCCTCAGGGACACACAGGACATGCAGGGATGCCCTCAGGGAGGAGTCCCAGCAGCAGCCAGGCCAGGACCTGGTCCTCTGAGCTTGAGGACAGCTGGGTTCTGGGATTGGCTGCACCATGCTCTGCTTCCCTCGACCCCCAAAAAATCGTGGGGAGAAGCCATGATCCTAAAGTCACACCTGCAAGCCCCCTACCCGTGGCCTTTTGATTGGCTCAGCGCAGGCCCAACACTGGAGACTACCTGGATGGGTCCCCACTCTGTCCACATCCATGCCCAGCCCAGCTCCAGCTCCCCACCAGCCCCATCCAGGCACCCCCATCTCCTGAGGCCATGGAGTTAAGTCTAGACTCCGAGCAGAGGGGGCTGTGGATGCAGCTCCCATCCCATACCTCTTTTTGCCTGCTTGGCACCCACCATGTCCCCCCACAAGCTGGACCCTCATCACCTCCTAGAAGCTTAAAGTCAAGGACTTGGAGTGAGGCAGACCCAGGTGCAGATGTTGGCTCCACCACTTACTCCAAAGCCTTGGGCAAAGGACTCATCTCCTCTGAGCCTCAGTTTCTTTATAAAACGGGCATGGTGATGGCAGCCACAGAGGGAGGGTCTCTCTTGCCTTCTTGTCCTTAGAATGTGCTGACCCCTTAGGGTCTTCACGCCTGGAACCAGTATGTGCTCCCATTGAGGTCCTCTTTGGGAGGGGTGCAGCCAGCTGGTATACCCCTCAACTGCACAAACTGTGATGTTCTCCCAGGTCTGCCTGGAGCACCTTGCTAGCCCTAGCTAAGCACGGTAAGCCAGCTGGGGAGGGGCAGGGCAAGCTGCTTACCCGCATGTTGGGGTCACTCAGCGAGTGCCTGGCTCGAGCAATGGCCTCCTCTGTGACCCGGGTGTCCCCGTTGGCCTGGATTTCCAGTACAGCCATCTGGGGCACAGAGCCAGGTCAGGCATGGGGAAGGGACCACACAGGTGAGCCAGGCAGGGCACAGCTAGGAGGAGGGCAGAGCACAAGGTGGAGGGTGGGGGCAGTACCTCCAGCGCACACATCCCAAAGGAGAAGATGTCCACAGCGGTTCCATCAGCCACCTCTGAACAGGAGAGAGCACAGGACAGGTAGGAGAGAAGCGCAGGGCAGGCACAGGGCACCCGGACCCAGCGCCACTCACCGCCATACTCTGGGGGGAAGAAGTGCAGGTTCCGAAGTTCCTCTCGCTCAGCGCGGATGGGGCTTCGGAGATCATCCGGAAGCGCTGTGGAAAGGTGCAGAGGCTGAGCGGGCAGGGACCTCTCCAGGACCCCATCCCCTCAGAGTCCGCACTTACCATTGGAGAAGATTCGGTGCCACACTGCCAAGGGGCGGGAGAAAGAGCAGAGTTAGCTGCTGGGGCATCAGAACTCCTCTGCCCTTGGCTCCAGGCACCTTCCCCTGCCCCGTCCCCCCACCCAGCCCTGCCCCGCCAGCACCGGAGCCGATCTTGATGAGGCCGTTGTGCTGAATGAAGATAGTGTCGCTGGTCAGGTTCCCGTGGATGATCGGGGGGCTGCAGGCGTGCAAGAAGCTGCAGACGTTGGGGAGGGGAGAGTAGGAGGAGCCGGTCAGGAGGCTCTGGAGAGATGGGGGCTCGGCGGCGCCGCGCCCAGGCCAGCCCAGGCCCTCACCTGAGCGCAGACAGGATCTGCGTGCACCAGCGCTTCCAGGCCTGGCGGCGGACGCACGACTCCGTCGGGTGGGCGCAGGAGAGGCGGCTGGGCCTGCGGAGCCCGCCCCGCATCCTCGCCCAGCCCCTGTCCGAGGCCGCCGGGCACCCCCTCACCATCCCAGTCCCCGAGGCTGCCCAAACCCCGTCCTGTCCCCGTGGCTGCCCCAGCCCGCTCCCCATACCCGGGCGTTCATGGCCTTGTGGTTCTTCTTGGTCTTTTTGAGGAATTGCTTGAGGCTGCCTGATGACACGTACTCTGTGATGAAGATGACCTGCAGGGTGCGAGCTCAGGATTTCCACCAACTGCGGGTTCGTCCCCATGCCCGCCCCACCTAGCTGTGTCTCTGCCTGCCCGGGGCCTTGCCCCTGCTCACCCTCGCGCAGGCCTCAGATGTATCCAGCCAGTACTTGTGCAGCTTCACGATGTTGGGGTGGTCCACCAGCACCAGCTGCTCGAACACGGTCTGGATCTTCTCCTGGGGGAGGGAGGGTGGTCGCTGGGTGGTCAGCAGGTGGTCACCCAGGTAGGATGAAGAGGGGGCAGCGGTCTCACCTCGTGCGCCGCGAAGGCTTTCCTGTCTCCGAAGTGGAGCTCGTTCCACACCACCTCTACCCCCTCCTCCGTGTCCATGGCTAGGAAGGTGCTCTGAAGCCCTGGCATGTTCCCCTGGTTTACCTGGGGGTGAATAAAGGGTTATGTGTGCCCTGGTGTGTGTCAGGGTTGTGGGTGAGGATTTGGTCCCTGTCCACACCTTTCCAGTGGGCCCAAGCGTGGGCTGCAGGCCCTGAGCCACTCTGCGGGAAGGTGGGGGCTTGGAGGGTAGCTGCCCCCAGGAGCCAAGGGCTTTTATCCAAGGGCTGGGCTAAGGGGATTTGGAGCAGGTTTCAGGGGGGGATCCCCAGGGAGCTGGCGGCTGAGTCCAGAGGCATGAGGAGGTGGTCCTGGGAGGAGACTGGCCCTCAGGGAATCCCAGGGCGGGCGCCAGGCCAAAGGGGTCCAGGGGTGGCTGATTCGCGGGCCGCGAGGGGCCGCGGAGAGGTTTCCAGGCGCCGCGCTCTCCCAGCGCCCCCACGCCCCGCGCAGCCTCCAGGCCCCTCCGGCTCTGGTAGGGCGGTGTCACCCCGTGCCCCTGACCCCCGCGCCCACCTGCTCCCGCCGCTTTTGCCAGCGACCACACGGGCTCTCCTCCAGGATGTCGCTCTCGTCCTCGCTCTCGTCCTCCCGCTCCCGCTCCCGGGCCCGCCTAGGCGCCGGCTCCGGGGCCGCCATGGTTCGGCCGGCCGAGGCCACCGCCCTCTGCGCGATCCGCCGCCGGCGCAGCCTCTCCCGTCCCGCCCTGGCCCCACGCCCAGCAGCCCAGCCTAGAGCCGCCGCCGCTGCCTAGAGCCCCAGCCCCGGCTCTGGGAACTGGGAGGCGCGGGCGCGCGGCGGACGGGCGGGGGCCAGGGGTGGAGCCCGCGCGCACCGCCCGAGCTGCCTGTGCCTGCCGGAGCCAGAGCAGAGATGCCCCGCGAGCTGCGGAGCCCGGGCCGCGCCCAGGCCCCGCCCCGGAGGCCCCGCCCCAGGCCTTGTTTCCTCCTCGTCCCCCAGGCCTCCTCCGCGAAGCCCCTCCCCAGGCCCTGTCCCCTCGTCGCCCCCAAGCCTCCTCCGCGAAGCCCCGCCCCAGGACCCGCCCCACCCCCGAGAATCCCCGCCCCGTTTTAGTCCCCGCCCCCGACCTTTCCCAAGGTCCTCCGCGAAGCCCCGCCCCAGGCCACGCGTCACCTCCTCGATGCCCCGCCCCGTATGAGGCCCCGCCCCGCGCAGAGGAACCGCCCCCAAATTCCCGCCCCCTCGGAGGCCCCGCCCTGCGGACACCAGGAGCCCGGAGCAGCTCACTTCTCTCGCGGTTGCTCCCCTAGGATCTGGGGGAAGGCCCAGGGCATCTGGGGGCCCCCAAGCCCACGGCACCCTCCAGCTGCAGAAGTCCCCGCGGGATCCAAAGCGGGGCCCGCTCTCCTGGCCACGCACTCATTCCCCGGCCGACCCCCAAGGGACAGGTGGAAGGGACACCGAGGGCGGGGGAAAGACCCACCAGCAGGCTGACTTTGGTGGCCACAAATCTCTCCCTGGCCCGCCCGCCGGTGCCTCCTCCCGTCCACAAGCCCATCTTCTCACCTTCCAGGATGGCGATTTTCTCTTTTCTCCCCAAACGCGCCTCTCCTTTCCGCGGTTGGCTCCCCTGGGACAGTGGAACCACGAGGGGGGAGCCCACCCGGCTCACACGGCCTCTCCCTCCGGAGGCCGCTCTGAGCACACCCTCCAGCCACGCCGACCACCGGGGCTGTCCCCGATTCTCACCTAAAACCCCCTTCAGCCCACAGCCCCCACAGCCTTCCCGTGGTCTCCTCCCTCCTCACGGCGGGTCCTCATCCTTCACCTTCTCTCTGGAGCCCAAACTGGAACTCCGCTCTTCCCCTCCGCGCGGCTTGGTGTGCTGGCCCTTTGGGACGCCTCTTTCTTTGGCAGAGCTGCATCTGGCCCTGCTGCGTCCCCTGTGGTCCCTCTTTCCTGACCAGCCTTGGTCACCAGGCCCCCTGTGTGTGGTTTCCACCAACGCCAGGTGATCCTGCTGAGGCCCTCTGCAGTAAAGGTTTGGGGTGTTCAAATCCCCCACCCTGAAACTGGCCCTGACCAGCTCCTGGGAGACACCCTCTAAGCCCATGGAATGTTCTGCCTGATTTGAATGTCTGTGTTTACCTGGGCCACACCAGAGTCTATGCTAAGCTTGTCCAACCCGCAGCCCAGAGGGTGCATTTGGCCCAGGACAGCTTTGAATATGACCCAACACAAATTCATAAACTTTCTTGTTGAGATTTTTTTTTAAAGCTCATCAGCTGTTGTTAGTGTTAAGTGTATTTTATTTAAGTGTATTGCCCAGGACAATTCTTCCAGTGTGTGCCAGGAAAGTCCAAAGATTGGACACCCCTGGTCTGTGCTAACAACATGGTCTACAGGGGGACCTTGGGCCATGTGGTATCAGCCTGACCTCTGCAGGGGCTGGAGGCCAAAGTCAGCCACTTGGGAGGTCAGCCATGCCTGTGTGACCAACCCAATAAAAACCCTGGACACTGAGGTGTGGAGGGCTTCCCTGGCTGGTGGCATGGTGTGCTCGTTGTCACACCTCAGTGCTGGGAGGGTGAGCACTGTCCGCATGCCTGCAGTGGGTGGGGACACCTGCAGACCCATGCTGGTCTGTCCTGGGTTCTGTTCTGTGAGTCTTTGCCACTGCTGATTTTAACGCATCCGTTGCTGTAATAAATAGTACCCTTTCTGAGTTCTGTGAGTCCTTGTAGTGAAGCATTGAAACTGAGGGTGGTTTTGGGGAGCCCCCAGTGGTCCCTTCTCACTTGGCATGAGGGCCTAAACATGAAGGCCCAGTAATTGGTCCCATTACCCTACCTCATGTCCCCTGCCTTCTTCAGCTGAGCCTACCCCAAGTACACAGCCCTGTGCCATCGGACATGACAGGCACTTCCCCTCAGGGTCTCTGCCCTGATTATACCTTTGCCCAGAATGCCCTTCCCAAACATCCTCTGAGGTCACTTCCTGAGAGGCCTGTCCTGGCCACGAATCCTGACATCACAGTCCCCACCCCCTTTCCCCTGCTTGACTTGACTTTTCCTGGGGCATTCACCCCACCTGACTTGCATCTGGGTTTTTCTCATCTCTCTTCTTCACTGTCTGTGTCCCTGTTGCAATTCGAGCTCCCACAGGGCAGGAGTGTCTGCTTTTTGTCCCTGCTCTTTCTCTGGTGCGAGGACGGTACCTGGCCCTGGCACACAGCAGGCCCTCAGCAAACACTTGTTGAATGGATCTGTGGGTGGCCAGGGGTGCGTTTTGGCGGGTGTGGTCCAGAGAAGCCCCTAAGGAGGTAACGCTTGAGCAGAAGAATCTCAATGAATTTCCTCCCCTTTCTCCACCCCCATAACCAGACACACATGTTCTGTGGTAGGTCACATAGCGTCCCCCAAAAGTCTACATCCTGATCCCCAGTACCTAGGAGCACAGCCTTATTTGGAAAAAAAAAAGGTCTTTGCAGATGTAAATAAGTTTAGGATCTTGAGACGCTGGGGTGGGTCCTAAATCCAATGTTTGATGTCCTTATTAGAGAAAGAAAAAGGATACTTGGGGTGCAGAGAAATATGGTACACAGTCACATGAACATGGAGGCCAGTATTGGAGGGATGTAACCACAGGTCAAGGCGTGCCTGGGACTGTGGGCAGCAAGCCACCCGGGCACCAAGGCAAGAGACTGAGGACACGAGCTGTTCCAGTATAATAAAATATAAAACAAGAATAGTTATACCAGATATAGATCTTAGATATGATTATATATGAATATCATTAATCATTAGTTGGTAGCAATTACTCTTTATTCCAATATTATAATAATCCTCGCTCCACAATCATAACCTAGGAAAAACCAGGCCATACAGAGATAGGAGCTGAGGGAACATAGTGAGGAGTGACCAGGAGACAAGAGTGCGAGCCTTCTGTTATGCCCAGACAGGGCCACCAGAGGGCTCCTTGGTCTAGCGGTGACGCCAGCGTCTGGGAAGATGCCCGTTGCCAGGCGGACCGTGGTCTAGCGGTAGCAAAAGGTGTCAAGAAACAACACCCGCTACGTAGCAGACCGGGAAAGGGAGTCTCCCTTTCCCTGGGGGAGTTTAGAGAAGACTCTGCTCCTCCACCTCTTGTGGAGGGTCTGACACCGGTCAGGCTTTCCCACAGTTATCCGGAGGCCTAACCGCCTCCCTGTGATGCTGTGCTTCAGTGGTCACACTCCTAGTCCACCTTCATGTTCCATCTTGTACACCTGGCTCTGCCTTTTAGATAGCAGTAGTAAATTAGTGAAAGTACTAAAAGTCTCTGATAAGCAGAAATAATGGTGTAAGCTGTCTTTCTCTTTGTCTTCTCTCTCTCTCTGCGTCAGCTGCCAGGCAGGGAAGGGCCCCCTGTCCAGTAGACACGTGACCCATGTGGCCTTACCTATGATTGGAGATGGCTCACTCTCCTTATCCTGCCCCTTTGTCTTGTATCCAATAAATATCAGTGCAGCCTGGCATTCGGGGCCACTACCGGTCTCCGCGCATTGGTGGTAGTGGTCCCCCAGGCCCAGCTGCCTTTTCTTTTATCTGTCTTTTTTTTTTTTTTTTTTTTTTTTTTTTTTGAGACGGGGTCTTACTCTGTCGCCCAGGCTGGAGTGCAGTGGCGCAGTCTCGGCTCACTGCAAGCTCTGCCTCCCGGGTTCATGCCATTCTCCTGCCTCAGCCTCTCCGAGTAGCTGGGACTACAGGCGCCCGCCGCCACGCCCGGCTAATTTTTTGTATTTTTAGTAGAGACGGGGTTTCACCGTGGTCTCGATCTCCTGACCTCGTGATCCGCCCGCCTCGGCCTCCCAAAGTGCTGGGATTACAAGCGTGAGCCACCGCGCCCGGCCTATCTCTTTGTCTTGTGTCTTTATTTCTACACTCTCTCATCTCCGCACACAGGGAGAGACCCACCGACCCTGTGGGGCTGGAGCCTACATGGGACTGCCAGGGCCATGAGTGGTGAGGAGAGAGCCCTGGGATGGATTCTCCCTCGGAGCCTCCAGAAGCAATCAGCCCTGCCGATACCTTGATTTTGCACTTCCAGCCTCCAGCACAGTGAGCGAATCTGTTTTGGCTGTTTTAAGCCACTCCTCCATCTCTGGTGCTGCTCCAGCAGCCCCAGGGGAGTAGCACGTGCTCTGGGCATGACCCCCACCGTAAGAACAGTAACACGACAACAGCTACATGTTCGCATGCAGGGATGCTTCCTGGCATTTATTCCCATGACTCCACAGAGTGGGTCGGACCGCTGCCCACCCATGCACAGAAGCGGTGGCTGCTGCGGCACGCCCTCCCTGGCCTCACTCAGGCTGTGCCCCAGGGCAGGGGCCCACCCTCCCTCACTCAGGCTGTGCCCCAGGGCAGGGGCCCACCCTCCCTTCTGCTCTGCCTCTGAGCTTCTCCACCCCTTGATCCTGCCAGGCCATTTCAATTTATTGGAAGTTCTCTAGGGCTGCTCTTGGCCATTGAGCCATCCACCCACCCTCTTAGCCTAATCTGTGAATCGGCTTTATTTTTTATTTTTTATTTTTTTAGAGACAGAGTCTCACTCTGTTACCCTGGAGTGCAGTGGTGCAATCACAGCTCACTGCAGCCTCAAATTCCTGGGCTCAAGGGATCCCCCCACCTCAGCCTCCTGAATAACTGGGACTATAGGCACATGCCCCTGCACCCAGCTATTTTTAAAAACTTTTTGCAGAGCCAGTCTTGCTATATTGCCCAAGCTCATCTTGAACTGCTGGGCTCCAGGGATCCTCCTGCCTCAGCCTCCTGAGTAGCTGGGAGTGCAGGCGCGAGCCGCTGCGCCTGGCCCCCTGTGCAATGCCTTGTGATGCCAACTGCAGGTTCGCTGCCCACGGCCTCCTCCTCTTCCACCTTGCAGATCTACTGGGGCTCCATGGTTGTCGCCTTAGAGTCTTCCCAAACCTCTCCCTCCTGTGAGGCATGCAGGTGAGCTGCTCTCTGAATTCCTGCAGGTTTCTTTCCCATTGGCAGGTGGACGATCCCCTGGCTGGCAGGGCTCAGGACTGCTGTCCTGGATGCCAGGAATCCTAGGGTGGGAGAAAGCCAGGGGGTCCCAACTCTGGGGGGTCAGAGGAGCACCAGAGGACCCCTCCCACTGTCTGTCTTGGTGACCCTGCCTCCTAGTCTCCCACCTCATGTGCAATCCCCTCCCAGGAGTGTGGACTGGACTGGGTGACTTGCTTCCAGCGCTAGAACACAGCAGAGGCACTCGGCTAGTGCCTCCCAGATTGGGCGGTGGAGACAGTGGCTTGCTGGCTTCCCAGCTTACTCCCAGCAAGCCTGTGAAGTGTACACACAGCCAGAAACAGCCGTTTCCAGACAGCAGCCATGAAGGCCTGTGGCAGCCAACAACCAGCTTGGAAGCTGGTATGTGCACATGCGTGTGTATGTGAAGTACTGATTAGGAATAATTATTTCCAAAAAGATTTCAGGAGGATAGTAATATATTTAGTCATAACTCAATCCTAAGGAATAGAGGCATCTATTCAGCATACAGATAAGGCAAAGTCCAAGTTGAAGATAATTGACACCTGTGGTGAGCTCTTCTCGTGTCAACAGCCCTCACTGGTGGGATCTTAGCATATGCACCAAATTGCTTTAAAGGACTATTTGCGTAACAGTGAGACCGCACAACAACTCACATCACTCACTCCTTTTTTGTTTAAGGGGTCTTTACCCACTCTTGCACATAGATTAGGATAATTGTAGAGCACTGAGATAAAATGCAAGGGCAGTAGTTTTCATGTAGTTTTTGAAATTAATTCGAGGATTGAAGGGAAAGCATGTAAACAGCTAACTATGTTTTGTTGAAGATTTACGGGAGCATTGTGACCTGAAAAGGAAGAGGAAGTTCCCGACCTCCTCGGAGCCTCGTTGGCACCCAGTTGTCATCCATCACCCCTTGATCGCAAGCCCTCCTCCTCTTTCCCCTGCCCTGAACTTGAAAAGGGCCTGAACCTCATACTGGCGTGAGATGGTTCCTGAGGACGCTCACTGGCATCTGCTGGGCTTGCTGCTCTCCAAAATGAAGTTGCCTTCTCGGCTTCAACCCCTTGTCTCGACTGATTGGCTGTCGTGCAGCAGCAGCACAAGTTTGGACTTGTTAACCTTTGGACATTTTTAGTTACTTACGAAACTTGCTGGCCGGGCACAGTGGCTCATGCCTGTAATCCCAGCACTTTGGAAGGCTGAGGCAGGCAGATCACCTGAGGTCAGGAGTTCAAGACCAACCTGGCCAACATGGTAAAACCCTGTCTCTACTAAAAATACAAAAATGAGGCCGGGCGCGGTGGCTCACGCTTGTAATCCCAGCACTTTGGGAGGCCGAGGCGGGCGGATCACGAGGTCAGGAGATCGAGACCACGGTGAAACCCCGTCTCTACTAAAAATACAAAAAAACTAGCCGGGCGTGGTGGCGGGCGCCTGTAGTCCCAGCTACTCGGAGAGGCTGAGGCAGGAGAATGGCGTGAACCCAGGAGGCGGAGCTTGCAGTGAGCCAAGACTGAGCCACTGCACTCCAGCCTGGGCGACAGAGCGAGACTCCGTCTCAAAAAAAAAAAAAAAAAAAAAAAAAAAATACAAAAATGAGCCGAGTGTGGTGGCACGTGCCTGTAATCCTAGCTACTCAGGAGGCTGAAGCAGGAGAATCACTAGAACCTGGGAGGCGGAGGTTGCACTCAGCTGAGATTGTGCTGATGTACTCCAGCCTGGGCAACAGAGCAAGACTCCATCTCAAAAAAAAAAAAAAAAAAAAAAAAAGAAGAATTGCATTTTGTCAGAAAAGCAGCACCAACAAGTAAATACAAAGTTATCTGACAGGTAATCCTTTTAACGGCCCAACATTCCTCACCCTCTCTTCTCTCTGCACCTGTGATATTGTACAGCAGAAGGAAAGACCCTTCTGCAACTGACCCGACCCTACACATGAGCCTCATCATAGACCAGGAGGGACAAAAGCTAGGTTTGATTCTGTTCATTGCAGTAATTAAATCAGGCCCTGTCAGGTGAAGCTCAGCATCTCCAAGCTGAGGGTCGCGCCTCTCAGAGGGCTCAGTCTTCCACAACATGCTCCCTTTCCAGGGCTGGTGTCTGGACATGTTGGGAGGGGCTCTTATGACCTTGGGGCTGGGGAAGAGTCTGGCTTTTTGGCTCTCTGTGGAACCTCCTCTGGTCTTGCTTTGTTGCTACTTTTGGGAGATCAGTTGTTAGTCTACCTCGTGTTCACAGGCAATCTGACTTTTCTTTCTGGCTGCCTTTCAGATCTTCTCTTAGCCTTTGGATGCCTGCAGTATCACTAAGCTATAGATAGGGGGCCGGACGCAGTGGCTCACGCCTGTAATCCCAGCACTTTGGGAGGCCAAGGTGGGCGGATCACGAGGCCAGGACATTGAGACCATCCTGGCTAACACGGTGAAACCCCGTCTCTACTAAAAATACAAAAAATTAGCTGGGCGTGGTGGCAGGCGCCTGTAGTCCCAGCTACTCGGGGGCTGAGGAAGGAGAATGGCATGAACCTGGCAGGCAGAGCTTGCACTGAGCCGAGATTGCACTGCTGCACTCCAGCCTGGGCGACAGAGCAAGACTCCATCTCAAAAAGAAAGAAAGAAAGAAAGAAAGAAAGGAAGAAAGAAAGAAAGAAAGAAAGGAAGGAAGGAAGGAAGGAAGGAAGGAAGGAAGGAAGGAAGGAAGGAAGGAAGGAAGAAGGATAGGGATTGGGGACACTAATTTGGACATTAATGTCTTTGATCTGGAAAATTCTAAACCTTTATCCTTTCCCATGTTTCCTCTGCCCCATTCTCTATCTTCTGACCTTCAAGGACTCCATTTGATGTATGTTGGACCATCTTACTGTTCTCTTTGCACCTTAGCTTCTCTCCTGCTCTTCCCAGCTTTTATCTCCATGTGCTATATTCTCCAAAATTCCTTCTACTCTGTCTTCCATTTCACCGACTCCCTCAGTGATTTGTCTGACATGCTGGTTAAATCTGCCCATTGAATTCTTTTTTTTTTTTTTTTTTTTTGAGACAGAGTCTCACTCTGTCACCCAGGCTGGAGTGCAGTGGCGCGATCTCGGCTCACTGCAAGCTCCGCCTCCCAGGTTCACGCCATTCTCCTGCCTCAGCCTCTCCAAGTAGCTGGGACTACAGGCGCCTGCCACCACGCCCGGCTAATTTTTTTTTTTTTGTATTTTTAGTAGAGACGGGGTTTCACCATGGTCTCAATCTCCTGACCTCGTGATCTGCCTGCCTCGGCCTCCCAAAGTGCTGGGATTACAAGCGTGAGCCACCGCGCCTGGCCTGAATTCTTAACTTTAGTTATTGCTGTTTACAGTTGACCAGGGCTATTTTGTGGTCTTTGTGGGTTTGTTCTGTCATTTCTGTGGGTTCTCACTCATGGAGTCTTCATTCTTGATGTGCTCTGGTTTCTTCACTTGTGTGCAGACCATTTTGAGAAGTATTTATAGGAATAAGCTGAAGGCACCACATGATGCATCCTCTTCCAGAGAATTTTGTCCACTTGTGATAAGGTCTGGGTGTTGCTGGTCTGGAGCTGCCTTATCCCAAACTCAAGGCTTTAAGATCTTCAGACCACCCTAGTAGGCAGAAGTCTGTGCAAGGGCTGGTTGACCCTTAGGTTGTGACCCCTCAGGAGCTTCTGTAAAGTAGGAGGGTCTTTTGAGTTTTTCACCTTTGGTGGATCCTGGTTGGTCTGATGTCCCAGAAGCACCAGCTCCCTCTCCGTCTGGATTGTAGAGCTGTGTCCACAGGCCACTGTGGTTGAAGTTGGGGCAGATGTGAGTCCCCATCAGTGCCCTGGGCTGGGCACAGCTTAGTGTGCATTCTGACTCTAAGTTGTTGCCCCGGTGTGGGCTGTTGCCCACATGTCTGCTGTGAGGCCACCTGTCCTCACTGTGGGCCCCACAGCATAGATGTAAGCTCAACCTCAGCCTCTGCATTACCTGGGAAGCACGAGGGTGTCACCACACTCTGATGGTGCTACTCCGCTCTCTCAACCACAGGAGCGCCCGCTGTCAGCACTGGAGTGCCCTGCCCTTGGTGCTCGCCCACTTGTAAGGATGTCTTGTTTTTTGAGATGGAGTCTCACTCTGTTGCCCAGGCTGGAGTACAGTGGCGCGATCTCTGCTCACTGCAACCTCCACCTCCTGGGTTCACGCCATTCTCCTGCCTCAGCCTCCCGAGTAGCTGGGACTACAGGCGCCCGCCACCACGCCTGGCTAATTTTTTGTATTTTTAGTAGAGACAGGGTTTCACCATGTTAGCCAGGATGGTCTCGATCTCCTGACCTCATGATCCACCCGCCTCGGCCTCCCAAAGTGCTGGGATTACAGGCGTGAGCCACCGTGCCTGACCAGGATGTCTTTTTACTTATTTATTTATTTTTTGAGATGGAGTTTTGCTGTTGTTGCCCAGGCTGGAATGCAGTGGTGCGATCTCGGTTCACTGCAACCTGTGCCTCCGCATTCAAGTGATTCTCCTGCCTCAGCCTCTTGAGTAGCTGGGATTACAGGTGCCTGCCACTACCCCTGGCTAATTTTTTTTTTTTTTTTTTTTTAGTAGAGACAGGGTTTCACCATGTTGGACGTTAGGCTGGTCTCAAACTCCTGAGCTCAAGTGATCTACCCGCCTCGGCCTCCCAAAGTGCTGCGATTGCAGATGTGAGCCACCACACCTGGCCTGTCCAGATGTCTTTGAAACAACCCCCACCAGCACTGGAGGGAGTCAAAGGAAGACAAGCCAGGCATCTGACCTCCTCCATCTCTGCCTTTCCTTCTCACTGTCTCCAGGGTAATCCAGCACCACCCCCATCACAAACCCCATCGCCAACCCCATGGCCAGCCTCATCGCGGACCCCATTGTGCATCACCAACCGCATCACTAACCCATCATGAACGCCATCACCAGTCCTATCACAAACACCATCTCGAACCTCATCACCAGCCCCTTTGCGAACCCCATCACGAACTGCATCACAAACCTGTCTTCCAAGCCTATTGTCTTGCTGCAAAGTCTACTTTGAATATAAATCAGGACATACGCCAGGTGTCCCGGCTCATGTCTGTAATTCTGGCACTTTGGGAGGCCGACGCAGTGGATTGCTTGAGCTCAGGAGTTCAAGAGCAGCCTAGGCAACATGGCGAAACTCCATCTCTACAAATTCTGCTGGGCATTTGTCTTTGACTTTCTAGTCCTTAAAAAAAAAAAAATCAGCTGGGCATGGTGGCACACACCTGTAGTCCCAGCTACTTGGGAGGCTAAGGTGGGAGGATCGCTTGAGCCCAGGAGTTCGAGGCTGTAGTGAGCTGTTGTACCACTGCCCTCCAGCCTGCGTGACAGAGCGAGACCCTGTCTCAAAAAAGAAAAAAAAAAAAAAAAGAAAAATGTGAATCTGAATATTAACTCGTCTTTTTCTTTTGGGATTCTTTCCATAACAATCCTAATTTTCTTGCCACTAGAAGGATGACTTGGGCTGATTGGGGAGAAAATCTCTTTTTCGAATAGGAAGAAAAAAGCCACACGAATGTTAAAAATAACAAAAACAACAGCGGGCTACTCCTTTCTGTCATTCTTGTGGGTGTCTTTCAAACACTTCCAGGATTTGAATTTTATTTGTACTCACAACTGCTGAGCGAGTTAGGTGTTATTATGATGACTTTTTTTTTTTTTTGAGACAGAGTCTCGCTCTGTTGCCCAGTCTGGAGTGCAGTGGTGCGATCTTGGCTCACTGCAAGCTCCGCCTCCCGGGTTCAAGCGATTCTCCTGCCTCAGCCTCCTGAGTAGCTGGGATTACAGGTGCCTACCGCACCCAGCAAATTTTTGTATTTTTAGTAGAGACAGGGTTTCACCATGTTGGTCACGTTGGTCTCGAACTCCTGACCTCGTGATCCGCCCGCCTCTGCCTCCCAAAGTGCTGGGATTACAGGCCTGAGCCACCACGCCCAGCCATGATGACCATTTTACAAAAAGGGAAACTGAGGCACTGAGACATGAAGTCACTTTCGGAAGAGCCCACAGTTATGAAAGAGCAGTGGTGGCACCGAGGGCAGGGGTTCAATCCCGGGCTTGCCATCTGGACCTTTATAGGAGCATCCTTTGTACTTAGAGACTGGAGAGAAATTTTGTCAAAAGATCCCAGGAGTCTCCAAATCTACCCTGGTTCTAAACGTGAGGCGAAAGTTCCTGGAGCGTGGTGACTGAGGGATTCCCCTGGAGCGTGTCTGCCTCCTGTCACCACCTGCCCCAGAGAGTGCCACGTGCGAGTCCGGCTGGAAGGCCCCTGCGTCCTGCTGCCCTGCAGCACATGCTGCTCAGCGCTCCAGCCTCCTGCGCCCAGGCCACCTCCCAGTCTCCAGCCGGCTGCTGTCCATCCAGATGCCACTCCAGTGCAGCCAGTGGAGCAGGGCCAGGAGTGTATGTGGCCTGGCCATCCCCTTCCCCAGGGCTCTGAGAAAGGCTTCTCCTCCAGCAGTGGTTCTATCCGGGGGGCACAGGGCAGCAGTGACCAGCACAAGCTTGCGGGGCGAGGACACAGCTTGGAGTTGGGCGCTCGTGAGTTCCCACCCTTGCCTTGAGGACCTGGGCTTGTTACACCCCCAGGACTCCGGTTCTTCACCTGTAAAATCAGAAGAGCACTTCTGGAAACTTCTGGGCTGGCAGAGATGGAGCACAGCCACTACAGCTCCTCTCTCCCTTTAGACAGAATATAAAAAGCGACTCCTGGAGGACTGTGAAACGCTAACAGTAGCAGCTGGCTGGGGAGGAAACTCAAAACTTACCAACAACTGGCATGGAGGTTTACTGTTTTGTTTTGTTTTCCCCAGCTATATGTGCGGCTTTGATCTGAGGACGGGGGTGTCTCACAACTGTGCTGTGGGTGCAGAGACCGACAACCCCCATACAAACCCGCCTTTCCCTCTGCAAACAGAGTGCATAGGAGAAACCCCCACTTCCCTCTCCTTTCTCTCCTAACCCTGTCCCAGTCTGCTCTTTGGTGGCATCATGGACCCCTGAGATCCTGCACGAGATTCTACCTGTATCGACAGAGGAGCTGGGCACAGGGCTCTGTGGTCCACAGCGTGTGTGTGCAAGGTCCCTCTCTTACTTTCCCTGTCTTTTCTCTTGCTGTGTTGCCCTGAGCAGGGCCCAAGTCGCGTGAAATGGATGACAGCACAAGGAACTAAGACTCTGAGAAAAACCCTGGCTTTCTAAATGGAGGACTCCTAGGAGCCTGAGTGTATGGGAACCCCACAGAGCAGAGACCTGGAGGAGGGGCCTCCACGCTGAGCGTGAAACAACACAAGCTCGGTGCTCGCCTGAGCTGAGCAGCACGTGTGGGGAACATGCCGCACAGCAAAAGCCTTGAGAATGGAGCCAACACGGATCCACTGCACACAGAGGCTGGGATGCGGCTTGTGGCCTGACCCAGCCGGGATGAGTGCCCGCCAAAGTGAAAACGCCAACGTTCTCAAGCGTGTTCTCGCAGGGCTCGGAGCCTCGCATCTGATTATTTAAAATATCCAGGATACAACCCCAAATTACCCAACATGCCCAGGACTGGAAATTGGATCCAGTCTCAGGGGAAAAGACAAACAGTTGCTGGCAGAACCCCAGGACTCAGATGCTGGAGGGACCAGGAAAAGATTTCACAGCAGCAATTCCAGCCCGATGCTCCCCGAGGCAAGAGTGGACACCCCAAGAATGAGTGAAAAGACAGACGTTCTCAGCACGTGGAAATGGTAGAAGTGAAAAACATATTACCTGAAGTAAAAAATCACCTGAAGTAAAAAAGCTGGCCAGGCACAGTGGATCATGCCTGTAATCTCAGCACTTTGGGAGGCCGAGGCGGGCAGATCACTTGAGTCTAGGCGTTTGAGACCAGCCTGGGCAACATGGAGAAACCCTGTCTCTACTAAAAATACAAAAATTAGCCAGGCATGGTGGCGCACACCTGTAGTCTCAGCTATTCAGGAGGCTGAGGCATGAGAATCACTTGAACCCGGGAGGTGGACTCTGCAGTGAGCTGAGATCACACCCCACTGCACTCCAACCTGGGCAACAGAGTGAGACTCCGCCTCAAAGTGAAAAAAAAAAAAAGGCTCACTGAGTGTCTCAATAGCAAAAGGGGGATTACAGAGGAAGGAGTCAGTAAACTTGGAAAGAGATCAATAGAAATTATCTAATCTGAAAAACAGGAGAAAAAATTTTTTTAAAAAAATGAACAAAGCTTCAGAGAGCTGTGAAACAATATCAAAACATCTATCATTTTTGTATTTGAAGTCCCAGAAGGGGAATGGAAAGATATTGGTACATAAAACATTTATTTTGAAGAAATAATGGCAGAAAAGTTCTCCAATTTAGTTAAAGATATAAACTCATGAAAATCAAAAAGTTTGGCCAACTCCAGATGGGATAAACTCAAATCAAATATTTTATGTATTTATATGTGTAAAATTCCTCACCAGCAGACTTTTATTTACTTTTTTTGAGATGGACACTCACTCTGTTACTCAGGCTGGAGTGCAATGGTGCAATCTCAGCTCACTGCAACCTCCACCTCTTGGGTTCAAGTGATTCTCCTACCTCAGCCTCCCGTGATTATAGGCAACACCACGCCTAGCTAATTTTTGTATTTTTAGTAGAGACAGGGTTTTACCATGTTGGCCATGCTGGTCTTGAACTCCTGACCTCAAGTGATCTGCCCGCCTTGGCCTCCCAAAGTGCTTCACCTGCCGACTTTAAAAGAAAATACTAAAGAAAGGTATTTAGCCTGAAGGGAATGATACCAGAGGGAACCTGGAACTTCAGGAATGCAGAAACAGCAATGGAAATGGTATATATTTAGAGAACCATAATATGCTGTTTTCACTTTTTAAATCATTAAAAATATCTGGTAGCTCACGCCTGTAGTCCTAGCACTTTGGGAGGCCGAGGTGGGTGGATCACGAGGTCAGGAGATCGAGACCATCCTGGCTAACATGGTGAAACCCCGTGTCTACTAAAAATACAAAAAATTAGCCAGGCGTGGTGGCGGGTGCCTGTAGTCCCAGCTACTTGGGAGGCTGAGGCAGGAGAATGGCGTGAACCCAGGAAGCAGAGCTTGCGGTGAGCCGAGATCGTGCCACTGCACTCCAGCCTGGGTGACAGAGCGAGACTCCATTTCAAAAAAATATATCTATACATCTATATCTATATCTATCTATCTGTATCTAATCTATATATCTATATCTCTATCTATATATCTAATCTATATATCTATATCTCTCTATATATATCTATTACTGTTGAGGCTGGGTGCGGTGGCTCACGCCTATAATCCTAGCACTTTGGGAGGCCAAGGTGGGCAGATTGCTTGAGCTCAGGAGTTTGAGACCAGCCTGGGAAACATGATGAAACTCCATTGAGTAGAGACTAAAATACAAAAAAGCCGGGCATGGTGGTGCACACCTGTAGTCCTAGATGCTTGGCAAGCTAAGGCACGAAAATCGCTTGAACCTGGGAGGGAGGCGGAGGTTGCAGTGAGCCAAGATTGCACCACTGCACTCCAGCCTGGGCGTCAGAGCAAGACTCTATCTCCAAAAAGAAAAAAAAAAAAAAACTATACTGTTGAAAACAAAATTGCCACATTACCTGGTAGGATTTTCAATGCATGTAGATGTGATAACATGACAAAGATAGAATGGGTGGTGGGAGATGTAGAGAAAGAGACCACACCTCACATGAAGTGGCAGAGCAGAGACTCTAAGAAGACTGTCAAAAATCCTAAGTATGCTGTCATCTCCAGGGTGACCAATAAAAAATTAGAAAACGATAGCCCAAAGCCAATAAATTTAAATGGAACACTAAAAAATATGCCAATAATCCAAAAGAAGGTAGCTAAGAGAGGGGAAACGAACAAAAAACAGAGGAGGGAAAGAAAACAAAGAATAAGTCCAAACACATAAATAATTACATAAAATGTAATGGTATAAATGTACCAATTCAAACATAGAAACTGTGAAATTGGATAAAGATAACCCCACCCACTAATATGCTGCCTAAGGAGGCTCACTTCAAATATGACAATGACAAGGTAAAGGTAAAAGGATAGAAAAACGCGGGTCCCATCACCACTAATCAGGCATGCTAATTCCTGCTTCAGCATTGCTGTAAAGTTCACAGTGAGAACTTTTGCAACACAGGCATCGGGCACACACGCAGGACTTCCTCAAGAACAATAGGAAGAATGTGGTTGAAAGCACCCTGCTGATGCCTTTCATCCACTTGTTTTTGAAGGTTCTCCCTGTCTCCCTTTTCAAGGCTAGTGCCCTGACTGCATCCCCCATCCTGGCCTTCATCATTGGTTGTATGTGGTCTTATTCAGACAGCTATAAAACCTGGATCAGAGCTATTACGTGGATTGTGCTGAGTGCCTACTTTGACGTCTGTGAATGTTAGCACATGTGAACCTCACTACCGTTTCTATTTCCTTGTGGCCCCCTGTCCCCTCAGGCCCACCTCCAGACGGGCCAGATGCTCCTGCAAAGGCCACACAGACCCTAGCAGGGATTTTCTAGAGCCTGGGAGGCACATTTTGATGAGTTACCTTGGTGTCATTTCTGCCCTGAGGCCACTGGCTCTTCATCCAGAATGTCCAAGCCCCGTCCACTCTATCTGCCCTCGCTCCAGCCAGTCCAGCACAGGGAGTGTCCTCCACGGCATCCATGCCCAGCCTGCAGGCCCCTAGGAGGCCAGCCACACACAGCCACCAGGCAGAACACATGGATTTTTGCTGTGTTCTGCTACCATTGGAGACCAAGCAGCCCAGACGCCACAAGCAACCCATGTGTGGAGTGAATGAAGGAGGGACTAGCAAGGGCTTGTTCTTTGTCACCTGCTCCAGTTGCCACACTTCCATTAACAACGAAAGTTCTTGGTTCTCCCAGAAATCTT
Source organism: Symphalangus syndactylus (assembly GCF_028878055.3). Classification (NCBI taxonomy): domain Eukaryota; kingdom Metazoa; phylum Chordata; class Mammalia; order Primates; family Hylobatidae; genus Symphalangus; species Symphalangus syndactylus. The sequence goes on from NC_072429.2 coordinate 142,680,098, forward strand.
TGAGCAAGACTTAACTGCAACCTATGTGCATACGATTCTGAGATACGGCTCTAGGAATCCTGCATTTTGGATGGCTTGCTTCCCTTGTTTAATCCACTATCTCTATATTAAGGGTATAAAGATTGGTGATTGAACCTTCAAAAACCTGAAATCGAAAACAAGAGTTTCCTTCCTATTTTATTTGTTCAGAATTTTTCCTAGTAAATTACTACCAAAGGTACTTCTCCACAACAGACTCGCTCAGTCAGTGCTGGCGAGGTCACACTTCTAAGGTGGACCAGCAGCCGATGGAGAGAACAAAGCCTGTGCTTTTGGCCCGCGCAGCAGCGAGGGAAAGGCCGGAGAGGAGGACCGAAACTGAGCCAGAGCAATAAATAGTAGACATTAGCTGATGGAAAATGACTTTGACGATGAACATGAATAGCACATCATTAGGGAAATAACTGCGTGTAATAAAAATTACACTGCAACAACAGTACCTGATGGCATGATGGACTGAGAGTCTAAAGAGTGACGTTTCGTAAAATAGAAGCAGTGAATCCAAAACGGACAGAAAAATGTTCTGAAAACGAAAACGGAGTGAAAAGTAAAACCATATGAAACCTAGAGGACCCAGAAAAGACACCAAAAAAAATTATGAAACACCTTGATGGACAAAGAAAAACTTACTGTCACATGACAACTTAAAACATTTTGCACAGATAACGAATGGGTAAAACAACAAAAAAATGAGGAAAAAAAATACAGACACACAAGTATACCTCAACTTCTCCAGAGTTGCAGAAAACTGCACAGAGGAAGCCCAGTCACTGTAGAGAGAGAGAAAGAAATAGGAGCCCCGTCTCAGGGTCGAGGGTGGCCCTCTGCATCAGCTGCAGGTACGTGAGGTTCTCGTGCGTGTTGGGGTCGAAGAAGCCCTTGGTGTCGTCGCTGGGGTCCGCCAGGACGCGGTTCATCTCCTCGTCGAAGTAGCCGCGCCGGTAGGCCACGTCCACGGGCACGCGGTGGCTGTGCACGGGGTCGATGACGCCGCCCGTGGCGATCTGGGCCTCCAGCAGGCGGATGCCGTGCTCCCGGACGATGAGGTCCTTCTGCATGGCCTGGAAGAGGGAGATCTGCTGCCCGGTGTAGGGGTCGGTGTAGCCGGTGACGGCGCGCTCGGCCGACAGCAGCTTCTCCTGGATCTCGCCGCCCACCACGCCCGCGGCCACGGCCTCCTCCACGGACAGCCTCAGGTTGCGCACGGGGTCGATGACGAAGCCGGTGGCCGCCTGCGCCTCCAGCAGCACCAGGGCCGTGCCGGGCCGCAGCACGCCCTTCCACATGGCCTGGTAGATGCTCATCTTCTCCTGGCGGCCGGGCTCGTCCTTGGCGGGCACCAGGACGCCCGCGATGCAGCTGGTGCCCTCCAGGTAGCGCTTGACTGAGTCCATCTCCGTCACCTCCTGCAGCGTCTTAGTGCCCTGGGCCAGGTCCCGCAGGGTCTCGGGGCCCAGGATGCCGGACGTGTGCAGCTCGGAGGCGGACACCTGGCGCCTCAGGCCGCGGAAGGACACCTTGCTGAGCCGCTCCTCGGTCTCCTCGATGACCCGGCTGAGGACGGCGACGAGGTCGGGCAGGCCCAGGGCGCCGGCCGCGTGCTGGGCCAGGAGCTCGTCTCGGCGGGCCTCGCTCAGGTACGAGGAGAAGAGGACGTCCCACACGGAGACCGGCCGCCCCTGGAACTGCCCGCGCTGCACCTCCATGGCGGCACCACGCAGGGTCTGCTCCTGGCGGTGGGCGGCGGCAGCGGCAGCGGCCTCCTCGGCCTCGCCCTCGCCCGGGGAGCGCCCCGAGTCGCCGTCCCCTCGCCCGGCTGGCCCTGGCTCCCGCGGGGCGCGCGAGGCGTCCTGGAGCTGCGGCCGGGCCCCGGGGGCCTCCTCGGCCACCTCGATGATGGCGGTCAGCCGGCGGGTCAGTGCGGGCAAGGCCAGAGTCCCTGAGCCAAACTCGGCCAGCAGCTCCTCCCGGGCGGCCCCGCTCACGTAGCCGGACGCCAGCACGTCCCACACGGGCACCGAGCACCCCCGGAGGCGGCCCACCTTGACCTCCATGGTGGCCGCACGCAGGGCCTCCCGGGGGTCTGGGCGCGGGCTCCCGGCCTCGGCCTGGGCCTGGGCCTGGGCCAGCAGCGAGGTGAGGGTGGCGCCCAGCTCCTCCACGGTCAGCGTGCCCGCCCGGTATCTGCTCAGCAGGTCCTGGCGCCGGTCCTCGGACACCTCGCGGTAGAAAAGGAGCTCCCAGACGGAGACGCTTTGGCCCTGGAGGGCGCCCGAGCCTGGCGTCACGCGGGCGTCGCGCAGGGCACAGCGCAGCTCCTCGTTCAGCTGGTGCACGGCGGAGCCCCGGCCTGCCAGCTGCAGCATGTAGAGCCCGGTGTCCGGGTCGCGCACGCAGCGGCGCAGCAGCTGCACGTACGTGAGGTTCTCGTGCGTGTTGGGGTCGAAGAAGCCCTTGGTGTCGTCGCTGGGGTCCGCCAGGACGCGGTTCATCTCCTCGTCGAAGTAGCCGCGCCGGTAGGCCACGTCCACGGGCACGCGGTGGCTGTGCACGGGGTCGATGACGCCGCCCGTGGCGATCTGGGCCTCCAGCAGGCGGATGCCGTGCTCCCGGACGATGAGGTCCTTCTGCATGGCCTGGAAGAGGGAGATCTGCTGCCCGGTGTAGGGGTCGGTGTAGCCGGTGACGGCGCGCTCGGCCGACAGCAGCTTCTCCTGGATCTCGCCGCCCACCACGCCCGCGGCCACGGCCTCCTCCACGGACAGCCTCAGGTTGCGCACGGGGTCGATGACGAAGCCGGTGGCCGCCTGCGCCTCCAGCAGCACCAGGGCCGTGCCGGGCCGCAGCACACCCTTCCACATGGCCTGGTAGATGCTCATCTTCTCCTGGCGGCCGGGCTCGTCCTTGGCGGGCACCAGGACGCCCGCGATGCAGCTGGTGCCCTCCAGGTAGCGCTTGACTGAGTCCATCTCCGTCACCTCCTGCAGCGTCTTAGTGCCCTGGGCCAGGTCCCGCAGGGTCTCGGGGCCCAGGATGCCGGACATGTGCAGCTCGGAGGCGGACACCTGGCGCCTCAGGCCGCGGAAGGACACCTTGCTGAGCCGCTCCTCGGTCTCCTCGATGACCCGGCTGAGGACGGCGACGAGGTCGGGCAGGCCCAGGGCGCCGGCCGCGTGCTGGGCCAGGAGCTCGTCTCGGCGGGCCTCGCTCAGGTACGAGGAGAAGAGGACGTCCCACACGGAGACCGGCCGCCCCTGGAACTGCCCGCGCTGCACCTCCATGGCGGCACCACGCAGGGTCTGCTCCTGGCGGTGGGCGGCGGCAGCGGCAGCGGCCTCCTCGGCCTCGCCCTCGCCCGGGGAGCGCCCCGAGTCGCCGTCCCCTCGCCCGGCTGGCCCTGGCTCCCGCGGGGCGCGCGAGGCGTCCTGGAGCTGCGGCCGGGCCCCGGGGGCCTCCTCGGCCACCTCGATGATGGCGGTCAGCCGGCGGGTCAGTGCGGGCAAGGCCAGAGTCCCTGAGCCAAACTCGGCCAGCAGCTCCTCCCGGGCGGCCCCGCTCACGTAGCCGGACGCCAGCACGTCCCACACGGGCACCGAGCGCCCCCGGAGGCGGCCCACCTTGACCTCCATGGTGGCCGCACGCAGGGCCTCCCGGGGGTCTGGGCGCGGGCTCCCGGCCTCGGCCTGGGCCTGGGCCTGGGCCAGCAGCGAGGTGAGGGTGGCGCCCAGCTCCTCCACGGTCAGCGTGCCCGCCCGGTATCTGCTCAGCAGGTCCTGGCGCCGGTCCTCGGACACCTCGCGGTAGAAAAGGAGCTCCCAGACGGAGACGCTTTGGCCCTGGAGGGCGCCCGAGCCTGTTGTCACGCGGGCGTCGCGCAGGGCACAGCGCAGCTCCTCGTTCAGCTGGTGCACGGCGGAGCCCCGGCCTGCCAGCTGCAGCATGTAGAGCCCGGTGTCCGGGTCGCGCACGCAGCGGCGCAGCAGCTGCACGTACGTGAGGTTCTCGTGCGTGTTGGGGTCGAAGAAGCCCTTGGTGTCGTCGCTGGGGTCCGCCAGGACGCGGTTCATCTCCTCGTCGAAGTAGCCGCGCCGGTAGGCCATGTCCACGGGCACGCGGTGGCTGTGCACGGGGTCGATGACGCCGCCCGTGGCGATCTGGGCCTCCAGCAGGCGGATGCCGTGCTCCCGGACGATGAGGTCCTTCTGCATGGCCTGGAAGAGGGAGATCTGCTGCCCGGTGTAGGGGTCGGTGTAGCCGGTGACGGCGCGCTCGGCCGACAGCAGCTTCTCCTGGATCTCGCCGCCCACCACGCCCGCAGCCACGGCCTCCTCCACGGACAGCCTCAGGTTGCGCACGGGGTCGATGACGAAGCCGGTGGCCGCCTGCGCCTCCAGCAGCACCAGGGCCGTGCCGGGCCGCAGCACGCCCTTCCACATGGCCTGGTAGATGCTCATCTTCTCCTGGCGGCCGGGCTCGTCCTTGGCGGGCACCAGGACGCCCGCGATGCAGCTGGTGCCCTCCAGGTAGCGCTTTACGCGGTCGTCCTCCCTGAGCTCTTGCATCGTGCTGCGTCCCGTTTCCAGGTCCTGGAGCATTTGCTCCGTGATTATGGCTGAGCTGAGGAGTTCAGAGGCCGTGATCTGTCGTCTAATTCCTTGGAACCACAAGTGTTTGTTGCTGTTTTCCTGCTTCTCAATCATCTCTAAGATGAGCTGCGCTACCTTCTGCAGTGCCCGTCTTGTGTCCGTTCTGTACATCCTCACCAGCTGGAGCTTCTTCTCCTCTGTCACGTATTCGGAATTCAGCAGTGCCCACAGTGTTGGCTTCTGGCCTCTGAACCTTCCCACTGTTATTTCCACTTGCTCTGCCTCCAGGGCCCTTCTCGTCTCGTCATCGATGTACTCGGAGTCCCGCGCATCCTTGTTCACTGGGAAGAGCAGCCAGCCAGTGTCCTTTTGCGGATGGCACCTCTCCTGTAGCTCTCGGTACGAGACCTTCTCTTGCGTGTTCGGGTCCACAAATCGTTTCCTCATGTGCTTCTGGTCAGAAATGAGCGCATAGATGTCCTTGTGCAGACAGCCACGTCTATAGGCTGTTTCCAGTGGGAGCCGGTGGTGGTGCCATGGGTCGATGACACCCCCCGTGGCCACCTGCACCTCCAGCAGCCTCAGTGCCTCCGCCTTCTCGACGAGCTGCTTCTGCATGGCCTGGAACAGCGGGATCGTGTCTCCCGTGGCCGGATCCCTGTAGCCCGTGGCAGCCCTTTCAGCCTTCAGGAGCCTCTCCCGCAGCTCCTCGCTCACCAGGCCCACATCTGCAGCCTCATCCACGGAGAGCCTCTGGCGGGTGCAGGGGTCCAGGAGGAACCCAGTGGCAGCCTGGGCCTCCAGCAGCCAAGTCGCAAATGCTGCAGGGATGAGCTCCTTCCTGCTGGCCTCATGGAGGCTCATGACCTCCATGGTGGAGGGCACCGTGACCCCCGCAATGCAGCCACTGCCTTCCAGGTAGGGCTTCACACACTCCAGCGTGCTGAGTGCCTGCCCCCCAGTCCTCCCCGCACGAAGTGTGTGCAGGGTCTTCTGATCGATGACCCCAGAGTTGAACAGCTCTGCAGCTGTCACCTCCCCTCTGATGGCCGCCACCTTGATGCCTTGGTTTTGTGTCTCTGTTTCTTCAATTGTCGTGGTGATGATTTCCAGCAATTTCTCCAGGCCCCCACTCTGGACTCCATACTCCTGGATGAGCTCCCGCTTCCTGTCCTCTGTGAAGTATGGAGAGGACAGCAGGTCCCAGAAAGAGACCACCCGGTCAGCAAACCTCCCCACGCGCATTTTTGCAGTTCTGGACTGCAACACGTGTCTCGTGGCCTCATTGATGTACACGTAGGTTTCTCCTTTCTTTACGATTTGTAGCAGGTACAGGCCCGTCTCGGGGTCCTCCACACAGCGCTCCAGCAGCTGCAGGTACGTGAGGTTCTCATGTGTGTTGGGGTCGAAGAAGCCCTTGGTGTCGTCGCTGGGGTCCGCCAGGACGCGGTTCATCTCCTCGTCGAAGTAGCCGCGCCGGTAGGCCACGTCCACGGGCACGCGGTGGCTGTGCACGGGGTCGATGATGCCGCCCGTGGCGATCTGGGCCTCCAGCAGGCGGATGCCGTGCTCCCGGACGATGAGGCCCTTCTGCATGGCCTGGAAGAGAGAGATCTGCTGCCCGGTGTAGGGGTCGGTGTAGCCGGTGACGGCGCGCTCGGCCGACAGCAGCTTCACGTAGGTTTCTTTGCTGAACATTCCTGCTTTGAATGCCTCCTCCACGGTCAGCTTCCGGTTCTCCACGGGGTCGATGATGAAGCCGGTAGCTGCCTGTGCCTCCAGCAGCACCAGGGCTGTGCCAGGCCGCAGGATGTGCCTCCTCAGGGCTTCTGGGATGCTCATCCTCTCCTGGGTGCCCTGGATAAGGACCCCGGCAATGAAATTGCCTCCTTCCAGGGACCGCCTCACGCTGTCCATCTCCGCCACCTCCTTCACAGTCGTTGTCCCCTGGCTCAGCTCGTCCAGCGTCTTCCTGCTGATCAGCTGCGCCCTAAACAGGTCCCTGGCTGACACCTGCTTCCGGAGCCCTCTGAAGGTGGCCTGCAGGGGCTGACTCTCTGCAGCCTCGACCAGGGCGGTGACTGCGTTGACCACCTGCCGCAGGGCCGCAGCCCTCCCAGACCGACAGAGTGCCACCAGCTCCCTCCGCTTGTCAGCGCCAACGTACTCAGAGAGCAGCAGGTCCCAGAGCGACACGCTACACCCCTTAAACCTCCCCGTGCTGACGGGCACCTTCATGGCCCTCAGAGCCACTGCGGTGTGGTCGTCCACCTCAAGCGCTGTGTCTGAGGGCAGTGGCAGCAGCAACAAGCCGGTCTCGGCGTCGCACACGCAGCGTTCCCTGAGCTGCTGGTAGGTCACCTGGTCCCGCGCACTGGGGTCAAAGAAGAACTTGTTGTCTTTGTCAACTGCAGTCAGCACCTGGCTCGTCTGTGCGTCCAGAAGGCCCAGTCTGCAGGCTGCTGTCTGGGGCAGGTGCAACCCGTGGACAGGGTCCACCACACCCCCTGTGGCCAGCTGCACCTGCAGGAGGGGCAAGCCCTCGTTCTGTGGCACGAGCCCCTTCTCCATGGCCTGCCACAGAGAGAGGGAGCCCCCGGAGTAGGGATCTGGGTACCCGGCCACCGCCCTCTTGGCCTGCCCGAGCTGCTCACTCAGCTCCCTGCCCACCAGGCCGACCTTAACCGCATCCTCCACTGACAGTCTCTGGTTGTTCAGGGGGTCAACAAGGAAGCCAGATGCCACCTGGGCTTCCAGCAGCCTCCGGCCCAGGCCTGTGGGCAGGAGGCCATCCCTCATGGCCTGGGCGATGCTGGCCTTGGCCCCAGAGGGCTGTAGCAGCACACCAGCCACGCAGCCTGTGCCCCACAGGCAGGCCTTCACTGCCGGCTGCTCAGCGACCTGGGCGGGCGACTGCCTGCCCTGAGCCAGGGCCTCAAGGGTCTCCTGGGTGATGATGCCAGCATCCAGCAGCCAGACAGCAGGTACCTCACCCCGTGGGCCGGGCACCATGACGTGGGCCTGGGCCAGGAGCTTGGTCTCCTGTACCCACCTCTGCACAGAGGCTAGCAGCTGTGGCACAGTGGTCCTCCCCTCCTGCACGTCCTCCAGCAGGCCCCTCCGTTGCTCCTCGGTGAAGTGGCAGGAGCTGAGCAGGTCCCAGAGGGATGTGCCGTCCTCGGCCCCCGGCACGGCCTGCAGGCTCTTCTGGACCTGCTCCTCGGTGGGGAGGGCAGGAGCACTTTCTGGCAGGGGCAGGAGGTGAAGGCCAGAAGCCTCATCCCTGGGGCACTGCTCCAGGAGCTGGGCATAGCTGGTGTGCCCCTGGCCGTCTGGTGTGGGGAAGGTCTTGGAGGAGCTGGACAAGGCTGTCTCCATCTCCTGGTCAACATAGCCACGCTGAATGGCCACTGGCATGGGGAGGTGGTGGTGGCTGGTGGGGTCAATGACCCCTCCTGTGGCCACTTGAGCCTCCAGGAGGCGGGCAGCTTGCTCCCAAGGGATGAGACCTTTCTTCATGGCCTGGAACAGAGACACCTGCTTCCCAGAGAAGGGGTCTCTGAAGCCAGTGATGGCACCCTCAGCCCACTTCAGCCTGCCATACAGCTCCGGCCCCACCACACCCCTGCGCACGGCCTCATCCACCGAGAGGCTCTCCGGGCTGTGAGGGTCCATGATGGTTCCGGTGGCTGCCTGGGCCTCCAGCAGGGCCAGGGTCACCCTGGGCCCCAGCAGCTTCTGCCTCATGGCCTGGTAGAGGCTGAGCCGCTGGCCAGAGGGCAGCAGCCGCACACCGCTCACAGCTCCCAGGCCGCACAGGTACCTGCGGACGCCGTCCATGAGTAGGAGGGCCTCTGGGCTGACTGTCCCGGCCAGCACTTGGTCCAACAGCTGCTGGTCAATGATACCGGCCTCCAGGAGCTGGTGGACGGTGACCCGGCTCCGCAGTGCGGGCAGCATGATGTCCGCCTGTCTCTCTGTCTCCGCCTCCAGCAGCTTTGCCACCTGCCCCAGCGTGACCTCGTGCCGCCGGTAGCGACGCAGCAGCTGCCTCCTGCGGCCCTCGCTGAAGTACTCAGAGTTGATCAGCTCCCATGCGGAGACCCTCTGCCCCTGAAACCGTCCATACTTCACGGAGAGCAGCAAGTTCTGGAAGGCCTGCCGGGTGGCACTGTCCACCAGCGGGGACTGCGTGCTGCTGAGTGGCAGGAGGTACAGGCCCGTCTCAGGGTCACGCACGCAGCGCTCCAGAAGCTGCAGGTACGTGAGGTTCTCGTGCGTGTTGGGGTCAAAGAAGCCCTTGGTATCGTCAGAAGGATCCAAAAGGATCAAGTTCAGCATCTGATCGAAGTAGCCGCGCTGGTAGGCCACGTCCACGGGCACGCGGTGGCTTTGCACGGGGTCAATGATGCCGCCCGTGGCGATCTGGGCCTCCAGCAGGCGGATGCCGTGCTCCCGGACGATGAGGCCCTTCTGCATGGCCTGGAAGAGGGAGATCTGCTGCCCGGTGTAGGGGTCAGTGTAGCCGGTGACGGCACGCTCAGCCGACAGCAGCTTCGCGAACACATCGGGCCCAATGACAGCAGCCCTCAGTGCCTCCTCAACAGAGTGCCCCTTGTTTGCTTTCGGGTCGATGATGAAGCCGGTGGCAGCTTGTGCCTCCAGAAGGATGAGGGCAGTGCCGGGCCGGAGGAGCCCCTTGCATCGGGCGTCGTAGATGCTCAGGCGTTCCTGGGAGCCGGGGAGCAGCAGGCCAGCAATGCAGCCCGTACCCTGCAGGTACCTCTGCACCGAGGCCAGGCTGCCCACATCCTGGGCTGTGGCCTGTCCGTGCTCCAGCCGCTCATACAGGTCTTGGTCGATGATCTCGGCTTTCAGCAGCTCTCCTGGTGTCACAGTGTTCCTCAGCCCAGAAAAGGTGACCCTGGCGGTGGCTGCAGCCTGCTCCAGGGTGGCGCTCACCTCAGCGGCCAGCTTCTCCATGGAGAGGGTCCCTTCCTGGTACTGCTGGGCTAGCATTGCTCTCTGCTCTGAGGAGATGGCCTCAGAGAAGAGCAGCTCCCAGAGGGACACGGGCCGGCCCCGGAACTTCCCCACGGAGACGGTGGCTGTGGCTGCACTCAGGGCCTGCCGAGTGCTGTAGTTGATGAATGGGGGTCCCTGGGGCTCCCCTCCTCGGGGTCCCCCTGAGAGTAGCAGGAAGGCGAGCCCGGTCTCTGGGTCGGTGACACAGAGGGCCAGCAGCTGTTCATAGCGCAGGCCGCCGTGCGTGCCGTCTGAGAAGCCGCCAGTCTGCGAGAGCTGCTGCTGAGTGTCTTCATCCAGGCAGCCGCAGCGCAGGGCGGCCTCCAGGGGCAGCCGGAGCCTGCGTGCCGGACAGACTAGCCCGCCTGTGGCCAGCTGGGCATCCAGGAGCCGCAGTGCCAGTGGCCTGTCCACTAGCCCCTTCTTCATGGCCTGGAAGAGGGGGATTTGGGAGCCACTGAAGGGGTCGTGGTGCCCCGTCACGGCCTGCTCGGCCACCAGGAGCTGCTCGCGGAGCTCTGGGCTGACCAGGCCCGTCCTGACTGCCTCGTCCACCCACAGCCGCTGGCCCGTGACGGGGTCCACTAGGGTGTGGGTGGCAGCCTGGGCCTCCAGGAGTGGCAGTGCGGTGCCCATTGGGAGCAGGTGCTCGGTGGCAGCCTGGAAAAAGCTCTTCTTGTGGCCTTCGGGCAGCAGGACAACCCCGGCCACGCTGCCGGTACCCTCCAGGTAGCGCCGCACCTCGGCACGTGCACTCACGTCCACTGCGGCCAGCCTGCCCTCCCGCAGACCCTGCACGGCCTCCTCGTCCAGGATGCCCACCTCCAGCAGCTCGGCTGCACTCACCGCCCCGCCCACGGAGCGGAAGGTGATCTTGAGGGGCAGCAGGGCTAGCCCCGAGCCGGGGGCCCGCACACACCTTTCCAGCAGCTGGTGGTACGTCAGCCGCTCCAGTGTGTTGGGGTCGAGGAAGCGCAGGACACCTGTGCCAGGCTGAAGCTCTGACAGCTTGTGCCATGTCTCCCGGTCCAGGAGGCCCTGGTGGCAGGCTGGTTCAGGGGCCACGAGCACTCCCTGGGCGGGGTCCACCAGGCCCCCAGTGGCCAGCTGGACCTCCAGCCAGCTCTGCCCCAGGGCCCTGTCCACAACCTCCTTCCCGATGGCCTGAAAGAGGGCCAGCTTCTCACCCCCGTAGGGGTCAGGGTAGCCCGTAGTGGCACGCTCAGCGGCCAGCAGCTTCTCCTTCAGCTCCAGCCCCACCAGGCCCTGCTGCAGGGCCTTGGACACAGGGAGCAGCTGGCCCTGGGCAGGGTCCACCAGGCCCCCAGTGGCTGCCTGGGCCTCTAGCAGAGCCAGCCCGAGCCCAGCAGGTAGGAGGCCCTCCTCCATGGCAGTGTAGACACTCTGGGCCTTGCCCGAGGCCTCCACATACACCCCAGCAATGCTCCTGGCCTGGGGCCTGGGGGGCGTGCTGGCTCCCGGCGTGGCTGCCATGGCTTTGGGGACACTGGCCTGCTCCATGCTGTTGGTGCCTGGGACGGGAAGAGGAGGCAAGGTGTGGCCGCTCATCGCACACAGCTGATTATGCAGAGCCTGCTGAGGTCCACCTCTGTCCTGCAGGGGACAAAAAGGCTCAATCAGGGACCCTGCATGGCCTGGTGGGCACGAGGGAAGATGTGTTCATGGGGCCAATCCCATGCTGTCCCGGGCTGGGCTCCACCCACAGACGTGCAGCCAGAGTGTCCCTGAGGAGTTGAGTCTGCCCGGGGAGCACTCCGCGGCGGGAGTGCCAAGGGAAGTGCAAGCTCAGAGGGACCATGTGAGTGCAGGGGCCCAGGCGGCGCCGGGAGGCCTCTCGGGACTCCAGGGCTGTCCCTCCTGAAGGCTGTCCTTCGACCTCCACCCCAAGCCAACGCCCTCCCGCCACCCCAGGGCCCTGTGCCCTTGAGTCCTTCCTGGGCACCCTGGTCCCATCCTCAGCCCTGCCTGAGGGGCCCAGCCCTGCTCCAAGAGGGCTGTGGCTCCACCCACAGGGCCCACCCCTCAGCCTGGGCACCAGCATCTCTTTTGTTCTCCAAAGGCTCTGCCCCATGCCCTGCCCCACCCCAGCTCCAGTGACCTCTTGAAAGCTCCCACCCCACCTGGACCTGTCACTCCAGAGAAGCCTCTGCCACCTCCTGCGGGCTCCTGAGGCCCCGCCCTCCCTCCACAGCCATCCACCAGGCTCCAGCGAGACCCCAGCCCTCTGAAGCCCCAGTCTCCTGCCTCAGCCTGGCCCTGCATCCTCCTCTGCCTGTCCTGAATCTCACATCCGCGAGCACCACAGCCTCTGAGCTATTGCCCCCGAGCCCACACCCTGCCCCAGGGGCCGCAGACTCGGCAGACGTGTGGCAGTCCTGCCAGGAGCCAGGTGCAGGCCAGGCAAGGCTGTTTCTCCCCCATGGGCCCTGGACCTCTGGCTGCAGCCCCAGCATGCCCTGCGCCGACCCCTTCCACACACCGCTGTGCAACTGGCTCTGAGCAGGGTAGCAGGTGCCTCACCTGCATCCCCACCACTTCTGCACGTCAACCGCCTCCACCCAGGCCTGTCCCTTCTGCACCAGGTTGAATTATGTCGCCTAAAAAGGTATGTCTAAGTCCTAATCTACAGTCCCTGTGAATGTGACCTTATTTGGAAATAGGATCTTTGCAGATGTCACCCGGTTAAAATGAGATCATACCGGGCTAGGATTGGCTCTTATCCAACATAGCTAGTGTCCTTATAAGACACACAGGGAGAGGGCGGCCGTGTGACGACAGAGGCAGAGATTGGATCTACAAGCCAAGGAATTTGCAGGACGCCTGGGGCCCCAGAAGCTGGAAGAGGCAGGAAGGATCCTCCCCGTCGAGCTCCGGAGGAAGCGCGGCCCTGCCCACTCCTCGCCTTCCGGCTTCTGGCCTCTAGAGCTGTGAGAGCAATTTCCTGGTCTTTAGGCCCCTGGTCAGTGTTCTGCACCCCTGTGCCCACCCACCCAGGAGCAGGGTCTGCTCCCCGTTTTCTCAGCACTATGGGCCCCAGTCCCTCTCTTGGTTCTCCTCCTCATTCCAGCTGGAACCTCCCTCTGCTCAGCAGCCTGTTCGTGACAACCCTTCCCTACCTCTACACAGGGTCTCAGGAGAAGGGTCGGACCCCACGTTTGGCTCCCACCCCCACTCCACCGCTCTTGAGGCAGCCACCACCCCCGGCTGCCAAGCTCAACAAATGCATTTTGGAGCTGGCCCCCACCCACCTCCACCACATGGGCTACGAGGGCTCCCCTCTCCGGTGACAGGTTTCTGCTCCATCTTCGTTCACCCATTAACTCTGAGACCTCCTCCCACCTACCCTCAGCTCCCCAAATCTGCAGCAGGAGCCCAGCCTGTCCTGGGTCCCAAAACTGTGTGGCCAGCTGCCTCCTGAAGGTCTTACAGGCACCCCATGCTGCTCGTGCTCTGGAACATGCAGAGCCTAACCCTGGAAGGCACTGGGTCCTCCCCATCCCCTCTCCCCACATCTGGTCTCACGAAGGGCATCCTCCAGGGGCAACTCTGAGGGCTATCGAGGCTTGTAGATGCCCCTCAGGGCCACCTGTTAAGACTGCAGCCCACCTACCCACCTTGGCAAAACCCTGGCCCCCTCCCTTCCCTTCCACAGATACTGGTCCTGGGCCTCCTCCAGGCATCCTGCTGCTGACGGGCTGCTCAGAGCCTCAGACACGGAGCTGGGACCAGGAGGGCTCACCATCACCTCACTGGCCGAGTGCAGAGAGCCAGGGTTCCAGGAAGCAGCATTGCAGCTCAGCTGTCCTGAGGGGCCGTGCTCAGGACGCAGTGTCAGGTGGCTGAGAAGACGTGGAGGATGCAGAGGACCATGGAGTGGGGCTGCTGCTAAACGACCAGCATTGGAGGAAGCTCGCAAGAGGCTGCAGATGTCTGGCCAGCTGGCCGGTGCGCCACAGGGATGCCTGGGCGCTTGTCCTCATGGTGCAATTGGCCATGGGCCCGCTGGTCACATCACAGTCTGCCCCAGCCAAAAGCTGCTGGCCTGACGGGATGTAGGAATAACTTCCTGAAGGCACAGCCGGAGTGCTAGCTCCCCAGTGACGCCTTGCAGGCTAGGGCACCATTTCCCAGGAAGTCTGCTGTACCACTCCAAAACATGGCTTCCCATGTGCGTGTGTCCCAGGAGGTGGGCCCCAGGGGTCCAGGAACCAAGGCCTGGCAGCCACAGTGGCCCACCCACCACCCCCCACTGACCCATGATGGAGCTTGGGCTCCTTGACCCCACAGCTATGGGGTGGGTGGGCTTAGATGTACTGGTCCCTGGAGGAGGAACACTTCTGCCAGGGGACACAGCTAGTGCCACCAAGCCAAAGGCTATGCTGCTCCCAGGCCACTCCAGCCCATCATGTCCCAGGAGCAAGCAGCCAGGAGGAGGCTCCCATCTGGCAGGGGACAGGCCTGAGCACCAGGAGGCAGCGCCACAGGGGCAGGCAGGGTGCAGGGACCTGGTTCTCATGGTAAATAGAACGTCACCCCCAGCCCTGGAGGGGACCCTCAGGGAGGAGGACCTGGTCACACCTGACAGGCCCTGAGCCAGCAGGCACGCCCAGGTTGAGGACATCCAGTCTGGAGGACAGGGAGGCGGCCCCAGGGGCCAGGTCCACCCTGCAAAACTTCTTTCTGCACTTCCCCAGGAAGAGGCCAGGCTCAAGGGCACAGCCTGACTGGGGTGGCTACGGGGCTGTCCAGATCTGCTTCTGGGGGGTACGTGAGGCGGCAGGACAGGCCAGCTTCTCCTTCGTCCACCCTGCTTCCTCCTCCCTTCCCTTCCTGAGGCCATCCTGAGACCACTCCCAGTTACCTCTGCCTCAGGCAGATTCTGCTTCTGGGAACCCAGCCTGGGCGCTTTTGTGCCCACCTCTACTGGCACCTGCCTCCCCTAGGGCTGGGCCCTCTCCAGCATGCCTCGTTCCAGGACCCCCCAGGATCTGTGAGCACAAGGGAGCCACTCACTATGGCATCCAGGCCAGACGAGAGGCTTCCGGGGGGTCAGGGGCCTGCCCTGTCCCCTGACATCCGGCCAGGGATGGCGGTGGGGAAATGAGAGGAGCACCTGATTTCCCAGCAAGGGAGAGGGGCAGTGCGGGCCAGGGCGGGGCAGGGACAGCGGGGGCAGGGACAGCACCTTGAGCGGGCCCCTGACCTGGGCACAGGCCGCCAGCCCAGACAGGCCGCGTGCTAAGCGGGCCTCATAAGCTCAGGCGAGTGGCTCAAGTTCCCCAAAGAGGAGATTCAGGGAGGAAGGCTGGAGACACGGCGCTTGGGAGCAGGGAGTCGGGGGCAGGCGTGCCCTGCGTGTGTGAGTGTGCCTGCCAGTGCATGCCCGCCCTGCACCATGCATGAGATTCGGCCTGTGGCTGGCTGCACCACTCCCTGTCTCTTCCTGACCTTGGGCCTGGTATGAGCCCCTCTGGGCCCTGCCCCTTCCCAGGCTTGGCAGGAGGAAGGCCTGGGAGTGGGTGTCTTGACTCCATGTGGGCCTGGGGAGGGCAGCTGGACAGAGGGTCCGGAGCGAGGGGGGGCAGGGGGCGCAGCTTCGAGTGTGGGGGCATCTGGAGGAGGTTGCTGCCGCCCAGGTGAGCACGGGGTCAGGGTTAGGGTGATGGGGTGGGGAGGAGGCCAAGCAGATTTCCCAGGAGCCTGAGGCACAAAGGGCCCGTCCTGCGGATTCCCCACCTCAGGTGGCCCCCAGGCCCCAAGTGGTGGAGGGCCATTCCTGAGGAGGGTGGGTCTGCATCTCTTGGGCGAGGTCACTGTCTGTCACCAGACTTCCCGGCAGGCCCCCACCGCAGCCTGGGACAAAGGTCGGGGAGGCTGCAGCTGCCTGCCTGAGCCAGGTCAGGACAGACCCTGGTAGCTGCCTGGGCCCACACAGGAGGCAGCAGCCTTAGCTTCTGCCCGGCTGTGTGCCATAGTGGGAAGACCCCACCCACCTGCACCCTGCACCATGATCAGAGATCAACGGCCCCGATAACGAGCTTGGCACAGTGCAGCGGGGGCGGAGGGCAGGGAAGCAGAGTCCTGGGCCCAAGTGATGGACAGGGCCCTTCCTGCCTCTGCCTCCCACGGGTCTCCAGGCGACCCTGTGACCGCTTACCCGACCCGGAGTGGCCACCCCTGGGACCGCTCACCCAACAGCAGGCAGCTTCCCCGGGTCCGTGACGCCTCCCTCCCGGCAATGTTGCCAGGAGTCACCCCTCTCAATTTGTCGGCCTAGTTGCCTCCTGGCCTGGGCGTTCCCCACCCTGCAGAGCGTGCCCCGGGCGGTCCTTGCTGCCGGGGAAACCGATGGGCCTGCGAGACCACCGCCCATGGCCGCCTCTCCCATGAGGGATCGGGGCCGGCGCCTCCTCTTCACGGGCGCCCGGGACTCAGGGGCGCCACTTCGGACTCAAAATTGCCCAGGGCGGGAAACCTGCCCGGCCAGAGCCCAAGCCCCCGCCGGCCGCCGCGCCCCCACCCTGGCCTCGGCGTGCGGCTCCAGCGGGGATCCGGTTTCCCTCGGCGGCCGCCGCCCCGCCCGGCCCCGCGCCCGCATCCGCACCCGCCGCACCTGCCGCAACCACCGCACCTGCCCGCTCGCCGCTCTGTCCGCAGTGTCTCCGCGCGCCCGCTCCGCCCGCATTTCAAGCCTCACAGGCCCCGCCCCCGTCTAGGGCGGTGCCCAGGTGGGGGCCCCGACGCGGGGCGGGGCAGGCAGGTGCCGTAAACCCCGCGCGGCCCGGGCCTGGCGCTTGCACTCCCGGCAAGGGGCGGCGGCTGGGCAGCCGGGACCCTCCCCTCGTCCCCAGCAGGTAGTCACCGCGAAGGAACGCAGGGCGGGCGCGGAGGCGTCCTGTGCCCTTCAGAACAGCTTTTTTTTGGGGAAAGGAGTTCGGAGTGAAACGCGGACCGGACAGAGCAGCGGTTTCTATCCCCACAAGCCACTAATGCCTTGCGGGCTGGTGTCCCTGTCTCCAGCCCCGACCCCACCTTGTCTGCTCAGCCCCCTGGGGACACTGCTTCACGTCGTGTGTCTGCTGGGTCCAGGGGTCTTCAAGGCTCTCCTTGGCAAGCCCCTCTGCCCTCATGATGTTGGAAGAGCTGGGATGTCCTGCCTGGGAGCAGTGCCAGGCCTCACCCCCTGGTCTGGCTCCTCCACCCGGGCTCAGAGAATGTTCCCTGTCACCCTGGGAGTACCTGGTCCCCTCTCTGAAGCCCATCCTGGCACCCACCTTCCAAGGCTGGGGCCTGCCAGAGATGCTGAGCATGGAGACTCACAGCCTCGGGGGCTGGCCTGGGGGCAGCCTCAGCCTGGCACGGGAACCTTCCATGGACCTTCTGGAGAGCACTCCCCTTGGCTGCCCCGAGATCCCAGGTGGGCAGGGGCATGGAAGGACAGGGCCCAAGGCCCCTCCTCCTCTGTCCCCAAGATCCCTCCTCCTCTGTCCCCTAGTCCTGGAGGTCGTGAGGGCTCAGGTGTTCCCCACCCTCCACAAGTGCCTCCTTCTCCCAAGCCCCAGCCCTCACCTCTGCCCGAGTCATTCTTGACCAGAAAATCATCCAGAGTCAGCCAGCCACCTGCAACGCACACCACGAGGGTAATTGCAGGCGCCAGCGCAGGTGCAGGAGGGAGAGGTTAGGCCTTCAGGGGTTAGGGTGCTTGGGACCACTGCCTTGGCTCTGCTCTCACCCACCCACCAGGTCCACACTCACACCTGCTCACCCAGGCTGCCTGGACCCTGTCCACACCTGCCACACTGGCCGCGCGGCATGGCTGCTGCCGACTGCTGGGCCCTGACCCCAGAGGAGCTCTGGTGGAACCCGCATTTCCCCAAGGCACTGCCAGGCCAACTGCATCCATCCCCAGCCCTGCTCACTGGATGCCTGGACACTGTCTGTGGGGTCTTGCTGGGAGGCATGGTGGTGCTGGCTGTGGCCTGTGGCCTGTGGCCTGGAGCACACTCCAGGGCCACTTCTTCCTGTGGCTGAGCCATTGCAGGCAGCGCCCCTGCCAGGCCACAAAACCTGGGTGTATGCCAACCCCTCGCTGCAAGAAGGGGGTGTGAGGCTGGCCTGGCCAAGCCTTCTTGTGTGCCCAGGGATGGGCCACATGCCTGTCTGTCCCTCACTCCTCCGGTATAGGCAGGTGGCATGGAGCTGGCCCTGCTCTGCTGCACCCACTGGCACCTGTCCCCTGGCTCCTCTCCCTCGGCCTTGTCTTCCTGTGACTCCAGATCCCCTGCCCTGTGGTGGCCGCCAGCCCAGTGACCTCTGGGGACACCTCCAGGGGCAGACTTGGGTGCCTGCCCTACTCCCCAGGTCCCTGGGCCACTCCTGGTCAGGGCTTCTGGGAGCTACCACCTCCCCAGGGGCTCTAGTCCAGTGCTTCAGCTTAGCAGTCCCTGGAGCCACAGGCCACTCCTCCAGCCCCCAGGCCTGGGCCTATACTACCTACACAGCAAGGAAGGGCATCAGGGAGAGTGTCAGGAGGTGAGAGAAAGGGCTCCCATGTCCAGTACTGCCCACGGCTCTACCCACCTCCACCTGGCACTGGCACCTAGCTTCCCCCTGCAAGTCAGGGAGGTTCTCAGAGCCCCAAGACCAGTAGTCCAAGGAGGGAGGTCCCAGAGCCCCAAGACCAGTGCCCACGCTGCCCCTGGGCTGGTCCATGGAGTCACTGTGCTGGTTGGAGCCTCTGGCCAGGATCCCCATTGGTCCCTTGGAGCCCGGCATGGCCCAGCCCGAAGGGGAGTGCCCACCACTGCTCCATAAAGCATCTGGGAGCAGGGTGTCCCCTCCGGGGCACATGGCCCGGAGAGGAGACAAGGCAGATGCAGGCAGGATGGAGGGCCCGGCGGGAGCGGGTTGGACAGAGCTGAGCGGCCGGCTGACCTCTCCACCAGGGGCCTGGACATAGCAGCCCGCAGCTCCAACCACAGGCCCAGGTACAGGGGGTAGGCAGCCTTGGGGGTGGGCCTGCCTCTCAGGCTGGGTGCTCTCACAGCAAATACATAGGCTGCTCTCCCAACAGCTCTCAGGGGACACCTGCCGTCAGAGGAGCCTGGTGACGCACCTGCCTCCTGGGGCAGGGAAGGGCTGAGGTGGGTGTTGGAGCCCTGCTGCCCCTGTCCCCCTCGGAACTGCCCCCCACATCCCAGATTCTCTTTCTCCACACCCTCCTCGCTGTGCCTCTCATTGATCCCCCATCCCCAGTCAGCCAGGGTGATGACACGGGCTGGCCCATCTTCTCCTGCCCAGGCCTTGGAAGCCAGCCGGCACGAGGAGCACAGCCTCTGCCTGCCAAGGCCCCCGTGCTGCTCAGTCGGGGCCAGGAGAGGAAGGGCCAGAGGATTCCTCCCAGCTGTGGCTTGAACTCCATCCGCCGAATTCCTATGTTGAAGTCCGGACTCCAAATCCTCTGGGAATGTGACCTTCTTTGCAAGCAGGGTCATTGCAGATGTGACCTTCTTTGCAAGCAGGGTCATTGCAGATGCGGTTAGTTGGGATGAGGTCATGCTGGAGTAGGCGGGCCTCATCCCATGTGCCTGGTATGCTTTCAAAAAGGGGCATTGGACACAGACGAAGACCCACAGAGAGGGAAGATGATGTGAAGATACAGGAAGAAGATGCCGAGGAGAAGCCTGGAGCTGGGTCTTACCTCATAGCCGCTGAGGGCAATAGCCCTGCCCACATTCCCATTTTAGACTTTGGCTTGGAGAGCTTAGGGTCGATACGTTTTTGTTCTGTTTGAGCCACCCCATTGGTGGTGGTTGGTTAGGGCAGCTCCAGGAAACTCAAACAGTCCCCAAGCCAGGGAAATAAGGCAGGGAGAGCAAGGGCAGAGGGGGCCGCAGGGTCCAGGCAGGAGGCAAACCCTGAGGCTGCCTCATGCAAGCCCAGCGTCTCCCATTTTATAGAAGAGAGAAGAGGAGAAGGGGGAGGAGGAGGGGGAGGAAGGCTGAGCCAGGGCAGAACCCACTTTGGGCCTTGAGGTTGCATTAAACACAGGAAGGGAGGCCCCAACCTGTATCTCAGAGTGAAATTTTTTTCCTATCTTGCTCCAAATGTATATTCTTTCCAGTTGCCACATAAATGGAAGTCATATGTAGCAATACCATGCTCTTAACTGGGGATTCTACTTGATTGAAAAGGTAGAAGACACACCCAGGTACCCGGCCCCGCTCTGCCCCACCCCAACACAGTTTAGAGGCTGGGTAGTGCTGCTCTGAGAGGTGCTGTCCTTGGGCTGGCTAGACCCACCTGTGGGGGCAGCCAGGGCCTGTACCTGCAGCTCTGACCCCATGGGACAGTAGTGGGGGCAGCCAGGGCCGCGTGTACCTCCAGCTCTGACCCCATGGGAGAGCAGCACAGCCATGCATGGGGGCTTACAGTTGTTAGAAGGATGGGAGCTGAGCCATGAAATTGGCACCAGAAATCACTGCTCAACCCCGCCTGTCCCTGCCTTCCTTCTCCCCTGCCATACCCTCTTCTCCCTAAAGGGTGGGTGTCCTCTGGCTAGGCCCCTCCCAGCAGCCCCAGCCCAGAACCTCCAAGTTGTCCAGCCTGCCCGTGGTCACCTCTCCTCCCGAGGGACTCTGGGGTGACCTCCTCCCTCCCTCAATCCTCCAAGGCACCTGCAGGTCTGGGGCCCAGCGGCCCTCTGGCCAAAGCCTCTCCTCCAGCCCCACCAGGCTTGCTGGCCTGGCCCCCACGTGGCCTTCAGCCCCGTGTCCTGCTGCTGAGGCCCTGACCAGGGTTCCCCCAGGGATTCCTCCTCTGCCTAAAACACAGCTGGGGAGAGACAGTGCCACCTGAGTGCCAGCCTTGGGCCTGGCACCCTCCCCACCTGGCCCCAGTCCCCTCCAGAGCCTGACATGGGCAATCTCTAGGTGCCTGGTAGGAAGTGCTGTTTTGGGGCCACCACTGGGTGTGCCGCTGCCTGGCCAGGGGCTTCTGCCTCCCATGCCACACTGGCCACCTGGGCCCTCAGCTTAGGGAAAGCCAGCATCATCCTGGGTGGCCTGGCCTGGGGACTGACAGCCCTGGGCGCTCCCAGCCATCCTTGCTCCTCAGGACTGTGAGCTGCAGCCGCCCCAGAGGGCACAGGCCGGGTGGAGACCCTTCCTCTGGGGTGGGCCAGGTGGACGCACACACCTGCTCCTGGTTCTTGAGTCCTTGATGTTCAGAGGCTGCTTCCGCCAGTGTGAGCTGGGCCTCCAGGCCTGCTGGGGAGGAGGGCTCAGCAGACTCCATCTTTGGGGCACAAAGCAGCTCCTGCTGGGCACAGGCAGCACCATCCTTGGTCAGCCTCACACAGTCCCGGAGCCGCTGCAGTGGCTGCTCCACCAGCTGAGCTTCATCCCCTGCCACGCCACGGGGAAGGGGCCAGGGGCCAGGGGCGGGGACACGGGCATTGGGAGGGGGCCTTGGACTGGGGGCCTGGGACGTGTCCCCCTGGGGCAACGTCACAGACATCAGCGCTGGGATGGCGCCCCAAGGCATGGCGGATGAGGGGCTGGGGAGGGGCTTTTCTGGGAGCACTCAGGACTCCTTGAGGGGCCAGCCAGCCAGGCTGAGGGACAAGGCTGAGGGGCCCCTTACCCATGAGCAGCTCCACCAGCCTCTGGCCTGTCTCCAAGACCTTCAAGTCCTTGATCTGTGCGGCAGCCTCGTCACACACATGCTGCATACACATGGGCTGGGAGCACACGTGTGCTGGGGACATTGCCGTGGAGCCCTGTGCCGGCCTGCCGCAGCTCCCTGGGCCTGGGTCCTACCTGCAGGCACTGCACGGCCCCTCCTGGCCCTCAGGCTGCAGCCGCCCTGCCACAGCGCAGCCAGGAGAGTGTCGTGGGCAACTTCGAAGCCGTGGGCTGCCAGGAAAAGCTGCTCCAGGACCCCCAAACTGGGGACCAAGACCGGGCAGCCAGCAGTGCCCTCCCCACTCATGCCCCCCACAGCCTTACCTGGCCTCTGCCTGCTGCACCAGGCAGCCCTGCTGTGCGCACAGCTCTGAGGGGCTCCCGGCTTCCTGCAGCCTCTGCTCCACCTGTGGCGCCCTCGCCCCCAGCAGGCACAAGATCAGCTGCTGGGACATGGGGGCAGGCTGAGCGCAGGGGGCTGGTGGCCTCTGTCCTGCCCTCCCACCAGTGCCCTTCACAGGAGTCAGCAGCCATGGGGACAAGAGCCACATCTTCCACCAGAGTCTGCCATCTGTCCACCCCCCAGGGAGGGTCGGCTGTGACCCGATCTGTCCACCCCCCAGGGAGGGTCGGCTATGACCTGACACCCAGCAGCATCATTAGGTATCAGTGGCTTGAGCTGAGATTCAGAGGAGATTCAGAAGTGTCCCAAAGGTGTCACTACCCAGCCCTGCCCCCCACTCCCTGCACCTCCTGTTCCTGCAGCTGCCACAGCATGAGGGACCAGAGATGCTGAAAGGCCTGAGCTCCTCCATACCATCCAGCCAGCTGCGAAGGGCATCCAGGGACCCTGGGGATGCCTGCAGGAGGAATGACAGCCCCAGGGGCTGCCCTCCCCGCCAACCCTGGCTGCTCCTGCCTCACCAGAGCCATCTGCCCCCCTCACTCACCAGGCTCCAGCTCCACAGCCTCTGTCACCGCCGTCTCCATCACCAGTGTCTGTCACCTCAATGGCATGGGGGCTCCACCAGGCCCAGGAGCTCCCAGAACACTGCTGGCGGCAGGGACCCCCCGGACTTGGGGCCTAGCCCCTGTGTGGCTCCTCCTCAGTCCCCGGCAGCCCGACCATGAGGCTAGGTTTCCCCGTGGTGAGCGCTGTGGGGCAAGGAGACCTGAAACAGATCTAGAAGGCCACCTGGCCCACCAGCCCCCTCAGCCCTGTGCTCAAGGCTGGGGCTAAGGTCACATCCTCAGACGTACTGTCTGTGGCCACTGCTACAGCAGGCCTGGGGGCCAGAGGGAACCCAGAGCCCAGGGGTCAGCTCCACCTTTACTGACGTCCCTGCCCCCAGCCTTCCCTCCCGGCCACAGCTTGGCCTGTCCCTTCCAGCTGTCAGTGCGGCCAGTGCAGCCGGTCGAGCCACAGCCTCAGTGCTTTCCTCTTGACTCTGCCTCCTGCTGCCACTTGTTTCCCCAACCGTGCAAGTAGGAGAGACTGGTTAGGGGCTTCTCACCCTCCCCCCAGTTTCCTGCACCGCGGGGGAGGTGAATAGGCCAGGTTTGGAGGAACTCACTGCTCCCAAGGCCCGTCCGGCCCACTGGACTGAGCCCCCACGCTGGGCAGGCAGCCAGAGGGAGGGATTGCTGGCGGTGGATGCCAGGCCTGCCCCAGGAGGATCCGAGGGGGCAAAATAGGGGTGCTGCTCACATTCCTGTGGGCCAGGGACTGAGGAGCTACAGGTGGGCTCCCCCGCCTCCTCCTCTGCAGCCATGCAGACCCCAGGGATCCCTGTCTCCTCACCTACACCCTCGATGGCCTCTCCATTCCCCAGCTGCCCCACCCCTGGGGCTCCGACAGCCCCCACCCAAGACTTCCCACCACCCCAGACTGGCCGGTCTCGCTGCCAGGAACCTCCACCCTGTGGCCACGCCTTTCCCACCCAGGCCTGGAATGAACCTGCCCCTTCCCCACCTGGAGCCCCCCTCTCCCAGGCCTGACAATGGGGGGAGGTGACTCCCCAGCTCAGGAGTGGGCGCCCCTGGTCCCTGCAGGTGCAGGGTGGTCAGCTGTGTCAGCAGGTGCCAGTGCAGGCCTTCTCCCCACCCGCTGAGTCCTTCATCCAACACTGGCCTCTACCGAGGAGTGGATGCTGCGTTGGGCACACAGGCCAAGGCCCACCTGTGCCCACCAGGAGCCACCGCTGCCTGGGTGAGAGAGGGGACGGAGAGCAGGGGCCCAGCCTCCAGGCAGTCTGGACAGACGCTGGGAGTCCCTGTGGGGCCCAGGCCCACCCCTGCCCAGGCACGTCTTTTTCACAGAGTTTGTGCTGCTGTTGCCTGGGGAACTTTCCATCAGAAAATGCTGGGTGGGGTGAGTTGGCAGGGCGGGCGGGCCGCAGACACGCTGTGGGTGGATGGGTGGTGGACGCCTCTCCCGGGAGGGGCTGCTCTGGCCCACACCCTTGGACGGCCCACTCTGCCCACTCGTACCCCCACCTCCAGGCCCAGAGGTGCCAAGCATGTGAGCCCCTCAGGAGCCACGGTGGGCATCCCAGCACAGCTGCCAGGGAGGCCGGCACGTCTGCACCAGGGCCTGTGTCAGGCAGGCCTGATGACCCCTCCTCTTCTCCCATGGGGAGGAGGGGCAGGTGCCCTGGCTCCTGACACCCTGGGTCGCCTCCCCGCCCAGGCAGGGCGTGTGGGGTCTCTGTTAGAGCCTCCATAGGGCCGGCCACAGGGCTGAAGCCCAGGGTAGCCTCCAGCCACTCCTGCCCGGCACCTGGGGCAGGGTCTGGGCTGAGCCTGGCTCCTCCTGGAAGGGAACAGCAATGCTCACTAGGCAGGACCCCAAAGCACAGCGGCCACCCCACCTCCCCCAGGGGCTTGACGGCCACTCTTCGAGTTGCGGGCATACCCGGCTCCTGGCAGCTCAGCTGACCACAGGGTCCCTTTCCACAGCGAGGCGTCCCCATCATAGCAGGGGCCCCACCCTCCACGCCTGCGCCTGCACACAGAAGCAGCTGCCTTGCTGGGGCCCATGGCCCCGTAGCTTGGGGCTCGCCCTGGGTGCTGCCACAGGACCTTCACACAGGCCTGGACGCTGCCATGGGACCGTCACGCAGGCCGCCTCTCTGCCATGACCTCCCTTCTCCCTGTCCTCTCCTTGCCCATTCAAGCTGACATCCTCTCCCAAGACCTCCCCTGGCTTCCTGCCCCTGACCCAGGCTGGGGACAGAGGTCTGGCCCCACCTGCACCCAATGCTTTCTGCCTTCATGGCATCACAGCCCCAGCACCGGGGGCAGGGAAGCAGGCCCAGGAGGACCCTGTGTGCATGGCCAGAGGGCAGGCACAGATGAGCCCGAGCAGAGAGGGGGAACACAGGCAGGGCCAGCACTGAAGACGCAGCCCAGACCAGTCCTAGCTCCGGCTGGCGCCCGAGGGACCTCCCGGTGGACAAGCTGTGTGTGTCTGACAGCAGCCATGGACTGCAGGCACACTGATGTGCTCATGGGGCCTGGAGCAGTGCCAGGGTCTGGGGGGCCTGCGGAGGCAGGAGGCTTAGGGGCCAGAGTGGGCCGGGGCGGGGGGCCTGGGGCTGGGACTCCTGCCTCCCCTCTGGCCCAGGACGAGGGGCCAATGGGCACTCACTGAGGTGCTTCTCCTCTCAGGGGGGCTCTGAGCTCCTGTGAGGAAGGGGTTGGCACAGGGAGGAGTCCCAGGGAGATCCGACTCCAGCAGAGACCTCGGCTGGCAGGGGTGGGGGTATAGGTTGAGCTAAGAAGTGGCTTTTCTTTGCAAGATCTACAGATTCACTAGGAAAAAAATTATGGCAAGAATAATCATTTCCACACTGACCAGCTCAGGTGTCTCTGTGACAGAAAAGCCCAGAGAGTTGAGGTCTTGGGCCCAAGGGGCCTGCACCCCCATCCCAGTTGGGCAGAGCTCCTGGGCCGCTGGCAGAGCTGGAGAAGTGGTCACGTGGCTGGTCCAAGGCCCTGCGGCCCCTTGGAGCAAGGGGTGGAGCCCAGACTCCAGCCAGTCCCCAGAAACCCAACTCAAACTGTCTTTAAAAACAGAAAATAAAAAGGCAGCTCAGCTGGTAGCATTGACAGGGTGGGGGTGGGGTGCTGGAGCAGGGGGTTGCATAGCGTCAGGCTGCGGCCTCCAGCCTGGGAAGCCCTGAGCGCCAGGACCCCCAGGGCCAGGCCAGCATGAAGCCAACAGGACAGAGGAAGCCCACGAGCCTCTCTCCCGAAATTCTAGAAAAAACACGTTAGTTCTCATCAGATGGCCTGCTGTTCTGAGCTGAACTGTGTCCCCCAAAAAGACGTGCTGAAGTCCTAATCCTAGTACCTGTGGATGCAACCTTACTTGGAAATAGAGCACTTGCCAACGTCATCAAGTGAAGATGAGGTCACTAGGGTGGGTCCCAATCCTGATGGACTGGTGTCCCTACAAGAAAACGCCGCCCTGTGAGGACGCGCCAGGGCATGCGTGGTGACAGAGGCAGAGGCTGAAGAGCTGTCGCCGCAGGCCCAGGACTGCCACGGGTTGGTAGCAAACGGCCAGAAGCTGAAGGAGCAGGAGAGGTCAGCGCAGAGTTTCAGAGGAGCAGGCCCTGCCGATACCGTCTTCACAGGCTCTGGCCTCCAGAACTTCCAGATAATACGTCTCTGTTGTTTGAGCCCCCACTTTGTGGTGCTTGCTTGCGGCAGCCCCAGGAGACCCGTCCACCTGAGCCATCTTGGGGGCCTGGAACTGGGGGCAGGGTCAGCCCGGCTGAGCTGTGGCCTGAGGGTGGGGAGGGAGTGGCTCCCCAGAAATGTCACTGCCAGGATCTGGGGCAGCGTGTGCTGAAACATTTATTGGGGCAGGGCCTGGGAAGGGGTGAGCGCATCTCAGCAGACGCCGGGGAGGGAGAGGCGGAGGGCAGGGACTGGATTCATTCCAGCCCTCTGCATGCCGCAGCAGCCACAGCCTGAGACAAACTCCCAAGGAGAGGGAACCCGCTGGCTGAGCCCAAGAATCTGAGGCATGGTTGCTCAAATAAAAATGGACCTCGGCTGTGAAAACAGCACAGTTCACTTCTCACCCACCTGTGTTTGTGGTCCAAGGTGGTGCCAGGTGTGTGACTATGGTTATGGAATCTAGGAGGCCTTGTGTGACTTCAGAGGGCTGAGGGCAATGCTGGAGGACACCCTGAGTTCCTGATGGTTCCGTTGGGCTGAGCTGCATCCGAATAAATGTGACAGGAAGCAGCTTGGACACACTGATGGCTGGAGGCCCTGCAGCTCCTGCTGCTTGGCATGTGCCACAGGCCTGCGTGTCCGGGCCGTCTCTCCAGCTCGGCTCTCACGACCATGCTGGCCTTGGTCTCCACACCAAGGGTTGGCTGTTCTTTGTGCCATTTTCTTTCTGGCTCCGTCTCCATCTCTGGAGTGGGAGGTGTCTAAACAGGCATTCAGAGCATCACCAGGTCCCAGTGCCATGACCCCCGGCACGGTGGGTCACCATGATGCTGCATGGCCTGCCAGGTGATGGGCGCCCTTGGGCCACATGGTGACAGAGGGTGCGAGGGTGCCACTGCCCCATGACGAGCTGTAAACACACATTGTTATCCATCCCAGGAAAACACAAACTGCTTCTGTTCCTCTTTCTTGGCAGGTAAGGGAAGGAATGCCCTCCCAGGCTCTGGGAGAAGTGCGTGTGCGGGATGCCACATAACACAGCTGAACCCGAGGGGGCACTTTTGGCAAAGGCAGTGCAACAGGCTCGTGTCACGGAACCCATGGTCACCGTGGTGATCCACATGGCAGCGCTGGAACTGCGGCCCTCAGGTGGTGGAGCCACCCTGCAGAGTCACGCTCAGGGGCAGCCGGGTGACCACGGGCTGTGGAGCTGGGCGTTGCGCTGCAGGGCAGGGCTTATGCCCTGAACCCGTAAGCAGTGCATCCTCAGCAGCTCCTCTCCAGTAACTAGAACGCATGGGCCTGGGGTGAAGAGCTGGAAATGGGAGGGGCCACACTTGCCATCCCTGCCGGTGCCCTTTTGAGGACCCTGAGTCCCCTCCTGCAACCAGATACCCCCAAGGGCCAAGAGCCCAGTCTGAGCAGAGGACACTGAGGCCACTGCCACGCCAGGGCAGCTGCTCCATTTTCAAGTGAACCTGAGCACAGCTCCTGGGTTGCATGAGGGGTGGGCTTGGTGGTGCCAAGCAAGAAAGGACAGGCATAGCGCCGAGGCTGACCGCCTGGGTGTGGGCTCAGGACCTGGAGGCCGTGGCTCGAGTACTCAGTCCAGCAGCCAAAAGCAGCTCCAGCAAGGGCCAGGCTGCGGCCAGGGCTGGCTCAGACACCGCTGTGATCCCAGGAGGAGTGAGCTGATGGTGGGCTCCAGGGGTCACCACCAGAGAGTAAGTTTCCAGGCCTGGAACCTCCTGTGGGAAGGGGGCTGGCAGCCTCCAGGAAGGCCCTGCCTCCTGCAGCCCCTCGCACCTGTGTCTACTCCAGCAGGTGCATTCCCGGGCCTCTCCAACACCCTGCACACCTGTCCCGTGCTCCCGCGTGTCTGGCCGCCTGCCTAAGCACAGCTGCTGGCCCGATGTCCTTCCTCAGTGCTGGATGCCTGCTTTCAAATGCTGTGTGGGGCTCATGAGCCGTGGGCCCCGAACCAACTGGGAAATACCCAGCCTCCCCGATCTGCGGCGGGGTCTGTGCCTGATCCTGGCTGACTCGGGCCTGTCCTTGGCTCTCAGTCCACTGCAGTTGGTTTGGGGCCCACAGTTCATGAGCGCAGCACAGTCCCATGCCCGCTGCCTCCGGAAGCTCCCTCATCTCTGGCAGTGGGGGCCTCATCGGGGCTGTGATCTCCGCTGCAGCCAGAGAGCTGTGGTGGGCAGCGTCCCCCACGTCCCCTGTGTTCAGATGGGCTGCGACACCAGGCCCCTCCTGACGTCCTGGCACCCGCCTTTTACTCCCTCCTTCCTTGTCACCCCCAGAAGCACTCCTCCTCGCAGCCACTGATGCAGGCTCTGCCAACCCCCAGCTGTGGAGCCAGCTGGGCCCCCAGGACTGCCGGTTCCACCGCCCTGGACTACCTTCCTCCCTCCACTGCACACTGGCCAGGGAGGGGCCGTCAGATGTTAGCAAACTCTTCCTGCCCAAGAGGCCACACCTGCGGGCCCACTCTCAAAATCAGCCCTGGAGAAGCTCCCCAAGCAAGAAGGGGTGTGGACTGCAGAAACCGCCCAGTGAGGCTCCAGCAGAGGGAGCTGTGGGCGGTGGGCTCTGCGCTTGCTGCTCCCCAGCCTGGCCTGCAGACCGTCATCCACCCCTTCACTGCAGGCCACTGCCGCGGTCGATGCTGGCTTTGAGGAAAACCCTGGCTGGGTGACCAGTTGTGACAAGAGCTGGAGGCTGACATCGCCGGGCCCCTCCTCCTGCCACTGTCCTCTAAGCCCTAGGGCTGCAGGAAAGCAACCTGGGAAACCCACCTCCCTCAAATGCATATGGGGGGATCCATGGCACCCTGGCCCCCAGGACAGACCCTGTAGCCTGCCAGACATGGGGGCGGCCGTGAACGTGCACTGGAGGTGTGGGCCGCATCACACACAGACACGGCTGAGCGGCAGGTGGGCCTGAGGCCGGGCTGTGGAGGCAGCCAATCAATGAGCCAGTGGACTTTCACGTGAACAAGGGGCGTGACCAGGCCAGAAGCAAGGGTGAGAGTTTGTTTAGGAAAAGTACCAAACCTGCCAGTGCAGGGATGCAGGCGGGGGCCAGGCCAGGGCCTTGCTGCTGGTGGCTGTGAAGGAAAAGGAGACCAAAAATATACAAGAAAATCCAAATGCTTTGGAGAATGGAGGCGAGAGGAGGCCCAGGAGCTGCGGACTCGGGTTGCCCAGAGTTGGGGTGAAGGGGAAGATCTCGCACAGAAAGGGTGAGGGATCAGGGAGGCCACAGGGGAGACCCTGAAAACCCCACCCCATGACCCAGAAGCATCAGAGGCAAGAGGAAAATGGAAAAAACATTGGGATAGAAAGAGAAACCTCCTAAAAGGGGCGTCACACGGGCCT
The DNA here is from genome assembly GCF_028878055.3 of Symphalangus syndactylus. Lineage (NCBI taxonomy): Eukaryota > Metazoa > Chordata > Mammalia > Primates > Hylobatidae > Symphalangus > Symphalangus syndactylus. Next base: position 142,709,528 of record NC_072429.2, read on the forward strand.
CAGATTTCTCACCGGCAGCCTTGGCTAGGTGAGAACAGCTGCATCTTGTTCTGAAGGAAAGAACAGTGGGCCTTAGACCTCCGTCCCCGACTTTAGACCTCCATCCCTGACCTCAGACCTCCTTCCCCACTTTACACCTCCGTCCCCACCTTAGACCGCCATCCCTACTTTAGACCTCCGTCCCTGCCCTTAGACCTCCTTCCCCACCTTAGACCTCCGTCCCTGCCCTTAGACCTCCTTCCCCACCTTAGACCTCCGTCCCTGCCCTTAGACCTCCTTCCCCACCTTAGACCTCCGTCCCTGCCCTTACACCTCCTTCCCCACCTTACACCTCCGTCCCCACCTTAGACCTCCGTCCCCACCTTAGACCTCCGTCCCTGCCCTTACACCTCCTTTCCCACCTTAGACCTCCGTCCCCACATTAGACCTTCGTCCCCACCTTAGACCTCCTTCCCCACCTTAGACCTCCATCCCTGAACTTACACCTCCTTTCCCACCTTAGACTTCCATCCCCACCTTAGACCTCCATCCCCACCTTAGACCTCCGTCCCCAGGTTAGATCTCCGTCTCCAGGTTATACCTCCATCCCCGGCCTTAGAGCTTCGTCCCCAGCCTTAAAGCTTCATCTCCGAACTTAGGTATTTGTCCCTGGCCATCCAGATTTCTCTTAAACAAGAGGCCATTGTGAGAACAACCGTCTCAGGCCTCCAGGCCCCCCATGGCGTGAACATGCAGAGGGGTCAGGAAGGAGAAAATGAGAAAAGAAACTGACGGGTGCGTGGGAGTCACAACCATGGGGCTGAGGAGGGGAGAGGAGAAAGTGCAGCTCCACACACGGTGCTCGGGGCCAAGTGCCAGCGAGGGGGACCTGGGGAGCACACGGCGTCGATGCAGCTGAGAAGAGCAGGACAAGCTTGTCTGAGCCCCAAGGCAGCCAAGGTCAGAGCGGACGTGCAGGCCCCACTCACCAGGCCAGCAAAGGAAACACGGTGCGTCCAGGGCAAAGCAATAAGTGAAAGCATAGTGTGTAGAGGCTGCAGAATAAGACGAGGAAATCTCTCCAAATACAGCAGGAGCTGCCGGACCCAGCAACACTCACCCAGCAGGAGACCCTTGGACCCCCCTGAAAAAAGAGCAAATGAGACCCTGCAACTGGCAGCCTCCAAGGGACAATCTTAGAAAAAAAGACACGTGGGCCCAGGGCAGGAGGCACCAACCTCTGACCAAATAGAATCACAGGCGTGTGGCCAGGCACAGTGGCTCACACCTGTAATCCCAGCACTTTGGGAGGCTGAGGCGGGGGGATCACCTGAGTTCGGGATTTCAAGACCAGCCTGACCAACGTGGAGAAACCCCATCTCTACTAAAAATACAAAATTAGCTGGGCATGGTGGTGCACACCTGTAATGCCAGCTACTCAGGAGGCTGAGGCAGGAGAATCGGCTTGAACCCGGGAGGCGGAGGTTGCGGTGAGCTGAGATCGCGCCATTGCACTCCAGCTTGGGCAAGAAGAGTGAAACTGTCTCAAAAAAAAGAATCACAGATGCGTGCCCAGGAGGGGAGGATGCCTGTCTACCACAGGGACAGCAGGTCCCAGCTTGCAGAACGGACCTCACAGACACCAGGGGCCAGAGAGACACAAACACAGAAGCTGTCATGGCTGACCCGTCTTTTTTTTTTTTTTGGCCCTGTGAGACACTTCTGCTCCTTCATCAGGCCACAGAGAAGTTTTGGAACAACCCAAATGGTCAATGTCACACAGACAGTCCTCTGACCAAAATGCATTAAATAATCTCTAACAAAAAGAATCCGATGAGGTGACAACTGCATCAGCATATCACTTCTTTCTTATTTTATTTTTATTTTTATTTATTTATTTTTTTGAGACAGAGTCTCGCTCTGTCGCCCAGGCTGGAGTGCAGTGGCGCGATCTCAGCTCACTGCAAGCTCCGCCTCCCAGGTTCACGCCATTCTCCTGCCTCAGCCTCCCGAGTAGCTGGGACTACAGGCACCCGCCACCTCACCCAGCTAACTTTTTGTATTTTTAGTAGAGATAGTGTTTCACCGTGTTAGCCAGGATGGTCTCAATCTCCTGACCTCGTGATCCACCTGCCTCGGCCTCCCAAAGTGCTGAGATTACAGGCGTGAGCCACCGTGCCCGGTCTAACTTCTTTCTTATTTTTTTGAGACGGGGTCTCGCTCTGTCACCCAGGCTGTCACAATCTCGGCTCACTGCAACCTCCGCCTCCCAGGTTCAAGCAATTCTCCTGCCTCAGTCTCCCGAGTAGCTGAGATTACAGGCATGCGCCACCATGCCCGGCTCATTTTTGTATTTTTAGTAGAGATGGATTTTCACCGTCTTGGCCAGGATGGTCTCAAACTCCTGACCTCATGATCTACCCACCTCAGCCTCCCAAAGTGCTGGGATTACAGGCGTGAGCCACCGTGCCCGGCCCTTTCTTGTTTTTTAAGAGACGGGGTCTCACTCTGTCTCCCAGGCTGGTGTGCAGTGGCAATCGCAGCTGACTGCAGCCTCGACCTCCTGGGTTCAAGCGATTCTCCTGCCTCAGCCACTCGAGTAGCTGAGACTACAGGTACACACTGCCACACATGGCTAATTTTTGTATTTTTCTGTAGAGTCAGGGTCTCACCATGTTGCCCAGGCTGGTCTCAAACTCCTGGTCTCAAGTGATCCTCCCCACCTTTGAAACTCTGAAGCCAAACAGTGGCTTCTCTCCAGCTACGAAAGTCTTAGATGGCCTCTTCTTCCAGTGGAAAGTTGTTTTGTCTGCATTAAAAATGTGTTGTTTAGGATAGCCACCTTCATCAGTGTTCTTAGCTTTGCTAAACCAGGGACCCCATAACCCTACCCTAGGATTCAAGGTGGAAGATACCGTCCCAGGAGGTGGGATGGAGGAGACAGTCCAGGTCTCTGCAGGAAAAGCAGAGAGAAAGGCAGGCAGGCACCATGTTCCCAGGCCACTGCCCCAGATCTCCGGAGTGCCTAGAGATGGCACCCTCTCCTGCCCTTCAGCTTATGGTATCAATAGTTCAGAGAGACACTTGGAATTCCTAGGAATCCTGAGTCAGAAGCCCGAGGTGGAGAGGGGACCCTGCTGGTCCTGAGTCCTTCTCTGGGGTCCACATCCCTATCCCAGCTCCTAGAACCCATGCTCAGGGTTGCAGAGGGCAGGGCTGGCATGGGGGCAATCCCAGGGCAGTGAGCACTGGGACTCCCGGTGGGACCTAGGCTCAGTGACTGGCAGAGCTTGCTTTGTGTTTCATAGACCCACATACGGTTTGTGAACTTTAGGGGGGTCTTAAAAATGTAAAGGCCCTTATTATTTGATGATATCAAGGCCCAATAATGACGTTGTGATTATTATCTTGTAAAAGCTCGAGTCTTTGATAGACATACACGGATGATGGACCGTGCGAGATGGACGGGGGTCGGGAGACGAAAGGCCGGCCACAAGCACCTCATTGTTGAAGCTGGTGAGGGGCGCTTGGGAGCTCTTTACCCTATTCTGTTTACTTTAGCATGTGCTTGAATTTTCCACTATAAACACTTTAAAGAAATAACAGAAGGAATTGTCTTCTGACTCATCTGATCCTGCGGCTCCGCGTTCCAGTACCCACGCCCGCAGATCTTTGCTACAGACTAAAGGTTTGATAGCTGCTTTGCTTTGTACGCTCAGGTCTCTTTTTCTTAATCATAAGCACCTCAGTCCCTTCAGGGGCCTTTAGTTTCTTTTCCTAGAGCCATTTTGTTACTTAAAAGGATTTACAAGGTGCCTGCCCAATTCATCAGGGATGTTAACCTCTGATGGGTGTGCCAGCCTACTCTTGACTTAATCCCTTGATTTAAGGCTGAGCTCTTTTAGGCTGTGTCACTCAAAGCATTTCTGCCTAGGGTTGAGAGTAGTTGTCTCTTCTAGCTTTGTAAGTCCTCGATAATATGACTGGCTCCCTTCCCTTTCATTCCTGCTTACAACGCAGCCTGTTCTTGTATAAACACGTCTCTCTCTCTCAACATATACTTCACGTACCGTAAAAGTCACCCCTTTAAAGTGTACAATTCACAGTAGTTTTTAGTACAATTAGAAGGTTATGCAACCATTACCACTATGTAATCCCAAAACAAACCCCACACCTTTTAACAGGAACTCTCCACCCCCTGGAAAGCTAATCTGCTTTTTGTCCTGGGGGATTTGCCTTTTCGGGGTATTTCATATTAAGGGAATCATACAATATACGGTCTCTGGTGTCTAGCTTCTTTCATCTAGCATCCTGTGTTCAACGGTCATCCAAGCCATAGTATGTGTCAGAATTTCATTCCTGTTCATGGCTGAGTAATATTCTATTGTAAGGAAATCCACATTCTCTTTATCCACTCACAGTTGGTGGACATTTGGGTTTTCACTTTTTAGCTGTGATGAACAGAGCTCCAGTGAACGTTAATGTTTCAGTTTCTGTATGGACATATGTTTTGCATTCTTTTGGGTATATATCTAGGAGTGGAGCTGCTGGGTCACACGGTAATTTGTGTTTAGCTTTTTGAGGAACTATCATTGTTTTCCAAAGTGGCTGCCCCATTTTACATCCCCTCCAGCAATGTTTGAGGATTTCAATTTCTCCACCTCTTCACCAACACTTGTTATTGTCCATTTAAAAAAATAAATCATGAGGCCGGGTGCAGTGGCTCACGCCTGTAATCCCAGCACTTTTGGAGGCCGAGGCACGTGGATCACTTGAGGTCAGGAGTTTGAGACCAGCCTGCCCAACATGGTGAAACCCTATCTCTACTGAAAATACAAAAAAAAAAAAAAAAATAGCTGGACATCGTGGTGCATGCCTGTAGTCCCAGCTACTCGGGAAGCTGAGGTGGTAGGATCACCTGAGCCCAGGGAGGTGGAGGCTGCAGTGGGCTGTGATCGCACCACTGTACTCTAGTCTGGGCAACAGAGTGAGACCCCCCCTCAAAAAAATTAAAAATAAAATTAAATTGGGCTTTTGTCTTCTTACTGTTCAGTTGTGATGTTCTTTATGGATTCGAGATATAAGTTTCTTATCAGAAACATAATTTCCAAATATTTTCTCCCATGATGTGGTTGCTTTTCTTTCTTTATTCTTTTCTTTTCTCTTCTTTTCCTTTCTTTCTTTCTTTTCTTTTCTTTCTTTTTTTTTTTTTGAGACAGGGTCTTGCTCTGTTGCCCAGGCTGGAGTGCAGTGGCATGATCTCGGCTCACTGCAACCTCCACCTTCTGGGTTCAAGCAATTCTCCTGCCTCAGCCTCCCAAATAGCTGGGAGCACAGGTGTACGCCACCACGCCTGGCTAATTTTTGTATTTTTAGTAGAGATGGGGTTTCACCATGTTGGCCAGGCCGGTCTTGAACTCCCGGCCTCAGGTGATCCACCCACCTCGGCCTCCCAAAGTGCTGGGATTACAGGTGTGAGCCACTGTGCTGGCTGATTTGTGTAAAAGATTATTCTTTCCCTGTTCAATGCTCTTGACCCCTTTGTCCAAAATCAATTGATTGTAGATATGTGGTTTTATTTCTGGATTCTGAATTCTTTTCCATTACCTATCCTTACCCCAGTACCGCAGTGTCCTGACTGTAGTTGATTTTAATTACTATGAAGTAACTGAAATTGGGAAGTATAAGTCCTCCAATTTTGTTGTTCTTCAGGATGGTTTTAGCTTTTCTGGGTCTCTTGCAATTCTATATGGCTTTTAGGAACTGTCCATTTTTGCAGCTTGTCCATTTTTTGCAATGAAGGCAGTGGAATTTTGATAGGGATTGCACTGAATCTGCAGATCGGCTCAGGGAGTGATGCCTTCTGAATAGGAACACCCTTGGGCATGAGATGACTTTCCATTCATGTTCTCTTAATTTCTTTCAACAATGTTTTACAGTTAAGTATACAAGTCTTGCTCTTCTTTTAAATTTATTCCCAAGTATTTTAGTATTTTTAGTGTTGTATATGGAATCGTTTGCTTAATTTCATTTTCAGATTGTTCATCGCTAATATGAAATACAATTGATTTTTCGTATATTCATTTGAACTCCCTTATTAGCTCTATGAGATTTTTGGTGCACTCTCTAGAGTTTTCAATATACAAGATCATGGCATCTTCAAATTGAGGTAGTTTCATTTCTTCCTTTCCAATCTGATGCCATTTATTTTTTTTTCTTGCCTAATTCCCTGGTTAGAACCTCCAGTATTATGTTGAATAGAAGTGGTGAGAGCTGACATCCTTGTCTTATTCTTAAAGGAAGCTTTGAGCTTTTAAAACTAAGTATGATGCTAGTACTGGGAAGTTTTTTACATGCCCTTTACCAGGTTGAGCAAGTGCCCTTCGATCCCTAGTTTGTTGACCATTTTTGTTATGAATGGATGTTGGATTTTGTCAAACACTTTTGTTTCATTTATTGAGATGATCATGTGGGTTTTTTCCTCCCTTTACTAATTTAATAGGAGGTATTACATTGCCTAAATTTCACATATTGAACCAACTTTGCATTCTTTGTTCTCTTGGCCAGTCTGGCTAAGGGTTTTCAATTTTATCTTTTTTTTTTTTTTTTTTTTTTTTTTGAGATGGAGTCTCGCTCTGTCGCCCAGGCTGGATGCAGTGGCACGATCTCGGCTCACTGCAAGCCCCGCCTCCCGGGTTCACGCCATTCTCCTGCCTCAGCCTCTCCGAGTAGCTGGGACTACAGGCGCCCGCCACCATGCCCGGCTAATTTTTTCTATTTTTAGTAGAGACGGGGTTTCACCGTGGTCTCGATCTCCTGACCTCGTGATCCGCCCGCCTCGGCCTCCCAAAGTGCTGGGATTACAAGCGTGAGCCACCGCGCCCGGCCCAATTTTATCTTTTTTGCGGTGGTTGTTTTTGAATATAAACTCAGGATTTTATTGTCTTCATAATAAAACAAAAGATGACACTTAGAACTGCATCACTTGGCCCTTTCTCTCCTTATCTCTTCCCAGTTCAAAATGCTTTTGCGTCTTTTAGTAGCCAGCGTTCTCTTAGATCTGCAGTTGGGCACAACGCACTCAAGCCTTAGCATAGTCTTCTTGGTAGTTTCAGCCTTTTTCCAGAAAATCGGCTTAGTCTGCCCACCATAGCCACTCTGCTTCCTGTCATAACCTGCTTACCCTGGGCATACCGAGAATCCTTGCCCTTCTTGTACTGTGTCACTTTGAGGGGTTGGTGCTTGCCACACTTCTTACAGAGAGCCCAGCAGGTTTTAGGAATGTTTACCACGTCTGTATGAGCGCTATTGGCACAGAAAGCCAATTTTATCTTTTCATAGAATCAACTTTTAGTGTCTATTTCATTTATGTCTGCTCTAACCTATAATTTCTTTCTGCTTGCTTTGGATTTAATATGGTTTTCTTTTCTAGTTCCTTAAGAAGAGAAGTTAGCTATTGACTTAAAATGTTTCTTCTTCTTCTTCCTTCTTCCTTCTTTCCTCTTTCTTCTTTATTCCTTCTTGAGAGAGGGTCTCGCTCTGTTGCCCAGGCTGGAGTTCAGTGGCACAATCATAGCTCACTGTAGCCTCAAACTCCTGGTCTCAAGTGATCCTCCCACTTGGCCTCCTAAGTAGCAGAGATTACAGGTATGTGCCACCATGCCTGGCTAATTTTTTAATTTTTTTAGAGATGGGGTCTTGCTATGTTGCCCAGGCTGGTCTTGAACTCCCAGCCTCAATCGATCCTCCCACCTCAGCCTCTCAAGATGTTTTTTTCTTTTCAATGCAGGCATTTATAGCTACACATTTCCTTCTGAGCACTGCTTCCATTGTATCCCATAAGTTTTGATATGGTTTTTTAAAAAATTCATTTCAAAGTGTTTCTAATTTCCTTTAGAATTTCCTCTTTGATCCATGGGTTATTTAGGAGTATGTTGCTTAATTTTCACAAATTTGTGAATTTTTCAAATTTTCTTCTGTTTATTGATTTCTAATTTCATTCCACTGTGGTCAGAGAACATACTTTGTATGATTTCAATCCACTGAAATTTTATTTTTTATTTTTATTTTATTTATTTACTTTTTGAGACTCAGTCTTATATAAATACAATGTCTTTTTTATGGATTGACCCTTTTATTATTATAAAATGTCCTTCCTTTCCTCTGTTAACAACTTTGTCTTAAAGTCTATTTTGTCTGTTCTTACCGTCCACTCTAGCTCTCTCCTTTTTTTTCTTTTCTTTTTTTTACCAGTTATTTTCTTAGTGGTTGCTGTAGGGATTACTATTGACAAATTATTTGATAACAATCTAATTGGAATTATTGCAAACCATGCTTAAATAGTATCCAAAAATGTGGCTCCCACGCCACTCCCTTTTCACCTCCTTTCTGCTATTCGTCACAGATTACCTCTTTGTACATTGTGTTCGCATCAACACAGGTTTGCAATTATTACTTTATGCACTTACCTTTAACTCAGTTAGGAAAAAGGAAGTTACAAGCAAAAAATAAGTTTATGCTGGTGCTCTGTGCTTCTTTATATGGATTTGAGGGTTTGTTTTTTGTTTTTTTTTTTTGAGACAGAGTCTCACTCTGCCACCCAGGCTGGAGTGCAGTGGCGCGATCTCAACTCACTACAACCCCTGTCTCCTGAGTTCAAGCGATTCTCCTGCCTCAGCCTCCCGAGTAGGATTACAGGCATGTGCCACCATGCCCAACTAATTTTGAATTTTTAATAGAGATGAGGTTTCTCCATATTAGTCAGGCTGGTCACGAACTCCTGATCTTAGGTGATCCGCCCACCTCGGCCTCCCAAAGTGCTGGGATTACAGGCATGAGCCACTGCGCCCGGCTACTTTAGCTCTTCAAATATTGTTTCCCTTAGCTCTTTGAACATGTATTCAATAATAGCTAATTTTAAGTCTTCGTCTAATAAGTCCAATGCCTGGGCTTCCTCAGGGGCTGTTTCTGTTGACTCAATCTTCTTCAGTGTATGAGCATACTTTCTTGTTTCTTTGCATGTCTTATAACTGTTTGCTGAAAAGTAGACATTTAAAACAATATAGAGGCCGGGCATGGTGGCTCATGCCTGTAATCCCAGCACTTTGGTAGGCCAAGATGGGCAAATCACCTGAGGTCAGGATGGCCAACATGGCGAAACCCCATCTCTATTAAAAATACAAAAATTAGCCGGGTGTGGTGGTGGGCGCCTGAAATTCCAGCTATTCCAGAGGCTGAGGCAGGAGAATCGCTTGAACCTGGGAGGGAGAGGTTGAGTGAGCTGAGATCGCGCCATTGCACTCTAGCCTGGGCGACAGAGCAAGACTCTGTCTAAAAAATATATATAAATGTAAAATGTAAAAAATATATATATATACATATACTTTATATATATAATAGGATATAGGCCTGGGTGCAGTGGCTCACACCTGTAATCCCAGTACTTTGGGAGGTCAACGCAGGAAGATCGCTTGAGCCCAGAAGTTTAAGACCAGCTTGGGCAACATAGCAAGACCCCATCTCTACAAAAAATATGAAAAATTAGCCAGGCATGGTGGTGCACACCTGTAGTCCCAGCTACTCAGGAGGCTGGGATGGGCGGATCACCTGATCCTGGGGAGGTCAAGGCAACAGTGAGCCGAGGTCTTGCCACTGCACTCCAGCCTGAGCAACAGAGAGAGACTCTGTCTCAAAAAAACCAATAGTAAAAATAATAAAACAACATAACACGACAACTTTAGAAATTAGACTCTCTCCTCCCCTCCAGGGTTTGTTGTTGTCCTGCTTGCGGTCGCTGAACACAGCTTCCCTTGTCAACGCTCTGCACATGCGGCCACAGTGACTGCATATTTCACGAGCTCTATTTCTACCCCTTCTCTTGGACACAAGTTCACTGATTCGAAACCTGCTTCCCAGTTATCTTGGAGACAGTTTTGACAAGTGTTTTGCATAATGCTGGTCTCTGTCCTTCTGATAAGTGCTTTGCTATCAGGCCATTAGTCAGTGTCCTGTGTGGTTTGCAGTAGCAGCATCCCCCTTCCTGGTCTCAAAGTCCATCCACTGCCATAGGTTTGCTTATGCCACGTTCACAAGCAACCTCAGTGTCTCCAGCTTAAAGCCATAGCTTGTTCTCACTTGCATTGCATGGCAGGGGTTGGCTGAGGTTCTCTCTTCCGTCTTTGCTTCAGGACCCAGGCTGATGGAATGACTGCTGCCTAGAACATTGCGGGTCTTCCCAGATGAGACACAGAGGCTCTAGAGGGTTGTGCAATAGTAAGTAAATGCTCTGGTGTAAAGGTGCCATGTAAATACCTCCTCTCATTCCTCATTGGCCAATACTGGTCACATGGCACCACCTCATGACTCCCCGCCATGGTCCCCCTCGTGGCCATCATGGGACCGGGCAGTCCAGCCCCTCCCACACACTTGAAGATGAAGCAGAGTTGGGGAGCGCTGCTAGGGACCACCACTCCCCTCCTTGAAAATCATCACCTTTATTCCCTCTGCCATAATTGTACTTATTGGGTCTGATAATTTATCCTCTAAATAACAAATCGTAATATTTAGCATAGATGATTGTTTTCCACGTACATGATTTGGCAGCATGTTATTAAATTTTGCTATGATTTCTGCCAAATGAATGATATGTACCTTATCCCACGTGTGCGGTTGTTTGAATGGTCTTCTGGATCCTAGATACTGCCACACCGGAAGCTGAGCCTGGTACAGGCATAGCCCACAGGACACCCACAAGAGTCACGTACCTGCCATTGACCACCTCTGGGCTTTTAATACCGAAACTTCAAAGAACTTATGTATCTCTCATTACACTTGCTAGAAATATTTATACAGGAACATATATTTATATCCCCAAAAATCAGTAAGAGAATTTTAACAAAACAATGTATGGGAAAAGTCTTTTTTTTTTTTTTTTGAGACAGAGTCTCGCTCTGTCACCCAGGCTGGAGCGCAGTGGCGCGATCTCGGCTCACTGCAAGCTCAGCCTCCCAGGTTCACGCCATTCTCCTGCCTCAGCCTCCAGAGTAGCTGAGACTACAGGCGCCCGCCACCATGCCCGGCTAATTTTTTGTATTTTTAGCAGAGACGGGGTTTCACTGTGGTCTCGATCTCCTGACCTCATGATCCGCCCGCCTCGGCCTCCCAACGTGCTGGATTACAGGCGTGAGCCACCGCGCCCAGCCTGGGAAAAGTCTTGAGTCACATTTCAGAAACAATGCGTAGATGGTTGTAATAACATGAGGGCATTTTGCAAAGTTTGAGAACCAACAAAGGGGCATGCGCACAGCCAGGGTGGGGCTGGGGCGCATGGAGGCCATGCTCCTACAGAGAGATTTGCTCAACCCCGTGTTCAGGAAGCCACCTGCATCAAATGTGACGTTCACTCGTGTAGTGTGTGTTACTGGCATACACGTTTCCCTGGTTTTTAGTAACATTGTAATTTTTCTCACTTTTTAAAAGTAATCCCAGCACTTTGGGAGGCCAAGGCGGGCGGATCATGAGGTCAGGAGATCAAGACCATCCTGGCTAACATGGTGAAACCCCGTCTCTACTAAAAATACAAAAAATTAGCTGGGCGTGGTGGCGGGTGCCTGTAGTCCCAGCTACTCGGGAGGCTGAGGCAGGAGAATGGCGTGAACCCGGGAGGCGGAGCTTGCAGTGAGCCGAGATCGTGCCACTGCACTCCAGCCTGGGCGATAGAGCGAGACTCTGTCTCAAAGAAAAAAATTTTTTTATTTTTTTAGACAGGGTCTCCGTCTGTTGCCCAGGCTGGAGTACAGTGGTATGATCACAACTCACTGCCATGAGCCTGGGAGCCTCGACCTCCAGAGCTCAAGCAATCCTCCCATCTCAGCCTCCCAAACAGCTGGGAGTATAGGAGTGTGCCACCACGCCTGGCTAATTTTTGAATTTTCTGTAGAGATGGGGTCTCACTATGTTGCCCTGGCTAGTCTCGAACTCCTGGGCTCAAGTGATGCTCCCACCTTGACCTCCCAAAGTGCTTGGATTAAGGTGTGAGCCACCGCACCTGGACATTTTTCTCATTTAAAATAGATTCTCAGCCGGGCATGGTGTCTCATGCCTGTAATCCGAGCACTTTGGGAGGCTGAGGCGGGTGGATCACTTGAGGTCAGGAGTTTGAGACCAGCCTGGCCAACATGATGAAACCCCATCTCTACCAAAATACAAAAATTAGCCAGATGTGGTGGCGGACACCTGTAATCCCAGCTACTGGGGAGGCTGAGGCAGGAGAATGGCTTGAACCCAGGAGGCGGAGGTTACATTGAGCTGAGATCGCGCCACTGCACTCCAGCCTGGGCAATGAAGTGAGGCTCCATTTCAAAATAATAATAATAATAATAATAAAATAAAATAGATTCTTAACTGAAGGTTCTTGGTATTAAGTGGAGACATTAAGTGGAGGGCGTGTGTGTGAGCGCCAGCGGCACCCACGGACGCTTTCTTCAAACGATGTGTATCCATGGCATGGACTGCCCTCTTTCACATTTTCTGTTGACTTCCATTGCTCGGTGCTGCAGATGTGCAGGTCACGCTAAGGCTGTCGGTAATCGCCGCCATCCTCCCTCCTCAGCTGATCCTTCCCATGTCCAGAGAGGCTGAAATAGAAATGAAATTTATAATCCTGGCCGGGCGCAGTGGCTCACGCCTGTAATCCCAGCACTTTGGGAGGCTGAGGCGGGCGGGTCACGAGGTCAGGAGATCGAGACCTTCCTGGGTAACACGGTGAAACCCCGTCTCCACTAAAAATACAAAAACAAAATTAGCCAGGTGTGGTGGCGGGTGCCTGTAGTCCCAGCTACTCCGGAGGCTGAGCTGGGAGAATGGCGTGAACCCGGGAGGCGGAGCTTGCAGTGAGCTGAGATCATGCCACTGCACTCCAGCCTGGTGACAGAGCGATACTGTCTCAACAACAACAACAAAAAGAAGGAGAAGAAGAAATTTATAATCCTTTGAGTATTATATATTATAAAGTAACCAGGATCTAGTTGTTTCATTTTGCTTTGTTTTTTACCAGTTGGAATAATTCACGTTTAATGTTTCCAAAGCCTTTTGCCTGCAACAGCTGTCCTGGGGATGAGAAATCTCTGGGGAGGGGGAGTTTGGGGGCCACCGTCTTGTGTTGGGGCCACCGTCTTGTGTGTGTTGGGGCCACCGTCTTGTGTTGGGGCACGGGTTGTTGAGATTATGCTAGCACCCCCCATCCCCCGCCCCGCCTACTGGGCCGGTTTACCCTCCAGGGGGTGAGGTGGCGCCTCCCAGATGGGACACAGCCTACCGTCCCCAGTCTAGTCAGAAAGCAGGAGTGAGACAGGTGGCCGGGACGAGACGCTGGGGCTGGGAGGCGCTTTGCTGCCATCTGCTGGGGAACCCGCGGCAGCAGCCGCTGTGGACCTTGTGCTGGTGGAAAGCACAAAACCACTGTCCACGTGAAGGCCGCCCGTGTCCTGGCAGCGCCCCTGAGGGGTGGCCTCCTGCAACCACCCTCCTGCAACCACCCTCCTGCAACCACCCTGCAGCCACCCACCTGCAACCACCCACCTGCAACCACCCACCTGCAACCACCCACCCGCAACCACCCACCTACAACCACCCACCTGCAACCACCCACCTGCAACCACCCACCTGCAACCACCCTCCTGCAGCCACCCACCTGCAACCACCCTCCAGCAGCCACCCACCTGCAACCACCCACCTGCAACCACCCAGGGAGCCGCAAAGCCACTCTGCTCGTGCTGGCCTGGCCTCTAAACCCATCGCGACATAAGACAGAAGAGGACCGAATGGGGTGCGGCCCAGCGTGCGCGGCTCAGCCTGGTCTTGGTGAATGGGCTCCATCTAGCCTCCATCCTCAGAGATGGCAGGTGGCACTTCATCTTCCTGGCAGGCCTGGAGGGAGTGTGGGTAGAGTAGGACCCAGCCAGGAGCCCAGGCCCTGAAGCCAAGGGCAGGCCCATGTCGCCACCACCCCACAGTCCAGCATCCTCAGACCAGGCCCAAGAGAAGCCCCACTCCCGAGCAGGGGGAGGAAAGGGGAGGCCGGGGACTCAGGCAGCTGCCCCCTAGAGTGGGAAAGAAGGGCTCCAGCGTTTCCCAGCTCTAGCCCCACTCGGCTTTCGGTCCCTTAGCTGTGGTCCCCAGGGGTGTGGCTTCCCCGGGGGCTGAAGCCAGCAGTCCCTCAGCAAACACGCGCTGGGCTCCAGGGTGGGGGATCAGACTCTGCCCCCAGAGGGCTCTGAAATGTGTCAGGATGGGACATGGTGGAGCTGACCAGGTTTCCAGCAGGTCTGCGGGGCCGAGGACTGCATCCCCTGGGAGGCTGACGTGCGCTGCCTGGCACGGAAGGTGGACATCCCCTCAGCTATGCCTTCTTTGTTCACTGGCTGGAATACTTCCGCGACGACAAACTTCCCTCTCATGCTGTTTGGTTACCCAGAGGCCCATTTGCATAGGAAAGACAGAATAAGAGCTCGATTCTTTCATTTATCAATTTTTAAAATGTAAGCTTGTTGCCGGGATCTCCTAAGGATGATCGTTAATTTTTTTTTTTAACTCAGGGATTTAAGCAGGTGAGTTGAGTAAGCTCAAGCTGTCCTATCTTCTGAACGTGTTTCTAGGATGGCAAAGCCTCCTGTTCCGAGAGGGGTAGAGCAGGAAGCCACTTCCCACAGATCGCAGCCACCCCATCCCTTCTGGGCGTCCTGCCTTGCCTCGAACTGCTGGGCTCAAGTGGTCCATTCCCTTTCCTTAGAGTGTGGGATGAATGCCTCCGGGAGAGAGGTTCCTCCTCCGGGGCAGCAGCTGCAGCTACCTAAGCGTTCTCTTCCTCACTCAGCAGGGCCCACAGCCCAGGGTTATGGCGAGACTCCAGTTCAGGGTGGGGGCTGCCAGGGAGCTGTGGGTTGGTCGGCTGAAACCAGCTGAGGCTCCAGAACCAAGAAGGCCTTCCATGCCAAGCCCAGGCAGGAGGAGCCTGTTGACAGTGTTGTCCGTGGGACCTGGTGGGCAAACAGGCTGGGGGCAAGAGCTCGGGGCCCAGAGACCCGGGTCCTGCCTGCATATGATCCAGTAGGGAAGGCAAGCTGGTCTGCCCCCTAGGCCCGGCCACCATGCCGGGCTGTCCTGAGAGGTCCTGGAGGACAGGTGCGATGCTCGGTGGGCAGTCTCCACAGTATACAAACATCAATTGTATTTCATGCTAGCAGTAGGCAATCCAAACAAGAAACTAAGCAAACAACTTCATACACAATAGCACTGCAAATAATAAAATACTCAGGAATAAACGTAGCCAAAGAAAGGCAAGACTTGTATATTTAAGACTAGAAAACATTGCTGAAAGAAATGAAGAGGACATGAATGAACAGAAAGCCATCTCAGCATCACTCCCCAAGCTGACCTGCAAATTCAGTGCAATCCCCATCACAATTCCACCGTCTCCTGCCTGGGGGCTGCCCCTCCCCATGTCGGCCCTCTGCCCAGGACACAAGACTGCTGGGTGGCCTTGTGTGTGTGTTGGGGTGGGAGGGCTCCGCTCCTGTCTGTGGCTTGCAGCCCTGCTCAATGCATTCCCAGCACTGAAGAATGGCCTCTCCCAGGGCCCAGCAGTCAGGGCAGCCTTCCTCCTGAGGCAGGAGGCAGGACTCAACTCCGGAGGCGGGGTTTGGACACTGGACCAAAGTGAGGACTAGCTAAAACAAGTCGCCCACCAGTGTGCCGTGTCATTTTATTGTTGCCGTGGTAACACACCCAGAAGTTACTGCCCCTTTCCATGGCAACAACCGGACAACCCAGAAGTTGCCACCCTCATCCTAGAAATTTCTGCATAAACCGCCCCTTAATTTGCTTGTAAGTAAAAGTGGGTAGGCTGGGTGCCCTGGTTCATCCCTGTAATCCCAGCACTTTGTGAGTCTGAGGTAGGAGGATCACCTTAGCCCAGGAGTTCGAGGCTGCAGTGAGCCCTGATGGCGCCACCAGACTCCAGCCTGGGTGACAGAGCAAGACCCTGTCTCAAAAAAAAAAAAAAAAAATTGGGTATAAATTTGACCTCAGCCCTGCCTCAGCTGCAACTCTGGGTGCACTGCCTGAGGGGTGGCCCCTGTTCTCAAGGAGCAGCCCCTTTGCTGCAGCTCTGCTTGGCTGCTTCAGTAACAGTTGCTGTCTAGGCTGGGTGCAGGGGCTCACTCCTGGAATCCCAGCACTTTGGGAGGCCAATGTGGGAGGATTGCTTGAGCCCAGGAGTTCAAGACCAGCCTGGGCAACATGGCAAAACCCCGTCTTTACAAAAAAAATACAAAAATTAGCTGGGTGTGGTGGCACATGTCTGTAGTCCCAGCTACTGGGGAGACTGAGACAGGAGGATTGCTTGAGCCCAGGAGGTCAAGGCTGCAATGAGCTATGATGGCACCACCGCACTCCAGCCTGGGCGACAGAGAAAGATCCTGTCTCAAAAAATTAAAAGTTGCTGTCTAACACACCGGCTCGTCCTTGAATTCTTTCCCGGGCTCAGCCTCAATTTTGGGGCTCACCTGTCCGGCATCACTGCTGCTTCTGGAATGTCCAGGAGCCCACGTTTCCTGATTGAGGTCAGCCATTTTGATGATGAAATTTGTAATATTAAGTTGTTTCGTTGGGACCTTTCAGAACCAGGTGAATACACAGCAGATAAAACACCTTGGAGGCTGGGCGTGGTGGCTCGTATCTGTAATCCCAGCACTTTGGGAGGCTGAGGCGGGTAGATCACCTGAGGTTGGGAGTTTGAGACCGGCCTGACCAACATGGTGAAACCCTGTCTCTACTAAAAATACAAAATTAGCCAGGTGTGGTGGTGCATGCCTGTAATCCCAGCTACTGGGGAGGCTGAGGCAGGAGAATTGCTTGAACCCGGGAGGCGGAAGTGAGACTCTGTCTCAAAACACACACACACACACACACACACACGCACACACACATCTTGGAAACGGAGAAACCTGTTCTACAGTAACGGGAAGCAGCAGCCCTCTACCAGGATCTGCCTGAGGTAGCAAGTGCCGGCAGGTCCAGCGACCTGCAGGGCCACCCTCCTTCCTGCTACCACCCCCCTGCCCACGCCATGGTGAATGGCTTCTTTGTTAGCATTCCTCAGCCACCCTGTTTCCTGTTGGGACTCCACAGACAGACACACTGCGTCTCCATTCTTTGAATAGTTGCTCTTACATTTTCAACACGGATATTTGACAAAGTCCAGAGTCCCAGTCAAAATCTCTACCCTCTTCCTGAAAAATACAAAGGCAGTAAAAGTTTTGTTTTTTTTTTGAGACTGAGTTTCAGTCTTGTTGCCCAGGCTGGAGTGCAATGGCGTGATCTCAGCTCACTGCGACCTCCGCCTCCTGGGTTTAAGAGATTCTCCTGCCTCAGCCTCCCGAGTAGCTGGGACTACAGGCGCGCACCACCACGCCCGGCTAATTTTGTATTTTAGTAGAGATGGGGTTTTGTCACGTTGGCCTGGTTGGTCTTGAACTCCTGACCTCAGGTGATCCGCCTACCTCAGAGCCCCAAAGTGCTGGGATTACAGGCGTGAGCCACCGCGCCCGGCCTGGATCTGCTAAAACTCTTTTCCAAAGTGGTTGAACCACTGGTATTTCCATCAGCTCAGTGTGAGAGCTCTAGTTGCCCTACCTCCTCATCAACATTTGATAAGTTTAGTCTTTTTAAATTTTTAGGCATTCTAGTGGGTGTATGATGGTGTCTCACTGTAATTTTAATTTGTATCTCCCTAATGACTAATGTTCTTGTGTGTCTTTTTATGTGCTGTTCACCATCCATATATCTTCACTGGTGAAATGTCTGTTGAAACCTTTTGTCTATTTCTAAATTGGATTATTTCTGTTTATTGAGTGCTGGGGGTTCTTTGTATATTCTGGATACAAGTCCTTTATCAGTTACGTGATTTACAAGTATTATTCCCAGTCTGTGGCTTGTCTTTTTATTCTCTTAACGGTGTATTTCAAGGGGCATAAGTTCCTTATTTTTATGAAGTCCAATTTATTGATCTTTTTCTTCTATAGATCATAATTTTAGTGTTATATTTCAGAAATATAACTCAAAAATGACAAAGATTTTTCTCTTTCGTTTTCCTTTATGGAAAATGAGGAAGTTTATCATTTTAGATTCCAGTTGTGATCCATTTTGGGATAATTTTTGTACATGGTGTGAGATTCATTTCTTGCATATAGGTGTTGAGAAGATCATTATTGCTTCACTGAAGTCCTTCTGTACCTTTACTTAAAATCAAATGACAATAGATGCATGGGTCTATTTCTGGACTCAGTTGATCTATATTTCTGTGTTGATATCAATACCTCACTGTCTTGATTACAATAGACTTGCAATAGGCCTTCGAGTCAGATGGTGAACGTCCCCTCAATTCACTTTTCTTTTTCAAGGTTGTTTCAGCTGCTCTTGGTCCTTTGCATTTCTGTATGAATTTTAGAATCAGCTTGTCAATTTCCACACACAAAAAAACCTGTTGGAATTCTGATGGGTTGCACTGACCTGTAGTTCAAGTTGGAGAGTGTATCTCGGCAATATCGAGTCTTCCAGTACATGAACAAGGTCTATCTCTACATGGACTTAGGGGTTTAATTTCTCTCATCAATGTCTGGTAGTGTTCAGTGTTCAGGTCTTGCACATCTTATCAGAATTATTCATATTTCATATTTTTGATGCTATTTTAAGTGATGTTTTAAATTTCACTTTATAATTGTCCCTTATTAGAACATAGATGTAAAGCTGATTTTTATATCTTGATCTTGTTTCCCACAGTCTTGCCAAACTCAATAGTTCTAGTTGTTTTTCTGTAGATTCTATCAGATTTTCTACATGGGTAATCATGTCAATGGCAAACAAAGACAGTTTTACTTCTTCCTTTTCAATATGGATGCCATTTGTTTGTTTATTTATTACTTATCTATCTTTTTTTTGCCACTGGCTAGAAGCTTCAATACAATGTTGCCCTTTTTCCTGATCTTAAGGGAAAGCATTCGGTTTTTCATCATTAAATATGATGTTAGCTGTAGATTTTTCATAGATGCCCTTTATCTGGTTGAGGAAATTCTCTCTTCTTCAATTTTTTGGAAGCATTTTTACAGAATTGCTATTGTTTTTCCTTAAATGGGACATTGAGTTTGCAGTAAGCCATGATGGTCCACTCTACTCTAGCCTGAATGACAGAGGGAGACCCCATCTCTTAAAAAAAAAATGCAGGTTCTGGCTGGGCGCGGTCGCTCAGGCCTATAATCCCAGCACTTTGGGAGGCCGAGGCGGGCGGATCATGAGGTCAGGAGTTTGAGACCAGCCTGGCCAACATGGTGAAACCCCATCTCTACTAAAAATACAAAAATTAGTCAGGCATGGTGGTGTGCACCTGTAATCCCAGCTACTCGGCAGGCTGAGGCACAAGAATTGCTTGAACCTGGGACGGGGAGGTTGCAGTGAGCCGAGATCGTGCCACGGCACTCCAGCCTGGATAACAGAGCAAGATTCATCTCAAAAAAAAAAAAAAAAAAAAAAAGCAGGTTCGGATCAGCGGGTTTTCCATGAAAGGGTCACTTATGCAAAGCGACCCCCACGTGAGGACGGAGCTGAGAAACCAAAGAATGAGGCTGACAGATTCAGTTTGTCAGGAGAGGGTGCTCTACTGGGGAACCTGCCGCCAGGGGTGGCCTTGGGTGGAACAGGTGCAGCTCTGCACTGTTGCTCCCCAGACCCAGGGCTCAGCTTCTCTGTAGGGAAAGGGTCTGCGTGCTCCACACAGGCAAGAACGCATCATCGCCTGTAATCTGTGTGATAACATCAAGGCTGCTTTGATGGAAAGGCAGGATTCATAGCGAGTGCACGTTCTTACACTAAGGACAGTAGATACGGCAGGAATCGGGCATTCCCGGGATGGCGGCTCATCAGAAGTCTGCATGGTGGATTAGAATCTGACATGGAGTCACTCCTGTCCCCACAGTGGGTCTGCGCTTGGTCTCGAGACTCTTCATTTCAGAAATTCAGGGGTGAAGCCCTCGCTCCTAGTTCACAGAACACACGTGAAGAGGCTTCCGCTTTTGCTAATGAGTAGTGTGCATTATCCTTTCGTAGGGAGTCTGTCTTTTCTCTCTAGCTGCTTTAAAATTTTTCTTTTTTGGTTTTCGGTTTTCCGCAATTTTACTACAATGTGTTTTGATGCAGATGTTTTATTTGCCATACCTGGGTTTTACTGCGCCTGTTGGATAAATGGTTCATGTTTTTCATCTATTTGGAAAACAATTATCAGCCACTATTTCTTCAAAACGTCCTCACCTTATTCCAGGATCTTCTTATAGAACCCCAGCTAGACTGATGCTAGATGTCTTCTGTTCTGCCTCCTAACCTCTTTTTTTTTTTTTTTTTTTTTTTTGAGATGGAGTCTTACTCTGTCGCCCAGGCTGGAGGAGTGCAGTGGCACGATCTCAGCTCACTGCAAGCTCCGCTTCCCGGGTTCACGCCATTCTCCTGCCTCAGCCTCCTGAGTAGCTGGGACTACAGGCACCCGCCACCACGCCCGGCTAATTTTTTGTATTGTTAGTAGAAACGGGGTTTCACCGTGGTCCCGATCTCCTGACCTCGTGATCCACCTGCCTCAGCCCCCCAAAGTGCTGGGATTACAGGCGTGAGCCACCGCGCCCGGCTCCTAACCTCTCTTTCATATTTCCTATCTCTGGGATAAATTCTGAGTAATTTCTTTAGATCTATCCTTTAATTCACCAATTCTTCAACTATGACTAGTCTGTTGTTTAGTCCATTGAGTTTTAAATATTATTGGTATATGTTTCATTTCTAGAAATTCTATCAAATTTCTTTAAAATATTCTTTTTTTTTTTTTGAGACGGAGTCTCGCTCTCTCACCCAGGCTGGAGTGCAGTGGCGCGATCTCGGCTCGCTGCAAGCTCTGCCTCCCGGGTTCACACCATTCTCCTGCCTCAGCCTCTCCGAGTAGCTGGGACTACAGGCGCCCGCCACCACGCCCTGCTAATTTTTTTGTACTTTTAGTAGAGACGGGGTTTCACCGTGGTCTCGATCTCCTGACCTCGTGATCCGCCCGCCTCGGCCTCCCAAAGTGCTGGGATTACAAGCGTGAGCCACCGCGCCTGGCCCTCTTTAAAATATTCTTGCTCTTTTTAGCTAGAATTGTACTTTTCACATTATAAATTTGTTGTTATAAACATTTTAAACATACTTACTGTGTATTCTTTATTGAATAATTCCAGTATCCTGCATCCTTCAGGTTCCAGTTCTGCCCTTGTTCATGATGCTCGTTTCCATGCGTCTTGTAACTTTTGACTGTGTCATGTTGGAAAGCCCGAGGGCTTTTATCTGAAGCCTGGGAAGCCTTGGCTGGCGGGAAGACCTCCAGATAAGATTATATTGGCTCATGCCAAGTACCAGGCACCAACCAACCTGGGGCCATGGCGATGTAATTCCTCCACATGGGGTTCTCCAGACCCTACAGGGGATGGCCTGAAATTGTAAAGCTCAGTGGAAACGCTTTCCTGCCAGAGCCCAGGCAGGATCCAGCGCTTCCCTTCTGTGGCTGGATCGTCGGAGAACCCACGTTCTTGCTGGGTGCAGCTCTTTGAGGATCCGGATGCCACAGAGGCCTCTGGCTGTACGGCCCGCATCCCGGCCTCCTGTTCCTGAGGACCTTTAAACCCCAGGCTTGAGGTTTCCAGGATCAACAAATTCCTCGGGAAGTGTCAGCTCAGCCGCTGCACTGACGCCTCCCTTTATCTTTCACCCCTGGTGGTCTCCTTGTCTTTTTGGTAACGTCAGGAATGCACCTGAGAAGCTATTTAAGTTTTACCTGGATTTACACGGGAGGAGTTTTCAAGGGTCTCTCGGTCCGTCTGTGCTGCTGCTGAGGAGCTGCCACTGTGAAGGCAGCTGCCGTGGCCGATCCTCCAAGATCCCCTTGGGTGTCCTTGTTCCCCTCCCCAGCTGCTGCAGACGCTCACCTGTGTCCTCCTCCAGAACGCTGCCCTTGGCTGACAAGAGCTGCTCATTCAGAGATGCCTGAGGACCACGTGCCACCCCACAGGCAGCTCAGACCCATGTGTGGGCAGGAGTGAGAGCCTCTGAGCTGTGCCCCTGCCTCTCAGATGTCCGTGGGGCAGGGCTACGGCTCCAGCCCCCTTTGCCAGCTCCTTGCCCTCCCCACTTGTCGCACCCCTTTCCTGAGAGTTCTCCAGAAACCATGTGTAGCTGAGGCACCGCCTTGGGGAGCCTGCCTGGGACAAGGGGCGCAGACATGGTCCTGGCGCACAGATGCCACAGTTGGTCAGAACACCACCGACTGCCTGGCAATGCTGTCAGCCTGGCATCCACGGCAGTGCAGCCACTGGAGCTCCCACCTGTTGAGACGTGCTGGCAGCGGGAGGAAAGGTGGGGGCAGTGGCCGGAAGACCCTGACTGCGGGGGCCCGTGCAGCTGGCTCACGGAACGCCGCATCCTGGCAGGAGACGCAGATGGGCAGCCTGCGAGGAGGCTGCTCACGACACTGGTTCTCACACTCAGGCACACGGCAGCCCCTGGAGGGCTCCTTAAAGCACAGCTGGCTGAGCCCCAGGCCCAGGATTTCTGACTCAGTTGGTCTGGGCCGGGGCCAAGGCTCTGCCCCTCACAAGCTCCCAGGTGGTCCCGAGGCACACTCGGAGGACCACTGGCTTAGCACACGGCACCCACAAATTTTAAAAAGACTGAGCGAGTCCAGGCCCACTGCTCTGATGGAAAACACAACCGCTTGCTTTGTTTCCTTATGTCAGCCAGTTCTCAGAGCCATAGCCCATAAATGGAAAGAGGGGCCAGGTCCCCTTGTGAAAGGCCTCATGCCTCCAAGTGTGGACAGCAGTGACCCCCCAGTCCCTCCAGGGACTCAAAGATGCTTATCTGGACAACTGTGCCCTGGGACGAGGAAGACGCCCAGATCAGGGTCTAAGTGGACGCTGTCACCTGGGGCACAAAGCACCCTCAGAGGCTCCCATCTGGGTAGGGACTATGGGGTCAGGAAGGGCACAGAATCCTGGCCCAGGCCTCAGCCCATCATTTCCCAGCCCAGGAACGTGCAATTGGAACTGGCATGCTCAACAGCGGGCAAATCCTCACGTGGGCTCTTTGGCCCATGGAGTAAAAATCACTGTAGTGGGAAAGACCAAATGGAAGCCTTAGAAACTACCCCCAGCTCCAGCCAAGGAAATAAAACAATACGACATCCTGGTCAACACGGCGGCGTCAGCAACACCTCAGATGCCCAAAGGGTGCATGGGTGATGGTCACCATCTTCCCACTTAATGTGCTGGTCAGGTCCCTACAAGAGCTGGGGAGACTATGGTGGACGGCGACTGAGCCACAGCGTCCCCCCGCAGTGCCGACTGAAGCTGCTGTGCTGTCTGTGGTCTTTCCTGGAGCAGACTCACAGCCTCAGACGGTGTTCTGTGGCTCCTGGCTGGGAAAAGGGCTCTCCACTGCACTGGGAGGAGGTCAGGGGCAGTTCCCACTCACACGGGGTGGACAGCGGCGCACAGACGTGCAGACACACAGACAACTGACTGAAGTGCAAACACGCAAAACCAGCCAGAGACCAACCAGTCACTTGGAGGTAAACTCAGCCCTGGAGGCCCCTTCCCCTTGGAAAGACAACAGCTGGTATTCCAGGCACAGACCCACCTTTCCAGCCCACGGTGCCTCCGTGTCTGCCCTGGGAGACGGGCTCCTGTGTAACGGCCCCCAGGGACTCTGACTGCTTCCGGCAAGGGGGTGCAGAGGGAGCGGGAACACGGGCGCTGCAGAGCCTGCAGCGTTGGCGAGCTTCTTGGAAAGAGTTGGTGCCACTGTCCTGACACCAACCCTCTGGGGCTGTGGTGGTCCCGTCCTCCAGGATGTGGTCTTCAGCCTAAATCAATGGCCCCACAGAGGACCGCATGGGTCTGGGGACCAAGGGGTAGAGGCAGGAGTGGCCACCCACTCACCAGCTTCCAGTGACCCACTGACAACCTGTGCTTCCTTTCCCAGCAACTCTAAGCTGTGAGGGCTCAGAGGTCCTAGAACCCAGCCACCTGGGACAGAGTGAGGCGCTGCCCTGCTCGATGGCTGTGGGTCACCTGGCCGGGGCCGCTCCTGTTCCAGGGGACCAGCCAGCAGAGCACCCTCCACCCGGCCGGGGCCGCTCCTGTTCCAGCAGACCAGCCAGCAGAGCACCCTCTACAGGGCCAGGGTGGGGAGGGTAGAACCCAGCAAGAGCGATTAGACCAGAACTTGGACCCCAGGGTGAGGGCCTTGGTCCCACCGGCAGAAGAGAGGTAAAGGCCGGGCACAGTGGCTCACGCCTATAATCCCAGCACTTTGGGAGGCCAAGGCAGGGACGATCACTTGAGGCCAGGAATTTGAGACCAGCCTGGCCAACACGGTGAAACCCCATCTCTACTAAAAATAAAAAAATTAGCTGGGTGCACACCTGTAGTCCCAGCTACTCGGGAGGCTGAGGCAGTAGAATCATTTGAACATGGGAGGTGGAGACTGCAGTGAGCCGAGATTGCGCCACTGCACTCCAGCCTGGGTGATAGAGCAAGACTGCCTGGGAAAAAAAAAAAAAGAGTATCAGCTGAGCCTGGGCCAGCGGCTACTGCAGGCGGGGGTCGGCCCCACTTCCCTCCTCCCCTAAGTCTTCCCAGAAACTGCCGCCAATCAGAAGCCTGGAGAAGCCCATCCAGGTGGAATCCCCGGAGCGTGATGGGCACGGGGCTGAGACATGGCAGACTGTGGTGGAGGCCCTCATACCAGGCCCACTGCCTGCGGCCCCTTCTCTGGAGGGCTGCCCGGCCAGCAGGAACCAACTGACCCGGGGCCATGTGGCACCCTCCCCGGAGGCCAGGGGGCCACAGCCAGTGACTGATATGGGAGCACGCCACACCCCGCCTCAGATAAGGAAACATGAGCCCCTTATGGTGCAGAGGGTGGGGCTGGGAGACCGGTCGGCACCTGACCAGCAGCAGGTCCCAGCGGGCCCGGCCTCGGTGTGGCCACCACCCTGCCCCACAGTGAATCCCTCTGCCCAGGGTCTCTCAGCTGCCCTCCTGTGGGCACCTGGTCTCTGTTGCACACAGACATAGTCCCTCACCGGCCACAGTGGCTGAGCTCAGAGCCTGGAGCCTGGGGCTGCAATGTCCACCCTGTCCCTGACACACACCTGACCCCAAGACACAAGGCAGGAGGCACAGGAAGGTTGGAATTGCTTTTATTGGGGGCGGATACCGCAAGGCCCCGCCCACGGTCAGGTTAGTGTTCTGCCCTTGCAGAGGCGCCAGCAGCCTGACACCTCCACCTGCCACCCGCCCAGGGTTAGTGGAACATGCAAAGCTCGGTGGGTGAAGGCAGGGGTGGTCGCTGCTGAGGCCAGGGCTGGGTGGAACAGGAGGGTCAGCAGAGCCTGGCCGGCGTGCCTGGGCCCAAAGGGGACTGGGGCTCCGTGGGAGAGAGAAGGGCAGGCAGCACCCCAGGGTGGGGCTCCACAAGCTGGAGGGGCCCCTGGACCCACCAGGAGGACAGGTCTGCAGTTCCCAGCCATGCCAGCTGGAACCTCCGTCTCCCCACTGGGTCTGGGTCCTCGGGGCCTGGGGTTAGAGGCCGACATGGAAGGCACTTACTAGGGGAACAGAGGCTGAAGGCTGACGCCGGAGGCCAGGGGTCTCAGGAGTGAGTGTGGGGGGTGAGCTGGAAAGCACAGATCAGACAGCACTGTGGGGGCTGGGCCCGAGGGCCTCGTCTTCCCATGGGGAAGGGGCTTCTCTGGGTACACTGGGAGAGAGGCTGACTGGGGCCCCCCATCCCCAGCAAGGCCCACGGTGCAGGCCAGTGCTAGAAACACCAGGGCAGAAACGCCGGCCCAGGGCTCCAGCCCTGAGAGGCCGAGGGCCCTCTAATGACAGGGTTGGGCCCAGCTGCCCTGTGCAGCTAGGACTGGCAGGTGGGCAACCCTGGGAAGACAGGAGGGTGGGCTGGGGCCCAGCTTGGGACCCTCCAAGGCACCTGGCTGTGTGAGTGGCAGGTAGAAGGGAGTGAGGAGACCCGAGGGGGTGAGGCGGCCAGCAGGGCTGGGCCAGCCCTGTCCCCCAAAATACAGGCTGTCTGGACAGCAGATATATATTAATATATTAGTCTGGTCTTTTTGGTTAAACTTTAGGCACCACTTGGGAGGAAGACACCTTTAAGCGTTGAAAACGGCCCCCGCACCTCGGTGGGAGCCGGGCTGGGCCGCATGCAGAGCGGGGTGGGCGAAGGCAGGCTCAGGCCACGGCAGACTCAGGGCCCCCCATGGAGGCCGAGGACCCCGAGGCGTAGCGGCGGCCGTAGCCCGAGGAGGAGTAGGAGGATGAAGAGAAGGTCATGGAGAAGCCGGAGCCAGTGGCGTCAAAGCTGCCACGGCGGGAGCCGGCCCGGGAGCCAGTGCGCGAGCCGGTGCGGGAGCCGGCGGTGGAGCCAGAGCCGCTGACGCTGTAGGGGCTGTAGTAGCCCTTGGTGGACTGTGCGGCAGCTTCCAGCAGCCGCAGCCCCGTGCCCTCCTCCACCATGCTGCGGTCCAGCGCGTCCTTATAGGAGATCTTGAGCTTGGTCTTAGGGCAGGTGAGGTACTTGGAGTAGGCGCCCACGTCACGCAGCTTCTGTGCGGTGCGGGCATCCACTGTGCCGCGCTGCAGGGCCTCGTCCAGGGGCACACGGCCCGGCGTGTCAGGCTCGATCAGGCCGCCAGTCAGGTACTGCACCTCCAGGAAGCGCTGGCCGGCCTCATAGTAGAGCCAGCCCTTCTTCAGGGCCTGCGCGGCTGACATCTTGGTCTTGGTGCGTGGGTCCTCAAAGCCGCAGAAGGCCTTCTGGGCCAGGTTGATGCGGTCCACCATGATCTTGTCCACCAGGCCCTTGTTGACAGCGTCCGTGACAGGGAAGCGCTCACCGGTGCTGGGGTCGATGATGCCCCCAGTGCAGGCCTGCGCCTCCAGCAGCCGCTGCCCCGTGATGTTGTCCACCAGGTTGCGGTGCATGGCCTCGGTGATGGACACCTTCTCCAGCGTCTCCGTGTCCAGGATGCCAGCCACGGGGCCCGTCTCCTCAGTGGGGTCCGACCAGGAGGCCAGCTGGGTCCTGGAGACGGCGGGGCTGATGGGGTAGGAGGAGGAGGATCCCACCGAGGAGGAACGGGAGCGGAAGCCACTGGCATTGCCCGAGAGCATGTCGGCGAACTCGGTGATGGACAGCGTGCCGGCGCGGTACTGGTCCAGTGCTGAGCGGTCGATGAGGTTCTTGGCGATGGCATCATCGATGTCGTACTGGCGGCCGGAGCGGCGGTCGATGATCATGGACTTGACCACACCGTCCGAGGAGGAGATGGTGATCTCCTCCCACTCGCACTCCTGCTCGGACAGCTCCAGGTATGTCTGGTGGTCAATCAGGCCCTTGCGGTAGGCCTCGTACACTGACATCTCCTTGCCCGTCTCGGGGTCCACGATGACCACTCGGCGCTTGCGCACAGAGGACTTGGAGGATGTCTTCCGCTCCCGCTTCTTCTCCTTCAGCGGCAGGAGGCACAGGCCCGTCTGGGGGTCCGTGATACAACGCTCCATCAGCTGCAGGTAGGTGAGGTTCTCCTCCGTGTTAGGGTCAAAGAAGCCCTTGGTGTCGTCCGAAGGGTCAGTCAGGATCTCGTTCATCTCCTCGTCGAAGAGGCCGCGCTTGTAGGCCACCTCCACGGGCAGCCGGTGGCTCTCCTCAGGGTCGATGATGCCGCCCGTGGCGATCTGGGCCTCCAGCAGGCGAATGCCGTGGTCCTTCAGGATCAGGCCCTTCTTCATGGCCTGGAAGAGGGAGATGAGCTTCCCAGAATAGGGGTCCTTGTACCCAGTGACGGCGCGCTCGGCCGACAGCAGCTTGTCCTTGAACTCGGGGCCCACAATGCCCATACGCACAGCCTCCTCCACGGTCAGCTTCAGTCCCTTGATGGGGTCGATGACGTAACCGGTGGCCGCCTGCGCCTCCAGGAGCTCAAAGGCCGTGCCAGGGCGGATGATGCCCTTCTTCATGGCCTGGTACACCGAGAGCCGTTCCTTGGTGGCGTCCACGAAGACACCAGCGATGCAGCTGGTGCCTTCCAGGAACTTCTGCAAGTTCTTAGTGACCTCCTCGATGGAGGTCAGGCCCTCCCGCAGCTGCAGCGCCGTGGCCTCATCCATGACCTGCGAGCGCACCAGCTCCTCCAGGGTGATCTGCTTCCGCAGGCCGCGGAAGGTCAGCTTGCGGGCGTCCGACAGCGGCAGGAGCAGCTGGCCGGTGCCGTCGTCGTGGCGGCACCGCCTGAGCAGCTGCGTGTAGCTGAGGCGCTCGTCGGTGGACGGGTCCACGTAGCTGCGCACTTCGCTGGGCTCTGACAGCTGGTCGTGCGTGTCCTTGTTGAGGTAGCCGCGCTGGTAAGCCACCTCCAGCGGAAGATGGAAGCCCAGGTGGGGGTCCACGATGCCGCCAGTGGCCAGCTGGGCATCCAGCAGCCGCAGGGCCTCCTCGGTAGGGATCAGCTCCTTCTTCATGGCCTGGAAGAGCGAGATGGTCTGCTCAGTGTAGGGGTCGCGGTAGCCGGTGACCGCCCGCTCAGCTGAGAGCAGGCGGTCGTGCAGCTCAGGCCCCACCAGGCCCTTCCGCACGGCCTCATCCACAGTCAGCCGCTCCCCCTTCACTGGGTCCAGCAGGAAGCCTGTGGCTGCCTGTGCCTCCAGCAGCAGGCGGGCCACCTCGGCACTCAGCAGCCCTTTTTTGAGGGCTTGGTAGATGCTCAGTGTCTGCCTGGAGCCGGGCAGGTAGACACCAGCCACGGAGCCCGTGCCATAGAGGTAGTGCCAGGCGGACTCTGCCTCGAGGGCCTCACGGAGGCTCCTGGTGCCTTCCCGGAGCAGGTTGTAGGTCTCGAAAGAGATGATGCGAGCCTCGTACAGGTCCTCAGCCGTGAGGCGGCGGCGCACGTAGTCGTAGGAGGCCAGACCCTGCTGGCGGATGATCTCTGTCTTCTCAATGATCTCGATGATGATGATGATCATACGCTCCTTGGTCACCCGGCCAGCCTGGAAGTCAGCCATCAGCTGGGCCCGCTGCTCCTCGGGGATCAGGTCCGACTGCATCACCTCCCATAGGGACATGGTGGAGCCGCCGTGGCTGCCGCCACCGGGAATGTCAATCTGCGTCTCTTCAAATGCCCTTCTTGTCTCCTCCTCAGTGTACAACTGCGTGGTCTCCACCACCTCAGCCTTCTCCGCCCCTTTCAATGGCAGGAGGCGCAGGCCCGTCTCGGGGTCCTCCACGCAGCGCTCCAGCAGCTGCCTGTACGTGAGGTTCTCATGCGTGTTGGGGTCGAAGAAGCCCTTGGTGTCATCGCTGGGGTCCGCCAGGACGCGGTTTATCTCCTCGTCGAAGTAGCCGCGCTGGTAGGCCACGTCCACAGGCACGCGGTGGCTGTGCACGGGGTCGATGATGCCGCCCGTGGCGATCTGGGCCTCCAGCAGGCGGATGCCGTGCTGCCGGAGGACCAGGCCCTTCTGCATGGCCTGGAAGAGGGAGATGGTGCTGCCCGAGTAGGGGTCTCTGTAGCCGGTGACAGCCTTCTCAGCAGACAGCAGCTGCTCGTGAAGCTCGGGGCCCACCACGCCTGCCTTCACGGCCTCGTGGACGTACAGGCGCTGGTTCCGCACGGGGTCCACCAGGAAGCCAGTGGCCGCCTGTGCCTCCAGCAGGAGCGCAGCTGTGCTGGGTCTCAGCAGGCCCCTGCGCATGGCCTCGTAGATGGACACCTTCTCCTTGGAGTCCTCCAGGTAGATGCCAGCGAGGCAGCCACTGCCCTGCAGCAGCGTCCGCACAGAGCCCAGCTCCGAAAGGTCCTTGACCGTCGTCTTGCCGTCCTTGAGCTGCTCAAACTGGGCTCTGCTGAGGACCCCAGAAGCCAGGAGCTCGCTGGCTGGCACAGGGGCACGGAGGCCGCTGAAGGACAGCCTCTCCTGGCGCAGGGTCTCCACCTCCTCCACGATGGTGATGAGGATCTTGATGACCTTCTCCACGGTGACCTTGCCCGTGCGGAACTGACGCAACAGCTCTTGCCGCTGCTCTGCAGTGAAGTACTCAGAGCTGATGAGCTCCCACACCGTCACCGTCCTGCCCTTGAAGCCACCCACGGGGACCTCAACCGGGGTCTTCTCAAAGGTTTCACGGGCCTGCAGCTCTGAGTAGAGCTCCTCCTGCCGGGCCCGAGCAGCCTTCTCTGAGAGCGGCAGCAGGCTCAGCCCGGTTAGCTGGTCAGGCTGGCACCGCTGCTGGAGCTCGCTGTAGGTGACCGGCTCCCCTGTGCTGGGGTCACAGTAGGCCTTGGCGTCGGCCCTCGGGGCCAACAGGGCCCTGCTGGTCTCCTCATCCAGGCAGCCTCGGGCGTAAGCGACATCCAGGGGCACGCGGTGGCTCTTGCTGGGGTCCACGACACCGCCCGTGGACAGCTGGGCATCCAACAGGCGCAGGCCCTGCTCCCGGGGAATGAGGCCCTTCTTCAGGGCCTGGAACAGGGAGACGCTCTGTCCCGTGTAGGGGTCCCTGTACCCTGTCACAGCCTTCTCGGCTGACAGCAGCTTCTCATGAAACTCGGGGCCCACCAGGCCGGCGCGCACTGCCTCGTCCACGGTCAGCCGGGCACTGGTGGCGGGGTCGATGATGTGCCCGGTGCCGGCCTGGGCTTCCAACAGGGCCACAGCCATGTCGGATGGCAGCAGGTCTTTCTTCAGGGCGTCATAGATACTCAGCTTCTGCCCTGCCTCCTCCAGCCATACACCCGCGATGACGTTGGCACCCCGGAGAGCCCGCCGCACAGTGTCCACCTCGGCCACCTCTCGCACAGAGCGCTCACCTCGCTGCAGCTGGTGGTAGAGCTCGTGGTCGATGACTTTGCTCTCCAGCAGCTCGGCGGCTGGCACCAGGCTGCGCAGGCCCTCAAAGCAAAGCCGGCTCTTCTGCTCCTGCTCCTCCACCACCGTGATGACGATCTTGATGATCTTCTCCACCGTGATCCGGCCCGTGCGGAACTGCCGCAGCAGGTCCCGCCGCTGCTCTGCTGTGAAGTATTCCGAGTTGATGATCTCCCAGATGGTCACCATCTTGCCCCGGAACTTGCCGAACGGCGCGGACACGGTGGCCTTCTCAAAGACGTCCCGGGCCTCGGAGTCAGTGTAGACCAGCTCCCCGCCCTTGGCAGCCTTATCCGTGAGTGGTAGAAGGCGCAGGCCTGTCTCGGGGTCCTCCACGCAGCGCTCTAATAGCTGCAGGTACGTGAGGTTCTCGTGCGTGTTGGGGTCGAAGAAGCCCTTGGTGTCGTCGCTGGGGTCCGCCAGGACGCGGTTCATCTCCTCGTCGAAGTAGCCGCGCCGGTAGGCCACGTCCACGGGAACGCGGTGGCTGTGCACGGGGTCGATGACGCCACCTGTGGCGATCTGGGCCTCCAGCAGGCGGATGCCGTGCTCCCGGACAATGAGACCCTTCTGCATGGCCTGGAAGAGAGAGATCTGCTGGCCAGTGTAGGGGTCCTTGTAGCCAGTGACGGCACGCTCGGCCGACAGCAGCTTGTGGTGCAGCTCGGGGCCCACCACACCTTCCTTCACAGCCTCGTTGACAGTCAGCCGCCGGTTCCGCACAGGGTCCAGCAGGAAGCCTGAGGCCGCCTGCGCCTCCAGCAGGATGAGGGCCGTGCCGGGGCTCAGCAGCTGCCTCTGCAGGGCGGCATAAACACTCAGCTTCTCACTGGTGGGCTTCAGCAACAGCCCTGCGATACTGCTGCGGCCCTGCAGGTAGTGGCGCACGTCTTCCCGCCGTGCGAGCTCGTCCACTGTGGTGTGCCCCTGAGCCAACCGCTGCAGTTCCTCCGCACTCAGGATGCCGGCCTCCTGCAGCCTCTGCGCTGGCACCTTCTGCCGCAGGCCATCGAAGCTGTGTTCCGGCTCTGCCTCTGTCGCAGGGCCATCAAGTGCATCCCGGCCATTGGGCAGGGTCTTTGTGGCAGCCACCTGCAAGGCAGTGACCTCCTCTGAGTGTGCCAGCGCGGCCCGGTGCTGCTCCTCCAGGCGCTGCAGCTGCTCACGCAGCCTCTGGTTCTCCTCAGCCAGCAGCTCCTCCTGCTGCCGCCGCTGCTGCTCCAGCTGCTGCAGCTCCTCCTGCTTGCGCCGCACGCCCTCCTCGGCCTCATGCTGCCGCCGCCGCGCCTCCTCCATGCTGGCCACCAGCCGCTGCCGTTCCTGCTCCATCTGCTGCTGCTGCCGCTGCTGCTCCTCACGCAGCTGCTGTGCCTTGGCCACCTCGTCCTGGAAAAGCTGCTCCAGCTTGGCCTTCTCCTGCTCGATGAAGCGCTCCCGCTGTAGCAGGCTGTCCTTTTCAGAGAGGAAGCTCTGCTGCAGGGCCTGTGTCTCCTGCAGCAGCTGCTCCTGCTGCACCGTCTGCATCTGCAGAAGAAGATGTGATCAGGGAGCGGCAGCCCAGGAGCACCCACCACCCACCAAAGCAGATCCCCAGGCCCACCCGCCCGTCGCATGTAGAGGGGGCAGTACCTCCTCAGACTTGAGCTGCAGCAGTTTGGCCTCCTGCTGGAGCTTCTCCTTCTCACGCTCCAGCTCAGCAATGGCCTCCCGCAGGCGTTCAGCATCATGGTCACTCTGCTGTCGCTGGATCTCCAGTGTCTGCACCAGTGTCACCTTCTCCTGCGTGGCGAGCTCCGTGCGGTGCAGCTTCTCACCGATTTCCTCCGCCTGCTTCCGGAAGCGCTGGGCGTCCTCCTCAGCGCGGGCCTGGGCCCGGCTCATCTCAGCCATTCGCAGCTTGAGGCGCTCAGCCTCAGCACTCATCTCCAGCTGCCGCTGCCGCTCGGCCTCCAGTGTCCGCTGGAAGCCCTGCGTCTCCTCTGCCAGCTGCTGCGCCATCTGCTCCTTGTCCTCCTGCAGCCGCCGCGCCTGCTCCTGCGCAAGCTCCTTCTGCTGCTGCAGCAGTTCTGCCTCAGCCTTGAGTCGCGTAGCCTCCTGCACCGCCTGCATCTTCTCCTTGAGCATCTTCTCTGCCAAGGCCCGCTGCTGTGCCAGGTCCTCCTCTGCCAGCTGCCGCAGTCGCGCAGCCTCCTGGGCTGCCACGCTCAGCCGCGCGGCCTCCTCCGCCACCTGCTTCATCTTCTCAGCCTCCTCCTGAAGGAAGCGCTGCGTATTGTCCTTGTCGCGCAAGATGAGTGCGCGGTTCTCAGCCTCGATGCGTGCCTTGAGCTTGCTCAGCTCCTCCATTTGCACACGCACTGAGAAGAGCTCCTCCTCCACCTGGCTGCGCTGGCGTGCGGCCTCTGTGGCCTCCGCCTTCAGCCGCTGCAGCTCCTCGTCCAGCAGGTTCTTCTGGTGGTCGGTCTCCTCCAGCTGCAGCCGCAGTGTTGTCAGCTCCTGCTCCACCTGCGCCTTCTGCCGCAGCGTCTGCTCGGCGAATTTCTTATGCTTCTCCATCTCCGCGTCAGCTGCCTGCTTCTGCCGCAGGGCCGCCTGCTCCGCCTGTGCCCGCCGCGCCGCCTCTTGCTCGGCATCCTTGCGCAGCTTCTCTGCAGCCGCCTGCGCCTGAGCCCGGGCCTGTGCCTGCTCCTCTGCCAACTGCTTCAGCCGCTCGGCCTCTTCCACCTGCCGCCGGGACTGTGCTGCCTCACGCTCCGCCTGCACCCGGGCCTCCTCAGCCTCCTCAGCCGCCCGCCGGGCCGCCTCTGCCTCACTGCGCAGCCGGTCCAGCACACTCTGCTCCTGCTGCAGCGTCTGCTGTAGCTCCTGCTCCTTCTGCTGCACCGCAAAGGCGTGTGCCTTCTCTTCTGCCTGCAACCGCTTCTGGGCGGCCTCCTGGGCCAGCTGCAGCTGCCGCGCCGACTCCTGCTCTGCTCGCTCCCGCAGGCGCCGCGCCTCCTCCACCTTGGCTTTCAGCCGCTCAACTTCCTCCAGTGCTGCCTTCCGCTGCCGCGCGGCCTCCTCCTCAGCCGCCAGGCTCTTCTGCACGCGCTCCTCAGCCTCACGGCGCCGCTGCTCCTCCTCTGCTGCCAGCTGCCGCTGCCTCGCAGCCTCCAGCTCGGCCTGCTCCTTGCTGCGCAGCGTGTCCTCCGCATTGCTGCGGATGCGACCCAGCTCCAGTTCCAGCTCCGCCTTGCCAGCGGCCGCCTTCTCGAAGCTCGCCTTAAGCGCCAGGATCTCCTCCTCCACCTGCCGCCGCTGCCGCAGCGTGTCCTCTACCAGCCCCTTCTGCCGCTCCAGCTCACTGTCGGATGCCTTGCGCAGCTGGGCCAGGCGCTCCTCGATGTCAGCCTTGTGTTGCGCCGCCTGCTCCTCCAGCCGCCGCCGCTGGAAAGCCTCGTCCTCCGCCAGCCGCCGCAGGCGCTCATTCTCTGCCTCCTTCTCCTTGAGCGCGATCTCTGCCTCGGTCTTGAGCCGTGTGGCCTCACTGATGGCGGCCAGCTTCTCCGCAAGCACCCGCTCCGCCTCGGCCCGCTGCCGCGCTGCGTCTTCCTCGGCCAGCTGCCGCTGCCTCTTGGCCTCTTCCGCCAGTGCACGCAGGCGGGCGGCCTCCTCGGCCAGCTCGCGGAACCGGCTGGCCTCGGCCTCCAGCCTCTGCTTGGACTTCTCGCTGGTGGAGCGCGACTCCTCCTCAGCCCTTGCCTTGCTGGCCAGCAGCACCTCCATCTCGGCCCGCACCTTGGCCAGCTCAGCTTCCAGCTCCTGGCGTTTCTGCGTGGCCGCAGCCGCCTCACGCTGCAGCCGGGCCAGCTCCTCCTCCAGCAGCTGCCGCTGCTGCTCCCCCTGCTCCGTCTCGGCCCGCAGCCGAATCAACTCCTGCTCCGCAGCCAGGCGCTGCTGCGCGGTGCCTTCCGCCAGCTGCCGCTGCTTCTCCAGCTCTTGCTCAGCCAGTTCCCGGTGCCGCACAGCCTGCTCCTCCGCCTTGCCGCGCCGCCGCGCCTCGCGCTCCGCCTCCTCCTTCTGCTTCTCAGCCTCAGCCTGTGCCAGGCTCTTCTGCTGCGCCACCTCCTCTGCCTGCAGCCGCAGCCGTAGCGCCTCGTTAGCCTTGAGCTGCCAGCGCTCCAGCTCCCGCTCTGCCTCCTCGCGTGCACGCTCGGCCTCAGCCTGCTGCTGTGCCCGCCGTTCAGCCTCCTCCCTCAGCTGTGCCACCGCCACGTGTTCCTCCTGCAGGGAGCGCTCCAGCTGTGCCGTCTTCTCTGCAAAGGAGGCGCGTTTGCTCTGCAGCTCCGCCTCTGCACTGCGCTGCGCCGTCTCCAGGGCCACCTGTACCTGTCGCGCCCGCTCCACCTCGGCCTGCCGCAGGCGCCGCTCCGCCTCCTCCGCCTGCAGCCGCAGCTCCTCCAGGGCCTGCAGGGCCCGCTGCTTCTCACGCGCTGCCTCGGCCTCAGCCTTCACGCGCAAGGCCAGCTCCGCCTCCGCCTGCCGCTTACGCTGGCTCTCGTCCTGCACCTGCCTCCGCAAGCGCTCGGCCTCCTCCTGTGCCTGCCGCTTTTGTGCCTCCGCCTCCTCCGCCCGGGCACGCAGTGCCTGCAGCTCCCCCTCGGCCCCACCACGCTGGCGCTCGGTGGCCTCCAGCTGCAGGCGCACCACGCGAATCTCCTCCTCGATGCGCAGCCGGCTGCGCTCGGCCGCCTCTGCCTGCCGGGCCTTGGCCTGGATCTCCGCCTCCGAGCTCTGCCGCAGCTGCTGTAGCTCCTCCTGGATGCTGCGCTTCTGCTGCTGCGCGTCCACCGCCGCCTCCTCCCGCCGCACCACCTCCTCCTGCATGCGCTGCTGCAGCTCCTTCGCCTCCCGCTCCGCCTGTGCCTTTGCCTGGGCGTGCGCCTCGGCCAGCTGCCGCTGCTTCTCCAGCGCGGCCTCCACCTCAGCCAGCCGCTCGCGCTCCTCTGCCCGCTGCTGCTCAGCCAGCCTCTGCGGCCACAGCAGAGAGAAGAAGAGAAGCAGAGAGAGTGTGAACACGGGCAGGCACCAGCGCTCACAGGGCACGAACCGGCACAGTTCACTCAGACAGCGCGGAGCAGGGGTCGGGGAAGACAGAGGCCCCAGCCCGGCGGAGAAGACAGCGTGCACCCGCCCAGGGCACTCGGGCAGCGATCGCAGCCGGCCCCACTGTGCTCACCAGCCTGGGGAAGGAGGCCCAGGCGTCCTCCCTGCTTCCCGCAGACAGGCGACTGAGACAGACGGACAGGAAGAGAGAGAGCAAAGCAGGAGCTCGGAACCTGCGAGCCACGCCCAGCACACAGCCCTGCCTGAGCTCTGCTGGACACCAGGGGGCCTGGCTCCCACCACTGGACCCCTCTCCCCGACCAGGGTGGGAAGCCTGGGTGGGGCGGGGTGAGGCGAGGCGGCCAGCGTGGAGACAGCAGTGCAGACCCGAGCCAGCTCGGAAGAGGATTCAGGGCCACGCAGAAGGTAGGGAGAAGCCAACAGATGGATGCCTTGGAAGACCCCTCCCTAGCCCCACAACCCAGCACCCCCGACTTCTGGCAGCAAAGGGTTGAGCGGAGAGGCCAACGCAGAACGCCAAGGAAGAGCCCACAGGACGGCCGCTAGGCTGCAGGGGGGACGCTCACGAGGGAGGAAAGGCGGCACCAGCCACTGTGGGGGAACAGTGTAGCCACACCAGGCCAGGGGGCAGGCCACAGGTGGGACAGCCTGGGGCAGGCTGAGCTGGGGGCAGGGGGTGCTCGCAGCGCCAGTGGGGAGAGTGGGGAGGGCCACGAGAAGTGGCCTCAGGCAGCTCCTCTGGCTGCATGTGGGGCACAGCAGGTGGTGAGATGGACCCCTCTACCCAGCCTCCGCCCAGTGGGCTGTACCTCCTCCTCCTCCATGCGCCGCAGAGTCTCGCTGATGAACTTGATGTACTGGCTCGTGAGTGTGGTCAGCTCGCTGTAGCGCGTACGCAGGTCCACGTACTGTGGAGTACAGCCAGGGTTAGCCCTGTGAGAGCTGCAACTCAAGAGGCCTGCCAGCCCCTCGCCCAGTTAAGCTCAGCCCCACCCTACCTCCTGGATGACACTCTCTGATCCGGACTGGACCTTGGGCTTCTTGGCAGGGGAGGCCACCGGCTCAAGCTGCGCTTTGTACGTGACCAGCTGGAGTTCATAGTCCTGTGGCAATGCACTGTGGTCAGCCACCAACTCGGACCTCTGATGGCCCCTGCCCAGCCCCCAAACCCTCACATGGGCTTTCCCTGGCATGGCCCAGGCTCAGGGAAAGCCCACCGTCCCGGCAACAGTCCCAGACTTGGGGCCTGACGCAGGCGGCCGGGCCTCACCTTGATGGCATTGATGTACTGTTTCGCAAACCTCTGGCACTCCTCAACCTTCTCGCCATGGCGCTCGATCTCCTCCAGCAGGGCCTGGGGGATGGTGCGGTCAGAGCAGCGGCCGCAGGGCATTCCCAGCCACCCCGTCCCCACCGACCCAAGCCCACCTTCTCCTGCCGCAGCTGCTCCCGCACAGCCTGGCTGTCGGCCAGCGGCATGGCCTGGATCTGCTCCTGCCGCTGCCTGGCGTCCTGCAGCCAGGCGCCCAAGGGGTCTGCGCTCTCGCGGTAGTAACGCAGCTGGCGGCCCAGTTGCTCGAGCTCGCGCTGCCGCACGTCGGTCTGGGCCAGCACAGCCTGCCAGCGCTCAAGCAGCTGGGCGACCCGCTCCCGCCAGCGCTCCACCTCCACGTCCCGCTCCCCGTGCCGCTGCTGCAGTCGCTCCCCCACCTCCTGCGCCCCCCGCAGCTCATCCCGCAGGGCATCGAACATGGGCTGCTGTGCCTCGGCCTGGGCCCGCAGCTTCTGTTGGGGACAGGAGGGACATGTGCGGCTTCAGCTGGGCCCGCTGTACCCCCACCCCGCCATGAGGCCCAAGCCTCGAAACGATACCTTCAGAGAGGCCTTGGTGGCCTCGAGCTCTGGGAGGGTGGCCGGCACGGCCTGGGCCTCCTTGAGCTGCTCCTCGTGGGCCCTGAGCACCTCCTCGGCCCCCTGCGTGCTGCGGATCACCAGGCTGATGGTCTTGAGCCTGGCGGGAAAGCAGGGCTCAGGGCCACGACATGGGACTCGAGCAATAGCCCAGGGGGATGGAACCCAAGCCACAGCGACCCAGGGTGCTGCCTGCCAAGCCCAGACCCAACCCTGGGGGGTCAGCTGACCCTGTGATCAGAGGCTTGCTTCAGGGAGAACAGCCTTGGGGAGAAGGAGGTTGGGAGCCTCTGCAACACAAGGACACTCAGGCCCAAGCCTGAAGAGGGGAGAGGGGGTGTGCCAGCCAGGAACGGCAGGCCCCAAGGCCCCGAGACAGGAAGAGCCCACTGGCTGGATGACGGCGGCATCCTGGTGCCCACAGGGCCTGGAAGCGTACTTCTCAGCACTTGCAACCCAAGACTGGGTGAAGGGGACACCAGGGTGGAAATGGCACCCTGTGGCAGCCAGTGGCGGCCCTATCACTGTGTTGGTTTTGTGAAGAGTAGATAGCAGGTGGACATGTGGTTTGCAACACAGGAAGAAACTATGACATAACATATTGGAACTAAATGCCAGAGGCCCTTAGGTCCAGGCCAGGAACAGGACAGACGAGAGGGAAGGATTCCTTACTGTGCCACTGAAAGTGGATCCACAGCCTCCCCACCTCACTCAGCAGCTGCTGCCCAGCTCCACTGTCTCCTCCCCACACCCGAATCTCACCACCAGGAAGTCCCCTGGCTGCCACTGTCGAAGCATATCCAGACCTGAACTCTTCTCACCACCTCTGCGGCCGCCACCCCAGCTGGGCCTCCCGCCTCCTGGCCAGATCTCTGAACAGCCCCCAACTCGTTCCCTCCTGCACCCTCCTGCAAGGCCACAGCCCTCACCCCGGCACCCCCCAGCCAACCCCAGCCCCTTGCCTGTGGCCAGGTGCACTCACTTCTCCAGGTAGATGGCAGACAGGCTGCGGACCTGCTCCAGCTTGCCCAGTGTCAGCTCCAGCTCCGAGCGCAGCGTGGGGGCCGCAGGCGATGGCTCTGGCAGGGCCAGGACCTTCTCGGCCTCGGCGGAGAGCCGGGCGACCCCCTTGCCCAGCCCCTCCACCTCTGCCTGTGCCTTCTGCAAAGACAGGGAGTGGGAACGCACTCATCACCAAGCGCAGCACACAGCGCCCCCTGAAGGCCAAAGGAGGGAGGGTGGGAGGAGGGATGGGGAGAGGGATGGGACTGGATGGGGTGGGGACAGCCCCTGCCTGCTGCTCAGCGATGCGCTGGGCACACTCCCGTGCCGGCTCTTTGTCCAGTGGCAGCCGCAGGCGGTGCACGGTGCGCGTCTCACAGGCCTCCAGCTGCAGCCGGATGTCTTTGAGCTCGGAGATGCAGCGCTGGCAGCGAGACTCTTCCTGTGCGCCTGGGGAACACATCTGGGTCACTCCACCGCCCACCTCGCACCAGCCCAACCGCCGCAGCCCTGCCGTGCCCTACCCTGCTCCAGGCTCTGCAGCAGCTGCTGGTAGTGGTGACTGCAGGAGCCGTACTCGCGCTCGGCCATCAGCCGGTCCTCGGGTCCAAAGCCGCCCGCGTCCTGGCTGTCCCGCAGGAAGGCCTGGTAGTGCAGCTCCAGGCTGTGCAGGGCTTGGCGCTGCTCCTCTGGCTTCAGGGTGCGGAACTGGGGGAAGCACGTGGGGCTGAGTGCCGGGCGAGGCGGCTGTGCCCTTAACAACGCCTCTCCCCTCCTCCCACCCAGAGAGCCCCCGGCTGGGGGGCAGGCATACCGTGGCCAGGGACCAGGAGCGGATGAGCTGCACATCACGGCGAAGGCTCTGCCAGGCCAGAAGGCT
This sequence comes from Symphalangus syndactylus, assembly GCF_028878055.3. Classification (NCBI taxonomy): domain Eukaryota; kingdom Metazoa; phylum Chordata; class Mammalia; order Primates; family Hylobatidae; genus Symphalangus; species Symphalangus syndactylus. The sequence continues at coordinate 142,749,473 of NC_072429.2, forward strand.
CTTCATGTCCACGTGCAACTGGTGCCACAGCGTGACCAGTGCCTGGTGCTGGGCCTCCAGCCTGGCAAGTCAGGGCTACAGTCAGCGTCACCAGCGCCCCACCCGCCATCCACCCCCCACCTGCTGAGCCCCCGCCACCCACCTGGTGACAGCCTCCTGGGCCTCCTGGTTGGGCGGGGGCACCAGGAAGCACACGGAGGGCACGGCGGCCTCGCTGCCAGAGCTGCTGAGCACCTTCCAGTGGGACGGCTGTGCAGGGCCCACCAGCTGGCACTCGTCACCCTTGTGCACAGTCACCTGGGACGGGCAGAGCCAGTGAGGACACGTCCACACTGTGCCCTGCCTGGCCACACCCCCCACCGTGGAGCCCAGGCCTGCCCTCACCTCCACCTGCTTATAGTCGCACACGGCCAGCAGGGGCAGGCGGCCCCGCATGGGGTGGGTTGGGTGGCGGGGCTTCAGCTGCACGATGGCCTTGGCCCGCTTGGCCAGGCCTGAGAGGTGCCCCTTGTACTCGTTCAGCTGTTCCTTCTCATCCTGTGGGGGAGGGGCAGCATTCAGACCAGGGCCATGGAGACCCACAGGCCTGCCCCAGGCACCCCCAGACCCTGGGACCAGGCCTGTGGGGCCCTCCTGATGCCCCCGGGGTGGCGGCACTTGGAAGCAGGAGGTGTAGCTGGGACAGGCCCCAGGGGTTGGCCCCAAGCAGATCCATGTGCCCTCGCTCCTTCCCAACCCAGACAGGGCACCCTCCTCTCACCCCAGCTCACCCACCATGTCCTCCGACCTACCCTCTGGTCCCTACAATGCCCTCGCCCCTTGCCCCTACCCTGCGGGCTGCAGAAGGTACTGCTTTCTCCCATCCCACCCCTCTGCAGGGGCCAGGCTGCAGGATGGCACGCACCTGGGAGCTGCCGGCTCTCCCCCAGGCCCAGCCCTGCCAACCTCAGAGGCCATTCCAGCCTCCAGTTCCTCTTCCCTGTCACTCTCCACTGTGCACCCGCCCTCCTGGGTGATCCCACCCCTGCCCCCAAAGCACAAAGCCCAGCTCCACTCTGCCCACTCCAGATCTCAGGCCAAACAGCTAGTGCCCCTTCTATAGTACAAGGGCTGGCGGTGCCCCTTCTATAGCACAAGGGCTGGCGGCAGCTGCTGACTTCAGGCTTCCACTCACTCTGTGCCTGTGGAGATGGGGGCGGCCCGGCTCTGACCGGCTGCCTCTCAGCTCCCCACATCCTGCCTCATTCCCCCCTCGGCTGACCTCTACACCTCCCATGGTGCCTCCCAACCCCTGCTGGCCCCTCCAGTTGCCCCCTAGTCTCCAGAGTACCCATGCAGCCCAGACTCCAAGCCAGCCTCTCCTGACACGCCCTGCACACCCCCTCCCTCACCTGGGCATCCTGCAGCAGGTCCTCCAGCCGGGTGACAGTGGCGGAGCGATCACAGCTATACTTCCTACGCAGTGCCTCCTGCAGCTTCTGCAACTGCCCCTCGGCCTCTCGCACATCTGAGAAGAACTGGGGCAGCGGGAGGGGGTCACGCCGGGCTACCTGGGACCAGAGCTCCAGCCCACAGCTGTCCCAGGGCAGGCCCAAGGGGGGGCACTGAGGAAGGAGTGGCAAAGCCCCCAGGAGGCCTGGGGAGCACCCCTGTCCAAGGCCCCGGTCAGGCTGCAAGCAGCAGCTGGCACCGTCTGCAGATAGGAGGGCTCCTGATTGGAGCTGCTGAGGGGGTCCAGGGGGCTCCTCCAAGGCTGCCGCTGAGCCACGGCAGGGAGGGGAGCTCTGGTTCTCACCTGAAAGTAGGCAGTGTTCTCCTTCAGGTGTGCCTCGATGCAGCAGCACAGTTGTAGCATCCAGCTCCACTGCGTCTGCAGGGCTGCCTGGAAGGACTGCAGGACAGCAGGTCCTCGTCAGGCCCTGCCCTGCCCCGCCCCACCTGGGGACCCAGCATGGCCCCCCTGCAGCCCCGCCCCTACCCAGGGAGCCCCGGGTGGCTCCCTCAGCCCCACCTCCACCGTGGGCCGGGCCGGATGGTCCTCCCGCAGCAGCCGGTCCCCAGCATTCTGGAGCTCCTTGATCTTCTTCTCCTTCAGCTCCAGCTCCCGCATCAGGGCCTGGCACCAGAGCAAAGGGTCTCAGGGACGGCCGGCCACACCCGGCTCTGCCAAGCTCCCAGCAAACTCGACCCAGGGCCCCCACTGGTCTCTGACCATAGGGGACAGCCAGGGCACAGCTGGGGAGGGGGCTGTGGGGTTCAGGGGCGCTGGGCCACCCCTCACCGAGTAGCTCTCCTTCTTGGCGGTCATGTTGGTGTTGCGGTCGCTCCAGTCGAAGCCCACCTCCTCCTCCTCCTTCTCGTTCAGCCACATTAGCTCCTTAGTGGCGGCTGCCACAAAGCTGTGCAAGCTCTCCAGGGACCTGAGGCGGGCCTTGGAGGAGTTCTGTGGGCAGAAGGGTGAGTGTCAGCAGGCCGCAGACTACCCACCTCCCCCAGCTGGCCCTGCCCCCACTCACCAGCAGCTTGGCGTACTGCAGGTCCAGCCGACCCAGGCAGTCACGGTAGGCACCCCGGGTGGCTGGGGAGAGCTGGCCCTGCAACAGATGAGACGGTGAGGTCTGCAGTGGCTGGGCCCGGCCCACCCCCGCGCTGCCCATCGCTCAGTGCCACCCACCTCATCACTCCGTGCCCGCTCGATCTTGGCCCGGAATTCTTCAATGGACTGGTGCAGGCCTCGGTGGCTGCCCAGCTGCGCCTCCACGCTGGGCAGGTCCACACCCCACTCAGCGCCATCCACACGGTGCTGGTTCTCCTCCACCCAGGCCAGCAGGTCCTGCAGGTAGCGCAGAGTGGAGTCCTCCAGCTCGGGGCGCCTCTGCACACTCTGCAGAGTCACCTGGGTCACCTGGGTTGCAGGGGCCGTCACGCCTGCCTTCAGCCGTAGGTTGTACTCGGTGCGGATGGCTACCAGGCGCTCGTGCAGACGGTACACCCTGGGGCAGCAGAGGACTCAGGTAGGTGTTGGCAGGCCTGGGGCTGTGTGTACTTGGGCGTCAGGGAGGGCAGGGTGGGGCCCACCTGCGGTACATCTGCTCGCCCTGCGGGTGCCGTCCATCCTTGAGGGTCTGCACGTCGTTGAACAGCAGCCGGATCATACTATCTGCCTTGTCCAGGTCCCGTTCCACCTCCCCCGCCCGCTGTGGCACTTTGCCTGCGGCCAGCAGCCGGACATCCTGCAAGGTCGCTGTCATGACTCGGAGCACAGCTGATTCCCCTCTGACCTCACAGGGGCCCCGGCCAAGACGGCCACCCTCACCCGCTTCCTCAGCCTCAGTGGGCCACTACCGCCATCCCCGTCCTTCCCTTCCTGCCCACCTCTCACATCTTCCTGCCGGCCTTCTGGGGGATTGGGACCAAGTCCAGAGTAATTCTGCCCAGTCCAAGAACTGAGACCCCCATGACCATGTATGTGGGGTCCTGGGTCTCATCTTCCATCACCCACCCCAGGTAACTCCTCCTGTAATGCTGCGTAGGCCCTGTCCTCCTGGGCAATCAGCAGTGAGTTGGGCCCTCCCCCAACCCCTCCCCTAACAGTAAACCACTGTGGGGGAGGCCTGGCCTGGCAGGGGCAAGGCAGCCACCCTGGGTTCTGCCCCGTGGCCAGAAACCAACTCTGCCCAAAGCAGGCAGTGAGAGTTGGCTGCACACGAGGAGGGAGGAGCTCAGGCCTGGATTCCCCACCAAATGCCCCGCCCCTGCCCCTGCCCCAGGAGCCCAAGGGGACAGCCCCCTCCTGGCTTTCGGGCTGCAGGGCCCGGCAGGCTCCTCCGGCCTCTCTCGAGCCCGCTGCGTGCCCCACACCCCCTCACCGACTGCAGCAGGGCGTCGGCCTGGTTCAGCTGCTCCTCACACAGCCCCGCCTCCATCTGCAGCTTGGTCACAATGCGCTGAAGACACTCCAGCCTGCGGCAGAAGCACAGGGAAGGGGCCGCGTTGGCCGGGTCCAGCACAGCCCTGACCACAGACTGCAGGTCGCCTCCTGCTCTGGCCTCCCTGCCTGTGGCCCAGTGTCCTAAGGCGAGTGGGAGCTCGGGTTCCCCCACCGGGGGCGGGGTGGGGGGGGATTTCCTCCCCAGGCAGTGACTCACCCTCGGGTGGTTCCCCTGCCACCACAGGGCCCCACCCACCTCTCAAACTCGCTGCGGAGCTGCTTCTCCCGCTCCAGGATGGCCACGTGCAGCTTGCCCCACTCTTTCTCCACGTCCAGTGGGTGGTAGCCAGGGGGCACCTTGAGCTGGCCTGCTTGCACCGCTCCCTGTGGACAGGGGCCACACTCAGGCCCTATATGCAGGGGGCAGGGGGTGGGGCGCTGGGCCCTCAGACCCCAGCCCATCAGACCTGGAACAGCCCTGGTCCCAAAGGCAGGGCCAGGTCAGGCTCTGGAAGAGCGTTTCAGGTCTGGGGGCTTCCAGGACACCACCCACCCCTCCAGCGGTCCCACTCACCTCCAGGGACTGGTAGATGCCCTTCGACCGGTTCTTGTCGGCCTCCTTGGCTGGTAGCTCCATCTCCTTAAACTTCAAGAACTGAGACCACAGGATCTGCCAGGGACGAGGGTGTCGGCAACCACACCTGGCCCTCAGGGCAGGCCCAGGACCCCACCCCACACGGTAGGCTCACCTCAATCTCCTCAAAGCTGGAGGGGAACCTGCGTTCCTCAAAGGCGGCGGTGTGGTGTCGCATCCACTGCAGCAGCAGCAGCACCAGCTCCCGGTACTCCTGCCAGCGCAGCTGCAGCTCCTGCGGGCAGGCACAGGCAGCTGTCAGGGGCCGTCGGAGCGTCCGGGCCCAAGCCCCCTGCCCTCCAGGCCCCCCACTCACGTTGGCCCTCACCCCATCCTGCACGTCCGGCACGCGGGGCATGGCGTCATACAGCGACGAGACGTAGGTGATGATGGACTTCTCGTCGGGCTGAGGGACATCCACATCTGCAGGGAAGGGCAGCTCAGCAGTGGCTCTGGGGCAGGCAGCAGGGAAAGGGGCAGGGAGGAAGGCCACGCAGATTTACCCTCGGGGTCCAGGAGCCTCGTCACTCCCAGGTCCCGCTCTGCCACAGAGAAGGCCTGGTCTAGGTTCTCCAGGTTGGTCTGCCGGTACACCTTGTTCATGTCAATGAGCATGGGCCTGGGACAAGCAGGTGGGTGGGTCAGGTGGGTGGGACAAGACCAGTGGCCACACCACACAGGCAGGTGCACAAGCTGGCTCCTCACACATCCCAGCAACCATGGACCCCCCACACTCACCCTGAAAGGTACGCTGCCACACGGGCAGAGCTGAGAGCACCCTGCCACCCCCACACCCAGGAGCCCAGGGGCACAGCACAGAGGACTGCGCAGAGCTGAGGATACCAGGCAGCTGGGGCTCCCTGCAGCCACCCTCCCCACCAGGCCCCTCCAGAGGCGTCCACAGAGGGCACATGCACCTGGCTGTGAGGACCAGCAGCCCGCAGGCCCTCCAGTCTTGAGAAAGTGGTGGTGCTTCTGAAGGGCACCAGGGTGGGGCTGGGCCCTGAACTCCACCACCCCGAGGCGGCCAGCTGGCACTCATCCCTGTTCCTCCTGCCCTCCTCCCTGCCCTGACGTGTCTGAAGTTGCCTAGCGGAGGCACTGTGGGGGTGCCCCCAGCCCCCAGCCCCCTGCCCCCGGGGCCATGTACTTGTGCCGGTGGATGATGGCATTGAAGAGGCGGCCGTCTCTCCAGCTGGAGGTGAAGTTGTCGCATCGCAGGCCCTGGTACCCCTCCACCATGCGCTGTGACCACAGCAGCAGCTTCTCCTTGGCCGTCATATCCTCCGACTGCCCGCTCACCTGGATGTCTGAGATCTGCCCACAGCGGAGAGGAGGCCACAGCTTAGCCACGGCTGCCAGGCCTGCTCTGTGCCCACAGCCACATGCACAGGGGCAGGGGTAGCTCAGCACCCAGGGGGAGTGCGTGGGGCCACCAAGCCAGCCAGGGCAGCACCGGGCTCCAAGGCCCTTCCCTGTTGGGAAACTGCTGGGACTGGCCATGCCTTGGGGCCACAAGTCCAGCCACTTCAGCCAGCGGCAGCTGCCACCACGTAGCTCAGAACCCCCAACCCTCACTGCCACCACACAGCAGGTGCCCACTCCCCTAGCTGGGGAGGGCTAGGCTGCACCCTGCACCTCCCGGAGCTGGGATGGAGCAGAGTGGAAGGGCAGTGGGCATAAGAGGAGCCCATAAGTGTACCCCTAAACCTGGCCCAGAACCCGCAGGCCTGGAAAAGGCTGGGGGTCAAGCTCCATCGCTGGTTGCAGGCTGGCAGGTGGGGCCTCTGGCAGCCTGGCTTTGCACTCAGTGGCATGCTCAGGCCAGGTTCTGCCCACCCACCCCTAGCTGCCTGTCGTCCTGCCAGCCTGTGTGACTCAGCTGCCGTGCCAGCACCAGGCTCTGCCTGCTCAGCTCTCAGATTTGTGGTTTCCTGTGCAGCCAGGACAAGCAGTGGGTGAGTCAGCCTGTGCTGCTGCAGAAGCCTCCCCAGGGCAGGCACCGGGGCCCGAGTTCCTCCACAGGGAGGCTCCAGGCCCTGCCCAGCCAGGGCGAGAGGGCATGGATAGGTGGCCTCAGAGAGAGGCCTGTACCCTCAGGCCACAGATCCAGTCCAGGGTTGCGGCTGACAGGAAGGCACCCAGATGCCACCATACCTACGGTGCCAGTCACCTCCCAGGCCACGCCCCAGCCAGAAAGCAGATCAGCCTGCCAGCCAAGGAGCCCAGGCTAGCCCGGAAACCCCTGCAGGGGGTGGGGGTCCTGGGGCAGCCGTTCTACCTGGAAGTGCAGAATGATTGTCCAGATGAGGCCAAGGGTCAGCTTGGGGTTGCCGTCGGCAATGTCATCATTCCTGATGTTCACCAGCTTCACCTGTGAGCGAGGCGCTCAGTCACGGCCCACAGGGCAGGGCTGGCTTGGTGAGGGGTCTGGGTGGGGCCCAGGGCCAGGTAGGCAGCCTTACCTGGCGGTGCCGGAGGTAGTCCAGGGCAATCTGGACATTCTGCAGCTTGTGGAAACGCATCCTCCCCTTCTCCCGGGGCTGTGGGGAGGCACAGTCAGCACCCACAGTGCAGCTGCAGCTCCCGGGCCCCACCCTCAGCATGCCCCAAAGCGCCACAGCAACCGAGCCAAGGGATTTCCCCCGGGGGCAGCAGCCCCTCATCCCAGGTTCACCCTCCCCCGCAGGGAAAGGGAGGCCACCGGCCCAGGGGCCAGGCCAGGCCCATCAGGGCTTGGGAAGTCCAGCGATCCAGGCTGAGGGAAGGAAGGAAGGGGTGGGAGGAGACAATAGCCAGGAAGCCTCGTGTGGAGGGCAGTGGCACTAAAGGGGGGGTCCTCCTGCCTGGCAGCGGCAGCCACAGCAGCCACCGGTGGGTCCCAGGCCAGCTCTGGGCAGCACGGTGGACAGGCAGCTTGACACCCAACCACCTACCCGCCCAAGAGCCAGGCAGGGGTTGGCCGATGGGCCACCAGCCCCCAGAAAGCTGGGCTCCACGGTCTTGGGGAGCTCCCGTGCCGCTGCAGCCGGCAGGCACAGCCACTCACCAGGCGTGAGCTCCTGCTTACGTCCCGCTCCCTCGGCTGCCCAGCCAGAGCAGAGCAAAGGGTAAAGGGCAGAGGTCAAGGTTCAGAGTCCAAGCAGCAGAGAAACCAAAGCAAAGCGGAGCATGAGGTTACTGTGTCCCGACGCGGAGGGCAGCAAGGCCCAGAGCAGCCGAGGTCCGAGGGTTGCGGCCACTCCCAGGCCAGGCCCTCGGCTGTGATGCCCAGCAGCCTGGGCGGGAGGTGCTGCCAGGGACGAGGCCAGGCTGCCCCCAGGGAGAAGGCAGGAGGGGTTGAGCTGGATTCCGAGTAGAGTGGGCGGCCGGAGAGGCCCCAAGGAGGGAAGGCAGGCAGAGGTCTCCAGGTGGGGCAGGCAGGGCCCGGAGGGGGCAGGGGCACACGTACCAGGCTGTCCCCCGAGAGGACCTCCAGCAGGGAGATGAGGTTGTGGCCATCGCGGAGGTCTTCATACAGGTCACTGATGTGCCTCTGGGCCTGTGGGGACAGCAGCGGCTGAGGTGGCCAGTCCCCCAGAGCCACCAATAGGCCCTGGGAGGCTGACCCACAGCGTGGGTGCTGGTCCCAGAGGGAAGGAGGCAGGGGCTGAGTCTCCCACGAGCCCACGGAACACACCCCTGCCCCTCGGAGGCACCTACCTCTGCCCTCCAGTGCTGCAAGGAGAGACCAGGAAAGACCAGAAGGAAGAGGAGGAAGAGAGAGGCAGGAGCAGGCGTAGGGAAGAAAGAGGACAGAAAATAACAGGTTTCAGAGATGAAAGGTGAGTGCACAGGCAGCATGGGGACAGCCTTGGGCGGTAGGGGCCACCCTCCCTCAGCGCCTCCCATAGCCTCGGCCCGTGACCCGCACCAGCATGCGACACCAACCTTGATGAGGTGCTTGTTGACCCACTTGGTGAAGGTTTTCTTCTGCACACGATCCCGCTCATCTGGGGGAGACAAGACCAGCTTACCTGGGGCCTGGGAGAAGCCCCGGGGACCCTCAGGTGACCACCGTGCAGACACAGCAGCCTGGCTGGCCAGGTCCCGCCTGGGGAGCCCCAAAGCCTCCCTCAGATTACACACTGAGACCCAGATGCCCTCACCAGCAGCCCAGCCAGGACAGCAGAGACCCAGGTGCCAGGGGCCCAGGTGCCACCAGGTGCAGCCACCCCCTGACTCTTCCCCCAGGAAATGGGAGGGTCCTGGGCCACACCCTGAGCCCAGCACACACAAGTCCCGTCCTGCGCTCCCCCTGCCTCTACAGACTGAGACCCAAGCAGGGGTGTGGCAGAGCCACGGCCCGGGCCCACTGGGGTGTTGGAAGGGAAGCCGTGTGTGCTGCTGACAGGGCAGCGAACCTTCCCCAGAGCGCAGAGTTCCCCGCCCTTCCAGGCCCGACACCTGACGCTCGGAGGCCCCTGTCAGCCTTGCGGGCGCCTGTTGGCCCACTCCGTGTTGGGTGGGGATGGCTGGCCCCCGACCCCCATCTCCAAGACCAGCCCCCCCATGTGGTGCCAAGGCTTCCTGCCACAGGAAGTGGGCCTTCCTCCCGCAGAGGCCCGCCCTGCCTGGCAAGGGTGCCCGAGGGGAGCCCTGCTACCTTTCTTGCCCTCAGAGGCCCTGAGCACAGCCAGGTACAGGTTGTCCTCCGAGCTGGTTCTCTTTCGGCCCAGGCCCTCGGGCTGTGGCACACAGAGCTGGTGCTGAGACATGCTGCCCCCACACCTTTGTCGCCCAGACCCTCAGCCTCAGGCACAGTGCTCTGGACAGCCCCGTGTGGCACACAGGCAGCTGAAGGCTGGCGGCTCCACGAGACGATCACTCAGCACAGGCTCAGCTCAGAGCCCCAGTCAGTGTGGCCGCTCCCTGCCTGCTGTACACCCTGGCGAGGCTGGCCCGCCCCCGAGGCCCCACCCTGCCCAGGCCGCCGCCAGGGAGGGGAGTGTCCCGGCGGGAAGGAGCAAGGAGCCCCCTCCCCCACAGACACGCCCTCGGCCCGCCAGAAACAGGAAACCGGGGTTTCCTCACCCATCCTGCCCACTACAGCCCCCTAGGGGGACCTGGGGACACAGGGGGAGCTGGCACTTCACTGCACACCAAATGGTGCCAGGACCACAAAGGAACACAGGCCACCCCACAGCCACCCAGAAAGACCCCCCAACAGACTGAAGGGCTCCCTTGACGGGAGGGGCTCTGAGGCCACGCCTCTCTTTGGAGCTCCCTCCAGGTCCAGGCCAGGCCCTGCTTCAGCCTCTGCCCACCCACCCTGCCAGGGTGGACTCAAGAAGCCACTGATACCTGGCTAGGGGAGGGGGCCTGCTGCCCGTCAGCTCTTGCAGCCCCCCAATCACACCTCCTCACAGACCTGCATGAAGCGGGAAGCACACCCTGCCCCATGGTGCCTGCCCTGCCCCAGGGCAGGCCAGGCTCCTGCTCCGGGGCCAGTGGGGTCCCACCCCAGGCCTGGCCCCTCCCAAGCTGCCCGCCTGGCACGTCCTGGAGCAGCGCCCACCTGCGGAGCCCACCCTGGCCCAGGCAGACACCTCAGGTCGGAGACGCGTAGCTGAGGGCTGACTCATGGAGGCCGGGCCTCTTAGGGGGATGGAGCATCGGGAAGCCCCAGGAGGGGCCTCGCCAGTGAGTCAGGGATGGGGAGGGGGCCCAAACCTGTGACTCACAGAGGGGAAGCCACACCTGAGGCAGGACCTGGGCGACCCCAGGGGTGGGGGGTGCTGTATGCAGCTGGGTGGGGCTCAAGGGAAGCAGTCTCATGCTGTAAAGGGCAAAGGGCAAAGAGCCTGTGCTGGTTGGGGCCTCTGGCTCCCTGGGGTCCGGGGCGGAGCTGCCTCTGGCCAGCTTCTGGGCCTGCCCAGCCCACCCGACCACCATAGGAAAGAATGCGCTGCCCCAACCACAAGAATGTTCCAGCCGCACATCAGGCAGATTCGGTCCAGCTGGGAGCTGCACTCAGCCTCGGTTCTGGGAAGAGCTCACCCCACCCCATTCCTACTGCCCCTGAGGGCGTGAGGGGGCGCCAGAACCCTCACAATGGGGGGTGCCCAAACCCCTCAGAGGTGGGGAAGCCCCCACTCCACGCCAAGGGGCACAGCCAGCCCCTAGGGCTCTGCCACGCCTTACACACCGCCCCACAAAGACACCCCTGGGTCTCCATGCATGGACTCTGAGCCTAGCACGAGATTCAGGGTGACCCTCTTGCTCTGCCTGTCCGGCCCAGCAGCCCCCAGAACCTCAGGGGTCACCAGAAGCCCCCCAGTCAAAATCTGACCCTGCACTGGTCAGCACCTCCAGTCTTGTGCCCAAGGGCACCCCGCACCCCACACCTCTGCCGCCCCTCCCTGGGTCCAAAGCCTCTGGAAACGTTGTCTGCCTCTTCAGAAGCCCTGGGCCGGGCAGCTCTTCTGAGGCCAAGCCCCGTGCCTGCTGGGTGTGGGCTCTGCGGGCCCGGCCATGACCAGGTGGCTCCTGCCTGCGGGAACGGGGCTGCCACTCTGCTGAGGCACACGGTGTGAGATCCCGGAACAGCCAGGGAGGTGGGCACAGGGAGTCCAGGACAGCTGGAAACTGGGAGCCGGGGCCAAGGTCCAGGACCCACGTGGGTCCCACCCCAGCCAGGCCCGTTCCAGCCTTCTCCCTGCCACTAACAGGCCTCCAAAGATGCCGCCCTGGGCCGGGCCAGGGTCAGGAATGGGGCAGGGGCTCAGGGAAGGGAAGGGGCACCGTGGCGACTCCAGACACGGACTCGGGCAAGGCTGGGGCCAGGTGAGGAGAAGGGCTGGGGCGGGGCAGGGCTGAGACCGGGTGAGGAGAAGGGCTGGGGCGGGGCAGGGCTGAGACCGGGTGGGCTGGGGCTCAGTCAGGGGCCTCCACCTCCCAAGCCTGGCTCGAGCTCTCCTTCCCCATTTCCTGCCTCTGGGTGCCTCTTTGCTCTGAGCTCTTCCCTCCTCATCACCTTCCCTCCCTCCCAGCCTAGCCCTGCTGCGCCCCATCCCTCCTATTCTGACCCTAAAATCAACAGACACCCCCGCCCCACCCAGCCAGGCTACACCCACCCTCTACAGCTACAGCTCAGCTGGCTCCCCCACCTGGGTCGTACCCAGAACACCCCCAGCTCAGGTGCCTCTGCACACCTGCCTGACATCTGTGCTGTCCTGGGCAGCTGACCGTAGGCCGCCAGCCCAGGGTCCCTCACGACAGGCACTGCCGTGGCCCTCTGAGGAGTATCGCCCCCGTTTTATAGGTGTGGACCCTATGGCTGAAGTCCCGCAGCTAGTGGAGGCGGTCCTAGGACGGAAACCCCGAGACTGGGAAGGGAATCCCACTGGCCCAGGACTGCAGCAAGTCCACAGAAGGCCTGGAGCCCCGCCTTCAGCACCTCCTCCCTCCTCCGTGTCCTGGAAACCCAGGCCAAAGCCTAGGCTGACGTGGAGCAGCTGGGGGTGGGCCAGCCCCGCCCCCTCCAGCCCCTTCTCTAGAGACAAACAAATGGGGATAGGGGAACATCACCCCGCCTTCCTCCCCAGGTGTTTCCGGAGCTCGGGGGCAAGGCTGCACCAGGCCAAGGCACCACCCCCATCCCAGCCCGGGCGGCGATTCCCAGCAGAGACCCAGCCCCACTAGGTGAGAGCGACAGTGGCCCCTTCTGTACCACCGGCCGCGCCACCGCACCCACCTACGCAGCACAGCTGCCGGTAGAGGTAGCCCCTGCGGGCCCGCTCGCAGCCCCCGTCCAGCCAGCACGGCCGCTCCAGCAAGACCTCCCTCGGCGAGGCAAAGGCGCCCCCCGCCCCCGACATGCCAGCCACGGCCTGAGCCCTGGTTCGGCCCACGGACAGTGCGGGGAGTTGGACCGCGGCTGCGCCTCCGCTTCCAGCCCACGCTGCGAGGCCGCCGGCTTCGCTCTCCACCTCTTCCACCTCCCCGCCACAATCCGCCCACTGCGGGTGCGAGGCCCAGAGCCGAAGAACCTGCCCCTGGCGCGCAGCCCCGCCCAGCACAGCCAGGAAGCCGCGCCCCAACCCACGGGCCGGGCTGGGAGGCTGCCCTGGGACTGAAGCGGCATGGGAGGGGCCTCCCAGCAGGAGGTGCGGTGGGGACTGCAGGGCCCAGGGAGGAAGGCTGGCATGGGGCCAGGTGGTGGGCAGACAACGCTGGAGGCAGAACCCAGGAGCTGAGCCATGCCTGGCACCACCAGGGAGTAGAGGCATCCTGTAAGCCAGGACCATGGCCGAAGGGGGCAATTGTGGGCTGAGGTGGGGAGACAGGGACAGTGTCTGGTCCCCAGCCAAATACATGGATGGGGAAGAAGCCCTCAGCCCAAGTCCCATCCTGGTGGCTGAGTCCCCGGCAGCTCCGGGCGTCCCCAGCACCACGCCTAGAAGCCCCATCTTGACTCATCTCAAGTCCGGGGATCCAGCAGAGGAGCTGAGCCAAGCAGCGCCCTCACTGCAGGAGAGGTCCGGCCGGCCAGGTCCCCGAAAGGCAGTCCCTCTGGCCAGAAGCCCATGCTTGAAGCTGCCCAATCCTCAGGGCCCCGCCCCATCCTGCGCTGGGCACGGTTGCCACCTGGGACCACAGCCCAGGAGCTGGTGACTTTGAGCAGGGAGGGCAGGGCACAGCCTGGCTGCCCCCGCCCCCTGTGCGGCCTGAGGGCATGAAGGCACCTGCCTCACCTGCGTGTGGCTCCACCCCCTGCTCTGTGGGCAGGGAGCCGCCTCCACCTCAGTGCTGGCCGGACAGGCACCTGCCCCACTTGTCCCTGCCACAGGCCTCCCTTCATGAGGGGGACGCTCCTGCCCTGCCGGCCTCCGCTTCCACCCACCTGCCCAGCACAGGCTGCAGGCTGAGGGCCACTGCAGAACCCGCCCCGCCCTGGGACTGCAGCAGGGTCAGGGTCTACACTGCAGGGTGGGGCGGGGTGGGGGGGCAACACTGCTTTCACTGACATTCAGCTTGGAAACAGGAAGGGGAGGGCGCAGGGAATGAAGGGGCGGGAGGCAGGCGGCCCCTCTGCCCCGCCCCGAGTCCCTGGCAGCCACCAGCAGGGCTTACCTTGCTCGTCCTGCGCCCACCGACGTCCCCTGCGCCAGTGCCACACAGCGGCCAGGGTGACAACGTGGCCCACAACCACCAGGGAGGGAAACAGGCTGCCCGAGGGCTCCATTGCCACCACGCAGAGCCGCCAGGGCTGCCCTTCCTGTGCTGGGAACCGGCTGCTCCAGGCTAGACAGCCCCCTCCCTGCGTGCAGGGCGAGCGAGGGGGAGCGCCGCGACCGGAGCCTGCCCTGCCCGCAGGACCGCCCCATACGCGGCGGCAGCCCCACAACAGCTCCCGCCCGCCTCCTCTCCTCTTCCCTCCGCCGGTCCGGCCCTCGGCGCCTCCCCACCCTCGCTCCCCACCCGGCCGGCTCAGCTGTCCCTGCGCAGAGCTACTGACGCTCAAGGTTAGCTGGCCTTAACCCCTGCGTCCCCGCGGCCACACCCGCCGGGAGGAGGGGCCAGCCGCACACATGGCCAAGCCGCAGCCCCCCAGCACTGCCCGCGGCCTCGGCACACACCCTCTCTCCCTCCCAGCCTCCCCCTGCTGTCCCCACCAGAAGAGGGGCCGGAGCAGCCCACTCTGCCTCCAAGGCTGCCCTCTGGGGACAGCTGGCAGGCATGGAGGGATGCCAGAGCCCCCACCCCAAGCCTGCAGCTGATCCCACGGCACTCCTTCACCTTCACCCTCCTCACCAGCCCCAACGCCCCCCAAGTGAGACTGCAGACCACGGCTGAGGGAGTCTGGGTGAGGGCACATGAGGCAGGCTGCGTGCAGGGCGAGAGAGAGACAGAGCCCCTGGCCTCCAGCCTCAGCCCCAGCCCCAGCCCTTTGGCCCCTGTCCCCAGCAAGGGGCCAGGATTTCACAAGGCTTTCAAGGGCTGCCCACCTACCGGGCACGATCTTCATCGGGGACGGTGGCAGGAGCCCACGGGGCAGACGGAGCGGGCCAGGGGTGTGGGAGGTCACAGGCCCCTCGGAGGAGGCACAAGCCACTGGCGGCAGCGTCAGGTGGGAGGAGGGCACGGCCGTGCCGCTGTCAGCAGCAGCTTGTGGGGGAGGGGAGCAGTGGGCAGGGGCCCAGGGGATATAAATATCCGAGCAGGACGCAAGGGGACCGTCACCACCCAGACTTAGAACATGACGCGTGGCGCGAGGGCACCCAGGCCCCGCTGCAGTCAGGTCTGGCTGGGTGGTGCCATCCGACACCTTGGTCCCCCAGCTCCCACAGGGGGTTCTAATATAATAGAGCAGGGCGCGGGGGGGCACGGGCTCAAGTCCCTGCAGGAGGGGGTGCAGTCTCCACCCACCTGCCCTGCCCACCCAGGGGGTGCTCTTGGAAAGGCCACAAGGGCCAAGAGAAGAGGCTGCCCATTCTCCCAGAGGGCCCTGCGCAGGTCACTCAACATAGCACCTGGCCCCACCGGTGGCCGGGACAGCTGCCCCAAGGTCACACACGGGCCAGAGACCCAGGCAGCCCGAAATCAGGGCTCAGGCCACCCAGGCAAGCGCCTGCCCCACAGCACAGCCTCTCCTGGGGTCCCAGGGATCTGGGATGGAGACGCCTCTCCTGGGCCATGGCAGGAGACTGGCCTGGCTCCACCCAGGAGCCCCGAAGCCCTGCTCTGTGCAAGGCCTGGGTCAGAGGGCCTGGCCACAGGCAGGCCCATAGCATATCCTATGCAGATCAGATCCCAGTGCAGTTGGGGAAACAGGACGTGGGGCACGCACAGTCCTGCTCCTCTCCCTGGGACCCCCATCTGCTGGGCGCACCCCTCAGGCCCAGCAGAATGCACGTTGATGGTCTACCCCATTCCACAGCGTCGCTCCTGGCAGCACATGGAACTCTCAGCAAACCCCATGAAGTCCTATACCATGAATGCATCATACAGACCAGGAGCCTGAGGCGCCGCCCGCCGTCCCACACGCTGCCATCTGAGCCCAGGTGGCCTCCAGTGTAGTCACCTCAGCCCATAACAAGGCACAGTGAACCAGCCTGGCCCTGGGCCACTGGGCAGGCCACACTGGTCCATGCTGGGAAGCCCAGGGACAACAAGAGGGCCGGGCCCACCCCAGCTTCCTGCTCTCCAGCCCCACACCTCAAAAACGTGCGGCTGAGGGAAATGCCTGCAGTGGCCCACTCTGAGCCGCCAGGGGTTGGGCGGGCCCAGGCAGCCCTGAGGGTCAGGGATACCCGCTGCCCCAAAGGCATGCCAGAGAGGGCTCAACTCCCAGCTGAGCCCAGGACGGCATCTGGCCAGCAGTGGGCAGGGGCTGGCAGGCCGGACGTTTCAGCCCACTCCCTGCCACAGGCTGGGGAAGCCTCAGAGGAGCCTGACTCAATGGCCTGGGTGAGAACCAGCTCCTGGTGGGAGGAGTGCCCCAGGCTGGCAGCGGGCAGTTCTTCTACCACCCCACGGAGGCCCGGACAGGCCTGTGCTTCCCGGACACACATCACACACACCCCTGGGGCAGCTCCGAGAGGGGGCCGTGCCTATCCCTGCATCCCAGATTCTGGCGTCTGATGGCACAGAACTGTGGGCAACGGGAAGAGACAGGTCTGCCAGGGGCGGCCCCGGCCCCCTCGTGGCCCTGCACAGCCGGAGGCCTTGGTTCCTGGCTCCCCCTCCTCTGCCTCCTACAGCCCCCAGCTCTGCCGGCCCTACCTTGGCCCAGCTGAATCAGCTCCTCCATGCTGTACCTGTCCATGGTTGCCGCACAGGCCAGGCTGCTCCCAGAGCCGGCAGGGAGGAAGGCGAGGCAGGAAGGAGGGAAGGGGTGGGAGGCAGAGGGAGGGCCCACTCGTGCCCTGGTAGCAGCGGCTCCTCCTCGCAGCCACCCCTTAGTCAGTAAGCAGAGCTGAAGCCCAGCCGACTGACGGGTCAGACCAGCCCAGCAGACCTGCCTGGGGGTGCAGGGGACTGGCCTGCCTGCAATCCCAGAGAGCCCTCCGGCCCCAGCCCATGGGTCTTCCCTACTGTTCCTGCCCCGCCCAGCAGACCCCCCCACCCAGTGGACCCCACCCTATAGCCTCCCCTTCCCGCTGCAGGCCCCAGCAGCCCAGCCCTGCCCTCCCACCCTCCCACCCACATTCCAGGCATCCATGTGCCCAGCGGTATTTCATGAGCCAGGAAGGAGCAGAGCCCCAAACTGCCCACCCCACCCCACTCCTTGAAACTCACGTTCCTCAGCCCCAAAGGTGGTCTCTTCCTCCACCTGAGTCCTCCCCAACCAGCACAGCCCCAGGCATCATGTCCAGGGGCGATGGTGACACCTGCCTCCCCTCTCCATACCTCTCCACCTAGGTGCTTGCCGATCAGTGAAGTGCAAATCTTATCCCACCGTAACCCCTTAGAAGCCTGCCGGTGATCTACAGAAATCCTGCAAACGGGCGACTCGGCCAAGCCAGTGATCCCTGTGGAGAGCTGGCCGAGCCACAGTCCACCTCCACCCAGGGCACCCTGTGGCGGGGAAGAAGGGCAAGGCAGCCAGGCCACCTCCAGGTGCCCTCCTTGACGCAGGGCCACAGAGGGTCAAGGGGGGAGGTCGAGGCACAGGCGTGTCCTCCGTGTAGAAGGGAAGTGGTGGCGGCTACCCAGCCCCTGCCCTTTGCTGTGGGAAGCAGCTCTAGGTGCTGTGCATGGACAGTGCTCACCGTGGTGGTGGCTACCTGGCCCCTGCCCGTTGCTGGTGCATGGACAGCGCTCAGCTGGCGTCTCCTCCACACAATCCTCAGTTCCTTCAGAATTTTGAGCCAGGTAAAGCATCGCTATTTGCAGTGTAAATAAGGGCTGAGCGGTAGCTATAATCCCAGCACTTTGGGAGGCTGAGGCAGGCGGATCACCTGAGGTCAGGAGTTCAAGACCAGCCTGACCAACATGGCAAAACCCCGTCTCTACTAAAAAAACAAAACAAAAATTAGCCAGGCGTGGTGGCTCACACCTGTAATCCCAGCTACTCAGGAGGCTCAGACAGGAGAATCGCTTCAACCCGGGAGGCAGAGGTTGCAGTGAGCCAAGATTGCGCTACTGCACTCCAGCCTGGGCAACAGAGTGAGACTCTATCTCAAAACAACAAATAAAACAAAATAAAAATGAAACGTAAATGAAACTCACATATAAAAACACACTCCTACAGCTTCCCACCACACCAAGCAGCCGACTCTCTGCCACAGGCCCAGGGCCTTCCCATGGGTCCTCTCCCTCTGGCCTTCTGGCCTCCCTCTGTCCCTCTCTCTAGGCTGCTCCTGGCAGGGCAGGCACCTCCTCAGAGCCCTCCCTGATTGCTTCTGAAGCCACCTCCCCATCACTCTCTCCTCACCCAGTGCATCCCACATATCTGGAGCCCCCTGGGGCAGGGGCTCCGTCTGGGTCTGGCCCTGGCCTGTGCGTGGCTAAACAAGCAGGTGGACAGACGGCTTCCCACACAGATGTGCTGCCAGCAGGCCCCCAGGGGCCCCACCCAGGGACAAGCAGACCACCAGGGCACAGGGAGGGCAGGGGCCTCACCGCAGGGGTACAGCTGGTGCTCCCTAGCCAGGGCTGGGTGGAGAGGGGCAGCCCATCCAACAAGGCCATTGTGGACCAGCACAGTTGGCCCATGAGCTCTGACCGTGCCCTTCTGTGGACCCGCGGAGCGGCTGTGCAGCGGGGAAGGGCAAGGCAGATCACTGCTTGGTCACTTAAAAACTCCGAGAAGTCCATGGTCTCAGGTATCATCAGAAATGCCCCGGGCTGTATGCAGGGCCATCCTGACCCCTGCCACTGCCTGAGGCCCAGCCCTGGCCCTCTGCCACACCCCACATCCGAGTCTCCTCCTTCCCCTAGCTTCCCATCCCAAGCTCAGCCCGTGAGGTCCAGGGGAGAGAGGGGTCTGAGCCTGCTGGCCCTGACTCATCCCGGAGCTGTGGCTCGCTTCCTGTTGGAAACTCTGAGCTGCTGCTGGCGGCTGTGGCTTCGGGGGGACTGAGTCACCTCCATCGGGGAGGGGTGCCCTCCACTCTGCCTGCTGCAGCCACACCCAGCACCACCCCCCCGCCCCGTTGGCCCTGCCGCCAGCTGCCCGCCCTGCAGGCCCAGCCCAGCCACAGACAAGGAAGGAGAAAAAGGAGGGGAGGGACTCCCAGTCACCACAGCCAGGAGTTGAGCATGGGGAGGCTGGGCTGCCAAATGACCGGGGAGTGGGTGGGCAAGGGTGCTGGCTGGGAGAGGCCAGCAGGAAGGCCACATGGGCCGGGGCCTGGACTACATGCCTGGCCAAGCAGTCTTTGTCTCACGCCCCCTGTCGGGAGACATGTCCATTTAGAGAGGAGCTGGAGAGGCCACACAACCTGTCCAAAGCTGCAGACAGAGCCAGGAGGGAGGCCAGCCTCCACCCCACAGCCTCACTGATCCTCCCAGATGGGCCCAAGGCAAGCCCCTAACAAGTCCAACTCACCCCAGGCCAGCCGGCACCAGGGCTCCGCCCAGCACCCCACACGGGCAGCTGTGCCCCAAACTTGGGCCTCCCCTGGGCCCCCTCCCCCACACCCCTGGCAAACTCCTGCCCACCCTGAGAGCCCCACCCCAGGCCCCCTTCAGCCTGAGAGAGCAAGCTGCTCCCAGGTGCCAGCCCCAAAGAGGGGGGTGGAGCCAGGTGCTGGGGGACCTGGCCATCCAGAGCCAGCACGGAAGGCAGAGCGCTCCACAGTGTGTGTGTGAGCCTCGGGCTGCAGGGGACACATCTGCCCACCTGGGTCCTGCGGGCACAGGTGCTTGTGGACAGAGGGAGGCCACAGAGAAGGGGTAGAGCAAAGGGTCTCTGGAATCCTCTGGGATGACAGGACCCGTCCTGTCCTGTGGGACCTGGTTCGTACTGCGAAGGGCCTATCTAAGCCCCAGGCTCTGGGGAGGAGCCTCGTGCCTGGACCCTGCACTTCTCCCCATCCCGCCCAGGGCCGTCCCCAGCCACCACCAAGCCCAAGCTGGCCAAGCACTCAGTTACCGGTCACACTGGGCACTCTCTGCAACACCAAGCCTGACCCATCAACCCCCACGGCAAGGGAGGCGGCCAGGCCACGTGCTGGAGGAGGGCCACACCCAACCGGCGCCAGCACCTCCTCACACACCCCCACCTCAGTGCCAAGGAGCCTCGGGGGAGACAGGTCACTGGGACAGGAGAGGAGGCGTAGGGGGCGAAGGCAAGGGCAGTGTTGGAGAGAGGGGAGGGGGCACCCCGGGGTGTGCCTGGGCCATAGGCTCCTCCTTGGCCTACACACCCGAAGGTCCCCAGCTGAGGAGGAGGGGCCACGTGGGTCCATCAGCAAGCGCACCCCCCACCCTCGGGCAGGGGGGGCCACCTGCTGGTGTGAGCGATGCTCCGCAAGCCGGCCGACCACTCCAACCACTCCAGCCCAGGCCCAGGCCCAAGACCCAACAACCAGACCCCCACTTTCCACCCATCATGACTTGGGGTCAGGGTGCAGCTGACCTGTGGCTGGGGCAGGCTCCAGGCCTGGCCTGGCCAGGGTCCGCTGGGTGGTAGCAGGCACCACAGGGATCTCAGGTGACACCTCCTGAAGCTCCTTCCGACGGTAGACCCGCTGCTCCTCCACCGGCAGTGGCCCCCGCTTGGGTGGGGAGCCCAGGGGACCCTGCACAGCCTGCACATGGGGGGCGCGGCGTGCAGGCATCACCATGGCGACGGGGCGGCGCACGCGCTGCAGAGAGGCAGGCACAATCTCTGGTGGCAGGTGCAGGTACTGGCGGAGGTGGGCGATGCCTTCATTGGTGAGGTACCAGTAAAAGTGACACCAGGCAAAGGTCTCGCGGACCAGGCCCCGTGCCCGCAGGGACGCCATGGCATGCATGACCTGCAGGTTGGTGACGCCAGGCACATGGGGATGCAGGCTGCGGGGCCGTCGGTCCTTCTTGGCCACCATCACGCCCTCGCGGAAGAGCACCTCATAGATGGCCCGCAGCTGGTCCCGTGGCATGAGCATGCCGGCCACCATGGCTGCTGGAGCCGGGCGGGCAGCGCAGGGGCGAAGGCAGCAGGCAGGGTACCACGAGAAGGCCTGGGGTACCGCAAAAAGCTCCCACGCTACAGGGTGTGACAGCGGGCAGTGGCAGGGCAGGCAGGCAGGCAGGCAGGCTGGGGTGCTGAGCGTGAGGGCGCGGGCTCCCGGCTGTGTGGCTCGCGGCGCCTGGCTCAGTGCAATCCCTGCCGGCACTGCCGGCTGCCCGCCCTCCTCCAGGACGCCAGGCCGGCCCCCTCTGACTCAGCAGCATGGGCGGCCCCTCCCACCCACAGCCGACGGGGCCCTTGTAGAGTGGGGGGCACCTCAAGAGGCAGCGGCCACCCCCACAGCTGCCCCTTTCTCCCCACCAGGCCCCGCGGCTCCAACGTCAGAAATGACATCAGTTTCTAAACACATCCTTCAGGGTTCCTAAGACTGTGCTGGGGCAAGTGGGGGCGGATATAGACCAACAGTCTAAAGAAGAGGGTGGCAGGGCAGGCAGGGGGGCTGAGGGCAGGAGGGGTCCTCGGCAGGGATGTGGACTCTGGTGTCCCGGCTTCACAAGGATCTGAAGGGGGGTGCTGGGCTGCCAGGCCTGGAGGCACGTGAGGCTTGAGCGGAGAGGACTAGGGCCTGGGGAAGAAGCTGGGGTCTTGAAGGAGGAAGCCCGAGGGGAGCGGCTGGGGGCAGCTGCCACAGCACATGGACAGGCGGGCTGCAGGCACCGCTGCTGCTGTCCATCAGGCAGGCAAACGGACAGAGCCCCCACCTCCACACACCAGGCTTAGAGGCGGTGGCCACTCAAGTTAACACTTCCCATTCCAGGCCAGATTAAGAGTGGCCTCTCCAAGCCCACAGCCCTCTGAGGAGAGCACCGGCTAGGGGGCTCAGAGGGGCCTCTATTCACCCCCACCTCCAACCCAGCTGTTGGAGGCCAGAGACTCCCAGCTGCTGCCACAGAGAAAGTCACCAAGTCCCTACCGCCCACAGATGCCCACCCTGGGCAGCCCAAGTGCCCGTCTGTAGGCCAGATGGATGGCTGCAGGGTGGAAGAATGCCAGGCCAGAAGACGGCCAGGGCCCAAGGGAAGGGAAGAGGAAACTGCCCTGTGAGGCCCTGCAGGCCTGGCCCAGCCACACCCATCATCCACCCCGCCTCCCCGCCCGGCTGCTGCCGCCCCCACTGAGGGTCCAGGCATAAGAACCGCACCCAACACTCCCACTGTCCCACGCTGTGCTCCATGGACCCCCACCAGGATCGCTGCTCGCCCCGAGCTGACACACCCCTTCCCACCAAGCCCAGCAAACTCGGGAACTGATTATAAATAGGGCGGTGGGGGGGAGGGGGAGAGAGGGGGGATCCCGAGGTGGGAGGCGCTGGCCAGCAGCCGGCAGGCAGCCAACAAGCAGCTTGTGGGGACGGGTTTATGGGGCCGTCGCCATGGCGCCACGGTGCAGGCTCCAAACACAGACACACACACACACACACACACGCGCACGCGCACGCCTGCGTGCACAGAGGTGTGGTGGCGGGGAAACTCTGAAGGCACAGCCACGGTTCCCACAGCCCTCTGGCAGGGCCAGCTCGCTGCGGCATGGCTCTCCCTCCCTCTGAAGCCAGCCCCAGGCAGGAAAACACCAGCCTCAGGAGGTGAGGCTCCAGGAAGATGTAGGGACCACGGTGGCCACGCCCCTTGGACCACCAGCACCTGCGGACCCTCCACCCACCAGGGTTCTGGCTTTGGGAACAACACCAGCTGGGTCCAAGCCTGCCCAGCCCTGTGCCCAAAGAAGTCCCTACCCTCTTGGCCAGTCCCTCAGCGCCCCCCCCCCCACACTGACCTCCCGCACTCCCGGCAGGCCCACAGCATCTTCCTGGCCTGATTCCCTAACCTAATCCCCCCAAATCTCCAAGAGCCCAACCAAACTAACCCATGATACCCACACTGTCCCAAAATGATCCCAAGGCCCCTTAAAAGCACGTGGACCTAGGTTCTCTCCTACACACACAGGCCTGCAGGGGTGCCGGGACTGACCCCCGCTGGGCCGCCACCCAACCAGCCCCGCCTCCCCCAAGCCGGCTCCGGGCAGGAGAGGGCGGTAGCTTCCTCCAGCAGAGAGAGGGGGCGGGGCTCGGTGGGAGTCCCCTCCCTCCCACCAGCTAGGGGCCTGCAGGCGGGAAGGGAAGCCGCAGGGAGGAGTCCGGAGCAGAATGTTCCTGGCCCACCCTGCCAGCTCCGCACACGCCCCCATGCGGCATGCGCCACCCCCACCCCGCCTTGCAGCACACACCTCCTGCAGTACACACCCCCCCCCCCCCGAAGCACACACACCCCTGCGCCAGGGTCCAGGCGTCCCCCCAGACCCCTGGGCGGAAGCTACCGCCCCCTGCCCCCACCCTGTGGGAACCGAAGCGGGAGCTGATTCAGCACTGGGAGGGCCAGGGTGTGCGACTGGGCGGCCCCCTCTCGCCCAACTCCAGACCCCTTTGGGTTTCCAGAGCAACCAGTCAGGGCTCCTGGGCAGCCCCCAGCCCCCCCCACCCCACCCACCCCAAGACAAAGAGCCGCAGTGTGGACTTGCTCAGGGCCAGCCGGCCTGGCGCCTCTGCACAGTGGTCCCCCAGCCCTGCCCTGCCCCTTGGACGCCAGGTTGTGGGCGGCAAACTCGGGCTGGGTGTAAGGGGCTGACCCGTCTATGAAGGCTGAGCTCCCACTGGGTCCCTGTCCCCGCCCCACCGCCGCCGCCGCTGCAGCAGCCACCCCGCCCCCGACGCTCCTGCAGGGCTGCCGAGCCACTGAAGCCAGCCCAGTAGGACCCCGGACCAGGTGGAGCCCGGAGGGGGACGAGTCTGCGGTCTCCTGTGGCTCTGGCTCAGCGACCCACAGTGTCGCCCCAGAGATGGCAGACCCTGCCCGCCACCCTGCGTGGGCTGCACCCAGCCAGAGGTCACTGTGTGGTCCGCGCCCCCCGGCTCGGGCCCGGCCCCGGGACCGCACCTTTAAGGGAGCTGATCTCGTGCTGGATGGCTCGCGAGGGGTCCATGTCTGCGCCGGGGCTGAGGGCGGCTGTGCCACCACCAGGCAGAGTCCAGCCCCGCACCGCACTGCCCAGGCCAGCGCCGCAGCCGGGGGAGGAGCCCGGAGGTCCGGGGCAGGGCTTGCAGGCCAGGGGCGGGGCTTCAGCTGATCAATGCGCCGGACAGGGCCGCCCCGGGCGCATGCTCCCGGCCGCACCGCGCACTCCCCCCTCCCAGCCTGTGGTTCTAGGGCACGCGACCCCGCTAACCCCAGCCAGACTGCCAGGTCACCAGGCCGGATCCAGGAGCGCTCGGACGGCCCACCCCACAGCCCCTCGCATCCACTGCAACGAGCCATGCTTAGAACAGCCTGTGGGACACACGTGCGAGGGCCTCGAAGCCGCCACCCACGCCCTGCAGGAGATACCCACCCATCCAGATCTCCCAGTGACCTCCTCAGCCGGCCCAACTCCAGGGCCTGGGCTAGCAGGCTGCTGAGATCAAGCCCCCAGACGCTGGGCGGCCACCTCCCACCTCCCCGGCCCCAGCAGTGTGCCCCTTCCCTGGGGCGTCTCGCCTCTGCGCAGCCCTGGGTCAGGCGCCTTGTACACTAGCTCCCAAGATGACAGGTCCAACCTGCACCCTGGCCTCTGCCTCTCCCACCCAGCCTCCGGATGCCCCACAGGCAGCCCCACAGGTCCTCCTGGCTGCGCCCCCCAGTCAGCCCACTCGCCAGCGTCTCTACTGCCGCCAGATGACACTGCAGCTCCATCCCCCACCCACCCCCCCACGGCCACCAGGGACCCTTCGCAGCTGCTCTGATCCAAACACCCCTATGGCTAAAGGGGTCAGCCTCCTCAGCCCGCAGGAGTAGCTGTGTGTCACTGACCACGCCTGGGGGAGCAGGTCGCACTGGCAGGGTGAGGTCAGCTCTGCCTCACTCACTGCGCTGCAGGGAGGCACTGAGGAATGCTGGGCCCTGCCCACACCAGGGCACCCCTTCAACACTGGCCCCGGGACTGTGCTCCACCCCAGTCTGTGCTGGTAGTGTGGGGCAGGGTGGCCTCCACAAGATAGAAGCGACCAGCCTGCCTCAGTCTCCAGCCAGGCCTTTCCTCTGCCTTCACCCGAAAGTCCCTCCCCTCCTGCAAACAGACCCACTGTGCGCCAGGTTGGGGCTGGCGTGGAGGACGTGACCATGACCCAGGAGCGAGACTGGCAGCTCCCACGGGTACGAGCCAACAGGCAAAGGGCCAGAAGCCAGCCCCACCTGCACTGTAGACCCAGCAGTTCTGGAATCTCTCGTCCCCCTGCCCGTCCCTGCCCTCCCTGGGACTCAGCCAGTCGGGGCGTGGGGAGTCTCAGAAACACCAGTTGCCAAACTTAGGGAAAATGGTGAAGTGAGGAATTAAAACAGAATTTCAGGCTGGGCACGGGGACTCACACCTGGAATCCCAGCACTTTGGGAGGCCGAGGCAGGTGGATCGCTTGAGGTCAGGAGTTTGAGACCAGCCTGGCCAACATGGCAAAACCCCATCTCTACTAAAAATACACAAAAAAAATCAGGCAGGCATGGTGTCACACGCCTGTAGTCCCAGTTACTCAGGAGGCTGAGGCACGAGAATCACTCGAACCCAGGAGGCTGAGGTTGCAGTGAGCCGAGATAGTGCCACTGCTGAATTCCCAGTTAGGTTTTACTAAGCTATATCTGGATAAACCTAAATTTGTCCTGCAAGTGAATCGTACTTCCTTATTAAACCTCAAGTGAAAGTGACAGATATTTATAAACAGATATAAAAATTTCATACATAAAAAAAAATGCTGGTTTTCTTGTTTTGTTTTGTTTTTCTGAGACAAGGTCTCACTCACTCTGTCACCCAGGCTGGAGTGCAGTGGCTCAATCACGGCTCACAGCAGCCTCGACCTCCTGGGCTCAAGCGATGCCCCCACCTCAGCTTTCTGAGTAGTTGAGACTACAGGCATGCACCACCACTCCCAGTTCATCTTTTAATTTTTTATACAGACAGTCTGTCTCTATGTTGCCCAGGCTGGTCTCAAACTCCTGTGCTCAAGCAATCCTCCCACCTCCCAGTGCTGGGATTATAAGTGTGAGCCACGCTGCCTGGTCCAGATCAATTTTTTAAATTTAATGCATAAAAATTTTCCTCAGCCTAGGGAGACTTTTTTTTTTTTTTAACTGAGGCGGAGTCTCGCTCTGTCACCCAGGCTGGAGTGCAGTGGTGTGATCTTGGCTCACTGCAACCTCTGCCTCCTGGGTTCAAGCGATTCTCCTATCTCAGGCTCATTAGCTGGGGCTACAGATGTGCGCCACCACGCTGGGCTAATTTTTCTATTTTCATTTGAGACAGGATTTCGCCATGTTGGTCAAGCTGATCTCGAACTCCTGACCTCAGGTGATCCACCCATCTTGGGCTCCCAAAGTGCTAGGATTACAGGCATAAGCCACCATGCCCAGCCAGGGAGATTTTTTTTAAAAGATTAAAATGCATAAAATGGAATGTTATAAGATTGGCCACGTGTGGTGGCTCAGCACTTTTAGAAGCTGAGACAGGAGGATCACTTCAGGACCAGTCTGGGCAACACAGCAAGACACCATCCCTGCAAAAACTAAAAAACTAGCCTTACATGGTGGCCTGTGCCTGTGGTCCCAGCTCTCTGGGACGCTGAGGCAGAAGGATAGCTTGAATCAGCCCACCCAAGGCTGCAGTGAGCCATGATTGCACCACTGCATTCCTGTCTGGGAGACAGCAAGACTGATTCAAAAACAAACAAAAAAATAGGATCATGGTTTTAAGCTAATGAGAAGGTGAGGGCACACAGCTGTTCAGAGAAGGAACACACAGCTTTTCATGCGCCGACTCTGCCTTTAACTTCCCCCCTGAAGTCAAGCTGCCCACCTATGAGTGGCCACCATGGTCACCTGTGGTCACCTGCAGCCAGAGGCTTATAAGACAAGCTGCAGCGGCAGCAAGGTCCCATGAAGGAGCCCAAGACTGCCCAGCCCAGCCTGCCTGGAACTGTGGCCACATGGTGCAGCCTTGGAAGTGGGGGCGGCCACGATGACCCTGGGAAAGGCTCAGCCAGCTGCACGTTAGTCAGCTCTGTGGTTCCTTCCCGGCACAGGCTTCCCAGAGGAAGGGACAGCTATGTGGGGACAGGCCGCAGGCAGCCAGCACAGGAAGAGGGGCCACATGCACCGAGGCCTTGACGTAGAGAAAACAAGTCCAGGCAACCCCCAAGAATGTGGAGGTGGCTGCAGCCAGGAGGGGGGCGCCTGGAGACAGGGCTACAGCCAGGGATTTCAACAGGACAGGCAGGTCCCAGGCTGGCAGCGAAGGGCCCGCGAGCAAGAGATTTAGGCATCGGGGAGGAAAGGGAGCCGGGGTAGAGGAAGCTGGGCGCCCTGGTGACGCAGCTCTGGAGCGTGGGAAGCAAAGCCCCGGCCACTGCCCAGGAGATCTCATTGCTCTGGCCCCAATTCATGGATCACAAAGGAGTCTTGCCGAAGAAGCACGTGGGTCTGTGTGTCCAGGCCAGTGAACTGGAGGGACCCCCAGGCTGGAGTCGGGCTCACCAGCACCAGTGCCTCCGGAAAACCCCTACCTCTAGCTTCTGCTCTGCTGGTCGAACCCAGCATGGCCCCCATGCCCAGCTGGGGTGCCATCAGCTCTCCTGGCCAGGTCTCACACCCTGGGCAAAGCCAAATCCTCTTGAAGCTATCTGCAAATTCCCCACACCACTGGGGACCCCAGAACCAAGGTTGAGCCCAGGCACCACAGATAAGCCCTCCCTCCTTCCCAACCCCTCTGGGCACAGAGCAACCCCCTCTTCACCAGTCCCCTGAGGCCCAGGCTGTCCTGGCCACAGGCCCAGGCCAAAGAAGGGGCTCCAACCCTGTCCCCCACACCACACCTGTGCATGGGATGGGCCCTCTCCTGAGGCCCTGCCCACCACCACCCTGCCTGCCCTCAGCTTTGCTCCCTGCCCCATCTTCACCCCACCCACCCAGCCCCTAACCCCCTGGCAGCCTGCCCTGCTGGGGCTCTCTGGTGGTGGTGGAGCAGGCCAGTGGGCTGTGACCCGGTGATCCCATGCAGAGGCAACCTGCGACAGGCAGACACCTCCACCTGGGGCCCCCCACAATAGCCCCAGGGAGACCAGGCCCAGTGAAATCCTGCCATAGATACATCCCGCACACACTCAGCCCTCCAGATGCACAGACTCCTGCTCTGCTCCCCGCCTGAGCCTGCGGCAGGTCCACAGGAGCCACCTCACCTGCCCCAGGCTTCTGCCTCACAGCCTTGGCCCAACGACAGCCCGGCCTCTGCGGATGCTGTGGGACTGAGGTGGGAGGAGAGCCCTCCACACTCTGGAGGCCACCCCTGCGCAGGGCGGGGCTCAGTGCGAGCTCAGTCAGGCCAGCCAGCCTGCAGGATTTCTGGGGTCCAGGGCCACCACTGCGGGACTGGATGCCCACCAGGGCTGCTGGGAGTCCCAGTGAGGGCCCAGGAGGCACAGAGGTTACCTCTCCGAGCCACAACCTTCTCCTCTCGCCCCTGCAGCCTAGTATAAGAGTATCTCAATACCAGGGGTCTGCTGGAGACCAATTTTGGGGGAAGGTCCTGGGTCCCACCCACATGACCCATCCATTAGGGGGCCCCATCATTCCCAAATATCTCTCAAACCTGTCCTGTGCCCACTGTCTCCACCACACCCTGGCCTGGCCAGCACCCTTTCACCTCAAAGACAGTGGTAGCCTCCCTCGTTGCCCCTCACACCTCCAAGCACTGGGCACACAGCAACCAGCGCTCTCGGAGCACAAGCAGGTCCCACCACAGCCCTGCCGCTGCCCTCTGGAGGCCCTCCTCACGCAGGCACCTGCTCTGCTGCGGCAGGGTGGACCTCGCCAGGCCTCTGTGGAGAGGCTTCTCACCTGATCCATGGTGGCTCCCCATTCCCTCCCTCTCAGCCCTCCAACACCAAGACACCTGCGGGCCCCTGGGGCGGCTGCCTCACCCAGCACCAGACACGAAGTTGTCACTACAGGAAACACGGAGCAAGAGAAGAAATGAATTCCTGGAGTTCAAGGATGATGCACTTTCCCAGAACTGTGTTAATATCATCGACTTCGCTAGCAGATTAAAGGAGAAAACCTGTATATTGATCTAAAAAATCCTGACAGCACATTTGATAAAAACCAGTATTTATAATAAGGGATGATAGTTACATTGTTAACATGAAAATAAATGCCCCTCGTAGCACAGCGGGGCACCCTCCCAGTGCCAGGCAAGGCTGCTGAGGGGAGGGCATGTGAGGGTGAACGCAGACAGTGCAGGCGCAGCTCTCGGTCCAGTGCCAGGACATGGGACGGCATTTACCCAAGTCAGCACTGCTCCTCTTGGCACCTGAAACAACTCAACCCACCATTTACTAGAGCTCAGAGAGAGTTCATCGAGAGGCTGGCTTCGAACGCAGTTAAAAGATCCGAGAGATTTCTTTAGGCCAGCAATAACAAGTTAGGAAAATACAGCAGGAAAAACCTCTTCATCAGCACAAAACACTCTGGAATAAGATAACTGACGATTGGTCAGAGCTGATGCAGGGAACGCCCCGGCTCCAGGATGGCTCCAGGACCAGGCTCGGCGTCCGGGATGCAGAGGCCCAGGTGACAGATGCCGCGCTAACCTGACACGGCCGCAGTTCTGCTCACCCTCCCGCTGGCTCTGCCAGGAGACTCATTACACAAGTCCCCATCAGACAGCGAGGCCATGTGACTTGTCTGAAGCTCCAACACTGGGTGCTGGGCAGGCAGGAGGAGTCGGCCCACCTGGGCACTGCTGTGGGGATGACCCTCAGAGAAAGGACTGCAATACCTAGCCAGCAACTTAGAAATTGTTTAAAAATTGTGTCTGAAACCTGGTGCGGTGTCTCACGCCTGTAATCCCAGCACTGTGGGAGGCCGAGGCGGGCGGATCACGAGGTCAGGAGATTGAGACCATCCTGGCTAACACAGTGAAACCCCGTCTCTACTAAAAATACAAAATATTAGCTGGGCGTGGTGGCGGGCGCCTGTAGTCCTAGCTACTCAGGAGGCTGAGGCAGGAGAAGTGGAGGTTGCATTGGGCTGAGATCATGCCACTACACTCCAGCTTGGGCGACAGAGTGAGACTCCGTCTCAAAAAAAATAAAAAAGAACTGGCCAAGCGCGGTGGCTCACGCCTGTAATCCCAACACTTTGGGAGGCTGAGGCAGGCAGATCACCTGAAGTTGGGAGTTCAAGACCAGCCTGACCAACATGGAGAAACCCTGTCTCTACTAAAAATACAAAATTAGCCGAGCGTTGTGGTGCATGCCTGTAATTCCAGCTACTTGTGAGGCTGAGGCAGGAGAATCGCTTGAACTTGGAGGGCGGAGGTTGCAGTGAGCCGAGATTGTGCCATTGTACTCTAGCCTGCGCAACAAGAGCGAAACTCCGTCTCAAAAAATAATAATAATAATAATAAAATAAAAAATAAAATAAAATAAAAACTTAGGCCGGGCCCAGTGGCTCACGCCTGTAATTTAGCACTTTGGGAGGTCGAGGTGGGCGGATCACCTGAGGTCAGAAGTTCGAGACCAGTCTGGCCAACACGGTGAAACCCCATCTCTACTAAAAATACAAAAATTAGCCGGGTGTGGTGGCGGATGCCTGTAATCCCAGCTACTCAGGAGGCTGAGGCAGGAGAATCCCTCTAACCTGGGAGGCAGAGGTTGCAGTGATCCAAGACTGCATCACTGCACTCCAGCCTGGGTGATAAAGCAAGACTGTGTCTCAAGAAAAAAAAAAAAAAAAGAACTTATAACAGTTTACATTCTTCCCTTCACTAAACTTTAAAAAAATAAAATAAAAATCCTGTTGGAATAGAAAATATTCACGTGACTCAAACACTGAGGGTAGACAGAGACAAGTCTCACTCCCCTCCCTTCTCCCTGTCTCCCCCCACCCACACACACAGTGTGAAAATCACTGTTAGTGGCTTCCTGTTTGTTTCTCCAGAATTTCTTTACAGAAAATCAAGCAAATACCATGTGATTCTTGGTTTTCTTTCTTTTAACACAAACGCTGAAATCTTCCGGGCACCATTCTGCCCCTGCTTTCCCACCCACCCCACAGCTGAAGGCCTCCCGCTCTGCATGGGGACCGTGACCACGTCTAGCCATGCAGAGCGGCACGTGTGGGCCCAGCCTCTGAGCGCACTCAGGCCAGTGCCCGTCTTCTGCTCAGACACACACCGTGTTTGCGGCTCTGACAGATGCTTTCTCTGGCCTGGTTCCCACAGCTTCACCAACAGAACCTAGAAATCCAGATTTTTGATTTTTGCCAATACGATAGGTAAAAAATGGTATCTTGGTGTAAATTAAAGCTTAAATTTTGAAAACCACTTGACACAGAAATTCATTTTTTTGTTTTTTGAGACGGAGTCTTGCCCTGTCGCCCAGGCTGGAGTGCAATGGCGCGATCTCGGCTCACTGCAACCTCCGCCTCTCAGGTTCAAGTGATTCTCCTGCCTCAGCCTCCTGCGTAGCGGGGATTACAGGCGCGCACCACCATGCCCTGCTAATTTTTGTATTTTTAGTAGAGACGGGGTTTCACCATGTTGGTCAGGCTGGTCTCGTACTCCTGACCTCATGCTCTGCCCGACTTGGCCTCCCAAAGTGCTGGGATTACAGGCGTGAGCCACCCCACCTGGCCAGAAATTCCATTTTTAACAACAGTCATAGAGATGCACAATGACCCAGCTACAACACTGTTCACTGCAGCCATTTCTAATACAAAAATCCAAAATTAAGCTCAATGTCCTATGAGAAAGGATTGATTGGTTATTACCATACAGGGGAATGCTGTATTGTAAATTAATGTCACAGAGAGATGCCCAAGCTGTATCACTAAGTAAAAGAAGTTACATATGTCTAAAATACTTCATAACATTAAATCATGAAATTACAGATAAATTAACACATACTAAAGAACCCTGTGCATGCTTTTTTATTTTTTTATTTTTTTTGAGACAGGCTCTTGCTCTGTAGCCCGGGTTCACTGCAGTG
This sequence comes from Symphalangus syndactylus, assembly GCF_028878055.3. NCBI lineage: Eukaryota > Metazoa > Chordata > Mammalia > Primates > Hylobatidae > Symphalangus > Symphalangus syndactylus. Next base: position 142,781,259 of record NC_072429.2, read on the forward strand.
TTGACATTCTGGGCTCAAGAGATCCTCCCACCTCAGGCTCCCAAAGTGCTGGGATTACAGGCACGTGCCACCACGCACAGCCCACTGTGCACACTTTTTAAAACAATGACTATGGAACAAAAACGTGTAAGTTCTACATTAACCAACTACTGAAGGATGGCTGGGTGGGTCCAATGGGGGCCACAAAAAATCTATGCCCATGTCCCTGGAGCTCATAAATGTGGCCTTATTTGGAAACAGGGTCTCTGCAGATATAATTAAATAAAGGATCTCGAGATGAGATCATCTTGGATTACCTGGGTGGGCCCTAGATCCAAAAGCAAGTGTCCTTCGAGGAGGAGAGACAGAGGCAGGGACTGGCATGACGCAGCCACAAGCCAAGGGGCAGTGGAGTTGGAAGAGGCAGACGGCTATTCCTAGGCTCTTCCCGGGTGCCTTCAGAGAAAGCATGGACCTGCCGACACCAGATTTTTGACTTCTGGCCTCCAGAACAATCAAAAGATAAATTTCTATTGTTTTAGAGCGCCCTGCCTGTGGCTCTTTCCTGTACAGGAATCAAAGGAAATCAATACAGACGGTGAGCGGGAGAGGGGTGCTACTGTGACAAATATCTGAAAATGTGGATGTGGCTTTGGAATTGGATAATAAACAGAAGCTGGAACATCTTTTTTTTTTTTTTTTTTTTTGAGACAGAGTCTTGCTCTGTCACCCGGGCTGGAGTCCAGTGGCACGATCTCGGCTCACTGCAAGCTCCGCCTCCCGGGTTCACGCCATTCTCCTGCCTCAGCCTCTCCGAGTAGCTGGGACTACAGGCGCCCGCCACCACGCCCGGCTAATTTTTTGTGTTTTTTTTAGTAGAGATGGGGTTTCACCGTGGTCTCGATCTCCTGACCTCGTGATCCGCCCGCCTCGGCCTCCCAAAGTGCTGGGATTACAAGCGTGAGCCACCGCGCCCGGCAGAAGCTGGGACATCTTGAGGCACACAATAGAAAAGGCCTAGCCTGTCTGACCAGACTGTTGGTAGAAATATGGGTATTAAAGGTGCTTGTGGTGAGGCCTTAGAAGGCAATGAGGAAAGTGGAGGAAAGGTGCTTCTCACATTGAAGCGAAACTTCGCTGAATTGTGTTCACTGTCGGGTGCTCAATAGAACTTGAAAGCAATGAACCTGGATATTTAGCTGAAAAGATTTGCAAGCAAAGTGTGGAAGGTGTGGCTTGGCTTTTTGCTGCTTACGGTAAAATACAGGAAGAAAGAGATAAATTGAGGAGGGAACTGTTAAGCAAAAAGGAACCACATGGGTGATCTGGGATATCTGCAGCCTATTTAGATTGCAAAAGATGCTCATGTTAGGAGAGTCACTGTTAGGGAAGTGTGTTCTGCAGAGAAAGCCATCTCTGCAGAGATGAGGTGTGTGACTCATGGGTCTCAACAGAAGCCAGGAATAGAGACGAGATTATCCAGGGAGGATACGAGTGAACCCTTCTCTCTAATGGCCTGGCTCCCTGTGACATACAGGGGAGACCCAGAAGGTTTATGAGAATGTTTTACCAGCAGAAACACTGCCTGCTTGGATTGAAGGGGAAGAAACAGGATGAAATGAAGGACGGTATTGGGCTTCTGAGAGTCTACAGGCAGAGAAACAGGATGACAGACCCAGGCAGCTGCAAACATGTGCTACCCCTCGAGAAAAAGGAAGAATGACTCAAAGGTCAGGGCCTTAAGCCTAGAGGCAGAGGCTAGCAGAGGTGCAGGCGCACAGGGTGGGGCACTGAGCCACAGAAGAGCATTCGCAGGCCCTGAAACCCCATGGAATTTGCCCTGCTAGATTTCAGACTTGCTTGGGACTGGCAACCCCTTTACTCCTTTATATTTCTCCCTTTGGGAATGGTGATGTGTAGTCTATGCCTAGCCCAACATTGCAGTTTGGAGGCATAAAACTTGCTTTCTAGTTTTACAAGTAAAAAGATGGAGAAAAATTTTGCCCCCATCTGGATCCTACCCAGAGCCTCACCAACACCTGATTTAGACACAACTTCAATGATCAGATTTGGGACTTCTGAGCTGATTAAATGTTGTTCTTGTTTTTTTTAAGATGGGGTCTCATTCTGTCACCTGGGTTCAGCCTCCAGGGTTAAGCAATCCTCCTACCTCTACCTCCTGAGCAGCTGGGACTATAGCCATGTGCCACCACACCTGGCTAATTTTTATTTTTTTTTTTTATCTTTTGAGATGGAGTCTTGCTCTGTCACCCAGGCTGGAGTGCATTGGTGCAATCTCGGCTCACTGCAACCTCTGCCTCTCGGGTTCAAGCAAGTCTCATGCCTCATACACCTGAGTAGCTGGGATTATAGGTGTGTACCACCACACCTGGCTGATTTTTGTATTTTTAGTAGAGACAAGGCTTCACCATGTTGGCCAGACTGGTCTCCTGATCTCAGGTGATCCACCCACAGGCCTCCCAAAGTGCTGGGATTACAGGCGTGAGCCACTGCGCCTGGCTGAGCTGATAGAATTTTAGACTTAGAGTTGATGCTACAATAGGTTGAGACTTTGAGGCATGTTGGCATAAGAAACATTTATTTTGGAAGTGGGGCAGATATAAGTTTTGAGGGGCCACAGGACAGACTGTAGTGGGTTGAATGGAGGTCCCCAAAAGATATGTCTATGAACAATTCCCTGGAACCCATAAATGGTATCTCATGTGGAAAAAGGGTCTTTGCAGGTGTAATTAAGATAAGGATCTTGAGATGAGATCATCCTAGATTACCCAGTGGGGGGGCCTAAAACCAATGCCAAGTGTCTTACAAGAGATAGAAGAGAAGCCACAGGGGAGAGGGCCACGGGAGGATGGAGGCCGACACTGGAGTGATGCGGCCACGAGTCCAGGCACCACCGATGGCCACCAGGAGCTGGAGAGGCCAGGAACAGAGTCTGCCCTGGAGCCTCTGAGGGAGCGTGGCCCTGTCAACATCTTGATTTTGGACGTGTGGCCTCCAGAACTGTAACAGAATACATTTCTGTTGTTTTAGGCCACCCGGTTTGTGGGTACAAACTGGGGTGTACTCTGGGGGTATCTGTATTCTATAAATGACCATGCATTCTTGTGGCAGTCATGACAGTGGCGTCCAGCTGTGTCTCTTAGGCCTATCCTGTGCCTGGTCTGTTAGCTTCCCAGGTAGCCACTCATTTAGCAAGAAAGAAGAGAAAGAGATGCACTTTCAAAAGGTCAAGACACATTCATTTGAAAAACAGAGCAGAATAAAAATCATAAAAGCCACAACCAGAGACCTTTACTGCAGATACCTCTTTCTGCTGCACCTGCAGACCCGCACTTCCAGCCCTGACCAGCCCCACTCCCCAACCCAACCCCCACCCCCCCACCCACCCTGGTGTGCCCCTGTGGATGGCCTTCCCTACCCTCACCATCCCACTTGGCCTCAGCCCGCCTGACACACCAGCCTACCCAAGAGCACCCAGACTCACAACAGCCACCCTGATGCCATCCTGGGGCCTTCCTTTCCTGCAGCACTGGCCCTGGGTCTGCCGCTACTCCTGGAGCCACACAGGGACACAAAGCGATCCCCATCCCATTCCTGGTCCTAGGTCCCCTCTGCCTCCAGGAAGAAGCAGCAACAGTCCTGCCAAGAGCTGACCACCAGCTGGGAGGACTCTTCTGCAGCTAACCAGGACCCAAACCCTAGAGAGCAGGCCCCACAGGCTGATGTCCCAAGTCCTCCAGGAACCTGTCTTCCCAGCTGGCACCCTCCTTCCACCGTCTAAACGCATGTTCCCAACTCCTCTTCTGCCTGGTCTGCCATCATGCCAGGCCACTGCGCCTACAGATGACCCAGCCCATGCCCCATTTTGGGTCCCTGACCTCATGACCTATGGCCCCTGCTCTCCCAGCCCTGCATCTCCCTACCCACTGTGGGTCTGTGGGGATCACCCATGACCCCAGCGGTGGGAGATCTGGGCACCTGGTCCCACTAGCATCACCCTTCCCAGCCTCCTCCAGTCCCTTCTTGAGGTACCTGGCCCCTGGCCCCTCTGCTGCCAGCCCCTCTTGGGCCTCACTGGGGAAACCGAGGCCACAGGGCACCACTGCCCACACCCTCCCAACAGCCCAACCCTGGGAAAATCTCCAGGGCCCTCAGTGGCGAGCAGCAGTCTCAACTGGCCACTGATGATGTGTGGCTGGGTAAATGTGAGTGACCACTCAGTACTCACCCTGGGTCAGGTGATACCCATGCCCCCTGTGACCATGCAGATCCCTCAGGCCAAAGCCCAAGGAACTCCTTCCCCAGGGAACTTGGGCCAGCATCCAGCTGAGGCTGTGCCCTGCTGCGGCCTGTCCTCCATGTCACCGCTCTGTCCTGGAGAGGGTTCTCCCTCCCTGCCACCCTGCTGGACCCACCATAGCCTGGCACCAGCATGGCCTCCTGAGCACTTCCCACATGCCCCCTGGCACCTCCAATCCGACGACATCCCAAGCAGTCCCACTGAGGTCCCCAACACCCCTCATCACCTGGTCCCAGCACCGTCCAGGCCTCACCCTGCTCCCAACGTGGCCCTGCTTCCTCAAGCCCCTCCCTCCTTCACAGAGCCAACAGGCCCCCATGGCTCTGCTGCACAGCTGCCCACTGCTCTGCTTCCCGGCTGCCTCTTCTCATAGGCCCCTAAGCTCTGGAGGACCCCAGGCTCAGAGCTCTGGCCTGAGGCCTGCCCTAGTGATGGCCTCCCAGCCTGGCCTCCCCACCTCAGCCCGGCATTTCCTGCACCTCAGTGTCTGCACACGCATTCCTATCTCACAGGCATCTCTGATTTTATGCACCCAAGGCTAAGTGCTGGCCCTTCCGCCCTCTCTGCCTCAGGCACATCCTCTCCACCCCAGGCTGCTCTCCACCTCCACAGCCACTGCCCGGGTCTCCTCAGCCGCTCCTTGGGAGGCACCAGGCCAGGATCTTGCAGGGGTCCAGCCAGCTCCAAGTCCACCTATCCCTCCCACCCAACGCTTGTTTCAAGCCACATCTGCCACAGGACAGGGCGGGGCTCGGCTTGGGGGTACAGAAGTGAAGCAACACACAGCCCCTGCATCAGGAAGCTGGATTCTGCCACAGGACAGGGCGGGGCTCGGCTCGGGGGTACAGAAGTGAAGCAACACACAGCCCCTGGGTCAGGAAGCTGGATTGGTGGAAGGGGAGATGTTTACAATCGTCACTGTTACCCACAAGCCTACAGCCAGACCCTATCAGCGTGACACCAAGCATGACATTGAGCCTCCTTGAACATCTCGACCTCAGCCCCAAGCAAATTCCACAAAGATTAACGACGGAGATGTTTAAAAAAATGCACCAGTGCTGGAAGCAACTCTCAGCAGATGTTTTTATAAAACAAGGCCATTTTAAGCATAGCATAAAATCCAGAAATCATAAAAGACTGCTGAATGCTAAAAATTGATATGGCTAAAGAAACTACAGACAGAATTAGGCCAGGCGCGGTGGCTCACGCCTGTAATCCCAGCACTTTGGGAGGCCGAGGCAGGCAGATCACGAGGTCAGGAGATTGAGACCATCCTGGCTAACACTGTGAAACCCCATCTCTACTAAAAATACAAAGAATTAGCCGGGCGCGGTGGCGGGCGCCTGTAGTCCCAGCTACTCGGGAGGCTGAGGCAGGAGAATGGGCATGAACCTGGGAGGCGGAGCTTGCAGTGAGCCGAGATCCTGCCACTGTACTCCAGCCTGGGCGACAGAGCCAAACTCTGTCTCAAAAAAAAAAAAAAAAGAAAGAAAAGAAACAGAATTAAACAAAAATAGATGCGTGGTGTGAGACCCATCCATGGTGTGCCCAGCTACTGGGGACACAGCGGGAACTTTCAAGGAGCTGAAAAGTTCTGTTCTGTGAGCTGGTGCTGATCACAGGCAACTTCGAAGTTTAAGCTGAATACAGTTGTCCCTCGGTGTCAGCGGGGGATGGGTTCTGGACTCCCCATGGGTACCAGAATCCACAGATGCTCAAGTCCCTGATGTAAAAAGGTGTAGTAGCCAGGGATGGCAGCAGCTCACACCTGTAATCCCAGTACTTTGGGAGGCCAAGGCAGGAGGATCCCTTGATTCCATTTCCATGTGAGCACAGGAGTTTAAGATCAGCCTGGGCAACAATGCTTGTGAATAGGCAATTCACAAAAGAAAAGGTGCAAATGGTCAACAACTCTAGGAGATGTGCTCAGCTTAATTAATAATCAAAGAATTCAGGCCAGGCGCGGTGGCTCACACCTGTAACCCCAGCACTGAGGCCGAGGCAGGCAGCTTACTTGAGGTCAGGAGTTCAAGACCAGCCTGGCCAAGATGGGGAAACCCTATCTCTACTAAAAATACAAAAATTAGCCGGGTGTGGTGGCGCACACATGTAATCCCAGCTACTCGGTGTGCAGAGGCAGGAGAATTGCTTGAACCCAGGAGGCAAAGGTTTCAATGAGCTGAGATCATGCCACTGCACTTCAGCCTGGGTGACAGAGCGAGACAGAGTGAGACTTCGTCTTCAAAAAAAAAAAAAAAAAAGGAAGAAAAGAAAACATTGGTGTAAAGTTTCATGACTTGGATTAGACAATAGCTTCTTAAATATGGCACCAAAAGCGCAAACAACCAAGGAAAAAAATAGATAAACTGGAGTCATAATAATTAAAATGTATGTGCTTCAAAGGACACCATCGGCCAGGTGAGGTGGCTCACGCTGTGATCCCAGCACTGTGGAGGCTGAGGCCAGGAGTTTGAGACCAGCCTGGCCAATATGGTGAAACCCCATCTCTACTAAAAATACAAAAATTAGCCAGGTGTAGTGGCAGATGCCTGTAGTCCCAGCTACTCGGGAGCCTGAGGTACAAGAGTCACTTGAACCTACTCCAGCCTGGGTGACAGAGCAAAACTCTGTCTCAAAAAAAAAAAAAAAAAAAAAAAGACACGAGCAAGCAAATAAAAAGGCAAACCATAGAAACAAAAATGTTTGCAAATCATATTTCTGATTAAGGACTGGCATCTAGAATATATAAAGAACACTTACAACTCAATAATACCAAAAGGCAAATTCTAAAATGGACAAAGGATTTAAATACACATTTCTCAAAAGATATAAAAAATGACCAACAATCACATCAAAGTGCTCAATGTCATTAGCCATCAGGAAATGCAAATCAAACCACAATGAGATTCCACTCGACACCCACTAGGATTGGATGTCTGCAATCAAAGAGTCAGATAATAACAAGTGTTGGTGAGGATGTGAGGAAATTGGAAACCTCGCACCCGGCTGTTACTGGGAATGCAGAATGGTGCGCCCGCTTTAGGAAGCAATCTGGCAGTTCTTCAAGTGGTTAAATATAGAATTACCGCACAGCTGAGCAATTCCACTCCTAGGAATCTACCCAACAGAAATAAAAAACATACGACCATACAATAACGTGTATGCAAACATCCATAACAGCCTTACTCATAACAGCCAAAAGGTGGAAACAACCCACTATCATCCGTCAACTGATAAACGCATAAGCAAAAGTGGGCACTTCCACACCACAGAACCGACTCCAGCGGGGGTAGGGTGAGGTGCTGATGGCGTGGTGACGTGAGCAGCCCTGAGAGCGTCTTGGCAAGTCGAAGAGGCCAGACCCAGGGCCAGTACAGGCCAGTACAGGCCAATCCATAACCATTCCTGTATGCCTGAGCCCCTCAGCCCCCTCATTCTCCCTGTCCCCCATCCAGGGCAGATTTCTCTGGGGCTGAGGCTACTGCAGCCTGTGGCAGGAGAGCTCTGGGCACCCCATGGGAGAGGCCTCCGTGCTGAGGGCTATGGGCTGGTGACTTAGACGGTCGGCCCAGCTGCCAAGAGGTGTCCAGTCGCCCGGCCCCCCAAGCCTGGCCTGTGACAGCTCATAAAGACTGGGCCATCCTGCCGCACCATGGGAGCCTGGAGAGAGACCTGGGGTGGGTGTGCCAGGGCAGGGACAGTTCTAGGAGAGAGTTGTGGCAATGCAGGTGAGTGGAGGTGAGGCAGTCAATCCATAACTGAAAGGAGAGCAGTGTTGCCAGGGGCTAGGTGACAAAATATCCTGGAATTGACAGCTACACAACTCTGAATCTACTAAAACCACTGAATTGGCCACTTGGAATGGGTGAATGGTATGGCATGTGAATTACCTCTCAATAAAGCTATTAAAAAATACTAATAATCAGCATGGGGTCAACCTAATCGGTACTGACATGAAAAGCCAGTGGCTCCAGAGGAGATCTCAGTCTGAGCTCCCTGTAAAGGGGCGGCCAAATCCCCGTGTTCTCTCCCGCCCTCTCTCACATACAGTGATTGCCCCAGTGGGGAGCCTCAGCCCAGAGGTGTGACTCTCCCCGTTTTTCTTCGTATACTTCCACCCTGCTTTTTTTTTTTTTTTTTTGGAGCGTTTTACTTTTGACAGTAAACACCGACCAAAATTCCTCTCCAGTGAGCCCCAAATAACCTCCAGCCTGCCCTCTGCCAGCTGAGCACCAACCACTGCAGATGACGCCCTACGCCATCACCCACTCACCCGTGCAAACACCCTGCAATGCTGGCTGAGGGCCTGGGGCCAGTGCCAGGGACACAGATAACCAAGCTCAGAGTCCAGGACAGGGGAGAGTGGGGACACATGAGGAGGGGGCCAGGCACAATGGCACTGGGCAGGCCCAGGGCTGGCAAAGGGTCCTGAAGAGAGTTCAGGCCACAGGCTGGGCACACGCCCTGTGGGCACCGAACACACCCAGCCCCTCTCCAGGCCCACTTTTCCCCCAGACCAGTGCAGGCCTCCCACCGCTGGCCCCTGCCCCACACCAACCCCACCGACTCACCAGCAGTACTCACCCCAGCCTCATTCTCATCCCTGCTGCCCCTCCAGGACCACCTCACAGCACCCCTAAGCCCCACCCCCATCCCTAACACGACAACCTAAAGTCTCTATCCCCAGCTGCCCATGCCCCCGGCTGGCCCTACGCCCCACTCCCCTCTCCCCAGCCTGCACTCATGCCCTGACCCCCAGGACAGGTCCCTGCCCACAACGCTGGACTGCTGCTGGGCCGCTCTTTCTTTCGTCACTGACCGCCTCACCTCCACTCACCTTCATCGCCACAACTCTCTCCTAGAACTGTCCCCGCCCTGCCGCACCCACCCCAGGTCTCTCCCAGGCTCCCATGGTGCGACAGGACGGCCTAGCCTCTATGAGCTGTCACAGGCCAGGCTTGGGGGGCCGGGCGACTGGACACCTCTTGTCAGCTAGGCAGACTGTCTAAGTCACCAGCCCACAGCCCTCAGCACGGAGGCCTCTCCCACGGGGTGCCCAGAGCTCTCCCGCCACAGGCTGCAGTAGCCTCAGCCCCAGAGAAATCTGCCCTGGATGGGGTACAGGGAGAATGGGGGAGCTGAGGGGCTCAGGCAGACAGGAAGTTGGCGATGTTTTGAGCAGAGCAGTGACTGACTGACTGTACAGGGAAGACTGGGGATTTCCAGGGCAGAGCCAGGGAATGACGTGTCCAAGGGAGGGTCTGAGACATTGTGGGGTAGGGGGTGAAGGTCACTGGAGTGAGGGTCAGACAGGGAGTTGTCTCTGTGAAAGGGCAGAGTGAGGTGGAACCGGGGCAATGCCACAGAGGGGAGGAGGCCAGGAGGCCTAAGCCAGAGCACCTCCTCAGTGCAGGGATCAGCTGGGCAGGGGGCACAGGCCTGGCCTCCCTGCCCTCCTCAGAACCACCAAATGCTGAGCTGGGCCCAGGACAGGGGCCCGCAGCTGCTTACCATGGAGGGACTCGGGGCTGCCTCGCCGTCACTGGCTGGCTGGCAAGGGGTGCCATGCCCTCCCGCAGTTTCTCCACCCTAGGGACAGGAAGGGCCGGGGCTCCAGCCCTCTAGCAGGTCCAAGGGGCTCACAGAGGTCAGGCCTGGAAAGGTGTAGGGCACAGGGGCCACCTCTGACCTCCTGCAGGCCCTCCTCAGCCTTGGTCCGTGACTCCCAGACGCAGGTACCAGCCCAGCCCCTCCTGTCCCCTTGTCTCAAGCCAGGAGCTAAGGAGACTTGGGGTACCTGGTGTGCTCACAGAGCCTCAGCACCTGCCTTGCTGTTTAGCCACTCTTAGGCCAGTGCCACACACATGCTGGCAGCTGCACCATCACGTGACAACTCCACTTCAGGCAGGCACCCTGGCACCCCCTACCCCCTCACCAGCCTCCACGACCAAGCCCAGAAGGCAGACAATGGGCCAAGACTGCCAGTGTGTCCACCAATCCTGGCCTCCAGAGGAGCTAAGCTTGGGAGGGAGGGCCCTGAGATAGGGTCCCAGCAGCCTCCAGGGATCTGTCTGGCTCACCCCTGGATGAATCAGAAGTAGCTCCCACCCCAGGAGATAGAGGAAAGACAGCCCTGGGGCCAGGAAAGCCTCAGCACAACGCCCAGAACGGGCTGGGGCACCCTAGGCAGCCCAGCAACCTGACCAGACCAAGAACTCCAGGAGGAAACGATTCTGCACAGGTCCCGCACTTTGAAGAGTGGTCAGCCCAGAAATAGCTCTGTCCTGGGGCTTGCCAGGAGGGCTGGAGCCCAGGTAGGCGGCTGCTTCCCTGCCCTATACCCCAGCACCCATCCGGGTGCTCCCTCCAAGGCAGGGCCAGCCATGCAGAGCATAAGCAACAGGCTGCCCGCTCAAGGCTTCCCCAAGGGTGCAGGAGTGTCTCCCCTGGCCCAAATGAACTAGTCACACAGGCAAAGGGGCTGGGCACAGCACTGTCAAAAAGAACCACAGTAGTTCATCCACCCTGCCCCAGAGCCGTCGGTGGAGGACGCCTGAAGGAGATGAGTTCAGGGCACCATGAAACCTACCCAGCTGGGCAAGGCTGCGGTGGAGAGCGGCACCACGGGGCCCCAGCAGGACCTCTCTCCCTGAGCTGCCCTTGGGGGCAGAGCCAGCAAAACCAGCCACTTGGAGCTGGAGCCTGCTGTGATCGGCTCTGCCAGGGGCCCCCACCGCGACCCTCCCCAGCAGCTCAGTCCCTTGCCCCTAAGCCTCTGCAGGCCGGGAGCCAATGCTGTGTCCACAACTGCCTGGAGCCGGGCGACCCAGGCCGAGCCAGGCAGCTGGGCTGCAAGAACGGCCGGCGGGACCAGGGCCTGGGAGGGTCCAGGGGCTCCCCGTGGGCGTGGACTAGGGCAAGGGGGTCTGCCGAGGCACCAAGCAGGTGGACAGGCCACTCTGATGCTCCCCTAGAGAGGAAGGAGGAGCCACCCTGACCCCTAGCCCACAGCCGTCCCCTAGGGAACAGAGAAGGGGTGTGGGGGGGGGTGCCCTGCCAAAGAACGGTGGCAGCCCAGGCCCTCGCCAGTTTAGGGAGGTGAGGAGAGGCGGCAACTATGTGACCCATTGCCAGGCGGCGGGGCCGCCCCTGTTCCATGCAGACGCACCCCAGAGGAGGGGCAGGGGATGGCTCAGCCTTGACCCATGTGTCTGCTGGCCACAGACACCGGATCCTGGCCCAGACAGCCGACCCCCGACAAGCCCTGAGCGCCCCCACCCGCCTGCGGCCCACCCCACCCACCCGAGCCGCGCGATGCCCTATTAAGGGCATGGCCGCGGGGGCTCAGCGGAGCGCGCCCTCCCCTTCCCTAGGCACTGGCAGCCGTCGGGGGCGAACCAGGCGGACGAGGCCGGCGGAGTGGCCGCGCTCGGGCCGGCGATCGATCGGGACCGCCACCATGGACAACAAGGTGCTCGGCGGCTGGGCTGTCAGGAGCGGCCCGGCCAGCAGCGGGAAGGGGGCCGTACCTTTGTACTTCTCGCGCACCTCCTCGTAGGCCTGGATAAAGTCCTGCTCGTCGGGCAGCGGGCCGGACGTCAGCAGGGCGGCCATGCCGGCGGGCGCGGGGCGCGAGGTGCAGCCGAGCCTCCAGCACCCGGCGGCCACTCTGTCCCCGAGGCCGTGCGCGCCGCTTAAAGAGGCCGCCCCCGCCCCGCCCCCGCACCCAGGATGCCCCACGGGCGGGGCGGGGCCGGGGCTGCCGCGTCTGGGCGCCTCCCGGCGGGCCGGTTCCGCAGGCTCCGAGTCCCGCACGCACGCCCCTTCCCGTTCCCGCCCGGGTCGCGGCCGCCGACACCCGGGTCCTCGGGTGGCCCCCGCCGAGGGGCGGCCCCGACCTGTCTGTTACCCGTGGGGCCGGCGACCTTACTGCCTCAGAGACGCGCCCCTGCCCGCCCCCCACCTCGCTCCCTGCCCGCCCCCCACCTCGCTTCCTGCGTGCAGCTGAGAACTTTCCCATTGCAACACTGGAGACGACGGAGTCGGTATAAAAACCCTTAAAACACCACACACAAGAAAAATTAAGTACACATACGAGGAGTGGAATAGCCCATTCACAGAAGGAAAAAACGCTTGATGATAATTAAAACAACTCTTTCCATCCATCAGATTGGCAAAGCCCCCGCTCTCCCAGCCTTCACCAATGTGGGCCACCCTGTCTGGGATGCCCCTGGCCGTGTTTTCTCCAAGCTTAATGCCACATGTCCTGTAACTGCAAGTCCCGCTTCCAGGAATCGGTCCTAAGGAAACGTCAGAGGACGCAGAGCCCCGGCGCGGAAGGTGCTGGCTGCGGGCACAGCCTTTGCAATGAGTACTGGAGGCGACCACAGTCAGCCGGGGCCTCGGGACCCCCCACATTCTTCCACAACTGTAAAGGTGATGCTGAGGAAAGCCCAGGCGTGGGAACTACACAAGTGATTCCCTTTCAAGTGGGAAGAAAGTGACTTCTTTCTTTAAAGTCCGTGTGTGCTGTGAAAAGCCCTGAAGGTCATGCAGATGGAACCAGACCCTGGGGCTGGGGCTGGGTGCAGATCAGTGACCCTCTCCTTCCCTCTTTCCTGCTCCCACCAGCCCCGCTTCCCGTCGTCTGCAACATCCCCCCAGGGCTCAGCACCTGGCCTTGCAGCCCTCTCCTGGCCTCCCGCAGGGGCCTCCCTGCCCTCCGGCTGGAACAGGTCAGGACTCTCAAGCCAAAGCCTAGAGAACTACTGCTCCTCCCTCACCTAGCACACCCTGCCCATGGCCTCCAGCTCTAGGTCACCCACTTCCCTTCTGCCCTCCCCCGTCCCCAAGCATCTCGCTCGGTGCTTCCCATCGTTCTCCCTGGATGGGGAGCTACTGGAAAGCAAGGCCAGATCCTGGCTCAGGAAGAGGCTGGGGCTCCAGACAACCAGGCACCCCTCCCTATACACTGCTCCTGTACATTCCCACCTGGCCGCCATTGTGCTAGCCAAGACCGAGGGCCTGGTGGGGAGCCCAAAAAATTATCCTTATTGCATCTGGGCACTGGACCGTGTTAAAGTCAAGGATGGATGCCGCAGCAAGAAGCCCAACCAGGCCTCATGAACCGCCTGGGCGGGGCCAGCAGGTGGCGCAGTGCCGCCTGCACTCACCTGGGACGCGCGAGGCCCTCCCTGACCCGCAGATCCCCCTAGGCCTCCCCAACCCAGTCCCAGCTCCAGCGCCTAGCACGCAGCGGGAACTCAGTCAACCTGCGTGTGCCAAGGAGGTGCACGGGCAAGGCCCTGCGCAGTTACCTGCGATGCGAATGACCGCCCGCTCAGCAGGGTCCAGGACACTCCCGTTGCTCCCAGCGCCACCCCCGCTGCGCCGGCTCCGCTGCGTTTTCCCAAGGTTCCAGGGCAGTGTGTCCCCAGGGCTGGGTGAGCCACTGCTTCCATTGGAGACATCTTCAGCGACTGCCCGGACCTCAGCGTCCTCACCCGACATGGCCTCCTGGAAGGGGAGCAGGAGGGGTCACATCTCTGCCTGTTCAGGAGTGGACTCTGCACGCCGACCCACCCACCACCTTCTTAACCTAGACACTGACCTCTCCCCACCCACCCTCTCGCCTGGACACTGGCACCCACACCCATCCTCTGCACTCTGCTGTACCCACATATTGACCCCCATGCTCTCGCCCCAGGCACTGACTTACCCTCTCTCCATCCATGACTGCCTTGCCCCCTCCCGCGCACTCCTCAGATATTCACACAGTGACCCCCCAGCCACTGGCCTTACCCTCCAGTCCATCACCAGGACACTGACCACCCTGGCCACCCCCACTCCCGCACACTGACTGCCACTCTCCTCTCTTAGTCACCCACCCCCCCCCCCGCCTACTGTGTCACCCAGGGGCTCAACCGGCACACGATAGACCACCTTCCACCCTGTCAAATGGAAGGGGAAGGGGTGACTGCCTTCACTCAGACGCCGGCCTCCACTGCCTCCATCCCAAACTGGACCCGCCTCTAACCCTCTAATCGCAGGCAGGCGAGGCCATCAAGGAACGCTGACCATCGCCCCCTCCACTCACCGGGTCATCAGGGAAGGACACCCAAGCCCTTCCCCTGGACACCGGCAGTCCACCTCCAAGCTCTCTCGACCTCTAGGACTCCCCATCACGCCACCCCACCTCAGCCCGCAGTCCCACCTCGATCTCCGCAGCGAAGGCCTATAAATAGCTGCAGCCGCAGCGGCGTGGGCCGCGGGAGCTCTGCCGCAGCGAGGCCGGGAGGGAGCCCAGGCCGCCACTCCAGCAGCCCACCGTGTGGGCGCGTACACAGGCACCGCGGACGCAACCAGGGCGCACGCATACCCACGCGCGCACACTCCCCAGCCCCCGTCCCCATGAGCACTGGCCTGCGGGAGGTGAATGGGGCTCTGTCTCGGCGGGGGTGGGCTGGCGTGGGGGCACAATGTGGGCTCTGTGCCTCCGCCCTCAGGCCAAGGGCTAGGGAGGAGACAGCGGACATCGAGCAGGGGGCCACCGCGCCCCGCCCCCACTGGCTTCTCCATCGGCCGCCCTGGTTGCAGCCCCCCGCCCGGAGCCCTGCGGTCAGCCGCGCCTCCCCAGCAGCCTTTCCTGCCCACACCCCGGGCACCGCCCGTCCAGTTCCGCAGTCTCGGGAGCGCAGGGAGGTGCTGTCCTCTCGAGCGAGGGCAGGAGGGGGCGCGGCGCAGTCCCCAGTTCCGTGTGGCCTGCGGCCGGAGACCCCCCCACCCGCGACCCCCAGCCCGCAACGCCCGCACGGGGCGCGCCTCTCCATCCCGGCCGCAGTCATACATGCCTGGTGGCTCCTCTCACTTCAGCTCTGCCGCTGCAGCCAGACTGCTCGGGCCGGGAAAGCGGCGGAGGCGGCGCAGGCGGGGCGAGCCCCGAGCCCCGCCCCGGCCCCCACCCAGAGCTACGCCGCGCGGGCCCAGCCTAGAGCGAGCGAACGCTGCCAGCGAGATCGGGCGCCGGTGTCTGCGCGGGGCCGGCGAGATCTCGGGAGCGGCGGGGCCGGGGCCCGCGCGGGGCGACTCGGCCAGGGCAGCGGCGCACACCTGAGCCCCGGGCGCACTGGGCGGGCCGGTAGTCAAGGAGACGCTGTCTGCGCCGGCGTGCGCGACTCAGGAACGTCGTGCGCTCGCCCCGGTGCGCTCCGGGCCCCGCCCCGCACCGCGACACCTCCTCGGAAGCAGCAGACCCCGCCCCTGGGCCGCGACGGTCCCCACTCTCCAAACAGAGGTCGCAGTCGGAGTTCCCGGGGCCCTTCCGCCTGGGTTCACGTTCACGTTTATTCAAACAACAGAGCCGACTCGGGCGAGGTCTGGGTGCAGCGGGCGGGCGGTGTCGCCTCCTGGGCTTTGCTGACCCCTGGTGGTGGGGTCGGCCCAGGCGGGGACCTAGCCCAGCCCCCCTCTGCCGCTGCTGACCCCCATCCCCCACACCGCCTTCTGGAGCCCGCAGAGGGAGGCAGGGGCGTCCCCGGGGACAGCTCAGGCGGCCACAGTTGGAGGTGGAAGCATCAGCCTGTGCGGAGCCAGGAGCCTGGGAAGCAGGAGGCCAGAGGGTGGCCCCTTTGGTTAAGTGTCTGGGGAGCGGCCCGGGAGCCCAGAGGGCTCGTCGGGGGAAGCGCGGGGCGTGTGCTTGCAGGTGATGAGGTGGGTGGGCAGCGCTTGGGTGTCGTGGAAGATGACGAAGATGCCAGGCTGGCAGATGCAGTCCACGGCGCTGTCGTAGCGCAGGAGCACGTGGCCGGGACCCCTCAGAGGGGGCGCCCGCAGACCGCGGCGGCCCTGCCCGTAGTCACCGGTCAGCACCCGTGCCACGAACACCGCCTTATGGCCATCGGCGTTGGGGGGCGAGTAGCGGTCCTGCACCGACAGGGAGGCGCGCCTGGCGAAATACACGCCCTTCCCGTAGACCGTGGCTGCAGGGCGGGACGGGGCAAGGTCAGGGTGGTTGGGGTGCGCAGAGTCCCCGCCCTTGCCCGGCTCAGGCCTCACCGTTGCGGCCGCAGAAGCTGCGGTTGAAGCCGTGGGCGCAGATGTCAGGCACTGCCGGCGCCGTAGTGCCGTGGTACAGCACCCGCTCCACCGGGCGCCGCTCGCATCGCTGCAGCAGGCGCTCCCGGTAAAGCTCATACTGCTGCTGCAGCAGCGGGTGCGACACGCGCTCCACCTGCGGGGAAGGCCCGGGCCAGGATTAAACACCCTCCCTACGCCCTGGGGCCGACGCAGGGCAGAACTGAGCCTGGCAACCAGGAGCCCTCTGTTGGAGGAGTCCAGGGTTTCAGGGAGCCCTTGCAGCCCCCATCATGCTCTGTCCAGCAGCAGACAGTAACACCTCCGTGAGGCAAGTGACTTCAGAGGCCGCAGGGGAGGCCTGACCCCTCCCCCACCCGTGGAGGTCTGCGGGTGGGCGAAACCCCATCCACTCAAGCGAGGCCTCTGCAGAGAAAAGCTGAGCCAGGGCCCTATGCTGCCTACAGGACTTGACTCCAACACCAGGAGATGCCCACAGACCTCTCAGTGCTGAAAGACCCAGGTGGGAGAGAAGGCCTCAGGTGACCAACCTGACAGTCAGACCTGGGAAACACTTTTAAATAAATTCTAAATAGTTTCTTCAGAGGGTTGCAAAAGAACACCGTGTCCATTAAACAAAATAGCTGCTATGAAAAGGAACTGGTCTGAAAATCAGAGTGCTCCTGCATTCAGAAAGCGACGCCGAGCTAAATCTAGGAGGGTGAGCCAAATGAGGAAGTGGTTCAAACTGAAGGCCCAGCTAGTGTTCTAGATGGAGTTCAGGAACTGACGCAGTGAGAAGCTAACGGAAGAGAAAGGAACTCCGAGGGAGCAGGTGAGGGGGCGTGAGCTCTGAGTCCGCATAGCCGGAGCTCCAGCACACACAGGGAAGACGCTTCCCTGAGCTGAAGGAACATCTTCAGATACACAAGATCCGTGAAATGCCAAGAAGGACAATGAGGAAAGACACGCCCCTGGCACCCACGTGCCAGGAAACCTCAACCTTCAGAGTGAAAGAAAACCCTGCAAGTTTTTTGTTTTTTTTTTTTCCTTTGAGACGAGCCTGGCTCTGTCGCCCAGGCTGGAGTGCGGTGGCGCGATCTCGGCTCACTGCAAGCTCCGCCTCCCAGGTTCACGCCATTCTCTTGCCTCAGCCTCCTGAGTAGCTGGGACTACAGGCGCACACCGCCATGCCTGGCTAATTTTTTTGTATTTTTAGTAGAGAAGGGGTTTCACTGTGTTAGCCAGGATGGTCTCGATCTCCTGACCTCGGGATCCGCCCGCCTCGGCCTCCCAAAGTGCTGGGATTACAGGCGTGAGCCACCGTGCCCGGTCAACCCTGCAAGTTTACACACACACACAACGAGGTCAATATGCAAACAGGAAGAAGTCTCACCTTTTCACATTGGGTCTCTCATTACGGACACTAGATGCTAAGAAACCATGGGGGGATATTCTTTAACTTTCCAAGAAAAATGTTTTTTTAAGAACGAAGAAAAACAGCAATGTCTTCAAATATCTGAGGAAAAACATATTTTGAACCTGAACACTATATCCAGCCAAACTAGTAATGAAGAATGAGGACAAGTAAGGGCATATTAGGACACATGAGAACATGGAAGTTTATACCAACATCAAATTACAGTTGCAAAATACCTCTAATTGTAAAGGGCAATATACATTTAAAAGTCGGCCGGGTGCAGTGGCTCACACCTATAATCCCGGCACTTTGGGAGGCCAAGGTGGGCGGATCACTTGAGGTCAGGAGTTCAAGACCAGCCTGACCAACATGGCAAAACCCCGTCTCAGCTGGACGCGGTGGCTCACACCTGTAATCCCAGCACTTTGGGAGGCCAAGGTGGGCAGATCACAAGGTCAGGAGATTGAGACCATCCTGGCTAACATGGTGAAACCTCGTCTCTACTAAAAATACAAAAATAAGCTGGGTGTGGTGGCAGGCCCCTGTAGTCCCAGCTACTCGGGAGGCTGAGGCAGGAGAATGGCGTGAACCTGGGAGGTGGAGCTTGCAGTGAGCCGAGATCGCACCATTGCACTCCAGCCTGGGCTACTGAGCGAGACTCTGTCTCAAAAAAAAAAAAAAAAATCCATCTCTACTAAAAATACAAAAAGTAGCTGGGTGTGGTGGTGTGTGCCTGTAATCCCAGCTACTTGGGAAGCTGAGGCAGAATCACTTGAACCCAAGAGGTGGAGGTTGCAGTGAGCTGAGATCATGCCACTGCACTCTAGCCTGGGCAACAGAGACATCGTCTCAAAAAAATTATATATATAAATGTATATATTAATATATAAATATATATATTTATATATATATATATGTTCACATATACGTAAATTTAAAAGTCAAATATGTTTACCACCCACTCTAGGAGATGCTCCCACTAAACAAAAGAATCTGTGCCAAAAGGTGACAAGCGGGGTACTGAGTAACCCGGTGGTCAAGCATGACCTGGAAAAAATAAAGAAAGTCAAAAAAAGAAGAGCCATTAGCCTTGAATCCTAGAACATCTTTTTCACAGAACACAATTTTAATAACTAGGATTTCATTTCTCTTTCTATGGCTCAGTAGTAAATATTTTTTCATTATTATAGTATGTCTATCAACCTACGGCCCAAGCATGGAGGCTTTGTGATAGTTACAGAAACCTTTACTACATAATAAAAATAATGTAACTGACCAAATTGAGATGGAAGATGAGGGAGGAGGCAAAAGAGAGAGAAGCGAGGACCATTCTCCTCATCTTCCATGCAGGAAGGCAAGAAACAGTCTCTAAAGCTGTTAAGTGAAAAAAAAAATTCAAGCATACCATTTAAAGTCATAAAGGTACTCACTGGAAGAACCAAGTACGTATAATTAACAAAACCACCAGGATATGAGCTCAGTGCATCTGGGTGGTGGTGATGCTGGTGGTGGTGAGTGGTGACGGTGTGTTGGTGAAGCTGACAGTGACAGTGGTGATGCTAATGGTGGTGATGGTGATGATGGTGGCCATAGCGGTGGTGGTGGTGGTGATGATGATTGTGGTGATGACAGTGAGTAGTGAAGGTCATGGTGATGGTGATGATGATGGTGAGTGGTGATGATTATGGTGATGGTGATGACTGAGTAGTGAAGGTGATGGTGATGATGGTGGTCATGGTGATTATGGTGATGGTGGTGGTGATGACAGTGAGTGGTGAAGGTTATGATGATAGTGATGATGATAGTGATGATGACAGTGACTGGTGAAGGTTATGATGATGGTGATCATGATGGTGATTATGGTGATGACGGTGCTGATGACAGTAGTGAAGGTCATGGTGATGGTGATGATGATGGTGAGTGGTGGTGATTATGGTGATTGTGGTGGTGATGACAGTGACTGGTAAGGGTCATGGTGATGGTGTGATGGTGGTGATGGTGATGGTGGTGGTGATGACAGTGAGTGGTGACGGTCATGGTGATGGTGTGATGGTGGTGATGGTGATTATGGTGATGGTGTGATGGTGATTATGGTGATGGCGGTGGTGATGGTGATGGTGGTGATGGTGGTGATGGTGGTGATGGTGGTGGTGGCGGTGGTCAGGTCTGGGGACAACCAGAGGTTCTTTCTGCATTTCTGACCAGCTCCTGGTGGAGGGTGATGCCACTGGCCCCACGCACAACTTTGAGCATCAAGAGTTGAGAGTGCCCGCGCAGTGTCATCAGCACAGTGACCCCAGCACAGTGACCGCAGTAAGCCTGGGCCTTTCTGTGGAGGCAGAAGAGCACCCAGAACAGCACAAGGGACGCATTTGTGGAACGAGTAATCCTCAAAATGACCACAAGATGGAATCACCGCCCCATGCTCCAAATAAGGAAACTGAGGCCTGGAGCTGGTCCCATAGTCCCTGGTGACCCAGCCACGAGTGGCAGAGTGGGGACCCTCACTCAGGCCTATCAGATCCCAAGGCCCCCACTCTGTTCCCTCCTGTTTCCCTACCCACTTTGGGAACACTCTCTGGGCAGAGAACAGGGCTGGGAGCCTGTCCGCTCCTGGTCAGCTGACCTTGATGTAGGCGAGAGGGACAGGCCACAGGCTTGGCAAGGTGCTAACGGTGCAAGAGCCCAGGACGACATGAGGCCAGAGAGACAGGGCATGGACTCACACGAACGATGCAGATGCTGCTGCGGGCAGCGTCCAGGGTGTCGTAGAAGGCCTGCACCACCTCCCGGAACTCCCCGGTGTTCTCTGCCAGACGCTCCAGCTTGTTCCAGGGCCCCTTCAGCGTCTGCTCCGCCACTGATGCGTGGGGAAAAGGGGGGAGGCGGTCAGAGCCACGCCTGGGGCACTAGCCCCTGCTAACCAGCCCACCCCATCGTCCCTCAGTCCAGGAGGTAGACTCACAGGTAGGGCCTGAAGCTGCCAAGGGAAAGGCCAAACTCTGATCCCAGGGGCCAGCCAGAAGTGCCACCAAGTGGCGGGCAGCACGGGCAGGGTGGGCCCCGAAGCCACGGAGGATGGTGCAGTCACCACGCAGGGCAACACTCACACCATGGCACTGCTCCAGGCGAGCACGCAGCTCTGCAGGCAGTGTGCGGCGCCAGGGCCCCACTGTCTCCTCCTGGAGGTGGACCTCCAAGGCAGCCCTGAGCGCCCGGTCCAGCTCCTCCACATCCTGCTCAAAGGCCGAGTGAACCACCAGCTGGGCCTTGCCATTAGTCGCCCCATCCAGGGGCTCTTCTGCCTCCAACGGGGGCTGCTCCAGCAGGGAGAGGGCTAGGGCTTGCCGCAGGGCAGCCTCCTCCTGCTCAGCCACCTGACCTTGAGGCTCCAGCGACCGGTGGAGGGCCAGCTGCAGAGCAGCCTCCTCCTCCAGCCGCCTGGGGGCCACAGTGCTGGGGGCCACAGGCTCCTCCTCCTCATGCCCTGGGGTCGCCTCCTCCTCTGGCTGCTCCTGAGGCCCTTCCTCCTCCAGCTCCTGAGGCAGCCAGTCCTCCCCGTCTAGGTCTAGGCCCTCCAGGGTGGCCAGCAGTTCTCGGACCTCCTCTGGGGGCAGGGAGAGGCCACTGGGTCAGGGGCTGGGCCCAGGAGGAGTTGGAATGGGTGAAAGATGGGGAGCAAGTTTTTGGGGTACAGGGTGGGCCTAAGATGGGTCAGTAGACAGATGGGAGCACAGAGCAGGGCAGGGGGTGAGGTCAAGTGAGGGCGACAGGATATGCTGAGGGCTCCCGGGGAGCCCTACCCAGGCTCACGTCCTCCTGGTCACTACTTGTACTGTCTGGGGTCCACAGGGTGTGGGCGTCGCCAGGGAGCACTGAGAGGGCCTCGGTAGGGTCCACCTGTAGGGAGAGGACGTCAGGACCACTAGCCTCTGGGCAAGGGCAGAGGAGGCCTGGGGCAGAGGCGTGAGAAAGGGGAGGGCAGGGGTGGGACTCCATCTCTACCTCTTCAAGGCCTGTGTCCAACGTGGCTGTGGCTAGGCGCTCTGTCCCAAAGACACACTGGAACTGAGCCTCCAGCCCCTGGAGAAGGTGCTGCCCTTCTGGGCCCAGGAGAAACCTGGCGCTGCCCGGGTGCTCCAGACACAACACATGGCAGCTAATGCTGCCCAGCAGGCTCCGCAGAAACTCCTCAGCTGCCTGGCAGGAAGCCTGGGCTCCACAGAGCTGCAGGGCCATTGTAGAGGGGGAGTTTGCAGGTTTAGAGCACAGGAAAGGTACTCTGAGTCCCCAGTAGGAGGAGGGGGCCAAAGGTGAGGAGTCCTGAGGGGTCACTCACCCGAAAGCCGGTCACATCCGGTCCTTCAAGTGGGAAGAGAGCGACGTCTCCCAGGCCCGCAAGAAGGTCCTCATGATAGAGCTGCAGGAAGCGCATGGCCCCTGGCTCCATCAACAGCACCATCTCCACCAGGCCCTCCTGCCCCGCCGGCTTCACACGTCCTGGGCTCACAGGCCCTGCCTTCTCCAGAGACCCCATGGCGATCTCCATGGGACCCACCAGCCCCTCTTGCCCTGGTGAGTCCATGGCCATTTCCACCAGGCCCTCCTGCCCCAGAAACCCCTTAGAGATCTCCAATGGGCCTGTAGACCCCACAGGCCCCAGGCTCATGGCCCCCTCCTGTTCCTGCAACCCCATAGGCCTCAGGCTTACCAGCCCCTCATGTTCCAGAGACCCCATGGGCAGCGAGCTGACTGGCTCTGCCTGTCCCAGAGACTCCATGGGACCTGTCCTCAGAGAGGCCCCTGACTGCCCTGGTTCCTCGCCAGAGCCCATTGTCACAGTCCCTGCACCCTGCAGAGCCGTCACCAGCCCTCCGGTCCTCAGGAGAGCATGCTTGGTAGCCCTAGGCCCCAGGGTGGACGGGTGGTCCCCTCCACTGGTATTCTCAGCCAGCTCCTCGGGATCCAGGACGTCGTAGTGGGGGACAAGGCTCAGCTCTGATCCCTGCAGCCGGTGCTCCTGCTGCAACACTCGTTCTGCCACTTGGAGGAAGGGAAAGGACAGAAAGCCTGTCAGATTTCTGCAGGAGAGGGAGGGTTGGCTGGGTCTGCCCAGCCCCACTCACCTTGCCACTGCTGAAAGGAGGCAACAGTGCCCAGGGGCCCGGGTAGGCATCGCAGGTCCTCCAGGGGCCCCCCACCACTGCGGCGCTCATTCTCCAGGTACAGCTCCAGCAGCAGCAAGTCCACAGAGGCACCATCCCCCACCACACGCACCGCTCGGGCCTGGGGAACCCGGGCCAGGGACACCAAGGTCCCCTCCAGGCCCAGATTCTGGGCCTGCTCCTCCAGGACATGGACATCTGTGGGGAATGTGCAGGTCAGCTCAGGGAACCTCCCCTAGCCAGCACCTCAACCCCAACCCTGCCTCTCACCTGCCTCAGAAAGGGGCTTGGGCAACTGGACCAGAGCCCGGTCTGGCCGGGGGCTGGCCAAGGCACAGCAAGGCTGTACGGGGAGCCCCGAGGCACGAAGCAGGGCCTGGACATGCTGCTCCAGGCGCTGGGGTGCGGTGCCCGGGGGCAGTCCTTGGAGCAGCAGGCGTGCAGGGGCTCGTGGTGGAGCTGGCCGCAGGCTCAGCTGGGCACCATCTAGTTCGTGATCTGCCTGGGCCAAGACCCTCTCAGCGTCTGTGGGCAGGGGCAGGGCAGGACGTCAGGCGTTAGAACATCAGGGCACCCAGGCTGCCCCTTTAGCCAGCCCTCTCACCTGCAGGCTCTCTGAAGGTGAGGACGCCCCCATAGCCCAGTCTCTGCCAGCTCAACACAGGTCCCCCTCCAGAGCGTCGGCGGTTTTCAAAGTAGAGCGTGAGCAGCTCGTCAGGCACGGCAGGGGGCAGTCCACGGACCTCCACTGCCACCCCTGCCTCTGCCTCCGCCATTGCAACCCTGGGACGGGGCATCAGGTGGGTAGGGAAACAGCCCATTCCACCCCTCCTGCCCCTCCCCAGGCCCCTCCAAGGTGTGTCCTCAATGCTCCCCATTATGGGTGGCCCCACACACAGCACTTACACTCCCCGCGGCCCCTAGGCAGCCTTAGGCCACGAGCTCAGCCAGGACTCCTGCGCCTGCCCCTCAGCAAGCCTAACTCTGCAGTGAGCAGGAAAACAAAAGTGAAACTGAAAGACGGAAGGAGGGAGGGAGCAGCTGGGCCCTGGGCGCTGAGGCCTGGGTACTGGGGCTCAGATGCTTCCTCTCCTGCTGCAGCCTCAACCCCCAGCTGACCAGGAGGTGCTGGCCAGGCTGGACCCCTCAGGACCCTCCAGCCAGCCCAGCCCAGCCCACTGGCCCCATCTGGCCCACTCCAGCCCCTGGTTGGCAGGGTAGACAGGAGTGTCCTCTGGTGGCCCTCCACTCCCCTGGCCTCCATGGCCCAAAAATGGCCAATCACTCGCCCCACTAAACCCACCAAGGGGCCTGAGTCACTGCCCCTCACTCAGGATCTCCAAGCCTCTGTGTCCATGACACCCTCTGCACGCAAAGTGCTGGGTCTCCTGGCCCACCCCTGGCCAAGGCTGGCCTTCAATGCCCCCAGCAACCTTTTCAACCCTGCTTCTGGTCCCTCAAACCTTCCAGGTGCTGAGCATGGGCAGTTCCCCACCCTTGGTCTCCAAGAATGTGCATTGCAGCACAGCCTTCCTCCCACCTCGGGTCCTGCCCGCCCATTCCTGCAGCTTTCTGTTCTGCCTGCACCTCCCCATTTCACACCATCATTGGCATTGTCACAAGTAACCCCAGAAGGTGAAAAGGTGACGGCTCCACTGCATTCCTTGCTGCCGCTAATCCTCACCACAGAAAGGGAAACGGAGGTGCAGACAGGCCCACAGCAGCACCAGGCCTCAAACCTGGGCGGTGCCTTCAGAATCCACACTCCCACTCGCCACAAATCTCCCACATCACCCAAGCTCCGTTTGCTTCCAGTCTTTCAAAGAGCTGTGGCCACTACTGCTCTCCATCTCCTACTTCCCACTCACCCCTCAGCCCACCAAAACCCAGCCTCACCCCTGCTGTTCCTTCCTCCAGGGAGCTGAGGACCCTGGCCAGCCTATACTCCTAGCCCTGCACATGCCACACCTTTGCTGCCTTTGACCCCGGTTCCAGCCTCCAGCATCTCTCGCTAGGTAGCTAGGCTAACCTCTTAACTAGTCTCTGTCTGCCACTCCCACGGTGGGTCCTCAACAGAGGTGTGAGGGTGAGCCTTGTAAAGTGACACCAGCAGCTGCTACAGCTCCCAGCATCAGCAACAGTAGAAACCAAAGTCCTGGGGGCCGGGCGCAGTGGCTCATGCCTGTAATCCCAGCACTTTGGGAGGCTGAGGCAGGTGGATCAGGAGGTCAGGAGTTTGAGATCAGCCTGGCCAACATGGCAAAACCCTGTCTCTACTAGAAATATAAAAATTAGCCAGGCATGGTGGCAGGTGCCTATAATCTCAGCTACTCAGGAGGCTGAGTCAAGAGAATCGCTTGAACCTGGGAGGCAGAGGTTGCAGTGAGCTGTGATCGTGCCATTGCACTCCAACCTAGGTGATAGAGTGAGACTCTGTCTAAAAAAAAAAAAACCCCAGAGTCCTTTTGAGGACCTGCCCAGCTGCACCTGACCAGACCTCAGTCCCTTCTCTGGCCCCATGCCCCCTGCACACCCTGATGCTCAGAGGGCTCCAGGCTCTCAGCTCTTCCTGCAGAGCTACAGGCCACTCCTGCCTCAGTGGCCTGGAACTGGCCCTTCCCTCTGCTTGGCCCTACCTTCCCCACAAACCCGCATGGCCACCCCTCTGGCGTGACTCCCTTACTCTGCCTTTTTTTTTTTTTTCTGAGACAGAGTTTTGCCCTTTCACCGAGGCTGGAGTGAAGTGGCGTGATCTCAGCTCACTGCAGTCTCCACCCACTGGGTTCAAGTGATTCTCCTGCCTCAGCCTCCCGAGCAGCTGGGATTATAGGCTCCTGCCCCCACACCGAGCTAATTTTTGTATTTTTAGTAGAGACGGGGTTTCGCCATGTTGATCAGGCTGCTCTCGAACTCCTGATCTCAGGTGATCCACCCACCTTGGCCTCCCAAAGTACTAGGATTACAGGCATGAGCCACCGCGCCCAGCCCCTTACTCTGTTTTTAAGGCAGATTTAGCATAAATCTAAAAACACTTAGGGACTCTGCCTACATGACCCCTCCCGAAGCCCTTTACTCAATTTTGTACTCAACATTTTACTTTATTTATTTAATTTTTAAAAATTTATTTATTTTGGCCAGGCACAGTGGCTCATGCCTGTAATCCTAGCACTTTGGGAGGCCAAGGCAGGCGGATCACGAGGTCAGGAGATGGAGACCATTCTGGCTAACACAGTGAAACTCTGTCTCTACTAAAAATACAAAAAATTACCCGGGCGTGGTGGAGGACGCCTGTAGTCCCAGCTACTTGGGAGGCTGAGGCAGAAGAATGGTGTGAACCCGGGAGGCGGAGTTTGCAGTAAGCTGAGATCACACCACTGCACTCCAGCCTGGGCGACAGAGCGAGACTCCGTCTCAAAAAAAAAAAGTATTTATTTTCTTTGAGACGGAATCTCCCTCTGCGTCCAGGCTGGAGTGCAGTCTTGGCTCACCGCAACCTCTGCCTCCCGGGTTCAAGGGATTCTCCTGCCTAAGCCTCCCAAGTAGCCGGGATTACAGGCACGCACCACCATGACCAGCTAATTTTTGTATTTTTAGTAGAGACAGGGTTTCGCCCTATTGGGCAGACTGGTCTCGAACTCCTGACCTCAGATGATCCACCTGCCTCAGCCTCCCAAAGTGTTGGGATTACTGGCGCCAGCCACCATACCCAGCTATTTTTTATTTATTTATTTATTTATTTATTGAGACAGAGTCACACTCTCTCACGCAGGCTGGAGTGCAGTGGCGCGATCTCAGCTCACTGTAACTTCTGCCTCCCAGGTTCAAGCCATTCTCCTGCCTCAGCCTCCCCAGTAGCTGGGATTACAGGTGCACACCACCACGCCCAGCTAATTTTTTTTGTATTTTTACTAGAGACAGGGGTTTCACCATGTTAGCCAGGATGGTCTCGATCTCCTGACCTTGTGATCCACCTGCCTCGGCCTCCCAAAGTGCTGGGATTACAGGCGTGAGCCACTGCGCCCAGCAAGTATTTTATTTTTCTTAAAGGTCTCTCAAATTTTGTGAGCTTCTGCTTCTACAAAGGTAAATCCATCCCTGCTTTTTCCACATTTCCTCTAATGGAACTCATCACAGGTTACCCATTATGCTGACCCTGGCTGCAGAGGGCCTGCCACAGGCACCACTCACACCACAAGCAGACTGGTACAGTTTCGGGAATTTCTATGGACTGGTTGTTCAGCTGGGGGTAACTTGAAACCAGCCCCGGTGGAGTATTCACACCATGTGCATGTGCAAAAAATGCACCCCAGGCCTCCCCTCACCAGGTCTGGTTGCTAAACATTGCACCAGTGCACCATAGGTGCAGGACTCAGAGCGGTCTGGGAGAGGCCGGCCCTCCAAGGGCAGGAGGGCAGGTGGGGTCTGGGCCCTGGGTGGGAAGGCTGGCAGCAGGATGTACCCTGCCTGTGTCAGTCACTGCTCCCCCAAGAGGACTTGGGAGCCAAGCAGGGAGATGGCCTGGCCTCCAGTCCTGCTGTATCCCCAAGCCTCAGCCCCTCGCAGCTTGTGAGGACGTTAGGCAGACAAGCGAGCATTCAGGGTCTCTAGTGTGAAAATAAGACATCGTATTTGTTAGTACAACAACTAGTATTTTGACTGTAGTCAAAAATAATTGTACATTTAAAAACAACTCCAAGAGTATAACTGGATTGTTTGTAACACGAAGGACAAATGCTTGAGCTGATGGATACCCCATTTACCTTGATGTGATTATTATGCATCACATGCCTGTATCAAAACATCCCATGTAGCCCATAAATATACACCTACTATGTATCCACAAGAATTAAAAAAAAAAAAAGGGTCTGTAGTAGCAGGCCTGGCAGAGTTTGGGCTGATAGAGAAAATGGGGCAATTAAACCATGAGACCTCGATTTGGGAACTAAACGATTAGGCTTCTTGATTTGGGATAGACCTGGATGAAAAGGAGAAGTGAACTTCGGGTTTTAAGGCCGAGAACGGATGGTCAGTCCCGGGCGGCTTCAGCAAATCCCGCATTTAGGAATAAATTTCTTAACTACCGAACAGCCAGCCAAATCGGCCAGACCAGACTTCTGCCTTCAGGGTCTTCAGCGCCCACCGCCCGACCCCACCCCTCGGCAGACAGTGCGCGGCGGGCCTCTGGCCGGAGCGAAGAGGAACACGCAAGGCGGCGCAGCGGGTGGGGTCCGCGGAAGCCCCGCCCGCCCGGCCCCGCCCACCCCCGAGCTCGCCCGGCCCCGCCCCCTGCCCCGCCCCGTCACAAGGCCCCGCTGCGTCTTCCGAGCCGCAGGCGCAGGCCCAGCCGAGCGGGTGCGGGTGCGGGCGCACCGGCCATCACCGCGCGGCCGCGCAGCGGACACCGTGCGTACCGGCCTGCGGCGCCCCGCCACCGGTGAGTCCCCGGCCCAAGCCCAGGAGCGCCTCCGACCCGCTGCGCCGCGCGGCCGGCCGCCCCCGCCCCCGCCCCCACGCGGGTCCTGCGCATCCGAGCGTGGCCGCCTCGGGTCAGTCAGTTGGTCCGGCCGGGGCGCGCGGCAGCTCGCGGCAAGAGGTGGCGGCGGTGGTGGGGGCGGGGAGCCGCGGCGGCCTGGAGCCGGAGGGAGGGGGCGGCGCGCTGCGGCGACTGCTGGACCCGTGACCCTGTGCGCCCCCGGCCCGCGGAGGGCCCATCCGCTCTCGGTGCCAGTGCCACGGCCGCAGCCCCTACCCGCCTCGCCCCACGCCCGCTTTGTTCCCCGCACGCCCCATGGTCGCTTCCATCCCCCACACACCCCCGCACCCCGCTGTTCCCGGCGTACCCCACTGGCAGGCACCGGCAGCCGATCCAGGCCCGATCCCCCCACCCCGGAGCCAGGGGCCGTTGGGCCCTGTTGTTGGGTTCGGGGGGGTGGGGGGGCTCGGGCCTTTGTTGGTCACAGATGGCCCGGGGATTTCCTGGGATAGAAATAGCCGCCGGCTCCGGCCCCTTAAAGCTGCTTAAGGGGCGGGATGCGGAGGGGAGGGTCCGGGCACACCCCACACGTCCCCGACCGAGACCCCAGCCTCCGCGCTGAGCTCCCACCCGGGAGACGCCGGCAGCGGCGCAGGCCTCCGATTGCTTGTGAGAAACGACCCAAGCCCCAAATCCCGAGGCTGGCGGTCGTCCCCTCGCCTGGCCCCTCCCCCACCCTAAAGGCGGCCTAGAGCCCTGGAAAGGCCCCACGGCGCCGCCGGTCCGGTCCCCACGCGCTTCTCCGGGCCGGGCTCCGGGGCTCCCCACAGCCCGGGGCAAAGGTCACGGTCTTCCCTTTCTTCCCCCTGGGTTCCCAGAAGCAGGTGGAGTTGCGCAGGGCTGGGTCCCGACACTGTCGTGCAAGCCAACTGTTCCACTGTTCCTTGTCTGTCTCCTCTAGGGGCGGACCGCGGAACCCGAGGCCATGTCCCATGAAAAGAGTTTTTTGGTGTCTGGGGACAACTATCCTCCCCCCAACCCTGCATATCCCGGGGGGCCCCAGCCACCCATGCCCCCCTATGCTCAGCCTCCCTACCCTGGGGCCCCTTACCCACAGCCCCCTTTCCAGCCCTCCCCCTACGGTCAGCCAGGGTACCCCCATGGCCCCAGCCCCTACCCCCAAGGGGGCTACCCACAGGGCCCGTACCCTCAAGGGGGCTACCCACAGGGCCCCTACCCACAAGAGGGCTACCCACAGGGCCCCTACCCCCAAGGGGGCTACCCCCAGGGGCCATATCCCCAGAGCCCCTTCCCCCCCAACCCCTACGGACAGCCACAGGTCTTCCCAGGACAAGACCCTGACTGTGAGTCTCAGGAAGGGAGGGGTGGGGTGGTGGGGAGGGCAGGGGGAGGTGCTTGTGAGTAGTACTGACCCAGCCTGTCTGCTCCTCAGCACCCCAGCATGGAAACTACCAGGAGGAGGGTCCCCCATCCTACTATGACAACCAGGACTTCCCTGCCACCAACTGGGATGACAAGAGCATCCGACAGGCCTTCATCCGCAAGGTGGGTGGGGGCATCTCGGAGGCGGTGGGGGGTGTGGCTCCCAGCGGATGACTGAGCGGCTCCTTCCCCAGGTGTTCCTAGTGCTGACCTTGCAGCTGTCGGTGACCCTGTCCACGGTGTCTGTGTTCACTTTTGTTGGGGAGGTGAAAGGCTTTGTCCGGGAGAACGTCTGGACCTACTATGTCTCCTATGCTGTCTTCTTCATCTCCCTCATCGTCCTCAGCTGTTGTGGGGACTTCCGGCGAAAGCACCCCTGGAACCTTGTTGCACTGGTAACCCCCAAACCTGAGCCTCTGGGCCTGGGTCCGGCCATGCAGTCCCACACACCCACTCTTCCGGGCCTGGTCACTGTGGTTCGCCTTGTGCTCATGAGGCAGGGGCGGGCGGGGGTGGCATGGGGGCACACACCCAAGGCCAGCCTGTGTCTCGCACCCGCAGTCGGTCCTGACCGCCAGCCTGTCGTACATGGTGGGGATGATCGCCAGTTTCTACAACACCGAGGCAGTCATCATGGCCGTGGGCATCACCACAGCCGTCTGCTTCACCGTCGTCATCTTCTCCATGCAGGTGAGGGGCCTCCCGTGGCCGGGCTGTGGCCGCAGGGGCTGAGCAGCTTTCCCAGGCCCAGCCCCATGGCCTGTTCCTCTCCCACCTGCAGACCCGCTACGACTTCACCTCATGCATGGGTGTGCTCCTGGTGAGCATGGTGGTGCTCTTCATCTTCGCCATCCTCTGCATCTTCATCCGGAACCGCATCTTGGAGATTGTGTACGCCTCACTGGGCGCTCTGCTCTTCACCTGCGTGAGTGAGGGGTGGCCTTGGCTGGGGGTGGGATGCTGGGCAGGCAGGCTTGTCCCTCAAGATCACTGTGCTGTCACCTCCAGTTCCTGGCAGTGGACACCCAGCTGCTGCTGGGGAACAAGCAGCTGTCCCTGAGCCCAGAAGAGTACGTGTTTGCTGCGCTGAACCTGTACACAGACATCATCAACATCTTCCTGTACATCCTCACCATTATTGGCCGCGCCAAGGAGTAGCCGAGCTCCAGCTCGCTGTGCCCGCTCAGGTGGCACGGCTGGCCTGGACCCTGCCCCTGGCACAGCAGTGCCAGCTCTACTTCCCCTCTCTCTTGTCCCCAGGCACAGCCTGGGGCAAAGGATGCCTCTCTCCAACCCTCCTGTATGTACACTGCAGATACTTCCGTTTGGACCCGCTGTGGCCACAGCATGGCCCCTTTAGTCCTCCCGCCCCCGCCAAGGGGCACCAAGGCCACGTTTCCGTGCCACCTCCTGTCCACTCATTGTTGCATGAGCCCTGTCTGCCAGCCCACCCCAGGGACTGGGGGCAGCACCAGGTCCCGGGGAGAGGGATTGAGCCAAGAGGTGAGGGTGCACGTCTTCCCTCCTGTCCCAGCTCCCCAGCCTGGCGTACAGCACCCCTCCCCTCCCCCCCCACCCTGGAGTGCTGCCCTCTGGGGACATGTGGAGTGGGGGTCTTATCCCTGTGCTGAGCCCTGAGGGCAGAGAGGATGGCATGTTTCAGGGGAGGGGGAAGCCTTCCTCTCAATTTGCTGTCAGTGAAATTCCAATAAATGGGATTTGCTCTCTG
This sequence comes from Symphalangus syndactylus, assembly GCF_028878055.3. Lineage (NCBI taxonomy): Eukaryota > Metazoa > Chordata > Mammalia > Primates > Hylobatidae > Symphalangus > Symphalangus syndactylus. Next base: position 142,812,861 of record NC_072429.2, read on the forward strand.
CCTTCCCCTGGTCACTCTTCTCCCTGCCACTTTCAACATGAAATTGGGAGGGGCTCCAGGCCCTCCCTGCTGATGGGGACACAGAACCAGAAGTGAATAGTGGAGGTTAATACAGTGCCAAGCCTCTGCCCACACGCAGCTACATCATAAGGTGTGTGTTGGGTTCCCAACTGATGGACAGAGACCCTGGGGTGCCCAGAGTGAGTTAAGCCTGTGCTGGGGTACCCCGATGGTAAGTGGCCTGGCTGTGTCTACCAGGTGCTCCCTGGAGATGGCACGGTGTAGCCCCCTCACTCTTCTGTCGCCTGGGCCAGTGGCACAGGTCATTGCCCTGCCCCAGGGCAGCCTGCCATACTCCTTGGGCCTCCCCAGCTCTATGCAGTCCATCTGTGTGGGCACCCTGATCTTCCGCCCGGGCCTGCCTCTCTCCAGCCTCCCCACGAGAAACGCAGGCTGGAGATCCCGTCCAAGAGCTGGACAGAGACTGAGGGCTCAGCCATTTGGGCCCCGTGACCTGCCCAGGCCTGGTCCTTTGGAGCCCTCAGCCCCAGCCTGTACTGCGTTTCCTGCCCTGTGACGCCTGCTCCTCCTGCAGGGGGTCCCTCCACTGCCTGGGACTTGGCTGGTCTCAGCCCTGCTGAGCTGTCACGCCCCGTGGCTCTGGGCCCAGAGGCAGCCTTGGACATTCCCACTGCGGCCTCGAGGCTTTCCATGCAGGATCTCTCAAGGCCCCTCCCCACTGCCCAGTCAATCCCCTTAGCACCTCTATGTACGAAGCCAGCGACACCCTGATGTCCGTGGGCACCGCAGTTGTGGGCTGCCCAGGGCCAAGCTCATCCTTCCTGAAACCTGCTCCTGCATTATCTCCAGGCCAGAGCAGGGCTGCCCCGCTTCCCTCTCCCTCCCAACTTCCCCTGCCTCACCTGGCCTCCTTGCCTGCCCGCCCTCCACCAGGACCCTAGCGATGTGTTTCTGAAACATCTATCACATCTGTTGCACTACCCGGCTGCCTAAAACCCTCGGTGGTGCCCTCAGGGCCCTGCCATCTGCCCACTGGTGGCTCCAGCTGCCCTCCTGTTGTCTTCTTGCCTCTCAGCCCAGGGCCCTGACCCTGCACAACCTGAGTCACAAGTGGGCTCCCTGCTGCAGTGCTGTCATTGTTCACAGACAGTCCGTCTGCCAGTGTGGGGACGCTGCCGTCCCAGCCACGAGGGCACCTCCTGGAGTCCACCTTGCCCTCTGCAGTGGCTAATCACATGCTGAGCAGTGAGTGGGCCACACGGCTCCCCCTTCCCCCACCTCCCCTTCCGGCCATTTCCTGAGCAGGTGCAGTTCCTCCTCCGGGTGCCTGCCTGTGCTCCAGCATGCTGAGGAGGAGAAAGAACCCGCCTAGCTCTAGACCCCAGACCCCTCAGGATTTTATATGAAAGAGGAGAATAAAGTATTTATGTGGCTAACAGGAACATCAGTGCGGGGGCAGGGGGCGGTCTTGGGAATAACTGCCAAGCGAAATGTGCCAGGACATTGTTTTCTTGAGGAGTTTGAGATGGACGCAAACTCTTGGCTGAGAGGGAGAGGCTTTAGTGAGGCTCCCTGGGGATGGCAAGCTCCAGAGGTGTGGGGCAGGGCCAGGGGGGCAGAGGATCCACAGCAAAGACCCCCCACTGCCAGAGAGAAGGCCAGGGCTGAACACAGGAGGGCTTGGGCCTATCCTGCAGGTGAAGGGCACTCAGGCAGGGGCCACAGCTGGGGTTGTGTTTAGGAAGATGAGTCTGGCAATAGACTGTGCAGGGGAAGTCATGGGGCTGTGAACAGGTGAAGTGGGCCACAAGGAAGCCATTGAGACATGCCAGAGAGGAGCTGGGAGCACAGATGCCTCCAGAAGCATCGGGAGGTGCCAATTAAGCCAGGCTGGGCGCAGTCGAAGGCCAGTGGGGTGTGTCTGGCAACTGAGAGGTCTGCTGTCTGCTTTGTCCCAGCCAGGGAGTGAAATGAGTCCAAGTACCTGGTGATGTGGCCGGGCAGAGGAATCGGTACGGGGTGCTCACGTGGAGTCATGAGGCTGAACGCACCTGTAGCAATTGTGAGGCCACCACACTGATTCTTCAGGTAGAAAGAAGACCAGTCGCTGACATCTGGGAGCTGATCTGGTCCTATCTTGTAGGCCTCAATGTTGCTAGGAGCTGGCCTGGTGCTTACAGATAGAGGCCTTGGTGTTGCTAGGAGCTGTGCTGGCACTCACAGATAGAGCCCTCAGTGTCTCCTGGTTAAAATTTCATAGAACATCAACATCAGACTACTCTGTGACCATGATGGATCAATACAAAAACAAGACCCCTCTGTAATCACGTCTGAACACAGAGAAGCTGTAAAAAGGGCAAGCAGTGCCCTGTCCCGGCCAGTCTGAGTGGCTGCTGCCTCCTCACAGCTGACAGCTCTAGCCTGGCTCTAGTCTTTCCTCCTTCCAAATACGACGCATTGAGATTCCCAATTGCAGAAGGACGCCTGCTTCCTGGCAGCACCAATCCAGAGCAAAGTCCCGCTTCCCTAAACCCTCCCCCAGATTACTCAAACCAAATCCTGTAAGAAGTCCTTTCCAGCACCCTCTTAACACGACGCCCCAGGGTGTGGATGCTCCCCCACGATGAGCAGCCACGGGCTTGTTCAAGCATGGGCGTGTCCCGGGGGTTTCATAAGGAGCGCTGACACAGGTCACTGACTATATGAAGGCCAAAAAGAGACCTAAATAAAAGAACTTATTTTTTAATCAAAAAACAAGTTGTATACATAAGCAAATATTAAACCCACACTTGATTTCAAGATTAAACAACACAGACATCTATGGAACAAAATGTCCAAGTCTCCACCCCATTCCCCACCCTGCAAAGCAACGCTGTCAATCAACGGTGCCTGCTGAAACCCTAACAGACAGTTGGGGCCAGCTCTGGACCCCAGCTCAGGTGAAACCAGCACGGGAACCCCATTCCACTGCCTCTGGCTAACCGGGGCCACTGTTCTGCAGCTCTGGATTGGAAGCACCTTCAGAACAGGGACTGTGCTCTGTGAGTTTTAACATCCAGCCTAGCACCTAGTCTAGGGCCTGGCACACCACAGGCGTCAAACGTGAAAGGAAGGAATGACCTTTTCACGGCACGATCAGCACGAATGCTCACTGCCCTCACCAGGCCCAGAGGACGCCGTACTCTGCTGGATCTTGTCTCAGTGTCAGCATCTGAGGAGTGCAGAGAGCAACATTAAAGCCCAGGGGATGCAGGAGACACATTTGGGGAAGCAGGTAGAAGAAGGAGAGGATGCATGGGAGAGTCGCATCGGGCTGAGGAGGCCAGTCGAGGCCGTAAGTAAAAAGCTCAAAAGTCTGAACTGTATTTTGTAGGCAGTGATCATCCTTGAGATGGTTTAAGTAGAGGCAGGAAGATCAGTGAAGACTATGGTGATGGTGCAGGCAGGGAGACCCGGACTTGGGGGCAGTGGGAGGGGGGAGGGGAGGGACTCCTGGGGGACCTGGTCCCAGCCCTGTAGGCTCTCAAGGTGGCCCCTCCTCTGCCAGGGCCCAGATGCTGCTTCCCAGGCAGCAGGATGGCTTGGCTCATGCTGGCACCAAGACACTCTACAAATGTCTCCCAAATGTCTACTTTGTCTAAGGCTTGTAGGACACACTGAAGACTTTTCAGAATGCCCAAAATGCAAATACCACCCCCAACTTCTCAACTCCCATCACTTCACTGCTGGATAATGCCTCTTCTCTCTGCGGGCCCTCGACCCTCTGGACCCGCTTCACTCTGTCATCCACATCTCTTGCCCTTTCACTGCAACTTCTAAACCCGAGGCTCTCGTGCAACCTCTTCCTCCCACTCTGGCCAGCTTTTCACTGGTATCCACAGCTTCCTGGGAGGACTCGAGTACCAAGCTCAAAATCTTCCTCTCTAACCCAAATGCTATCATGACCCTTGGCTATTTCTGGTTCTATCTTCTGAACACTCTCAACTTTATGCCCTTCTGTGAAGGCAAGGCCATGATCACCTCTATAGCAGCCCCTAATCTATTCTCAGCACCACAAAGGGATCTTTTTGATGAACAATCAAATAATGTAATTCCCCTGCTTAAACTCCTTCACTTCTCTGAAGTTCTCTTTGGAGAACCTCCAGCCAAGATGGTGGACTGAACTGAGTCCCAGGAGTTGGGACCTGAGATCCCAACTCCTACTCTTTTATTTCCCAGCAGTAACTGAAGCAACCAACTCCCACTCTTAACACACAAAATTTGCTATACAAAATTCTCTTTTTTTTTCCTTTTTTTTTGAGACAAGGTCTTACTCTGTCACCCAGACCGGGACACAGATCATGGGTCACTGCACCTCAACCTCCCAGGCTCAAGCAATCTTCCTACCTCAGTCCCCCAAGTAGCTGGGACTATATGTGCCCACCACCATGCCTGGCTATTTTTATTTTTATTTTTGTAGAAACAAGGTCTTGCTATATTGCCCAGGCTGCTCTCAAACTCCTGGGTTCAAATGATCCTCCCACCTTGGCCTCCCAAAGTGCTGGGATTACAGATATGAGCCACCGTGCCTAGCCAAGACAAAATATTCTGAAACACTTAAATATACGTAGCTGAGCAGGAATGTAATAAACAAATGTAAAGAGAGACCCCTCAACTGTGAGGAAAGAGTTGCGGCTGTGTGATTCACAGCAGTTGCACTCAGGAGACAGGGATTCTCATTCAGGACCCACCCAGTGAAGGATCACTGGCGAGACCCCAGGCTCTCAGCTAGAAACCTAGAGGGCTTGGCCCAGGGGCAGATGTGAACCAGACAGAGCTTTAGCAAAACTACAACCCAGACTCTGCTCAGCTCTTCCTCTAATGGTTGAAGGTAATCAGACAAGGCAAATGCTTTCTGGAAAAAGATATTATCCACGACCTCTGCAATTTTTTATAGACAACACCTGTCATTCAGTTAAAAATTACTAGGCATTTCAAAAGGAAGGACACTATGACTGAAAACCAAGAGGAAATATAAGACAACAGAAACAGACCTAGAGGTGACTCAAAGATTAAAGATAGCAAATAAGGACTTTAAATAAATATGATGGATGTTAAGAAAAATACACATGGAAATGGAGAAAAGTGGAAGAAAATGTGGAGAATTTCCCTAGACAATTGGATTTTATAAAAAGAATCAAGGGCTGGGTGTGGTAACTCACGCCTTGCCCGTAATCCCAACACTTTGGGAAGCACAGGCAGGCGAATCACTTGAGCCCAGGAGTTTGAGACCAGCTTGGGCGACATGGCAAAACCCCATCTCTACAAAAAATACAAAAATTAGCCAGGCATGGTTGTGTGTGCCTGTAGTCCCAGCTACTCAAGAGGCTAAGGCAGGAGGATCACCTGAGCTAGGGAGTTTGAGGCTGCAGTGAGTCATGATCACACCTCTGTACTCTAGCCTGGGTGACAGAGTGAGACCATATTTAAAAAAAAAAATCACATTGAGCTTTTCTTTAATTCTTTCTCCTTCCTTCCTTCCCTCCCTCCCTCCCTCCCTCCCTCCCTTCCTTCCTTCCTTCCTTCTTGTTCTTTCTGTCTTTCAAAAGGGTCTCTGTTGAACATGCTGGAGTACAATGGCACAGTCATGGCTCACTGCAGCCTCAACCTCTTGGACTTAAGATCCTTCCGCCTCAACCTCCCAAGTAGCTAGGACCACAGGCGCTCACTACCACACCTGGCTATTTTTTTTTCTTTTTGAGATGGGGGTCTCACTTTGTCATCCAGGCTGGAGTGCAGTGGCACAATCTCAGCTCACTGCAACCTCCACTTCCCAGGCACAAGTGGATCCTCCCACTTCAGCTTCCCAAGTAGATGGAACCACAGGCATGCACCACTACCTAATTTTTTGTATTTTTTGTAAAGATGGGGTTTCACCATGTTGCCCAGGCTGGTGTTGAACTGCTGAGCTCAAGTGGTCTGCCCACCTCAGCCTCCCAAAGTGTTGGGATTACAGGCATGAGCCACTACACTCAGCTTAATCTTTTTATTTTTATTTTTTGAGTAGATGGGGGTCTCACTATATTGCCCATGTTGGTCTTGAAGTCCTGGCCTCAAGCAATCCTCTTGCCTTGACCTCCCGAAGTGCTGGGATTATCGCATCCAGACTCAAATTGAGCTTCTTTTTTTTTTTTTTTAATTTTTATTTTTTATAGAGATGAGGTCTCCCAAAGTGCTGGGATTATAGGTGTGAGTCACTGCACTGGCTCAAATTGAGCTTCTTTAATAGAAAAATACAGTTAACTGAAACCAAAAATTCAAGAGACAGGTTTAAGCAAATTAGACAAGTCAGAAGTGAACTATTAGTGAACTGGAAGACAGGTCAATAGAAAATATCCTAAAACTCACAAAGAGAATAGAGAATGGCTAGAGAACAAAGTATAAGAGAATGTGGGGAGTAGGGTCACAAATACCCATAATTAGAGTCCCAGAAGGAGTAGAAAGAATGGGGAAGAAGTAATGTCTGAAAACATAACGCTTGAAATGTTTCCAAAACCGGTAAGACATCGACCCATAATCTACCAAGACTTGCATAAAAAGAAGGTTATGCTCATCTCATAAAACTTCCCAACTCATTTTACGAGCCCAGCATTGTGAGGTAAATTGTGCCCCCACCAAATTCATATGCTGAAGTCCTAATCCCCAGTACCTCAGAGTGTGACCTCATTTGGAAATCAGGTTGTTGAAGATGTAATTGGTTAAGATGAAGTCAACTGCAATGGGGTGGCTCCCTAATCCAACATAACTGATGCTCTTATAAAATGGGGAAATTTGACCACAGACACACACACACAGGGAAAATGCCATGTGGAGATTGGAGGTGTGTTGCCACAAGGCAAGGAACTACCAGAAGCAAGGAGAGAGGACTGGAAGAGATCCTTCCCTAGCACCTGAGGGAGCAAGGCCCTGCAGACACCTTGGTCTTAGACTTCTAGCCTCCAGAACTGTGAAGAACAAATATTGCTGTTTAAGCTATTCTGTTTGTGGACTTTACCAATGCTAATAAACGAATACACCTAGAACCCGGGAGGCGGAGCTTGCAGTGAGCCAAGATCACGCCACTGCACTCCAGCCTGGGCAACAGAACTAGACTCCATCTCAAAAACAAACAAACAAACAATAAACGAATACACCGAGTGTAACACTGATACCAAATTCTGACAAGCTCATTAAAAGGAAGGAAATTTACAAGCCAATATCTCCATAAACATATATGTAAAAAAGCAAAACATTAGCAAATCAGCCGGGCATGGTGGCTCACACCTATAATCCCAGGTGATTGTAATACCAGGTCAAGACAGGATTGCTTGAGCCCAGGAGTTCGAGACCAGCCTGGGCAACGTGGTGAGACCTCATCTCTACAAAAAATAAATTCTTTTTTTTTTTTTTTTTTTTTTTTTTGAGACGGAGTCTCGCTCTGTCGCCCAGGCTGGAGTGCAGTGGCGCGATCTTGGCTCACTGCAAGCTCCGCCTCCCAGATTCACGCCATTCTCCTGCCTCAGCCTCTTGAGTAGCTGGGACTACAGGCGCCTGCCACCACTCCTGGCTAATTTTTTTGTATTTTTAGTAGAGACGAGGTTTCACCGTGTTAGCCAGGATGGTCTCGATCTCCTGACCTCGTGATCCGCCCACCTCAGCCTCCCAAAGTGCTGGGATTACAGGCGTGAGCCATCGCGCCCGGCCTCTAGTTTTTATTTTTTAGACAGAGTCTCACTTTACTGCCCAGGCTGGAGTGCAGCGGCATGGTCATGGCTCAGGCAGCCTGGACCTTTGGAATCCAGCGACGCTCCTACCTCAGAGACCCTCAGCCTCTCAAGTACCTGCGATTACAGGCATGAGCCACAGTGTCTGGCCGAACCTTAGTTTTTAAAATATAAATTTAATTCAAACTACAGGCTGGGCGTGGTGGCTTATGCCTGTAATCCCAGCACTTTGGGAGGCGGAGGCAGGCGGATCACTTGAGGTCAGGAGTTCAAGACCAGCCTGGCCAACATGGTGAAACCCCGTCTGTACTAAAAATACAAAACTAGCCAGATGTGATGGCTCGCTCTTGTAATCCCAGCCACTCGGGAGGCTGAGGCAGGAGAATCACTTCAACCCGGGAGGTAGAGGTAGCAGTGAGCTGAGGTCACACCATTGTACACCAGCCTGGGCAACAAGAGCAAAACTCCATCTCGAGAAGAGAAGAGAAGAGAACAGAAGAGAAGAGAAGAGAAGAGAAGAGAAGAGAAGAGAAGAGAAGAGAAAAAAGAAAAGTCTGGGCACAGTGGCTCATGCCTGTAATTCCAACAGTTTGTCAGGAGGATTGCTTGAGCCTAGGAGTTGCAGACCAGCCTGGACAACACAGCAAGATCCCTCTCTAAATATATATACACAAGTGTGTGTGTGTGTGTGTGTGTGTGTGTGCGCCGATTCTCAGTGTTAATTTTGTTAGAGATAATAATGTCATTGTTATGTTAAATATCAAAGTTCTTACCCATGGAGATACATACTGAAATACTCATAAAACAATAAAGTGTCTGGGATTTGCTTTAAAATACTCTAGGGAAAAAAAGGCAAGAGGGAGATAAATGAAGCAAGATTGACAAAATGTTGATAATTGTACAATCTGGGTGATGAATACATGTGGGTCCATCAGGCTATTTTCTCTACTTTTCAATAGGTTTGAAATTTTCCATAATAAAAGATTTTAAATAGAGGCATCTTAATTTTAAAAGTAAATCTCATACCAATTGATCTTTATTCAATGTAAGTCCAATAAAAATCACAATAGGCCAGACACAGTGGTACATGCCTGCAGTATCAGCTACTCAGCAAGCTGAGGTAGGAGGATTGCTTCAGCCCAGGACTTTGAGAACAGCCTGGGCAACATAGTGAGACCCTATCTCCAAAAAAGAAAAAAATCCCAACAGAATTCAATAAGCTGATTCTAAAATTGACATAGAAGAGTAAAAGAACAGGAATACACAAATACTCAGGACTCTTCTTCTGAAGAAGATTCTGGATGGGGACTAGCCCTGATATCAGGACATATTATGAAACAACAACAATTAAAACAGTGTGGTATTAATGCAAGAATAGACCAAAAGAAAAAAAAAGGAATATAACAGAAAAGCTAACAATAGAACCACACCCATTTTAAAGATGAAACTGGGTAACTACTTCAAAATAAAAATCCACCATTGTTGGATGAAGAATACAAATCTCAAAAGCAAAACTTTACAACTTCTGTCTTGAGACACACAAAAGCACTAATTACAAAAACATTTAACACTATTTAAATTAAGAATTTCTGTTCATCAAAAGGTACCTTAAATAAAATTGAAAAATAAAAAAAATAAGGGAGGCCAAGGTAGGAGGATCACTTGAGTCTGGGAGTTTGAGACCTGCCTAGGGAATATAGCTAGACCCCATCTCAAAAATGAATTAATTAAATTGAGAAAACAAGTTAAAAACTGGGAGAGATATTCATAACACATGCCATAGACAATGGATTTCCATCAAAAATGTAAAAAGAATTCCTAAAAACCAATGCAGGACAATCGATTTTTAAAATAAATATGGAGACTTCCGGCCACAAAGGACTGAGACAGAACCAGGATTTACACGCACACTCCACTACAAACAACTAAAAAATGTTATGAAACAGCCGGGCACGGTGGCTCACGCCTTGTAATTCCAGCACTTTGGGAGGCCAAGGCGAGTGGATCACTTGAGGTCAGGAGTTTGAGATCAGCCTGGCCAATAAGGTGAAACTCTGTCTCTATTAAAAGTACAAAAATTAGCCAGGCGTGGTGGCGCATGCCTGTAATCCCAGCTACTTGGGAGGCTGAGGCACAAGGATCGCTTGAGCCTGGGAGGCGAAGGTTGCAGTGAGCCAAGATTGAGATTGCACCACTGCACTCCAGCCTGGGTGATGGAGCGAAACTCTGTCTCAAAAAAAAAAAAAAAAAAGTTATGAAGCAGTGATTTTCAGAAATTATACAAACATTTTATAAAACTGTCCTGTGATGCAACAGGCAGCACAGGACTGTGACCCGGAGATAGGAGCACTATGATCATCCTGGCTTTCTGCCTAGAGGCACATTTCAGGCCACGTGACAGAAAACAGTCCCAGGCAAAGCAGTGGCATCTCCCTGAGATAAAAATCAGGTTGGAGAAGCTGAAGAAGCTAAACATAGTTCCAGGACAGAGTTCTGGAAAGGAGGCAACTCTACATAAAAAGAGAGCAACAGAAATCTGCATAGGGGCTGGCGCAGTGGCTTACAGCTATAATCTCAGCACTTTGGGAGGCCAAGACAGGAGGATAGCTTGAGCCCAGGAGTTCAAGACCAGCCTGGGCAACATAGTAAGACCCCATCGCTAAAAAAAAAAAAAAAATTTTTTTTTTAAATTAGTCAGGTGTGGTGGCACATGCCTATAGTCCCAGCTACTCAGGAGGCTGAGGCAGGAAGATCATTTGTGCCTTGGAGGCCAAGGCTGCAGTAAGCCATGATTGCACCACTGCAATCCAGCTTGGGCAACAACAACAACAACAAAGGCCAGCGTGGTGGTTCATGCCTGTAATCCCAGCACTTTGGGAAGCCAAGGCAGGAGGATCGCTTGAGGCCAGGAGTTCAAGTTCAGCCTGAGCAATATAATGAGACCCTATCTCCACAAAAAATAAAAACAAAAAATTAGCTGGGTATGATGGCGCTTGCCTGTAGTCCTCAGGAGGCTGAGGCAGTAGGATCACTTGAGCCCAGGAGGTTGAGGCCCTGTCTCAGAAAAAAAAGGAAGAAATCTGCATGGTGTCCCCCTTAAGTCTTAAGAGACAGAAAGTAGAATGGTGGGGGCCAGGACTGCAGGGAGGGGAAAGCAGGAGTTATTGTTTAATGGGGACAGTTTTAGTTTTACAAAAATTAAATCATGACCAGGCATTCACTGGCCTCAGTGCCTACCAGATGTCCTCTGTCTGACCCTTAGGACAAACTGAGTGTAGGTGTTATTGTCCCCACGCCACAAGTGAAGTAGCCCCACCTGCCGGCACCTCACACTGCCAACTCCACACAGCAGATGGAAGACTGGGCTAGATTTAAACACCACTCCCCAGGCTAGGGCCTAAACCAAGCCCCTCTGTCTCCTTCCCTATGTTCACAGAGATTCCTGATGAAAATTCCTTTTTTGGAGTCTATGCTGATTCAGTTGAGCTGAGGGTTGGGGAGAGGACCAACTCACTCTCCACTCAGGAACAGACTATCTGAGAGACGGTGCCTCACAGGTCGGCGCTCAGCTGTGGGGTCCAGCAAGGATAGGACAGAGGCACCAAGTCAGACCCAGTGTCCCAGAGCAGGAACAAGGCACAGACTGGGAGCAGGGCAGGCTCCTGGGGTGAATGGAGTGGGCACAGTTGAAAAGCTACCAAGAGGCCAGGCACGGTGGCTCATGCCTGTAATCCCAAAACTTTGGGAGGCCGAGGCAGGCAGATCACTTGAGGTCAGGAGTTCGAGACCAGCCTGGCAAACACGGTGAAACCCCATCTCTTCTAAAAATACAAACATTAGCCAGGCATGGTGGCGGGCGCCTGTAATCCCAGCTACTCAGGAGGCTGAGGCACGAGAATCACTTGAGTCGGGGAGGCAGAGGTTGCAGCGAGCTGAGATCACACCACTGCACTGCAGCCTGGGTGACAGGGCAAGACTCAGTCTCAAAAAAAAAAAGCTACCAAGAGAGGAGTAAGGAGAGCATCCAGGAGGGACCAGCATCCACCACGTCCGAGGTGAGCTGCTGAAAGTGGATAGAGATACAGGAAGTGAGAGGAGAAAGCAAGGAGGCCTGGAATTTACCCTGAGGCCTCAGAGCAAGGGAAGCAGACAGGCCCAGGCAGAGCACGTGTATTTGCTCCACAAACATTTACCAAGCGCCTACAGAAGTGCTGGTAGTGGACTTGAGCCACCTAACAGAGGCTACTATCCTGCAGCCCCAGGGCTTGCCAATCATAATCATATGAACTGGTTGTTAAAAATCAGGACAGTTCTTTGAATGAGGGTAGCTCCTCCCACTCCCTAGAAACCCTCGTAGCCTTTCCATGTCACTGAATGTAAAATCCAAAACCTCATCTCAGCCTACAGACTCCATCCCATGCTTCTCTGGCCTGGCCGTCCCCTCCCCACAGTGGCTGATTCCCCTCCATCTCATTGGTCTCCTTGATGGTCTTCAAAAACACACCAAGCCTGCTACCCACCCCAGGGCCTCTGCACTGGCTGTCCCCTCCGCCTGGAAGGCTTTGCCCCTTCGCATTCCCTGCTTTCTTTCAGGTGTGCTCCCAAGCAGCACCTTGTCAAGGAGGCCTCCCAACCACTCCGTACCAGACAGCCCCCTCCGCTCTTGCCCCTGCCCCCTCCTCCACCTTCCGCACGGAGCACAGGCCACCACATTGACCATCTTCCAAGTACCCACTGTCTTCCAGAATGTCAGCTCCAGAGCCTTTGCTGTTCTCCCCGCACTGGTAAAAGATGGTGCTCAACACTGACTGAAGAGTGGGGACCCTCATTCAGGCCTGTCAGATCCTGGGGCCCCCCTAACCCCAGTGCTCCCCAGTCCTCTGATCAACTTCCAGCCTGGCTGCCTTGGGCATTTCCTGGCAATATAAACAGAGCCAGAGAGGCCGGGCGCGGTGGCTCATGCTTGTAATCCCAGCACTTTGGGAGGCCGAGGCGGGCGGATCACGAGGTCAGGAGATCGAGACCACGGTGAAACCCCGTCTCTACTAAAAATACAAAAAAATTAGCCTGGCGTGGTGGCGGGCGCCTGTAGTCCCAGCTACTCAGAGAGGCTGAGGCAGGAGAATGCCGTGAACCCGGGAGGCGGAGCTTGCAGCGAGCCGAGATTGTGCCACTGCACTCCAGCCTGGGCGACAGAGCGAGACTCCGTCTCAAAAAATAAAAATAAATAAATAAATAAACAGAGCCAGAGAGAGAGCAACGGCTCCCACATGTCTGGCTGTTCCCCACTGTGTCCTGCAGGACCTGCGATGTGCCTGGCACCTAGCAGGTTTTCAAGATCTATGGGTTGAAGAGAAAGTGTGTTAAGCTTTACTCTGCCAGCCAGTGCCTTCTCTGTCTTCCACGCAACACCGCATCTCACACTCACAATGACAGCAGGAGGAGGGAAGGTATCCCCACTTGACGGATGAAGAAACAGAGGCACAGAGAGGTTGGGGGCCTGCCCCAGGCCTATAGTGAGAAAGCTGGGAAGTGGTGCTTCTAGTTCCCCTGTGCTATAGCTGAAGGGTGGGCACCAGTCTGATGAGGACTGATGAAGACTTTGGGGTCCCTGAGGGGCAACACACAAGCAAAGGTCTGAAGGAAAAGTAGGAATTAACCAAAGTTTGGGGTCGGGGGTAACATGGTCTGAAGTTGGGGCTCTGGAGTCTGCTATGGACTAAATGTTTGTGTCCCCCTCAAAATGCATGTGTTAAAATCCTAATCCCCAATATAACGGCATTAGGAGATGATTAGGTCATGAGGGTGGAGCCTTATAGAAAGATCACTGAGAGCTTGCTTCTTCTCTCTCTCCACTCCACCATGTGAGGATATGAGAATGCAGACATCTGCGCACCAGGAAAGGGTCCTCACGAGACACTAGGTCTGCAGGCACCTTGACCTTAGACTTCCCAGCCTCTAGAACCATGAAAAATCAACATTTATTGTTTAAGCTGCCAAGTCCATGGTCATTTCCGGAGTCTGAGGGGCTGGAAGCCCAACCACACACCTCCAGCAGGCCTTGGTGTCCACCTGCTCTCCATTCCACCCTTCCTGGTCTTCGACTCCCAGCCTGAATGCTGCCCCCCTGCTCTGCCCCACCAAACATTGTTTGCTGCCCTCCAAACAATGCTGTGTAAACAGCAGAAAGGAACCAACAACACAGAGAAGTTAGCAAGGCTCCAAAGCCTGACAAAGCCCTCCTGGTCTCTGTCCCTGGCTTTTAGTCCCTGAGCCTTTTATGAAGGGTACCTGGATGACCCCTGGGGTTGATGACCAAGTTCATATTACCAAAAGTCTCTACTTCTAGCAAGACCTCAGGAGCCTTTCCTCTGAGGCCACTCTTCCCAGCTCCTGGCTGGCAGGGCCCCGGGTAGACAAGCGGATATCCCTCCTCTTGTGGTGACTGTCTGCCTCCCCAGGGCCCTCCAGACTAATCAAAGGGATATTGGTTTCCTCAGAAACCAGGGGCATGTCCTCAGACACTCAGAAGCCAGTTATTATCTTGTCTGTTTCAACTGCTGGTATACAGCAGCTTCTCCAGCTTCATGGTGCAATTCCTTTAGAAAAAAGGAAAAGGTTGAATAAAAATGCATTCCTGTATTTACTGAGCACCTACCATGTGCCGGGGCCTGTGCTGAGCTCAGGGATGCAGAGCAGAGTTTGCTGTGGCCCTTGTCCTCTCCTGAGATATCACTCTAAGCCCTTCCTCTGGGCAGAGCCTAGCTCCAATGGGGTGTCCGAAAGACACACCCCCCACTCTTGGCAGCTGTGCAGAGAAGCAAAAGAGGTGAGGCTAGAGGCGAGAAGAGCAAGTGCAAGACTAGGCTGCCTGCACCAAGCCCTGACCTTGACAGCTGGGAAAATGTTGAAAGACCCAGGGCCCATAGGAGAGCCCAGGTACTTGACATGGCCATGCCTCAGTGGCCCCGCCTGCTGGATGGGGTACTACCTGCCTCAGGGGCTTGTTAGGACTGTCACAACAGTGCCTGGTATACAATAAGCGCTCAATAATGTCGGCCATGGCCCTTTCATCATCTGAAGTGTAGGAGAGCAATGAAGAGGAGTCACTGCCAACTTCCCGGAGGGCACTGGAAGTCAAATGCCAGCTGAATCTGTGGGAGCACAGACTGGACAACTCCCTCCCAGCAGCTCCTCGTCAGCAACAGGCAGACCTGGAGGTTCAAAAGGGCCACAACAGGCAGGATTGAAATGTTCGCATGGCCAGTACTGCTAGGACATGTAGCTGATGGCTGCTTCCCAGGAGGTGCCTCTCAGTGCACCCAGCATGGAGGCAACACGTTGGGGCCTGTCAGGTGGATGGAACAGAGGGCTCCCGGCTGCAGGCCCCCGTTCTTCGGCAACTTTATGCCTTGAAAAGACGGCTTCAGAAGGAAACTTGTTAAAAAGATCCCTGAAGGCTTTGCCAAGCTGAAATGCTGAGCGGAATCAAATGAGGCAAATTTGAATGGGGACAAATTGTGCAAAAGCCAGTGACCCAAGACGGGAAGGAGGAGATCTGACTCAGCAAAAGCAAGTGGGACAACACTGGAGGTTTGTTCACAGTGAGCCCCTAATGGGCCAGGAGGAACGCAAACCCTGAGTGCACCCCAGGAGGTTCCTGTCACTCCTGCGGGCCCAGCCTCCCTGCAGCCAAGAACCGGGACTGTTCCCAAGTGACACTGTCCAAGAGCTCAGAAGGGCAGGACTGAGAGCAGCATAGAGAGGCCCAGTGTCTCTCACTCCCCAGACTCTAGCCCCCAGACATATCATCCAAATGGATGTGGATACATTTTTGGATGAATCTCACTCCCAAACTTGTGGTGTTCTTTATACCAAGCTCAAACCCAATAGACTTGGATACCAAAGGACACTTTGTATATACAACATAACAAAAAGAAAAAGAAAATGCGAATGAAGAGGAAACAAAAGTAGGGGGAGGAGAGGTAGCCTGGCGGAGGCTAATTCAAAGAAAGGAACAGGAGGCTGCAGCTTAACATTCTGGGGGACCCTGGGGGTGTTTTGAGGGCCTCTACTGTGCACTGTGACTCTAAGGAGGGGCTGGAAGCAGCAGAGGCATGGTGGGCCACAGTCTTCCCTTGCACCAGGCTACAAGAGGAGGAAGAGAACAGTGAAGGAGGAACCTGCCTGCAGCTCTGCCGGCACTTCTCCATACAAGCAAACCTCTGAGAAGGACTGTGTGTGCCCTATCTCCACCTTACCCTCCCACTCACTTCTCAGACTTGTGAATCTGGACTTGGCCAAACCACTTCACCCAAACAGCCCTTGATACATCACCAATGACTTCCAAGTCCCTAAAGCTGACACACATTTTTTCGGTCTTCGTCTCATCTGACCTCTCAGCCTCACTAGACACCACTGCTGCTTCACATAACCGTGAAATATCCTCTGCCTGTGGCCTCCCAGCTCAGCCTTCTCCGGTTTTCCTGTCGCTGTGGGCACTTCTGCTCTATGTCCTCTGCAGCTTTGTCCTGGCTCTACTAGGCACAGTGGGCTGAAGGCTTATTCTCTCTCATTCATTCCCAATTCCTGGGCAACCTCATCTGCTCATACGGATGCAGTTGCCATCTAGGAGTTGATACCTCTAACGTGTATCTTTCCAGCCCACATAGTAGGTTCTCATCTAGGACCTGGAGCAGTACCCCCTGCCTCTTGGCTCATCTTCTTAACATCCTGATCTCAGCAGCACATCCAAACCTGACTCCAAATATTCGCTCCAAACTTGGTTTTCCTTCCAATTGGGTTGGTATGACCAGAGGCTCCACCACCCACGCCAGAAACTGCAAGGCCATCCTGCCGTCATTCTCGCCTTCATCCTCACATCCAAGCCAACTCCAAGACCAGCCCATCCAGTACCACCAAACATTTCTCAGCTCTGGCCACTCTCTCCACCTCCATGGCACCACCTGTGAACCAGCCACCCTCATTGCTTGCTTGGATGACTGCAGTGGCCTCCTTACTGTGTGTCACTCAGTAGTTTCTTCCCTTTAATCTGTTCCCACATGCCCTTCCCTAAAGATCAATCAAGATCACAGCCACAGGCCCTGTCCCAGCTGGGCCCTCCATCCCTCCCCAGCACATACATCCACCCCGCTCATTCTCTGCTCCACCACACTTTTGGTTTCTTTGGTGAAGCACACTCCCCGACTGGATCTGGTCCACTTGCTGTACCCTCTCCCAGCACCAGTGCCTCTCCCAGGCAGCATTTATCACAGGGTAAACTCAGCATTTATATATGATCATTCAATTCATGGCCACTCCCCACTAGCTGGTAAAGTCAATAAGGTGGGGACAATGCCTGCTATGACTAGCATTGAACCCCCAATTCCTAACACAACGCCTGCCACAGTTGGTGGCCAACATATGTTTTCAGACGAAAGAACACTGGCATATACAAAGGGAAGCAGAGATGGTGCATCAACCCGAGTCCTTTTATGTTAGGAGGTTTATTTTAAGGGCTTGGTCACAGAATTGTGGAGGCTGGCAGGTCCAAAATCTGCAAGGCAGGCTGGAAACTCAGGCGGGATTTCTGTGCCACAATCTTCAGGCAGAATTCCTTATTTTCCAGAAAACTTCAGGTTTTTTTCACTCTTAAGTTCTTCTGCCAGGCACAGTAGCTCACACCTGTAATCTCAAGCACTTTGGGAGGCTGAGGCAGGAGGATTGCTTGAGCCCAAGAGTTTGAGGCCTGCCTGGGCAATGTGGTAAGACCCCATGTCTACAAAAAAAATGTTTTTAATAAAAATTAGCCGAGTGTGGTGGCACACACTTGTAGTCTCAGCTACTTGGGAGGCTGAGGCAGCAGGATTGCTTGAGCATGGGAGGTCGAGGCTGCAGTGAGCTATGATGGTGACACTGCATTGCAGCCTGGGCAACAGACTGAGACCTTGCCTCAAAAAAGTAAATAAATAAATAAACAAATTTAAAAATTAAAAAAATAAATTTTTAAAAAGTTATTCAACTGAACGGATGAGATCCACCCAAATAACTGAAGGTAATCTCCTTTAAAGTCAACATCTTGTAGCTATTAATCACGTCTATTAGACGTGATTAATAGCTACAAGTATATAATTGCTTCACAGCAATATCTAGGCTAGATTTTGACCAAACACCTGGACACTATAGCCTCAAAAAATTGACACATAAAATGTAACCATCGGCCAGGCGTGGTGGCTCACGCTTGTAATCCCAGCACTTTGGGAGGCCGAGGCAGGCGGATCACGAGGTCAGGAGATCGAGACCACGGTGAAACCCCGTCTCTACTAAAAATACAAAAAATTAGCCGGGCGTGGTGGTGGGCGCCTGTAGTCCCAGCTACTCAGAGAGGCTGAGGCAGGAGAATGGCGTGAACCCAGGAGGCGGAGCTTGCAGTGAGCCGAGATTGCGCCACTGCACTCCAGCCTGGGTGACAGAGCGAGACTCCGTCTCAAAAAAAAAAAAAAAAAAAAAAAAAAAAAAATGTAACCATCACAGACTGCATCAACCCAAGAGGCCAACAGTGAAATAAGACCATGATAAGCTAATTTTCACATGTTGAAGGAAAGCCCAACAGAGACACTCTATAAAGTTAGAGGGGTGACTGAAGAGACCTCAACTCTGGTTCTTGGGGGCTCTGGTCCCTGGGGCCAGAGTGACTGAGCCAGGATTGTAGTCTGAAGCATTACAGGAGGGGTGGGGGTAGGCCCCCCATTGTGAGGTCCAGGTAGAATGCTCAACTCAGACCGATCCCAGCCCTGGCTGACCTTCTTCCCCTTCCTCATTCCCACATTCTACCAGGAGTCTGTCCTCTGGCCTGTACCTGGACTTCGCTATCCTCTCCCTGTCCCAAAAAGAGGTTTGAGGGAGAGCAGCCACAGAGCCAATGGAGGCCACGAGGACACGGCCTCACTCAGTACTCAAGGTCAGTACCATAGAGTTATCTGTAGACAGCTCTAAGAGAAGGGTAGAATCATGAGGACTGAGTCCTGAGTTCTTAGAACCAAGTGAGGGATGCAGTCTTTGGTTCCTGAAGGACTAAAGTCAGGAAAATTCAAGGAGCTGGGGAATAGAGATCCAAGTGCGGAGAAGGCAGCAATGGGAGATTTGGAATAGGGAACGCTGAGTCACCAGAAATGGAAACTCCAAGTTATAGAGAAGCTCCTGGACCAGCGGAAGATAGAGACTCTGAGCACCTGGGTCAGAAGAAATCATGGGCGAGTGTCCAGGCCTTCAAGACACAGCAACCAGGAGAAGGCTGAGAGGCCAAACCCAGGCGTGTTCAAGATCACCAAGAAGGGGCATCCTGGCCAGGAAGGTGGAGTGGTGGGTTTTCATTCAACAAATATTTACTGTTTACCTACAAACATTGTGCCAAGACTTTGTTGGACACTGGGGTTTCCAGGAACGTGTTACAATCCCTGACCTCACTGTAAAGCCAGTGGACAGTGTTAAGGAGCTAGCACAGAACTGGAACCAGGGGAAGTGCTATGATGCAGGACACATCTGCTGGGGAAACCCAGCGGGCAGCAATTAACTTGCGGTCGGGGAGAGGAAGCTTCACAAAAGAGGCACCATGAGGGTGAAGTTGGCCAGACAGAGAAAGGGTCAGGACATTCCAGGCCGAGGCAAGGCCTGTGTACAGGCCTGGTGGCACGGAGAGCTGAGTGTGTTAGAGCAGAGAGAGCAAGGAGGAGAGCACAGCCTCTGACCTCACAATACCCAGGGCCTGCTGGGCCAGCCTTGCAGACTCTGCACCCTCCTTCAGCCCGGGGAAGGCCTGGGGCCCTGGGCAGCCTCCAGGTGCAGTGCCCTCCCGTGGGCCGCACCCTTCCCACTGCCCCAGGGCATGTCTCTACTCACCAATTATGAGGGGCTTCGGCATCAGATAGAGAGGCTGATGCGGGAAAATGGGGAACTGAAGAAGCTGGTGCGGCTCATTCGGGAGAATCACGAGCTCAAGTCAGCAATCAAGACTCAGGCAGGCGGGCTCGGCATCAGCGGGTTCATGAGTGGGCTTGGTGAGGCAACAGCAGGTCTTCCCTCACGCCAGAATAATGGTAAGAGGCCTCGGTCCCAAGAGAGTGGGGAGGGAAGTGGGGACTGCACCAGAGAGGAGAGACTCAGTGTGCTGAGGTCTCAGGAGGTCATGGAGGGAGTGCCCTTCTTGCCCTCTCTGCTCTAACACACTCAGCTCACCCGACAATGTGCTTCCTGTCCTGGAAGAGACTGCATTCCCTCCTGTCCAGGGTGGACCTCTCCACAGGTGCTCAGCCCACCCCTGCAGTGACCTGCCTCCATCACAGGCCCTGTACCTTGCCCTCCTTACCTGGCCCTCTCCTCTGTCCACCATCAGGTATGAAATCTTCCTCCTTCCCTGAAAGGACACCTCTGCTCTTTCTGGTCTCTGCCTATTTAAGCCTCTACAGCTTGGGAACGAACCCTGACACCACTGCTCTAGAACGGTCACAAGTAGCTTCCTAGGTGCTGCATCCTTCTCCACCTCTGCATGGCATCTGAGATCGATTGCCCTCCTCCATGACCCTCTTTCTGAGTTCCCAAACCATCTTGTCCATCCCCCTGGCTCATCTTAATTGAGGCTGCTCCCAGGCTCTGGGTCCAGGCCCTATCCCTCCACCCTCAGCCAGCCTACCCACAGCACAGCTTCAACACTCCACTAGAAGTCAAGATCCCCTCCAGATCCTGCAGGCTCAATGAGTCACTGGAACTTAGCTCACTCCAAACTAGACATGTTTCTGACTGATAACTTGGGTCTTTCCAGCAGCTAAAGCCCTACAGGCTTGTGCTCACTCCCCTCCTGTCTTAATTCCCTGCTCCCTACCCACTGAGTTCCCTGCCATACAACCTGAAATGTGGCATAGGGCTGGTCTTCAGTTCCCCCTTACTGATCATGAGCACACAGACACCTCTAGGTTTAAATGTTATACCTCCAATGACACAGAGACAACAGACAGGGTAAAAAAAAAATACACATGGGGCCAGGTGCGGTGGCTCACACCTATAATCCCAGCACTTTGGGAAGCTGAGGCAAGCAGATGACCTGAGGTCAGGAGTTTGGGACCAACCTGGCCAACATGGCGAAACCCTGTCTCTACTAAAAACACAAAAATCTTCTGGATGTGGTGGTTCATGCCTATAATCCCAGCTACTCGGGAGGCTGAGGCAGGAGAATCACTTGAACCTGAGAGGTGGAGTTTGCAGTGAGCCAAGATCACACCACTGCACTCCAGCCTGGTTGACAGAGCGAGACTCCATCTCAAAAACTAATAATAGGCTGAGTGCAGTGGCTCAGCCCATAATCCCAGCACTTTGGGAGGCCAAGGTGGGTGGATTACCTGAGGTCAGGAATTTGAGACCAGCCTGGCCAACATAGTGAAACTCCATCTCTACTAAAAATACAAAAAGTTAGCCGGGCGTGGTGGCACATGCCTGTGGTCCCAGCTACTCGGGAGGCTGAGACAGGAGAATCCCTTGAACTGGGAGGCAGAGGTTGCAGTGAGCCAAGGTTGC
This sequence comes from Symphalangus syndactylus, assembly GCF_028878055.3. Classification (NCBI taxonomy): domain Eukaryota; kingdom Metazoa; phylum Chordata; class Mammalia; order Primates; family Hylobatidae; genus Symphalangus; species Symphalangus syndactylus. The sequence goes on from NC_072429.2 coordinate 142,834,190, forward strand.
GCCACTGCACTACAGCCTGGGCAAAAAGAGCAAAATTTTGAAAGAAAGAAAGAAGAAAGAAAGAGAGAGAGAGAAAGGAAGGAAGGAAGGAAGGAAGGAAGGAAGGAAGGAAGGAAGGAAGGAAGGAAAGAAAGAAAGAAAGAAAGAAAGAAAGAAAGAAAGAAAGAAAGAAAAATAAATCTTCCTGTTTAAGAAGCTAGACTCTGTTTTCGTGCTCCCAGGCAAACCAAGCAAGCCCTCTCCTCCCACCTTTCATTCTTTTTTTTTTTTTTTTTTTTTTTTTGAGACGGAGTCTTGCTCTGTCACCCAGGCTGGAGTGCAGTGGCGCAATCTCGGCTCACTGCAAGCTCTGCCTCCCGGGTTCACGCCATTACGCCATTCTCCTGCCTCAGCCTCTCCGAGTAGCTGGGACTACAGGCGCCTGCCACCACGCCCAGCTAATTTTTGGGAGGCCGAGGCGGGCGGATCACGAGCTCAGGAGATCGAGACCACGGTGAAACCCCGTTTCTACTAAAAATACAAAAAAATTAGCCACCTTTCATTCTTAAGGGAATCCTTGGACCACTTACTTCAGATCTTCCAACTCCCAAAAGGTCAAGCTTTGAGGGTTAGGAAAGACTTCCTGGAGGAAGCCAACTGGTTGTGAAGGGGAAAGGACCATGCCACAAGTAGAAGTGACTCATACAAATGTCTGGCCCTAGGGATTGCAGGAATGAGAAACAGATGTGCAATTAAAGCCCCGACCCGTGTGTGTGTGTGTGTGTCTAATGTGGGTGTATGTGTGAATGTGATATGAGAGTATGTGTGGTACACACTTATGCACCGCACATACTCTGTAGTGTGAGTATGGAGTGTGTGGTGTGGGTGTGTGCATGAGTGTGTATGAATGTGTGTAGGAAAATGTGCATGATGTTGACTCTGGGCATACTGCCTAGGAGTTAGCCTTGCTCTCAAGGAGCAGTGCTGTAAAAAGAAAATTAAATGTAATTTTTAAATATTTAAAAATTTTTAAAAATAAAACATATATAAAAAAAAAAAGAAAAGAAAAAGAAAATGTGGGCCGGGCGCAGTGGCTCACGCCTGTAATCCCGGCACTTTGGGAGGCTAAGGTGGGCGGATCACCTGAGGTCAGGAGTTCAAGACCAGCCTGGCCAACATGGTGAAACCCCATCTCTACTAAAAATACAAAAATCAGCCGGGTGTGGTGGCAGGCGCCTGTAATCCCAGCTACTCGGGAGGCTGAGGCAGGAGAATGGCTTGAGCCCACAAGTCAGAGGTTGCAGTGAGCCAAGATCACGCCCTGCCCTCCAGCCTGGGCAACTGAGTGAGACTCTGTCTCAAAAAAGAAAAGAAAAAAGAAAAAATAGGCTGGGTGTGGTGGCTCACACCTGTAATCCCAGCACTTTGGGAGGCCGAGGTGGGGGGATCATGAGGTCAGAAGATTGAGACCATCCTAGCTAACACAGTGAAACTCCGTCTCTACTAAAAATACAAAAAATTAGCCAGGCGTGGTGGGGGCACCTGTAGCCCCAGCTACTTGGGAGGCTGAGGCAGGAGAATGGCGTGAACCCAGGAGACGGAGCTTGCAGTGAGCAGAGATCGAGCCACTGCACTCCAGCCTGAGCTGGAGATTTTTGAGACTGTCTCAAAAAAAAAAGAAAAAAAGAAAGAAAGAAAAGAAATTAGCTGGGCATGGTGGCAGGTGCCTGTAATCCCAGCTACTTGGGAAGCTGAGGCAGGAGAATCGCTTGAACTTGGGAGGCAGAGGTTGCAGTGAGCCTAGATTACGCCATTGCACTCCAGTCTGCGCAACAAGAGCAAGACTTCATCTCAAAAAAAAGTGCACGTGTATGTGAGAGGATATGGTGTGTCTGCTTTGACAGTGTGTGATTTGTGAGTGAATGTGTGCATATGGCTCTGTGTGAGTTGCTGTGTGTGTGTGTGAATGTATGTAAGAATGTATGTGGTATGTATGTGTTATGTGGGTGTTTGAATGTATTTTAATGTATGTCTGATTGTGTGAGTGTATATGGTGTGTGTGTGGTGTGTTCATGTGTGACAGAGGCCAAGGAGAGGTGAAAAATGCAGCTAGAGGGGTCAGATCACCAAGGACTGCAAATGACATGCTGAGGAGCTTGGACTTGCTCCTAAAGGCACGAAGAAGACATTGATTTTTTTTCTTTTTCTTTTTTTTTTTTGAGACAGAATTTTGAAGTTTCACTCTTGTTGCCCAGGCTGGAGTGCAATGGTGCGATCTCGGCTCACCGCAACTTCCGCCTCCCAAGTTCAAGTGATTATCCTGCCTGAGCCTCCCGAGTAGCTGGGACTACAGGCATGCACCACCACGCCCGGCTAATTTTGTATTTTTTTAGTAGAGACGAGGTTTCTCCATGTTGGTCTCATGTCGGCCTCAAACTCCCGACTTCAGGTGATCCGCCCACCTTGGCTTCCCAAAGTGCTGGGAATACAGGCATGAGCCACCACGCCCACCTGACACTGGTGGTTTCTAACAAAGAATAATCATGTTTGTGCTTCAGAAACGTTATCCCAGATGCTATGGGGAAAATGGATTGGAGGGAGAGTAGGCTGAGACAGGGAGATGGATTAGACTGAGGCTGTTACAGTCATCCAGGTGGGAGATGACAGCATGAGCTACAGGTAGAGAGAAATCCATTCACGTTATTTAATAAGAAAACAGAAACCCTAACTGCGTGGATGTGAGGGATGACAAAGAGAGCATCCAGAATGTATCTGTTGTCCCAGCCAAGGCAGATCTCTATAGTTGCCTCGGAGAATCTTTCTCTGGCCACTTCCTCAACCTGCCTGTTCTCTTGGCCATCCCTTGTGACTGGCCTCCTTCATAAAGTTGGGTTTTCATTCTTGATTTGCCCTCATGAACTCGGGCCTTCAATTCCTCTTTCTGGGCCGACCCTTCTCCCTTATGCTGTGTGCACAGCCCTACCTCTGAAATCCCCCTGGTCCAGAGATCTGGCCCAACCCCATTTAGGAGGAACACAGGAGGAAACAGCTTGGGAGGTATGAGCAGGGCTTGGTCTGGTGGGCTGTGGGTGTTTATAAGCATGTGCACCAGACTCCTCTCAGTGCAGGACAGACCTCAGACGGGAAGAGAAGGGGTGCAGAAGGGCAGGGCCAGGGGACCAGCTCTCTCCAATCTACCACATCCTGGCACAAAACTCCAGAGAGTACAAGAATTTCAAATTCAAATCTGACCTTCCAGGTTGTTACAAAGGTTTATTTGTCAGGGTAAGAAAATAGAAAGTAGTTTAACAGTTAGCCTGAGTGGTAACTTTTAACTACTCTGACACTTGGTAAATGGGCTTTCATTTATACTCTTGCCCATAGCCCTGCAAATGTTAGAGGTGAGCCTGGGAGAAGGCAAGGCAGTTTTGGAGGAAGAAAATGAGTTGTATTTTGGACAAAATTATTTTAAGATGTCCACACAACATCCATGTGGAGTGTCCAGAAGAAGTAGCACTATGAGCCTGAAGCTCGGAGAAGTCAGGTCTAGAGAGAGAAGATTTAAGAGTTCCTGATACTTCAAGCTGAGGTAGCGGGTGAGGCCATCTGGGAAGAGAGTGCACAGTAAGAGGCTGAAGGACAGATCCTGACTGAGGACAGGTAGAGGAGTTGGCAAAGGAGCATGCAGAGAGACAAGGGAAACTTCAAAAGCAGAATGTCACAAAAGCCAAGAGACAGCTTCGAAGGGGACAGTGTCAGCAAGGTAAAGGCTGCCAAGAGGTCAAGCAAGAAAAGTGCTAAAAATATCCATAGCATTTAGTGGACAATTCATGACACTGGCATTCATGACCTTGGTTAGAGTGATTTCAGCCATCACAGGTGGAATGGCCGACCAGGGTGAGGTGAAAAGTCAGTGAGAAAATGGAGATAAAAGGTGATGGAGATACTTAATTCAAGAAGTTTGGCCTTGGGATGAGGGGAGTGGACAGGGAGAGGGCAGTAGCTGGGAGGGCATGGGGTCCAGAGCTTCTTTTCAAGGCGGCAGAGACCTGAGTTTGTTTATATGTGGAAAGAAGAGGCCAGAAGAGACTGTTGGAAAACACGCAAGATAAAAGAGGTACATTATGGGGTGGGGGGGGGCCCTTGACTGAAGGAAGAGAGTCTCTTCCACTGTCCTGGAAGGGAAGGAGGAAGGAGAGCATGAGTGTGAATGTCAGGTGGTGGGAAGCTAAAGGAACTCCAGACCCGTGGCTTCAATTTTCTCTGTTCAAATGTTCTTCTCTGAGAGCAAGGATGGAGCGGGGAAGGTCTGAAATAGAGTAAAAATAGGGGGCTGGGCACGGTGGCTCACGTCTGTAGTCCCAACACTTTGGGAGGCCAAGCCAGGCAGATCACCTGAGGTCAGGAGTTCGAGACCATCCTGGCTAACATGGTGAAACCCCGTCTCTACCAAAAATACAAAAAAAAAAAAAAAAAAAAGCCGGGCATGGTGGCAGGCGCCTGTGGTCCCAGCTACTCAGGAGGCTGAGGCAGGAGAATGGCGTGAACCCGGGAGGCGGAGCTTGCAGTGAGCCAAGATTGCGCCACTGCATTCCAGCCTGGGCGACAAAGCGAGACTCCGTCTCAAAAAAAAAAAAAAAAAAAAAAAAAGGGAAGGGGAAGGAACTGAAAGGAGAACTTGGAGGGTCTGTCTGGATGTATAGTGGGCTGAATGGCACAACCATCTATGGGATTTGCAAAGGCAGCAGCCATCAATCTGCGTTCTCCAGCAGCATTTGGCAACCTGAGGGCAGGCATGGGGGAGGCAAGCAGGCAGTGCTGAGGATGGCTCAGCAAGAGTTCAGGCACAACAAAGCTGCTCCGGCTGAGAGGGCAGCCAAAACCAGGAGTGCTGTCAGATGGAGAGAAAATAAAGAGGCCAGTGGACTAGCGATCTGGAGAGGCTCAGAGACCAGGTGGCCAGGAGTGATCTCTGACCAAGACAGAAGGTATAACTGTGTGGTCAGAGTGGGTAATCTGAAGAGGAAGGAAATCAGAAAATGTTGGCCGTTGGCCGAATTAACTTCACCGGGACAAAACAGGCGCCACGAGCTTCAGACTTGGCCCAGTGCACAGGGCAGGTGGGAGGTGCAGCATTCAGACTGCAGGGCGTCCTGCTCCTGAGGGCTCAGGGGCTTGCAGGGAGATAGGGCTGTTGGAGTAGCTGGGGAGACAAGAAATGAGGGCCAAGATGGGAGCTCAAGACACTAAAACAGTAACGGCACTGAAAACTGGCTCTTGCCTCTACTGGTCAGACCTGGCTCCTCCACACAGAGGTCAGGTGACAGGTGGGACAGCCGTCAGCATGGGATAGGCAGTCAAGAAAGGAGGAGTGAGGGCCTGCTCTAGCCACCAGCATCCTCCTCATCCCAGCCCTCACCACCCCTCCCTCACCCGAGCCCATTCACCTACCTGAGGATCCTCTCCCCTCAGGGCCACCTTGTCCTGCGCTCCCACTGCCTCCCCCACGGGCTGCAGCAGGTTTCTTCCGGCAGGGGGCAGTCTTCCCTTAGGTCCGGAGGGCCTTCCAGCACTAACGCCCGCCCCCATGTCACAGTTTCCCTCACACGAGAACCTGTCTTGAATTCAGGACCTGCAAGCCCCACAGATGCGTCCGGCCCCTCAGGACCCGTCAATACCCCACAAGACTCTACCCCACAAGAAACACGTTCCCGCTCAAGATCTGTCCCTCCCTGGCCGGGCGCGGTGGCTCACGCCTGTAATCCCAGCACTTTGGGAGGCCGAGGCAGGCGGATCACGAGGTCAGGAGATCGACACCATCCTGGCTAACGCGGTGAAACCCCATCTCTACTAAAAATACAAAAAATTAGCCGGGCGTGGTGGCGGGCGCCTGTAGTCCCAGCTACTCGGGAGGCTGAGGCAGGAGAATGGCGTGAACCCGGGAGGCGGAGCTTGCAGTGAGCCGAGATTGCGCCACTGCACTCCAGCCTGGGCGACAGAGCAAGACTCCGTCTCAAAAAAAAAAAAAAAAAAAAAAAGATCTGTCCCTCCCTACTCAGGACACATCCCTCCCGTCTCAGGACCCTCCCCGCTCAGGACGCACTTCCCTCAGGACCATTTCCCCTCAGGACGCTGTTCCCTCAGGACACTCTTCCCTGAGGACCCTCTCCGCTGAAGAACCTCTCGCCTCAGGACCCTCTTCCCTTGGAATCTTCTCCCCTCAGGACCTTCCCCCTCAGGACCTTCCCCTTCAGGACTCTCTCCCCTCAGAACCCTTTCCCCTGACGACTACCTTCCCTCAGGACCCTCTTCCCTGATGACCCTCTCCCCTCAGTGCCCTCTCCCCTCAGAACGCTCTTCTCTCAGGACCACCTTCCCGCAGGACCCTCTTCCCTCAGGACTCTCTTCTTTGAGGAACCCCTCCCCTCAGGACCCTCTCCCCTCAGGACCCTCTTCCCTCAGGACCCTCTTCCCTCAGGACCCCCTCCCCTCAGGACCCTCTCCCCTCAGGACCCTCTTCCCTCAGGACCCTCTCCCCTCAGGACCCTCTTCCCTCAGGACCCCCTCCCCTCAGGACCCTCTTCCCTCAGGACCCTCTCCCCTCAGGACCCTCTTCCCTCAGGACCCTCTCCCCTCAGGAACCTCTCCCCTCAGGAGCTCCTCCCCTCAGGACCCCCTCCCCTCAGGACCCTCTTCCCTCAGGACCCTCTCCCCTCAGGACCCTCTCCCCTCAGGACCCTCTTCCCTCAGGACCCTCTTCCCTCAGGAGCTCCTCCCCTCAGGACCCTCTTCCCTCAGGACCCCCTCCCCTCAGGACCCTCTCCCCTCAGGACCCTCTTCCCTCAGGACTCTCTCCCCTCAGGACCCTCTCCCCTCAGGACCCTCTTCCCTCAGGACCCTCTTCCCTCAGGACCCTCTCCCCTCAGGACCCTCTTCCCTCAGGACCCCCTCCCCTCAGGACCCTCTCCCCTCAGGACCCTCTTCCCTCAGGATCCTCTCCCCTCAGGACCCTCTCCCCTCAGGACCCTCTTCCCTCAGGAGCTCCTCCCCCCAGGACCCTCTTCCCTCAGGACCCTCTCCCCCCAGGACCCCCTGCCCCCAGGACCCTCTTCCCTCAGGACCCTCTTCCGCCAGGACCCTCTTCCCTCAGGACCCTCTTCCCTCAGAACCCTCTCCCCTCAGGAACCTCTCCCCTTAAGTACCTTTACCCTCAGTACCTTCCCCCTCAGGACCCTCTCTCCTCAGAACCCTCTTCCCTCAGGACTCCTTTCCCTCAAGACCCTCTCCCCGCAGGACCCTCTTCCCTCAGGACCCCCTTCTCTCAGGACCCTCTTTCCTCAGGACCTACCGTCTCCCCTGAGGACCCTCTCCCCTCAGGACCTACCCTCTTCCCTCAGGACCCTCTTCCCTGAGGACTCTCCCCTCAGAACCATCTTCTCTCAGGACTCTCTTCCCTGAGGACCCTCTCTCCTCCGGATCCTCTCCCCTCATGACCCACTCTCTTCCCTGTAGAACCTCTCCCCTCAGGACCTTCGCCCTCAGGACCCTCTCTCTTCAAGACCCTCTCCTCTCAGGAAACTCTTCTCTCAGAACCCTCTTCCCAGAGGACCCTGTCCCCTCAGAACCCTCTCCTCTCCCCTCAGGATCACCTTTCCTCAGGACCCTCTTCTCTGAGGACCCTGTACCCTTAGGAGCCTCTCCCCTCCGGACCCTCTCTTCACAGGACCATCCTACCTCTGGACCATCTCTCCCCTTAGGACCCTCTCCCCTTAGGACCCTCTCCCCTCAGGACTCTCTTCCCTCAGGACCCTCTACCCTCAGGATGCTCTCTCCTCCAGATCCTCTCCCTCATGACCTACTCACTCCCCTGAGGACCCTCCCCCTCAAGATCCTCTTCCCTCATAACCTTCCTCCCCCAGGACCGCCTTCTTTCAGACCCCTCTTCTTTCAGGACCCCCTCCCCAAAGGACCCCCTTCCCTCAGGACTCCCTTCCCTCAGGACCCTCTTCCTTCAGGACCCTCTCCCCTCAGGACCCTCTTCCCTTAGGACCCTCTTCCCTCCGGATCCTCTTCCCTCAGGACCCTCTTCACTTGAAACTCCCCTCAGGATCCCCCTCGAGATCCTCTCCCCTCAAGACCCCCTTCCCTCAGGACCCTCTCCCCTCAAAACTCTTTTCCCTCAGAACCCTTTCCCTAAGGACCCTCTTCCCTCAGAACCCGCTCTCCTGAAGAACTTGTCCCCTCAGGACCTTCCCCCTCATGACCCTCTCCTCTCAAGACCCTCTCTCCTCAGGAAACTTTTCTCTCAGGACCCTTTTCCCTGAAGACCCTCTTCCCTGACGACCCTCTTCCCTGAAAACTCTCCTTCCCTCAGGACCCTCTCCCCTCAAGACCTACCCTCTCCCCTCAGCACCCTCTTCCCTGAGGACCCTCTTCCCTCAGGACCCTCTTTCCTGAGGAATCTCTTCCCTGAGGAACCTTTACTTTCAGGACCCTCCCACCTCAGGTCCCTCTCCCTAAGGACCCTCTCCCCTCATGACCCACCCTCTCCCCTCAGGACCCTCTTCCTTCAAGATCCTCTTCCCTCAGGACCCTCTCATTTCCGAACCCTCTTCCCTCGGGACCCTCTTCCCTCAGGACCCTCCCCCCCCCTCAGCAGCCTCCCCGCTCAGGACCCTTTTTCCTGAGGACCCTCTCCTCTCAGGACCATCTCACCTCAGGACCCTCTCCCCCTAGGACCGTCTCCCCCTAGGACCGTCTCCCCTCAGGACCTACGTTCTCCCCTGAGGAACCTCTTCCCTCAGGATCCTCTTCTTTGAGGATTCTTTTCCCTGAGGACCCTCTCCTCTCAGGATCATTTCACCTCAGGACCCTTTCCCCTCAGGGCCCTCTCCCCTTAGCACCCTCTCCCTTCAGGACTCTCTTCCTTCGGGACCTTCTTCCCTCATACCTTCTCCCCTCACAATCCTCCCCTTGGTTTAAGTGATCCTCCCATCTTGACCTCTCAATGTGCTGGGATTACAGTCATGAGGCCAGGTGTCTAGCTTTTGCTTTTCTTTTTAACTTCAATTGTTTGATGTAACAAACCTTGCTGAGAGACCTAAATAATTAAATAATCATATAAACGCAGTGAATCTGAAGTCCTCTTCAATGTTCTCTTCAAGTTCTTTTCAAGGTGCTTGTACTGGAGCCTAAGATTTTCAACTCACAATTCTAAATAAATTAAACACAATTATCAAAAGGTTAAGAAATCACTTGTACATATTGCATTGGAATATCACGCGATGGGACTGAAATCTCTTAAACACAAGCTAACAGTGGGTGTCTGTTAGCTGAGGACTCTCCCTCCACCCATGGCATCCTGCAGTCGTGAACCCAAACCCCTGTCTCCTGACCAGGGACCTTGGTAAGGCAGCTGCTGAGATCTCATCAGTGATTCTGATGGGTCGTAGACTGAGGCCATCCCAGTGTGAGCAGGGCATATACTCCTCATGGTCTGTGCCTGCAGAGCCTGTAATGCCTCCCAGGTATGCACTAGATTGGCCCCTGAACCATAAATGTGCCTTTTCTGCCACAATAAATGCCTGTGACCCCAATGAATCTTTTTCAAATGACAGCTTCACTGAGATGTAATTCATATAACCATACAATTCACCCATTTAAAGTGCATAATTCAGTGGTTTTTAGTATAATCACAGGTATGAACAAACATTACCACAATCAATTTTAGAACACTTTCATCACCCCAAAAAGAAACCTCATCCCCTTTAACTATCACACCCCTACCCTCTCACCAGCCCCTCCCCAGCTCTAAGCAATCACTAATCTACTTTCTGTTTGTATGAATTTGCCCATTCTCAACATTCCATAAGCATGGAATCACGTATGCGGTCTTTTGTGACTGACTTCTTTCACTAAGCATAATGTTTTCAAGGTTCTTCCATGCGGTAGCATGAATCAGTACTCCTGGCTACAGTTAGGGTTTTTTGTTTCATTTCGCCTTTATGGCTGAATACTATTCCAGTGTATGGCTATACTACATTTTGTTTATTCATTCATTAGTTGGTGGACATTTGGGTTGTTTCCTCCTTTGGGCTATTATGAATAATGCCGCTATGAACATTCATGTACAGATTTTGGGCAGACGTTTTCATTTCTCTTGGATATATCTAGGAGTAGAATTACTGGGTCATATGGTAACTCTATGTTCAACTGTTTAAGGAACTGCCAGATTGTTTTTCAAAGCCACTGCACCATTTCACATTCCCACCAGAAACGTATGAGTGTTCCAATTTCTTCAAATCCTTGCCAATATGTGTTATCATCTGATTTTTAAAAATTATAACCATCCTAGTGGGTGTGAAGTGATATTATAATGCGGTTTTGATTTGTATTTCCCTGATGACAAATGATGTTGAGCTTCTTTAGGTGTGTTTATTGGTATATCTTTAGGTGCGCTTATTTGTATATCTTTGAGAAATATCTATTTAGATCCATTGCCCATTTTTATTTTTTTAATTTCTTTTTTTTTTTTTTTTTTTTGAGATGGAGTCTCGCTCTGTTGCCCAAGCTAGAGAGTGCAGTGGCGTGATCTTGGCTCACTGCAAGCTCCACCTCCCAGGTTCATGCTATTCTTCTGCCTCAGCCTCCCGAATAGCTGAGACTACAGGCGCCCACCACCACGCCCGGCTAATTTCTTTCTTTTTTTTTTTTTTTGTATTTTTAGTAGAGATGGGGTTTCACCCTGTTAGCCAGGATGGTCTTGATCTCCTGACCCCATGATCCGCCTGCCCCGGCCTCCCAAAATGCTAGGATTACAGGCGTGAGCCACTGCGCCCAGCCTATTTTTTAATTTCTATATAAAAATAGAGACAAGGTCTCACTATGTTGCCCAGGTTTGTCTTAAACTCCTGGACTCAAGTGATCCTGCCACCCCGGCATCCGAAAGTGGTGGGATTTTAGGCATGAGCCATCCTGCCCAGCCCATTGCTCATTTTTAAATTGGGCTGTCTTCTTACTGTTGACTTGTAAGATTCTTTATATACACTGGATATAGTCACTCCTCAAATATATCACTTGCAAATATTTTCTCCAATTGTTTGGGTTGTCTTTTCACTTTCTTAATAATGTCTTTGAAACATAGAAGCTTTTGATTTTGATGAAGTCCAATTTATCTATTTTTTCTCTTGTGTTCATGCTTTAGGTGTTATAGCTCAGAATCCACTGCCAAATCCAAAGTCATGCAGATTCATCCCAAGTTTTATTCTAAGAGTTCTATAGTTTTAGCTCTTACATTTAGGCCTTTACTCCATTCTGATTTAACTTTTGTATATGGTGTGAAGTAGGGGTCTAACATCATTCTTTTGTAACGTGGATATCCAGTTATACCAGCACCATTTGTTAAAAAGATTATTTTCTCAGGCCGGGCACAGTAGCTCATGCCTGTAATCCCAGAAATTTGGGAGGCCAAGACAGGCAGATCACTTGAGGTCAGGAGTTCGAGACCAGCCTGGCCAACATGGTGAAACCCCATTTCTACTAAAACTACAAAAATTAACCAGGCGTGGTGGCACACACCTATAATCCCAGCTACTTGGGAGGCTGAGGCAGGAGAATCACTTGAACCAGGGAGGCAGAGCTTGCAGTGAGCCAAGATGGTGGCACTGCACTCCAGCATGGGTGACAGAGCGAGACCCCATCAAAAAAAAAAAAAAAAAGATTATTTTATCAATTGAAACCGGACCCCTTAAACCTTATACAAAAATTAACTTAAGATGGATTAAATACTTAAATGTAAAACCCAAAACTATAAAAACTCTAGAAGAAAATCTAGGCAATGCCATTCAGGACATAGGCACAGACAAAAGATTTCATGACAGAAACTTCAAAAGCAATTGCAACAAAAGCAAAAATTGACAAATGAGATCTAATTAAACTAAAGAGCTTCTGCACAGCAAAAGAAACTATCATTAGAGCAAACAGACAACCTATAGAATGGGAGAAAATTTTTGCAACCTATCCATCTGACAAAGGTCTAATATCCAGAGTCTACAAGGAACTTAAACAAATTTACAAGAAAAAAAAACCATTAAAAAGTGGGCAAAGGACATGAACAGATGCTTCTCAAAAGAAAACATTTAAGCAGCCAACGAACATATGAAAAAAAGCTCATTATCACTGGTTATTAGAGAAATGAAAATCAAAACCACAATGAGATACCATCTCACACCAGTCATAATGGCAACTATTAAAAAGTCAAGAAAAAACAGATGCTGACAAGGCTGTGGAGAAATAGGAATACTTTTACACCATTGGTGGGAATGTAAACTAGTTCAACTATTGTGGAAGGGAGTGTGGCAATTCATCAAAGACCTAGAAAATGAAATACCATTTGACCCAGCAATCCTATTACTGGATATATACCCAAAGGAATATAAATCATTCTATTACGAAGAATTCATGCACGCATATATTCATTGCAGCACCATTCACAATAGCAGAGACATGGAATCAACCCAAATGCCCACCAATGATAGACTGGATAAAGAAAATGTGGTACATATATACCATGGAATATTATGCCATAAAAAGGGATAAGATCATGTCCTTTGCAGGGACATGGATGGAGCTAGAAGCCATTATCCTCAGCAAACTAACCCAGGAACAGGAAAGCCAAACACTGCATGTTCTCACTCATAAATGGGAGCTCAACAATGAGAACACATGGACACAGGGAGGACAGCAACACACACTGTGGCCTGTCGGAGGGGTTGTGGGAGGGAGAGCATCAGGAAAAATAGCTAATGTATGCTGGGCTTAATACTTAGGTGATGTGTTGATAGGTACAGCAAACCACTGTGGCACACATTTACCTATGTAACAAACCTGCACATCCTACACATGTACCCCAGAACTAAAAAAAAAAAAAAAAAAAAAAAGATTTTCTCCCATTGAATTGTCTTTGCACACTTGCCAAAAATCAGTTGGTACAGGACCAGGCGCGGTAGCTCAGGCCTGTAATCCCAGCACTTTGGGGGGCCGAGTTGGGCAGATTAGTTGAGGTCAGGAGTTCTGAGACCAGCCTGGGCAACATGTTGAAACCCTATCTCTACTAAAAATACAAAAATCTGACAAGTGTGGTGTGTGCCTGTAATCCCAGCTACTCGGGAGGCTGAGGCAGGAGAATCACTTGAACCTGGGAGGCAGAGGTTGCAGTGACCAGAGATCGCACCACTGCACTCCAGCCTGGGTGACAGAGTGAGACTCCATTTATTTCTGGACTCCCAGGCTATCTCATTGATCTATATGTCTGTCCTTATGCCAGTGCCACTAAGATTACCTAGCTTTGTAGTAAGTTTTGAAATCCAGAAGTGAGTCCTCCAACTTTTTCTTTTTTCTTTTTTTTTTTTGCACTGTTGCCTAAGCTGGAGTGCAGTGGTGCGATCTCGGCTCACTGCAAGCTCCATCTCCTGGGTTCACACCATTCTCCTGCCTCAGCCTCCCAAGTAGCTGGGACTACAGGCGACTGCCACCACGCCTAGCTAATTTTTTGTACTTTTAGTAGAGATGGGGTTTCACCCTGTTAGCCAGGATGGTCTTGATCTCCTGACCTTATGATCCGCCCACCTCGGCCTCCCAAAGTGCTGGGATTACAGGCGTGAGCCACCACACCAGGCCAACTTTTTCTTTTTCAATATCACTTTGGCCACACTGAGTCCTTTATAACTCCATGTAAATTTTAGGATATGCTTGTCAATTTCTACAAAGAGGTCAGCTGGGATTCTGAGAGGGATGGCACTAAATGTGTATATCAATTCAGGAAGTATTGCTCTCTTTACAATGTTGTCTTCTAATCCACGAACATGGGTTGTTTTCCCATTTATTTATATCTTCTTTAATTTCTTTCAATGTTTGTAGTTTACAGAGGGTAAGTTTTACATTTATTTTGTTGTTTATTCCTAACATTCTTTTTGATGTCGTTTTCTTGATATAATTATTAGTTTATTGCAAGTGTATACAAATACAATTGATTTTTTATTTTTTTTATTTTTTAGATAGAGTCTTGCTCTGTCGCCCAGGCTGGAGTACAGTGGTGCAATCACTGCTCACTGTAACCACATGCTCCCAGATTCAAGTGATCCTCCCGCCTCAGCCTCCCGAGTCTCTGGGACTGCAGGTGTGTGCCACCATACTCAGCTAATTTTTGTATTTTTTGGTAGAGACAGGATTTCACCATGTTGGCCAGGCTGGCCTCAAACTCCTGACCTCAAGTGATCCACCCACCTCGACCTCCTCCAGTGCTGGGATTACAGGTGTGAGTCACCACAACTGGCCATGCTGCATTTTCATTTTCACTTGTATCAAAGTATTTTCTAACTTATCTTATGATTTATTTGAGCTGCTGGTTATTTAAGAGTGTGTTGGCCAGGTGTGGTGGCTCACACCTGTAATCCCAGCACTTTGGGTGGCCGAGGCAGGTGGATCACCTGAAATCAGGAGTTCGAGACCAGCCTGACCAACACAGAGAAACCCTGTCTCTACTAAAAATACAAAAAAGTTAGCTGGGCGTGGTGGTGCATGCCTGTAGTCCCAGCTACTCGGGAGGCTGAGGCAGGAGAATCACTTGAACCTGGGAGGTGTAGGTTGCAGTGAGCCGAGAGCGCACCATTGTACTCCAGACTGGGCAACAAGAGCAAAACTCCGTCTCAAAAAAAATAAAAATAAAAATAAAGAGCGTGTTGCTTAATTTCCACAATTGTGAATTTTACAGATTTCCATCTGTTATTGATTTCTAGCCTCATTCTTATGGTCAGAGAAGATACTTTATATGATTTCAGTATTTTAAAACTTAGAGACCTTTTTTCATGATCCATCCTGGAGAATGTTTCATGTGCACTTGAGAATAATGTGTATTCTACTGTTGTTGGATGGAAATGTTTTGTATATGTCCATTAGAGCTAGTTGGTTTACAGAAAGGTTTGAGTTCTCTGTTTCCTTACTGATCTTCTGTCTAGTTCTATCCACTACCGAAAGTGGGGTGTCCAACTATTATTGTAGAACTGTCTATTGCTGACTTTGATTCTGTCAATTTCTGCTTTATATATTTTGAGGATCTGTTATTAAGTGCATGAATGTTAATAATTGTTACATTTTATTGTACTGAAACTTTTATTAATGTATAATGTTCTTCTTTGCCTTTTGTAATAATTTTTGATTTAAAGTCTATTTTGTCTGATATCAGTATAGCCACCCAGCGCTCTTTTGGTTACCATTTGCATGGAATATCTTTTTTTACCCCTTCATTTTCAACCTATGTGTGTCTTTCGATCTAAAGTGAGTCTCTTTTAGGCAGCATATAATAGGAACATGGGAGTGTTTTTTGGTTGACTGTTTTATCCATTCTGCCAATCTCTTACCTTTTGACTGCATATTTTAATCTATTTAAAGGAATTCCTGATAAGAAAGCACTATTTCTGTCACATTGCTGTGTATGTATGTATGTATGTATGTATGTATGTATTTATTTATTGAGACAGGGTCTCACTCTTTCACCCAGGCTGGAGTGCAGTGGCACGTCTCAGCTCACTGCAGCCTCCGCCTCCTGGGTTCAAGCAATTCTCCTGCTTCAGCCTCCTGAGTAGTTGGGATTACAGGCGTCAGCCACCATGCCTGGCTAATTTTTATATTTTTAGTAGAGACTGGATTTCACCATGTTGGCTAGGCTGGTCTTGAACTCCTGACGTCAGGTGATCCACCCGCCTCAGCCTCCCAAAGTGCTGGGATTACAGGCATGAGCCACCATGCCTGGCCTGCTGTTTATTTTCTGCATGTCTTATGTCTTTTTTCCCCCTCAATGTGTCTTTTATTGTCTTCTGTGTTTAATTAATGTTTTCTAGTGTATCATTTTGATTCCTTCTCCTACTTTTTTTTTCCTGTACATTTTAAAGTTATTTTCTTAGTGGTTACCCTGGGGGTCACAATAAACATCTTAAATTTTTTTTTTTTTTTTTGAGACGGAGTCTCGCTCTGTCGCCCAGGCTGGAGTGCAGTGGCGCAATCTCGGCTCACTGCAAGCTCCGCCTCCCAGGTTCACGCCATTCTCCTGCCTCAGCCTCTCCGAGTAGCTGGGACTACAGGCGCCCGCCACCACGCCCAGCTAATTTTTTTGTATTTTTAGTAGAGACGGGGTTTCACCGTGGTCTCGATCTCCTGACCTCGTGATCCGCCCGCCTCGGCCTCCCAAAGTGCTGGGATTACAAGCGTGAGCCACCGCGCCCGGCCAAACATCTTAAATTTATAACAGTCTAGTTCAAATTAATAGCAACTTAGCTTTAATAGTATGCAAAACATACATACAGTATATAAATAATATATAACCCTTTATGTTATTATTGTCACAAGTTACATCTTTATACAGTATGTGCACATTAGCATAGATTTATAATCAGTTTTATACATTTGTCTTTTAAGTCATATAGGAAAAATGGGAGATACAAACCCAAAATGCAGTAATACTGGCTTTGACATCAGCATATGTAGTTACCTCTATTGGTGTTATTTTTTCATATGGCTTCTAGTTACTGTCTAGTTTCCTTTCATTTCAGCCTAAAGGACTCCCTTTAGTATTTCTTGTGGGCAGGTCTACTGGCAATAAATCCCCTTAGCTTTTGTTTATCTGGGAATGTCTTAATTCCTCCTTCATCTTTGAAGGATAGTTTTATGGAATATAGAATTCTTCTGTGATCTTTTTACTTTCAGCAGCTTAAATATGTCAAACCACTACCTTCTGGCCTTCATAGTTTCTGATGAAAATTTTGCTGTTAATCTTATAGAGGATCCCTTGTACATGATGAGTCACTTCTCTATTGCTGCTATCAAGATTCTTTTTTTTTTTTTTTTTTTTTTTTTAGAGAAATAGGGTCTCACTATATTGCCCTTGCTGGTCTTGAACTCCTGGCCTCAAGCGATCCTCTGGCCTCGAAGATTCTGTCTTTCAACTGTCTGATTGTAATGTATCTCAGTGAAAATCTCTGTAAGTTTATTCTACTTGGAGTTCATTGAGTTTCTTTGATATGTGGATCCATGTCTTTCACTAAATTTAGAAAATTTTCAGACATTATTTCTTCAACTATTTTTTCTTTTTCTTTTTTTTCCTTTTTTTTTTTTTTTCTGGAGACAGGGTCTCACTCTGTCACCTATCATGCAGTGGCATGATCTTGGCTCACTGCAACCTCCACCTCCCAGGCTCAAGCAATTCTCCCACCTCAGCTTCCTGAGTAGCTAGGACCACAGGCATGTGCCATCATGTCCGGCTAATTTTTTGTATTTTTGGTAGAGACAGGTTTTGGCCATGTTGCCCAGACTGGTCTTGAACTCCTGGGCTCAGGTGATCTGCCCACCTTGGCCTTCCAAAGTGCTGAGATTACAGGTGTAAGCCACCATGCCTGGTCGATTTCTTCAAATATATTTTTTTCTGCTCCTTTCTCTTTATCCTCTTTCTCCTTCCAGGACTTCTATTAGAGTATGTTGCTATGCTTGATGGTGTCCCAGAGGTCCCTTAGGCTCTATTCATTTTTCTTTCTATTTCTGAAACTGGATTATCTCCATGGACTTAGTTTCAAGTTTGCTGATTCATTCTTCTGCCTGCCCAGATCGGTTGAATCCCTCTCGTGAATTTTTCATTTTAGTTATGGTATTTTTTATTATTTTATTTTATTTTCTGAGATGGAGTCTCGCTCTGTCACCCAGGCTGGAGTGCAGTGGCACGATCTTGGCTCACTGCAATCTCCGCCTCTTGGGTTCATGCCATTTTCCTGCCTCAGCCTTCTGAGTAGCTGGGACTAAAGGTGCCCGCCACCGCACCCAGCTAATTTTTGTATTTTTAGTAGAGACGGGGTTTCACCATGTTAGCCAGGATGGTCTCAATCTCTTGACCTCATGATCCACCCGCCTCAGCCTCCCAAAGTGCTGGGATTACAGGCCTGAGCCACCCCACCTGGCCTTTTGAATGCTTTTTAGCTTTTTGAAAACTAGACATTTTATTATTTTTTTTTTTATTTTTTTTTTTTATTTTTGAGACAGAGTCTCACTCTGTCGCCCGGGCTGGAGTGCAGTGGCGCAATCTCGGCTCACTGCAAGCTTCGCCTCCCGGGTTCACGCCATTCTCCTGCCTCAGCCTCCGAGTAGCTGGGACTACAGGCGCCCGCCACCGCGCCCGGCTAATTTTTTGTATTTTTTAGTAGAGACGGGGTTTCACTGTGGTCTCAATCTCCTGACCTCGTGATCCACCCGCCTCGGCCTCCCAAAGTGCTGGGATTACAAGCGTGAGCCACCGCGCCCGGGCGAAAACTAGACATTTTAAATATTATAATGTGGTGACTCTGGAAATGAGATTATTCCTCCCTCCCCAGGGTTTGTTGCTGCTTGTTATGGGCATACTTGTTTGTTTAGTGATTTTTCTAAACTGTTTTCTGTAAAATATTGTATTTTTTGTCCATATTGCCATATTGCTCCCCCTCGTGCCAGCAAGCCACACCAGGAAGGCAGAACAACAACCTTATGGCCATCACTGATCCAAAGAGTGGGAGATATTAGGTGTCTGTGAGGATAGTGACTTCTGTGTGTCATACGCACAGACAGGGAGTTCCATGAGCACACACAACAAAGAATACAGTCTTTATAAAAGTAGTTTAGAAAAGTCACTAAACAACAACCAACTACAACCCACAAAAAGCAGCAACAACAAAGCCTGGGGAGGAGGTGAATCTCATTTCCAGGGTTACCAAACTATAATATTTCAAATGCCCAGTTTTCAACAAACAGCAAAAAAAAAAAAAAAAAAATTACACGGCATGAAAGAAAAGTTAGTCTGTGCACAGTGGCTCACGCCTGTTATCCCAGCACTTTGAGAGACCGTGGCAGGCAGATCACCTGAGGTCAGGAGTTTGAGACCAGCCTGGCCAACATGGTGAAACTCTGTCTCTACTAAAAATACAAAAAAGTTAGCTGGGCATGGTGGCACGCACCTATAAACCCAGCTATTTGGGAGGCTGAGGCTGGAGAATCGTTTGAACCCAGGAGGAGGAGGTTGCAGTGAGCTGAGATAGTGCTATTGCACTCCAGCCTGGGCAACAAGAGCGAGACTCCGTCTCAGAAGAAAAAAAAAGAAAGAAAGAAAAGTTAAAATGCCTATGTTTTCCTCCCAAAATTTAGTAGCTTCTTCATTAAGCATTCCCCTGGTTATTGTAAGATTTTTATTAGATTCTGGAGACCCAAAAAAAGTTTACTCTGATCATTTTCGCCAGCTTAATTGTGGCTTTGGTGGAGGGCTGAAATTGTGGAGCTCTCTAATCCTCCATTTTCAGCTGCTACCTGTCTGGCTAGTTTGAGTTCAAAGGGAAAGACAAATGCAGCACACACATCCTTACCCATGGGCAGTGAAAGCAGATGTGACTGGCCCTGCAGACTGGTGTGGGTGGCATGCACTGGCCTCAGTGACTTTGCGTGTCCAGTGCCTCATCTGGGGTTTGGTTTTATGCTAACATTGGCTTTTCTCAGTCCATGCTGAAATATGTTGGGAATCACCACCAGCAGAGGCACAGGGACTTGGGAGAGGGGACCACATCACTGTTCAGCACTGGCAGGCAAATCCCATCTGAAAAGGAAGGAGAGGCCAAGGAATCCTAATGGGGAGGTAGTCCTTGGGCTCTCTGCTCTACGTGAAAGAGCTGAGGTTGCATTTGTGCTGGCGGGATGCAGCCAGGACACTTGGGTTTGAAAATCTCCTATTTTTCAGGGCCTAAGCTTTACTTCTATCAATCTGAGTTCTTCCCCTCCCTCTTCTGCAGTTGGCCTACTTACAGGGCCCTGCCCAGTTGACCACAAAGGCCCAGCATTGGCCAGGGAAGGCAGGAGGGCTCCTGGGAAGGTGCACATTGTACAGGAAGTGCCGGAGGACAGGGAAGCCAAAGGTGCCACAAAGAGGACCGGGCACGCACGGGCCTCCACGGCACAGGCTGGGAAGGAAGCACAGACCCCTCTCCACATGAGGCTGGGCCGCCCCTGAACCAGCCTTGCCTATAAGGGCCTGGCTTTGTTTGCTAAGTGTGAGCAGGGCTGTGGCCCCTCCTGGTCTCAAGACAAAACCAGGCAGAAATGCATTTTTTTTTTTTTTTTTTTTTTTTTAGAAAACACTTTTCTTCATAAAGTTTGTTTTTTAAAATACATACACATATTATGAAAATTTTAGAAAGTACACGAAAATATAAAGAAGAAAAAAATTAACTTGACATTCACATATACCTCTTAAAGGTCACCACCAGACCCATGGGGAGTATTTACCCACCTCTTTTTCAGAGTGGAGAATGCAACTCTCAGCTTTTATTTATTTATTTATTTATTTATTTTTAGACGGAGCCTCACTCTGTCGCCAGGCTAGAGTGCAATGGCACGATCTTGGCTCACTGCAACCTCCGCCTCTAGGGTTCAAGCAATTCTTCTGCCCCAGCCTCCTGAGTAGCTGGGGCTACAGGCACGCACCACCATGCCTGGCTAATTTTTTGTATTTTTAGTAGAGACGGGGTTTCACCATGTTGGCCAAGGTGGTCTTGATCTCCTGACCTCGTGATCCACCTGCCTCGGCCTCCCAACGTGCTGGGATTACAGGCGTGAAACACCGCGCCTGGCAACTCTCAGCTTCTAATCCACATTTCTACACTTAATGTTACAATTTTAATATTTACTATAAGCATTTCATTGTGTTCTCATATTTTCTTTACAAATAGTACTGTAAATGATTTCACATCAAGCTATTATACATTTGAACATTTCATGATTTGCTGAACAATTTTTCAGTGGTTTGTTGTGCCAGGTTTTATCATTAACAGACAAACAGGATGAGTCTTTCTGAGGCCTGGCATCTGCCCCCTGCTCTCACAGGCCCTCCTCCCCAGGCCCGCCTGCCCTCCCCCATCAACTCTGTCCACATGCTTCTGT
Organism: Symphalangus syndactylus; assembly: GCF_028878055.3. Taxonomy (NCBI): domain Eukaryota; kingdom Metazoa; phylum Chordata; class Mammalia; order Primates; family Hylobatidae; genus Symphalangus; species Symphalangus syndactylus. Next base: position 142,855,163 of record NC_072429.2, read on the forward strand.
CTCTGATCTGTACTTGGCCTTCCCTGGAGCCCTCATTCCTGGCAGGATGAGGGCAGCATGGGAAGAAAGTGGGTAGCACTTACTGTATTTGGGTGAGGGGTAGAGGGTACCAATAGCATCCAGCTCACAGCAGCCACACCACCCTCTCAGTGTGCAGCAGCACATTAGACAGTAGACTGGCTTTGTAATTCCACCATCTGTGTCTGCACCATTGTTCCTTCTGTCCTGGACCTTGACAAAGCTACCACTCCAGCGCCTCCTGGGAGTCCCCGTGGCTTCTGCTTTATACATTTTGGTGTTAGACTTTCTGTGAATTGCTCCCTCGGTTACCTTCCGTGTGCTACGTGATGGTTCTGCCTAGAATCCAACTTGGTTGAAAAACAGACTGGGCCATTTCCCTCTGGGGACGAGGCCATGGCCTGTCCAGTGCTGTGCTCCCTCTCAGCCCTGACTGGCTGGTCCCTCCACAGCGGTCATCTTCCCAGAGCAGGCGGCAAGAGGAAACATTTGTCCTGTCTTCTCGCCTGACCTGGCTGCTTCAAACATTAGGACCACCGGCGCTCCTTAGGCTGCCCTGGCTGTGCAGGGACAGTGGCCCCTGACTGCCTCTCCCCAGCCATCCTGGAGATGTTGCCCCAAAGTGGTCCTTTCCCACATCACCCAGACCCTGGGATCTTCTAAGGAAATGGAGGCCAAGCAGGACAGATAGCCGCACTCTGAGCTCTATCCTCCACCTCACACATGCAGCCCATCCCTCCTGTCTGCCCCACTCTGTGCTCCCTCTCCTTCAAGTCTGTCCTCTCCATGGACTGCTTGCCTTTGGCCCACAAGCTTTATTGTCTCCTGGGTCCTAAAACAAAATTTCCTAAAAAGTCAAAAAAAGAAATCATAAAAGGCCAGGCTGGGAGTGGTGGCTCACAACTATAATCCCATCACTTTAGGAAGCTGAGGCAGGAGGACTGCTTGAGGAGTTTGAGACCAGCTTGGGCGACAGAGTTAGATTCCCATCTCTAAAAATAAAAAAAAAAATACATAAGTAAAAGAGCAGTTGATTGGATTGTGCAATTTTGATTTATTTGTTTGGAAAGGGGAACTTAGAAGTTTTTGGGTTTTTATGAGACAGGATCTCATGCTGTCACTCAGACTGGAGTGCAGTAGCACGATCATGGCTCACCACAGCCCCGACCTCCTGGGATCAGGTGATCCTCCCACCTCAGCCTCCCAAGTAGCTGGGACTATCAGCGCACGCCACCATACCCGGCTAATTTTTGGATTTTTTGTAGAGACGGAGTTTCACCATGTTGCCCAGGCTGGTCTCAAACTCCTGAGCTCAAGCGATCTGCCCATCTCAGCCTCCCAAAGTGCTAGGATTACAGGCATGAACCACCACACCCGGCCCAGAACTTAGAATTCAAAAGGCAAATAAAGTAGCAGAACATCTCACCACACATCACAGAGGATTAGCTCTGAAGAGATAGAAGTAGTGCACCCAGAGACTTCCTGGGGAACATCAGAACACTTCTGAGGAAGCCTCTAAAATGTCTATTTCCAGGAAAAAAATCAATTATCAAGACTTACATCATAGGGTTTTTGTCATGGGGAACACGGGAATCAATTTAAATGCCCAATCACTGAGATAAGCTCAGTGAAAAAACAGCATGTCCATAAGATGAGGCCTCTGCAGCTACAATAGTGTCATTCGCAAAGAATCATGATGCCGGAGCTGCCATGGTGTGGGTCCCATGAGAAAAGGCAAAGTACAAAAGGACATGTGATCTATGCCACCACCACCTTTGTACACAGCCTGTTAAGAATGAATTTTACGGCCAGGTGCGGTGGCTCACGCCTATAATCCCAGCACTTTGGGAGGCCAAGGCAGGCAGATCACGAGGTCAAGACATTAAGACCATCCTGGTCAACATGGTGAAACGTCGTCTCTACTAAAAATACAAAAATTAGCTGGGCGTGGTGGCACACACCTGTAGTCCCAGCTACTCAGGAGGCTGGGGCAGGAGAATTGCTAGAACCCGGCAGGCAGAGGTTGCAGTGAGCTGAGATCGTGCCACTCCACTCCAGCCTGGGCAACAGAGCGAGACTCTGTCTCAAAAAAAAAAAAAAAAAAACATGAATTTTACTTCTTTAAAATTATTATTTTGAGATGGGGGTCTCACTCTGTTACCTAGGCTGGAGTGCAGTGGCATGATCATGGTGCAATCATGTCTCACTACAGCCTCAACCTCCCAGGCTCAAATGATCCTCCCACCTCAGCCTCCCAAGTGACTGGGGCTACAGGTTCATGCCACCATGCCTGGCTAATTTTTGTGTTTTTTGTAGAGACAGGGTCTCTCCACGTTGAGCAGACCGGTCTGGAACTCCTGGGCTCAAGCGGTTGAATTGTACATTTTTAAATGGTTAAAAGAAGACTACTATTACGTGACACATGAAATCCAAAATGTAGTATTCATCTATAAAGGTTTATTGCCATACACCCTCCCTCATTCACCTCCGGGTTGCCTGTGGCTGCCTTCTCAAGACAACGTCAGGCTTGAGCGGTTGCAACAGAGACCATATAGCTGGCAAAGGTGGAAGTATTTACCTCCAGACCTTCACAGAAAATGCTTCCAACTCCTGATCTATATACACATGGTAGAGAAGGTCTCCAAGGCAACAAGCGGCTCCTCAATAGAGACTAACTGTGGGGTGATGGAACTATCTGTGGCTTTTCATCTTTTTTTTCTGTATTTCCATTCTTTCTCTATAATGAGCATGTACTGCATTTATAACAACAAAAGTGGAAGTTTTCAATGAAATTGCATACTCACGAAAACCTTCTCTGCACTCCCACCACTCCTGCCAGCAGCTGCACCCCCAGGGGATCAGGGGGCTTCTCCCCCAAACAGTGGCCAGTAAAAGGAGCACTCCTCCAGGACCAAGGAAAGCAGGCTCCTAGGGGCAGGGAGAGAGCATAAAGCAGTGTCTGGGACTGGGGTGTGTGACCGGCTCTGACTGCATCCCTGTTTAGGCCACAGCAAGCCCCACAGGGCAGGGACCATGCAAGGGTGCCAGGCCACATGAGGCTCTGCCCATTGCAGCACGGACCCCCTGAGGAGCCCCCACATGGTGGGGCTTATTCCCCACCACAAAGACAGTGATCAGGAGGCCTGGGCCCTCTTCCGTCCACCGAAGAACAGAGGGGCCAACTTGGTGACCTGAGAGTCCAGCTGCTTGGAGACCCTCTACTGGGCAAGGGGTGGGCATGGTTGAGGAAAGGGCAGTGGGATGTCCCCATAGCTGGGGGCAGTGGGCAAGTGGTCAGAGAAGTGAGCCTGGGAGAACTGACCCAAAAATCAGGGCTGGAGATGAGGCCTTGGGGAGCCACTCCCAGGCTCCTCTGAGCAGACACAGACTCCCCACAGAGGCAGAGAGGCCATCACCCAGGGCTGCCTAAGAAGTGAGGCTCAGAGAGGCCAGGTCAGACCAGTCAGCTCATCGGGGACAGATGGGCACTGTGGCCAGGACCTACCACAGTGAGAGAGCCTGCGACCACCCTCCCCTTGGTCTGAAGGGGCTACCCTGGGGTCTCAGTGCTTTCTCTATGTTCCCAGGTGTCTTCCTGCCCCCGTCCCCAGCAATGGCAAACGAACCAGTCCTGGAAGAAGTGGGGATCATGGCCTTGGCCCCCCTGGCTGAGATGCTAACCAGCTTGCAGCCCAGTGCCACGCCAGGCTCACTCATGAGCCCCCTGACAGGCACCCTCACCAGGCTGCTGTCCGGCCCAGCACCCATGTCACAGAGCAGCCCCCTCACCGGCTTCCTGACCAGCCCCATGGCGGGGCCCCCAACGGGCACACTGGCCAGTTCCCTGGGCCTGCCCTCCACTGGCCCCCTGCCTCCCAGAAGCCCCCTGGCAGGCCCTGTGGCTGTGTCCCAGAGCAGCCCCCTGATAGCCCCTGTGACGGGCACGGTGGCTGTCTCTCTGAGCAGCCCCCTCCTCAGCTCCACTGCCACCCCACTAGGGGTCTCTCAGAACCTGCTGGCCAGCCCCATGAGCAACGTGGTCCTGCCAGAGGCCCCAAGGCTGCGGCTGGCTGAGCCACTCCGCGGAGGCCCCTCTGGGCCCCACTCCCCAGCTTGCATGGTACCTGCTGCCACCACCAAAGGTAACGGGTGTGGTGGGTGGTGGGTGGCAGAGTGGGGGGGGCAGAACCCTCCTACCTCACTCTAATCCCCCTCTTTTCATTTCTGTCCCCTCCACATCACTAGTCCCACTCTCCACTGGGCCCCCCCGGTCGACCCAGGACCCAGAGCCTCTCAGCATGGCGTTTGCAGGCGCACCCCTCCAGACCTCCACCCCTATCGGAGCCATGGGCACACCTGCTCCCGAGACGGCCTTCTCCTTCAACACTTCGGACACACAGGCCCAGCCCAGTGCCGCCCAGGAACAAGTGGTCCCTGCATCTGTCCCCACCCCCCCCACCACCTCCCCCACAGTCACCGTCCTTGCCTCTGCCCCTGCCCTTGTCCCCCAGGTTGTCACCAGCTACACACCCTCAAGCACCACCCACATCGCCCAGGGTGCCCCCCATCCCCCTTCCCGAATGCATAATTCCCCAACCTGGAACCTGCCTGCCCCCCACTGTCCTCCACACAACCCCCACTCCCCACCTCGTACCTCATCCTCCCCGGCTTCAGTCAATGACTCTCGGGGTCCACGCACCACAGAACCGTCGAGGAAGAGCATGATGGAGGTGGAACGGAAGCTGGCCCACCGCAAGACCAGCAAGTTCCCCGAGAGCCCCCGAGGTCAGTGACACTGCGGGCTCCACACGGGTCGGGCCCCCAAGCCCTCTCCCTGCCGCCTGCCTGAGCTGCTGAGCCCGGCTCCTCTCACCCTCTCACCTGGGCTGACGAGACCCTGTGTCCCCAGAGTCAAAGCAGCTGGCCTGGGAGAGGCTGGTGGGTGAGATCGCCTTCCAGCTGGACCGCAGGATCCTGTCCAGCATCTTCCCAGAGCGTGTGCGGCTCTACGGCTTCACTGTCTCCAACATCCCGGAGAAGATCATCCAGGTGTGTGGCCAGGGGTCCTGCAGGGACAGGGGGCAGGCTGGCCCATGAGGGGCCGTGGGGACCCTGCACTCTGGCCAGGCCAAACATGCCAGGACCTGAGGAGTCCCTGCGATAGAGGAAGCTGACTGCTCAGTGCCAACAGCCGGCAGGTGTTGGGGCGTCTGGCAGTGGGAGCCCACGGTCCCCTCCGAGGAAGGCAAGGTGGGGGCTTTCAGCATGTCGGGCAGCTCTCCCCCTTTGCCACCAGGATGGCCTCCTCTGTGGACGCACATGGAGGATGATGCTTTGCCAACACGCCGGAGTGTGTGCGTCTGTGCCATGCATGTGGCAGGCTGTAGAAGGCACGGGGAAGCTGGGTTGGGGCTGTGTGGCTGCTGGGCAGGGAGGGCAGCTGCATCCCTACTTACCACTTTTACCACTTGGGCTTCTCTTGAGAAAACAGCCCAGCTGCATTCCCAGCCGCTTTTTCTCTCCAGCTGTGTTTATCTGTGGATTGCAGGCCTGTGTGTAGCCTGAGCAGGAGCTACTGTGAGCTGCGTGGGTCCAGGTTGGAGCTTTGCCTCTGGTTAAAGCATCCTTGGGTTAGTTTTGTGTGTGTGGGTTTTTGTTTGTTTGTTTTCAGATGGACTCTCAGTCTGTCAGCTGCCCAAGGTGAGCTGAGATTGAGCTATTACACTCCAGCCTGGGCAACAAACGAAGACTCCACCTGAAAAAAAAAAAAAAAAGTACACAGTAGTGTATGTACCCAGCTCACTGCAACCTCTGCCTCTCAGTTCAAACAATTCTGCTGCCCCAGCCTTTTTTGACACAGCCCAGGCTGGAGTACAGTGGCATGATCCTAGCTCACTGCAACCATGAAACTCCTGGGGGTTCAAGCCTCTCAAGTAGCTGGGACCACAGGTTTACACCACCACGCCCAGCTAATATATATATATATATATATATATATATTTTTTTTTTTTTTTTTGAGGTAGTGTTTTGCTCTTGTCGCCCAGGCTGGAGTGCAATGGTGTGATCTCGGATTACCACAACCTCTGCCTCCTGGGTTCAAGCAATTCTCCTGCCTCAGCCTCCCGAGTAGCTGGGATTACAGGCATGCGCCACCATGCCCAGCCAATTTTTTGGTATTTTTAGTAGAGACAGGGTTTCTCCATGTTGGCCAGGATGGTCTCAAACTCCCAACCTCAGGTGATCCGCCCGCCTCAGCCTCCCAAAGTGCAGGGATTACAGGCGTGAGCCACCGCGCCTGGCCCCGAAAGGGAAGCTTTTAAAGACACAGGCATCCATGTAAGCTGCCTTGAAACCAAGTTCAGAGGTCACAGAAGCTCACTGCAGTGGCCTTGTTCATTGGTGAAGGCCATTGCTAGGCAAGTGGCCCTGAGCAAGCAGTGTCTTGGAATCCTGCACTCCTGAGGACGTTTTTATGATAAATCCTGTTACAGGCCTGTGTGCGAGAGGACTTCTTCATGGCCTTTCTCGATTGCAATTTTTTTTAAGATGAGGTCTCACTCTGTCACCCAGGCTGGAGTGCAGTGGCATAATCATGGTTCACTCGAGTGGCCCTCCCATCTCAGCCTCCCTGCTAACTGGGACTACAGGCATGCACCAACACACCTGGCTATGGCCAATGTGATGAAACCCCTTCTCTACTAAAAATACAAAAACATTAGCCGGGCGTGGTGGCATATGCCTGTAATCCCAGCTACTTGGGAGGCTGAGGCAGAAGAATTGCTTGAACCCGGGAGGCGGAGGTTGCAGTGACCCGAGATCGAACCACTGCACTCCAGCCTGGGCAACAGAGTGAGCCTCCGTCTCAAAACAACAACAACAAAAAGACACAACTCGCTGCACTGTGAGATGTGACTGCACTGCCATCCCCCATGGTGGGGGCCCCTGCGTGACCTGGTGTGCAGTGCTCACTGGGGCCGCCGCCTGTAACCCCCAGTACACTCCTGCAGGTGGCACTGTGATTTCCTTCACATCCCAGCAGGGAAACTGAGGCTCAGTCCCAGTGTGATGCAGAAGCAGCCGTTGAGCACGGCGGTCCACGGGCCCTTACTCCTGCGCTGAACCTCGATGGTGTCTTCCTGCACCCACAACTGTGCATATTACTCGTTTGCCTAGAAGGTTCAGGGGCCAAGAACCTCCAGCTGGGGAGAGACAGGCGCATCCCAGGCACGTCTCAGGCAACAGGGGTGCGGAGCGCAGGCTCTGGGAGCGCTTAGCAGAGGTTGGCATCACATTAACTGGGCCGGGTCCTGAGTCCAGCCCCAAGCCTGGTACCCTGCGCACACGACCGGCCTGGAGCCTTCCCCGAGGGGTGGTGCCTGAACAGCTTGTCTGGGCAAGGAGTGGGGAAGAGTATTCCCTGCAGGTTGGGGACCACCACGTCAGGCATCTGGGACACAGTAGGATGTAGCTGGAAGAGGGGTGCAGAGACAGATCGGGGGACAATGGAGGGTGGCCCTCCCCCAAGTCTTGGAGCAGCGGAAACTGCAGGAGGAGCTCGGGTAGGGGATAGCCCATCCAACTCCACTTCAGACCCGTGGCTCTGTGGGCCTGTGCAGAGAGTGGGCAGGGCCAAGCCTGGAGGCAGGGGCAGCTGCACCTGAGACAGGCTGCAAGATTGGCAGGGCCCAGTGCAAAATGAAAATAATTCAAAACTTAGAACTTCAGGATGGTGCCAACAGAGCATTGAGCTGGGCACTAGGCTTTCCACAACTGCCCAGGTCACACATCCAGGGGGCAGTGGCAGGCGGGGTGGGAGGGGCTGCCTTCATGATTACATGCCTTAGGGTGGGACCCAGTCACTGCCTGGCTGGTGGGAGGACACAGGGCATGAGGAAGTGAGTGGAAACTGACCCAGATGTGCTGGTTCCCAGGCCCTGGCCCCAGGCCCAGGAGGAGGCAGATGAAGGGGACAGGCCCCTCAGCTCTGGGGCCAACACTTGGCTGGGGTTGTCAGTTCAGTGATGGGGGAGGAAAGGGAGTCCCCTAGGGGGTGTGCAGGCTAGAGGGTGCTGAGGATGGAGGCCAGGGTAAGGAAGGGGGGGCCTTCAGACGCTGAAAGTGAGCAGAGCTGGGAGCCAGGAGGAGGCCTGGGAAAGACCCCAGACTCCTGGGTCCGGGGACCCTGTGCACCTCCAGATGCCTAGCCACGCCCCCTGTCCTCAGTCCCTGGAGGCCTCAGCCCAGTTGCAATCCCTGGTGGTGGGTGGAACAGATGACAGGGTTAGGGCATCCTCTTCCACCCTGTGGCTGAGGCCCCACTGGGGAGCTTTGAGAGCCACCTGCCCTGCCCGGATCAGGCCTTGGGGACCTGTCAGGCTCTGCCCACTGGGTTCCTCTGTCCTAGACCCTTGAGGTCTCTCACAGAACCTCCCCACTGCACACCCCTCGGATCCTGGCTGTCTTGCAGCCTCAGCTGCCCCTCGGTCTTCCCCTTATCTGCCTGTGTGTGGAGGTGTGGCAAGGGAGGGTCCCTGATGGCCACTGTCCCCGCAGGCCTCTCTGAACCCCAGTGACCACAAGCTGGACAAGGAGCTGTGCCAGACGCTCACACAGCGCTATGTGAGCATCATGAACAGGCTGCAGAGTCTGGGCTATAATGGGCGGGTGCACCCTGCGCTGACCGAGCAGCTGGTGAATGCCTATGGCATCCTGCGAGAGCGCCCGGAGCTGGCGGCGTCCGAGGGCGGCTCCTACACTGTGGACTTCCTGCAGCGTGTGCTGGTGGAGACTGTGCACCCTAGCATGCTCACCGACGCACTGCTGCTGCTCTCCTGCCTCAACCAGCTGGCGCACGATGACGGCAAGCCCATGTTCATCTGGTGACGCTGGAGATGGGAGGTCCAGGCTCGCTCAGCCCCACAGCCCTGTGCACGACCATTAAAGCTTCCCACAGACACTGGTCGCTGGGACTGCACCAGCACTCCTGGGTGGTGCTGCCTCCTCTGGGGTGGCTCACCGGGCCCCTGCACCGTACCCTTTCAGCCCTGCCTGCCCTGGAGGTCAATGCCCATCCTGGACCCTCTGCGAGAGCCCAAGAGGCCAAGGGTCAGCAGTAGTCTGCAAGGGGTTGGTCTGAAGGCCCCCAGGCTCCCCTCCCATGGCACTGAGAGCAGTGGGAGCTCCTGGGACTGGGATGGGAAAGGGTAGGAACCAGGAAGGGGTGGAGCACGGAGGGAAGGGCCGTGGCTCTGTGCCTGCCACAGTGGTGAGGGGCATGCAGCTGGCAGAGGTGGGAGGAGACAAGGATGTGGGTGTGGGATCCCTGCCCCCATACTAGGCCGGGGCTGGGTGAGGGGTGGGGGCGGGGGGTCTTCCAGGCCTTGAGGACAAGAGGACATTCAAGGGAGAAGAGGCAGGAGAAAGCAGTCTCACCCCAACCTGGGCATAGGGCAGCCCAGCGAAGTGTCGGCCCCTTCCCAAGACAACCAAAGCCATCCCAGACGTCCTGGAGACGCTGAGAGGGATTCAGAGCTGGCAAGGACAGACCCCACCTGCTGCAGAAGCTGAGGAGCACAAGCAGGATTTGGGGGCAGGCCAGGGGCCACCCACAGTGCACTGAGGGCAGATGGGGTGCTGGGAAGGGCTTGTGGAGAGTGCAGGAAGCTGAGGGGGCCAGCCAGGATAGGAAGTCCCTGGGGAGGAAGACATGGGAGGGGAGAAGTGCAGTGTGGGAAAGCCCAGAGGGGCCGCGGCCACAGGCTGAGACAGGAGCAAGCCTGCACGCAGGAAGGCAAGGAGGCCGGCTGCGATGGGAGGGGAAATAAAACCCCAACTGAGGAGGATCCTGGAGCACCAGCGCTTGCCAGCCAGAGAGGATGGCAGGAGGCAACAGTGGACCCACAGGGTCTGAGTTCCAGTGGGAATCTTTCAGCAACCAGCAAGGAGTCCGGGGACGGAGAGGGTATGCCGGGTGTGCCGGGCCCTCCGGGGATGCCTGGGATGCTGAGCTTCCTGCCTCTGCCCTCCCCACTCCCAGACCTCCAGGGAATCCAGCCAGACACCAGCCTCTTAGTCCCTGGGAAGGGCAGGGAAGAGCTCCTGCCAGAAGCCCCTCCACCTCCCTGCCCTCCAGCAGGAAGTGCAGCCCTGACCCAAACTCCTAAGGCTATTTAAGAGACGCTTGCACCCAGCTGACCGCGGAAGTGTGTGCTGGTTCAAGGCCCAATTAGAAAGATGGGAGGCGAGCAGAGCCTGGGAGCTACTGGCCGCCCTGTCCTGGGAGCTCCTGAGGGGATGCCAGAGGGCTCCACGAATGGGGAAACGCTTCCGTCGCGTGCCCAGGCAGAGCTGCGCGCAGGGCAGAACCAACGGTCCCTCCCCCTAGATTGGAAGCTCCATGGGGTAGGGCCACAGGGCCGTCACCACTGCGGGCTGGCCTTTTGGGGTACTTTGCGGGGCGCTGGGCGGGAGTCCATCCCTCCTCAGGTGTCAGGTCTTTGAACTCAGGCGCCCGACACCGCGGGGCCGCAGAGGCGCAGAGAGACGTGTAGGGGGTGGGGTGGATTCTGCCGTCTGGGCAGCTGGAGTGCGCGGCCTATTCCATGCTGACCTGCGTCGGGGCGGATACAGGGGAGCCGGAGGCAGCGCACACTGCTTGCTCCTCACCAGCGCTGCGCCGCCCGCACTCAAGAACGGTCGTCCTCCACGTGCCGCTGGCTGCATCCCGATCCCGCTTGCGTCAGGCAGGGCTCAGAGGTTCCCGGTGCGACCTTCGCGGGTGGATGGGGCGGGGCAAGGAGGATCCAGGGTGGGGATTTGAGATCAGGTCCCTTTCGGGTTTTCTTTTTGGAGCGCCCCTCTGCCTCCGCCCGTGCCTCCGCCAGGCTCGCTGCGTCAGCATCTCACCGGCGTTGCACACAGGCTGTGCCACGCGGCCTTCACCCCTGTGACTCCCCCGCAGGGGATGCACCGACGAGTCAGCTTGTCCTCTGGAAGCCAATGACTCTCCCCGGCGCCCCGTGGCCGAAGAGCTAGGTATACCGCCGACTGGCCCCCGGCGACCGACGCCTTGCGGCCCTCGCCCTTCCTGCCCCCGGCGCTGCACGCCCTCCACGGCTTGGCCCGCGCGCTGCTCTTCCCGGCCTACTGGGCCCTGGACCAGCTGCTGGGTGGCTGAGGAGGGCGGCGGGCGGCGGGCGGCGGCGCTGCTGCTGCTCCTGCTGCTGCTGATGGTCGGCCTGCCCCTGGCGCTACCCGGCCTGCTGCTCTGGCTGGCGCTGCAGGTTTGGCGCCGCCCCTTCTGCTACCGCCCCCCTCCGCTGTGCTGGGCGCCGCCCGCGCTCTGGCGCCCGACTGCCGAACCCGGGCCCTGCTCCGTCTTCCTCACAGCCAATCCGTGCGGCTCCCCGACGGGCTACCGCGCTTCAGCAACCTACCGCACAGCCAGCGACCGGCCGAGGCCATTGGCGCCGCTCTGCTGGCCAGCGCGCGGCCCGCGCTCCACAGGGCTACGGACTGCAGCCAGCCGTGGCCCAGGGCGCCGCGCAGGGCGCTGGTGGCCTCGCTGCCCGTGGGTCTGGACTTCGTGTGCCTGCAGGAGGTATTCGATCTGCGCGCGGCTCGTCGCTTGGTGAATCGCCTGGCGCCCAACCTGGGCCCGTTGCTGTACGCGTGGGCACGCTCGGCCTACAGCTGGGGCCGCACCTCAAGCTGCTGGACAGCGGGCTGCTGCTGGCCTCAGGCTACCCACTGCTGCGCGCCACCTTCCGTTGCTTCCCCCACGCACGTGGCGAGGACGCTCTGGCCTCCAAGGGACTATTGTCTGCACAGGTACTGGCCTACCCGGTGCAGCCCGCAGAGGGGGCAGAGGTTCGGCCGAGAAGGCGGAGGAAGCTGGGGCCGTCCGTGGTGTTGCTGGCGAGGCTGGGCAGCCTGGACGGGCACCGCATCGTGGGATTCTCGCACTGCACGCATTTGCAAGCACTGGCTGGTGAGCCCTGCGGATGGGTCCTCGGAACAGGTCCCGCCTCTTGGTAGCGGCTGCTGATCCCTACATTCGCCTGCACCCCGCCCCCCACCTCCCACCCTTTGTTCACTGCCCCCAGGCACCGGAATTCCTGAGAAGTGTCTGTCGGGGCTCACAGATCAGGAACTGGGGAGACGGGAGCTGACTGTCCAGGATGCGGGTCCGAATCTGGAGCCAAACCCACCCCACCCCACTCCCCCACGCAGAGGACGGGCCCTTGCGCAGCAAACAGCTGACGCTGCTGCTGGACTGAGCCGAGAAGTTTGGGGCCGAGAAGTTTGAGGCCGACAGAGAACAAAGTGGAGCGGTCGTGGCTTTCAGCGTGCTCCTGGGCGACCTAAACTTCGATAACTGCTCGAAAGGTCCAGCAGGAGGAGAGGAGCCAGGAGGCCCGGCCCCACCCACCGCGTGCCCGCCTCTCTCTGCAGACCACCTGCTGGAGCAGGAACACGAGCTCTTCCGCTGCTTCCAGGATCCCTGCCGGCTGGGCACGCACCAAAAGCAGCCCTGGGCCCTGGGTATTGCGCTTAGGGGGAGGGTACCCCCACCGGCTGGGCACCCGCCAAGAGCAGCCCTGGGCCCTGGGTATCGTGCTTAGGGGGAGGGTACCGGGGCGGGAAGTGGACCTGGGGAGCGCCGTCGGCCGAGGCTCCGGCTGATGCCGCCCTCCCCCAGATCCCCCAGGGACCGCGCTGAGCACCTCCGTGCTCCACCACTCCGTGGCCTCCTCCCCCAAGATGCCGAGGCGGAGAGTGGCGACCTGGAGGTAGGCACTGCCCGCCCAAAGCGCGCAGAGGGGCCCTGGCCTTGATGACACCGCCCCCACAACAGGGCCCTGGAGCAGGAGAAAGGGCGCCACCTCTACCTGGCCGGCCCTCCCTGCAGAAGCCGCCGAGCTAAGCCCTGGAGAGTTCGGCGCCTGGACTACATCACGTACCGCGGAGTTCCCGGGTGGCTGGGCCTGCGGCACTGGGACGACCCTCAACCTGAGTCCCACCCCCAGAAGGTGGAGCAGGTGACATTCAGTACCGCCCTGGCGGGGCTCACGGACCACCTGGCAGTGGGCCTGCAGCTCCGAGTCTCAGTGTCCTCCTAAGGCAAGCACAGGTGACAGGCGCGCGGCAGGCGCTCACAGACACGACTCAGAGCACGAACTAGGCGCGGTAGCCGCGTCCCCAGAACCGGACGACTTAAGGCATCTTTATTGCGGGATTCTCACACGGCCTCCTGGGCCCGACGATACTCATAGACGCTGCCGTGCTCAGGAAAGGCCAGTGCTTGAGGGGGCGACCCCGGCGGTGGGGCGGGGTCCTCCGGGTCCCCATAGCCACCGCCGCCAGGCGTGTGGAGGCAGAACACATCCTGTTGGCGGCGGGGTGGGGGGGGGGGCAGGGGAGGGCTCAGTGCAGGCGTGGCCCCTCCCTGTCACCTGCGCAGTCCCCTCCCCACCGGGCAGCGTCCATCACCCGCCCCCACGGACCACGGAGGCCGGGTACACGCCCCCTTTCCTTCCGGGGCCAAATTAAACTCGGCCTCTGGTCATGTCTACAACTGTTCCCCCTCTGTGGGATGGGGCCGGGAGGGGAGGGGGACAGGACAGGCCGCGGCCCTTACCCCGGGGTACACGGTCACCGACGTCTTGCCGCCCAGATTCACCGTCCGGCCGTTTTTGCGGATCAGCAGGTTTAGGCCGCGGGCGCCAGGCTCGCCCCCTGCGGAGGGAGGCGAGGAGTCCAGAGAGACCAGGGGTGGGGGTGGGGGTGGGGGTGGGGGTGGGGGTGGGGGCGGGGGCGGGGAGGGCCGCAAGGGCTGGGGAACCGCGCACCGTGGAGCCCGTATGGCCGAAAGGCGCGGCGCTCGGTCAGCACTGACAGCAGCGCCTCCTCACGAAAGAGCAGCTCGCGGGTGACGCCGTCGCCGCCCCGGAAGCGGCCTCTGCCCCCAGAGCCCCGCCGCAGCTCGAAGCGGCGCAGGATGACCGGGTACCTGCGAGGGCGAGGGCGAGGGCGAGGACGAGGGCAAAGACTCAGCGTGGCCCGAGCCCCGGCTCCCACCCGGCCGTGCCCCCAGCCTCTGCGCACGCCGCTCACCGGCTCTCCAGGATCTCAGGGTCGGTGATCCGTGTGTTGGTCATGTGGCTGTGCACGCCGCTGCGCCCGTGCCAGGTGGGACCTGCGCCCGCGCCGCCCGCCACCGTCTCGTAGTAGCCCATGTGGGCGTTGCCCAGGGTCACGTTGTTCATGCAGCCCTGGTGAGGGCACCTGGTCGCTGCGCTGGGCTGGGGCAGGGCGTCCCCACCTCGCCCGCCCGCTCCTACTCCAGCCTGCCCACCCGAGCCGCGCCCACCCCACCCCCGCACCTGGGAGGCGGCGCAGGCCCCAAAGGCCCCCAGGATGACATCCACCACGCGCTGCGACGTGAGCACGTTGCCGCCCACCACCGCGGCCTCGGGCGACGGGTCCAGGATGGAGCCTCGGGGAATTACCACGCGCACTGGCGCCAGGCAGCCCTGTGCGGGGCGGGCGGCTCTCAGGGGCTCTTGGGGTGGGCTCAGGAGAAACAGCACCCCACCCCCCGCCCTACCACCTCTGGGGTCGGTCCGTGGCTGCGCCCCCCTCGCGCACACACCCCTGCGAACCTGGTTGAGTGGGATGTCGCGGCCCACCAGACAGCGCAGGCAGTAGATGAGGGCGGACAGGGTTATGGCCCGCGGTGCATTGAGATTACCAAACACCTCCGGCCCAGTGCCGCTGAAGTCAAACACAGCGCTGCCCTGCGCGCCCAAGGGAAGAGAGAGGCTGTCAGCGGCCGCGCCATGCCCCTGCCGCCCAGAGGCGCTCTCCCCACGGCCCACCTGACTCAGGTTGATCTGCACACGGAGACGGATGGGGGAACCGTCGTCCATGTGGTCTTCCGAGGACACCTCTAGGGACAGGCCCCGGGCCTGCCGGGACGTTCCAAAGGCACGCAACATGTCGCGCACGGCCAGCTCAGCGTTTGCCTGGCAGGAAGCAGGATCAGTGGTGGCCAGGTCACCTGCAGGATGGCCCTGCCACCCACACTCCTGTGCCCAGGCCCACCTGAATATGGCCCATGTAGGCCTGCACCACGCCCAGGCCGTACTGCCCAATGAGCTCCCCCACCAGCTGGATGCCCTTCTGGTTGGCTGCCACCTGGGCACGGAGGTCCGAGAGGTTGTCGTGCAGGTTTCTGGTTCCACTACAGTTGGGGACTTTGCCTGGCGCCCGCAGGGCCTCCGTCACCGCTGGATGGACAGTGTCATCACTGAGCCCCTGGCCAACCCTGTCTGCACCCCCAACTCCGGTTTCCCAGATCCAGACAAGGTCTCTGGCCCCTAGAAAGCAGTGAGGCCTGGCCTGGGGCTGCTCAGCACCCCAGGAAAGCCCTCTCCTTGAGCCTGGCTCAGGGTCCTGTCTGAGGCAGCCACAAGGCCTTCTGCAGTGTGCCTGTGCATGTCCCTCTGTGGTCCACAACCCCTGCCCCAGCTCACATTGACTAAAGGAGCAGCCAGAAATGGGCCACTCTATTTGTGTCCTCAACACCCAGAACAGCCTGTGGTTCCGTTACACCCACTCTCCGCCCCCACCCTCCACCCTGGCCACGCCACTTCCCCTAGCCTCCCACACCTGCGGCCTCAGACCAGGGCTGTTTTTCCCTGCCTCTCCTACCCCCTACCCCCACCACAGGCACCCCTGCAGCCTCCATCCCACCTTCCCTGCAGCTGCTCAGTGCCAGGGCCTCCACCTCCAGCTGCCCAAACTTGACCCCTGGCCCCCTCTCCCAAATCCCTCCAAATACCCACCTCCACCTCCAAAACAATCCCCCACCCCCCCGCCCTTGCTCTCCACTCGGCCCAAGACTCAGCACCATCCAGGGCAACTGCAGCTGCCCTCCCCCTTGCCACCCAGCCTCCAGGCCACTCTCAGACCCCGCATCCTCTCTGCACATGGGCACAGCGGGAGCTCAGCGCAGGCCCAGCTGAAAGCCCTTCACGGCCACCCACCACCCAGAGACTCAGACCTAGGCCCAGAAAACTCTACAGGGGCCTTTGGGCCCTGCTCCTGCCCTGTTTCTCTGCGGACCCCACCCAGTATGACTGCACACACCACAAGCAGCCACCCGCCTTGAAACAGGCTTCTCTCTCCAGCACCCTGACCCTCCACGTCTTGGCTAATTCTCCACCCGCAAAACCACCCCTCAGGAGGCCTTCCTGGGCCCAGACTGAATTCATCTCAGCTCCTGGGATCCGATCTGCAGCTGCTCTTTGGGGTAACCACCTATCTCCTCCCAGCCTCAAGGCAGGCCTGGGCCTATGGGCTGCATCCCATAGTCCAGCCAGGCCTGCTTGCCAGCAGTGGCCACGTGTCCCAGCCTATAGAAGGCCTGCCCCACCCTACTCCCACTCACCCTCCTCCTGGAAGACACCCCCCTGGACGAGTTTGAAGGACAGAAAGACGGCACCCTCCTGTTGCAGCGTGGTGGAGTGGGGGGGCATGGAGCCTGGTGTGATGCCCCCGATGTCTGCGTGGTGCCCTCGGCTGGCCACATAGAACACAGGCCGCGTCTGACCCGGCCAAAACACCTAGCGGGTGGAGAGCCACAGTCAGCTGCATCGGCCACCCCTGCCCCAGCAGAAGCAGAGGGCAGCACCCCTCACCGGTGTGATAACAGTCAGGTCTGGCAGGTGGCTGCCCCCGGCACTGGGATGGTTGCTCAGTAGCACGTCGCCAGGGTGGAGATCGGCCCCCAGGTGCTGAATCTGAAACCAGGAGATGGGTGCAGAGTGGGCACAGGGGAGCAGGGGCCAGAGCGGGGTGGGGGGGCGGGGTGGAGGGCGAGGGAGGGGGATGGAAGGGTGAGGCGAGGGAGAGGTGGGAGTGTGGGGGAGGGGCCACCTGGAACTGCACCGTCTCCTGCATGGCACCCAGGTGCACAGGGATGTGGGGGGCATTGGACACCAGCCCCCCATCGGGCCCAAAGAGGGCACAGGAGAAGTCGAGACGCTCCTTGATGTTGGTGGAGATGGCTGTGCGCTGCAGGATGCGGCCCATCTGCTCTGGGAGCACAAAGTGACCAGGCCCGCTGGCCCCACCCACCCACAGCATGGCTCCGGGAAAGGGAGGAACAGGCCACCAGGGCTCAAACCCAGGACCCAGGAAAAACCCAGCAGCTTTTTCCTGGGGAACACCAAGGTGACAGTGTGCCCACTTGGCCACATGTCTTAGCCTATGTGAAGGACACCACCTTCTTCCCCAGCCTGCCTGGAGCCCCCAGCAAGAACCCGGTGCCACCCCTCGACCCTCCCACCCTGCCTGGCACAGCGAAAACCTGGTTCCTAGGCTCTTGACCCCTGGGCTCCCAGCAAGCCTCTGGCCTGACCCTGCACAGATGGGTTCCCTGTGCTGTCCTCAGTATCCCTTCTTTAGCTAGGAGGGCACTCCCCGGATCACATGGCTGCAGGTAAGAGGGGGAAGGTGTCCTCCCTGCCCAAGGCTTGTTCTCATGGCCAAGTGCACCATGCCAGTGCTGTGGCCACACTGCCCGCCCGGTCACCAAGGGATCCTGCTTCTGCCTCTCCCTTTGGGCACAAGCCTGCCAGCCACCCATGACACAGCCGGCGCCTTATCCCACAGGGAGCCAGGCAGCGGGGAGCCTGGCAGCAGCCACTCACCAGCAATGCTCATGAAGCGGTGTGAGAAGATGGACAGCTGGATAGGGTCCAGCTGGGTGCCCACTGTGCCGGGGACTTCGGCCCCCACAGAGATGCGGATGTCCCCTGTCTTGGTCACCTCTGCCTGGCAACCTGGCTCCACCAGGATGGTGCTGGGGAGCAGAGGGCACAGAGGGCCTGCATGGGGCCAGGCGACACCCCTCCAACCAGAGATGCCATAGCCCTAGGCCAGGGGACACCCCAACGATGGTGGGATACAGAGTCCTGCAGGCCCCTGCAGCCTTGGGCCAGAGAACCCTGCACCAGGGGCCCCGCAGTTGATCCGTCCACATCCTCCACCCTGGCCGGACCTCAGCCCACCTGTTACTGTCGATGATGAGGCAGGGCCCATGGAGCTTGTGCCCATAGCCCAGCTCTGCCAGCAGGTACACAGGGGTCTCCTGGTAGCCCCCCTCAAAGTAGCACTGGGTCATCTGCAGAGGGTGTGGGTGAGTACAGTGCCCGGGCCCAGCACCCTCCCCGATGCCTCTCACAGGGCTTGGTCCCCATCCCGGTGCCCCCTGGGTGCTGTCAGGCTGGCACGGGCAAGACCACCAACCTTGTCCACCCGGGGAGGCCCAGTCTGGGCTTTGGGGGCATCCTCGAGGCGAAGACCACTGCGGCCAGTGCCCCGCACTCGCACATCGTCCACGACCACCGGCCGCTCAGGGATGACAAAGCCAAACTCCCTCATGTACCTGCACTCCCCACGGGGACCCAAGGAGTGGTCAGAGTGAGGCAGCCAGACAGGAAGGCCCCTTGCCAGGGATCCGGAGTCAGGAAGTCACGTACCGCTCCACGAAGGCTGCCCCAAAGTCCCCTGCACGGGGCGAGCGGGCTGTGGCTGGGTGCTGGTGGGCAGACACCATCAGAGCACAGTCCGTGCCCCGGTAGCGCAGGTGCAGGAAGCTCTCAGTGCTGATCTGGGACCTGCAGCAGGTGGTTGGGGGCACTCACACCAAACCCCCTGCCCTGACCCCACCCCACCCAGTGCCCCGGCAAGGACACCCGTTCTGCTTCTCACGCACCCGGAGACCACCTGGAAAGTCATCAGGCAGAACACCCACCAAGGGGGTGGTGAGGACAATGTGAGCCCTCTGTCCAGGGCACCCTGGGAGCCCACCTGGGGAAGCCCTGGGCCCTCAGGGCATCCACACACTGCTCCTCCAGGCGGCTCAGCCTCTGGTCCAGCTGCATGAAGGTCTCAGGCACATAGAGCAGGGAGCAGGGCTCCTGTGCCTCGTGCACCACGTCAGCCAGGGCCAGCCCCAGGGCCGACAGCAGCCCACTGTGCCTGCAGGGATGGGCAGCATGGCAATAGGGGGGTCACCTCCCAAGCCCAGCGCAGATCACACACACCTCCGTGCACCCACACCCAGGCCCACCTGTGGATGTGCACGGTGTCCATGCCCAGGGCCCGGGCGATGGCACATGCATGCTGCCCACCAGCTCCCCCAAAGCAGGCCAGCACATGGGCTGAGGGGTCATGGCCTCTTGCCTAGGGAGACAGAAGGGGTCAGTGGGCTCTCCTACCCTACCCTATCCAGTCCCCGGCCTGAGCAGGAGGCGTGGGGCAGGGAGCAGGGCTGGGGGCAGGACAGGCGGGCGAGCAGAGGAGGACATACCTGCGTGAGTGCGCGGATGGGCCGGCACATGGCCTCATTGGCCACGCGCACAAACCCCATGGCTACCTCTTCCAGGCTCAGCGGGGAGGCCGGGCAGGGCCCGTTGGTCAGGAAGCTGTTGACCTCAGTGGCCACAGCCTCCAGGGCTTTGCGGGAGGCCTCAGGGGAAAGTGGTTGGTCCTCTCCCGGCCCAAAAATGCAGGGGAAGGAGGCAGGCAGCAGGCGACCCAGGACCAGATTAGCATCCGTCACTGTCACAGGGCCCCCTGGGAGGTAGACAGGGTGTGGGGCTTGGAGGCTGGAGACAGGGGAGCAGGAGTAGGCAGCAGGGATAGGGCTGACAGGAGGGGCTGGGCCTGGGGCAGCAAGTGGAGGGCAGGGCCAGGCCGGGCAGATCCTGACTCTTACCTTTGCGGTAGCAGGCGGGTCCTGGGTGAGCTCCTGCTGACTCGGGCCCAACTACAAAGAGGCCAGACCTAGGGGAAGGAAGGGCTGGGGTTGGACACGAGGAGGGAGACAGGGCTGGGGTCCCGCCTGGGAAGCAGGACAGCTGACCTGAAGAAGAGGCGGGAACCCCCTCCCGCTGCCACGGTGTTGATGTCCAGCTGTGGGGCCTGGAGGGTGATGCCAGCTGTGCTGGCCTCGAAGACGTGCTCGAATTCCCCAGCGTAGCGGCTCACATCTGTGGACGTGCCTGGCAGGGTGGAGCGCTGGTGGGTCGCTTGAAGACCCAGAGGCCCAGCAGCTGGGCCTCCCCGATACCCCAGCCCTCGGCCCTCATACCTCCCATGTCAAAGCCGATGACAGGCTGGCCACCCTCCTGCTGGTAAGTGGTGGCTGAGTAGCCCACCACGCCGCCGGCCGGGCCCGAGAGCACAGCACGGGAGCCACTGAAGGTGTCCATGGGCGCCAGGCCGCCATCGGAGCGCATGAACAACACCTGCACATCCTGTGAGCGGGCAGCAGGTGGGTCACGAGGGGCCGCGAGCGGGCAGCAGGTGGGTCACGAGGGGCCGCGAGCGGGCAGCAGGTGTGCCATGAGGGGCCGCGAGCGGGCAGCAGGTGGGTCACGAGGGGCCGCGAGCGGGCAGCAGGTGGGTCACGAGGGGCCGCGAGCGGGCAGCAGGTGGGCCACGAGGGGCCGCGAGCGGGCAGCAGGTGCGCCACGAGGGGCCGCGAGCGGGCAGCAGGTGCGCCACGAGGGGCCGCGAGCGGGCAGCAGGTGCGCCACGAGGGGCCGCGAGCGGGCAGCAGGTGGGTCACGAGGGGCCGCGAGCGGGCAGCAGGTGGGTCACGAGGGGCCGCGAGCGGGCAGCAGGTGGGTCACGAGGGGCCGCGAGCGGGCAGCAGGTGGGTCACGAGGGGCCGCGAGCGGGCAGCAGGTGGGTCACGAGGGGCCGCGAGCGGGCAGCAGGTGGGTCACGAGGGGCCGCGAGCGGGCAGCAGGTGGGTCACGAGGGGCCGCGAGCGGGCAGCAGGTGGGTCACGAGGGGCCGCGAGCGGGCAGCAGGTGGGTCACGAGGGGCCGCGAGCGGGCAGCAGGTGGGTCACGAGGGGCCGCGAGCGGGCAGCAGGTGGGTCACGAGGGGCCGCGAGCGGGCAGCAGGTGCGCCATGAGGGGCCGCGAGCGGGCAGCAGGTGGGTCGCGAGGGGCTGCGAGCGGGCAGCAGGTGCGCCCTGAGGGGCCGCGAGCGGGCAGCAGGTGGGTCACGAGGGGCTGCGAGCGGGCAGCAGGTGCGCCATGAGGGGCTGGACGGGCCAAGGCCCAGGCCCAGGCCCAGGAGTGGGCGGTGGAGGGGCCTCACAGCCTCACCTTGAGTTGGCCCTGGAAGCCACGGCAGAAGCCCTGCACGTAGCGTTGGATGGCGGGTGTGAGGTAGGCATCGGCACAGGCCGTGTGCCCCCGAGGGACGATGCGCACCATGGGCATGGCCTCCGAGGACAGTGACACGTGCGTGAAGCCCAGCTCCCGGGCCAGCGCACCCACCTGCTGCTCATGCTGGGCCCACCTATGACAAAAACCCAGTGGCACTTCGTCTCCCACCAGGCCCGGCACCTGCTCCCGCGGCCCACAGCCCCACCTCACTCACGTGTAGGAGTGCATAAGCAGCACGGCTAGGCTGCGGATGCCTCGAAGTAGCAGCCCCTCCAGCTTCCCACGCAGGGCCCCCAGGTCCACAGGCTGCTGCACTTCCAGCAGGTCCCCCGTGCGGCCTTCCAGAAAAGTCCAGGAGGCCCCGTTGAAGGCCAGCAGGACCCTCCCGCCCCAGATCCCACGGCAGCGGTGGCACACACACCTTTCACAGGCGTCCCGGTGCCCGCCTCTCCACGGTGCAGCACCACACGTTCGTCCACCTCCAGCACCTCTTCATACAGCACCTCAGGCATGGGCACGGCCTGGGGGCGGGCAGAGACTGAGAAGAGGCCCAGGCCTGAGGGTCCATGCTGGGGTCCTGTGTAAGTGGGTGGTACAGGTGAGTGGCTGTGTCCCAACAGGCCGGTTGGCAGGCCCAAGACAGTCATACCTGGCAGCCCCAGCAAGGCTCACCAAGGAGGCAGCTCTCCACCCCCTAGGCAGCTGAGTGCAGCCAACTGTTCCACCCCCACGAAGGCAGCTTCTTCCGGAAATGCAGCAGTAGGTGCAGGGGTTCCACCCCTCCTCTGCCTGAATAGGGCTAGCTTGGGTGGCCCCACACCAGCGTCCAGGGCAGGCATGGCGGCAGGCAGGAACAGGGCATCCTGTGCCCACTCCGAGGGCTAGGGGAACTTGGGGTCCCACTGGGAATTCCGGGAGCTTCCTCTTTCTTTGTCGGCTGGTGCCCATGAGCCATCACTAATCCAACAACTGCTCTCCCCACAGGGTCAAGGCATCCCTGGGGGGTGTACGCCACACAGCCTGGTCCCCAGCCAACATGGAGCTCACCAGGTCAAAGAGGCTCCCACGGGCTTGGGTGCCAATGTGCAGCAGGTCTCGGAAGCCACGTGTTACCAGCAGCGCCACCCGCTCCCCCTTCCGCTCCAGCAGTGCGTTGGTGGCCACTGTGGTGCCCATGCGGATGCTGGCGATATGACTGGAGTCCAGAGGCTGGTCCCGGGGCAGGAGCATGCCGGCCTCCTGGGGACCACGTGGTCAGTGTGGGGCTTCTGGCCGTGGGGTCCCTGTCTACCCGCTCCGCCCTGGCCCACCTGCTCCAGGATGCGGCGGATCCCTTCGGTTGGCGCATCTGCATAGTTGGCAGGGTCCTCTGAGAGCAGTTTTAGGACCCGCACATGCCCCCCTGGGCACTGGGCAAAGACGTCTGTGAAGGTACCCCCACGGTCGATGGCAAAGTGGAAGCGGCCCTCGGGGCTGCCCATGGTGGTGGGGCTGGGGTCCCACGGGAGCTCTTCAGCTGGTAGCCCTGGAAAAACTGGACAGAGGCGGGGTCAGCTCCGGCTCACCAGCGAGCGGGACTAGAAGCTCCCCAGCCCTGCGCATGCGGGGGGTTCCTGAGGGATAGACCCACGGGCATGACTCTGGGCAGAGCCAGAGCCGCAGGCCCAGCTCCGAGGGCAGCCTGGGCCCGAGCGAGAGCCTGGCCAGCGGTCAGCGGCCTGGTGCCCCCATGCCCCGCATCGCGCTTCTCCGGGCCCTGGATTGGGCTGAAACCCAGGCAGTGGAGCAGGCACGGAAGGTGGGGGCGCCGCTGGACCCTGGAGCCCTCGGGCGGGGTCTCTCAGCACGAAAGAGGCACGGGAGTGCGGGGAGGGGGTTTGGGGCAAGCTGGCCGGGGGACCCCACTTCCCGCTTTGCTCGACCTTCAGCCCAAGCCTGGCGGGCCCCGGGACAGGACGGAGCCTGAGCACCGACGGGGCGGCCCGAGGCGGGGACGCGTGAGGAGCAACCCGGGAGGCAGCGGGGAAGGGGCCGCGGAGGGGAGGCCGCCCGGCGCAGGCCCCACCTGGCGCTCGGCTCCGGCTCCAGCTCCGGCTCCGTCGCTCGCGGTCGGCTCTGACTGCGCTCCCAGCGGCCCTGCCCGCACCAGCCTCGCCTCGGGGAGGAGCCTACAGGGCCCGCCCCGCGCACCACTGGTCCCGGCACTCGCTGTTACATCAGGCCAGGCCCGCCCCCCGCGCCTCCGTCCTCGCCCTGCGCCTCCCCGGGCCGCCCGCGCAGGATCAAGGGCACCTTGGCTCTGCGGCCCTCGGGTCTCCAGCGCTGAGCCTAGGCTCGCCTAGCGTGGGCGCCCC
Organism: Symphalangus syndactylus; assembly: GCF_028878055.3. Classification (NCBI taxonomy): domain Eukaryota; kingdom Metazoa; phylum Chordata; class Mammalia; order Primates; family Hylobatidae; genus Symphalangus; species Symphalangus syndactylus. The sequence continues at coordinate 142,878,792 of NC_072429.2, forward strand.
GGGATCCCACCTCCAGGTGTCCTGGGCAAGGGGAGCTGGCAGCCCAGGCCACAACAGGGCTTCCCACTGGCGGACGTCCTTCTCCGTGGAGGGGGCATTGAAGGACGGAGAGGAGAGGGAAGGAGGCCCTGTGGCCTTCTCTACCAGCCCCAGCTCCCGGCCCCGTGGGCCTCTCCTGCGCGGTATCTCTGGCCTTCTTCACCGGGTCTCCCTCCCCTCCAGCCCTCCTTGTGTCAGAGGCATGTGAACCAGAGCAACTGCATCTTGAATAGGAGCTGGATAAAAAGAGCCCAAACCTACTGGGCTGCATTCCCAGACGATTAATGCATTCTAAGTCACAGGATGAGATAGGAGGTCAGCACAAGATACAGGTCATAAAAACCTGTATCTCCCAGCCTGGCCAACATGGTTGAAACCCCGTCTCTACTAAAAATACAAAAATTAGTCGGGCATGTGGCATGCGCCTGTAATCTCAGCTACCGGGAGGCTGAGACAGGAGAATCGCTGGAACCTGGGAGGCGGAGGCTGCAGTGAGCGGAGATCGTGTCACTGCACTCCAGCCCAGGGGACAGAGCGAGACTCCGTCTCAAAAACACACACACACACACACACAAAACCTGTATCTGAGTTGCAGTAAAGAAGCTGACCAAACCTACCAAAACCATCGTCCTACACTCCCCCCAGCGCCACGACAGTTTACAAGGGCCACAGCAACAGCAGGAAGTTACCCTATATAATCTAGAAAGGGGAGGCATTAATAATCCACCCCTCGTTTAGCATATCATCAGAAATAACCATAAAAATGGGCAACCGGCCCAGCACGGTGGCTCACGCCTGTAATCCCAGCACTTTGGGAGGCTGAGGCGGGTGGATCATGAGGTCGAGAGATCAAGACCATCCTGGCCAACATGGTGAAACCTGTCTCTACTAAAAATACAAAAATTAGCTGGGTGTAGTGGTGCACACTTGTAGTCTCAGCTACTTGGGAGGCTGAGGCAGGAGAATCACTTGAACCCAGGAGGTGGAGCTTGCAGTGAGCCGAGATCACACCACTGCACTCCAGCCTAGCGACAGAGCGAGAATCCGTCTCAAAAAAAAAAAAAACAAAAGGCAACCAGCAGCCCTCGGGGTGCTCTGTCTATGGGGTGGCCATTCTTTATTCCCCTGCTTTCTTAATAAACGTGCTTTCACTTTAGGCACTCGCCCTGAATTCTTTCTTTCAAGAAATCCAAGAACCCTCTCTTGGGGTCTGGATTGGGACCCCTTTCCTATAACATTTGTGCCAAGGGCAGCGGACTCCAGCTCCCCATAGACAGGGATGGAGCCCAGGATCAGGCACTCAGGAGCCCCTCCCCATGGATGGGCTGCTGCTCATGTTCAGATGACTGCCCTCTAAGTGGCACATGCCCGCTGTGATGCCACCCGCAGACCCCATGCCCATGGACCTCCTAGTGCCTTCCCCATCCTGAGGCCCAGCTGAGGCCCCAGATGATCATGCCACGCCCACATGCAGGAGCTCCACCTGCCTGCTCTGAGCAGTCTGTGGGAAGCAGCTCTGGTCAGCAACCCCACTTCAGCACAGGACCTTCCCACTGGCCACACAGCCTCAGCCCGGCCAGCCCACACTCCTGCGGGACTGCCCTGCCTTCTGGTTTCCACATGTCCCCAGCACAGCCTCTTGGTCCTGCCTGTCAGCCCAGGATCTATCAGGAGAGATTCCCGCACCCCACCCACCCACACCCCCACCATCTGCTGCCCTGTATGCACTCAGGCTGCCCGCCGGGCCTGTGCTGTAGACCCTAAACTCTCTCACTGCCCAGCACCATCCCCAGCCACCCCCTCGCCCCTCTGTTCACTCCAGGGTCCTGTGCTATCCACTCACAGACGCAACCTCTAAGGGCCTGTCCCCACGCTCCCTAGCGGCACCCCACTGCTGTGCACCTCCAGGTATCCACCTCCCACCTCCACCTGCCTCCTGGGCTCTCCTGACCCCACTCCACTGCACGGCTCGGGGGCAGACCAACAAAAGCCAACTCCCACCCACCCAGGCTCAGGCCTCCCCTGGCTGCCCCAGCTGCCTAGCTGCCCTACCTGCCTCCTGCCCCACTGGGCCTTTATCTCTGTCCCTCCATATTGCTGGGTCCCAGCTTCCCCTTGGCAATGCCACACAGCCCCTCCACAGCGACCAGAGGCAGCTCCAGGCCTGCAGGATGGCCCGGCCCCTACTCTCTAGTTGCGCCTCTGACTGCATGGCCAGACACTTCCCAAAACCAGGCCCCAGGCCGCCTACCAGTGGCCCACTCCAGCAGCGGCTCCCGCACCCAGCAAGCTGCCCCAGCCCCATTCTCATCCCCACACCCAATCTGCCAGAAGTCCTGTTACTTCCACCTTCAGAACACAGAGCTGCTACTTCTCACACCTCCACCCCGGCCAGACTTCCATCACTTTCCCCTAGGGATGTGGCTGTCCCCACCGCCAGAGAGCGCAGGGCTGGGATGACAGAGTCTGCCGTTTCAGTGGCTCTGACAGCTTCAGGCACAGACAACTTGCACCCACCTCAGGGCCTGGCACAGGCTGTTCCCTGGGCCTGGAAAGCCGTGCCCCAGCCTGGCAGCTCCCTCGCCCGCTCAGGCTCTGCTCAGAGGTCACTTTCCCAGACCTGGCACCTTCTCCCTGCTGCACGTCCTGAAAGCCCCAGGGCCCTGGCTTTGCTCCAGATGCGCCGCAGCACCCAACGGGTTTGCCCAACTCCACAGAGTCTTGGGGCCCCGGTACGGCTCACCTCTCTCAGCATTCTTGAATTTGATCGTTCTCCTCCTGGGCAGCCGGGGACTGGCAGCCACCTCAGCCAGGAACCCGGAGCTGCAGAAGCCCAGGCTGCTGCCGCGGTTCCTGAGCACCAGCTTCAGCTCCTGGTTCTCCTGGATGAGCTGCACCAGCCGCCGCAGCTCTTCGTTCTCCTGTGCCAGCCGCTGGATCTCCTGCCGCAGGCCCTCATAGCTGCTGAGGAGGGACATGCCTGGCAGCCAGGGGCGGCAGCTGGCGGGGGCCTGCAGGCTGGCCAGGGACAGCAGACCCTGCTATTGTGAGGTCAGCAGCTGCCCCTGCCCCCACACTTCAGCCGCATTCCGGGCCTTCAGGGTCAGGACCCAGCAGGTCCAACTACCCCCTCGGCAGGGTTGGCCTGACCTCTGACCTCTGGTCCCCTATGGGCCAAATGACCAGTGGGTGCCCAGAACTGTCCCAGGTCTCTGGCTCCCTCCAAGAATCCTCCTCCTAGAAGATGGAAGCTTCTTTGACCCAGCCAAGCCCAGGTGTGTTGTGGGGGAAGGGATATGAGATTCAGGCCTCCGCACCCACCCATCTGACTGCCCACTGGCCACCAGCCACAGCCTCCAGGCCTGGCCAACCGGGCATGGTATCTCAGCAGTCACGGTTGGCACAGCTTCTGAAGGGATCAGGAAGGGTGGGTGCGTGGCTGCCCTGCAGGATGGGGCCCAGAACAGCAGGAGCTGGACAGCAGCAACCAGGGCAGGCCAGGGCTACAGGGGCAGAGCTAGCTGAGAGCATGCTAGGAGAGCACGGGACGGGGCTGCAGGCAAAGGGATGCACCAGGCAGTGCTGGAGCCACCACAAGGGAGGCTGGGCCTGTTTCTGGGGGGACAGGGCCTTGGCATTGTCACATGGAGGGCGCAGCGAGCAGACAGGTGCCCTGGAAGAGGCACCACATCTGGGCCATAACCTCAAGGAAGGGGATGGGGCAGGCGGCCCACCAGAGGCTGAGGACCAGGACCTAAAGACACACCTCCCCAGGGACAGGAGAGCCACCCTCAACAGTGACAGTGGCTTGCATTTTAGATCACATAAAGGACTTTCTTCTTCTATCCAATCTGTCTTTGAAGGGACACTTCTGCACAGTTACTTTGGTTTTCTGGCTTTTTCTTACATTATGATTATTATGTATTTTACATCATTTTTCTCTTTTGCTTGTTTGATGGGCCTAGTTTCCACTTGCTGATTTGTAGACTGTCCTGGGATTCTCATACTCCCTTCCCTGGCTACTCGAGTGGAGCCATCGCAGGGCCCCTCACCTGTGCGAGTAGGGACAGCGCCCCTGAGACTAGTGCTCCAGGAGACTGGGGGCAACTGTACTGAATCCCAACAGAAATCGTGACAATTTAAGTAATTCTCGGCTGGGCGCAGGGGCTCACGCCTGTAATCCCAGCACTTTGGGAAGCTGAGGCAGGCGGATCACCTGAGGTAGGGAGTTTGAGACCAGCCAGACCAACATGGAGAAACCCCATCTCTATTAAAAATACAAAATTAGCCAGGCATGGTAGTGCATGCCTGTAATCCCAGCTACTCGGGAAGCGGAGGCAGAAGAAGCGCTTGAACCTGGGAGGCGGAGGTTGTAGTGAGCTGAGATCACGCCATCGCACACCAGCCTGGGAAACAAGAGTGAGACTCTGTCTCAAATAAAAAAAAAAAAAAAAAAAAAAGAATGAGAGGCTCAGTCAGTCAACTTTCAACTCACACAATCAAAGCCAGAGGGTAGAGCATGATAGGCAGAATTCTCAGAAGGCTTCCAGGATTTCCTGCTGTACATGCTGTGCATAATCCTCAGGACTGTCAATAAGACGGACTTTACTCCCACGATTAGGTTATGTTGTTTGACACTGCTGGGGGATAAAGGAGATGGTCTTGGGTGAGCCTAACCTAATCATGTGATCATTTCAAAGGACGGGTCTCTTTCCAGTGGAAAAAACTCAAAGCATGAAAGAGATTCCACACAGGGGAGAGTCTCCACTGCTGGAGGAGTCTCATAGCAAGGAATGTGGGCAGCTTCCAGGAGCTGACATACTATGGTAAAAATACTGGAAAGCAAAGACAAAGAGAGAGCTTTGAAAGTAATGAGATAAAAAAATGACTCATCACATATAAGAGAACCCCAAATAAGATGAACACCTGACTCCTCAGAAGCAGCAGTGGAGACCGGAAGACAATAGGATGGCATACTCAAAGTCAGAAAAACACTGTCAAGCAAGAATCTGGTATTTAGGAAAACCACTTTTGAAAATGAAGGTGAAATAAAAACAGTTCAAGATGAACAAAGATAGAAAATGTGTTGGCCGGGCACAGTGGCACACGCCTGTCATCCCAGCACTTTGGGAGACTGAGGCGGATGGATCACCTCAGGTCAGGAGCTTGAGACCAGCCTGACTAACATGGTGAAACCCCATCTCTACTAAATACATAAATTAACCAGGCATGGTGGCAGATGCCTGTAATGCCAGCTACTTGGGAGACTGAGGCAGGAGAGTCGCCTGAACCTGGGAGGCGGAGGTTCAACCTGCCGAAACAACCTGCCGGCCTGCATTCCTTCCTGATAGAGACCACTGGCCACAGAGTGGCTCTATGGCTATGGAGGAAGCACAGAGAGGGGTTTCATGTCCTCTGCTGCACCATTTGATGCTGGAAGCCTGAAAACCCCACCCTCTGATCACAATAATGCCACCATTTTTTTAACATGAGTCCCATGGGGAGGTGTGAAGCTCAGTTGTGCGTTTGTGTGCTCCCCTTTCATAAATATTCATGACTCCTCTTGCAGGTCATTGAATATGTACATTTGGCCACTCCCTTCAGCATAAATTCCCGTTCCCCTTGCCCCTCCCATGAAGTGTCTGTTTTTGACTTCTGACTGGAGGCTACGCTTCCCTGCCTGTCAGAATGGCCACCCTGGAGACTGCAACCCTTTATGAGAAATAAAGCTCTCCTTTCCAAATGTATGAACCTCGCCATTCTTCAGCTGACACCACCACCATGGCTGCCACTTTAGATGAACACGCTGCCCTGGCCCTTGGGAGGCAAGTCCAGTTCTCATGCTTGGGAATCTGACTGGCCTGTGCGGGAAGAGTGTGGGGAAGTGATGCTCTGTGTTCTCCGGGCCTCCACCTGAGACCCCACACAGGGCAGGACGCCCAGCGGGCTGTGTGGCACTCTCACTTTGGAAATTGACCAAGGGGCATACAGCAAAGCAAGAAAGCATTTATTCAAGAAGATCTACTAAGTCTGGGTCAGAACAGGGGGAATCTGTGGTGCTTGAGCTCAGCCTGCTCCCCCTGGTCCCTGGCTCTGCCATAAAAGCTCTACTCCAGGAGGTACAGCTGAGAACACGGGTTCCTTCCTCCCAGCTCCTGGCTGCAAGGCAGAGGCACCACACAGGGAGGGACACGCAGAGAAGACGAGGCCTCCCGTCCCCCAACACCTGCCACAGCACAGGGGTCTCACTCTGGGAGAAGCAGGCCACCACGCCCACACCCAGGTCCACAGATGCTGCCCCAGTGAGAGGCGGTGGCAGGGCTGGCGGCTGCATGGGGCCGCCTTCCTTAGGAAGCACAGTGTGGGAAAGTCATGCCTAAGGTGCATAGCAGGCTGTGGGAAGCTCAGTGGAGAGCAATTAGGAAAAAGCGGACAGCTGTGTGAAACTGATAGCAGCAAATGAAATGGCAGGCCAGCCTGGAGTGTAGCTGAGAACCAGGGACAGAGACGACAAAGAAAGGACACTGCAGATACCGCATCCACCCCTGGGCGTCCAGAAGCCTCTGCACCGGTGCCAGGCTGCACACAGGCTGAGTGGCTGGGCGTGCTGGCTGTCTATTGCTGCCCTCACAAATCACCACAAACTTGCAGGTTTAAAACAACAGAAACTTACTATCTTACAGTCCTGGAGACCAAAAGTCCAAGATGAGTCTTATGGGGCTAAAATCAAGGCTTTCACAGGGATGGTTCCTTCTGGAGGTTCCAGAGGAAAGCAGGTGCCCTGCCTCTTCCGGCTCCTGGTGTGTGCTGGCACTGCTTGGCTTGCAGCCGCATCACTCTGATCTCTACCCAGGTGGTCCCACAGCCTTCTCTTCTCCTGTAGTCCAATCTCCCTCCATTTCCCTCCTAAAGGATGCTTGGAATGACATTCAGGGCCCACTGGGTCACCCAGGATCACCTCCCCACCTCAGGCTCCTTAACTGCATCACATCTGCAAAGTCTTTTTTGCCAAATGAGGTACATTCATAGGCTTCAGTGATTCGGGCCTGAGTATCTTTGGGGTCGTTATTTAGCCCATCACGCTTGCTGAATGCGGAGCAGATTGGAAAGCTTTCCAACCACACACACATCCATCAGCAAAGGATGGAGCTGCTTCATCCCACCCAACCCCAGGCTGGAATCACCCCAAAAACAGCAGCATGGGGGTTCCCCCAAGGGAGGGCCCCAAACTGTCACAAGATTGAGCCTATTGGGATTCCAAAGAAAGAAGCACTCAACGCCAGGGTGACTAGTCCAGAGCATTAATTAGGGGAACTCAGGGACAGAGGGCTGCAGCAGTCCTTGAAACAGCGAGAGAAAAGAGCTGTTCTGCCCGGGTGTGCCCAAAGCAAGGGGGCTGGGGAACAGAGTTTATGTGTGGGTTTAGGGCATTTGGCTCAGGGCCGGGCCAGTTTCTTTCTAGTAAACCCAGATAACTTTATTAGTGCCTGGGAAAGTTCAAGGTCCCAGTGCGGGTTCAAACGTGCTGGAAAAAACCTGAGGCTGATGAGTCACAAAATGGTCAAGGCCCTCTGATTTTTGGTCAGGACACAGAAGGAAATTGGGAGGAGGTTGGGGGTGGTGGCTCACGCCTGTAATTTCAGCACTTTGAGAGGCTGAGGTGGGTGGATCACAAGGTCAGGAGTTCAAGACCAGCCTGGTCAACATGGAGAAACCCCGTCTCTACTAAAAATACAGAATTGAGCTGGGTGTGGTGGCGGGTGCCTGTAATCCCAGATACTTGGGAGGCTGAGGCAGGAGAATCACTGGAACCTGGGAGGTGGAGGTTGCAGTGAGCCGAGATCACACCACTGCACTCCAGCCTGGGCGACAGAGCAAGACTGCATCTCAAAAAAAAAAAAAAAAAAAAAAAAAAAAAAAAAAACAACCTGGGGCTGGGCGTGGTGGCTCATGCCTGTAATCTCAGCACTTTGGGAGGCTGAGGCAGGTGGATCACCTGAGGTCAGGAGTTCAAGACCAGCCTGACCAAAATGATGACACCCCATCTCTATTAAAAATACAAAACATTAGCCGGGCATGGTGGCGCACGCCTGCAATCCCAGCTATTCAGGAGGCTGAGGCAGGAGAATCCCTTGAACCTGGGAGGCGGAAGTTGCAGTGAGCTGAGGTCACACCATTGCACTCCGGCCTGGGCAACAACAGCAAAACTCCGTCTCGAAAAAAAAAATTTTTTTTTTGTTTTTTTTTTCAGAGAAATTGAGAGACCTACAGTAGCCTCGTTGGCTTGGGGAGGTTAAACACAACCTTTGACCAATTGGTGGCAAGCGCTAAACTGGGCTGACCCAGGCGTGATTTCTAGGAAGCCAGAAGTTTTTAAAAATAAGGAGGGGGGAGCTGAGCAGAGACATTAGAAGCTACACACTGTGGGGCAAACAGATACATGGAATTGGCCCAGGCAAGCCAATAAACAACATGAAAAAACAGCAGCAAAATCACAAGGGCCATCGGCCAATCCTAACCCAAAGTTGATGTGATATACGCTCTAAAGTGTCCAGTTTTCTTTCTTTCTTTTTTTTTTTGAGATGGAGTCTCGCTGGGTCTCCCAGACTGGAGTGCAGTGGCGCGATCTCCGCTCACTGCAACCTCCACCTCCTGGGTTCCAGTGCTTCTCCCGCCTCAGCCTCCCAAGTAGCTGGGATTACAGGCCTGAGCCTGGGATTACAGGTGCACGCCACCACACGTGGCTAATTTTTTGTATTTTTAGTAGAGACAGGGTTTCACCATGTTGACCAGGCTGATCTTGAACTCCTGACCTCCCGCCTCGGCCTCCTAAAGCGCTGGGATTACAGACGTGAGCCACTTCACCCAGCCTAAAGTGTCCAGTTTTCTACAAAAATGATGAGACATGCAAAGAAAGAGGATAGTGTGACTCTTTATATTTTGTATTGATACATACATACTGTACATGTGGGTCAGGTGCAGTGGCTTATGCCTGTGATCCCAGCACTTTAGGAGGCCAAGGCGGGAGGACCACTTGAGCCTAGGTATTCAGGGCCAGCCTGGGCAACATAGCGAGATCACATCTCTGCAAAAAAACACACAGAAATTATCTGAGGGTGGTGGCATGCACCTGCAGTCTCAGCTACCAGGGAGGCTGAGGTGGGAGGATCGCTTGAGCCCAGAAGGTCGAGGCTGCAGAGAGCCAAGATCGTGCCACTGCACTCCAGCCTGGGTGACAGAGTGAGATGTTGTCTCAAAAAAAATTAAAAAATAAAATAAATTTGTACATATTTATGGGGTACAGGTGATACTTTGTTACATGCACAGAAAGTGTAAAGATCATGTCTTAGGGTATTTAGGACATCCGTCACCTGGGTATGTGTCATTTCCGTGTGTCGGGAACATTTCAAGTCCTCGCCTCAAGCTATTTTTAAATGTATAATGCCTTGTTGTTAACTATAGTCACCCTATTCTGCTATTGGACTTTAGAACTTATACCTTCTTTTTCTTTTCTTTTTTTTTTTTTTTTTTTTTTTGAGACGGAGTCTTGCTCTGTCGCCCAGGCTGGAGTGCAGTGGCACAATCTCAGCTCACTGCAACCTCCACCTCCCGGGTTCCAGCGATTCTTCTGCCTCAGCCTCCCAAGTAGCTGGGATTACAGGCATATACCACCACACCAGGCTAATTTTTATATTTTTAGTAGAGATGGGATTTCACCATGGTGGCCAGGCTGGTCTTGAATGCCTGACCTCAAATGATCTGCCCATCTCAGCCTCCCAAAGTGCTTGGATTACAGGTGTGAGCCACCGCGCCCGACCTACAATTTTTACCTTCTATCTACCTGTATGTTTACCTACCCATTAACCAAACTCTCTTCACCATTGCCCCACAACACACACAAGCACCACTCCCAGTCTCTGGGGACCATCGTTCTATTGTCTACCTCCACAAGATCAACTGTTTTAGCTCCCACATGTGAGTGAGAACATTCCATGTGTGTCTTTCTGTGCCTGGCTTATTTCACTTAACATTATAACCTCCAGGGTGCTGCAAATGACAGGATTTCATTCTTTCTGTGGCTGAAGGGTATTCTATTGTGTATACACATCACATTTTCTTTACTCATTCATCCACTGATGGACACGTAGGATGAATCCGTATCTTGCCTACTGTGACTAGTGCTGCAATAAACAGGGGGTGCAGGTGTCCCTTTGATATGTTGACTTCAGGATGGTGTGACTGTCACACAGGATGAAGAGCAGGCAACAGTAACTGCCTTTGAAGGGGCCCAGACTCTGGGCTTTGCAGGCAAAGATGTCAAAGCTTAGCTTATGCAAAGGCCCATGAACAGAGTGGCCATGGTGGCAGGGATAGTGGCTCTGTATGGTCCTACTGACTGCTGAATGTCCAACCCACAGCAGCAGAAACCAAAGAACTCAAGTGTGGCTGGCATGGTGGCTCACGCCTGTCATCCCAGCACTTTGGGAGGCCGAGGCGGGCGGATCACCTGAGGTCAGGAGACCAGCTTGGCCTACATGGTGAAACCCCATCTCTACTAAAAATACAAATACAAAAATTAGCCAGGCGTGGTGGCAGGTGCCTGTAATCCCAGCTACTTGGGAAGCTGAGGCAGGAGAATCACTTGAACCCAGGAGGCGAAGGTTGCAGTGAGTCGAGATCGCGCCACTGCACTCCAGCCTGGGCAACAGAATGAGACCCCTTCTCAAAAAACAACAACAACAACAAAGACCTCAGGCCCCTCCCACCTGGAGGAGCAGCGAATTGTTCTTCCCAGAACCGACACCTACTCTGAACGCAACTTTGCTCCTCCTGCCTACAGCTCCCCCACCAGCACCTCTAACCCAAGCTTTCGGAATGTCTTCCCTCCCACTGGACCATGCTAAATACTAACGACCGGCCGGGTATGGTGGCTCACGCCGGTAATCCCACCACTTTGGGAGGCCACGGGAGGCAGATCACTAGGTCAGGAGTTCGAGGCCAGCCTGGCCAACATGGTGAAACCCCATCTCTACTAAAAATACAAAAATTAAAGCCGGGGCGGTGGCTCACGCTTGTAATCCCAGCACTTTGGGAGGCCGAGGCGGGTGGATCAGGAAGTCAGGAGATCGAGACCACGGTGAAACTCCGTCTCTACTAAAAATACAAAAAAATTAGCCGGGCGTGGTGGCGGGCGCCTGTAGTCCCAGCTACTTGGAGAGGCTGAGGCAGGAGAATGGCGTGAACCCGGGAGGCGGAGCTTGCAGTGAGCCGAGATTGCGCCACTGCACTCCAGCCTGGGCGACAGAGCGAGACTCCGTCTCAAAAAAAAAAAAAAAAAAATACAAAAATTAGCCAGACATAGTGGCACACGCCTGTAATCCCAGCTACTCAGGAGGCTGAGACATAAAAATCGCTTGAACACGGGAGGCGGAGGTTGCAGTGAGCCAAGATCGTGCCATTGCACTCTCGCCTGGGCGACAGAGCGAGACTCAGTCTCAATAAAAAAAAAAAAAAAAAAAAAATCCTAACAACCCACCTTAGAGCCTACTGTGTGGCAATGAGCTCATGTTCCTGGGACTCATTGTCTCCCAAACCCTTGTCAGCCCAACGGAATAGTGGCAAAGCCTGCTGAAGGCCCTGCCCCGCTGCCAGCTGGATGTCAGCCCCTTCCAGGGTGGGGCACTTCTGCTGGGATGCGCCTGTGCTGCCGTAAGGAGTTGGGGCTCGAGAAACAGGCTCACCAGGAATCTCGGGGATCAGTTCCAGGATCCTCAGTCCCACAGCCCCTTCCCGGCTTGGGCCCGAGCAAAGTATTTACAGAGTCATATATTTCGTAAAATTTGCAAAAGTGAAATATTTTAACCACAACCAGCTAAAACTGTCTCTTCCCCCTGCCACCTGCCATCAGTTACCCCCATCAGTTACCCCCTCCCCTGCTGCATAGAGCTGGAGGGGGTGTTGTAGGGTCCAGCTCCTGGGAGGTTGAGTTGAGGCTACGTTTTGCTTGGGCTTAGCGGGAACAGTCACTTCCTGATACAGTTATGCTATCGCTAGTCATTCTGGTGTAGAAATGGCTTCCAGAAACACCCACCTCCCTCGGCTGCATGTCATGACACAACAAGCTGACAAAATTGGCCAAGTGTCAACTCAAAGAGGATCTAACATTAGTCACAAACAAGAAAACCCAAACTCAAATTCATTTTTTTTGCAGGGGGGTGGTTCTGGGTTTTTTTGTTTGTTTTTTGAGACAGCCTCACTCTGTGGTACGGGCGGGAGTACAGTGGCGCTATCATAGCTCACAGCAGCCTCGAACTCCCTTGGCTCAGGCCAACCTCCCGTCTTAGTCTCTCAAGTAGCTGGAACTACAGGTGTGTGCCACCATGCCTAGCTAATTTTTAAATTTTTTTTGTAGAGATAGCGTATCACTATGTTGCTCGGGCTGGTCTCGGACACCTGGCCTCAAGCAATCCTCCTGCCTCAGCTCCCCAAAGTGTTGGGATTACAGGCATAAGCAACCTCACCCAGCCAAGCCCTGAACTGTTATGGCTCATATGTGGAAGAAATTTGATAAGCGGTTTCCTCAAATTTAATGACAATTCTAAAAATGTACATATTACCCAAAGGAGCTTTTACCTGAAAGCAACTTAAGTAATAAAATTAAATTTTGATCAAACATGTGAGAGGAGAAACTAAATCATTTTCTTTCTTGGTTTTTGTTTATTTGTTTTTCGTTTTGACAGGGTGTCATTCTGTTGCCCAGGCTGGAGTGCAGTGATGCCAACATAGCTTACTGCAGCCTTGACCTCCTGGGCTCAAGTGAGCCTCCCACCTCAGCCTCCCAAGTAGCTGGGACCACAGGTATGCACCACCATGTCCAGCTAATTTTTTGCATTTTTTGTAGAGACGGGGTTTTGCCATGTTGTCCAAGCTGATCTTGAACTCCTAGGCTCAAGTGATCCGCCTGCCTCTGCCTCCCACAAGTGCTGGGATTACAGGCGCGAGCCACCGCGTCTGACATCTTCTTTCTACATGTAGAAGGTTACGTTATAAAAAGTGTTGTCATCTTAAGAGAGCATCAGAGAATGCATCAAAGAAATGCGGGGGAAACCTGTTGGAGTCAAATATGTCAGGCAGGTTTTCTGCATTTTGTGATGTTTGTAGTATTTGTCAACTTTTAAAATGTTTGTTATGTGTTGGGACTTCTTTTCTCACTAGTCACTTAGTTTTGGATATAAATTTTGTCTTATGTTTCAAAAGGAGACTGCTAGAAGAGTTAACGGCAGGCCTGAGAAGCTCTTCTTCACAGGCAAGTTTGAAGAGTGGGTGTCTGGGAACTTGGGTTTTGGGATGGTTCCCCCACTCTCTGGTAAGTGTGTCTCACTGTGCCTAGACTGTTTGTACAAACATGGCTCATGCTGAACACCTGTGTTGCTTCTAGGGGTCTGGAATTTGGGCACATGCTTGGCACAGACTGTGTATGTGACCAGCCCTCCATAAAACCCCAGGGCGCTGAGTGTCTAGGAAGCTTCCCTGGCAGACAGCATTTCACACACACAGCTCCAGCTTCTTCCTGTAGAGTCCACCAGGAGAGGACATGGCCAGCTCATGCCTGATTTCCTGTGGAATTCATCCCACGCCCCTTTTCTCTTTGCTGATTCAGACTTATATCCTCTCTGTGTAATAATCTTAGCCGTGAAGACAAGTCTATAGTGAGTCCTTCTAGCCAATCGGTTACTCTGGAGGGGTCTTGGGGATACTTCTCATGGCCCCTGAATTTGTATAAGCTTTAGGCCTCCAAAATTTGAATCGACCCATGTGTGTACCCTAAAGCTGGAGTATGAGGGTCAGAGAACCAAAGGTGTGAGGTAGGAGTGGCCCCATAATCCTAAATCTGGAATGCTGCCAGGGTGGAGGCCTAGTTCCTGAAGGTGAATAGTTCCACCAGGGAACGCAGCAAAGGTTCCACTGATGTTGAAGTAGCAGCTATCACTGGCCCACTTTGAACTCCTTAGGCTGAAGACCAACATCGTCCTCATTGTCCTGAGTTGCTACAGTCAATGCTACACAACTGGGGTGGACAGTCCACAGAGCTCCCTGGGCGTCTAGTCTTCCCTCATGCAGCAAGGACTGTCAGTAGACAGCCGAAACAACAACCCAGTAATGGCCAGGCACGGTGGCAGGAGGCCGAGGCAGTTGGATCACCTGAGGTCAGGAGTTCAAGACCAGCCTGGTCAACATGGTGAAACCCCATCTCTACTAAAACTACAAAAAAAAAGTTAGCAGGGCACGGTGGCACGTGCCTGTAATCCCAGCTACCTGGGAGGCTGAGGCAGGAGAATCGTTTGAACCCAGGAGGTGGAGGTTGCAGTGAGCTGAGATTGTGCCACTGCACTCCAGCTTGGGTGACAGTGAGACTCCGTCTCCAAAAAAAAAACCTTAGCCAGGCATAGTGGCAGGTGCCTGTAATCCCAGCTTCCCAGCTACTTGGGAGGCTGAGATAGGAGAATCACCTGAACCCAGGAGGTGGAGGGTGCAGTGCGCTGACATTGTGCCACAGCACTCCAGCCTGGGTGACAGAGTAAGACTCCATCTCAAAAAACAAAACAAAACAAAGAAGCAAACGAAAAAAACGATGACTCAGTAAGAACAGGGACAGTAAGAGCTCAGGCTGCAAGGGGAAAAGGGCCTGGGCTGCTCCACAGTAAGCAGAGTGGCTGTAGAGCAGAGGGTGGGGAATTGGGGGTGGCCAGTGGCAGAGGATGGTGACCCATCATGGCCTCAGACCAGCTGCAGCAGCAGGGCTGTGGCTTGCTCACTCACTCTCATGCCTCTCAGTCTTTCAGGAGAGCATAACCACCTTGGAGGGGATGCTGTGACAGCTGAACTTGGGCCCCTGCAGCAGACCGCATTTCCCTAGCCCACCTGCTCTTCCTACAGTCTAATATTGACACTCCTCCCACTGAAGGGTGGGGTCCCTGTCCCCATCCCTTAAGCCTGGGCAGATCTGTCTGACTGCCTTGACCCACAGAGTCTGGCAGGAGGGACACTATGTGACTTCTGAGGCTAGGTCCTAAAAATACCATGCACATGTTGTCCATCTTGTTGTCCTGGAAGGCTACCCGTGGAACCCAGATGCCATACTGCAAGGAAGCCCTGGTTGCATGGAGAAGCACATGTAGGTGTGCTGCCTGACAGGCGCAGATGAGGTCCTGGCCTGCCACCAGCATTAGCCACCAAAGATGCGAGGGAGAAAGCTTTAGGATGGCTCACAGCCCCAGCCACCATCTGGCAGCAACTGTAGGAGAGATCCTAAGTGCAAACTACCTAGCTGAGCCTAGACAACCCCAGATTGCAGGACATAATAATAGAATGATTGGTATTATTTGAAGCCGCTGAGGTTAAGTGGCAAGAGATAAACAGACATACAACCCCTCTCTGGAAAGGATGAGGAAATCTGCATCCTTAAAGGGAAAAGGGAGGCCCACCTGACTGCAGTGTGGAAGCTCGGTGTAAAGGGAGGGCATGAGAAGACTGGAGAGGTGCCAGGTGTGGACCATCCTGGGACACCAGCCTGGTCACTTTCCTAGGACCGCTCAATGCCTTCTGTCAGTGTCGCAACCCACTGGGTTCATCCTTCCACTTTCACACTTGGGGCGCGGGGAAGGGCTGAATGCAGGCACCACTGGTCACGAGGGCGTGACTGGGGAATTCCTCCTTCGGCGGGCGCCCACCTCCTTGCACCCGTGGCACAGCTCCGGGAACGGCTGCAGGCCCAGCCGCTGCTTCCCCGGAGACAGAAGTGGAGCCGGACCGCCGGAAACCGTAGATCCGGGGAGGTCGGGGCCGCGGTGAACTCCAGTTCCCCGGGACCGGAAGTGACAGCGGACCGCCGGACACTGTAGATCCAGGGAGGTTGGGGCCGCGGAGAGCTGTAGTTCCCCGGAACCGGAAGTGATGGCGGACCGCCGGAAACCGTAGATTCGGGGAGGTCGGAGCCGCCGGGAGCTGTAGTTCTCCCGCGGCTCAGAGAAGTACGCAGAGAGCGGAGCTGGCGGCCGGGCAGCATGGCGGGGCTGGAGCTCTTGTCGGACCAGGGCTACCGGGTGGACGGGCGGCGCGCCGGGGAGCTGCGCAAGATCCAGGCGCGGATGGGCGTGTTCGCGCAGGCTGACGGCTCGGCCTACATCGAGCAGGGCAACACCAAGGCGCTGGCGGTGGTCTACGGCCCGCACGAGGCGAGTGGGCGTGCGGGATGGGGAATCGTGTGGCCGCGGGAGCTGCGGGGCAGCCGGGCTGAGCACAGGCTCGGGGACTTGAGGGGCAACGGCCGGCGCGCCTCAGTCTACACAGCCGATGCTCAGCACCGCATCTCACTCGCAGTAAACGCAAGTCCTTAGTGTGCTGCGCGGTGGCCCTGCCTTTCTCATCAGGCTCTGTCCCTGCGCCCTCCTCCTCTTTGCGGCTCTTCAACGTGCCAGGCACTCCCCCACTCGCTCCCTCTCCTCTCAGCTCTACTCCGACGTCACTCCTTCCCAGGACGACCTTATCCACGCGGTACTTCTCTCCCTGCAATAAACCCTTGTCTTTTGTGCACCTACAATCTCAAATGCCTATTTTGCTTAAGCATTTTCCCCTTTGTTTCCTCGCTGGAACATAAGCTTCCTAAAGACGGAACTTTACATAAAACTATCTGGTTTCATTGCTGTGTTTCCAGCGCTGTAACTGTGCTTGGCCAGCGAAGGTATTCAAAGAGTGTTTGCTTAGCGCATGAGTGTGAGAGCTCAGCTTTCCAGGCGGAGGGAACCAGGAGGGCGAAGACCACGGTGGTGAAAACAAGCAAGGCACTTATGCAGAGCAGAAAGACTGCTGGTGGGGAAAGAGGGGATAACTCCAAATCAGGTTGAGGGTTCCCGGGGAGGTGAAGACTTAGGGTTTTGTAGACCAGGGAAATGATTTGGGATCTTATTTCATATGTAATGTGAAGCCTTTGTAAGGTAATTAGGATTTGAGTGTGTAGGTGAGACAATCAGCCTTGATGTTTGTAAACTTGGGTTGGCAGAGAAGGGGGCAAGGATGGACACAAGGAAGCCAATTAAAAGGTGCCAGAGGGCGACACATGCAAGACAGAGAGTGCAAAACAGGGGGCTTTGTTTTGGAGGTAACCTAGCTGCCCGTTGCTGAGGCATTGAAAGTGGAGGGAGAGGCAGACCCACAGAGGACAGTGGAGTGTGAGCTGGAAGGAGTGGGCCTGGCTCATGTGTCTGTCCTCTTCCAGATCCGGGGCTCCCGGGCTCGAGCCCTGCCGGACAGGGCCCTAGTGAACTGTCAATATAGTTCAGCGACCTTCAGCACAGGTGAGCGCAAGCGACGGCCACATGGGGACCGTAAGTCCTGTGAGATGGGCCTGCAGCTCCGCCAGACTTTCGAGGCAGCCATCCTCACACAGCTGCACCCACGTTCCCAGATTGATATCTACGTGCAGGTGAGCCAGCTGCAGCCGTCAATCCAGGGAGGGAAGGGTACGATGGGGTTGGGGAGGGAGTCTGATAGACTGACACCCTGGGTTCCCTGCAGGTGCTACAGGCAGATGGTGGGACCTATGCAGCTTGTGTGAATGCAGCCACGCTGGCAGTGCTGGATGCTGGGATACCCATGAGAGACTTTGTGTGTGCGTGCTCAGCTGGCTTCGTGGACGGCACAGCCCTGGCGGACCTCAGCCATGTGGAGGAAGCAGCTGGTGGCCCCCAGCTGGCCCTGGCCCTGCTGCCAGCCTCAGGACAGATTGCGCTGCTTGAGATGGATGCCCGGCTGCACGAGGACCACCTGGAGCGGGTGTTGGAGGCTGCTGCCCAGGCTGCTCGAGATGTGCACACCGTCTTGGACCGAGTGGTCCGGCAGCATGTGCGTGAGGCCTCTATCTTGCTGGGGGACTGACCACCCAGCCACCCATGTCCAGAATAAAACCCTCCTCTGCCCACACACCCCTCACTGTACATTATCACCCAACAGCACTTCAGAGCCATGTGAAGCCTGGCAGAGCCTGGTCTGGTGCTGGCTCCTGGGGATGATCAGGGACCCTCGCCCACACATGAACTGCCCATCTCTGTGTAGCCTGATTCAAACCCTGAAGAGAACAGTGGATTAGGGGGTTGCTGTGGGGGAGGCCCTGGGTGGAAAAAGCAGCATGTCCCAATAAGGACTCAAGGCAGCTGAGCAGGAGACAGGGCCTGGCAAGATGAGCCAGGCCATTAGACTGAGGAATCTGTTACCCTTATTCCAGCAGATCGGGGGCCCTGAGCAAAGGGCTGAGGAAGAACTCGGCCGGCTCTGGGTACCCACCCTAGAGATGTGGGGGCCATGTCCCACAGCCTTTGGACTATGGCTTGGAGCCCCTTGGGCTTTTCCTACTGCTTACCTTGGGCTCTAACAGTACAACAGCCAGGCATGGTGGCTCACGCCTGTAATCCCAGAGCTTTGGGAGGCTGAGGCAGGCAGATTGCTTCAGGTCAGGAGTTTGAGACCAGCCTGGCCAACATGGCGAAACACCGTCTCTACTAAAAATACAACATTAGCTGGGGGTGGTGGCACATGCCTGTAATCCGAGCTACTCAGGAGGCTGAGGCAGGAGCATCTCTTGAACCTGGGAGGCGGAGGTTGCAGTGAGCCGAGATCGTGCCACTGCACTCCAGCCTGGGTGACAGAGCAAGACTCCATCTAAAAAAAAATAAAAGTGCAAAAATTACCTGTTCTCATGGATCACTTGAGGTCAGGAGTTCAAGACCAGCCTGGCCAACGTGGTGAAACCCCATCTCTACTAAAGATACAAAAACTAGTGTGGTGGCAGGCACCTGTAATCCCAGCTACTAGGGAGGCTGGGGCAGGAGAATCACTTGAACCAGGAGTTGAAGGTCGCAGTGAGCCAAGATTGCACCACTGCACTCCAGCCTGGGTGACAGAGCAAGACTCTTGTCTCAAAAAAAAAAAAAAAAAAAAAATACCTGTTCTCACATGGAGTCTTCAGCTTTGACCCTTCTCTCTGCCCACCACGATTTTGTTTGTTGAGACATGGTCTTGCTCTGCTCAGGCTGGAGTGCAGTGGTGTGATCACGGCTCACTGCAGTCTGGATCTCCCAGGCTCAAGTGATCCTCCCACTTTAGCCTCCTGAGCTGAGACTACAGGCATGCCCCACTCACCTGGCTAATTTTAAAAGAAATTTTTTTTGTGTAGAGACTGGGTCTCATTTTGTTGTCCAGGCTGATCTCAAAGGATCCGCCCACCTCACCTTCCCAAAGTGCACCCTCTTGAGCAAACTCTCCATTCACCTCTGGCCCACAGACCTACCTGCCTGAGCCCCGACTACCAGCTCCTGCAGTCTGGACCCTGGGACTGCTTCTCCCCTAATATTCCAAGGATCTCCTGGCCTGGACAGTGACAATATGCTCCCCCACTTTATAATGCACACACCCCAGCTCCAGTGAAGCCCGTTTTGGCCAGTAGTGCCATCAGCATCTTCTCTGCAGTCATCTGACTGAAAACCTCGGTGCTGGGCTCACTCTGTGACTCCACTGGGACGTCTTGAGTCATTGGCAGTCTCGCGTGGCATCCATTCTCTGACCGCCGCCGGCTTCCCACACACCTGCCCGGCTCATCACCTCTGACTCCTGCGGGCCTTCCAGCCGGCGCTATCTCGCTGCCCCCGAACAGCTCGGCCTGCTGTCGGGCATCTCTGCTGTCCTCCGGCTGTAGGGCTACCTAGCTCCCTCCGGGGCGGTGCACTGCGGGTCCGACTCTCCTGGGGGCAGCGCCTAGCGGACTCCCAAACCCGTTCACGTCCTGCCGGCCTCACCAGCACCGCCCACTCTCGAGCCGGCTGCTCTGGGCTTGCGCGCCGGCAGTACAAGGTGTTAGGGGCGCGCCCTCTGCTCTGGGCATGCGCGCCTTCGCGAGCGTCTCTGGGACCGGAAGTGCGAGCGAGCGTGCGTCCCCGGGTCTGACAGGAGCAGCCTGCGGGCACCGCGGCGGTGGTTGGAGGCGGGAGAGGGTCCGGAGGTGGGAGAGGGTCCGTAGCCGCGCCGCCCTGCCCCGCCATGGGCCTCCTGTCGGACCCGGTTCGCCGGCGCGCGCTCGCCCGCCTCGTTCTGCGCCTCAACGCGCCGCTGTGGTGAGGACAGGGCCCCGGGAGGCGGGGACCCGAGGGCCCTGGACTCGCGCTGCCGGCGGCCCCATGCGCGGTCCCCATCGAGGGCCGGGGCCGCTCCAGCTGCTCGCGCCCCTCCGGCTGCTCGCGCCCTTCCGCTCCTGCCCTCTGGAAGCACTGAGGGTATCAGGCCCAGGCTTAGCCCTTGGGTTTGGCGTCCCGATGTAGGACTCCGGGTTTAGGTCTCTTAGACCCGCGCGATCGACCCCGGGTGCGGAGGTTGTGGCCTCGGGCCGGCGTCTCAGGACCCGCTGACGCTCCGGTGCCCCTCCGTCCTCTCTCACAGCGTGCTGAGCTACGTGGCGGGCATCGCCTGGTTCTTGGCGCTGGTTTTCCCGCCGCTGAGCCAGCGCACTTACATGTCGGAGAACGCCATGGGCTCCACCATGGTGGAGGAGCAGTTTGCGGGCGGAGACCGTGCCCGGGCTTTTGCCCGGGACTTCGCTGCCCACCGCAAGAAGTCGGGGTGAGCGGCAGAGCAGGGCGTATGGGGCGAGCAGTGGTGGCTAAGGCCGGGGAGCTCTGCTCAGAGGCTCCCTTCGTGTCTGCAGGGCTCTGCCAGTGGCCTGGCTTGAACGGACGATGCGGTCAGTAGGGCTGGAGGTCTACACGCAGAGTTTCTCCCGGAAACTGCCCTTCCCAGATGAGACCCACGAGCGCTATGTACTGGGGGAGTGGGGTGTGCCTGGGCCCAGAAAGCACCTTGGAGGGAGGGGTCTGGGCTGGGTATCACCTTGGGGGGGTGTCATGGGGCCAGGAAGCTCAGTGGGAGGGAAATCCCTGGTGGGCATTGGAGGGCTAGGAAAGGGGGGGGGCCTTCAACCCCCTACCACAAAGTTACACTGAGGCTCCCCCCACCGATACTGCATACAGATGGTGTCAGGCACCAACGTGTACGGCATCCTGCGGGCCCCGCGTGCTGCCAGCACCGAGTCGCTTGTGCTCACCGTGCCCTGTGGCTCTGACTCTACCAACAGCCAGGCTGTGGGGCTGCTGCTGGCACTGGCTGCCCACTTCCGGGGTGAGTCTCAGGGCTGCTGGCCATGGAGGGGTTTGGTCAGTGCCCCAGACCCTGCTGATCCTGCTTCTGGCCTCCAGGGCAGATTTATTGGGCCAAAGATATCATCTTCCTGATAACAGAACATGACCTTCTGGGCACTGAGGCTTGGCTTGAAGCCTACCACGATGTCAATGTCACCGGTAGGTTCTCTTGTCCTGCCTGCCCTGGTCCCCCTCTCAGGGTCACTGTCCTCATCAGATCCCCCATTAGCGCTCATTCACTTGCTCCTACAGGCATGCAGTCGTCCCCCCTGCAGGGCCGAGCTGGGGCCATTCAGGCGGCCATCGCCCTGGAGCTGAGCAGTGATGTGGTCACCAGCCTCGATGTGGCTGTGGAGGGGCTCAACGGGCAGCTGCCCAACCTTGACCTACTCAATCTCTTCCAGACCTTCTGCCAGAAAGGGGGCTTGTTATGCACGCTTCAGGGCAAGGTGGGGCTGCCTGCCTGCCTGAGGGCTGAAGGGCACAGGGTCTGTGGGAGGGGCTGTCTCATCCTGTCCTGCACCTCTAAAGCTGCAGCCCCAGGACTGGACATCATTGGACGGACCGCTGCAGGGCCTGCAGACACTGCTGCTCATGGTTCTGCGGCAGGCCTCCGGCCGCCCCCACGGCTCCCACGGCCTCTTCCTGCGCTACCGTGTGGAGGCCCTAACCCTGCGTGGCATCAATAGCTTCCGCCAGTACAAGTATGACCTGGTGGCAGTGGGCAAGTAAGTAGTCTCTGGTCCCCCCCTTTCCATGCCCAGGATGGGGTCTAGCTGGAGCGGAGTGGGGGATGGCCTGGTGGCTCTGGCCAGCTGTGAACCTGCCCCACACTGACAGGGCTTTGGAGGGCATGTGCCGCAAGCTCAACCACCTCCTGGAGCGCCTGCACCAGTCCTTCTTCCTCTACCTGCTCCCCGGCCTCTCCCGCTTCGTCTCCATCGGCCTCTACATGCCCGCTGTCGGCTTCTTGCTCCTGGTCCTTGGTCTCAAGATATCCTCTGCCCCTTGCCATCTACTTGCGATCAGCCTCCAGTCTCCTCAACTCTAGGCTAGGGAGAGTCTTCCATCCTGAGAGGGGGTGGGGTACGGGGGTGAGCCCTGGGTCCCCCTCTGGGCAGATCCCGTTACACCTCTTGTTGGGGTCCTTGATTGGGCTACGCTCTGGAACTGTGGATGCAGCTGCATGAGGCCGGAATGGGCCTTGAGGAGCCCGGGGGGACCCCTGGCCCCAGTGTCCCCCTTCCCCCATCACAGGTGATGGCATGCCCTTCTGTTGTTGGAATGGGCTTCCAGGGTTTGACTGGTGTTTAGTGTTGCAACTTAGCCTCAGCTAGTGGGATGGTGGTGGTCTTTGGGGATCCCCTGGCCCCAGGGCCCATCTCCAAGAGCCTGTGTGCCCTGCAGGGTGTGGGGCTGGCCTCGCTCGTGGCACCTCTGCTGATCTCGCAGGCCATGGGACTGGCCCTCTATGTCCTGCCAGTGCTGGGCCAACACATTGCCACCCAGCACTTCCCAGTGGCAGAGGCTGAGGCTGTGGTGCTGACACTGCTGGCGATTTATGCAGCTGGCCTGGCCCTGCCCCACAATACCCACCGGTGAGAGGCTGGGCTGGTTGTGGGGGGCAGGGGTAGAGGTCCCCTGGACATGCAGACAGCTTGTGAGTTGCCTCTGAGCCCTTTGTCTTGCAGGGTGGTAAGCACACAGGCCCCAGACAGGGGCTGGATGGCACTGAAGCTGGTAGCCCTGATCTACCTAGCACTGCAGCTGGGCTGCATCGCCCTCACCAACTTCTCCCTGGGCTTCCTGCTGGCCACCACCATGGTGCCTGCCGCTGCGCTTGCCAAGCCTCATGGGCCCCGGTATGTACGGATCAGCCCCACTTCCCCCAACGCCTGTGCCGTCGTCACACACCACACCCTCATTCAATAGCCCTTTCCCCCAACCTGGTGCCCATGCCCCCACCATGGAGCCTACCTTGATGTTGCTTCTCCACCCAGGACCCTCTATGCTGCCCTGCTGGTGCTGACGAGCCCAGCAGCCACGCTCCTTGGCAGCCTGTTCCTGTGGCGGGAGCTGCAGGAGGCGCCACTGTCACTGGCCGAGGGCTGGCAGCTCTTCCTGGCAGCGCTGGCCCAGGGTGTGCTGGAGCACCACACCTATGGTGCCCTGCTCTTCCCACTGCTGTCCCTGGGCCTCTACCCCTGCTGGCTGCTTTTCTGGAATGTGCTCTTCTGGAAGTGAGATCTGCCTGTCTGGGCTGGGACAGAGACTCCCCAAGGACCCCATTCTGCCTCCTTCCGGGGAAATAAATGAGTGTCTGTTTCAGCAGCTATTTGAGCTCCTGGCCCACTGTCCATGTAGGGCCCCAGGGCATGGGGGTGAGAAGCCTCTGTCTGCAGGGCTTGGCATTCCTCACATCTCCTCCCTGGCAAGGGCTGCTGTAGTCCACTTACTGGGTAGCATTCCTGCCAACCAGGGCTCTGCTGCTGCATCAGCCCTGGGAGGTGAGCCTCAGGTGCACTGTCAGCCCTGGAGGGTGCCGTGCAGGCTCAGAGGGCTGTGTGCGTTGCTGTGTGGTACTGTGCCAGGAGCGGTGCTGGGAAGGAGAATACACCATGGCCATGGTTTGAGGGCCTGCCAGGAGCTGAGGCACACAGAAACCACCTGACACCATCTCTACTGCTAGGACTAAGAGGCTGGAGCTGGAGCCCTGCAGAGGAGGCCCAGGGTGCATGGCATGGGGCCCAGGCAAGGCCAGCACCTTGGTGTGGGATTGGGATGAAGCAGGGAGGAGCACCTGGCCTGCTGTCCTCGGAGTTGAGTCAGCCCAGGTGAGATGCCCACGAGGGGCTGGGCAGGCAACACAGTGGAGCCAGCACCCAGGAGCAGGCGGGGCACAGGGACAAGAGCCCCACAGGAGAGGGCACTGACGGGCCAGCAAGGAGAGAAGCAGGCTGTTGTACCAGGACTCTGAAAGGAACTGGGAAGACCACCGTCTGTTCCAAAAGAAAGGAAAAACCTGTGGCCTTTAGGTGATGCCAGGGCCATGTCAGAGACCTTGGTGCTGCAGCTAGAGAGCCCTCTGGTCACAGGAAGGCAAAGGCGCCGCAGCCACACAACCATGCACAGGCCTCGAGAATCAGAGCTGTGCTGCCTGGAGAAGCCACAGCATCTTAGAATCATCTGAGGGCCAGGGTCCTGTCAGTACAGTGTCCCCAAATGGCCTGTTGTCTGGGAGGTCCCGAGGAGGGTGCCCTCCCTGTGCCCCACTCTAGGCCACTGCCTCTTCACTGGGGCATGTCTTCCTGCGGGAGGCTTCCCTTGACACGAGACCCCTGGTGTTGGGGGTTAGTCTATTGATGGGGCTCCACAGTTGGGGGATGGGCGGAGGGTTCCCAGGGTGAGCACCTAGGCGATTTCCAGAGTTTCTGCAGAGGAAACACATGTCTGCTGGGTGGGCTTATGTTCTCTGTGTCCAGCATTGTTTGAGGCTCAGTGGGAATGAGGGGGTATCGGGAACCCCACTGTGACTGGTAGCCTCATCATTAACTTGCCTGTCTTCAGCCCCCTTGTCCCAAAGGTTGGAGCCTCTAGTCACTTTCTCCAGTGAATACTTCCTCTGAGGTTGGGTGGATGCCTGCAGTCCCCACCCTAGCCTAGCTGGTTTCCCCTGCCTCTCAGTACGCCTAGGAACACCTCCTAGGTGGGCATCACAGGGGCCTCCCCTGCTAAATCAGCAAGGGAGACTCATCTGTCAGTCTCCTATTTTCCAAGAAGAAATCTCTGTTGTGGTCTCCTGTTCTCTTTGTAAGATGACATCTGATACAAAATCACCCTCCAGGCATTTTAGCTGGGCTTTGACCTCAATTGTTTTGTTTTTGAGATGGAGTCTTGCACTGTAGCCCAGGCTGGAGTGCAGTGATGCGATCTCTGCTCACTGCAACCTCCACCTTCCTGGTTCAAGCAGTTCTGCCTCAGCCTCCCAAGTAGTGGGATTACAGGTGTGCACCACCATGCCTGGCTAATTTTGTATTTTTAGTAGAGACGGGGTTTCACCATGTTGTCCAGGCTGGTCTCAAACTCCTGACCTCAGATGATCCACACACCTAGGCCTCCCAAAGTACTGGGATTACAGGCATGAGAGCCACCACACCTGGCAGCCTCAATTGTTTTTTAACAGGACTTTGGCAGTCACTTAAAGCACAATCATGAAAATACATACGTGGGGGGAAAAGCTAAAGGATACCTTGCTTGTGTTCTGAGTAGTTTGTGCAGAATTCTCCCTACCTATACAAGTGTTGGAAGGGAACCATAGGAATGGCAAGGTTGCTTTGTTAGGGAGGTAGGATTTCTGTTCTGATTTTCAGT
This sequence comes from Symphalangus syndactylus, assembly GCF_028878055.3. Lineage (NCBI taxonomy): Eukaryota > Metazoa > Chordata > Mammalia > Primates > Hylobatidae > Symphalangus > Symphalangus syndactylus. The sequence continues at coordinate 142,904,441 of NC_072429.2, forward strand.
AATGACATGGGCTCAGGCTCCACGTTTCTCCCTCCCTGATTTTTTTTTTTTTTTTTTTTTTTGACAGAGTCTCACTGTCGCCCAGGCTGGGTGCTATGGCGAGATCTCGGCTCACTGCAACCTCCTTCTCCCGAGTTCAAGTGATTCTCTGGGCTCAGCCTCTGTTATATGTAAAATGTTTATTTAGAAGCAGAATGTTTGTTCCCTGGTACCGTAAGGAAAGATCAGCGTTCAGACAAAAAGTTCTCTCAGCAAGTCAATTTTACTTTCTGCAGAAAGGGTGCTCCTTGCAGATGGAATGATGGCGAGAGCATACCTGAATAAAGGAGGGAAGCAATTTTTATCTCTTAACGCAGCTTGTCCCTGCTACTGTGTCCTGTCTCTGTTGGCTGGAGCCAGACCTGAACCCGATGGGATAACAGTTTAAAAACTTTTTTAAATAGGTAAAAGCAATGGAGAACAGAGGAAAAGAGGAAGTTGCTTACTAAAGGACTTACAAAAGTAATAATATTCCCAAATAAGGAAGGGGCATAGGCTGTAAGCTGAGACATGCCTGTGAGCACGTCCAGCACAAATATCTTGGTTAGAGTACAAAGACATAGAATGTACTACGTGTCTGTGAGCATGTTTAACACAAGTATTTTGGTTAAAGTACAAGGACATAGAATGTCCTTATTCCTTTATACCTAACAGCTACATAGGATAGGGCTTAACAAAGAGTTATTAGCACAAAGCAAGGAGGCTTGAAGGAAGTTAGTCTTTAAAAGAAACACTTATAATTTATTTTTTAACAAGAAGGGAAACTTTGAAGAGGAAACTTTTTACTTTCTACAGCCTCCCGAGTAGCTGGGATTACAGGCATGCAGCACCACGCCCCACTAATTATTTTATATTTTTACAAATATTTTGGCTTCTTCCAATGTCCACGTTCTTACCAACACTTGCTAGTGTCCATCTTTTTTTTTTTTTTTTTTTTTTGAGTTGGAGTTTTGCTCTTGTCACCAGGCTGGACTGCAATGGCACAATCTCGGCTCACTCCAACCTCCGCCTCCCGGGTTCAAGCAATTATCCTGCCTCAGTCTCCCGAGCAGCTGGGATTCCAGGCATGCACCACCACTCCCGGCTAATTTTGTATTTTTAGTAGAGATGGGGTTTCTCCATGTTGGTCAGGCTGGTCTCAAACTCCCGACCTCAGGTGATCCACCTGCCTCAGCCTCCCAAAGTGCTGGGATTATAGGTGTGAGCCACCACACCCAGCCCTGCTAGTGTCCATCTTGTAGATTACAGCCACCCTAGTGGGTGTGAAGTGGCATCGCATTTTCGTTTTGATGTGCCTTTACCTAATGATTAATGAAGCTAAAGCATCTTTTCATGTTATTATTGGCAACTGGTGTATATATACACGTGTACATATATATATATATATATATATATTTTTTTTTTTTTTTTTTTTTTTTTTTTTTGAGACAGAGTTTTACTCTTGTTGCCCAGGCGGGAGTGCAGTGGCGCGATCTCGGCTCACTGCAACCTCCACCTGCTGGGTTCAAGTGATTCTCCTGCTTCAGCCTCCTGAGAGGGGGGTTATAGGTGCGCGCCACCATGCCCAGCTAATTTTTGTATTTTTAGTAGAGATAGGGTTTCACATGTTGGCCAGGCTGGTCTTGAACTCCTGACCTAGTGATCCACCCACCTCAGCCTCCCAAAGTGCTGGGATTACAGGTGTGAGCCACCATGCCTGGCCTACCTATGTTTTATTCTGAGAATTTTCTGGTTTTAGGTCTTAAACTTAGATCTTTGATTATTTTTCAGTTATTGTAAATGGTGTATAAATAGTGTTGGCCTTTTGTTTTTGTTTTTTGGTCCTTTTTTTTTGTTTTTTTTTTATCCTTTTGTTTTTTTTGTTTTTTTTTTGAGACGGTGTTTCGCTCTTGTTGCCCAGGCTGTAGTGCAATGGCTCGATCATGGCTCACTGCAACCTCCGCCTCCCAGGTTCAAGCGATTCTGCCTCAGCCTCCCGAATAGCTGGGATTACAGGCATGCACCACCACGCCCAGCTAATTTCGTATTTTTAGTAGAGATGGGGTTTCTCCATGTTGGTCAGTCTGGTCTCGAACTCCCAACCTCCGGTGATCCACCCACCTCGACCTCCCAAAGTGCTGGGATTATAGGCATGAGCCACCGTGCCCGGCTGTTTTGTTTGTTTTGAGATAGGGTCTCAACTCTGTTGCCTAGGCTGGAGTGCAGTGGCATGATCACAGCTCATTGCAGCTTTGACCTCCCACCTCACCCGCCTGAGTAGCTGGGACCACAGGCGTGCACCACTCTTGGCTTTTTTAAGACAGGGTTTCACCATATTGCCCAGGCTGGTCTCCTGGGCACAAGCAATCTACCTGCCTTGGCCTCCCAAAGTGCTGGGATTACAGGCATCAGCCAGCATGCCCGGCCCTGTTTGCAGTTGAATACACGGTTTTGCCATATTGGCCAGTCTGGTCTTGAACTCCTGACCTCAGGTCATCTTCCTGGCTTGGCCTCCCAAAGTGCTAAGATTATAGGAGTGAGCCACCGCGCCCAGCCAAGAATTATTTTTATGTGATGAGTCACTTCTCTCTTGCTGCTTTCAAGAGTCTTTGTCTTTCAACAATTTGTTATGTGTCTCCTTTAGTTTATTCTACTTAGTGTTTGTTGAACAAAAAAACTAGATGTGCAGATTCACGTTTTTCGTGAAATTTGGCACGTTTTTGGCCTTTTTTTTTTTTTTTTGAGACAGAGTTTCACTCTTGTTGCCCAGGCTGGAGTGCAATGGTGCGATCTTGGCTCACTGCAACCTCCACCTGCCAGGTTCAAGCAATTCTCCTGCCTCAGCCTCCCAAGTAGCTGGGATTACAGGTATGCACCACCATGCCTGGCTAATTTTGTATTTTTAGTAGAGACGGGGTTTCTCCATGTTGGTCAGGCTGGTTTCGAACTCTCGACCTCAGGTGATCTGCCTGTTTCGGCCTTCCAAAGTGCTGGGATTACAGGCGTGAGCCACCACACCTGGCTAATTTTGTATTTTTAGTAGAGTCGAGGTTTCTTCATGTTGGTCAGGCTGGTTTTGAACTCTCAACCTCAGGTGATCTGCCTGCCTCAGCCTCCCAAAGTGCTAGGGTTACAGGCATGAGCTACCGCGCCCAGCCTTGACCATTATTTTTTTTTTAAGTATTCTTACTCCTTTCTCTGTCTAGTCTACTCCTGGGACTGAAATTATGCATATGTTGGTATGCTTAATAGTGTCCCACAGGTCTCTGAGGCCCAGTTCATATTTGTTTCTTTTTTTAAATTTCTCTTCCTCAGACTTCCCTTTGTATAGAGCCTCAAGGTCAGCCAGAGGTGAGAGTTTAGGGCTTTTTCAGGTCTCTCCTGAGTATATCCATAGTCCTCCGTGTGTATATGACCTGTATTCCCAAAAATGTTTTGGGCTTTTCAAAGCCCCTGTGGACATCTCATTCCCTTGCTCTTCCTTTTTAGCTTTTTGTTTAGTCTATTGTTTGTGGCAACTGTTACCCATCACCTCAGGCAGCTGGCACTGGGCAAGCCCTGAGCTGATGTGGTAGGAGTCTTCCGGGAGCTGTCAGACACGTTCAATAACGGACGTTCTATGCGAATGAGGGCATTTTGCTCCCACAGTAACTGGGAATGTAGGTTCTTATTTCCAAGATTACCACTGAGCTGGAGGGCAGGGCTGAACCAGGGAAAGCTACAACCCACAAAGGCCACTGTTCTTACTGATGGTCACCCGTTTAATTGAATAACACCCCCTGGGATGATGAAAGCCTTTGATTAATTTCCATAGCTCTGTAAAAGTTGATTCTGATCATTTTTGCTATGTTTTTCCTGCCCTTATTGGGCGAGGGGTGGGCACATTTTTTAGGGGTCTTTCTCCATTTTCACTGACAACTAGTTTTTGATTTTTATTTTATTTTTTATTTTATTTTATTTTTTTCTTGAGACAGAGTTTCGTTCTTGTTGCCAGGCTGGAATGCAGTGGTGTGATCTCTGCTCACCGCAAACTCTACCTCCTGGGTTCAAGTGCTTCTCCTGCCTCAGCCTCTGGAATAGCTGGGATTATAAGCATGTGCCACCACACCTGGCTAATTTTGTATTTTTAGTAGAGATGGTGTGTAGAAAGTAAAAAGTTTCCTTTTCAAAGTTTCCCTTCTTGTTAAAGAATAAATCATAAGTGTTAGAAATAATAGTTTCTTTTACAGACTAACTTCCTTCAAGCCTCCTTGCTTTGTACTAATAATTCTTTTTCTCTTTTTTTTTAATTATACTTTAAGTTCTAGGGTACATGTGCACAACATGCAGGTTTGTTACATACGTATACATGTGCCACGTTGGTGTGCTGCACCCATTAACTCGTCATTTACATTAGGTGTATCTCCTAATGCTATCCCTCCCTCCTCCCATCCCACAACAGTCCCTGGTGTGTGATGTTCCCCTTCCTGTGTCCAAGTGTTCTCATTGTTCAATTCCCACCTGTGAGTGAGAACATGCGGTGTTTGGTTTTGCTAATAATTCTTTAAGCTCTATCCTATGTAACTGTTAAACATGCTCACAGGCAGGTAGTACATTCTATGTCCTTGTACCTTAACCAAAATATTTGTGCTGGATGTGCTCACAGGCACGTTCCAGCTCACAGCCTATGCCCCTTCCCTATTTGGCATAAGCAACCTCCTCTTTTCCTCTGTTCTCCCTTGCCTTTATCTATTTAGAAAAGTTTTAAATTATTAGCCAGTCGAGTTTTAGTTTAGATTGTGCAGTCTGGCTCTAGCCAATGGAGACAGGACACAGCAGCAGGGACAAGCTGCATAGGGGATAAAAATAGCTTCTCTCCTTTATTCAGGTGTGTTCTCACCATTTTTCCATCCGTGAGGAGCACCCTTTCTGCAGAAAGTAAAATTGCCTTGCTGAGAGAACTTTTTGTCTGAATGCTGACCTTTCCTTATGGTACCAGGGAACAAGCATTCTGTTTCTAAATAAACATTTTACATATAACACAGGGTTTCTCCATGTTGGTCAGGCTGGTCTCAAACTCACGACCTCAAGTGATTTGCCCACCACGGCCTCCCAAAGTGCTGGGATTACAGGCGTGAGCCACGGCACCCAGCCTAGTTTTTAAATTTTATTTTTTTATTTTTTTTTTTTGAGATGGAGTCTCCCTCTGTCATCCAGGCTGGAGTGCAGTGGCACGATCTCTACTCACTGCAACCTCCGCCTCCCGAGTTCAAGCGATTCTCCTGCCTCAGCCTCCCAGAGTAGCTGGGACTACAGGCACGTGCCACCACGCCTGGCTAATTTTTGTATTTTCAGTAGAGACAGAGTTTCACCATGTTGACCAGGATGGTCTCCATCTCTTGACCTCGTGATCTGCCCGCCCCACCCCCCCAAAGTGCTGGGATTACAGGCGTGAGCCACCGCGCCCGGCCTTTGCTTACTTTTTAAATATTTTATAATAAAAACATTCCCATATAACAAGATCACATTTACTTACTTTTTTGACACAAGGTCTCGCTTGATATCGCCCAGGCTGGAGTGCAGTGGCGATCTCGGCTCACTGCAGTCTCCACCTCCAGGGCTCAAGCGATCCTCCCGCCTCAGCTTCCCAAAGCGCTAGGACCCAAGGCGCGCGCCGCGCGTCGGGTCATGAGGAGTCAAGGGAATGAAGAACAGGGTGCTCAGCCCGGGGGCCCAGCCTCCCGCTGTCAGGCGCTGCCTGCGTCCGAGACCCCCGCCCGCGCCTTCTGCCGGGCTGCCCTACAAGCCGCCCTTTCTCTGGAGGTCCTCAACCTGGAGGGGCAGCCTCCACCCGGCCATCGCACAGCCTGAGAACGTGGAGAAAAGGAGCGTCGGGGTCTCACAGGCGGCGTGGGAAACGCCGGGCGGGGCGGGGCGCTGTCACGGCAACAGAGAGACGCGACGGGGCCCCGCCCCACCGCCAGTTTCCACGACAACCCGAAGAGCGCGGGGAGGCAGGCGGTGCCCCGGCCCCTGACTGACGCGACCCGGGCCACCGCGCTTCGTCCCCGCCCACCCGACAGGCCCCGCCCCCACGCCCGGCCCCGCCTTGCACTCCCCGGCTGTCGCGAGGTTTTGACTCTCGTGGCGCCCCACGGGCCGACGGGAGTGGCGGCCGCGCGGAGGAGGCCAAGATGGCGGCAGCTGCGGCTTCGCTTCGCGGGGTAGTGTCGGGCCCGCGGGGCGCGGGGCTCCCCGGCGCGCGTGCCCGGGGTCTGCTGTGCAGCGCGCGGCCCGGGCAGCTCCCGCTACGGACACCTCAGGTGAGCGCTGGGCCGGGCCCCGGCCTCCGCGCGGCCCCGCATCTCCGTGAAGGTCACGGCGGGGAGGCTGCGGGCGTGGGCCGGGGCAGCGCGGAAGCGGTCCCGGCCACCCAGCGCCGCCGGTCCCCACTGCCTGTCGACCTTGAGCGTGTGGGATCAGGGCTGGGCGCCCACCTCTCCGAACGGCAGGGCGCCCGTCCCGAGCGTGGGGGTCGGCGGGACGGGCTAGCTGCCGTGGCCGGGCTGGGGCTTTCCCGGATGGCGCGCCCCGGACGGCTCTTGCGGCTGGCTGTCCAAACTGGGCCCGCGTCCTGAAGTGACCCCAGCCTGACCTCGGCCAGCTGCTTGTGACCTTGGCCTGTCCCAGCACCCTTGGTCACTTCGGTCTGATCCCCGGCTCAGGATCCAGGAACACCCTCTCCTGAGAGCGAATCACGGTCTAGGGGTCAGCGGCGGAGAGGGATGGGGTGGGTAGTGGGACAGGGTGTGCGTCTGGTGCCCTGCAGGAGGAGGCCATTGCTGGGTGGAGAGGTGGGCGCTGAGAGTCAGATCCCCAGGTACGGCTGGGTGGTGTCCTGGCAGGCGCTGAGCGGAGATCTTGCAGGCAGTGGCCTTGTCGTCGAAGTCTGGCCTTTCCCGAGGCCGGAAAGTGATGCTGTCAGCGCTGGGCATGCTGGCGGCAGGGGGTGCGGGGCTGGCCGTGGCTCTGCATTCGGCTGTGAGTGCCAGTGACCTGGAGCTGCACCCCCCCAGCTATCCGTGGTCTCACCGTGGCCTCATCTCTTCCTTGGACCACACCAGGTGTGCAGCTGGCTGGCTGGCTGGCAGGGGGAGGTTCTGGGTGGAGCTGGTGAGGTGGAATCTTCAGCGTTCCTAACCCTTTCCCTCCCTCCAGCATCCGGAGGGGTTTCCAGGTATATAAGCAGGTGTGCGCTTCCTGCCACAGCATGGACTTCGTGGCTTACCGCCACCTGGTGGGCGTGTGCTACACGGAGGACGAAGCTAAGGAGCTGGCTGCGGAGGTGTGGGGTCTGGGAATGCCTGGGACCCAGGGCTCAGGGGCTCCCACTGTTGAGATGGCAGGGTTGTGATGAGGCTCTCTGTGGCAGGTGGAGGTTCAAGACGGCCCCAATGAAGATGGGGAGATGTTCATGCGGCCAGGGAAGCTGTTCGACTATTTCCCAAAACCATACCCCAACAGTGAGGCTGCTCGAGCTGCCAACAACGGAGCATTGCCTCCTGACCTCAGCTATATCGTGCGAGCTAGGTACACGGGCTGCCCATGGGGTGGTGCCGGAGAGGTGGGGGAAGGGCTGACTTGTGCTTGGAACTAAGGAGCCATGGATCTGGTCCTAGGCATGGTGGTGAGGACTACATCTTCTCCCTGCTCACGGGCTACTGCGAGCCACCCACCGGGGTGTCACTGCGGGAAGGCCTCCACTTCAACCCCTACTTTCCTGGCCAGGCCATTGCCATGGCCCCTCCCATCTACACAGATGTCCTGGAGTTTGACGATGGTAAGAGGCCTCCAGTCTGGCAGTGGGCATGTGGAATGCTTCTCCACTACCCCCAGGGATGCTTTCCCTGCGTTCCTGCGTCCAGGAGGTCCTGCCCACTTCTTGTCTGGGGCATCTTATGTTCATGTCTCAGGAGGCTTTTGGGCTCCTTCAGTCTTGCGTATGTCCGGTGGAGGGTACTGTCCCTTTGATGCCTTGGGTAGGGGGCAGTGTCTGCTCCACAGAGGGGGTGCATTATCCCAGTTTGGACATGAGCCTGAGAATAGCCCTCACTGCTTGTCCTTGGCCAGGCACCCCAGCTACCATGTCCCAGATAGCCAAGGATGTGTGCACCTTCCTGCGCTGGGCATCTGAGCCAGAGCACGACCATCGAAAACGCATGGGGCTCAAGGTAAAAGGGTTGGGAGAAGGCCATGGTGGGTATCAGAGAAGGGCTGGGAGCTGGGCAGGGCTCCTCCCCACTCCCTTCTCTGAGCCTTCCTTGTCTGCAGATGTTGATGATGATGACTCTGCTGGTGCCCCTGGTATACACCATAAAGCGGCACAAGTGGTCAGTCCTGAAGAGTCGGAAGCTGGCATATCGGCCGCCCAAGTGACCCTGTCCAGTTCTGCCTGCCATCCTGCCAGAACAGGCCATCAGGCCCAAGAGCCATCCCAGGCCTGTTCAGGCCTCAGCTGGCTAAGCCCCTCTTCATCTGGAAAAAGAGGCAAGGGGGCAGGAGCAAGAGACCAGGCTCTAGCTCTGGGCCCTCCTTCAGCCCCCATCATGGGAATAAATTAAGTTTCTCAATGTACATATTTGAGCTATTATATGGAAGGAGTGCAGGTTTGCAAGGGACTCTTGATACCAATACTCTTGCCTTCACAAGGCTCCCAGGATGTCCCATGCAGTGTGGCCAGCAATGCCCTGCACTAACTGGTAGCTGGGAGTCCAGACGGTGGGTGTGGGACAGAAAGCAGAGAACTGCATGTTAGAGGAAGTGGCAGCATTTGGTGGGGTGGGGTGTGCCTGAGCACAGAGCTGAAAAGGGCCTGGCCAGGCAGGATGTGGCCCAGGGACCTGTTGGAATGAACAGCCAAGTGTTAAGGTGTTGAACCACTTGGCCCCCATTCTGATGGCAGCAGGGAACCTCGGCAGCATTTTAACAGGGGAAAGGCTTGGTCTAGGGCAGGGGCTATTGCTGGGCTGGGTTGAGAGGATGGGGATGGCTCCCAGCCAGGTGAAGGAGTCAAGTAGACAGGCAGGATGTGTGTCATGGAGTGGCCCCTCCTAGCAGTCCACAGGGCAGCTGGGTGGTGGGTCCTGGCCAGAAGCTGGCAGTGGCTGGGTTCCCACAGGAGCATGCTGCTGAGGGAGGGAGACAGTGGATGTTATCTAGGAGGGTCACAGAGACATGACCCAGCACTGGCCCAGTGACCTGGTGCAGGACTCAGCTCCTGAGCTTCCCTCGTCCCTACGAAGGGAAGGAAAACACCCATTTTCACTGCTGGTGTCCTAGCTGCAAGAGCTGAGGGGAGTGCTGGCCAGAGTCCAGGGAAGGCAAGAGCTGAATGGGAGAAAGGTGATGCCAATAGGGCTGCAGGCAGGAGAGGCGCAGGCCTGGGGGACCAGGGTGGACAGTAGGAGACAAGGTCAGCGATGGGGGCTGCAGCTCAGTATGTGGCACACCCCAGCGGCCTCAGCCCAGTGGTGAGCAGCTGGGTGGGGGTCTCTGTAGGCCTCTGGGGTCTGGGAAGAGATCCCCATGCCATGCTTTCCTGACCATCAGGCTCAGGGTCTGAGTCCACTCTTCAGTACCACCGGGGTCTGGCTGGGGGAGCCCCACCTGCTGATGAGGGCCTGTCTCCCTGTATCGCTGGCTAGGTTGGGGCAGGTCTGCAGAGATACCATGAAAGGGACACTTGCTGGCTCTTAAGTGTCTTTAATAGTTTCAGTTTGTGGCCCTTCCCCCTAACCCTGGTGACTCTGTCCCAGCAAGCAGTCAGTAGAGGTCCCCTGTGTTCAGCCGGGGCCTGGAGATGTCGGACCTGTGAGGGAAGGGCCACTCTCCCCTTGTATCCTGTCGGGGAGAAGCTGGGTCATTCCTGTGGATTGTGCCCTGCCCCCCACCTCCCCTGCTTGTGCCACCTCTAGTACCTCTGGTGGCTGCTAGGTGGAAGCTGCAGCAAGGGGGTCCCAAGTGCAGGGCCTCTGGGTGCTACACATCTCGCAGCCAGGGCGGCTTGGGGCATTGATGAAGGTGCAGGAAGGACAGGGCCAGCTGGGCTAGGGGAAGAGAGACGGTTGTTGCTTCCCTGCTCTTTCCAATGCCCATGGCTGTCCTGGCCTTCCCTGCCCAGTCCTGTGCCTACCTGGAGAGAACTGGACAGGCTGGAGGCAGCTGGCTGGGGGCCTGGGGGTAGCCCCAATGATGGGGGAAACAAGCGTCCAAGTTCCCCGTCCATCTTCTGGGGGCGCTGAGGGCTAGGTCCTGTGGCTGAGGGGGTGGAGCTCAGGACTGGGGCTGTACCCCACCTCCCACACCCCACCCCCATTGAGGACTGACCTGGGGCTTCTCGAGGAGCTGACAGCAAGTAGAGGAAAGCAGGGTCCCCATCCTGCTGAACCCCGTAGGAGGCAAGGCTGCGCTCAGGCACACACAGGCACCGTCCGATGACCCAGCGTTGCACGGCTGGCGGGAAACCGAGCTCTGAGAACACCTGCGGCCAGAGCATCAGGGCAGGTGATGTCACCTAGGCTCCCCTGCCCCTCACAGGGCTCCCTAGACCCTGTGCCCACCTGCTCCTGGAGAGCCGCAACAGTGCAGTGGGGGTGGACCTGCAGGACAACGTGCGCAGAGGATGCGGTGGATGCGGCAGAGGCAGCGTCTTCAAGTGTGACCTGCAGCCTGTGCCAGAATGTGTGTTGAGGGATGGATGGAGGACCTGGGAGGGTCACGAGGACAGGGTGAAGAAGAAGCCCCAGGCCTCACCTGATGGGGCCAGGTGGGAAGCAGGCCTCCTGAAGCTGAACGCTGAGGGCCACACGATGCTGGGCCAGGATGGCTGCCGCTTGGGCTGCCCCCTTCTCATCTCCACCTGCAATAGCCCGGGCCAGGCTCCCTGCCAGCTCTTCTGCAGGGCAAGGAAAGGACAGCTGTCACCGCTGGGGATGTCTGCTATTCCCTCAACCCCCTAACCCCCCCCACCCCCACACCTGTACCTCTCTCCATCAAGTTTCCAGAGCTCCTAGGAAGATCTGCCTCAGGTTGAGGGGCCTTGAGTGTGGGGGCTTCCGGGGGACTGGGCAGGGAGACAGGGCATGCTTCTGGGCCCAGGGCTGGTGGTGAGTTGCTGCTGCTGCCTAAAGGTAAGATATGGGTGTGCTGTGCTGTGGCCTCTGGCCTCTGGGCCCTTGGTTTTCCAGGACCTTTGCCTTCTCCCTCACCTCAACCCATGCCAGGGCCCTGCCTCAGGCCACACTTCAAGCCACACCTTCTCCCAGCCTTGGCTCTAGCAAGCCCCTCAGAGGCCCCTGCCAGACTTCTGTTACTGCTGGAGCTGCATTTAGTTCGTCTTTGGGAATTAGAGCCTTTTCAAACCCTTTTGTGCCTGGCTAGGCCACCTCTCTTGGCCCTTTCTGCCAGCCAGGGATGCCTCACAGCAGAACCAAAGCAGGCCCTCAGTGGCCCTGCAGTCAGGGTGGCCTCTTGGAGCCCTTGGGGACCTCCCCTCTCCGGGCTCCCTGACCCACACTTGGGCTGGCAGCACTCCAGACAAGCCACTGCCCTGGGCGTCTTCAGAGCTGGGCACCCTGCTGACTCCCCTTACCCCACCGTGTGAGGCCCAGCCCACTGCAATGGGGGGTCCCCACCCAGTGCTAACACAGCTCCTGTGATGACCTCAGGCCCACTGTATTCATACTGTCTCCCTACTAGGATAAGCAGGGCCTTCCATGCACCCAGCACTGGCCCCGGCCCTGGCCCCCACTGAACCTCAAGGATCACTTGAACATGCTCACCTCAGGGTTTTTTTTTGTTTTCTGCTTCCTTGGTCACATGGTTCATGCCATGACCTTCAAATTTCACTCCGGTGTCGCCTCAATGAGGCCTTCCCTGACACCAGTTTTTTTGTTTTGTTGTTGTTGTTGTTTTGGTTTTTTTTTTTGAGATGGAGTTTCACTCGTTGCCAAGGCTGGAGTGCAATGGTGTGATCTCGGCTCACCGCAACCTCCGCCTCCTGGGTTCAGGTGATTCTCCTGCCTCAGCCTCCTGAGTAGCTGGGATTACAGGCATGCACCACCACGCCTGGCTAATTTTTGTACTTTTAGTAGAGACAGGATTTCTCCATGTTGGTCAGACCGGTCTTGAACTCCCGACCTCAGGTGATCTGCCCGCCTCGGCTTCCCAAAGTGCTGGGATTAACAGGCGTGAGCCACTGCGCCTGGCCCGGGCTACCGTTTTAAACAGCAATCCTCCCAGCTCCACCATTCTCATTTCCACACCATCTAACAGACTTTCTTTTTTAAAAAACTCTACAGTAATTTTATTATTTTTGTTTTTGTGTTTTTTTTTTTTTGGAGACAGGATCTCGCTCTGTCACCCAGGCTGGAATGCAGTGGCACGATCACAGCTCACTGCAGCCTAGAACCCCTGGGCTCAAGTTATCCTCCCATCTCAACCTCCCGAATAGCTGGGATTACAGGCAGATACCACTACACTCAGCTAATTTTTTTTTTTTTTTTTTTTTTTTTTTGTGAGATGGAGTCTCGCTCTGTCACCCAGGCTGGAGTGCAATGGCGTGATCTCGGCTCACTGCAAGTTCCGCCTCCCGGGTTCACGCCATTCTCCTGCCTCAGCCTCCTATGGGTCCCTGCCACCACGCCCGGGTTTTTTTTTTTTTTTAGTAGAGTCGAGGTTTCACCGTGTTAGCCAGGATGGTCTCGATCTCCTGACCTCATGATCCACCCGTATCGGCCTCCCAAAGTGCTGTGATTACAGGCGTAAGCCACCGTGCCCGGCCCACTCAGCTAATTGCCCAGCCCTGTGCTTATTTTATATGTCTGCCTCCCCCCCTCTAAAAATGCAAGCTCCAGTAGGATGAGGATTGGGGGTTTTGTTCATGCCAAAGGAGTACCTGGGACAGAGCAGCTGCTGAACACATATGCTTGGTGAATGACTGACTAAAGAGAGCCTAGCTCCTTTTATAAACACTGAGTTGCTTGAGCCTCTCTTACATCACTGTCTGGCTGTCTTCCTAGCCCTCTGGCAGCTCTGCTTATCTCGTTTGTGGGCTGCCCTCTATCTGGGAGCCCCATACTACCTAGTCCTTCATGTTTCTCAGTCTCAACTGCTAACTCTTCTAACTCTTGCATTTAAGCAGCCATGTGAGCCAGGAGCAGTGGCTCACGCCCATAACCTCAGCTCCTTAGGCTGAAGCAGGAGGATCACCTTAGCCCAGGAGTTCAAGGCTGCAGTGAGTTAGAATCACACTACTGCACTCCAGTCTGGGTGATAGAGGGAGGCTTTGTCTGCAAAAATCCTCCCAAGCAGCCATAAAACTCAGCTAATTCCATCTTTTTTTTTTTTTGAGATGGAAGTCTTGCTCTGTCACCAAGGCTGGAGTGCAGTGGCGAGATCTCGGCTCACTGCAACCTCTGCCTCCGGGTTCAAGTGATTCTCCTGCCTCAGCCTCCCCAAGTAGCTGGGACTACAGGCACACACCACCATGCCTGGCTAATTTTTGTATTTTTAGTAGAGACGGTTTCGCCATGTTGACCAGGCTGGTCTCGAACTCCTCACCTCAGGTGATCCACCCACCTTGGCCTCCCAAAGTGCTGGGATTACAGGCGTGAGCCACCCACCCAGCCACTAATACCATCTTCTAAGCATCTCTGGAAAGACTCTTCTCCCCAACCCTATCTGCACCAACCCTTGCCACTGCAGAACTGTCTTAAGCAGTAGGTATCTGAGTCTGTCACTCTCCCATTCCTGTCACTCTCCTGCTGCTCTTGGGATGATGTCTTCTCACACAGGTCCTGACCCTGCCTGCTCTGCCTCTTCATGCTTGCCTCTCATGCATGCTTCCTGAGGGTTAAGGAAGTGCAGGCTGAGGTTCCAGGGCTTCCTGGTGGAGGCTGCAACTTGTGCTGGCTGGGGCCTCGGATGGTGTAGGAGACTGACTCCAGGAGCCACTCCAAGTACTCCAAGCTACTCCAGACTCCACCTACTCCCTCCTGGGAGCCTTCCCAGACATCTAGCAGTGGGGAAGGTGGATCCAACTTCCCCAACCAGGACTGGGGGGCCAAGGCTATTCCAAATGAGTATCCATTACAGGGCACTGACCATTCTGTCCTTCCACGGTGGCACCTCGGACTAGGACTGCCCACCGCTGAGCTTCCTGAGGGTTGAGGAAGTGCAGGCTGAGGGTTCCAGGCCCTCCTGGTGGAGGTTGTAGCTCGTGCTGGGTGGGGCCTCGGATGGTGTAGGAGACTGACTCCAGGGGCCACTCCAAATTAACCTGAGAAGAGGGAGAGTCCAGGCTCAGGGCGTCCCCCCGCCCTACATCGCACGATGAGCAAAGAAATACAAGGTAACATTTATAGGCCATTTACACGGTCCTAAGCCCTGTACGCCTATTACCAAATCCTCACAATAGTCCTGTAAAGCAGGTCCAAGTAGGTCCCAGCATCACTCCCATTTCACGGACGAGAAAACAGAAGCAAAGAAACATAACTGCTTAAGGGCACTCAGGTGGCAAGCGGAGGGGCCTGGCTTTGGGCTCCATGCCCTGCCCGGGCCAAGAGGACTGACCGCGCGCCCTCCGCCCCCACTCACCGCCCCGGGTCCCGCGCCCAGCAGCTCCAGCCGGAAGCGCCCAGGCCGCTCAGGGTCCGCGCTCAGCTGCAGCCTCCGCAGCTGTGCCTCGGTGTCTAACCCGGCGCCCAGCGGCCTCACCGCGGCGTGCACAGCCAAGAGCACTGCGGCCGAGCCCAAGTCCGAGGCCGCCGCCGCCCCGCCCGCCGGCGGCGCCATCTCCGGTCCGGCCGGGTCCCGGCCCTCCGAGCACGCTTCCGTGGGATCGGGCCGCTGAGCGCCTCCGCCGGTCGGAAACTGGCGCCGCGAGCCTGGGGTTCCGGGCGCGCCCAGAGCGTCGGGCCTGGGACGGCGCCGAGTGGTGCACTCTGGCCAAGCCTGCCCCACTGGCTTTGCCCACAGATGGACACAGCCCGAGGGTGTCCGGACACCGGCTGGGCGAGGCTGGCGGGGTGTACGAGGCTGGGGGCAAGGCGGCGGAGGCGCTCACGTTAGAGCTGGTCTTTGGGGGCGAAGGGTCAGGGACCGAAGCACCGGCCAAAACTGAAGGCGGACGCGGCCTCTTCGCCCCAGGGGCTCGGCGGACGTAGATGCAGCCGGCAAGCGACTATCCCAGCACCTGGCGGCACCTGGACATCGCACCCGGGACCTCCAATGGGCTGCCACCTTCGCCCGCGGACCGCAGCCCCCGCCACGCCCACACGTCGCACTAGGTTGGCCCGTGCCTCTCTGGTTACGGGGTCGATCCCCCTAGGGGGCGGAGCTAAAGAGGCCACGGCCAAATGAGCGCTGGGGGTAGGCGGGTTAGTACGGCGAGAAGAGTGACAGACAGGCTCCAAAACCAGTAGACGTAGAAGGCAGAACTGAGTGGCGGGTAAGGCAACCGATGGCTATTTGAGCTCTCGATCCAGGAGACTGGAGCGGGCCATTCAGAGGCGCGGGGCCGGGCCTGGCGGACGCTTGTTGTTGTCCGGCCGGTGGAGGCGGAGGTCGCTCGCTCGGCTCGCTGACTCGCCGGGGCGCTCCGTGGCGGTCGGCGGCAGGTCGGTCGCGACAGCGGGCTCTGTGCAGGGGGACGAGGCTATGTCGCGGTGGCAGCCCGGATGGGCCGGCAGGGCCGGGAGTAACGGGACGTCGCCGCGGAGCTTCTTCCCCCGGATACAGTGCGGCCCGAGCGGAGGCCGCGGCGCCGCCCTCCGATCTTGAGGAGCCCGCGTTGCGCGGAGCCCGCCCCCGCCTGCGCACCGGCACCGACGCGGAGCGACCCAGCCCGGCCAGACCCGGCCCGGCCCGATCTAACCCAGCCAGGCAGGTGGGTGTCCGCCCTGCGCCGCTCGCCGTCTCGGGCCTCCGGAACCACAGCTCCCAGCAGGCCTCGCGCGGCGCGCTGCCTCCTGGGATTTGTAGTTCCACCGCGGCTCGGCTGGTGCCCGACCCGGCCCCGGCAGGCGCTGCCTGGCGACTCTGCAGCGCCCCAGCGGGGCCGAGGGACCGCCCTCCTAGGCGTCTGGAGAAACTAGGCGCTTTTTCCGGGTAGAGTGGAGGAACTTGTAGTTTTCCTCTCCCCGGGCCAGAAAGCCAAAACGAAAGAGCGCCCGCCTAGGTGACCGCAGGGCCCGGAGCCCTCGGTGTCCTGGTTCCTAACCGGGATGCAGCCTCTTACCCTGGCTGAGGAGCCCAGCCAGCCTGAGGGAGACTGCAGGAGTCATGTCCCGTTGCGCACTCAAGAGTTACCCCCATGGTGGCTGGAGCTCTTTTTTCGGGGGTGGGGGTGGGGATGGGGAATGTTGAGCAACAAACAGCCAGCAGCCCCGGGGTGCGCAGGGTCCCCCGTGGTCCTAGCCTAGTCCCAGAACTCGCGTGTTCTGCAGGAGGTGTGGCTGACCTGGAGCCTGGACTTGCCACCCTCAGGTAAAACAGGATCTCTGTCACCTCTCCTGGCCGGGCAGAGAGGGGAGCTCCTGATGTGCAGCCTGGACAGAGGCCAGACTCAGCTTGTTCCCAGAGGCTCCACTTAATGGGTAGGAGGGCTGAAGGCAGGGCCCCAGGGGGCCAGATAGATACCCAAGGTCTGGTCTCCCACTCCCCAGGCAACACTAGCCCCTCTGGAGCACGGAGCTCCTTCCCCAAGGACATGAAGCTGTTGGAGAACTCGAGCTTTGAAGCCATCAACTCACAGCTGACTGTGGAGACCGGAGATGCCCACATCATCGGCAGGTGAGGCAGGCCGGGGGTCTGGCATCTTGGAGGTCACACTGCCCCGCCCTTCAGTGGAACCTGGGGGAAGCATGCTTCATGGTCCTCCCTGCATCCTATAGGATTGAGAGCTACTCGTGTAAGATGGCAGGAGACGACAAACACATGTTCAAGCAGTTCTGCCAGGAGGGCCAGCCCCACGTGCTGGAGGCACTCTCTCCACCCCAGACTTCAGGCCTCAGCCCCAGCAGGTGAGCCATGGTGGGGCCTACCTGGGGCTGGGGGTTGAGGGGAGGTGATGGGCCCAGCTAATGGTTCTGTCTGTGCAGACTCAGCAAAAGCCAAGGCGGCGAGGACGAGGGCCCCCTCAGTGACAAGTGCAGCCGCAAGACTCTCTTCTACCTGATTGCCACGCTCAATGAGTCCTTCAGGCCTGACTATGACTTCAGCACAGCCCGCAGCCATGAGTTCAGCCGGGAGCCCAGCCTTAGCTGGGTGAGGGTCAGGTGGAGGGAAGGGACCCACAGCCACCCCACTGTCCTTTCCCACTTTTGGTAGCCCTGGGCTCCTGTCACCCTGACTGTGACCTGCCCTAGGTGGTGAATGCAGTCAACTGCAGTCTGTTCTCAGCTGTGCGGGAGGACTTCAAGGCCCTGAAACCACAGCTGTGGAACGCGGTGGACGAGGAGATCTGCCTGACTGAATGTGACATCTACAGGTGGGCCGGCATCCCTGCAGGTGGGCCCCCAGGTATGTGTGGCACATGGCACCTCACACCACCTGTCACCCGGTACTCCCCAGCTATAACCCAGACTTGGACTCGGATCCTTTCGGGGAGGATGGTAGCCTCTGGTCCTTCAACTACTTCTTCTACAACAAGCGGCTCAAGCGAATCGTCTTCTTTAGCTGCCGTTCCATCAGGTGGGCACCATCCGCCTCCTCCCCCACCTCCCTGTTGGGCCGATACAGCTTCCCCAGCTGTGCCATATCCACCCAGCTTTGTCCTCCCTGAACATCCTCCCTGGGGCCAGCAGCAGGCCTGGGTAGGGGGTCCTAAAACTGGTTTCCCTGCCTCCCCTCAGTGGCTCCACCTACACACCCTCAGAGGCAGGCAACGAGCTGGACATGGAGCTGGGGGAGGAGGAGGTGGAGGAAGAAAGCAGAAGCGGAGGCAGTGGGGCCGAGGAGGCCAGCACCATGGAGGAGGACAGGTGTGTGATGGGGACCATGACCCGGGTCCCTGAAGCCAGGAGTGGGTACAACAGGGTGGGGGCCTCCTCTACTTGGTCTAAGTGGTGGCTCCTGAAGGCCCACTGTGTGCCAACCTCCGCCCAGGGTCCCAGTGATCTGTATTTGATGAGGAGGAGCCGAGGCCCCAGCTTCATCCAGCTTCAACCAATGCCTGGACCTGCCCACCTGAGAGGCCCCTGGGGCCTCCCCAGCTGCTGGCCAGACCCTGGCGCTGCCACAGTCCTGGCATTGCCCAAGGCCATACCTGCCTAGCCCTTTGGCTCCATCCTGTGGATGCCCACTCACCCGTCAGACTCCTGCTGCCCGTGCTGTGGCCGGACTTGGCAGCAGGGGGCCTGGTGGGAAGAGCGACTGCCCTGCCCAAATGAACTGCCACAGCAGGGACAGCTGGACCACAGAGTTTATTTTTGTATTTCTACTGGGCCTGCACACTCCAGCCCAAAGGGTCTGTGGCCAGAGGCCCCGCAAGCAGGCCCCAGCGTCACCCGCTCTGGTCTTGGGCCGGCCCCTGGTGCCCACCTGTACCCCCACCTCGCCCATTTGGCCGCGTGCACTGAGTGTCACTTTGCTGCAGCTCATTTCTTTCCAATAAAAGTTTCTGTGACTTGGTGTGGACCTGGATGCGGTGTAGGGGCGGGGCCTGCGGTGTGGGAGTGGCCGGCGGCATCTGGTATCCTAGCAACTGCCGCTGCCCGCCATGACCGCTAAGTCCTGGGAGCTGTTGGGCTCTGGGACCGCAGTTGCTGAAATGGAGGCAGAGGCGTGGGAGGCAGAAGGCTACAACCTAGTTCTGGACTCGGACCTGTATGATGCAGATGGCTATGATGTCCCAGACCCTGGGCTGCTCACCGAAAAGAATGGTGAGGGGGCCTGGCCTCGCCCCCCAGGCATCCCGCTAGGAAGTGGGTCTCACTCGGGCTTGGGTTCCATCCCCTGGAACGAAACTCCCCTGGGCAGTGCCTGGCAGGGCAGGGCCCCTGGAGGAGGGCTCCCCATAACCGTCAGGGTCGGGGACCTGGGGCTGTAGGTGGCAGAACTTCCAGTTCCCGCCCGCAGAGTTGACTTTCACGGAGCCGTCGCAGGTCCTGCCCTTTTTGACCAGCAGCCAACAGTGGCAAAGCCTGACCCCGCGCGCGCGCGCCCGCCAACTGTGGCTGCTTCTGCGCACCAGCCTCCAGGAGGTCGTGGAAAAGGTGCGGTGTGCCCGTCCTGCGCCTCCAGGCCTCTTTCCGGATCTGGCCCTTCCCTTAGAGGTCCCCTAGGCCAGAGCAGCCCCAACCTTTGATTGCGGGCCCGCCCACCCTGGCCCACAGGAGAAGAGAGCCGAGCTGCGCGTGGCGCGCCTGACGCATGGGCTGGAACCACTGCGCCGCCTGGAGGTGGCAGCCGGGCTGCGCTCGGTGGCGCAGGACCCGGTGGGTGGACGCTTCGTGGTGCTGGACGGCGCAGGCCGCCTGCACCTTCACAAGGAAGACGGCTGGGCACAGGAGACGCTGCTGGCGCCTGTCGGGCTTACGGGGCTGGTGACCGTGCTGGGCCCGCTGGGTGCCGTGGGCCGTTTTGTAGGCTGGGGCCCCGCGGGGCTGGCCATCCTGAGGCCCAACCTCAGCCTGCTGTGGCTGAGCGAGCAGGGGGTGGGCAGGGCCCCGGGTTGGGCGCCCACCTGCTGCCTGCCGGTTCCTGACCTCAGGCTGCTGCTCGTTGCGGAGATGGACGGCAGCCTGGCGCTCTGGCAGTTCCGCTCAGGTGGTCGCCGCCTGGTGCTGCGAGGGTCACCACTGCACCCGCCCCCGAGCCCAACGGGCAGGCTCATGCGTCTGGCTGTGGCGCCGGTTCCTCCCCACCACGTCCTGCGCTGCTTCGCGGCCTATGGCTCGGCCGTGCTCACTTTCGATCTGCATGCCTGGACTCTCCTAGATGTGCGCCGGGATTTGCACAAAACGTGAGGGAGATCCCCCTAGGGAGGGCCAGGCATGTAGGGGCTCACGGCCCTCACACACAAGGCGATGTTAAGTCCATTGGGCTTCTCCCATTCCCCACCTGTAGCACCATCTCGGACCTGGCTTACTGCGAGGAAGTAGAGGCAATGGTGACAGCTTCCCGGGACAGCACCGTGAAGGTGTGGGAGGCTGACTGGCAGATCCGGATGGTGTTCGTGGGCCACACAGGTGCTCTGAGTTCTCTGCACCCCGAGCCTCGGCCCTTTGCCTCCAGCCGCTCTAGGCTGTCCAGCATCTCTGCAGCTCTGGCCAGACCTTGCTGCACTGACTGCCACACAGGCTGAAGGCTCCCCTACCTTCAGTCAGCCAAGTGACCTGCACCCCTCCCACAGGCCCGGTGACGGCTATGGCTGTGCTCCCGAACACGAACCTGGTGGTGTCGGCCTCGCAGGACGGGACGCTACGCACCTGGGACCTGCAGGCGGCGGCGCAGGTGGGCGAGGTAGCGCTGGGCTTCTGGGGCCAGGACAAGCTGTCCCGGCGCGTGGGCCGTCTGCTGGCGCCGGTGCGCCCGGGCTGGCCGGTGCTGTCCCTGTGCGCGAGCAGCATGCAGCTGTGGCGCGTACGCGAGCTCTACTCGCCGTTGGCGCAACTGCCCGCCAAGGTGCTCCACGTGCAGGTGGCGCCCGCGTTGCCCGTGCCCGCGCACCAGTCGCTGCCTATGCGCCTCGTGTGCGCGTGCGCTGATGGCTCGGTCTACCTCCTGTCGGCTGCCACCGGGCGCATAGTGAGCTCACTGCTGCTGGAGCCGGAGGACTGCGCGGCAGCCGTGGCCTACTGCCTGCCGCGTGAGGCGCTGTGGCTGCTGACCAGGGCCGGGCACCTGGTCCGCGCCAACGCAGCACGCTGCCCCATGAGCGTGCTGCACCGCGTGTGCCCGCCGCCGCCCCCTGCGCCGCAGCCTTGCTGTCTGCACCTGTACAGCCACCTCACGGATCTCGGAGGCGCCTTCTCCTCCTGGTAGGTCGTGCGCCAGCACTGGGGCGAGTTGCGCTGCAGCGCTGTGGCCTGCGCCCGGAAGAACAAGAACCGGTGGGTGCGGGAGCCGGCGAGGGTCTGGCGGGCGGAAGGAGCGGCAGGGTCCGCGCCAACAGGCTCGTCCCACTCGCAGGTACCTGCCAGTGGTGGGGCACACGGACGGCACGCTGTCGGTGCTGGAGTGGCTCTCGTCGAAGACTGTCTTCCAAACGGAGGCGCACAGCCCGGGCCCGGTTCTCGCCATCGCATCCACCTGGAACAGCATTGTGTCTTCTGGTCAGTAGCTCCCCTGCCAAAGGCCAGGCCGCCACAGAGCCCCCTCCCCTCCGACAAGGCCCAGCCAGATTCCGCTGCCCACAGGTGGGGACCTGACGGTGAAGATGTGGCGCGTCTTCCCCTACGCCGAGGAGAGCCTGAGCCTGCTGCGCACCTTCTCCTGCTGCTACCCGGCCGTGGTGCTCTGTGCTCTAGGCAGACGCGTCACCGTGGGCTTTGAGGACCCAGACAGCGCTACCTACGGCCTGGTGCAGTTTGGCCTGGGCGACAGTCCGCGATTAGACCACCGGCCCCAGGACGACCCCACGGACCACATCACTGGTGAGGGGGCAGCACGGGTGAAGCCCAGCCACCGCCCGGCTCCGGTTCCTGACCCTGAACGCTGCCCCCAGGCCTGTGCTGCTGCCCTGCGCTCAAGCTGTATGCCTGCTCCAGCCTGGACTGCACCATTCGCATCTGGACCGCTGAGAACCGCCTTCTGCGGTAGGGTGGGAGGTGGGGAGGGCTGGGGTCTCCTACCTCTGCTCCTCACCAGAGCCCAGTGGCTGGACTGAGTGGAGAAGGCCTTGTCCCTGCTGAGCCTCGGTTGCCCTGGGTGCCTCTCCAGGCTCCTGCAGCTGAATGGTGCCCCTCAGGCCCTGGCTTTCTGCAGCAACAGTGGAGACCTGGTGCTGGCACTGGGATCCCGCCTCTGCCTGGTGTCCCATAGGCTCTACCTGCCTACATCCTACCTAGTTGAGGTGTGTGGTGAGGACAGAGTGAGCAAGGTGGGCCCCCCCTTGCCCACCTTGGGGGACAGACCCGGGTTCCCCCAGCCAGGGGATACAGGCTCCTTCCCCTATTCAGAAGATGTGCCAGAAGGCCCCAGACATGGTGGACGACCCTCCGCTGCCACTGATGAGCCAGGAGTCACTGACTTCCGCCCAACTGCAGAGGCTCACCAACCTCCATGGGGCAGCCGGCCTCAGGTCCCATGCAGGCCTGCTCAGCCCTCCCACAGGCCCTCCTTTCCCACCCTGGGTGGGAGCCTGGCAGTGTGGGGCCCTCTGGAGTTGATGCAAGCCTGCCTGAGCCCTGGCACACCCATTTGGGGTTGGTCTTTGTCCCAGCCTCTGCCCCAGCCCACTGGCAGGCCACCCAGCATCCCACCTGTGCCTGTCCCTGTTTGCAGCAAGGCCTTGTCTCTCATCCATCGTCGGAGAGCAACATCTCAGCACCTGGTGTCGAAGGAGGTGGGGTGGGTCCTCCTTAGCCCACCCTGCCCAGGTTCAGGCCCCAGCCCTCAGCCCTGGGGCAGGCCTGGGATCCCCGTGGTTGCCCGGGCAGCACATAGCAAGGCTCAAGGAAGAGCAGGCTGATCCCTGAACCCTGACTCAGGACTTGGACGCCCTAGTGGCTCGGGACCGAGACCTTCAGCAGTTGAGGCTGGGGCTAGTGGTCCCGGCAGCCCGGCCCCCACCCTCCTGGCAGCAGCGCCAGGAAGGCTTTGACAATTACCTCCGTCTGATCTACGGCTCTGGCCTGCTGGTAGGTGTAGGACCTCTCCCAGCCCAGCCCTGACCCTGGCCCCTCCTCTCCACCCACCCCTCCCACCTGGTCTCTGATAGTCTGTCTGCTCCTGCTACCCTCCCAGGGCATGCAGTCTGGAAGGGAGTCCCAGCAGTGGAGCGCCAGGACCCTCACAGTGGAGAGAGAGACCCGGGATGTGTGTGCCCTACCCCAAGCTGCCCACTGTCTTGCCCGGGCTGAGGTCAGCACTGCAGCCCAAACAGTGCCAACAGCCCTGTCCCCACGGGACCTGGGGGCCCTGGGCCAGCACTTCTCCCAGCCTCCCCGAGTCACAGTGCCGATCCCACCCTCCCACCGTAGGGTGCACAGCAAGGCATCCCAGGTGAGGCTTCCCACCCTCACACATGCCTGCTGGGCCCCTCTGCTACCCTGTGACTCCTCCTGTGCCGCAGCTTCTGGCCCGCTCCTCACTGAGCCACTACCTGGGCATCAGTCTGGATCTGCAGCTCCGAGGGAGGACGACCATGGCCCTGGACCTGCCATCCTCCCACTTGCAGTGCAGGGTGAGGGACCCAGGCAGGTGGGGTACCACCTACTGAGGGGCAGAGCTGCAGGGGTGCTGGGGGCTGTGTTATTCTGAGCCCCCATTCCATCCCCCAGATCCCACTGCTGCCAAAGAGACGGTCCAAGGAACCTCTCTCTAGCCTCAGAGGCTTCTTTCCTGCCACCGTACAGCCCCACAAGGTGAGGCCCCCTCCCAGCTCCTGCAAAGCCACTCCTCTCCAGGCGTCACTCTTGTGCCTGCCATCTCCCCTTTGCTACAAATCTTTGTGTCCAAATCTGACCCAAGGGCCATGCCCACCTACAACCAGAGGGCCAGGCTGCAGCCTCCCACGCACCCCTCACCCCTCACCCTTCACCCTCTATCTAGCCCTGTTCCAGTACAGCTGTGTTTGTGGCCACAGGCTCCTTGCTTCTCTGGGAGCTGACATCAGGCAAAGCCAGGCCCCCCAACCGGTTATGCCACACACCCCTTTCCCCCATGGAGGTGCTGGGAGGGCAGGTCCCCTAGGGACTTTTCCTGGAAGATCAGAGTCCCTGCCCTTAGAGGAGCAAAGGCAAGGGAACCTGGCCCTTTAGAATCCACTGTCTTCCCACCCTCATGTACACCAGGTGCCCAGGCAGGCCTCAGCCCCTCCCCCAGCATATGCCTGGCACTGTCACCTGCCCAGGTGGTTACTGACTCTTTGGACCTGGGTGCCACCATCATGCTCTTCGTTGCCCTCTCTCCAAGCTCCTTCCTTCCTCCCTGGCCCCTGTGCTGCTTTTAGACTTTCTTGTCCCAGGGCTGGGGCTAAGTCCTGTGAGGAGCTTGCGGGGTGTCAGGGCCCCTAGAAGCCAGCACTTCCCCAGGTTTCCCTTCTCGTTTGTCAGAGCTGATGCTCACTGAGGGCCTCGCCCCTGGTATCTCAGGGTTCTCCTGCCATCTGTGTTGAGAGTAGGGATTGCCAGCTCAGCCAGCTCTCGGAGGCCTGGCAGGCAGAGCTGGACTGGTGGCTGAGGGGCTCTGAGAGGTTATACAGGTGACCAAGGGTGGTATTCAGGCTGGGGGAATCCAGGTTCCCAGCATTCCCTGCTGTGCCCACCTCCAGCACTGCCTGAGGCCCATCTGCTTCCCCGGCTATGTGCCCAACTCTGTGGTGCTACAGCAGATGTGGCTAAATGCGGAGGTCAGCAGCCTCGGATCCCTGACTCAGCTCGCCTCCCAGAGAAAGCTCAAGGCAAGGGGCAAGGCTGGGGGTTTTGCTGGCAGGGGAGGGCTCTGCTGTCCTTGCGACCCATCAGGCACCATCTCTTGCCCCTCTGCAGCCAGGGGCAAGCCAGGATGCCCTGTGGTTGTGGCGCCCCAGGCCATCCCAAGCCCAGTGGCAGAGGAAGCTGCTCCAGTGGATGGGGGAGAAGCCTGGGGAGGAGGCGGAGGAAGACCAGAAGGAAGAGGAGGAGGAGGAGGAAGACGAGAAGCTGGACCGGGCCTCAGCTTCCCTGAGCCCACACTCCAACCAGCAGCTGGATTCCTGCGAACTGGAGGATCAGGTAGAGGCTCCGGCAGAGCCCCCAGGCCACGGGACGTGGGCTCACACTGAGACCCAGACAGGTGGGACCTGCAGCCGCTGTTGCTCCCCTAGAGTGCTGTGGACTGGACCCAGGAGCCCCGGCAGCACACCTGCGAGGCTGCCAGGACCCACCCTCATCCCTGGCACCGTCATGGGAGTTTGCTCTTGGATGAGCATTATGGGCATCTGCCCAAGTTTCTGCATTTCTTCATCCACCAGACCTGGTTCAAAAAGTTATTCCCCATCTTCAGCCTGCAGGTTGGAGGGAATTGGGGATGCCTGAGAAGCATGGGTTAGGGTGAGGGACAGGGGAGAAGGTAGGGGCTGGCTTGGGTGTGACATGGGGGCGGGGCCTCAGCACGCTACCCTGCAGGCGTACCCGGAGGCGGGCACGATGGAGGGCCTGGCCTCGCTGTTGGTGGCCCTGCTGGAGGAGACCATGTGGGTCGACCGTGTGCACATCCTGCGGGTGCTACTGAGACTGCTGCCCAACACGAGCAGTGATCTCCAAGACCAGCTGCAGGGCCTGCTCGTACACTTGCTCAACCTGGACCAGCCCCCTAGCCTCCAGGTGTGCCCCTTGTCCTGCCCCCAGTTTTCCTCCCCGCCCACCGGCCCTCAGCAACCACATCCCCCCGCCCGCCTGCCTTAGGACCAGACGCAGAAGAAGTTCGTGATGCTGGCACTGCAGCTGCTCCTGGCCTGCTCCCTGGAGTCCCGGGATGTGGTGCTGGAGCTCATGTGCTACTTCCTCTCCTCTCCGGTGCACTGCCGGTGAGTCGCGCTTCTGCCCAGCCCTCCCTGCCACTGGGAAAGCCTCTGGACAAGCCACATGCATCTGTCCCAGGCCAGAGCTCAAGAAGCTGCTGCACAGGCTGGGCCTTCAGGACCCGGAAGGCTTCCTGTTCAAGGAGATGATGACCTGGGTCCAGGGCCCAGACCTGGAGTCCAAGGCCGGCCTGCGCACTCGCTGCTGCCAGAAACTGGAGGACATGATCCAGCAGCTTCAGGTTGGGCCGGCGGGGGCCGGGGGGGCCTTGGGAACCCTCTTGCCTTCTCTGGCTTTCTGCAAGTCCTGGGGTCAAAGCCAGCTGAGGCCACGGGCTCCTCCTGGCCTTGCCCAGTCCTGGGCCTCCAGCCCCCCTGCCCTGAGCATCTCTGGGGATTTCCCTGTGCAGGTGGAAATCAACAGGGGGTGTCTAGCCGGAACCAGGGACAGCCCTGGGACCTCCTTGTCAGGGGAGGGGCAGCCCCTGCTTTGGGCTGAGGGTCGCACAGAAGGGAGTTTCAGTGGCCATGTGGATGCTTGAGGAGCCAGGGTGCTTGGCCATGGGTCACCTCCTGACAGATGGAAAGTTCGCAGCCACTGTCTGCAGCCAAGTTGCTGGTGGTGCTGCCCAAGGTCTCCCAGACCTCAGCACTTTCCTCTCCTCCCAAGGAGACCCAGTCGCAGACGTCAGTGGTCTCTGGGGCACCCACGCGCGCCTCTGTGACACCCTCGGGCACCTCCTGGTCGCCCTCCAGCATCTTCGGGAGGCTCTCGCGCGTCTCAGAGGTGCCTGTGATGGTCTCATCTGCGGAGCTGCACTCTTTAGCCCCGGAGCTCCAGGCCCAGCGGACGCTGGCACCCACACGCAGCTGGGGGACCCGCCAGCTCCGTCTCGGAGTGCTCTCCGAGACGCTGAAGAACTTCTGCCCGGAGGCCGAGGCCCGCCTGCACCCTGCTGGGCCTGCTCAGCTGCCCGGAGAGCCGCCGCCGCTGGAGGAGACCGACTGGTCACACTCGCAGCTGCTGGACTTGGGCCCCATCGATGCGCTCAACTTCTTCTGTGAGCAGCTGCGGGCGCAGCAGCGGAGCTCGCTCCAGGAGGAGGCTGCGCACCCACATCCGCACCCACCAGTGCCCGACACGGTGGCGCCGGTGCCCGACATGGTGGTGCCACCTCCACGGGAGCACTGGTGCGCGGGGCCTGCGCCGGCGGGACCTGCGTGGGGCGGCCAAGCGTGGGGCTGGGCCAGCTGAACCCTCCTCTTCGCCTCCAGGTACCACCCCATCTTCCGGCTGCAGGAGGCCAAGGCGCAAAGGTCCGCAAGGTCCGCGAAGAGACTGAGGGGTGAGTGGGGCCAGGGGTGGAGACTGGGCCCGCACCCCACCCCAGCCCCCGGGCCTCACAAGCCTCCGCCCGCCCCCAGGCCCGATGCCGTCCCGGCTCTGTGCCGGCCGCACCCTGGACGGCCCCATCCGGACGCTGAAGCTGCCGCTGCCGCGTGTGGAGCCTCAGCCTTTCCCCCTGGACTGGCCCACGCCCCCGCGCCCGCTGCCCCCGCGGCTCCTGCAGCCCGCCCTGCAGCGCTACTTTCTGCCAGAGGACGCGGACCCTGACACCTACAGCTGACCGGGCTGGTGGCCTCAGCCCGCCTGGCTCTGGGGCCTGTCATTGGTGTTTGGCCAAGGCCTGCATCGGAATAAAGTCCAGACAATTTCTGTCTGCAGGATGCCGCCTGCTTTGAGGGCCCTGGGGTACTCAGGGCGTGCGGGCGTGCGGCCTCAGCCCACAGTGGCGGCGGAAGGCAGGAGCCGGAGGCCTGGCGGAGGTGGCCGTCGTAGGCACCAGCGTTCCCGGAGGGGTGGCCGGCCTGGGGCAGAGGAGACCCATAGCGGGGCACCATCCGCTAGGCACTGAGCAAACGTTTCCTGGTCAAGTACTAGGTGTTGAGATGCGGGCTGACCTTAGAGAATGCGTCCTGGGCCAGCCCACAGTCTGGTGTGGAGGGGAGTCCGGGAGGGCCTGGGCGGTCACAGGACGAGCCTTCCAGGTCGACGCAGGTGAGACCAGGAGTTTGCGGACCTTGCTTTCGTTACTTTTATTCTGGAAAAGAGAAGAATTGACAAAGGCACCAGGAGCTTTTTTCTGAGCGGCAACGAAGACGATCCTCTGACCCCTTTAGCCTGAAAGCCCCTAGGGGAGGGGCTTGGTCTGGAAGGGCTCAGCCTCTGGGCCGGGCTCCCCTGCCCTGTGTGGCCTGGCAGGGCGCAAGACCTGTGCACAGAGCTCTTGGGGCAGCTCTGGGGGAAATCCCCGGCTTTTACACCTGTCTTTTGTGTTGTCTGAGCAGTGATTTCCCTTCTGTATTTCTAGCCTCTGACTTTACTAGTTTCTTCTCGATGGCTCTGGTTAGAATCGCTCCTCCACACCTTCCCTGTCACCCCAAACTGTGCGGTGGCTCTTGTTATGCGGCCACCAAATGGCTGCTCTTTCCCAGGCCGGTGCTTGACACGGTGGTGCCACCATCCCAAGAGCATGGGTGTGCAGGACCATGTGGGACAGCCCAGTTGCTGGGCCCAGCTGAACCTGCCTCTTCACCTCCAGGCACTACCGCATCCTCCCACTGCAGAAGGCCAAGGTTCACAAGTATGCGATGAGACTGAGGGCTGAGTCTGTCACTAGAGGACTTGACACTTTTTATAAAAAATGAGTAAACCTAGATACCTCGATCAGTGTCTAGCAATGTCAAGGCCCCAGTTTGGGTTCAAGCCTGCTGGGACAGTCCTGCAGCTGCTGGGTCACAGAGTGGCCAAGGCCCTCTGATTTTTGGTCAGGACACAGAAAGATAGCAGGGCGCAGGGGGGATCTGAGGGACTGCGCATGACCTACAATCAGACAAGGTAGGTCAGAGGATTTCTTTATGGCTTTTTTTTTTTTTTTTTTTTTTGAGATGGAGTTTCAGTCTTGCTGCCCAGGCTGGAGTGCAATGGCGTGATCTCGGCTCACTGCAACCTCCGCCTCCTGGATTCAAGCAACTCTCCTTCCTCAGCCTCCTGAGTAGCTGGGATTACAGGCATGTGCCACCATGCCCGGCTGATTTGTATTTTTAGTAGAGATGGGGTTTCATCACGTTGACCAGGCTGGTCTCGAACTCCTGACCTCAGGTGATCCGCCTGCCTCAGCCTCTCAAAGTGCTGGGATTACAAGCGTGAGCCACTGTGCCTGGACTTCTTTATGGCTATCTCTAAGACAGCAAAGGCAGGGGGAAAGTCCTGCCTTGGGGAGAAAAAGGAGGGTGGGAAAAGGTCAAAGAGAGAGATTCTGTTGTCTGAGTCTTGCCTCTGAGGCCTAAGTGCCCCAACATTATAACAAGGGATATGGGAGTTATAAGCCAGGAACTGCGGATGAAAACCAATAGACAGATATCATAATATCACACCCACACATCAGGCAAGAGACTTGTTCCTTAAAAATTATCTAGTCTCCTTCCTTCCTTCCTTCCTTCCTTCCTTCCTTCCTTCCTTCCTTCCTTCCTTCCTTTCTTTCTCTTTCCCTCTCTGGCCCAGGCTACAATCTACTCCACATGCTGCTGCCCGCGCCGCGGACTGCCTGGGATTGCTGCCGGCGCGCGCCTGCCTTTTCTCCTTTCGCTGCAGGCACGCGTTCGCCATCTTGGCCACGCTGGTCGCCAGCTCCTCACGCCGAGTGCTCTGCCCGCCTCAGCCTCCCGAGGTACTGGGACTACAGACGGAGTCTCGCTCACCCAGTGCTCGGTGTTGCCCGGGCTGGAGTGCGGTGGCGTGGTCTGGCCTCGCGGCAGCCTCTGCCCCCCAGCCGCCTGCCTTGGCCTACCAGGGTGCTGGGATTGTAGCCCCTGCCCGGCCGCCGCCCCATCTGGGAGGTGGGGAGCGCCTCTGCCCGGCCGCCCCGTCTGGAAAGTGAGGAGCGCCTCTGCCCGGCCACCCACCGTCTGGGAAGTGAGGAGCACCTCTGCCCGGCCACCCACCGTCTGGGAAGTGAGGAGCGCCTCTGCCCGGCCACCCACCGTCTGGGAAGTGAGGAGCGCCTCTGCCCGGCCGCCCCGTCTGGGAAGTGAGGAGCACCTCTGCCCGGCCACCCATCGTCTGGGAAGTGAGGAGCGCCTCTGCCCGGCCACCCCGTCTGGGCAGTGAGGAGCGCCTCTGCCCGGCCGCCCCGTCTGGGAGGTGAGGAGCGCCTCTGCCCGGCCTCCCATCGTCTGGGAGGTGAGGAGCGCCTCTGCCCGGCCGCTCCGTCCGGGAGGAAGTGAGGAGCACCTCTGCCCGGCCGCCCCGTCCGGGAAGAAGTGAGGAGCGCCTCTGCCCGGCCGCCCCGTCCGGGAAGAAGTGAGGAGCGCCTCTGCCCGGCTGCCCCCTCCGGGAAGAAATGAGGAGCGCCTCTGCCCGGCCGCCCCGTCTGGGAAGTGAGGAGCGCCTCTGCCCGGCCGCCCCGTCCGGGAAGAAATGAGGAGCGCCTCTGCCCGGGCGCCCCATCCGGGAAGAAGTGAGGAGCGCCTCTACCCGGCCGCCCCATCCGGGAAGAAGTGAGGAGCGCCTCTGCCCGGCCACCCATCGTCTGGGAAGTGAGGAGTGCCTCTGCCCGGCCACCCCGTCTGGGAAGTGAGGAGCGCCTCTGCCTGGCCGCCCCGTCTGGGAAGTGAGGAGCGCCTCTGCCCGGCCGCCCCGTCTGGGAAGTGAGGAGCGCCTCTGCCCAGCCACCCACCGTCTGGGAAGTGAGGAGCGCCTCTGCCCGGCCGCCCCGTCTGGGAAGTGAGGAGTGCCTCTGCCCGGCCGCCCCGTCTGGGAAGTGAGCAGCGCCTCTGCCCGGCCACCCCGTCCGGGAAGAAGTGAGGAGCGCCTCTGCCAGGCCGCCCCGTCCGGGAAGAAGTGAGGAGCGCCTCTGCCCGGGCGCCCCGTCCGGGAAGAAGTGAGGAGCGCCTCTGCCCGGCCGCCCCGTCCGGGAAGAAGTGAGGAGCGCCTCTGCCCGGCCGCCCCGTCCGGGAAGAAGTGAGGAGCGCCTCTGCCCGGCCGCCCCGTCCGGGAAGAAGTGAGGAGCGCCTCTGCCCGGCCGCCCCATCTGGGAGGTGAGGAGCGCCTCTGCCCAGCCACCCATCGTCTGGGAAGTGAGGAGCGCCTCTGCCCGGCCACCCACCGTCTGGGAAGTGAGGAGCGCCTCTGCCCGGCCGCCCCGTCTGGGAAGTGAGAAGTGCCTCTGCCCGGCCGCCCCGTCCGGGAAGAAATGAGGAGCACCTCTGCCCGGGCGCCCCGTCCGGGAAGAAGTGAGGAGCGCCTCTGCCCGGCCGCCCCATCCAGGAAGAAGTGAGGAGCGCCTCTGCCCGGCCGCCCCATCTGGGAGGTGAGGAGCGCCTCTGCCCGGCCACCCACCGTCTGGGAAGTGAGGAGCGCCTCTGCTCGGCCGCCCCGTCTGGGAAGTGAGGAGCGCCTCTGCCCGGCCGCCCCGTCTGGGAAGTGAGGAGCGCCACTGCCCGGCCGCCCCGTCCGGGAAGAAGTGAGGAGCGCCTCTGCCCGGCCGCCCCGTCCGGGAAGAAGTGAGGAGCGCCTCTGCCCGGCCGCCCCGTCCGGGAAGAAGTGAGGAGCGCCTCTGCCCGGCCGCCCCGTCCGGGAAGAAGTGAGGAGCGCCTCTGCCCGGCCGCCCCGTCTGGGAGGTGAGGAGCGCCTCTGCCCGGCCACCCATCGTCTGGGAGGTGAGGAGCGCCTCTGCCCGGCCACCCATCGTCTGGGAGGTGAGGAGCGCCTCTGCCCGGCCACCCATCGTCTGGAAAGTGAGGAGCGCCTCTGCCCGGCCACCCACCGTCTGGGAAGTGAGGAGCGCCTCTGCCCGGCCGCCCCGTCTGGGAAGTGAGAAGCGCCTCTGCCCGGCCGCCCCGTCCGGGAAGAAATGAGGAGCACCTCTGCCCGGGCGCCCCGTCCGGGAAGAAGTGAGGAGCGCCTCTGCCCGGCCGCCCCATCCGGGAAGAAGTGAGGAGCGCCTCTGCCCGGCCGCCCCATCTGGGAAGTGAGGAGCGCCTCTGCCTGGCCACCCATCGTCTGGGAAGTGAGGAGCGCCTCTGCCCGGCCACCCACCGTCTGGGAAGTGAGGAGCGCCTCTGCCCGGCCGCCCCGTCTGGGAAGTGAGGAGCGCCTCTGCCCGGCCACCCCGTCTGGGAGGTGAGGAGCGCCTCTGCCCGGCCACCCATCGTCTGGAAAGTGAGGAGCGCCTCTGCCCAGCCACCCATCGTCTGGGAGGTGAGGAGCGCCTCTGCCCGGCCACCCATCGTCTGGAAAGTGAGGAGCGCCTCTGCCCGGCCACCCATCGTCTGGAAAGTGAGGAGCGCCTCTGCCCGGCTGCCCCATCTGGGAAGTGAGGAGTGCCTCTGCCCGGCCACCCATCGTCTGGGAAGTGAGGAGCGCCTCTGCCCGGCCACCCATCGTCTGGAAAGTGAGGAGCGCCTCTGCCCGGCTGCCCCATCTGGGAAGTGAGGAGTGCCTCTGCCCGGCCACCCATCGTCTGGGAAGTGAGGAGCGCCTCTGCCCGGCCGCCCCGTCCGGGAAGAAGTGAGGAGCGCCTCTGCCCGGCCACGCATCGTCTGGGAAGTGAGGAGTGCCTCTGCCCGGCCACCTATCGTCTGGGAAGAAGTGAGGAGCGTCTCTGCCTGGCCGCCCCGTCTGGGAAGTGAGGAGCTCCTCTGCCCGGCCGCCCTGTGTCTGGGTAGAAGTGAGGAGCTCCTCTGCCTGGCCGCTCCGTCTGGGAGGTCTACCACGGAGGCCAGAAGCAATGTGGGGGCTGGACGTGGTGGCTCACGCCTGTGGTCCCGGCACTCTGGGGGGCGAGGCGGGTTGATCACTTCGGGCTAGGAGTTCAAGACCAGTCTGGCCAACTTGGCGAAACATGAAGAATACAACAGACAAACCAACCAACCAACTCAGTGACAACAAAACAGGTCTACCCTGGAGTCATACTCTAATTTTTTCTATTTTCCTCCCTTTCTGATCCTTTATCCCACTTTCTTTTTCTTCCTCTTCCTTCTCCCTCTTCTTTGTCAAATAGAGGATTGAGTTATTATCACTGATCCATATAAAGTCCCTCTCTCATTTATTTTAACTCCCACCCCCCATTTCTATTCCCCGACTTCCCATGTGCAACCTTCCTAATATGTTTGATACGCATCTTTTGTTTGTATGTATTTTTAGAAAATGTTTATTGTTTTTGTATGCAAAAAAAATTAATAAAAAAAAAAATTATCTAGTTTAGGCCGGGCGCGGTGACTCACGCTTGTAATCCTAGCACTTTGGGAGGCGGAGGCGGGCGGATCACGAGGTCAGGAGATCGAGACCACGGTGAAACCCTGTCTCTACTAAAAATACAAAAAATTAGCCGGGCATGGTGGCGGGCGCCTGTAGTCCCAGCTACTCAGAGAGGCTGAGGCAGGAGAATGGCGTGAACCCGGGAGGCGGAGCTTGCAGTGAGCCGAGATTGCGCCACTGCACTCCAGCCTGGGTGACAGAGCGAGACTCCGTCTCAAAAAAAAAAAAAAAAAAGACAAGAGCCACCTTGAAGGGTCTTCCACTGGCCAAATCATGAACAGGTTGAGGATCAACACAATGAGAACACAATATTACATTTCTTTGAATAGAAGAGGAATCCATGAGTCCTCACTGATAAAAATAAATAGGTTAAGATAAAGCTTTTCCCTACAATCAATGATGGGATTAGAAAATCACTTAGGCTGGGTGCGGTAGCTTACACCTCTAATCCCAGCACTTTGGGAGTCCGAGGCAGGCGGATCACAAGGTCAGGAGTTTGAGACCAGCCTGGCCAACATGGTGAAACCCTGTCTCTACTAAAAATACAAAAAATTAGCCTGGTGTGGTGGTGGGCACCTGTAATCCTAGCTACTTGGGAGACTGAGGCAGGAGAATTGCTTGAACCCAGGAGGCAGAGGTTGCAGTGAGCCATGATCATGCCATTGCACTCCAGCCTGGGCAACAAGAGCGAAACACAGTTTCAAAAAAAAAAAAAAGAAAATCACCACTTAGGCCAGGCACAATGGCTCACACCTGTATTCTCAGCACTTTCGGAGGCCAAGGCAGGTCGATCACCTGAGGTCAGGAGTTTGAGACAAGCCTGGCGAACATGGTGAAACCCCATCTCTACTAAAATACAAAAATTAGCCAGGCGTGGTGGCACACACCTGTAGTCCCAGCTACTTGAGAGGCTGAGGCAGGAGAATTGCTTGAACCCGGGAGGCGGAGGTCGCAGTGAGCCAAGATGGCCCCATTGCCCTCCAGCCTGGGCAACAGTGCAAGACTGTGTCTTTAAAAAAAAAAAAAAAAAAAAAAGGCCGAGTGCCATGGCTCATGCCTGTAATCCCAGCACTTTGGGAGGCCGAGGCAGGCGGATCACCAGGTCAGGAGATCGAAACCATCCTGGCTAACAGGGTGAAACCCCGTCTCTACTAAAAATACAAAAAAAAAAAATTAGCCGGGCACAATGGCGGGCGCCTGTAGTCCCAGCTACTTGGGAGGCTGAGGCAGGAGAATGGTGTGAACCCGGGAGGTGGGGCTTGCAGTGAGCCGAGATCGCACCATTGCACTCCAGCCTGGGGGACAGAGCGAGACTAGGTCTCAAAAAAAAAAGAAAGAGAAAGAAAGAAAGAAAGAAAGAAAGAAAGAAAGAAAGAAAGAAAATCACCATTTAGCAATCATCATGGTAATAATTAATTCAGAGATATAAACAATCCAAAACTAGTGGGAGAAAGTTGGAAAAGGAATAGGTATACAAAGTCTCAAAGTATCTCCCCATAAACTATGCATTCAATACAAAAAGCAGAAGAATGACTTGGCAGTGGAAAAGCCTGGCCAGCTCCACTTTAATCAAGGGATCAAGATGAGCATCACCAGTCCTGGCACAAACTGGCATCGCATGCCACCTGGTTCTTTTGTGATGCCAAAAAAAGAATTCAGCTTCGCCCCTGGGTTGCTCCTGTCTAAAATGTGCAACCTGAACAAAACTGTGGGGCAACCAGACAGCCTGCAGTCGAGGAATATTCTACCAGCAGCTGGTCGGTGATCGTTAAGAGTCAAGAGAATGAAGTCAAAGGCTGAAGAACTGTTCCTTACTGAGGGAGACAGAAGAGACTCAGACACACTTTTTGCTGAAAGGTCATCATCGTGGTAACATGATTTGGGAACTTCATTGAAGTCTCTGGGCCAAGGGTATATGGGAGTTCTTTGTACAGTTCTTGTAACTATTCTGTAACTTTTTTTTTTTAACATGGTCTCTCTCAGTTGTCCCGGCTGGAGAGCAGTGGTACAACCACAGCTACTGCCACCTCGACCTCCTGGGCTGAAGCGATCCTCCCTGCCTCAGCCTCCTGAGTAGCTGAGACTACAGGCACGGGCCACTATGCCCAGCCTGGAACTTTGAAATTAGTTCCAAAAAGTTTGGATCTTTCCATTTATCTCGGGAATTTTTTTTTTTTTTTTTTTTTTTTTGAGTCAGAGTCTGGCTCTGTCCCCCAGGCTGGAGTGCAGTGGCACCATCTCGGCTCACTGCAAGCTCCACCTCCCGGGTTCACGCCATTCTCCTGCCTCAGCCTCCCGAGTAGCTGGGACTACAGGCGCCCGCCACCACGCCCTGCTAATTTTTTTGTATTTTTAGTAGAGACAGGGTTTCACTATGTTGGCCAGGATGGTCTCGAACTCCTGACCTCGTGATCCGCCCACCTCGGCCTCCCAAAGTGCTGGGATTACAGGCTTGAGCCACCGCGCCCGGCCAATCTCGGGAATTTTTAAGGCTCCCCACCTGGTGGTGATTGTGGACACTCCTGAAACCATCAGAGCCAGGGCTTGCTCATCAGCTGTCGGACACCAGCGGCCCTGAAGGTGCACACTTTTGTCTCAGTGAAAAGTATCCACCAGAGGGCACGATTTACCTAATTATCCGTAATACGTATTCCCTGGGTCTGCGTGTCTCAAGCCTGTGCTTTCCTTTGGAGGGGTGGGCACTGCCTTGGACTCAGACCCTCTTCCTCAGTTTCCATGGGGCGTTCATGCAAATTGAAATCGGGATTGAGACGATGAAGTGCCCTTCCTCGGTCTTCCCCAGGGGTGAGTCCCAGCTCTTGGACTGTATGATGTGCTGCTCTGTGAGTGGCTTCATCCCAGTCTTTCGTGTGAAATAAAAATAACATCAGGCTGGGCACGGTGGCTCACGCCTATAATCCCAGCACTTTGGGAGGCCAAGGCAGGCGGATCACCTGAGGTGATTAGCCAGGTGTGGCACACTCCTGTAGTCCCAGCTAGTCCGAAGGCTGAGACAGGAGAATTGCTTGAACCTGAGAGGCAGAGGTTGCAGTGGGCCGAGATCACGCCACTGTACTCCAGCCTGGGTGACAGAGCAAGACTCTGTCTCAAAAAATAAAAAATAACATCAAGCTGGTAAGGGGATTATAACCTATGTAAAAGTAAAGTACAACAAATAACCCATAAATCAAGGAATAAATGGATAAAAATAACAAGCCTACATTAGAATAGAAGGAAGGTCTCAAATCAATGACTTCAGCTTCTACTTTAAGAAACTAGAGGCCGGGCGCGGTGGCTCACGCCTGTAATCCCAGCACTTTGGGAAGCTGAGGCGGGCGGGTCACGAGGTCAGGAGATCGAGACCATCCTGGCTAACATGGTGAAACCCCGTCTCTACTAAAAATACAAAAAAAAAATTTAGCAGAGTGTGGTGGCAGGCACCTGTAGTTCCAGCTACTCAGGAGGCTGAGGCAAGAGAATGGCTTGAACCCGGGAGGTGGAGCTTGCAGTGAACCGAGATAGCGCCACTGCACTCCAGCCTGGGTGACAAAGCGAGACTCTGTCTCAAAAAAAAAAAAAAAGAAACTAGAAAGAGAATGGCCAGCGTGGTGGCTCATGCCTGTAATCCCAGCACTTTGGGAGGCCAAGGCGGGCGGATCACCTGAGGTCGGGAGTTCGAGACCAGCCTGACCAACGTGGAGAAACCCTGTCTCTACTAAAAATACAAAATTAGCCGGGCGTGGTGGTGCATGCCTGTAATCCCAGCTACTCAGGAGGCTGAGGCAGGAGAATTGCTTGAACCCAGGAGGCGGAGGTTGCAGTGAGCCGAGATCGTGCCATTGCACTCCAGCCTGGGCAACAGGAGTGAAACTCCGTCTAAAAGAAAGAAAAGAAAAGAGAAAAGAAAGAGAGAGAGAGAGAGAGAGGGAAAGAAAGAAAGAAAGAAAGAGAAAGAAAGAAAGAAAAAAGAAAGGAGAGAGAGAGAATGGCAAATTAAACCCAAAGTAAGCAGAAGAAAGGAAATAATAGTAAGGTCAAGGTGGTAATCAGTGAAATAGAAAAAGAATACAGGCCGGGCACAGTGGTTCGCTCCTGTAATCCCAGCACTTTAGGAGGCTGAGGCAGGTGGATCACCTGAGGTCAGGAGTTCAAGACCAGCCTGGCCAACATGGCGAAACGCCATCTCTACTAAAAATACAAAAAATCAGCCGGGGATGGTGGTGGGCACCTGTAATCCCAGCTACTTGGGAGGCTAATGCAGGAGAATCACTTGAACCTGGCAGGCAGAGTTTGCAGTGAGCTGAGATTACGCCATTGCACTCCAGCATGGGCGACAGAGCCAGACTCTGTCTCAAAAAAAAAAAAGAAAGAAAAAGAAAAAGAACATAATGGAGAAAAATAAACGGATCCAAAAGCTGGTTCTTTCAAAAGACCAACAAATTGACAAACCGCTGGTGAAACTGACAAGAAAGAAGACACAAATTACCAGTATCAGTAATGAGAGGGTGACGTCACTACAAATGAGAGGGTGACATCACTACAGATTCTTTTTTTTTTTTTTTTTGAGACAGAGTCTCCTCTGTCGCCCAGCCTGGAGTGCAGTGGCGTGATCTCGGCTCACCGCAAGCTCCGCCTCCCAGGTTCACGCCATTCTGCTGCCTCAGCCTCCCGAGTAGCTGGGACTACAGGCGCCCACCACCACACCCGGCTAATTTTTTTTTTGTACTTTTAGTAAAGACGGGGTTTCACTGTGTTAGCCAGGATGGTCTCGATCTCCTGACCTCGTGATCTGCCCGCCTTGGCCTCCCAAAGTGCTGGGATTACAGGCGTGAGCCACCGCAACCGGCCCTCACTACAGATTCTATAGATACTAAAAGGATAATAAGGCAATGATGTTATGAACAACTTTATGCCAATTAATTTGACAATTTAGTTGAAATGGACCAATTCCTTGAAACACAAAAACTACCAAAAGCCACCCAAGAAAAAAAACCTGAATAGCCATATATCTATTAAAGGAATTGAATTTTTAGTTGAAAATATTCCCAGAAAGAAAATTTCAGCCCAGGTGGCTTTGCTGCAGAGTTCCACCAAATGTTTAGGGAAGAAATAATAAGAGTTATACACAAGCTCTTCCAGAAAATTTAAGAGGAGAAAATATTTTCCCAATCCTTCTGAGGTCAACATTTCCCTGATACCAAAACCAGAAAAAGACATTACCAAAAAAGGAAAACCACAGACACAATATTCCTTGTGGACATAGATGCAAAAATTCTAAACAAAATCTTAGCAAATGATACAACTATATATAAAAATTAAAAGGCACCTAGCCTTAGAGAATTTTTTTTAATTTTTGAAATTTATGTTATCTATCTGTCTGTCTATCTATCTATCTATCTAATCTGTCTATCATATAACTATCTACCTATCAACCTACCTATTTTTTGATTCAAGGTCTCACTCTGTCGCCTGGGCTGGAGTATACACGGTTATCTGCAGCCTTGGCCTCCTGGGCTCAAGCGATCCTCTCACCTCAGCCTCCAGAATAGCTGGAACTACAGGTGTACACCACCATGCCTGGCTAATTTTTTTTCTTTTTTCTTTTTGTTCTTCTTTTCTTTTCTTTCTTTCTTCCTT
Source organism: Symphalangus syndactylus (assembly GCF_028878055.3). Classification (NCBI taxonomy): domain Eukaryota; kingdom Metazoa; phylum Chordata; class Mammalia; order Primates; family Hylobatidae; genus Symphalangus; species Symphalangus syndactylus. The sequence continues at coordinate 142,943,122 of NC_072429.2, forward strand.
TTTTTTTTTTTTTTTGAGACAGAGTCTCACTCTATTGTGCAGGCTGGAGTGCAGTGGTGCGATCCTGGCTCATAGCAAACTCTGCCTCACATGTTCCAGTGACTCTTATGCCTCAGTCTCCTGAGTAGCTGGAATTACAGGTACACACCACCATGCCCGGCTAATTTTTGTATTTTTAGTAGAGGGGGGGTTTCATCATGTTGGCCAGGCTGGTCTCAAACTCCTGGCCTCAAGTGATCTGCCTGCCTTGGCCTCTGAAAGTGCTGGGATTACAGGTGTGAGACGCTGCACCTGGCCCTCAGCTATTTTTTTAAATGTTTTGTAGAGATGGGGGTCTTACTATGTTGCCCAGGCTGCGACCCTTCTTTGAGTTTTATGAGTTGTTGTTCTAATAAATTTTCAAGCCTGAGTGGGTAATGGGGACCTTTGAATTTGTAGCCAGTTGATTGGAGGTTAGGGTGGCCCCGGAAATCCCTAAACTTGTGGCTGTTGTCTGAAGTGAGAACAGTTTTGTGGAAGACTGTCCCCTCAACCTGTGAAGTGTGGCCTGACTCCAGGTAGTTCGTATCAGAAGTCGCTGCAGAAGGTAAATTGCCACGACCCTTTTGGAAAGTTGTCTGGCATAAGCACGTAAAAGTGAACATGTGCCTAGCCCTGATCCTAGAGACACTCTTGCACATGTGCACCTGGAGACATTAAATAATGTTCTTAGCAGCATTTTTCATAATAGCAAAAATTGGAAATTATCCTAATGCCCAGAAACATGAAAATGGATGTCTACATCCCGAGATATTCACACAGTGGAGTACTGCACAGCCACGAAAATCATGAAGCCCACAAACCGTAATGAGTGAAAGCAGGTCATTATAAGCATATACCTTTGGCCAGGTGCAGTGGCTCATGCCTGTAATCTCAGCACTTTGGGAGGCCGAGGCAGGTGGATGACCTGAAGTCAGGAGTTCGAGACTAGCCTAGCCAACATAGCAAACCCTGTCTCTACTAAAAATACAAAAATTAGCCGGGTGTGAGGGCGGGCACCTGTAATCCCAGCTACTCCGGAGGCTGAGGCAGGAGAATTGCTTGAACCCAGGGGGCAGAGGTTGCAGTGAGCCAAGATTGCGCCACTGTACTCCAGTCTGGGCAACAGAGCGAGACTCCGTCAAAAAAGAAAGAAAGAAAGAAGGAAGGAAGGAAGGAAGGAAGGAAGGAAGGAAGGAAGGAAAGAAAGAGAGGGGCCCATGGGCCAAAGCCTTTCCTGGAGTCCAGGTGTTACTTACCCAGGCAGGTTTTCATGGTGAGTCCTTTTTCTGAGACGGAGCCACTCTGTCACCCAGGCTGGAGTGCAATAGCACAGTCTCAGCTCACTGCAACCTTCGCCTTCCAGGTTCAAACGCTTCTCCTGCCTCAGCCTCCCAAGTAGCAGGGACTGCAGGCATGTGCCACCACATCTGGCTAATTTTTGTATTTTTAGTAGAGACTGGGTTTCACTATGTTGGCCAGGCTGGTCTCGAACTCCTGACCTCGTGATCCGCCCATCCAGCCACCCAGAGTGCTGGGATTACAGACGGGAGCCACCGCACCAAGCCTCCATGGGGAGTTCTAATGGGTGTTCTCAGAGCAAGCAGGAATGAGTTCTGTGGATTTGTGTGTGACTGAGAGGTGGTCATTGCAGCAGCATATCTGCGCAGTCTATGCAGGGTGTAGGGGTCTCTGGGGCAAGTCAACTAGGTTGTATGTAGATGTCCCTTATTCAACCAGGAGGTGGTTGAATGAGGCAGATACCTGGGTCAATCCCACTGAAGAACTGGAGGAGGTGGAGAACTGGAAACTGTGACAAGGGTGGCTGAGCCTTGATTTTGGAATGAGAAAATCCAACTTATATTCAAAATAGATGCCAAAGCAAAATTGCAATTCACTACACTTTCCATTTCATTTTGAGCTCTTGAAGGTTGCCTTGACTTCCTTATAAGCTCAGTATGTATTTTAAAGGATGTTTCTTGTATCTTCTCTTGCATTTCTAGATTGTAGTAAGAAGGTTTTTTTAGAGTATTTGGTCTACTATATGGCTAGAGGAGAAAAGTCTCTCCTAATTATTTTTTTCCATACGTTGAGTTTTTTCTTGCCCATTAGAGACATATTAGATTTCTTGTAACTTCTAATTTTCCTCTCATGTTTTTCCTCTGTCCTTTTATTTATTTATTTAGACATGGAGTCTCACTCTGTCACCCAGGCTGGAGTGCAGTGGCACGATCTTGGCTCATTGCAACCTCTGCCTCTCAGGTTGAAGCGATTCTCCTGCCTCAGCCTCCCAAATAGCTGGGATTACAGCATACGTCACCACGCCCGTCTAACTTTTGTATTTTTAGTAGAGACAGGGTTTCACCATGTTCGCCAGGCTGGTCTCAAAACCCCTGACCTCAAGTGATCTGCCCGCCTTGGCCTCCCAGAGCACTGGGATTATAGGTGTGAGCCACTGTGCCCAGCCCTATTTTGTCTTTCATTTTGGATATACTCTCGACTTTAACTTGTCAAACACTAATTCAATCTTCAGCCATATTCAATCTTCCACTGGTTTTGTTGTGTTGTGTTGTATTGTATTGTATTGTATTGTATTGTATTGTATTGATTGTATTGTATTGTATTGTATTGTATTGTATTGTATTGTATTGTATTGTATTGTAATTTGTTTATTTTGAGACAGAGTTTCACTCTGCCTCCAGGTTGCAGTGCAGTGGTACCATCTTGGTTGACTGCAACCTCCACCGCCTTTGAGGTTCAAACAATTCCCCTGCCTCAGCCTCCCAAGTAGCTGGGATTACAGGCACACAACACTGTGCCTGGCTAATTTCTTGTATTTTTAGTAGAGACAGGGTTTCACCAAGCTGGCCAGGCTGGTCTTGAACTCCTGACATCATGATCTGCCCACCTCAGCCTCCCAAAGTGCTGTGATTACAGGCATGAGCCACTGGGCCCAGCTCTCCCATTGGTTTTAAATTCAGCAATCATGATTTCAGTGTTCAATATATCTTTGTTCTTTGATTGCTCCTTTATCATGACATCTGTTCTTGTTTTATGGCTGCACTATTTTCCTAAATTTTCAGAGCATAGTAACTAGAATTCTTTAAAAGTTCTGGCCAGGAATGGTGGCACACACCTGTAATCCCAGCACTTTGGGAGGTCAAGGCAGGCAGACCACTTGAGCTCAAGAGTTCAAGACCAGTGTGGGTAACATGGTGAAACCCCGTCTTGGCAAAAAATACAGAAAATTGGCCAGGCGCAGTAGCTCACGCCTGTAATCCTAGCACTTTGGGAGGCTGAGGTGGGCAGATCACAAGGTCAAGAGATCAAGAGATCGAGACCATCCTGGCCAACATGGTGAAACCCCGTCTCTATTAAAAAAAAATACGAAAATTAGGCCAGGAGCCATGGCTCACACCTGTAATCCCAGCACTTTGGGAAGCCGAGGTGGGCAGATCACAAGGTCAGGAGATCAAGACTATCCTGGCCAACATGGTGAAAACCTGTCTCTACTAAAAAAATACAAAAAATTAGCTGAGCGTGGTGGTGGGCACCTGTAGTCCCAGCTACTCGGGAGGCTGAAGCAGGAGAATGGCGTGAACATGGAAGGCAGAGCTTGCAGTGAGCCACGACTGCGCCACTGCACTCCAGCCTGGGCGACACAGCGAGACTCTGTCTCAAAAAAAAAAAAAAAGAAGAAGAAAGAAAGAAAAAAAAAAAATACAAAAATTAGCTGGGCATGGTGGTGGGTGCCTGTAATCCCAGCTACTCTGGAGGCTGAGGCAGGAGAATCCACTTGAATCCGGCAGGCGGAGGTTACAGTGAGCCAAGATCATGCCACTGCACTCCAGCCTGGTGAAAGAGAGAGGCTCCATCTAAAAAAAAAAAAAAAAATTAGCCAGGTATGGTGGCACACATCTGTGGCCCCAGCTACTCAGGAGGCTGAGTTGGGAGGATCACTTCAGCCTGAGAGGTGGAGGCTGCAGTGAGCCAAGATTGCGCCACTGCACTCCAGCCTGGGCGATAGAGCGAGACTCCATCTCAAAAAATAAATAAATAAATAAAAGTTCCCGGTCAGGCGTGGTGGCTCATGCCTGTAATCCCAGGGAGGCCGAGACAGGTGGATCACAAGGTCAGGAGATCGAGACCATCCTGGCTAACACAGTGAAACCCTGTCTCTACTAAAAATACAACAACAACAACAACAAAACAAAACAAAATTAGCCGGGCATGCTGGTAGGCGCTTGTAGTCCCAACTACTTGGGAGGCTGAGGTAGGAGAATGGCATGAACCCAGGAGGTGGAGCTTGGGTGAGCCAAGATCGCACCACTGCACTCTAGCCTGGGCGACAGAGCAAGACTCCATCTCAATTAAAAAAAAAATAAAAAGTAAATTAAAAAAAAGTTCCCTTCTGCTTCACATACTGTGTTACCTTTGTAAATAGGTACATGCCTTTGGTTTACTTAATATCTAGTGATTCTTGGTTTTTGTTCACATTCATTAGTGACATCAGTTGATCAATTTGGGTGACATCATGGGTTTCCTCAGTATTCAGGAAGGTATTTTTCTGCAGCAGTTCTTTCTCCTAAACAGAGAGTTGTCTATGGGCCCATGGGTGAGTGCCAGAAAGCCAACAGGCTGCAAATAGGGTTGCCAGATAAAATACAGGATACCCAGTTAAATTTGAATAGAGGATACGGTATTTATTGTTGTCTGAAATTCAAAATTTACTGTCCAGGATACAGTTAAATTTGAATTTCAGACAAACAGGATACAGTTAAATTTGAATTTCAGACAAACAACAAATACTTTTTGGTATCAATGTGTCCCAAATATTACATGGGTGCCCTCTTTTTAACAGCTTTGAGATATAGTTTTTTTTTTTTTTTTTTTTTTTTTTTTTTGAGACGGAGTCTTTCTTTGTCCCCCAGGCTGGAGTGCAGTGGCGCGATCTCGGCTCACTGCAAGCTCCGCCTCCCGGGTTCACGCCATTCTCCTGCCTCAGCCTCCCGAGTAGCTGGGACTACAGGCGCCCGCCAACACGCCCGGCTAATTTTTTGTATTTTTAGTAGAGACAGGGTTTCACCGTGTTAGCCAGGATGGTCTCGATCTCCTGACCTCGTGATCCGCCCGCCTCGGCCTCCCAAAGTGCTGGGATTACAGGCTTGAGCCACCGCGCCCGGCCTGAGATATAGTTGAAATACAATCAACCCATTTAAAGTGTACAATTTAAATGTTTTTAGTGTATTCACAGTTGTGCAACTACCAGCATAATCTAATTTTAGAACATTTTCAACATCCAAAAAAGAAAGCCCAAATCCATTGTCTCAGTCAGCTCAGGTTGCCATAACAAAATACCATAGACTAGGTGGTTTAAACCATAGAAATTTATTTTCTCACATTTTTGGAGACTAGGAAGAAGTCCAAGGTTAAAGTACTGACAGACTTGGTTTTTGGTGAGTGCCCTTCCACTTCCTTAGAGGCCCCATCTCTAAATACAGTCACACTGGGGTTAGGACTTCAGCATATGCATTTTTTGGAGGGACACTGTTCAGTCCATAGCACCCACTAACAGTCACTCCTACTCCCTTTACCCTACCCTTCCCTTGACAACTGCTAATTTACTTTCTGTCTCTATGAACTGTCTATTCCAGATGTGTCTTATAAATGGGATCATAAAATATGTGATCTCTTGTGATTTATTTCTTTCACTTAGTCTAAGATTTTGGAGTTCATGTGTGTTGCAGCATATGTCAGTACTTTGCTCCTTTTTATGGCTCAATAATATCCCTTTGCACGGATTTATCTGTTTATTTTTCCATTCGTCAGTTGATGGACATTTGGGTCGTTTCCATCTTCCGACCACTGTGAATAATGCTGCTTGTACACGTTCACGTTTCTGTGTGGTTTTCAGTTTTCATTTCTTTTTTTTTTTTTTTTTTTTTTTGAGACGGAGTCTCGCTCTGTCGCCCAGGCTGGAGTGCAGTGGCGCAATCTCGGCTCACTGCAAGCTCCGCCTCCCGGGTTCACGCCATTCTCCTGCCTCAGCCTCTCCGAGTAGCTGGGACTACAGGCGCCCGCCACCACGCCCGGCTAATTTTTTGTCTTTTTTAGTAGAGACGGGGTTTCACCGTGGTCTCGATCTCCTGACCTCGTGATCCGCCCGCCTCGGCCTCCCAAAGTGCTGGGATTACAAGCGTGAGCCACCGCGCCCAGCCTTCATTTCTCTTGACTATATGCCTGGGAGTGGAATTGCTGGGTTATATGATAACTCTGTTTGCATTTTTTTATTTTTTTATTTTTATTTTTATTTTTTGAGATGGAGTCCGGCTCTGTCATCCAGGCTGGAGTGCAGTGGTGCCGTCTTGGCTCACTGCAACCTCTGCCTCCTGGGTTCAAGCGAGTCTCCTGCCTTAGCCTCCTGAGTAGCTGGGATTACAGGCACGTGCCATCATGCCCGGCTAATTTTTGTATTTTTAGTAGAGACAGGGTTTCATCATGCTGGTCACTCTGGTCTCCAACTCCTAACCTTGTGATCGACCAGCCTCGGCTTCCCAAAGTGCTGGGGTTACAGGCGCCAGCCACCATGCCCGGCAAGCGTCTGACTTTTTGAGGAGCTGACAAAATGTTTTCCACAATGGCGGCTCCATTTTACAGTCTCACCAGCAGTGTATGTGGGTTCCAATTTCTCCACATCCTCATCAACAGTTGTTTAATCTGTGTTTTTGGCCGGGTGCGGTGGCTCACGCCTGTAACCCCAGCACTTTGGGAGGCCGAGGTGGGCAGATCATCTGAGGTCAGGAGTTCGAGACCAGCCTGACCAACATGGAGAAACCCCGTCTCTACTAAAACTACAAAAAAAATTAGCCAGGCGTGGTGGCGCATGCCTGTAATCCCAGCTACTCAGGAGGCTGAGGCAGGAGAATTGCTTGAATCTGGGAGATGGAGGCTGCGGTGAGCTGAGATTGCGCCATTGAACTCCAGTCTGGGCAACAAGAGCAAAACTCCGTCTCAAAAAAAAAAAAAAATATGTTTTTGATCATAGCCATCCTAGTGGGTTTTGCACCAATGTCTGCTACACCCTACTTTGCAAAACCATTATGACTATATATATGAACACTATGCAAGGTTTGCTCTCAGGGAAGCTTTGGAAAGGACCCATGCAAACAAGGCACCGTGACACTTAAATTTTATTACCTTCCTTTAAGTACCGTTCTCTTTTTTGAGACAGAGTCTTGCTCTGTCATCCAGGATGGAGTGCAGTGGCGCAATCTCCACTCACTACAACCTCCCCCTACCAGGTTCAAGTGATTCTCCTGCCTCAGCCTTCCAAGTAGCTAGGACTATAGGCACACGCCACCATGCCTGGCTAATTTTTATATTTTTAGTAGAAATGGGCTTCACCATGTTGGCCAGGCTAGTCTCGAACTCCTGGCCTCAAGTGATCCACATACCTTGGCCTCCCAAAGTGCTCAGACTGCAGGTGTGAGCCACCACACCCGGCCTAATTTACTGTTATTTATTTTATTTTTGAGATGGAGTCTTCCTCTGTTGCCCAGGCTGGGGTGCAGTGGCACTGTCTTGGCTCAATGCAACTTCTTCCTCCCAGGTTCAAGCAATTCTCCTGCTTCAGCCTCTCGAAGTAGCCAGGACTAAAGGCGTGTGCCACCACCCCCAGTTACTTTTTGTATTTTTTTTAGTAGAGAGGGGTTTCACCATGTTGGCCAGGTTGGTCTCAAACTGCTGACCTCAGGTGATCTACCCGCCTTGGCCTCCCAAAACGCTGGGATTATAGGCATGAGCTACCGCACCTGGCCTAAGTACTCCTATCCTGAAGGAGGCGGACAGAAAGCAAGCAGTCATGGGTGGCGGGTGGGCTGAGTCTCTGTAAGTTGCCCAGGGAAGATGGCTCTGACAAATAATTAGAAGTTGCCAGCCTTGTGTACAGCTGAGAAAAGAGCATTCCAGGCAGAAGAGACAGCAAGTGCAAAGACCCTAAGGCCAGAAAGGCCACCAAAGTTGTTTGGTTCCGTGTCCTGAGCTACCAGCTTGGCAGATGGCTGGTGCCCAAAAAATGCTAGAGTGAGGGAATGCCCTTCTTTTGCCCTCCCTTCCTCCCCAGTCTGTGTGTCTCTAGAAGGTTGCTGCTCTGCCCACAGTGGAGGACACGTGAAGAACTGGAGTCCTTTCCTGGGGCAGACTCCAATACTGGGACAGAGAAACTCTTCTGCTAGGACCATGGAACTGGGAGGTCCCAGTGTCTTTCTTTCCCAACTGCTCTGAGAAAATCGGCCAGTGGCAGGTGGAAATGATACGGAACCACAGAGCAGCAGGGCGGCAGACAGGGAGAGCGATGGTAGGGTAGACAGTACAAGGCTCCAGAGAGCTCCTGGATAACGCAGTGCCGGAAGCTGGCTCCCTCCAAACCTCCATTTACAAATTTTCTCTTCGTGCAAGTCAGTTTGAGTTGGGTTTGTCACTTGCGACTGAAGACGTCCTGACAAATGCCCCAAAGCTACCAGCTCAGAGATGCCCAGAGGCCTCTCCAAAGCTGCCTCCTCAGGTCCCCACTGGGGCCCTGTGTTGTCCTGTCCCTGGACGACCTGAGCTTCTCGGTGGCTGTGCCAGCCTGGACAAGGGCAGGCCTTCCTTCCGAGAGGCCCATGGCCACTCCGCCATTCAGCCCTTCTCTGACCCGACAGTCTAGTCTAGGAGCCGGGGCGCGGGCCTCAGACCCTCAGGGCCCACGAGAGGCCAGGGCCGGCTGACCAGGTTCGGCGTGGCCAGCGCCCAGTGGGAAGCACTGGCCGACCTAGCTGAGACCACACGTTAGTTTCCAGCAACTGTGGACTCGGGAAGCGGCCAAATCGCGCCGGGCCTCGGCCCCCAAGGCTCGGGACATCCCAGCGCTCAGTCGCCAACCTCCGCAGCTTCCGGCCAGACGCCGAGACCCATAACGCCCCGCGCGCGGCCTGGCCCCACCCTCCGCACGCCAGTCCCGTCCCTTGAGCCCAGTGCGTAGCCTCGGATTGGCCAGGGCGGCTTTCGCTCCTCTGGTGGGCGGGGCTGCGGGCCACACAGCGGACTCCCAAGTGGACCGCTGGCACCGGTCGGGTGGCAGCAGAGTGTCGCTCGACATGGGGGAGGCCGGGGCTGGCGCTCGCGCGCCAGGACGGCCGGAGGCAAGCCCGGAGGCGGAGGTGGTGAAGCTGCTGCCCTTCCTGGCGCCGGGCGCGCGGGCGGACCTGCAGGCGGCGGCGGTGGGACACGTGCTGGCGCTGACTGGCTGCGGGCCCGGCCGCGCGCTGTTGGCGGGGCAGGCGGCGCTGCTGCAGGCGCTGATGGAGCTGGCGCCGGCCTCTGCCCCGGCCCGCGACGCCGCCCGCGCGCTCGTGAACTTGGCCGCCGACCCCGGCCTGCACGAGACATTGCTGGCGGCCGACCCCGGGCTGCCAGCGCGCCTGCTGGGCCGCGCGTTGGACCCGCAGTGGCCCTGGGCCGAGGAGGCGGCCGCCGCGCTGGCCAACCTCAGTCGCGAGCCGGCGCCGTGTGCCGCGCTGATGGCGGCGCTGGCGGCCGCGGAGCCGGCAGACTCGGGCCTGGAGCGGCTGGTGCGCGCGCTGTGCACGCCCGGCTACAACGCCCGCGCGCCCCTGCACTACCTGGCGCCGCTGCTCTCCAACCTCAGCCAACGCCCTGCGGCGCGGGCCTTCCTACTGGACCCCGACAGGTGAAGCCCAGGGCGCCCGCGCGGGCGGGGAGGGGACGGAAGTTAGCGGGGAAGGCCCTAAGTGACCCCTCCCAACAGGTGCGTGGTCCAGCGGCTGCTGCCCCTTACCCAGTACCCCGACTCGTCTGTACGCAGGGGCGGGGTGGTAGGGACGCTGCGGAATTGCTGCTTCGAGCACCGTGAGTGGTGGGTGTGGCGGGGGCGCGTTGCCAGGGGCGGGGACTGGACTCCGGGGCTGCTCTGGACCAGTTTCCATTCCCGTCGCCCCACCCTCACCATCCCTCAGGACATCACGAGTGGTTGCTTGGACCTGAGGTGGACATTCTCCCCTTTTTGCTCCTGCCCTTGGCTGGGCCTGAGGATTTCTCCGAGGAAGAGATGGAACGTGAGTGGCTAGTGTGGAGCCTCAGTTGGCCGGAGAGGAGGGAGGCCAGTGGAGGGAGAGAGAGGTGTCCAGGCCACAGGCTCCTTCTGAAACTTTGCAGCAGTGAGTTGCTAAGCACAGGTGGGACTTACACAGGCAGAGCCTGGTCCAGCTGCCCAGCCCAGGGACACAGTGGCTCCCACACACTCACCCCTAGGGCTGCCTGTCGACTTGCAGTACCTGCCACCAGACAAGCAGCGAGAACCTGATGCAGACATCCGCAAGATGCTTGTTGAAGCCATCATGCTGGTGAGCAGGAGCCCTGCTGCAATAAGCACCACCCAACACACACACATGAGCATGCTGACATCTGGGTAACCTCTTCCACCTCCTCAGCTGACAGCCACAGCACCAGGTCGGCAGCACGTGCGGGACCAGGGAGCCTACCTGATCCTTCGAGAGCTGCACAGCTGGGAGCCAGAGCCTGACGTGCGGACGGCTTGTGAGAAGCTCATCCAGGTTGGTGCAGGGTTGGAGAGGCTGGGGAAGGGGTGTCTGTAGCTGGCCAGCTGCTCACCTGCCTCCCGTCTGGCAGGTGCTTATTGGGGACGAGCCTGAACGTGGCATGGAAAACCTGTTGGAGGTGCGGGTGCCTGAGGATGTGGAGCAGCAGCTGCAGCAGCTGGATTGCCGGGAGCAGGAGCAGTTGGAGCGGGAGCAGGCCCCAGAGCCATGGGTGGAGAGGGCCACACCCACCTGAGGCCCCTGCAGCTGGACACCAGCTCCAGGGTCCCCTTTGCCAGGCTTTCTCAGACCAGGGCTTCCTGCAGCTGCCTACAGGCCCCTTGGGTCCTCTTGTTCAGAGACTGTGCTCTTCTGAGAAGCAGAGCTACACTTAGGCTCCAGTAAGGATTGAAGGCACTTCCCAGCCCTGTGCAGTGTTGCTACCAGCAAGAATGAAGGTTGTGCAGAGCAGTACTGTGAGCTAGGCACCGTGACTCGGCTGCCTGTGCAGAAGGTGGAGGTGGCAGGCGGATGGCCAGGGAGCCGTGAGAAGACTCTTCCTGGGCACGGTGTGGGGACTGGACAGAAAACCACTGCAAGCCCCAAGGAGCCAGCTGAAGCCTCCCAATCCCCAGGGAACTGCAGGGTCTGGGCAGAGGTGGGTGCATAGGTACAAGTGCTGCTTTGTCAGCCCCACTCCCTGCGGCTCTCAGCTCCCTGTTCCCTGAGACCTGGCCTCAAAGGGCTGACCCAGCCATATGTAGATCCTGGGGTCTTTCTAGGACTGTGCCTCCCTGCTTGCTAGGACCCTGCCCTCAACCCTTGTCAGCTCCCTAAGTCTTCCTGTTTCCCAGTCTCAGATTGAGTGGGTGCTCTCATTGGCCTCTCTAGCTAGGCCATCTCCCTGGTCAGCTTCCTTGAGCCTGGGTCACTCCTCTCTGGCCTTCTTACCTCTGCCAAGAGCCTCCAGATGTGCCTGCAGCCTGGTCCCTGTCCAAGCTTCTCCCCCAGCCACCCTCTGCCCCTGTGGTAGAGCCCATTATGTGCTCTGGGGCCTTACGTGCTTCTCCCCTGGACCTATGTGCATCCCCCCCACCTGCCAGTTATGTGGCTGCCAAGCCCCACAGGCTGTCATGGTGGCTCTTGCCACACACTTCCATTCCTGAGCTGATCTGACCTCACTGCCACCTCTTGCATTGGGCTTTTGAGGGCTGGCCCCTGCTCACTGATGGGCCCTCCCAGGCCCCTTGAGCCCTGGTGAAGGAGCTTAGCTTGTCTTCTTGGGAGTTCACAATGCCTCACTCCACACCCTTAAACTGGAGCGTCCCCTGTGGTCTCCTGCTGTGGCTCGGGTGCTGGGCATCTCCCGCCTCCAGGATCTCCTCTCACCTGCCCCCATTAAAGCTCTGCCACTCATGCAGGCATGTGTGGACCATGTTTTCCCCTGGCCAGAGCCCCCACCTGCCACTGGAGGCCACTTGCCCTCTTAGGCAGTCAGACATCTGCACTCTCTTCACAGAATAAATGCTTCATCTGGCCTTGCCCCACCCACACACCCTCAGTTTACTGGAGCGCCTCCTGGAGGCGCTCACTCCCAGGCTGGCTGCCACAGCACTCTAGAGCACCAGCTGGGCAGAACCCACCCCTCTTCTGGGGTGCGCTTCCGGAGGCCTGAGCTCAGGGCCCACATTCTCCTTGGGGATGCCCTGCTGGGGGCAGTGCAGCTGCAGGACTGGCTGTTGGCACTCTTAAGTCTGTGCCAGGCTCCAGGTCATCCACGGATGCTGGGAGTTGGGACTGCACCTGCTTCTCTGCAAGGGGCCATAGTGGGGTCAGGTGGAGTGCAGAGGGACCACGTGCTGCTCAATTGCTCACCCACAGGGCCACACTACACCTGGCACAGCACTGAGGAAGAACGTATTCGCTGCAGGCAGCATCCAGCAGTGTGCAGCCACCTGCTGCAGGCCCAGGCATGCATTTGGGTGCAGCTACAGCAGCCCCCGAATCAAGTCCTGGCACTGGGCAAGAGCTCATGGTTGCAGCCTCTCACCACCTCCGGCACCCACCCTCACCCCATGCACATCACTGCCAGCAGTGCCAGCAGCTTAGAGGAGTCAGTCCTTTCACCAGTGGGGAGACTGAGGCATAGAGGGGCAAGGCAGTGTGCCCTGGACTAGTGCAGAGCTCAGGTTCGCAGCCACGGCCTTTCCTGAATTGCATTCTGAGTCAGGTCCTCCAGCAGCCGAGCTTCCCCAGCACTTGTCACTGCCGTGCGTGGACCAAATGCTTCCCAGCCTAAGTGGGGAGGATGCCAGATTCAGTCTCTTCCACCACGCCGGACTACCCTCCTGGGAGTCCAGGTCTCCCTCACTGCCGCTCTCTAGGCCTGAGCTAGGTGTGGGAGGGTCATGGGGTGGTGCTCAGCTGGGAACAGACCTGGCCAGAAGGTGGGACCGCAGTGCATGAGGTGCAGCATGCAGTGGGGCTAGCGCTCCTTGAAGGGCAGCTTCCCACTCACCATGGCATAGAGGATGACACCTCTGGGGGCATGAGCTCTTAAGGGTGTGGCCCCTCCGTAGCCCTCCCGTGGGCCCTGGCCACAGGGTTGGGGTGCCCTGGTGGCACTCGGACTCCACAGGTCGGCCCACTCCCCGCTATACTTGCTGTCATGAGGATCTCTGGGGCTGTGTAGGCTGGGGAGCCGCAGAAAGTGCTGAGCAGTAAGTTCCTGGGCCCCATGCAGCCGGCGAAGCCAAAATCTGTACGAGGTGCGTGGGGGAGGGTGGCACTATGCATGAGGGGCAGGGGTGCAGGGAGAGGGACTTGAGGACGCCAGTCTGCAGGGATGGCTGTGGAGGTTTGTGGGGTTGCATGCAGTGTGTAGCCGACAGCAAGGGTGTGGGTGTGGATGAGGTGGGCCTGGTCTGGGGGCACATGTGGGGGTTAGGCCAGTGGCCTCAGGCCCGAGGGTAAGGGTGGCCTGCAGGCCTTCTGGGAGGGCTGAAGGCAGGGGCCTGGCTGGGACAAGCGTGGGGTGTGGGCCCCTGCATGTGGAGGCATTCAACCCCAGGCTGGGGGTCAGGGTGGGGGCTGTGGGCTCACTGGTCAGCTTGAGAAGGCCGTGGTCTTCCAGCAGGATGTTCTCGCACTTCAGGTCCCTGCATGGGAGTGGGGAGGCAGGAGGTAGGGCTGGCTTGGGCTCAAGTGGGCCTCTCTGTGCATGTGGGCAGACGATCGGCCCTGCCCTCACTGGTGCACGATGCCCACGCTGTGGTAGTGTGCCATGGCACTAACTAGCTGCCAGAAAAGTCCGAGGGCTTCCTTCTCCTCCGGCCCTGGGCGGCAGAGGTGATCCAATGCAGCGTTGATGTGCTCCAGCAAGTCGCCCCAGGCCACCAGCCCCAGCACGAGCTGGCTGCTCTGATAGGTCTCATACAGCTGCACCTGCAGCCCACACACCTGCCATCACCCTGAGGCAGGGCCAAGGGTGTGCTGGAACTGTCAAGGGTACCAGATACAGGTTTCAGGATGGGGCTGGGCTCCAGCCCTGGGGCGAAAGGGAGGTCCAAGGTGGGAGGGGCCGATAGGCCTGGGGCAGGCAGCTGGCTGGGGAGAGCTACCCTTGGGGAGGCGGAGAGTGGGGACAGGCTGTGTCCAGGCTTCTGCCCACAGGTTCAGGTGCTCGTAGGTAGCGTTGAGTGACAGAGATCTCACGGGGCAGGGGCTTGTGGGAGAACTCCACCGGGGCCTCGGTTGTAGAGACGATCTTGATAGCTATCTGTAGGGTGGAGGGCGCTTGCTGTGTGAGACTTGGCCCTTGAGGGGCTGGCTGTGGTAGGGCAGGCCCCTGTCCTTTATGCACTTTGCTGGAATCCTCAGGGGGGACGCTGGGTGAGCAGTGCCCTTGGAGGGCAGTGATGACCTCCCTGCTCCCTCCTGTGCCAAGTACTCTTGTGTTCAAGGGGTTTGGGAACGGGATGGTCAGCCTGCAGGAGCCCCGGGGAGGCCTCTGGGGAGGAAATGGGACTGGGGAGAGTCTCAGGCGGAGGAAGCCAGAGCAGCTGGATGGTGCCTGAGTGGGTTTGGACACGGAGGGGCCTGCTGGGGGGCACTGGAGCCCCTTGGGAAGGGAGGTGAGCCTGTCTTACCATGGTGTGGCGCTTGCCCTGCAGGTCGGAGGACAGCTTGGGGTTGTGGTGCATGCGCTCGTGGGTGGCATCAGCCAAGTACACCTTGGAGAGGGCCCCAGAACCGATCTTCTTGGAGGAGAGCAGGTAGCCCTTGTGCTTGCACTCACACACCTGCTCCGCACTCACACACCTGCTCCGTGAAGGTTCTCTGATCCAGCGTCTGCCTGCTGCTGCCCTTCACGGAGGGCAGTGCATGGAAGGGGGCGTGGTGGTCCAGTTTCACCAGTCTTGGGGAGCACAGCTGAGACCTGACTTGTGTCAGAGGGCAGGGGCCAGGGTGGTAGGGGGTGCTGGGTGGGAACTGAGTCCCTCTTGAGGCAGCAGCCACCCTTCTGAAGACTTGCTGGGACTGTGGCAGAGGCAGGGAGTGATGGGGCTGCAAGCTCAGGGCGGGGGCTGGCACAGCTCTGGACGGGGCAGGGGGGGCAGCTCTGGGAGAAGAGGGGCAGGTTCTAGAGTGGAGAATTCTAGAGCCGTACCTGCATTGTGTCCTCAAAGGGTGTGTCTTCTTGTTTTGAGGAGCTGCCCACTCTGAGGACATCTTGTGGGACCAGTCCTGCCTACATGGGGCCCGAGACTCTCTATGAGGTGAAAACCCATTTCAAAGGCTACAGCCAGGGTGAGGCCTCTGTGGACCCCTCTGGACGTGGCTGGCCACAGAAAGCCGTTAAAGAAACGAGGGTGGGGATTTCTGGGGCATAAAGACAGGAAAAGGGACACATACGTGTCAACCACCATTTCAATTGCACCCCCTCCTTCGAGAGGATGCCGTGGCCATGCTCAGCTGGGCCCTAAGGTGCGCTGAGCCAGAGGAAGGCAGGCAGGAGCTCTGTCTCCCGGCCTTCTCCACTGGAGCCTGAAGCACCTCCTGCCCAGGCCAGCAGGGTGCAGGAAGTGTCCCACCTAGAGACCTCTGCAGACTTGACCACACACCCCAGGGCAAGCAAGGGCCCCACCCCTGAGCCTCCCTCTGATCCTAGAGCTCCAAGAGACAGAAGCCAACCTTGCCTCTCCCTTCTGGACCCCAGAGTGCCCCGTAGGCACTATTACTGCTAAACGTTTGAGTGCCAGCTGTGTGCCGGGCACCACTCTGGGCAGTCACACCAGCTACAACTACCACCTGTAGCAGTCCTGCCCCCGTTCACAGAACACATTCAGGTGCCCAGCCCATGGGGGCAGTTCACATCCAGGATCTCAAGTCCTAGCACAACCAAGCAATCCTCGCTTTACAGATGAAATTGAGCCCCTGTGGTGGGGAAGCCCAACCCAAATGTGTCATCTCTGCTGTGAGCTGGACAGCACAGTGGCTGTGGGCCTTGAGGGCAGGACTGCCTGATGGGCAGCCATCCTGGGAATGTCTGCAAGGGTCCAGTGTTTGGTACAGACCAGTGAGTTTGGGGAATTGGGGTCTCCTCCACCGAGATCTGTGGGTGCACGTGGCATGTTTGCTGCAGAAAAGGCCCCGGAACGGGCTGGCTTGTGCTGGAAAAATACACTTTCTCATCCCTTTTGGACCATGAGCTTCTTGATATTCCTTTGCTCACCCTCAGGCCTTGTTTGGCAAATTGCCTGGCATACAGAAAATAAGGACAAGGTCTGGGTGTAGTGGCTCATGCCTGTAATCCCAGCACTTTGGGTGACCAAGGCAGGAGGATCTCTTGAGCCCAGGAGTTGCAGACCAGCCTGGGTAACATAGTGAGACCTTGTCTCTGCAACAAAATTTAAAAATTGGCCAGACTTGGTGGTGCCCACCTGTAGTCCCAGCTATTTGGGAGGCTGAGGTGAGAGGATCACTTGAGCACAGGAATTTAAGGCTGCTGTAAGCTATGATCGTGCCACTGCACTCCAGCCTGGGTAACAGTGAGAGGCCTCATTTCAACAATAAAACCCAGCTTGGGCTGGGCGCGGTGGCTCACGCCTGTAATCCCGGCACTTTGGGAGGCCAAGACGGGCAGATCACAAGGTCAGGAGATCGAGACCATCCTGGTTAACATGGTGAAACCCCATCTCTACTAAAAATACAAAAAAAATTAGCCAGGCGTGGTGGCGGGCGCCTGTAGTCCCAGCTACTCGGGAGGCTGAGGCGGAAGAATGGCGTGAACCCGGGAGGCAGAGGTTGCAGTGAGCTGAAATCGCGCCACTGCACTGCAGCCTGGGCGACAGAACAAGACTCCGTCTCAAACAAACAAACAACCAGCTTTGACAGCATAGTGACACCCTGTCTCTTCAAAAAAATTTAAAAATCAGCCAGGTGTGGTGGTGCGCCCTGTGGTCCCAGCTACTCCAGAGGCTGAGGTGGGAGAATCACCTGAGCCCGGCGAGGTTGAGGTTGCAGTGAGCACCACTGCACTCCAGCCTGGGTGACAGACCTCAGAAAAAACAAACTGGTTTGTGGTTGACCTGGGGGTTAGGAAAAAAGAGAAACTGCTCCAGGCAATTTAAGCAGGTGAGATTGGTTGCTTAACTGTTAGAAGGGCTGGAGAGGCACGGGGGCAGGGTGGAGTTCGTCGAAGGGGGGGTTGCAGGAAGTGGCCACTCTAGAACCGGAGCCAGGTGGTCCCGACCCTGGGTGGCTGAGCCTCTGGGCTCTGCTGCAGAGCCTGGGAGCCTGCGCCCCCTGCGGCGCACCTCCTCTCCCTCCCGGTTCCCACCAGTGGCAGGACACAGCTGGAAGCCCGCGAGTGTCAAGCCAAGTGATGACTGCAGGATCAGAACGGCCATTGGCTCTGTCCACCCTCCCTTTGCAGTCTCTACTATCCGCGTCGTTGCCTGCACCAGAATCCATTCCCGGGGCTTCACTGGGCAGCCGTCCCGTGCTGGGCTTTGTACGCAGCCCTCGAGAGCAAAATACTGACTCAGGCCTGCCCCCTGGCGCAGGGGCGGGGCTGGCGTTCGTTTGTGATCGGAATGAAAGTGGGGCTGTGCTGCGCGCGGCGGCTGGTGTGCGTGGGGCGGAGGCGGCACCGAGACCAGGAGGGGACAGGGCAACAGGCGCGTGGGAAGCCGCCGCAGGGGCCGCGCCCGCATCCGCGAAGGGTCCTGCGCTCTCCCGGGCGCCGTCCCCACAGCGGGAGCCTAGTCCCTCCGGCCGGGAGTGGACGTCCTGCCCGCGCTGCTCCCGCCACCTCCGCCCGTGCCGACGCCCAGTCTGGACGCGCGACGGGCGCTTTCCTTCCTCACATCGCTCTTATCGCGTCCCGAGCTCCCGGGACCCCGCTGGCCGCCTCTCTCCCAACGAGCGCCGGGCCCCGCCAGTCCTGCCCCCCTCCCGGTGCCGCGGCCTCCAGCGGGCGCTTCCGGGGCAGATAGGGCGGGCGGGGCCGCGCGCGTCCAGGGCGGGCGTGTGCTTGCGAGCTGTCGCAACGCCGCGCCGAGCCCGCGTCCCCGGCGTTTGGGAGCGGAGGTCACCAGGGCCGTGTGAGTCCGACGGGGGCACGGGGACTGCTGCGCCCCGGGGCTGGCGTAGTTGTCGCGAGCCTGAAGGCCGCGGCTGCGCAGTGGCGGCCGCGCTGACGCTCAAGAGACAGAGGCGGTGGCCAAGTAGCGGCAGGGGGCGGGGCCGAGGTGAGGCGGAGTCTGCGCACTCCTGCTTTGCAAATAAGGGTGGGCGGGGTGGAGCGAGCGTGAGAGACGTGCCCCCGACCAATAAGTGTAGAGATCGCTTGGGGGCGGGGATCTGCTGCCGCGCTCCAGGCTGCGGTTGGCCAGAAGGCAGCGGGGGCGGGCTCGGCGAGCGCGGCTCCGCCCACTCCGGGTCCCTGCTGGGCGGGAACGCGGCGCCCGGGCCGAGGTGGCGGCGGCTCTTCAGGTAAACGGCGGGCGGGGATGAGCCTTCGGCGGCGCTGGGGAAGAGTCCCTCGGGGAAGTCTGAGCTGGAGAGCCTGGGGCCGCTCCCTTGGCGGGGCCGCGGAGGAAGCCGAGTCAGGAGGCGCCTCCCCAAGGTCACAGGGCGAGCGCTGGGAGGGTCCTGGGTGTCGCGGGGACCTTGGCTCAGGTGTGCGCCGCGCCACAGCCGGTAAGAGAGGCCGTAGCTGTGCGGCTGTGCTCCTCCTCCGCGCCGCTAAGTGGTCTCGGCCGCGCGACCGCCCCTCCTCGGGGAGCGCGGTGGTCCCCGGTGCCCGCCCCTCCGCGGGAGCGCGGTGGTCCCCGGTGCCCGCCCCTCCTGGGAGCCCGGTGGTCCCCAGTGCTCGGCCCTCCCCGGGAGCGCGGTGGTCCCCGGCCCTTCTCCCCCAGGCGGGGCCATCGGGGGTCCTCTCTCCGGGAAGCCAAGCATACGCCCGGAGCCTGCAAAGCCGGCGTGCCCCGGGCCTCCGTATGCCTTCCGTATTCTCTGACGATCGCGAGCAGGAAGGTGATTTGTCCCTAGTCACGAGGATGACTGGTCATAGCGTGCAGGGCATAGCTCTGTCAGGGCCGCGGGGAGCCAGCCTTCACTCAGCCAAGGTGAGACTTAGGGGCTGCCGGGCAGGAGTTGGCCGGCCGATTTGGGGTCGGATTTTCGGGCAGCGTCAGTGCAGCTGCAGTGTTAGGGTCAGAGGAAACCACTCTGCGGGCGCTGGTGGCTCGGTCCTACACACTCTGGGGAGGGGCTCCTTTGCCTGCTCAGGTGGGGAAGAGACAGACCCATAAACTCAAGTGCAGTGAGGTTAGCAGAAAGGGTTACGGGGGTGTGGCCAAACCTAGGGATGTGAGCAGAGTTGGGTCGGGGACAGCCCCGTAGGCAGGCACCACTTTGGAAGGGGGTGGTGGTGAACGCACACGACGCGGTAAGAGGCAGGCAGGGTAGGGCCGGTGATAAGTCAGGTGAGGGTGGTGAGTTGAGTTTAGAGCTGTTGGGTCTCAGTGCGATGACCATGGATGGAGATGTCCCGAAGACCCCGGGTCCCGGGGAGGCGAGGGCTGGAGATGCGTGTGGGAATCGTTGTTTGCGGCATGTTTCATCGGTGGTACGTGTTTGTGACGGGGCTGCATGGACAGTCTGGGCACCCTAGGGTGCTGCTGTCTGTCAGCAGGATCTTCGCTGCTCAGTCTCAGGCTCCCAAGGTCCCCGTGAACAGGTGTCTCTGGTCTCTCTTTGATGTCAGAGTGGAATGACCTGAGATTGAGCTGTCTTTGTTAACTTGAAACTGGTGTGCAGGCCGCTGTGGCTTGTGGAGACCTGCACCTCCCCGTTTCCCACTGGCTGCGGTTGATTGCTGACTGCTGAGGGACACCAGGGGGTCAGAGGTGGAGGCTGTGGGGCATGTGCTTGCCTGAGTTCGTGGCTGTCTTCTGTGTCAGGAAACAGGTGCCCGTGCTTAGTTTTCTTTCCCAGGGTCCACAGAGGCCCAGGAGAGAAGCCTGGTTGTTGCCCTCTGTCTCGTAGCCCCCTTTCACAGAGCTGGTTTATTTGGGGTAGAGACATCCTCTGTCTGTGCCAGTCCACACAGCTTGGTTTCTTTGGGGTAGGAGCACCCGGAAAGGCTCCCGTGGCTCTTGCGAGCTCCTAGCCAGTGCGCAGAGAGCACGGACTGCTGCCCATCATGAGAAATGTGCTTTTCACTGAGCTGGAGGGGCCACCTGGTTTTGGGGGTTTGCACGCGCACCAGTGACACAGCTTGGTGTGGCCTGTATTGAGGAACCACGTTCTCGATGGACTGTGAGCGGTGGGCTGTGGGATTGCATTTCCCAGGGTCATCAGCCTTATTGGTGACTTTGGAAGTTGATTCTGTGGCTGCTGTGGTAGGAGAGAAGGTTCCTTGGACCTGACGCATGGGTGGGGCATTCTGTGACCCCCCAGTCTCCCTGCACACACCCAGCCCTGCAGGCTGGCTCACCACTGCTTCTGGGCTATGGTTCCTGTGGCCTGCACAGCCTCGCACACCCCCAGCTAACACTTTCGGACCCCGTGCAGCACCTCTGTTGTGTGCACAGGTGTGGCAGCCATACTTTTTGTGGCCGGAGGGTTTTCAAGACAGGAACTCTGGGCCTGGGATGGTGACTGGCGGGTGTTTACTGTATGTGGTTGAATTAAATGAAAATGAAGCAGCTCTTTCATTCACACAGAAATGTGTGCTATGTAGGGAGAGAAGACCCTATCAACCCTGCCTGGCACCTTCTCCCATTCGTTTGCTTTTTGTTAATTTAACCAGAGCCCTGATTAGCATTTGTGTTTTTTTTCTGACATCCCCGTTACATACATGTCTGTGTACTAGTATGAGGGCATCTGTAGATAGATGTGGAAAAGTGGATGTTTAGCCACTGAAGCTTGTTGTGGCTGTTCTTCAGGCTCTGCTACTGGCACCAGCCCCTGTCCTCAGCACGTCAGATGCTCTTGGTGTTCAACTGTGACTTGTGACACTTTTTGCCATGTGGCCTACAAATAGAGGTGCTGGTCATCACTGATCATCACCATTTATAGGTGGTGGGACAGGGCACAGGGATTTTCCATGCCTGCTTGTGGCTTACTGGCTCTGCCACTGAGCCCTTATCCAGCCACTGATACAGGAGTGCTGGGAAGAGAAGAGTGTGGTCCCTTATGGAATGGGGGAAGGGAAGTGCTGGGTACAGTAGGGCATGGTCCCTGGCTAGGGCTCCACCCCCACAGACCTAGGTAAGGACAGGCACTCCTGCCTTCCTGCCCAGATGTTGCATTTCCCAAGACCACCCTGGCCTGCCATACCCCCCTCCTGTGCCTATAAAAACCTGAGACCCAGGCCAGGCGTGATGGCCCATGCCTGTAATCCCAGCACTTTGGGAGGCCCGGGCAGGCGGATCACTTGAGGTCAGGAGTTCGAGACCAGCCTGGCCAACATGGTGAAACCCCGTCTCCACTAAAAATACAAAAATTAGTCGAGCGTGGTGGTGGGCGCCTATAATCCCACTTACTCAGGAGGCTGAGGCAGGAGAATTGCTTGAACCTGGGAGACGGAGGTTGCAGTGAGCCGAGATCGCGCCACTGCATTCCAGCCTGGGTGACAGAGCAAGATTCTGTCTCAAAAAAAAAAAAAAAAAAATCTCCAAGACGCTGGCAAGGCAGGGGCACAGGCAGCTGGACATGGAGAGGAGCAGATTGGCGAAAGAAGGCACAAGCAGCTGGACCTCGAGGGGAACACGCCAGTAGAAGAGCACACCAACAGACGCCAGCACACTGGCAGGCCATCCACTGGCTGGACAAGGCGGAGTTTGGCCAGGGCAGTCGTAGGAGAGCTGGGGGTGCCAAGCAGTCCCACTCCAGGGGAAGACCATCTCCCTTCTGGCTCCTGCATTGGCTGAGAGCTACTTCCACTCCATAAAACTTTACACTGATTCTCCAAGCCCAGGTGTGATCCGATTCTTCTGGTACACCAAGGGGCAAGAACCCGGGATACAGAAAGCCCTCTGTCCTTGTGACAAGTAGAGGGTCTAATTGAGCTGGTTAACACAAGCTGCCTATAGACAGCAAACTAAAAGAGCACCCTGGAACACATGTCCACTGGGGCTTCAGCTGTAAACATTCACCCCTAGATACGGCCTGTCCGTCTCTGTGCTCCCCTAGAGGTTTGGGCAGCGGGGCACTGAAGAAGCAGTTCACACCCACATCACACGCCCTGCGACTGGGACAAGGGAACATTTCCGCAGCACTGTGCCGCACTGCTGTTGGCTCTGGAAGGGCGGCTGAGTGCCTCTGTTCATCCTAGGGGCAGTCAGCACAGTCCCCATATGTCTTCCGGCGATCTCTCTCTTCTGAGAATTCTTGCACGTCCTTTGCTGTCTTTCCTGTTTATCTTGGGGATGTGCACAAGCCCCTTTGCATGCAATAGTCCTTCCCTATCCACAGGGATATGTCTCATACCTATATACCTATGATAAAGTTTAACTATAAATGAAGCACAGTAAGAGATTGACAGCAATGAATAATAAAATAGAGCAATTTATGACAATACTCAGGACAGCGTGCAATTTAAAACATGAGTTCATTTCTGGAATTTTTCTACTTAATATTTTTGGGCTGTGTCTGATTGTGGGTGGCTGAAACCAAGGAAAGTAAAACAGGGTAAGAGGGGACTACTATGTTAATATTAGGCAAGTCATCTTCTCACATATATTATGATTGGTTTATCATCACTGCCTTGTCTTTTTATTTAAAAAAAAATTTTTTTTTTTTTTTTTTTGAGGCAGAATCTCACTCTGTTGCCAGGCTGGAGTGCAGTGGCATGATTTCGGCTCATTGCAACCTTCGTCTCCTGGGTTCAAGCCATTCTCCTGCCTCAGCCTCCCAAGTAGCTGGGACTACAGGCGTGTGAAAAATTATTATTATTATTATTTTTTTTTTTTTTTGAGACAGAGTCTCGCTCTATCGCCCAGGCTGGAGTGCAGTGGCGCGATCTCGGCTCACTGGAAGCTCCACCTCCCGGGTTCACGCCATTCTCCTGCTTCAGCCTCCCGAGTAGCTGGGACTACAGGCCCCCGCCACCACGCCCAGCTAATTTTTTGTATTTTTTAGTAGAGACGGGGTTTTACTGTGTTGGCCAGGATGGTCTCTATCTCCTGACCTTGTGATCTGCCCGCTTTGGCCTCCCAAAGTTCTGGGATTACAGGCATGAGCCACCGTGCCCGGCCATGACCTCATATACTTTGTGCTCGTGCTGCGAACACTTAAAATCTACTCTCAGCAGTTTTCAAGTATATATCTTGTTGCTGTTAACTCTAGTCATCTATGTTGTGTAATAGATCTCTCCAATTTATTCTTCCTGTCTAACTGAAGCATTGACCCTGTGACCAACATCTCCCCAGTCCTCCACCTCTGCCAGCCCTTGGTAACCACCGTTCTACTCTGCTTCTAGGAGTTCAACTTTTCACAGAAGTTGGGATTCCACGTGTGAGATCATGTGGTTGGCTTTCTGTTCGTGGCTTATTTTACTTTACGTAACATCCTTCAGTTCATCCCATTTCTCGCAAATGACAGGATTTCCTTCTTTTTTTTTTTTGAGACGGAGTTTCGCTCTTGTTGCCCAGGCTGAAGTGTAATGGCTTGATCTCGGCTCACTGCACCCTCCGCCTCCTGGGTTCAAGCAACTCACTCGCCTCAGCCTCCCGAGCAGTTGGGATTATAGGCGCCCACCACCACGCCCAGCTAATTTTTGTATTTTTAGTAGAGATGGGGTTTCACCATGTTGGCCAGTCTGGTCTCAAGCTCCTGACCTCTGGTGATCCACCTGCTTCGGCCTCCCAAAGTGCTGGGATTACAGGTGTGAGCCACTGCTCCCAGCCTCCTTTTTTAAGACTGAATAATACTCCATTGTGATATATACCACATTTTCTTTGTTTTATTTTTATTTTGTTCTTTCTTTAAATATATACCACATTTTCCTTATTCATTCATCCATTGGTGCACGCTTAGGCTGATTCCATATCTTAGCTTTTGTGAATGGTGCTGCAGTAACCATGGCAGGTGCAGATGTCTTTTTTGAGATCCTAATTTCATTTCCTCTGGATGCATACTCAGGATCATTGGATGATATGGCAGTTCTGTTTTTATTTTATTTTTTATTTTTTGAGACAGAGTCTTGCTCCGTCACCCAGGCTGGAGTGCAGTGGCACGATCTTGGCTCACTGCAACCTCTGCCTCCTGGGTTCAAGTGGTTCTCCTCCCTCAGCTTCCCGAGTAGCTGGGACTACAGGTGCCCACCATCACACCTGGCTAATATTTTGTATTTTTAGTAGAGATGGGGTTTCACCGTGTTATCCAGGATGGTCTCGATCTCCTCACCTCGTGATCCGCCCGCCTCGGCCTCCCAAAGTGCTGGGATTACAGGTGTGAGCCAAAGCGCCCACCCTATTTTTATTTTTATTTTTATTTTTTTGAGATGGAGCCTGGCTCTGTTGCCCAGGCTGGAGTGCAGTGGCAAGATCTTGGCTCACTGTAATCTCCACCTCCTGGGTTCAAGCCATTCTCCTGCCTCAGCCTTCCAAGTAGCTGGGATTACAGGCATGTGCCACCACGCCCGGCTAATTTTTAAAAATTTTTTTTAGTAGAGACGAGGTTTTACCATGTTGGTCAGGCTGGTCTCAAACTCCTGACCTCAAGTGATCCGCAGCTGTAGACCTCAGTCTATGGTACAAACTAGGCAGCTCAACTTATTCTTATAAAGTCATGGCTTTCTTCTGCTTCTGGGGAACACTTCCAGCACCACTACTGGCACTTTGTATGGGTCCCATGGTGTCATTCAAGGCACTGACTAAACATGATGAAAAATGTGGGAGAACCACGGGCGACTGGTTCTACTGCAAACTGCTCATGTGGGGGTGATGGCGTCCCATGGTGTGTTAAGCAGAGACACTCAATGCCTGAGCTCACTGCAGTAGCAATGAGAGGTGGCTTTGGAATTATCACAGTAGTACAGTATGTGCTACACTTAATTCTGTGTAGCTGTGATTCAATACTGCATCTTTTTTTTTTTTTTTTTTTTGAGACAGAGTTTCACTCTTGTCGCCCAGGCTGATGTACAATGGCATGATCTCAGCTTACTGCAACCTCCGCCTCCTGGGTTCAAGCGATTCTCCTGCCTCAGCCTCCGAAGTAGCTGGGATTACAGGCATGCGCTACCACGCTCAGCTACTTTTTTTTTTTTTTTTTTTTTTAAGATAGAGTCTTGCTCTGTGGCCCAGGCTGGAGTGCAGTGGTGCAATCTCAACTCACTGCAACCTCTGCCTCCTGGGTTCAAGCAATTCTCTGCCTCAGCCTCCCGAGTAGCTGAGATTGCAGGCACCCACCACCATGCCTGGCTAATTTTTGTATTTTTAGCAAAGATGGCATTTCACCATGCTGGCCAGGCTGGTCTTGAACTCGTGACCTCATGATCCACCCGCCTCGGCCTCCTAAAGTGCTGGGATTACAGGAATGAGCCACCACGCCCAGCCTAATTTTGTATTTTTAGTAGAGACGGGGTTTCTCCATGTTGGTCAGGCTGGTCTCGAACTCCTGACCTCAGTTAATCTGCCTGCTTCGGCCTCCCAAAGTGCTGGGATTACAGATGTGAGCCACCGCACCTGGCCTCTCAATACTGCGTCTTTATGTTTGTTTAGATTTTTCTTGACTGCAGATGGCAGCATGTAGGGTGTGTAAGTGTGCATATATATTTTGATAAATTTTAACTTCTTACAACAGATTTGTGTATATTTCATGGTAGTAAATGATAAAATAGACTAGTGTATACATATATTTTATGCATGCATGACATATTTCACATTTTCTTAAATTTTTTTTGATATCTCTAGACTACGTTTGTCCGTAAGTTTTTTCAACGTGTCGCAAATCTCCAAAAAGTTTTCCAATATATTTATTGACACAAAACTGTGTATAAGTGAACCCATGCAGTTGAAACTTGTGTTGTTCAAGGGCCAACTGTATGATGTTAATTACAGGTTTTTCTTAGGTGTTTTTTCTTTTTTTTTTGAGATGGAGTCTTGCTCTGTCACCCAGGCCAGAATGCACGATCTCAGCTCACTGCAACCCCTGCTTCCTGGGTTCAAGTGATTCTCCTGCCTCAGCCTCCTGAGTAGCTGGGACTACAGGCGTCCACCACCACTCAGGTTAATTTTTGTATTTTTAGTAGAGACGGGGTTTCAACATGTTGGCCACACTGGTCTCAAACTCGTGACCTCAAGTGATCCATCTGCCTCAGCCTCCTGGAGTGCTGGGATTACAGGCCTGAGCCACTGCACCCGGCCAGTTTTTCTTAAGTAACAAGTTGAGGCCGGGCGCGGTGGCTCACGCCTATAATCCCAACACGCTGGGAGGACGAGGCGGCTGGATCACCTGAGGTTGGGAGTTTGCAACCAGCCTGACCAACATGGAGAAACTCCGCCTCTACTAAAAATACAAAATTAGCCGGGCATGGTGGCACATATCTGTAATCCCAGCTACCCTGGAGGCTGAGGCAGGAGAATCGCTTGAACCCGGGAGGCGGAGGTTGTGGTGAGCCGAGACTGCGCCATTGCACTCCACCCTGGGCAACAAGAGTGAAACTCCGTCTCAAAAAAAAAAAAAAAAAAAAAGTTGAGCAGGTTTCCTTCTCTTCCTAGTTAAGGTAGTTCCCTTCTCTTCTTGAGAATTTTTATCATAAGTGAATGTTGGATTGTGACAAATGCTTTTTCTGCATTTATTGAGATGATCGTGATGTGAATTATATCAGCTGAATTTAAAAATATTAAAACCGGCTGGGCACGGTGGCTCACGCCTGTAATCCCAGCACTTTGGGAGGCTGAGGCCGGCAGATTGCCTGAGCTCAGGGGTTTGAGACCAGCCTGGCCAACATGGTGAAACACCATCTCTCCTAAAAAAATACAAAAATTAGCCAGGCGTGATGGTGTGTGCCTGTAGTCCTATCTACTCAGGAGGCTGAGGCAGAAGAATCGCTTGAACGTGGGAGGCAGAGGTTGCAGTGAGCCGAGATTGCGCCATTGCACTCCAGCCTGGGTGACAGAGCAAGACTCTGTCTCAAAAAAAAAAAGAATTTGCACATCTGTGTCCATAAGGAATATTGCTTTGTTTTCTTTCTTTTTTTTTTTTTTCTTGAGAGAGTCTCATTCTGTCCCCAGGCTTGAGTGCAATGGTGCTATCTCGGCTTATTGCAAACTCTGCCTCCTGGGTTCAAGCAATTCTCTTGCCTCAGCCTCCCGAGTAGCTGGAATTACAGGTGCACACCACCATGCCTGGCTAATTTTTGTATTATTATTATTATTTTACGACAGAGTCTCACTGTGTTGCCCGGGCTGGAGTGCAGTGGCGTGATCTCAGCTCACTGCAACCTCTGCCTCCCGCGTTGAAGGGATTCTACTGCCTCAGCCTCCTGAGTAGCCGGGATTACAGGCGTGCACCACCACATCCAGCTAATTTTTTTGTATTTTTAGTAGAGAAGGGATTTCACCATGTTGGTCAGGCTGGTCTCGAACTCCTGACCTTATGATCCGCCTGCCTCGGCCTCCCAAAGTGCTGGCGTGAGCCACCATGCACAGCTAATTTTTGTATTTTTAGTATAGACGGGACTTCACCATGTTGGCCAGGCTGGTCTCAAACTCCTGACCTCAAGTTATCCACCCGCCTTGGCCTCCCAAAGTGCTGGGATTACAGGTGTGAGTCTGTATAGCTTTCTTACAAGTTCTTTGGTTTTGTTATGAGAGTAATGCTCAGAAAATTAGTTGGGAAGTAGTCTTTTCTTTTTAATTTTTTCAGGAAGAATTTGTGTATAGTTGGTATTATTTCTTCCTTCCATGTTTGGTAGAATTCCCCGGGGAAACCATCTAGGTTTTATGGGAAGGTTTTTTACTGTGAGTTCAATTTCTTTTTAGATATGGGACTATTTAGGTTATCTCTTTGTGAGTGAGGTTTGATAGCTTGTAGCTTGTGTCTTTTAAGGGATTTGCCTATTTCTTTTCTTTTTCTTTCTTTTTTTTTTTTTTTGAGAAGGAGTCGCTCCGTCACCCAGGCTGGAGTGCAGTGGTGCAGTCTTGGCTCACTTCTACGTCTGTTTCCCAGGCTCAAGTGGTCCTTCCACCTCAGCCTCCTGAGTAGCTGGGACTACAGGTGCATGCCATCACGCCCAGCTGATTCTTGTACTTTTGGTAGAGATGGGGTTTTGCCATGTTGCCCAGGTGGTCTTGAACTCCTGAGCTCGAGTGATCCACCTGCCTTGGCCTCCCAAAGTGCTGGGATTACAGACATGAGCCACTGCGCCTGGCCATTTATTTCCTCTTTTTTTTTTTTGAGACGGAGTCTCACTCTGTCACCCAGGTTGGAGTGCAGTGATGCTATCTTGGCTCACTGCAAACTCTGCCCCTCCTGGGTTCAAGCAATTCTCCTGTCTCAGCCTCCCAAGTAGCTGGGACTACAGGTGCATACCACCACGCCCAGCTAATTTTTGTATTTTTAGTAGAGATGGGGTTTCACCATACTGGCCAGGCTGGTCTTGAACTCCTGAACTCAGGTGATCCACGTGCTTCGGCCTCCCAAAGTGCTGGGATTACAGGTGTGAGCCACTATGCCTGGCCAATGTTTCTATTTTTAGTAGAGATGGGGTTTCACTGTGTTGGCCAGGCTGGTCTCAAACTGACCTCAAGTGATCCACTCACCTTGGCCTCCCAAAGTGCTAGGATTACAGGCATGAGCCACCTCACCTGGCCTCTAGTTTCTTAAGGTAGAAGTTGAACTCATTATTTTTTTCCTGCACATTCTCTGTATACTTTAATCATTCTTCTTTTCTAAAAAGACAGTTAGTGCTATAAGTTTCCACAGATTTTGATATGTCTTTTCATTTTCATTCACTTCAGCGTGCTTTGTAATTTCACTTTTGATTCCTTTTTAGACCCCTGCATTATTTCAAAGCATATTAAATAGTTTTGAAACTCCTGGGTATTTCTCAGATATCTTTCTCTTATTGATATATTTAATTCCACTGTGGTCAGAGAACATTGTATGCGTTGAATTCTTTTACACTTTTTTTTTTAAATTTTTAGTGACAGGGTCTCACTCCTGTCGCTGAGGCTGGAGTGCAGTGGTGTGATCTCTGCTCACTGCAGCATTGACCTCCTGGGTTCAAGTGATCCTCCTGCCTCCCGAGTAGCTGGGACTACAGGCACGCGCCACCACACCCAGCTAATTTTTGTATTTTTTGTAGAGACAGGGCTTCGCTGTGTTACCCAGGCTGGTTTTGAACTCCTGAGCTCAAGCAATCAACCTGCCTCTCAGCCTCCCAAACTGCCAAGATTACAGGTGTGAGCCACTCTGCCTGGCCGAATTTTCTGTTCACTTGTTCTAACAGAGACAGAGGGCCAGACACGGTGGCTCACGCCTGTAATCCCAGCACTTTGGGAGGCCGAGGTGGGTGGATCACCTGAGGTCAGGAGTTCGAGACCAGCCTGGCCAACGTGGTGAAACCCCATCTCTACTAAAAACACAAAAATTAGCCAGGCATGGTGGCCCGTGCCTGTACTCCCAGCTCCTGGGGAGGCTGAGGCACGAGAATCACTTAAACCTGGGAGGCGGAGGTTGTAGTGAGCCGAGATCTTGCCATTGTACTCCAGCCTGGGCGACAAAAGCAAAACTCCATATCAAAAAGAAAGGAGAGAGAGGGATGTTGAAATCTATACTGCAATTTAGATTGGTCTATTTTTCCTTGCATTTTTATTAGTTTTCGCTTTGTGTATTTTGAAGCTCTGTTACCAGGTAAAAATGTTGAGGATACTTAATATTTCTGAAATCTAGTTTGTCTGATGTGACTCCAGCTTTCTTGTAACTAATGCCAGCCATGTTTTCCTTTGCCCATCCTTTTGCTTTTAACCTCCTAGTGTTAACATATTTAATCTTTCCTGTAGTTTCTCAAATATATGAAATAGTTTTAGTAACTAATGTCTGCGTCTCTGAACTCTTTCCTTTGTGTTATTTCTGGGTCATTTTGTATTGGTTGGTTCATCCTCACAATGGGTTGGATTTTCTTGCTTCTTTGCACGCCCGGTAATTTTTTTTTTTTTTTTTTTTTTTGAGACGGAGTCTCGCTCTGTCGTCCAGGCTGGAGTGCAGTGGCAGGATCTTGGCTCACTGCAAGCTCCGCCTCCCGGGTTCACGCCATTCTCCTGCCTCAGCCTCCTGAGTAGCTGGGACTACAGGGGCCTGCCACCATGCCCATCTAATTTTTTGTATTTTTTAGTAGAGACGGGGTTTCACCATGTTAGCCAGGATGGTCTTGATCTCCTGAGCTCATGATCCGCCCGCCTCGGCCTCCCAAAGTGCTGGGATTACAGGCATGAGCCACCGTGCCCGGCCCACGCCTGGTAATTTTTGATTGGATGCCAGGCGTTGCTTTTGCCTTGGTGGTGCTGGATATTTTTGTGTTTCTGTTAGTATTCATGAGCTTTGTTCTAGGAGCTGGCTGAGTTACTAGGGAACAGTTTGATCTTGTCAGACCTTTCTTTTAGCTTTCTTAGGTGAGACCAGAATGACGTTTAGTCTAGGACTGATTTGGTTGATTACTGAGGTGGAATCCTGAGCTCTGCCTGGTGTCCCATGAGTCATGACGCTTTCCACTCCAGCTGCTGGGAGCAGGCACCATTCCTGGCCCTGTGGAAGCCCTGGATGTTGCTTCTCCTAATCCCTTTGTGTGGCTCTTTCTGCAGCCTTGGATCGTTTGTTCTCACACAAGGCATTTGTATTAGTTTTCTGATGCTGATGCAATACATTACCACAACTTAGTGCCTTAAGCAACACAAATTTATTACCATAAAGTTCTTGGAGTCAGAAGTCTACCAAGGGTCCTACCGGCCAGAACCCAGGCACCGGGGGCTGCTTCCCTTCCTGGTGCCCCGGGAAGGATTGCTTCTGCTGTCTCAGGTTCCTGGCAGAATTTGGTTCTTTGCATCTGTAGGACGGAAGCTCCTGTTTTCTTGTCAGCCGCCAGCTGAGGGCCATTCACAGCTTCTCCAGGCCACCTGCATTCCTCGTCTCAGAGCCTCCCTCCTGCGTCCTCCAAGCCAGCAGTTGTGGGGTGAGTCCTTCTCACGCTTCAAATTTCTCCTTCCCCCTCTTCCGTCTCTTCTCTTTGACCCACCTGGGAAAGGTTCTCTGCTTTTAAGGACTCATGTGATTAGTTTGGTCTCACCCAGGTAATCCAGGATAATCTCCCTGTCTCAGGGCCTGTACCCTTAATCTCATCTACTGAATCCCCTTTGCCGTGTAAGGGTTCATACACATAGGTTCTGGGGATTAGGGTGTGGGCAGCTTTGGGGCTATTATTCTGCTGACCAGTAACTTGCTGAGTGCCCAGGGAACCCGCTGCAGGTCTCTAAAGTTCTCTCTGGTATGAGAGACTGCAGACTCCAGCCGCCTTGGCATCGGCCGGCACTCCCCGTTCTGTCTCTTCAGCTTAGGTGTCTTGCTGGGCCCTAGGACTGGGTCCTCTCTCCGGGCAGTGAGCTGGGTTCTTAGGGCTCTGCCTCATTTCCTACCTCTCAGGCCTCACTGTCCTTCATTCTCTGATGTCCATCGTCCTGAGAGACAATGGTTTCTTGTGTTTCGTCCAGTTTTTTAGTTGTCCTGTGATTCTCGCCTGGGCCGGGAGCAGACAAGTCCAAGTCCGTGTGCCCATTTGTTTTGTTAGCTTCTGTTTGAGTTGGGCGCGTGTGGCTGCTGCACTGGAAGGGGTGCTGCACAGTCGTGGACTGGCGTTGGTTCCGCCCGTTTCTTCCTGGATGATGGAACTGGGCAGTGCTGTCTACCCGCAGGGCACAGCCTCTGGTCCCAGAGCCTGGCCACTCAGCCCAGCTCCTCCGCCTCCCAGCTCAGCCCAGGCCTGGGAACTCTGCCGCTCAGCGCAGCTCCTCCGCCTCCCAGCTCAGCTCAGGCCTGGGAACTCTGCCGCTCAGCGCAGCTCCTCCTCCTCCCAGCTCAGCTCAGGCCTGGGAACTCTGCCGCTCAGCGCAGCTCCTCCGCCTCCCAGCTCAGCTCAGGCCTGGGAACTCTGGCTTCTGATGCTCCACGTCAGGCGTGCCCTTGTCTCTGGGAAGTGTGTGCTGTGGGCGCTTTCACGGGTTTTCTGCCCTGCCTGAGAGCCACTGCCCTCCTCAGCTCTTAACTCTTCCACAGCTTGGGATCTTTATGGAATATGTTTTTTTGTTTGTTTTTCTTTTTTTTTTTTTTAGACAATGTCTCACTCTGTCACCCAGGCTGGAGTATAGTGGCACGATCTCAGCTCACTGCAACCTCTGCCTCCCAGGTTCAAGCGATTCTTCTGCCTCAGCCTCCCGAGTAGCTGGGATTACAGGCACGCACCACCACACCCAGCTAATTTTTGTATTTTTTTAATACAGACTGGATTTCACCATGTTAGCCAGGCTGGTCTTGAAATCCTGACCTCAGATGATCCACCCGCCTCAGCCTCCCAAAGTGCTGGGATTACAGATATGAGCCACTGTGCCCGGCCCTGGTTTTCTTTTCTTTTCTTTTTTCTGAGATAGGGCTCGCTCTGTTGCCCAGGCTGGAGTGCAGTGCAGTGGTGCAATCTCGGTTCACTGTAACCTCCGCCTCCCAGGTTCAAGCAATTCTCCCACCTCAGCCTCCTGAGTAACTGGGATTACAGGTGTGAGCCACCACACTGGCTAATTTTTTTGTATTTTTAGTAGAGATGGTGTTTCACCGTGTTGGCCAGGCTGGTCTTGAACTCCTGGCCTCAAGTGGTCCACCTGCCTCAGCCTCCCAAAGTGCTGGAATTACAGGCATGAGCCACCGCACCCGGCCCATGACGTCTTTTTTCTTTTTTTTTTTTTTCTGAGACAGGGTCTCACTGTGTCGCTCAGGCTGCAGTGCAGTGGTGTGTCCTTGGCTCACTGCAACCTCTGCTTCCCAGGTTCAAGCAATTCTCATGCCTCAGCCCCCTGAGTAGCTGGGACTAAAGGTGCCTGCCACCACGCCCAGCTAATTTTTGTGTTTTTAGTAGAGACAGAGTTTCATCATATTGGCCAGGCTGGTCTCCAACTCCTGACCTCAAACAATCCACCCACCTTGGCCTCCCAAAGTGCTGGATTGCAGGCATGAGCCATCACTCTCAGCCAAGATGTCTGTGATTTCTTACTTCGCCTCCAACCCATGTGTGCACAGCGCAGGGAGGCGTCCTGGCTGGTCAGGGATGGGTCATGGCGTCTCTCCTTCATTTTTCTCTGGAGTATGTTAGGAAGGAAGTGGATGGGAGGTGATCAAGGGAATTAAGGGGCTGGTGGGAGCCTCAGAGAACAGAGAATGTGAGTGTTAGGATGCTGGCTGCCATGCTCATGGTGGGCTTGCGGCCCCTCTGATGACGCAGGTCCTCAGAAAGCGTGACACAAGACTTGAGTGTGTGCCCGTGGTGAAGAGGCAGAGGGAACTTGGATGCTTCCTGGACTCAATTCTTTGGGACCATTGTTGCATGCAGTGGCGCATGGCATGCGATGTGTTAAAGCTGTGGTGCCCGTGCCCAGTTCCTCACAGTGTGGAGGAGGATGCTCTAGGTGGAGGTGCATCCAATCCTGCTGGGGCTGATGATGACGAGGTGCCACTGTGGGCCAGCTGTGGACAAGCCTGTGCAGGCCAGTGAGGTGCTGGTAGGGACTGATGGGTGCTCAGGGATGGAGGAGAGCTGGAAACTGTTGAGGATCATGATGACTTTTGCCCTCCCTGAATAGCTCAAAGAAAATGTGACAGAGATATTTCCCCCAGACCAAATTCATTTAAATTGTGTGTTTTACACGGAAATGGTAATTGCCTGTAAACTCAGATATTGTAGAGGCTTATGAATTAAATCTTATGATTTTGGTTATTCCAGATGGGAGAAGAAGTTGTCCATGTTCACACTGGGTGAAGGAAGCTGAAACCACAGACATGACTGAGTCCTCCGTGAAGAGTGAGTGCATGGGGATTGGGGGTGGCCGGGTGTGAGGCCTCTCTTGCCTCTGGGTGGTCAGGGCAGGCCAAGGCTCTTACCAGCTCCAGTGGTGCCTGGAGTTTCCACCCTACACTCGGAAACCTGAGTGGGTTCTGGGCAGGTTGGGTGATGTGACAGGTGTAGACCTCTCCCACACGAGCCTTGAGTTTGGGATTCCAGAAAAGCACATGGCATCCAGGATGTGATTTGAAGGTTTTGTTTGACTTTTTTTTTTTTTTTTAAAGACAGGGTCGGCTGGGCACGGTGGCTCACACCTGTAATCCCAGCACTTTGGGAGGCCAAGGCAGGCGGATCACCTGAGGTCAGGAGTTCGAGACCAGCCTGACCGACATGGTGAAACCCCATCTCTACTAAAAATACAAAAATTAGCCAGGGGTGGTGGCAGTTGCCTGTAGTCCCAGCTACTCAGGAGGCTGAGACAGGAGAATCGCTTGAACTCAGGAGGCGGAGGTTGCAGTGAGCTGAGATCGTACTACTGCACTCCAGTCTGGGCGATGGAGCGAGACTCCATCTCAAAAAAAAAAGACAGGGTCTCCCACTATCACCCAGGGTGGAGTGCAGTGGTGCAGTCATGGCTCACTGCAGCCTCAAACTCCCGAGCTCAGGTGATCCTCCTACCTCAGCCTCCCGAGTAGCTGGGACTACAGGTGCACGCCACTATGCCCAGAAGTATTTTTCGTAGAGATGAGATTTTGTCATGTTGCCCAGGCTGGTCTTGAACTCCTGGGCTCAAGTGATCCACCCACCTCAGCCTCCCAAAGTGCTGGGATTACAGGCGTGAGCCACTGCGCCCGGCCTGGAGTGACTGTTGAATCAACATGCTTTCTCCAGGTTTTCATCAGAAAAAAAAAATAGCAGTTTTCAAAGGCTGTTCAGGCTGCTGTAACAAAATATCTTAGATTGGGTAATTAATGAATAATAGAAATGTATTTCTCACAGTACTGGCTGTTGGGAAGTCCCAGATGAAGGCACCAGCACATTCGATGTCTGTGAGGGCTGTTCTCTGACTTGTAGATGGAGTCTCTTGCTGTGTCATCTCATGACTGGAGGGGCTGAAGGGACTAGGGTTTTCTTCAAGCCTTTGTTTGTTTGTTTTTTGAGGCAGGGTCTCACTCTGTTGTCCAGGCTAGAGTGCAGTGACCTCCTGGGCTCAAGCCATCCTCCCACCTCAGCCTCCCAAGTTGCTGAGATTACAGGCATGTGCCATCACACCCAGCTAATTTTTTTTTTTTTTTTTTTTTTTTTGAGACGGAGTCTCACTCTGTCGCCGAGGCTGGAGTGCAGTGGATCTCGGCTCACTGCAACCTCTGCCTCCCGGATTCAAGCGATTCTCCCTGCCTCAGTCTCTTGAGCAGCTGGGATTACAGGTGCCCGCCACCACGTCCGACTAATTTTTGTATTTTTAGTAGAGATGGAGTTTCATCAGGTTTGCCAAGCTGGTCTTGAACTCCTGATCTCAGGTGATCCATCCACCTCGGCCTCCTAAAGTGCTGAGATTACAGGCGTGAGCCACCGCAACCAGCCCACACCCAGCCTATTTTTTAAAATTAGTTTTTGTAGAGATAAGGTCTCGCTATGTTGCTCAGGGTGGTCTTGAATGCTTGCCTTCAAATGATCCTCCTGCCTCGGCTTCACAAAGCACTGGGACTGCAGCGTGAGCCACTATGCAGGGCCTCAGTCTTTTTTGTGTGTGTTTTTGAGACTGGGTCTTGTTTTGTCGCTTATGCTGGAGTGTGGTGGTGCTCTCTCAGCTCATTGCAACCTCTGCCTCCTGTCCTCAAGGGATCCTCCCACCTCAGCCTCCTGAGTAGCTGAGACTACAGGTGCATGCCACTACGCCGTAATTTTTGTATTTTTTTCTTTTTTTTTTTTTTTGTAGAGGCGGGGTTTCACCATGTTGGCCAGGCTGGTCTCAAACTCCTGGACTCAAGTGATCTACCAGCCTCGGCCTCCCAAAGTGCTGGGATTGCCAGCAGGAGCCACTGTGCCCGGCCATCAAGCATTTTTTTTCCCCCCTCGAGATGGTAACAGAGGTCTGTTACCCAGGCTGGAGTGCAGTGGCGTGATCTTGGCTCATGCAATCTCTGCTTCTGAGGTTCAAGCAATTCTCCTGCCTCAGCCTCCTGAGTAGCTGGGACTATAGGCACCTGCCATCACACCTGGCTAATTTTTATATTTTTAGTGGAGATATGGTTTCACCATGTCGGCCAGACTGATCTCGAACTCCTGACCTCAGGTGATCCACCCACCTTGGTCTCCCAAAGTGCTAGGATTACAGGCGTGAGCCACCGCGCCCGACCCTATCAAGCATTTTTATAAGGCACTGATCTCATCCATGAAGGTGGAGCCCAAAGGCCCCACTCTTAATACCATCACATTGGGGGTTAAGTTCCAACATATGGATTTTGGACGGACATGGCATTGAGGTTGTAGTAGCATTGCCATTGTTGTAGGGAGCATGGATTTGCCCAGAGGCTCAGTTCAGCCTGCTCTGAGTGGGAGGGTCCCTGGGTGGCTGAGCCTCTGCACCTGAGCACGCAGGCCCCGGTTCGGGTCTGGGGTCTGCTCTGGCTGCCACCGCTTCCCCAGCTGAGGCTGTGGCTCACTTAAGGCTGTGTGCGGGGCCAGAATGGGTGAAGCTCTGCCCACTTGTCCCTGCTCCCTAGAGCTCTGTCCAGTGGATGAGCCACACCTCAGGGCTCTGTAAGTGCCACTGTTGGGTGCCATGTCTTGAGCCTGAGGGAGACTGAGAGGCCCGGAATGGCACTGGGGTGTTGATGGGTGGAGGTGGGTGGTGAGAAGAGTCTGTGAGTACAAGTGGGGCTGGGGCGCCGCCCAGCCAGGGCAGTGCAAAGCAGTGAGGAGGTGGGGTCGAGGGAGGGGGGAGTAGCCTCACTGCCCTCAGAGGGCAGGCTCCCAGAGCCCGTGAGACCCGGCGCTTCCACACGTGAACAGCCACAGCCGGAAAAGCAGATGCAGACCTAGTTCAGCACGGGCCGGGTTTGCTTTACTGGCTGAATGTGGCCTTAGGTACAGTCAGATCTCATTGATTTGGATCAGCCTGTTTGTCTAACTACTGGACTTTGGAAATGGAGGGCTGTTAAAAGTCCAGCTTCCTGCTCAGGAAGGAATATCTTCCCAGAGGGAGACAGTCACGCACTGATGCCTGTGTGTTCCTCTGCCCCAGCAGGTGCCTCCTGGGATGTCCTCATTGGCAGCCTGGGTGTGGCGCTGCTGGAGCAAAAGGGAGGGGACATCCACAAACCAGCCTGGAGGATCTTGTTGGGGTGGAGTGGCCGGTTGTTGGGGTGGAGTGGCCGGTTGGCACAAGTCCCTGGGATGCTTGGCCTGCCCTTTCCCATGTACAGGGAACCACCTGGCCTTGCCTGTAGAGCACGACATTTATTGAATGATTTTCTTGATTCAGCTCTGGTCCATGGGACTGAGGGCCGTGGGATGAGGCTGTATCTTTATTCCTTAGGTATTTCTCACTGCTGGGGTCTTGGACCCTCTGCCCAGCACCTGCCTGTCAAAGACTATGTGTGGGCAATGGGGCCATGGGGAATCCCAGGCTGCCTGGGCATAGACCCTCAGGGAGCCTTCCTGAAGAGTCCGGCTGGTGAGTGAGCCAGTGTCCTCAAGGAAGCTCAGGCCATGTGATCAGGACCAGAACAGCCTCATGCCTGCCTGTGTGGGAGGCAGGCTGTGTCCTCTGGGTCGCTCAACCCTGATGGGCTAAATAGTGTGTCCTGGCCAGGCAGCTCCTCAGGGGCAGCTGGAATGTGAGCCCTACAGCTCCACAGCCTGTCACCACAGTGCACCCCGCAGCATCTCAGGTGGAGGGAAGTTATACAAGAGAGAAAGCAGCTGTGCCCTCTCCTGCTGTGTCTGTGATCCTCAGAGGCTACAGGTGTATCCACTGCAGGAGTGGCAGCTGAGGTGTGATAGGAGAGGGCGCTTGGGCCTGAGCACGCTAACCGGGCTTTGTCACTGCAGAGCTGGCCTTCACCCTGCTGGACGCCATCACCGATAAGGACCCCCTGGTGCAGGAGCAGGTCTGCAGTGCCCTGTGCTCCGTCGGGGAGGTGCGGCCGGTGGAGACACTCCGTGCCTGCGAGGAGTACCTGCGGCAGCATGACAAGGTATTTATGCTCCTTGGTGGGGATGGTGTTGTCAGGGCCATGGTCGGTTGGGGCTTACTTGGTTTGGGAAGAGACAGTCCAGCCAGGAGCTGTGGGTCGGGTGTTATGCAGGGGTGGCCACATGTCTAAACGCCCCCGCACCTGCCTATGTCAGGATGGGTAACCTGCCTTGTCTCATCATGTGTGGGGTATGGCTGCATCCCCCCACCACGGCATTGTTCAACCCTCCTGGTCGAGGCTCTTTTCTGCCCCTTTTACTCACTAAGTGGAGGCCTAATGGCCAGGCTCTGTGCCTAGTGCCTGAGGGACAGACCATGGTCCCTGCTTGAGGGATAGACCGTGGTCCCTGCTTGAGGGACAGAAGGTTGTTTCTGAGAGAATCTCATCGACCCAAGGGGCCAGAAACACTGATAAGTGCTCAGAGAGTCCCCACGGGCCCGGCGCTGCTGGTCTTCCTGCACCCTCAGGGAGGGGCTGCCCAGGAGGGGCTGCCCAGGAGGGGCCAGGGCCTTCCCTTGCTGTGCTGGACTGTCCTGTCCTCTTGCACAAACACTGCCCACTCAGGAGAGCTACAAGAGCCTCTTGAGAACTCTCTTTTCAACCCCACAGGGATGCCAAATCAGTGATCCGAACCCTAGGACAGACGTGGCCCGGCTGGCTCTCGCCTCCCGGGATTTCGGCCTCGCCTGATCTTGGTTCAGTGGTTCTCTGTCACCGCTGACAGCGTTAGCACTGCATTGTTTGAAACTGTTATGCACACTTTCTAGCTTTTCTCTGTGTGTGTGGTTTGGGCTGTTCTGGGAAGGGGAAGAGTCTTTTGCAGTATCAAAAGGCCATTATTCTTTTTGTTTTATTTAACATTTTGATATGTAAAAAGGGACCTCTATACAGTGTATTTCTTATCAGCTACCATCTCCTGGGGAAGATGACCCAGTTCCATGAAAATACCTGCTCACTGCCATGGCCTGGTGGCACTTCCTGGGGCAGGTCTCTCCTTTCTTCCTCTGTCGGCTGTCTTAGCTGTTTTTATATTTATTTTTATTTTTAATTTATTCATTGTTATTATTATTATTATTATTATTATTATTTTGAGATGGAGTCTCACTCTGTTGCCCAGGTTGGAGTGCAATGGACCATCTTGGTTCACTGCAACCTCCACCTCCTGGGTTCAAGTGATTCTCCTGTCTCAGCCTCCTGAGTAGCTGGGGCTACAGGTGTGCACCACCACGCACGGCTAATTTTGTATTTTTATTTTTATTATTTATTTATACATATTTTTTGAGACAGAATTTGGCTCTGTCACCCAGGCTGGAGTGCAGTGGTGCGATCTTGGCTCACTGCAACCTCCACCTCCTGGGTTCAAGCAATTCTCCTGCCTCAGCCTCCCAAGTAGCTGGGATTACAGGTGCCTGCCACCATGCCAGGCTAATTTTTGTGTTTTAGTAGAGATAGGGTTTCACCATGTTGCCCAGGTTGGTCTTGAACTCCTGACCTCAAGTGATCTGCCAGCCTCGGCCTCCCAGAGTGCTGGGATTACAGGCATGAGCCACCACCTGGCCAATATTTACAGGTTTTATGGCTGCCTTGGGGGAGAATGAGGAGGAGAGAGTGGAGGGCAGAGCAGATCTGAGAGGGACTTTGCTCCTGAGCCTCTGTTCTGGGGTGCCCTCCTCTGAGCCCCGGCCACTGCATGCTTGTCCTACTTTGTTTCTGATTTTACCCCTTTTCTAGCCTTCACATTTTTGAAACTGAATTTTTAAAAAGTCTGCCTTCACAGTTGGATATTTATATATTATACACGAGCTGGAAGCACTGACCCTGCGGGCTGTGACCCTTCCCAGGGACCTCCCCTGCCCTAGTCCTCTTCTGTCGTCTCCTCCTGCAGACTGCTTCCAGGAGGTTTGGGTCACTGCCTCCAGTTTTTGCCATTTGTTTGTGGGTCTCACCGCATCTGCACTTCGCTTGGCTGTGTCTTGCCTAGATAGCAGGCATGGTTCAAAGCCCACTGAGTCTCTCCAGAAAGATGTGGAACAATAGGGAAAAGCAATGCCACATCCCCCTCCAGGCCTCAGACGTTAGCACAGTGTCCTGGGGTATACCTGGAGCTTTACAGGTTTCAGCTCCTGTCTGGCATCTGTGTTTGTGGTTCTGTTTTTATGAACCCGGAGGCCCATGACTTTGTAGCATGTGACCTGTGCCGCTGAGGGGTGCTGGGCCTCACGGTTTTATACACGTCCAGTCTTGTACATGTCAGCCAGGGTCCTGCACAGGACAGACAGACTCCTCAGGGGCCATCAGGCCATGGGGAGGGACGGGATTTGGGGAAGAGAAGCAAGAATAGTAAAATTGGATTTTCAAATTCTGTGAGTGGAAAAACTCAAACTCACGTTGTTTTCTCTGCTCTTACACCACACAACAATCAACACAGAAGACTTCTGTGACCAAATGTGGGAGATTTCTCTCCACCAGCAAACAGCAGTCAGTTATGCAGTGGACACCAGCTGGGTGTCTTCAGTTCAATTCCGACACCATCCACCTGGAGGTCACGTCAGATCCCGCAGGTGGAAGGCTCAGTCCCACACGACCGCCCCGCTTCTGATGCCAGTTGCAAGCTCCAGGTGTGGCCTGTGCTTCTGACCGACCTGCCATGAATCAGGGTTTTCACAACCCCCTCCTCAGGCTTGATGAATTGCAGCAGTGGCTCACAGAACGTAGGCACAGAATTGCCTATGTTTACCCATTTATGACACGGGCTGTGACGAAGGGTACGGATGCACAGCAGGTGGAGGAGACGCGGGGCAGGAATGGGGAGGGGCGCGGAGCTCCCGGGCGCTCCTGGGAACCACCTCCAGGCACCTGCGTGGGTTCCACTACCGGAAGCTCCTTTTGAGTGTTTGTGCGCAGTTGCGCGCATGCTCACTTGAGGCATTCTTCCCTTACCGGCCGAGTGTTTCTAGAGGAAGGCCATATACCGGTTAAACACCACCATTTCACCTCAGTGTGCTTGCTGGAGCCCATTCACCCAACTCCTGAGATCCTCTAAGGAAGCTGCTGTCACCAGCCTTAGGCGTTTTCTTTCTTTTTTTCCTTATTCCCCCATGCAGAAGCTTTAGGTGTCTCCCATCTGTTGTGAGGCTGTCTTTCCTTGGTGCTGGCAGTGGCCAATTATTATTGTAGAGAGACGCCTAAACACCTGCCTGACCATCACCTGATGACCGCCTGACATTCCTAGTTGGGGGCCTCTCCTGCCCTGTTCACGTCTGCCTAGCAGCCTACTCTAACATCCTCTTGTCCAAGGAGACCCGGGAGCAACGTGGAAAACTAAACTCCAGGCTATGACAGACAGAAAGGGAGATTGGACACACCTCGTTATACCTGCTCCCTTTTGGAGTTTGGACAACCAGTGAGCATTAGGTTAAAACAGAGATCGTAAGTCTGACAAAACAGACTCCTTGTAGCAACAAAATTCCAGACTGGACTCTGGCATAGCATCACGTGATAGTGGGCCCTGAAGGAAATAAAAGTATTTTACCCCAAAATCTATTCTTGACATATTTTGAAATGGCCCTGCAAAACCATATTTTGTGGGGGAAAATTGCATCAGTGGAGAATCTCCTTCCATTTCCAGGTCTTTTTCTGATCCAGAAGAGATTTAACTAAGAGACTGACACCTTTATGGTCTAAAAAGAGACATTTACCATCTATTATCTCTGAAGCCTGCTACCTGGAGGCTTCATCTACATAACAAGAACCTTGGCTTTCACAAGCCCTTTTAATTCAGGCGTTTCTTTTCTGCTGACTTCAAGTCCTTAGGCAACGTTTAACTCTTTTTTTTTTTTTCCTGAGAGGGAGTCTTGCTCTGTCACCCAAGCTCGAGGGCAATGGCGCGATCTTGGCTCACTGCAACTTCTGCCTCCTGGGTTCAAGGGATTTTCCTGCCTCAGCCTCCTGAGTAGCTGGGATTACAGGTGCATGCCACCACACCGGCTAATTTTTGTATTTTTAGTAGAGACCGGGTTTCACCGTGTTAGTCAGGCTGGTCTTGAATTCCTGACCTTGTGATCCGCCCACCTTGGCCTCCCAAAGTGCTGGGATTACAGGCGTGAGCCACCATGCCTGGCCAGTTTAACTCTTTTAACTATTTGCCAATCAGAAAATCTCTGAATCCACCTATGCCGTATAAGCACTCCCTGAGATGTCCCACCTTTC
The DNA here is from genome assembly GCF_028878055.3 of Symphalangus syndactylus. Lineage (NCBI taxonomy): Eukaryota > Metazoa > Chordata > Mammalia > Primates > Hylobatidae > Symphalangus > Symphalangus syndactylus. The sequence goes on from NC_072429.2 coordinate 142,985,706, forward strand.
TAGGCTGAATTAGTGTACACCTTCCATGTATTGATTTATGTCTTTGCCTGTAATTCTGTCCCCTAAAATGTATAAAACCAAACTAACCTGACCATCTTGGGTGTACTTTCTCAGATGTTCCCTGGGCCGTGGTCAGTCATAGTGGCACAGAATAAACCTCGTCAACAGTATTTTTATTTAAAGGGGCTTATTACTGTGTTTGCTTTCCTTGAAGAACTTTCCTAAGTGGGCCTTTTCCAACTGTGAATGGAGGCAGGGCTGTAAAAAGTATGGTATTTTTTTTTTTTTTTTTCTGAGGCAGAGTCTCGCTCTGTTGCCCAGGCTTGAGTGCAGTGGTGTGATCTCAGCTCACTGCAACCTCTACCTCCTGGGTCAAGCAATTCCTGTGCCTCAGCCTCATGAGTAGCTGGGACTACAGGCACGTGCCACCACTCCTGGCTAATTTTTTTTTGTAGTTTTAGTAGAGATTGGGTTTTGCCATGTTGACCAGGTTGGTCATGAACTCTTGACCTCAAGCAATCCACCTGCCATGGCTTCCCAAAGTGCTGGTGATGTAGGATTCTTCTTTTTTATTTATTTTTTATTTTATTTATTTATTTATTTTTTTGAGACAGAGTCTCGCTCTGTCGCCCAGGCTGGGCTGGAGTACAGTGGTGCAAACTGGCTCACTGCAACCTCTGCCTCCTGAGTTCAAGCAATTCTCCTGCCTCAGCCTCCTGAGTAGCTGGGATTACAGGTGCACGCCACCACACCTGTCTCATTTTTTTGTATTTTTAGTAGATATGGGGTTTCACCATGTTGGTCAGGCTGGTCTCAAACTCCTGACCTGATGATCCACCCTCCTCGGCCTCCCAAAGTGCTGGGATGACAGGCCTGAGCCACTGCGCCCAGCCATAGGATTCTTCTTCTTGGTCTCTTTGCAAGCCCTAGCGATGCCCCACCTGGGCCTTGCCCAGCCATGATGGCGTGTCTCAGTTTGCCTACATTGTAGCTTGTAACTGTGTTCGGCGGTTCCTGAGCTCTTGTACCACACCCAAGAAGAATGAGGATACAGTGGACATTGAAGGGTGAGGAGGGCAGAGAAGAATTTTACTGAGTGATGAAAATGGCTCTTAGTGGAGAGGGGAGCTGGAGAGGGGACGGGAAGGACAGGTCATGTTCCCCAAAGTTAGGCTGTCTCTTCGCCCAAGTTAGGCCACCTCCCCTCTACCGACTGAGTCTGGGGTCTTTATAGGCACAGAATGAGGAGTGTATGCTGATTGGTTTGTAAGTCTGCAAAAGAGGTTAAGTGAAGACACCACTCAAAGGTGGGCATGACGGTGTAGAAAGCCAATTAGAAAAGGGTGGGTATATGTAAAATAGGTGAAGGGTGGGGACCAATCAGAGGAAAGCACACCAGACAGGAAGACGGGCTCTCAATCCGGTCCGAGGATTTAACTCGTAGCTTGGCTTTCAGGCTTTAAACTATTTTTGGCTTGGAGATGGGGTTTCTCGGGGACCCACCCCTGTCTGCCTAGGCATTTGGCTGCCTCCAGTCACTATCATGGGGATTACAGGCATGAACCACCATGCCCGGCCAAAAGTATGGTACTTATACCATAAAATCAAACTCAAACCAACCCTGGAACACAAGTAATACATAACCTTTTTTTTTTAATTCAGGGATGGACTCCCTCTCTTGCCTAGGCTGGAGTGCAGTGGTGCAATTTTGGCTCACTGCAGCCTTGATCTCGCATACACAAGTGATCCTCCTGCTTCAGCCTCCAAAGTAGCTGGGACCACAGGTGCACGACCACACCTGGCTAATTGTTTTTATTTTTTGTAGAAACAGGGCCTTACTATGTTACCCAGGCTGGTCTTGAACTCCTGGGCTCAAGTGATCCTCCCACCTTGGCCTCCCAAAGTGCTGGGGTTACAGGCGTGAGCCACTGTGGCTGGCCCCTACCCATTTTTTGTAAAATGTAGATTCCTATGCCTTTTTCATGGGTTCCTATGTTTTCCAGTTGCATAACCCATTGCAGACTTGCTGAGCCAGGCTGTCACCCTGCACTGAGCACTCAATCACTAGGACACAGAGTGACAGATGGAGATGCCACAGTTGTGAGTGGAATCTGGAGAACTCAGTCCCAGGACTCACTTCTCCCTATTGTTTTCCTCAGGAAAAAAGCAAAGATTTCCCTCAAGCTTCCTCATATATGTGAAGAGAATTAGTAGCTAAAGATGGAAGCATAATGCAACTTGAGATGTGTTTCCAAGACCAAGAACCAGAGGAGATGGCAGTTGTGGGTCTGGTCGGGTGGGTATTAATACCCTGCTGCACCCAAGCGGCCCCTCCCAGGAACGGGTCTGGTCGGATGGGTATAAATGCCCTGCTGCACCCAAGCTGCCCCTCCCAGGAACGGGTCTGGTCGGGTGGGTATTAATGCCCTGCTGCACCCAAGCGGCCCCTCCCAGGAACGGGTCTGGTCGGATGGGTATAAATGCCCTGCTGCACCCAAGCTGCCCCTCCCAGGAACGGGTCTGGTCGGGTGGGTATTAATGCCCTGCTGCACCCAAGCTGCCCCTCCCAGCAACAGGTCCAGTTGGATGGATATAAATGCCCTGCTACACCTGAGCTGCCCCTCCCAGCAATGGGTCCGGTCGGATGGGTATAAATGCCCATTTGCTGCACCCAAGCTGCTGCTCCCAGCTCAGCCATGCCCTGACTAGATAGAACCAGACCAATTTACACTGATTTTCAATTCTTTCCCCCCCCCACTTCCTGCAGTATGCCAGCCGTGCTGCCCCGGCAGTTAATCCACCCACTTAGAACCTCAGCTCTGTAACGTCCCAGGTGGGGATGGGCTTCTCAAGGACTACATTGCCTCCTGCCTGGGAAGAGTGTCCAGATTATGAAAGTCAGAAACAATAGGCTGGGTGCCAGGGCACATGCCTGTAATCCCAACACTTTGGGAGCCTGAGACAAGAGGATCGCTTGAGGCCAGGGGTTTGAGACCAGCCTGGGCAACATAGACCCCATCTCTAAAAAAATAAAATAGGCCAGGCACGGTGGCTCACGCCTGTAATCCCAGCACTTTGGGAGGCCAAGGCGGGTGGATCACAAGGTCAGGAGTTTGAGATCATCCTGGCCAACATGGTGAAACCCTGTCTCTACTAAAAATACAAAAATTATCCAGGCATGGTGGCACATGCCTGTAGTTCCAGCTACTCAGGAGACTGAGGCAGAAGAACTGCTTGAACCCGGGAGGCGGAGGTTGCAGTGAGCCGAGATCATAACACTGTACTCCACCCTGGGTGACAGGGAGAGACTCTGTCTCAAAAAAATAAATAAATAAATAAATAAAAATAATTAGCGGGGGCTGGGTGCAGTGGCTCATGCCTGTAATCCCAAAACTTTGGGAGGCGGAGGCGGGTGGATCACTTGAGGCCAGGAGTCAAGACCAGCCTGCCTGGCCAACGTGGCAAAACCTCATTTCTACTGAAAATACAAAAAAAATTAGCCAGGAGTGGTGGTGCACACCTGTAGTCCCAGGTACTCGGAGGCTGAGGCATGATACTCACTTGAACCTGGGATGCACAGGTTGCAGTGAGCTGAGATTGTGCCACAGCACTCCAGCCTGGATGACAGAGCGAGATTCCATCTCAAAAAAAAAAAAAAAAAAAATTAGCTGAGTGTGGTGGTGTGTGCCTGTAGTCCCAGCTACTTGAGAGGTTGTGGCAGGAGGATCTCGAGCCCGCAAGTTCAAGGTGCAGTGAGTTATGATCGCACAACTGCCCTCTAGCCTGGGTGATGGAGTGAGACCCTGACTCAGAAAAAAAAAAAAAATTTGGCCGGGTGCGATGGCTCACGCCTGTAATCTCAGCACTTTGGGAGGCTGAGGCAAGTGGATCACGAGGTCAGGAGTTCGACACCAGCCTGGCCAACATAGTGAAACCCTGTCTCTACTAAAAATACAAAAATTAGCCAGGCATGGTGGTGCACACCTGTAGTCCCAGGTACTCGGAGGCTGAGGCATGATACTCACTTGAACCTGGGATGCACAGGTTGCAGTGAGCTGAGATTGTGCCACAGCACTCCAGCCTGGATGACAGAGCGAGATTCCATCTCAAAAAAAAAAAAAAAATTAGCTGAGTGTGGTGGTGTACACCTGTAGTCCCAGCTACTCTGGAGGCTGAGGCAGGAGAACCACTTGAACCCGGAAGGCAGAGGTTGCAGTGAGCTGAGATTGTGCCGCTGCACTCTAGCCTGGGTGACAGAGTGAGACTCTATCTCAAAAAAAAAAAGAAATGATTCTCTAATATAGAATTTAAATACAGTCTGCCTGCAGAAGGCTTAAAGCACAGGGAGTCATGTGTAGCCAGTGGGCGGAGGTGGCTGGCACAGTGAGACTGATCCCCCACCAGCCTCACTCTTGCCTCACTGCCGCACCAACACTCGAGGATGGGAAATAGAACAGTGAAAATCAACCCCAGCTGAAGCTCTTCCCCTGGAGAACTGGCAGGTTCCACGTGAACTTAGTGTTCCGTGCTGAGGCTTGTGACCTACACTGGCTATTTTCAAGAACAAAAATCACTCCCACTTGTGGGCCTGGGGCTAAACCATGATAGTTTGTAACTCCTTCCACAGAGTGGCGGTGAGCAAGCCTGTCTGCTGCTACTGATGCTGGGACTCTCAACGTTTGAGACAGTTGCGTGATTCCGAACACGTGTGCCACAGCCACGTGCGGCAAGTGCATGTGGGCCTGGGAGCTGCCTGGTGCTGCCCCGTCACCAGCACTGCTGCATGCCAGGGCCACGTGCATGTCAAGTGGCTGGGTGTCAACTTCAAATAGTTTCTGAACAAAACCAAGGCTTTCATGAAGCTCCCAAGCCTTCCTACTATTGTTCCTCCTTCAGACGACCTTGTCATGCTCTCCTTCAAATGTCCTGCGTGGCTGTCTTCACTGAGCTGGTAGCACTTCTCCCATTTGGGGCTACCTCCACCTGCCGTGGCTGCCATAGCTGTCAGAGTGGATGAGGGGAGTGCAGACCCTGTGATCATCAGTGTCTGATCTGGTTTGAATCTGTGTCCCCACCCAAATCTCATGTTGAAATGTAATCCCCAGTGCTGGAGGTGGGGCCTGTGGGAGGTGACTGGATCCTGGGGGCGACGTCCCTCTTTGGTGCTGTTCTCATGATGGAGTTCTCAGGAGATCTGATTGTTTGAAAGCACATGGCTCCTTCTCCTCCTCCTTCACTGTCTTCCTCCTGCTTAGGCCATGTAAGATGTGCCTGCTTCCCCTTCATTTTCCACCATGATTGTGTTTTCCTGAGGCCTGCCCAGCCATGATTCCTGTACAGCCTGCAACTTTGAGCTAATTAAACCATTTTTCCCTGTAAGTTACCCAGTCTCAGGTATTTCTTCTTTTTTTTTTTCTTTGAGACAGTCTTGCTCTGTCGCCCAGGCTGGAGTGATGTGATCTCGGCTCACTGCAACCTCCGCCTCCCGGGTTCAAGCTTTTCTCCTGCCTCAGCCTCCCCAGTAGCTGGGATTACAGGTGCCTGCCACCATGACTGGGTAATTTGTGTATTTTTTTTTTTTTATTTTGAGACAGAGTCTTGCTCTGTGGCCCAGGCTGTAGTGCAGTGGTGCGATCTCAGCTCACTGCAACCTCCGCCTCCCGGGTTCAAGCGATTCTTCTGCCTCAGCCTCCCGAGTAGCTGGGACTACAGGTGTGCGCCACCACACATGGCTAATTTTTGTATTTTTAGTAGAGATGGGGTTTCACCATATTGGCCAGGCTGGTCTTGAACCCCTGACATCAGGTGATCCGCCCGCCTCGGCCTCCCTAAGTATTGGGATTACAGGCGTGAGCCCCCACTCCCGGCCTGTACTTTTTTTTTTTAGTAGAGACAGGGTTTCACCATGTTGGCCAGGCTGGTCTTGAACTCCTGACCTCAGGTGATCTGCCCACCTCGGCCTCCCTAAGTGTTGAGATTACAGGCGTGAGCCACCGTGCCTGTTCGGGTTTTTGCAGGTCACCTCTTTATACCCATGTAAGAATGGACGACAGAGCCTGTGGGCCGCTGGGCCGCCCTGTGCCGGCCCCTCCTGGCACCATGTTGCCTGGTGCAGGCTGCTCTCAGGGTGGTGGAGGGAGGGGCCGTGGTGGGTGCATCACTGGGGAGGGGCTGTCAACACAGGGTGGCCGGGTGCCCCAGGGTCCTTTCCTGGGTTGGGCAGTAGCCTACTCTGCTGTGTGCCCCCGCGAGTCCCAGCTTTCAGTCCCAGTCCTTGGGATGTCCCCAGTTGAGGCAAGGACGGTGTGTGCTCTTTGGATTTACAGTGGAGGTGGTGGTCGACAGGAGAGCTGCTTAGGGGGAGGATGAAGGCAGGTGGTTGGACTCTTGGAGGGTTAACCTGGGAGGTGGAGGTGGCCTGGGGGTGTGGCAGAAGGTGGTGTGGTGGGTGGTGTTTTTCCTTAGCAGCCTTGGGGAGGGGCCATTGGATACAAGCACTAACCTAGCGGCGGAGACTGAGGCCATGACCACTGAGCTGGGGACAGGAGGGTGCTCCTCCTCCGAAAGGGGAGGGCAGGGCAAGGAGGCAGAAGGGTCCTGGGAGCGTCATGTGACTAGGAGACCCTAATGGCTGCCCCTGGAGGAGAGAAGCCCCCTGCCTCGCCCTCTGCATGTTGGTTGTCTGGCACAGGATAACGCTCCACCCTTCTGGAGATGGGCTGTGAGTGTGAGGCTTGCAGGTCGGCTTTTAGGGCGTGAGGAGTGATCAGGTGTACCCTTCCCCTCCTGCGCTTGAGGCAGAGAGATTTGTGCGGTTTCGTCTTGTAGAGACGGTGACAGGCACTCAGACTGTCTGGGCGTGGGGCTCACCTGGGACCGTCCTGGACGGTGTCTTTCCGCAGCTGGCGCACCCATACCGAGCGGCGGTCCTGAGGGCCATGGAGAGGGTCCTGAGCAGTTGCGCCAGTGAGCTGGACAAGGACACAGCCAGCACCATCATCCTCCTGGCCTCCAGCGAGATGACCAAGACGAAGGTATTCAGCAGGCCCTCTGGCCTCGCAGACTCAGGCGTAGCTTGGGAAGGGAAGCTGCTTCTTGGCCTTTCTACCAGCAGCCTTGAGAGTATATGGTGGTGTTTGGCTGCCTTGGGCTGGCAGAGGCCCCTCGGTCTCATGCACCACCCTGCAGGGGTGGGGGATGGTCCCCTGTGATTTTCAGAGGCAGCAACTGAAGCAGAGAGCAAGCTGCCAGAACTCAGCACACGCAGGACCGTGGTGTGCATGCAGCCGGGGCCAAAGGCTGTGCCCGGCATTGGGGTTGGTGCAGGGCTCTGGTGGGCCTAACTCCCGGGGCACTGAGCGCAGCCCCCTCTCACCAGGGCTCTGCTGCTCCTGTGTGTGTGGGGTCTCCTCAGCAGCCCCTCACCTCTCACCAGGGCTCTGCTGCTCCTGTGTGTGTGGGGTCTCCTAGCAGCCCCTCACCTCTCACCAGGGCTCTGCTGCTCCTGTGTGTGTGGGGTCTCCTCAGCAGCCCCTCAGCAGGGGAGGCTGTGCCTGCCACCTTCCCTGACCTGCACTTTCTAGGGACACTGAAAACAGCGTGCGCTTGTCCGAGGCTGGCAGTGACTGAGGGTAGAATGTCTTGGTCTTGCCTTTTGGGAGATTTCAGGGAGAGGTTCTACCTGCTGGTGTTTTGGGTTCAGGACCTGGTCTGGGACTGGCAGCAGGCGGCGAGTGGCGTCCTGGTGGCCGTGGGAAGGCAGTTCATCAGCAAGGTGATGGAGGAGCTGCTGCGCAGGCTGCACCCTGGGACCTTGCCACACTGTGCCGTGCTGCACACCCTCGCCAGCCTCGCGGTGGCCAACGGTAGGTGACGCGCAGCCCGCCCCAGGAAGAGCACGGGGCACTGGAAGCCTTGGCAGAGGCCTTTGACAGTGTCCTCTCTCACAGCGTTCGGCGTAGTCCCCTTCCTGCCATCCGTCCTGAGCTCCCTGCTGCCTGTGCTGGGCATGGCCAAGCAGGACACGGTGCGTGTGGCGTTCTGCTCCGGTAAGAGGCGGCCTCGTCACCTTCTGTCTCAAGTGCCCCTTTGTGGGGGGCTGTTGCCGGGCATGCCTGTTTTAGGGGGACAGGTGGGCACTTTAGGCTGCAGGAAGGGGGGCTGTTGGAGGGAGGGGCCCCCTGGCTGAGGCTGCTGGCTGGTTGGGGGGCTCATGTGGGGCTGACACAGCCTCTGTCTCTTGTTTCTCTCTGCTCCTGGGGAGCCCCCCACCTTACACTGTGGATCCACTGAGGCCTGGACATGCCTGGGGGGTAGGAAGAGACTTGCTCAAAGCCATGATTTTTTGTTTTCCTCCCCACTCCAGGCGAGAAAAGTGTCCACTCTCTGGGCATCTCAGGACCCAGGGGATGGGGGCACATTCATTCACCCCCACCCTCTGCCAGGAGCTCCGTTCTTGGCAGCAGTGCCCACAGCCCTCTGTGTGCCTGGCAGGGGACTGCGGGCATGTCATGGGCCTGGACCTTGGTTTCCGCTGCCACTGACAGTAGGGGAGTGGTTGGTGGGATTGGAGGGCATTTCTGTTAGAGGAGGGTGTGGAGATTGGAGATCCTGAGGTGCCCTTAGTGCCCTCACAGCCCACGGCCTCGTGTTCCCAGTGTCCCATGTCAGGAAGATGGCCAGCCCTGGTAGCTGGCCAGGAGGAGAACAGGACCCTCGTGCCCAGGGGACCAGCCCTTGTACAGACCCAGCCCTCTGGGGCAGGGGTGGGTTAGGTTCCAGGCCTCCTCCCTAGGCAGCAGGTGTGGGAGGGCCCTGTGATGGGAGAGCGGCCTGGTGGGGCCCGTGCAGGGCATGTTTTCAAAGCATGGAGGGAGTGGTTACAGAACTGGGCTGGGCTCCGCTGACTGAAGGGTTGGTTTGGAGCATTTGGACCCACCTGCTCTGCTCCTGGTGACTTTGGGTTCAGATCACAGGGCTCCTGCCACCCTCTCCTCAGCCCCTGCGCTCCGTCTCCCCTGGCCCTGCTCTTTGATAGATGCCTTCATCTTTGGGGCACTCCTTCACAGGCTCTTTCTCACCTGTGGGTGAGGGCTGGGCCCCTTGGGTAGAAGGGATAGTAACCCCATGTGGCCCAGTTTTGGCTAAAAATGGGATTGGTGACAGGATAGGGGCAGCTGCACACTGAGCCAGGTGTGAAGGAGCAGAGAGTGGAAGTGGGTGTGAGTGTGGACTCAGGTGCATGGGGTGCAGGACGTGCCATCCAGGCTGCAGGGCGGAGACAGAACGGAGCAGCTGGGGCACCTGCTGATCCCTCTGTCTCTGTGCTGCATGCTCATCGCCCCTTCCCACCACTCCTCTGGGAAGTACATGGCCTGATCCCTGCAGCCGCTGAGGCTCTAAGCAGAAACGGACTTGTGGTTCTGACACCTCTTGCTTACCTTCCCCTTCATAGGGGGCCTGCTGCTCCTCTGGGCCCTGCCATGCTGGCACTTTCCTCCATGTGTCAAACACATGGGTTCAGCGTGGGGCCTCCTCGTGCGGGACGTGTGCTCCCCACCACAAATGGAACGTTCCCTGTTTGCTTCTGGAGGGGTTGGTGGTACTGCTGGCTGGAGCAGCCTGGGGCCAGAGGAGACCGTATCAACCGGGTGAGGCCTAGTGGTGGGGGCAGTGGCAGGCCTGCGTCCACTGCGGGAGGGTGCAGGTCCAGCCAGGACAGGCAGTGTGCCAAGGACAGGAGTGCCCTCAGGGCACTGCAGCCAGGAGGCGAGGAGCCACAGGAAAGACTCCCAGTGGTGGAGGCACGGCTGGCCTGGCCACGCCGCCCAGCAGGGCAGGCATCCAGTAATTCCTCCCGGCCGAGGAACCCCTCCAGTAGGAAAGGTGGCAACAAAAGAAACAGACACTAATTGGAGATGTAGATGGTTCGGGGAAAAGAAAATAACAGAGAAAGAAAATCTCTGATTAATATCCTCAGGGAAATAAGTGGGCATCATGCATTCACGGGACAAGAGGTGTCACCATGGAGAAGCCACATTCAGAGAATAAAATTGGCCTTCTGTGAATTAAAGATGCCATAATAGAAATGGGAAAAATAATAGAAAAAATGGAAGAGAAAGTTGTGGAAATTTCCAGAAAATAGAGGAAAAAGGCAAAAATGTGGAAAGTAGGAGAGAAAGAGAAGAATGAACTAGCAGGCTGAACCCTGAAGCCAGCATTCCAATCAGAGGCACCCTAGAAAGAAGACAGGGATGAGAGGTCAAGAGATGACGCAAAAGCATGCCCCAGTGGCCGGTGGCTCATGCCTGTAATCCCAGCACTTTGGGAAGCTGAAGTGGGCGGATCACTTGAGGTCAGGAGTTCAAGACCATTCTGGCCAACATGGCGAAACCTCGTCTCTACTAAAAATACAAAAAAATTAGCCAGGTGTGGTGGCGCATGCCTGTAATCCCTGATACTCTGGCTGAGACAGGAGGATTGCTTGAACCTGGGAGGCAGAGGCTGCAATGAGCCAAGATTGCACCACTGTACTCTAGCCTGGGTGACAGAGTGAGACTCTGTCTCAAAACAAACAAAAAAATCAAAACTAGCTGGGCATGGTAGCTTACGCCTGTAATCCCAGTACTTTGGGAGGCCATAATGGAAGGATCACTTGATCCCAGGAGTTCGAGACCAGGCTGGGCAACATGGTGAGACCCCATCGTTACAAAAAATATTTTTAAAAATTTGCCAGGTATGGTAGCACATGCCTGTATTCCAGCTCCTTGGAAGGCTGAGGCAGGAGGATTGCTTGACCCTGGGAAGTTGAGGCTGCAGTGAACCAAGATCAAGCCACTGGACTCCAGCCTGGGTGACAGAGCAAGACTCTGTCTCAAAAAAAAAAAAAAAAAAAAAATCAAAACCTAATAACATAACAGGGGTGGGCTTCTGCTTCTGGCCTTATGGTGGTCTGTTATTCTGAAAAACCTTCCCACTACAGAATACCTGCAATGCTGATGAGTTGACCAGCATCCTTCTGATCAATCAGAAGGAGAAACCTAGGCCCACAGAGGCCAAGAGGGGAGGTAAGGGGTTAGAGCTCTCCAGTGGCCCCTGGGCGCCTGCCTGCCTTGATTTCTCATGGGAGACAAGGCCTTTTTTTTTTTTTTGAGACAGATTCTTGCTCTGTCACCCAGGCTGGAGTGCAGTGGCGCGATCTTGGCTCACTGCAAGCTCTGCCTCCTGGGTTCATGCCATTCTCCTGCCTCAGTCTCTCCGAGTAGCTGGGACTACAGGTGCCCGCCACCACGCCCGGCTAATTTTTTGTATTTCTAGTAGAGACGGGGTTTCACCGTGGTCTTGATCTCCTGACCTCGTGATCCGCCCGTCTCGGCCTCCCAAAGTACTGGGATTACAGGCGTGAGCCACCACGCCTGGCCAGACAAGGCCTTTCTTTGTACTGGGTCAGAGCCCACCTGTACCAGACCCTCCAAGGCCCCTCCTCAGCAAAAAGTGATTGATGAGGAACCTTCCAGTGTGCGCCCTGGGAGGTAGTCTATTTTCTTTTAGAATTTCTTTTAAATCCTCTCTCCTGAGAATTTGTAACCATGGTCTGTCCTGATGTAGTTGTAGGGTTCAAAGTTATTCTTTGTGTTGGACTGGGAAGCCCTTAAGCTGAGACCTTAGCCTTGTAAATGGGCTGGACTGAAGCGTCCTGGGTGGGGTGGCCAGTGTCCTACTGAATGTTTGCATCCCAGTCAGGCTGCATGGCAGTGGCTCTGGCCTGGGCTGCGTGGCTGTGGGAAGCAGCGCTTCCCTAGAGCGCAGGGTCTCGGCTCTGGTGTGGGGCCAGCAGCTCCCCACGGATCAGGACAAGCAGTATCAGTTACAATCACAAAGCACATACATCAGCACACAGAAGAAGGAGCATTAGAGCAGAAAGTCACATAATTTGGATTGATGAGATACAGAATAAAAATAGCAAGGTAAAGAGGTGAAAGGGAGAAAGGACAGGGTCCTGTGAGGACAGAGCCAGTGTGAAAAGAGAACCAAATACAGTCTAGAAACAAAACTATAACCATTTCCATTAAAGAGTAAGGGGTGGGTGTGGCAGCCGGTTGCAGACACTGAAGAGAGTGCACCAGCTGGACAGGGGTCTGGGGACAACCCGGAGGGTAGCCCTGAGCTGGCAGAGAAAAGGGGGTGCGGGGCAGGCGTCAGGTGAGCTGGCCTAGCACCCCCCGCTAGAGAGCATGAGTCCAGAAGAGGTGAGAAGAGGCCCAGTCTCACCGGCATCATCAAAGGGAGACGCTGTGGAGGGGCCGCCAGGAGCCGCTGACTTTCACAGCCAGTGCCAGACCTGTTCCCTGGAGCCCTGTCACTGCCACCCAGGGCAGAAGGATGCTATGGGGCTGGGGCAGAGCAGGAGTCCCCACCCCCTGCACTGGAGAGGGTGTGGAGGCTCTGGGTGCTGCAGGTGAGTGACAGGTGTGCAGGGGATCCCCGCGCCAGCAAGAAAGGAGCTGAGGAGGAGCGGGAGGCTGGCAGCCCCTTGCCCTTTTCTCTGCCGGGGAGGGAAGTGTCGTGTAGCTTTAGGGAAACCACTGCAGTGTTGTAGTCTCAGGATTTCTGTGCAGTGCGTCGCTCCTGCGGGGCTAGCAGCCTCCCTGCAGACAGCCTGCGGGTTCCACTGGAATCCTCATGCTGTGCCACCTGACCCTCCCTGGCCTCTGTGGTCTCTGCAGGGTGGGAAGTGGGAGCTGAACCCTCCCATCTCACTGTATGAGTCAGGCCGTTGCAAGTTTTGTCATTACTGTGGTCTCCTCACCTACCCAGACCTGAGCAAGGCAGAAAACACAGAAACTAATGCTTTAGAAATAAGCAGTCGGCAAAGTGTTATGTTTTATACCTAGTTCTTTGAAATAAGTGAATTAAATACTTAAGCTGCTGCCTAATCAAGAGAAGAGGGAGAAACAAGCCAAGTGGTAAACAGGAGGTGAATAGATGTGGGGACAGCGAGGGGTGGTGTGGGGACCGCCGGGGGATGTGAGGGGTGGCGTGGGAACCGTGAGAGGGATGGTGGGGGGTGGCGCAGGGGCCTTGAGGAGACGTGAGGGGCAGTGCGAGGACCGTGGGGGGATGGTGAGGGGCGGCGGGGGGACAGTGAGGGGCGGCGGGGGGACCACAAGGGCCACCGAGGGGACCGCGTGCCCAGTGCAGCCCCTCTGAAAGCCCGGCAGCGAGTGCTCTAGGAGAGCGCCAGTTCCCAGGCAGTGCTCTGCGGGCTCCACAGTGAGCTCGCTCCCAGTCCTCAGGGCTGTGTCACCCCGGGGGAAATGAAGCAAAAAGGACAGTTTCCAATTTTTATTTTATTTTATTTTATTTTTTTGGAGACAGGGTTTCGCTCTGTCACCCAGGCTGGAGTGCAGGGGTGTGATCTTGGCTCACTGCAACCTCTTGCCTCCCAGGCTGCAGTGATCCTCCCACCTCAGCTCCCCGAGTAGCTGTGACCAGAGGTGCCCGGCACCACAACCGGCTAATTTTTGTATTTTTAGTAGAGACGGGGTTTCCCCATGTTGGCCAGGCTGGTCTTGAACTCCTGACCTCAGGTGATCTGTCCACCTCGGCCTCCCAAAGTGCTGGGATTACAGGCATGAGCCACTGTGCCCGGCCCCAAATTCTTTTTGTGACCTGAGCATCACCACAAAAGAGATCCAGGGACCAGCCTCACTCAGGGTCTGCCCTCCCCCATGCCCCTGCTGCTGAACCCAAGTCAGAGATGGTTTCAGGTGCCTTTGTTGGGATACGGTGACCCTTGATACCCCAAAACTTGGGACGAAGCAGATTCCTATCACCTCGCATCCCCCGCTGTGATTGCTGACCCTAGGAGCAATATCCGTATTGCCTGGCACAGGGGCTGGCTCTGTCCTGACAGGGGGGTCACCCCAGGAGTGAGAGGCCAGCTCCACATTGGGAGGGTGGGCCCTCACACTGATCGACATAAGAAGGAAAACCACACGGCCACTGCCCTTATTGTTGATCCCTATTAAAAACTCAGGCTAGGCCGGGCGCAGTGGCTTGCGCCTATAATCCTAGCACTTTGGGAGGCTGAGATGGGCAGATCGCTTGAGCTCAGGAGTTTGAGACCAGCCTGGGCAACACGGTGAAACCCCATCTCAACTAAAATACAAAAAAATTAAATTAGCCGGGTGTGGCAGCGTGTGCCTATAGTCCCAGCTACTCGGGAGGCTGAGGCAGGAGAATTGCTCGAACCCGGGAGGCAGAGGTTGCAGTGAGCCAAGATCGTGCCACTGCACTCCAGCCTTGGTGACAGAGTGAGACTGTCTCCAAAAAAAAAAAAAAAAAACTCAGGCTGGGCATGGTGGCCTACGCCTGTAATCCCAGCACTTTGGGAGGCTGAGGTGGTTGGATCGCTTGAACCCAGGAGTTTGAGACCAATCTGGGCATCATAGTGAGACCTCTGTTTCCAAAAAACTATAAAATAAAATTAGCCAGGTACAGTGTCACGCACCTGTAGTCCTAGCTACTTGAGAGGCTGAGGTGGGAGGATCACTTGAGCCCAGGAGGTCGAGGCTGCAGTGAGCTAAGTTGGTGTCACTACAGTCACTACACTCCAGCCTGAGTGACAGACCGAGACCCTGTCTCAAAAAAAAAAAAAAAAAAAAAACCAAAATCCTACAATCAACCACACAAAAAATGGAAGAAACCAAAGGTTTTTGGTCTTCACTTAATAAAATTGTTTATATAAAATCCCAACACATTCCCACAAATTATTAGAGGCGACAAGAATTTAGCAGGATGCTGTTGGAGGACCAGCAGCTAAAGCTTATCTGCATTCCTGTGTACTAGACTCAGAGGTGCCAGCTCCTCTGTGAATCTGTCATCACAGATTCTGGTGAGCTTCTGATGAGAGTGCCACAGGGCCTGAGTTGACCATCGGGTTCGTGCCTGGAGGTGCTGGTGACCCTGAAGGCAGTGCTAGAAGATGGCCAGTGGCCCCATGAAGGGGACAAGGGGTACAGGTGGAGATTTTTTGTTTGGGTGGTGCTTCTCAGGGCCTTTGCTCTTGCAGGGTTGCTGCAGGGTCTGTGTCAGAGGGAGGCTTTATGGGGACCGCTGGCTACACAGGAGCCAAGTGGGGGGGTGTAGGAAGCACAGAGCATAGGTGCGGGTTCCAGTGGTCTCAGGGTCCCCTTCGGTGAGGTTGTCAGCCCATTGTGAGGAGGGGTTTGTGGTGAGAAAAGGGTGTGAAACAGTTGCCCAAGCACGGAAAGCCAGGGACCGGCGAGCCTTGCAGGACTGTTGGGAGCACCTGCACCCTTTGATTCTTAGAGGCTGGGTTTAAAGTGATTTCTTAAGATACAAAAAAGTATAAATCACAAAGGAAAAGATTAACAAGTTTGACATGACAAATTAAAGGAATTTGTTCATCAGGAGATCTGAAAAAATGTACAGAACTGCAGATGAACATCACCAAGAAAAAGAATTACCAAAGAAGATACTATAAATAGTTTTCTCTACTTTATAAGAAGTGGAAAGGCTCACCCATGGCCCTGGGAGCAGCAGTGGATGGGGCCTAAGGCCAGTGGGAACTTGCGCTCACACCCCAGCCTGGCCCTCTGCACCACGTTGGCATCAGCCCAGGGGGGCCTCACAGCAGCCCTGGGTCAGGTGCTACCACTGCCCTATTTTTTTTTTTTTTTTTTTTTTTGAGACAATCTCATACTGTCGCCCGGGCTGGAGTGCAGTGGCGTGATCTCAGCTCACTGCAACCTCTGCATCCCGGGTTCAAGCGATTCTCCTGCTTCAGCCTCCCAAGTAGCTGGGATTACAGGTGCGTGCCACCACACCCAGCTAACTTTTTGTATTTTTAGTACACACGGGGTGTCAACATGTTGCCCAGGATGGTCTCGAACTCCTGACCTCATGATTCGCCCGCCTCAGCCTCCCAAAGTTCTGGGATTACAGGCGTGAGCCACCGTGCCCGGCCACTGCCTCATTTTATAAATGAGGAAACTGAGGCACAAAGAGGCTGAGTAACTCATCCCAGGCCATACGCCCGTGGAGTGGGAGAGCCAGGACTAGGCCAGCCTGCACCTCTGAGCTGCCTTTTAAAGCAGATGTGGGAAGAACTCCTAGGAAATCAGAAGGGGAGACTACAGCTCAGAAAAATGGGGCAAGAAAAGGCCAGAACCATACAGCCAGCCAACATACAGAAAGGTGATCAGCCCACTATCTGCAAAGAGGTATTATCTCACATTAAGCAGTTTGGAGAAAATTAAAAGTAATTGTTTGAACATACCAAGTTTAGATTGTGCTTTGGAGCAGGGCCTGTAGCAGCGAGCTATTGGGATTGGCACTTGGCAGCCACTCTGAAGAGAGTGGGCCCATCAGAAGAACTCAAGATTGGGGCAGCCGAGGTGGTCCCAGCAGTGCCCCCTTGGTCTTGTGCCTTGTGCGGCCCCTCTCCGTGTGGTGGGTGCATCCTTTGAGGCTCTGGACTTTGCCCTGAAGCTCATGGTCCCTTTGTGTTTCCTCCTCCAGTTTCTGCATCTCTGCCTGGTCCTCAGCAGGGCTGTGTGAAAGGTGCTGGCCTCAGTTTATCTCCCTGTCCCCCCATGTTCCCCCTTCACCCGGTGCCCAACCCCACTGACCACTCACACATCAGCACCTGAGTTTGGCCCATGTCCTGGGCTCCAGGCCCTACAGCCAGTGTTTTCTGACTCTCCACCCAGATGCCCACACCACTCGAAGCCTGGGTGGCCACCTGCCCAACCTCTGCCTGCTCCCAGCTCTGCCCTCAGGGTCAGCCCAAGGCCACCGCTGAGTCACATCCACAGGTCACATCCACGGTCACTGGCGCACTGTCAGGAGCTGCCCACCCGTGGGAGGGCCTTATGCTGACCCTGGCATCCTGGTGCCCCTCCGCCCTGCCGTTGTTCTCCCTGTGGCTCTTCCCGCCCACACTGTGCCCAGCACGGCAGCCTTGGGCAGAATGTGTGGCACAAGTCTGTCTATGAGGATGGGTGGGCATGGCGCTGCTCCTCTTGTCTCTGTGGCAGACTGGAGTGGGCAGGAACTTGTGGCCAGAGGGCATTTTGGGGAGGAGGTTGGTACTTGGCACCAGTTTTCTTTGGTGACAAGCACCAAGTGCAAATTAGGTGGCTTCAAACAACAGAAATGTATTTTCTCACAGTTTTGGAGACCGGAAGTCCAAGCTCAAGATGTTGGCAGGATTGGTTCCTTCTTGGGAGCCCAGAGAGAGAATTCATTTTAGGCTCCCCAGCTTCTGGTGGGGCCATGGATTCTGGGTGTCCTTGGCCTGAGGCTGCCTTGCCCCAGTCTGTGCCTCCATGTCACATGGCCATCTTCCTTCTGCCTCTGCATCTCTTCTTATAAGGATGTTGTCATATTGGAGTTACGGTCCACCCTATTTTGCTATGACCCCATTTTAGCAGTCACATCTGGCCAGGTGTGGTGGCTGATGCCTGTAATCTCAGCACTTTGGGAGGCCAAGGTGGGCAGATCACTTGAGGTCATCAGTTTGAAACCAGCCTGGCCAACATGGTGAAACCCTGTCTCTTCTAAAAATTTAAAAATTAGCCAAGTATGATGGTACACACCTGTATTCCAGCTAGGCGAGAGGCTAAGGCAGGAGAATTGCTTGAACCTGGGAGGCAAAGGTTGTAGTGAGCCGAGATCAAGCCACTGCATTCCAGCCTGGGTGACAGAGCAAGACTGTGTCACAACACACCAGCCTGAGTGACAGACCGAGCAAGACTCTGTCTCAAAAAAAGTCACATCTGCAAAAACCCTATTTCCAATAAGGCCATGAATTTGGAGGGACACTTTTCACCCCTGTGTAGTCCTGGAGTTCTGTGCTTGGCTGGTGTACTAGGGAGGGCATCTTGCAGGCTGCCATGGGATTTCTGGAAGGGGCAGGAGGCAGACATAGGTGCTGAGGATCGTCACAAACCCATGGCCTGCAGCCACTTACCACCGGCTGGTGTCGTAGCTCTGCAGCACTTCAGTGAGGGTGCCCTGGAATACCTGGCCAACCTGGACCGAGCCCCAGACCCCACGGTCAGGAAGGACGCCTTTGCCACCGACATCTTCAGCGCCTACGATGTTCTCTTCCACCAGTGGCTGCAGAGTCGAGAAGCCAAGGTATGCCCCGTGGCTGCATCAGTCCACACCTGGTGCCAGGGCGCTCTCCTCCCCACATTCCCTGCCCATGGCAAATTGATCAGAGGGTGGTGGTGTTGCATTGGCGAGCAGAGGTGCCCAATGAGAGGTGGCTCACCTTTATTTATTTTTTTGAGACAGAGTCTCACTCTGTCACCCAGGCTGGAGTGCAGTGGCATGACCTTGGCTCACTGCAGCCTCCGCCTCCCTGCTTCAAGCGATTCTCATGTCTCAGCCTCCTGAGTAGGTGGGATTACAGGCGCCTGCCACCACTCCGACTAATTTTTGTGTTTTTAGTAGAGATGAGGTTTCGCCATGTTGGCCAGGCTGGTCTCGAACTCCTGACCTCAGGTGATCCACCCGCCTTGGCCTCCCAAAGCTCTGGGATTACAGGTGTGAGCCACCGTGCCCGGCCACCTTTAGGCCGCCACACCTGCGCAGGGCCCCGTCTGCAGTCCCCATACTTGTGACTTGTGCCAGAGGGGCCTAGTCACTGTGGGTTTTCCCTTCTGCCCAGAGGCCCAGTGCTGCTGGTGGGGCACTGAGCATCTCCTACAAACCCCCTGGGCCTGGCCAGCATCTGGCTTGCTGTGGTCTCCCCACAGCTGACCTCTGGGTGCTGGGCTCACGTCCCAGCCCCCGTAGCACCCACTGGTAGCCCAGTGTTCATTCACGTCCGTCACGGGTGCCGGGCATGCTCTGAGCAGTCGGTGTTGACCGAGCAGTGTAAGCTTCCCACCCGCTGTCCCCTCTCAGCTCCGTCTTGCTGTGGTGGAGGCTCTGGGGCCTATGAGCCATCTGCTGCCCAGTGAGAGGCTGGAAGAGCAGCTGCCCAAGCTCCTCCCTGGGATCCTCGCCCTCTACAAGAAGCATGCAGAGACCTTCTACTTGTCCAAGGTATCTGCAGGCAGGGCGGGTCTACTGTCCCTGAGGACCCCTCCAATCGGACTCCCCGGGGGTGGCCGTGAGTCCTCTGCTAGGGCTCAGTGGTGGGTGGGGGTGGCCCCGAGTTCTCTGCTAAGGCTCCGTAGGGGGCTGTGAAGGACAGGGCCCTTGTGGGGACCAGCTTAGTTTTCCCATCGCTCTGCCCTGGACTGTGCCAGGAACCTGGGCCTCTTGGTCCATGGCACCTGCGGCTTAGGGAGCTCCCCTCCTGGGCCCTCCCCACCCTCCTCCCTGGCTCTGAGTTCTAGAGGTAGACGAAGGGCCTCATTTGAGCCCCAAGGTGGGGCCCAGGTCCTCCTGGCCCATGTCTTCCTGTGGCCCAACTGGGAGGCTCTGGTTGACCTCAGTCAGTTTCGGGGGGCTGGAGGTAGGACTGACGGCCTCTTCTCCCTACCCTGAGCAGAGCCTGGGCCAGATCCTTGAGGCAGCCGTGAGTGTGGGCAGCCGCACACTGGAGACCCAGCTGGATGCCCTCTTGGCTGCACTGCACTCCCAGGTAGGAGGTGGGCGTCAGGGGGCAGGTCCAGGTTCTGCACACTCTTCTGTGGGAAGTTGCTGGACAAGGGGTGCAGAAAGCAAGTCGGGGTGGACGGCTCAGCCACGTGGGACTGAGGACTGGGCATTCCCTGAAGGTCACTTATGTGACTTCTTAGCGATGTGGCGATGCTCTTGCCCTGCCCAGCAGTGGCACATGCAGGAGACATAGGAGCCCCCAAGATGGAGGTGGCAGGAGTGGGTGCCCAGGCTCAGTGCAGGCCCGGTACAGGTAGTCCCGGAGAAAAGTCAGCGCAGCCGCTTTGGCTGCCAGTTGGGGGAGACTGCCCTGGGTTTCTGGGGACGGAGCTCAGAGAAGCAGAGGAGAGGCCCTGGGCTGCAGGACGGGGGTCTTGAAGGCCCTGCTGGAGAGGAAGCAATGTGGAGAGGAGGCTGAGCAGCTGGGGCAGCTGGGGCCCCTCCCCAGGTCGGGTGAATGAGGCCTGAGAACGACTGAGGGACGCAGGTGCCAGGTCACCCATGACCTTGGCACTGGGGGTCATCTGTCCATGGGACTTTCTGGATGAGAGAGGAGAAGGGCAGGGAGCTAGAGAGGGTAGTGTGGTGAAGTCTGCAAGGAGACTTTCTGAAAAGAAGTGTGGAGGTGTGGGCCTGTGTGGAGGTGGGTTTACTGCTTGGCTCTGCCCCTCACCTGGCCCACTCCAGCTGGGCCCCACTCTCCACCGCCTGGATGGTCCTGGCTGCATCCCAGAAACAAAGGGGAAGAGGGGACGGCAGCCACAGAGCTAGTAAACATAATGTAAGTGCTGTGAACAGTTACATGGTAACAAACTGTTAAAACTGTATGAAATGGTTAGGTTCCTAGAAAGATACAAATGTCAAAATTGGTACGAAAAGCAACAGAGAATTGAATAAGCCAATAAAGCAACAGAAATAATATTCTAAGACCTTTCTTCCTTAAAACAAGCCTGGGACCCAAATGGTTTCACAACTGAGTTCTACCAAACTTTTGAGGAACAATTAATTCCCATCCAGTACAAGTACATTTGGAAATAGAAAAAGATCCAGAGCTACCTCTTTCATTCTGTGAGGTCTTGGTCAAATCTCAGTCAGAGCCGTATAAGGAAATGCAGGTGTGTAATGATGAGCATAGACGTGAGGTTTTGCATAAAGTAGCAGGTTACTGAACCCAAGACCATACTTTTATTTATTTATTTATTTATTTATTTATTTAGAGATGGAGTTTCGCTCTTGATGCCCTGGCTGGAGTGCTGTGGCACGATCTCGGCTCACTGCAACCTCTCCCTCTCGGGTACAGGCCATCTCCTGCCTCAGCCTCCTGAGTAGCTGGGATTACAGGTGCCCACCACCACACTTGGCTAGTTTTTTGTATTTTTAGTAGAGATGGGGTTTCACCATGTTGGCCAGGCTGATCGCAAACTCCTGACCTCAAGTGATCCACCCGCCTCGGCCTCTCAAAGTGTTAGGATTACAGGCATGAGCCACGGAGCCCAGCCAAGACTGTACTTTTCAAAACACCTTATGCGGGAGGGCTTAGTTCACAACGCAAGGCCTATCCAGCATTCAGCAGCTGTCAGTGCACTTCATCACAGTAATAGACTAAAGAAAAACAGTGTCTGAATTCAATCAATGCAGAAAAAACTTTTGATGATTTTTTCTTTTCCCCTGAGATGGAGTTTCGCTCTTCTTGCCCAGGCTGGAGTGCAATGGTGCGATCTTGGCTCACTGCAACCTCCGCCTCCCGGGTTTAAGTGATTCTCTTGCCTCAGCCTCCCAAGTAGCTGGGGTTACAGGCACACACGCCACCACACCTGGCTAATTTTTGTATTTTTAATAGAGACGGGGTTTCACCATGTTGGCCAGGCTGGTCACGAACTCCTGACCTCAAGTGATCCCCCTGCTTCAGCCTCCCAAAGTATTGGGATTACAGGCGTGAGCCACTGTGCCTGGCCTAAAATTCTTAACAACTAAGATTGGAAACGAACTTCTCTAACTTAACAAAGTTTGTATAGCCGAAACCTCAGTCTGCATCATAACTGATGGGAAGTGTTAGGCAATTCCCTGTGAGGTTACTAACAGGAAGGGCCTGCCTCTCACTGCAGGTAGGGTCCTCTGCTGGTTCTATAGGGAAAGAAAAGAACCAGGAGGGAAGGGAAGATGGTCATTATTCATCACCTGTCCACCTTTCTGGCCAAGCTATTAGGACGAATCAGAAGTTCCTACAAGGCGTGGTGGCTCACATCTGTAATCCCAGCACTTTGGGAGGCTGAGGAGGAAGAACTGCTTGAGCCGAGGAGTTCGAGACCAACCTGGGCAACATAGGGAGACCCCATCTCTACAGAAAAACATTAGCCGAGTATAGTGGCACAGATCTGTAATCCCAGCTATTCAGGAGGCTGAGGTTGGAGGATCACTTGAGCCCAGGAAGTTGAGGCTGCAGTGAGCCATGATCATGCCACTGTACTCCAGCCTGGGTGACAGAAAGACCTTGTCTCAAAGAAAGAAAAAACAAGTTCTGCAAATTTGCCAGTTACAAGACCAACCTACAAAAGCCAAGAACATGGCCGGGCGCGGTGGCTCATGCTTGTAATCCCAGCACTTTGGGAGGCCAAGGTGGGCAGATCACGAGGTCAGGAGATCGAGACCACGGTGAAACCCCGTCTCTACTAAAAATACAAAAAATTAGCCGGGTGTGGTGGCGGACACCTGTAGTCCCAGCTACTCGGAGAGGCTGAGGCAGGAGAATGGCGTGAACCCGGGAGGCGGAGCTTGCAGTGAGCCAAGATCGCGCCACGGCACTCCAGCCTGGGCGACAGAGCGAGACTCCGTCTCAAAAAAAAAAAAAAAAAAAATCCAAGAACATTTTTCTACACCAGCACTGACCAGCTAGAAAGTATATGAAAACACTATCTACAATAGCAACAGAAACTTATTAACAGCCAGGTGTCATGGCGCATGCCTGTGGTTCCAGCTACTCGAGAGGCTGAGGTGGGAGGATCGCTTGAGCCCAGGAGGTTGAGGCTGTAGTGAGCTGTGATCGTGCCAGTGCATTCCAGCCTGGGCAACAGTGCAAGACTGTGTCTTTAAAAAAAAAAAAAAAGGCCGAGCGCCATGGCTCATGCCTGTTATCCCAGCACTTTGGGAGGCCAAGGCAGGCGGATCACGAGGTCAGGAGATCAAGACCATCCTCGATAACACAGTGAAACCCTGTCTGTACTAAAAATACAAAAAAATTAACCGAGCATGGTAGCGGTCGCCTGTAGTCCCAGCTACTTGGGAGGCTGAGGCAGGAGAATGGCGTGAACCCCGGAGGCGGAGCTTGCAGTGAGCCCAGATTGTGCCACCACACTCCAGCCTGGGTGACAGAGTGAGACTCCGTCTCAAAAAAAAAAAAAAAAAAAAAAAAGGAAAAGGAAAAGAAACTTATTATGTATAGGAATTAATGGAGAATGTGCAAGAACTCTATGGAGAAAAAGTTCACAATTCTGAAAACATAGTGAAAAAAAGAGATGTGGCATAGTATCATTTACAAAGTCTAAAAATGAGCGAAACTAACACACATTTGCAAAAACTAGAAACAACGATTATCTACATGGGGGGAGGATGGGAGTAGAGAATGGATTGAAAAGGGAAATAAGAATATACAAAAGCTGAGAAGGTACAAAAATGTGTTATTTCCTATTCTTTGAGCTATCCATTCATTTCTTTTGTTTTTCCATTGCATTTTAGGTTTTGTTCATATTGATCTGTAGCAGTTATTTATTTAATTTTTTTAGAGACAGGGTCTTGCTCTGTCCTGCAGGCTGGAGTACAGTGATGTGGTCACAGCTCACTTCAGCTTCCAACACCTGGGCTCAAGCGATCCTCCCACCTCAGCCTACAGAGTAGCTGCGACTACAGGTGCACGCCACCATGCCTGGCTTTTTTTGTTTTTAATTTTTTGTAGAAATAGAGTGTTGGCCAGGCACAGTGGCTCGTGCCTGTAATCCCAGCACTTTGGGAGGCCGAGGCGAGCAGATCACCTGAGGTCAGGAGTTCAAGACCAGCCTGGCCAACATGGTGAAACCCTGTCTCTACTAAAAAATACAAAAAAAAAATTAGCCGGGTGTGGTGGCATGTGCCTGTAATCCCAGCTACTCAGGAGGCTGAGGCTGGAGAATCGTTTGAACCCAGGAGGTGGAGGTTGCAGTTGCAGTGAGCTGAGATCACGCCACTGCACTCCAGCCTGGGCAACAGAGTGAGACTCTGTCTCAAAAAAAAAAAAAAGAAAGAAAGAAAGAGAGCCTCACTCTGTTGCCCAGGCTGGTCTCCAACTCCTGGCTTCAGGTGTTCCTCTTGTCTCAGCCTCCCAAATTATTGAGATTACAGGTGTGAGCCACTGCGCCTGGCCTATAGCAGTTATTTATTACCTTGTATTATATATGTGAAAATATTTGTTCCTACTTTGTCATGGAGTCATTAATTCATTCTTAAGACAGGGTCTCGCTTTGTCACACAGGCTGGAGTGCAGTGGCGACAACAGCTCACTGCAAGCCTCGGCCTCCCAGCTCAAGTGATCCTCCTGCCTCATCCCCTCCCCCAACCCCAGTAGCTGGGACCACAAATCATGCTACTTTGTCCTTTATCTTTTAACTCTGTTTATGACATTTTTTTGGCCATACAAAGTTCTATAATTTTTACATTATCATTTATCCATCTTTTATGTTATAGTTCAGGTTTTGTTATACATAGAAAACCCTTTCAAATTCAGTGATTAGTGGCTGGGCAGAGTGGCTCATACCTGTAATCCCAGCACTTTGGGAGGCCGAGGCGGGCAAATCACAAGGTCAGGAGTTTGAGACCAGCCTGGCCAACATGGTGAAACCCTGTCTCTACTAAAAATACAAAAAATTAGCCGGGCGTGGTGGCGGGTGCCTGTAATCCCAACTACTCGGGAGGCTGAGGCGGGAGAATTGCTTGAACCCGGCAGGTGGAGGTTGCAGTGAGCCGAGATTGCACCACCTCATTCCAGCCCAGGCGACAGAGTGAGATTCCGTCTCCAAAAAAAAAAAAAAAAAAAAAAAAAAAATTCAATAATTTTTGTTTTCTCAGTTCTCCCAATTTCCCCTACGCTTTTTTTTTTTTTTTTTTTTTTTTTTTTTTTGAGACGGAGTCTTTCTCTGTCCCCCAGGCTGGAGTGCAGTGGCGCGATCTCAGCTCACTGCAAGCTCCACCTCCCGGGTTCACGCCATTCTCCTACCTCAGCCTCTCTGAGTAGCTGGGACTACAGGCGCCCGCCACCGCGCCCGGCTAATTTTTTGTATTTTTAGTAGAGACGGGGTTTTACCATGGTCTCGATCTCCTGACCTCGTGATCCGCCCGCCTCGGCCTCCCACAGTGCTGGGATTACAGGCTTGAGCCCCTACGCTTTTATTATTATTGTTATTGAGACAGAGTCTTTCACTCTGTCGCCCAGGCTGGAGTGCAGTGGTGCGATCTTGACTCACTGCAACCTCCGCCTCCTAGGTTCAAGTCATTCTCCTGCCTCAGCCTTCCAAGTAGCTGGGATTACAGGCACATGCTATGATGCCCGGCTAATTTTTATATTTTTAATAGAGACAGGGTATCACTATGTTGGCCAGGCTGGTCTTGAACTCCTGACCTCAAGTGATCCACCCACCTTGGCCGCCCAAAGTGCTGGGATTACAGATATGAGCCTCTGTGCCTGGCCCCCTACGCTTTTATTATTTAATCTGTCTGGGATTTATTTTAGGGAAGGAATGAGAATCCAACTGTATCTTTTTTCCAGATGAATACTCATTTGCATTAGTTATATATTGCTGTGTAACCAATTACCACAAAACTTACCACCTTAAAACAACAACATCTAAGCCACGTGCAGTGGCTCATGCCTGTAATCCCAGCACTTTGGGAGGCCGAGGCAGGTGGACCACGAGGTCAGGAGTTCGAGACCACCCTGACCAACATGGTGAAACCCTGTCTCTACCAAAAATACAAACATTGGCCAGGAGTGGTGGCACGCACTTGTAATCTCAGGTACTCAGGAGGCTGAGGCAGGAGAATCACTTGAACCCAGGAGGCGGAGGTTGCAGTGAGCCGAGATCGCGCCATTGCACTGCAGCCTGGGAAACAGAGTGAGACTCTGTCTCAGTAAACAACAACAACATCTATTATCTCACAGTGGGTCCAGAAGGTGAGAGCAGCTCAGGGAGTCGCTCCAACTCAGGGTCCCTTGTTAGTTTACACCCATTCATGCTGTCGGCCTGGGCCGTGCCATCTGAAGGCTCTACTGGGGTTGGAGGATCTGCTTCCAAGGCTGTTCATTCACATGGCTGTTGGCTGGAGGCCCCAGTTCCTCACCACATCGATCTCTCCATAAGGCCACTTAAGTGTCCTCACAACACGGTGGCTAGCTTCCTGCAGGGCAAGTGATCTGGAAGAGCGGGCAGGAAGCTGCAGCATCTTTTTTTTTTTTTTTTTTGAGATGGAGTCTCGCTCTGTCGCCCAGGCTGGAGTGCAGTGGTGCGATCTTGGCTCACTGCAACCTCTGCCTCCCCGGTTCACGCCATTCTCCTGCCTCAGCCTCCCAAGTAGCTGGGACTACGGGTGCCCGCAACCACACCTGGCTAATTTTTTGTATTTTTAGTAGAGATGGGGTTTCACCATGTTAGCCAGGATGGTCTTGATCTCCTGACCTTGGGATCCACCCGCCTCGGCCTCCCAAAGTGCTGGGATTACAGGCGTGAGCCACCGCGCCTGGCCAACTGCAGCATCTTGTATGATCATATTTGGTCTTTACAGTAGAAATAACAAGGAGCTCGCCGGGCGCGGTGACTCACACCTGTAATCCCAGCACTTTGGGAGGCCGAGGCGGGCGGATCACCTGAGGTCAGGAGTTAGAGACCATCCTGACCAACATGGAGAAAACCCGTCTCTATTAAAAATACAAAAATTAGCCAGGTATGGGTGGCACACGCCTGAGGCTGAGGAGAATCGCTTGAACCCGGGAGGTGGAGGTTGCAGTGAGCCAAGATCGCACCATTGCACTCCAGCCTCGGCAACAAGAGTGAAACTGTTTCAAAAAAAAAATGAAGAAGAAATAACAAGAAGCTACCTGGGAAACTAGAGCTGAGCCCTGGGGCCAGCTCCTCTACCTCGCAGTGCTTTCCGACAGTTCTCTAAGAACCCAGGTTGGGGTGTGGCACTGTGGGCCTGGGGCCTTTGCTGTGGTTACCTCTTCTGGCTCATAAGAGGGCTCTGCTGAAGAATTGCTTTGGAGCTCTTTGTGCAGAGAGACCCTGTCAGTGCCCTTTGCTGTGACACCTGCGAGTGGGGACCTAGGATGTCACAGCTGGGATTAGTGGGGGTGTGCTTCTGTATCACCCGCTAAGGTACCATGGAGCCCAGAGATGCATCTGCCAGCATCCTTAGTTTTTTGTTGTTGTTTGTTCATTTGTTTGAGACAGGGTCTTGCTCTGTACCCAGGCTGGAGTGCGGCGGCACCATCACAGCTCACTGCAGCCTCAACCTCCCGGGCTCAGGCAGTCCTCTCACTTCAGCCTCCTGAGTAGCTGGGACCACAGGCACGCACCACCATGCCCAGGCATGCACCACCATGCCCAGCCAACAGCCTTAGTTTTTGCTTTTTACCAATAAGACTTTTTTTTCTCTTATAA
The DNA here is from genome assembly GCF_028878055.3 of Symphalangus syndactylus. NCBI lineage: Eukaryota > Metazoa > Chordata > Mammalia > Primates > Hylobatidae > Symphalangus > Symphalangus syndactylus. The sequence goes on from NC_072429.2 coordinate 143,013,029, forward strand.
CTTTGAACAAGTGGACTCCAGAAGTTTTGGGTTCCAGTGCTTTATGTGTCCTAGAGATTCATGCTTTCCAGCTTGGGTCCTGGGCGTCATGCCTGGGGCATGGGAGACTCTCCTCTCTAGTCAAGAAATATTTCTTGGGAATCTCTTTTCCTGCTGCTGGTAGGAGGGGTGGAGGGTGGCAGGAGCAGGATGTATCCCTGGAGACTTGACAGTAGCTGTGTGTCTGCCTGTTGCTGCCTGTCTCCCTCCTCTCCCCCACCATAAGGAGATGGGGCTGGTCCCTGGAGTGCCTCTGATTACAGAGGATGAGACTGTCCTGCACCCAGGGCTTGGGTGAGAAAGAGCCTGGAGCACCTGCTGCCTGCTGTAGGCATAGGGTGGAAACCCAGAGCCCTCTGCCCAGCTGCCCAGGCCCAGAATCGTCAGAGGGCGGGAATCCTTCCTTCTGGCCTCTCTGGTCTGTAACCTCTGTCCCGTTCCTGGAGCAGATCTGTGTGCCTGTGGAGTCCTCAAGCCCCCTGGTGATGAGTAACCAGAAGGAGGTGCTGCGCTGCTTCACTGTGCTGGGTGAGTGGTGGGCCCAGCTTTGCCCATGGGCATCTGTGGACACTCATGGGGTCACCGCCTGCTGCATGTGGAGGATGGTGGTGGCTGGGGTACTGGTCGGGGATGAGGAGGCCCCTGTTTCCACCTCTCCTGGGCCTACCTGTGGCTCCAGAGGCCTCTGAACTAGGGCCTGGGCAGTGGCTGCATCCTGGAACGTTGTAATCCTCCGAGGAGCGTGCTGCTGACCTGCCCAAATCCTTGGGGGCCTCCACTCATGGTCCAGTCTGCGCATTCCCTGCCTGCCCCCCGCCTACCTGTTTCTCCACACCCAATCTCTGGCTCCATGGCCTGCTCTCTGCTCCCCCAGGTGGCCCGTGGCTGCTAGCCCTGGTCACCTGCCAGCCTCCCATGACCCACCTGGAGGTGCCATCCTGTCACCACCCCCACTGGATGCTGTCCCTATGCCCTGCACAGGCCCTCATATCCATCCTGGAGGGCCAGCAGATGGTATGAGGAGGGGCCCTGCTTGCACTTGGGGCTGTCACCCTGCTGGGGCCACAGCATCAACATCTCCCTGGAGCTGGTCGGGCAGGCAGGGCCTCAGGCCCCCCACCTACATGAGCATCTGCCCTTACACAAGATCCGCAGGAGGGGTGTGGGGAGACTGACTGCAGCCAGGTTGGGGGCAGGGTTGTGGTGGGCAGACGGACCACAGGTCTGATACGCAGGCAGAGCCCAGCTGGAATGGGGATGGCTTGGGTCCGTGAAGTACTGGTAAGGGGACTGCTGCAGTCGTTGCCAGAGGGCTCCTGGAGCTTGGGCTGCGTCAGCCCTGCTTGGGCTGGGGGTCTGTGTGCTTGACAGCTCGAGTCCCCTTGAGCCTTAGACTGGCCTAGAGCCAGGAGAGTCAAGAGGGGCCACTGAGGACCCCCTTGTGGGCCCCCTTGTGAGCTGGAGATGCTGAAACAAGCACCGGTGTGCTGGGTGGGCCAAGATCTAAGTCCCCGCATGCTCTGGGTGGTGCTGGCGCCGTGGGGTAAGGGCTACATGTGCTCCAATCCTGCCTTAGACAAGGGCATCAGAGCCAGGCCCAGTGATTAGGTGGCCCCAGCTTCTCACCTTCACACAGCAACTCTCTTCTGGCTCCTCCCCTGTGCTGGAGAGCAGGTGGATGCTGTGTATAGGGATGAACAAGATGACATGGAGCCTAATCTGTACCTGTTGCCCTGTAGCCTGCAGCTCGCCTGACCGCCTACTGGCCTTCCTGCTGCCCAGGCTGGACACCAGCAATGAGAGGACCCGCGTGGGCACCTTGCAGGTGGTCAGACATGTCATCAACTCGGCTGGTGAGTGCCTCCATGCTAGCCTGGCCGCCACCCCTGGCCGTGTCCAGGATGGAGCAGGTCCTGGCAGATTTTGTCCCTCTTAAGTGAAAGCACCATCCTTTGAATTCTCTAGAAAGATTTCCCTACTTTCTATTTTGCAAAATTCTAAACTTTTTGAAAAGTTGCAAGGGTGGTACCTTTCTACCCTTCACCAGATGGTGGTGGCTCACACTTGCTTTGACAGCTGGCTGCAGACACCATGCGTGGCCACACTCCCCAGATGACCATGCTTCTGAGGGCTCGCAGAGCCTAAGACAGCCATCCCTGAGCCCACTGCTCTCGCTCATTCTGGGATCTATTCAAAGACATACTTTGGTTTAGTTTGGTTGTCTCTTAGACTTGTTTGCCCAAGAGGAGCCTTTTTACTGTTTTTAAGAGATGAGGAGGCCAATTGTTTCGTAGAATGTCCCTCAATTTACTCAATTTACATATGTGTGATGGTTTCTTCGCAATTAGACTAAAAAAATTCAGGTTTCCTTGTTTTAAGGCTTTTTTTTTTTTTTTTTTTTTTTAGTGGTCTTGCTCTGTCGCCAGGCTGGAGTGCAGTGGCGTGATCTCGGCTCCCTGCAACCTCCACCTCCTGGGTTCACACCATTCTCCAGCCTCAGCCTCCCGAGTAGCTGGAACTACAGGGGCGCGCCATCAGGCCCGGCTAATTTTTGTAATTTTTTTAGTAGAGACAGGGTTTCACCATGTTGGCCAGAATGGTCTCAATCTCCTGACCTCGTGATCCACCCACCTCAACCCTAACCCAAAGTGCTGGGATTACAGGCGTGAGCCACCGCAGCCATTCTTAAGGCTAATTGAAGTGATTAGTGATAAGCCTGAAAACATACCATTTTTCACAAGTGAGCTTGTGGTTTCCAGCGTGGCTCTTCCGCAGGTCAGTGCACAGTGGCCATAGCCCACCGGCCCTGCAGCCTGCCCGTGCTCAGCCTGTGAGCTAGGGAGGTTGTTACATCTTTAATGGGTTATAAAAGCAAACAAAGGGACCACATGTGACCCACAAAGCCTAAAATATTTTCTGTCTGCCCTTTTCAGAAGTGGCATACTGCCCCCTGTCCTGTGAGGTTCACTATCAGTCAGGTGCTGGGTTGCAAACAGCAGCCACCTAGAGAGTCACAGAGTTCTGGGACATATAGGAGCAGCTTGACAAAGCAGCAGGGCCGGCCGGGCAGTGGCTCACGCCTGTAATCCCAGCACTTTGGGAGGCCATGGCGGGCAGATCACCTGAGGTCAGGAGTTCAAGACCAGCCTGGCCAACATGGTAAAACCCCGTCTCTACTAAAAAAAAAAAAAAGCCTGGCGTGGTGGTGGGCGCCTGTAATGCAAGCTACTTGGGAGGCTGAGGCAGGAGAATTGCTTAAACCCAGAAGGTTGAGGTTGCAGTGAGCTGAGATGGCTAAACTGCACTCAAGCCTGGACAACAGAGTGAGACTCCGTCTCAAAAAAAAAAAAAAAAAAGAGAAAGCAGCAGGGCCAAGGGAGGACGGCGCAGACAGGGGCCACAGTGCGAATGTCACCAGGCTAAGAGTCAGGTGTAGGCACCTCAGGACACCTTCAGCGGCCCTTGCCCCAGCAGAAGCAGCATGAGGTCCTGCTGCTTTGGGCGTGCCCAGATTTCAGAGCCCAGGGTGGTGCTGTGGTGGGCTGTCTGGAGGCTGGGGGGGCTGCTCTCTCTGGAGGGGCAGGGAGGGAAGCGCCCCCTCTGTGGAGGGGAAAGGAAGGAAGCGCGGGCTCTCTGTGGAGGGGTTTGGAGAGGAGCGCCCGCTCTCTGTGGAGGGGCTGGGAGGGGAGCCCCCACTCTGTGTGGAGGGGCGGGGAGGGGATCGCCCACTCTGTGTGGAGGGTTTGGGAGGGAAGCGCGGGCTCTCTGTGGAGGGGCGGGGAGGGGAGCGCCCCTTCTATGGAGGGGCCTGGAGAGGAGCTCCCGCTCTGTGGAGGGGAAGGGAGGGAAGCACAGGCTCTCTATGTAAGGGCTGAGAGGGGAGTGCCCCCTCTGGAGGGGAAAGGAGGGAAGCGCAGGCTCTCTGTGGAGGGGTTGGGAGGGAAGCCAGGCTCTCTGTGGAGGGGTTGGGAGGGGAGCGCCCCTTCCGTGGAGGAGCCTGGAGAGGAGCGCCCGCTCTGTGGAGGGGAAGGGAAGGAAGCGCAGGCTCTCTGTGGAGGGGCTGGGAGGGAAGTCAGGCTCTCTGCGGAGGGGCGGGGAGGGCAGCGCCCGCTCTCTGTGGAGGGATTGGGAGGGGAGCGCCCCTTCTATGGAGGGGCCTGGAGAGGAGCTCCCGCTCTGTGGAGGGGAAGGGAAGGAAGCGCCCGCTCTGTGTGGAGGGGCAGGGAGGGGAGCGCAGACTCTCTGTGGAGGGTTTGGGAGGGGAATGCCCGCTGTCTTTGGAGGTGTAAGGAGGGGAGCGCCCGCTTTCTGTGGAGGGGCCTGGAGAGAAGCGCCCCGCTCTCTGGGGAGGGGAAGGGAAGGAAGCGCGGGCTGTCTGTGGAGGGGTTGGGAGGGGAGCGCCCGCTCTGTGTGGAGGGGCAGGGAGGGAAGCACAGGCTCTCTGTGGAGGGGCGGGGAGAGGAGCACTCGCTGTCTGTGGAGGGGAGCGCCCCCTTTGTAGGGGTGGGGAGGGGAGCGCCCCTTCTGTGGAGGGGCCTGGAGAGGTGCGCCCGTTCTCTGTGGAGGGGTTGGGAGGGGAGCGCCCACTCTGTGGAGGGGCGGGGAGGGGAGTGCTCGCTCTTGTAGAGGACTCTGGAGGGGCCTGGAGAGGAGCCTCAGCTCTCTGTGGAGGGGTTGGGAGGGGAGCGCCCCCTCTGGAGGGGGAGGGAGGGAAGCACAGGCTCTCTGTGGAGGGGTTGGGAGGGGAGTGCCTGCTCTCTGGAGTGGCCCGGAGAAGAGCCCTCGCTCTCTGGAGGATAAGAGAGGGAAGCGCGGGCTCTCTGTGGAGGGCCTGAGAGGAGAGCGCCTGCAGCTTCCACACAGAGGGGGCTGCTCTGGTCAGTGGTCCTTGGGGAAGGGAGCCTCAGAGGCATGGGGCGTGTGGCAGCCCCAAAGAAAGTAAAGCATCTGCGTCAGCAGCATGCATTCAGCCTCTGGTGGTAGAAGTAACCCTTGAGGCAGGTGCTCTTCTCCCCATTTACCTGATGAGGTTGGCATCTGAAATGGAATTCTTAGTGCCCATGCTCTCGTTAGAGATGGGTTTTTCCATTCAGAAGTTCAACATTTCATGGGATTAACCATGCTCAACTTCCCTTTGTTAATTCATTAATCACACTTATGCTTTTCAGCGTTCACTTTGTTTTCCCCGTGTTTCATTTTTTCCTTGAAGTTCTTTCTCTGCATTTACATACATACAAATGCATGTACTCAAGGAAATATTTTAACCAAATGACATACTTCAAAACATGCTTTTTTCACTTTCTAGTATATCTTAGAGAACTTTTAACATCAGCACATATACATCTGTGTCATTTTTTTGTTTTGTTTTGAGACAAGGTCTCGTTCTTTCACCCAGGTTGGAATGCAGTGGTGCAATCATAGGTCACTATAGCCTTGAGCTCCTGGGCTCAAGCAATTCTCCCACCTCAGCCTCCCAAGTAGCTGGCACTACAGGTGTGCACCACCACACTCTGCCAATTTTTTTGTATTTTTGTAGAAATGGGGTCTACTTACGTTGCCCAGGCTGGTCTCGAACTCCTGGCTTCAAGTGATCCTCCTTCCTTGGCCTCCCAAAGTTCTGAGATTACAGAAGTGAGATGGGCACCTACGCCATCTATGTCATTTTTAATTATTTTTATTTTGAAGTATAATACACATACAGAAGAATGTACACATGTTAACTGTTCAGCACTATGAATAATCACACAGTGAGCCTATGTATTTATTCACCAACCAGGTGAAGAAATGGGACATTGACAACACCCAGGGGTGGCACTCTCAAGCCCCTCAGAAGGGGTGACTTCTAACAATAGAAGATAGTGTTGCTGTTTTAGGATGTTGTACAAAGAGAATTCTGTGGTGTAAATAATTTTGTATCTGGCTTCTTTTCCTCAGTATTCTCTTGGTGAAATTTCTACATATAATACAGCTTATTTATTTTCATTCCCGTGAAGGATTCCAGTGAATTATCTACTACAGTGATTCCTTTTGCCTGTGATGCGTAAATGGCTATATCTAGTATTTAACTGTTAATGCATAATCCACTATTAACATGTGTCCTTTACACAGTTAGTGTTTACCTAGATGTAGAATTTTGGGTTATAAAGTATGTATGTGTTCAAGTTGCATAGATAAACCCTTCTGTTTTTCCAAAGTAGCTGTTTATACCCCAATTTATACCCCACACCTTATGTCTCACAAGTGGCTTATGAGCATTATTGCTTTATGTCCTCACCAACATTGGTTGGTCTTTAATTTTAGCCATTTTTGTGGGTGTGTTATGAGGTCCTGCTTTGTTGCCCAGGCTGGTCTCCGACTCCTGGGCTCAAGCAATCTTCCCACCTTGGCCTCCCAAAGTACTGGGATTACAGGTGTGAGCCATTGCACCCAGCCAGAAGTCGTCAAGTTTTCAATGAAAATATTGGAACATGATTGCAAGTTGAGGCCGTTGTTGGTCCGTGCATGTCATTCTTTCAGTCCATGGTCCAGAGAGCTGTTTCTCGTGTTAGACAGACACCAGACCATCTCAGTTTAAGTAGCTGGGTATAAAAGTCTGAGGTATCTTAATATGTTGCTTTCTTGTCTTCTAGAATCTGTTACTGCTACTGATAACTCATTGATGACTATGTGATTTGACTGTGATTTTCCGTATAAATGATTTGGTCTTTTCTGTCTAGATGCCCAAAGGATTTTTATATATATATAAATCTTTTGCATATATATCGACACACACACACATACACACACACACGCATGCATGCCAGGATTACAGGCTATTTTTATATTTTAAAACCAGAAATTTTACTGTGTCTCAGTGTTGGCTATTCTGAGTTGATTCCCCCCAGGTCCATAGGGTGTCCATTCAGCATGTGTGTCAATTCTGTTTTATCTCAAGAGACCTTGTTTTTGAGTCATAGCATTTCAGTACCCCATGACTTTGGAAGCCTTCTTTGGGATTCCCTGTTACATGTGTGTTGTGTCATTGTTGCCTATCTTATATACTTTTATAAATCAAATCTTTGAAAGGCTTTTGGCCTCCAGTCATATTTTCTTCCAGAATTTTATTTTCTAAAATTGAACATAATCTTCAATAGAAATGCAGTAAAATGCATAAATCTTAAGTGTATACTTGGTGACATTTTACACATTGTTCACCCATATGACTACCACTTAAATCAAAATGTGGAACATTTTTCTAAAACCCAAAAAGTTTTCCTTTTATTTATTTTCAACTAACAGCCACACCTACTGTTGAGAAGTGACCTCTTTTATGAGGTCACAGCGCAGGCTTGTGCTCTGTCACCCAGGCTGGAGTGCAGTGGTGCGATCACAGCTCACTGCAGCCTTGACTTCACGGGTTCAAGGGATCTTCCTGCCTCGGCCTCCCGAGTGGCTGGGACTGCAGGAGTATGCCTGGCCCACCGTTATGACTTCTGTCACCACAATTAATTCTGCCTGCTGTTGAGTTCCATGTAGATGGGCTAGTTGTAGGAGGACCCTTCGTGAGCGTAGGCATTCACTGAGCACAGTGCTGGTGTCAGTGCACTCTTCTTTACTGCCAAGTTGTATTCTGTTACATTTTGTGAATTTAAAAGTCATTTGTTTTCCTGTTAACAGACACTTGAGTTGTTCATGTTCTTTTTTTTTTTTTTTTTGAGACAGAGTTTTGCTCTTGTTGCCCAGGCTGGAATGTAGTGGCACAATCTCGGCTCGCTGCAACTTCCACCTCCCGGGTTCAAGAGATTCTCCTGCCTCAGCTTCCTGAGTAGCTGGGATTACAGGCAAACACCACCACACCCAGCTAATTTTTGTATTTTTAGTAGAGATGGGGTTTCACCATGTTGGCCAGGCTGTTCTCAAACTCCTGACCTCAGGTGATCCACCCGCCTCGGTCTCCCAAAGTGCTGGGATTACAGGCATGAGCCACCGTGCCTGGCCTTTTTTCTCATTTTAAATTGTTCTCTTGTCCAGACACAGTGGCTCACGCCAGTAATCCCAGAACTTTGCGAGACCGAGGCGGGTGGATCACCTGAGGTCAGGAGTTTGAGACCAGCCTGGCCAACATGGCAAAACTCTCTACTAAAAATACAAAAAAATTAGCCAGGTGTGGTGGCACACGCCTGTAGTTCCAGCTACTCTGGAAGCTGAGGCAGGAGAATCGCTTGAACCCAGGCTGCAGAGGTTGCAGTAAGGTTGCAGTGAGCCAAGATTGCACCACTGCACTCCAGCCTAGGCGACAGAGCGACATTCTGTCTCAAAAGAGAGAGAGAAAAGAAATAAAAAAAAAAATGGAAGTTCCCTGGTGAGTAAATTGATGAAGGACCTTTTCATATGCTTGTTGACCTTCAGATATGTTTGCGTATGTATGTTGAAGTTCCTGTTCAAGTCTTTTTTTGGGGGGGTGGGGGCCGGTTGTTGTTTTTTTGAGATGGAGTCGTGCTCTATCACCAGGCTGGAGTGCAGTGGTGCGATCTTGGCTCACTGCAACCTCCGCCTCCTGGGTTCAAGCAATTCTCCTGCCTCAGCCTCCCAAGTAACTAGGAGTACAGGCGCTCGCCACCATGCCCAGCTAATTTTTGTATTTTTAGTAGAGACAGGGTTTCACCATGTTGGCCAGGATGGTCTTGATCTCTTGACCTCGTGATCTAACCACCTCGGCCTCCCAAAGTGCTGGGATTACAGGCGTGAACCACCACGCCCGACCCCTGTTCAGGTCTTTTGCCCATTTTGATTGATTGATAGAGGGTCTTACTACGGTACCCAGGCTAGAGTGCAGTGCTGTGATCATAGCTTACTGCATCCTTGGCCTCCTGGGCTCAAGCGATCCTTCTGCCCTGGCCTCCAGCGTAGCCTGGGTTACAGGAGTGCACTACCATGCCCATCTGTTGTTCATTTAACAACTGGGTTCTTTGTCATTTTATTATGATTATTTTGTAGTGTTCTTTATTGGATGCATAGAGACATAAATATATGTTTTTATGATTAGTACCTTTATGTCTAAGAAACCTTTGCCTGCTCAGAAGTCATGAAGATATTCTATATTTTCTTTTAGATGCTTTATTGTTTGAGCTTGCAAATTTATGTCTATGATTCATCTTTTACTAATGTTTGGGTGTGGGTGAAATGTAGGGGGCAAGGTTTTTTTTTTTTTAATTCCTATTTTTTTTTATTTTTTTGAGACAGAGTTTTGCTGTTGTTGCCCAGGCTGGAGTGCAGTGGCGCGATCTCAGCTCGCTGAAGCTTCCACCTCCCAGGTTCAAGCGATTTTCCTGCCTCAGCCTCCCGAGTATCTGGGATTACAGGCACATGCCATCACACCGGCTAATTTTGTATTTTTGGTAGAGACAGGATTTTGCCATGTTGGTCAGACTGGTCTCAAACCCCTGACCTCAGGTGATCCACCCGCCTTGGCCTCCCAAAATGTTGGGATTACAGGCGTGAGCCACCACGCCCGGCCTGCAAGGTTATTTTTATATAGATGTCCAGTTGTTCCAGTCTCACTTGTTGAAAAGACTTTACTTTCTCCATTGAATTGCTTCTGTGCCTTGGTAGAAGATCAAGTAACCTTATGTATTAATATAACAGCTGCAGTAACAAAGTACCACCGACTGGGTGGTGGGGTTTTTTTTTTTTTTTCTATTACCCTGATCTCTGTTTTATCTTCATGTGCATTTTTCCTGTGTGCCTGTCTGTATCCCTGTATCCCCCTTTTATAAGGGCACCAGCCATATTGGATGAAGGGCCCACCCTACTCCAGTGTGACCCCCTCTCAACTCATTAATTCTGCAGTATCTATTTCCAAATAAGGTCACATTCCGAGGTACAGGGATTGGGATTTGCACATATGAATTTTGAGGCCACAATTCAACTTATAGCATCATATATTAGTGGGTATATTTCAGGACTCTATTCTTTCCTTACACCAATATCACACTTTTTTTTTTCTTTTTTCTTTTTTGAGACAAAGTCTCACTGTGTCACCCAGGCTGGAGTGCAGTGGCGCGACCTCGGCTCACTGCAGCCTCTGTCTCCTGGGTTCAAGTGATTCTCCTGCCTCAGGCTCCTGAGTAGCTGGGATTACAGGGATACACCACCACGCCCGGCTAATTTTTGTGTTTTTAGTAGAGACGGGGTTTCACCGTGTTGGCCAGGCTGGTCTTGAACTCCTGATCTCAGGTGATCCACCTGCCTCAGCCTCCCAAAGTGCTGGGATTACAGGCATGAGCCAATGCACTCGGCCATTTTTTTTTTCTTGTATTTTTAGTGGAGACAGAGTTTCGCCATGTTGGTCAGGCTGGTCTCAAACTCCTGGACTCAAGTGATCTGCCCGCCTCAGCCTCCCAAAGTGCTGGGATTATAGGCCAATATCACACTTTCTCAATTGTTTTAGTTTTATCCTAAGTCTTTAAATCTGGTAGAGGATGTCCTTCAACTTTATTCTTCTTCAAGATTGTTCATCCCCATTGAAAAATCGTTAGTATAGGCCAGGCATGGTGGCTCAAACGCCTGTAATCCCAGCACTTTGGGAGGCCGAGGCGGGCGGATCATGAGGTTAGGAGATGGAGATCATCCTGGCTAACACGGTGAAACCCCGTCTCTACTAAAAATACAAAAAATTAGCCGGGCGTGGTGGCGGGCACCTGTAGTCCCAGCTACTTGGGAGGCTGAGGCAGAGAATGGCGTGAACCCAGGAGGCAGAGCTTGCAGTGAGCCGAGATGGTGCCACTGCACTCCAGCCTGGACGACAGAGTGAGACTCTGTCTCAAAAAAAAAGAAAAAGAAAAATCGTTAGTATAAAAGAAATCATGGAAGGGCACAGTGGCTCACGCCTGTAATCCTAGCACTTTGGGATCCCGCAACAAGCAGATCGCTTTATCCTAGGAGCTTGAGACTAGGCTGAAAAACATGGTGAAACCCTGTCTTTACTAAAATTAAAAAAAGCCGGGTGTGGTAGCATGCATCTGTAGTCCCAGCTACTCTGGGGACTGAGGTGAGAGGATCGTCTGAGCCCAGGAGGTCGAGGCTGCAGTGAGCTATGATGGTGCCACTGCATTTCAGCCTTGGCTACAGAGTGAGACCCTGTCTCAAAAAAAAAAAAAAAAAAGAGGGAAGGAAATGTAGAAACCACATAAAACAAATGTGTGACTTATTACATCATTCTAAGACAACATCAGATCTACCACCAGGTCTTTTGGATGAAAGTTGCCACTGAGACGCCCCTCCTTGCATCCTATTCTAGTCACAGTTCTTCACTCCCCAACAAGTAACAGCTATCCTGATTTTTATAGTAATCACTCCCTTATGATTAGCTGTGTCCACTTTAAAAGCTTACCTATGGCCGGGTGCGGTGGCTCACACCTGTAATCCTAGCACTTTGGGAGCCTGAGGGGGCGGATCACTTGAGGTCAGGAATTTGAGACCAGCCTGGCCAATACAGGGAAACCCCATCTCTACTAAAAATACAAAAATTAGCCGGCGTGGTGGCAGGTGCCTGTAATCCCAGCTACTTGGGAGGCTGAGGCAGGAGAATTGCTTGAACCTGGGAGGGGGAGTTTGCAGTGAGCCGAGATTATGCCACTGCATAAACAGGTCCTGTGTGGTGGCTCACGCCTGTAATCCCAGCACTTTGGGAGGCCAAGGCAGGCAGATTACTTGAGGCCAGGAGTTCGAAACCAGCCTGGGCAACATGATGAAACCTTGTTTCTACTAAAAATGCAAAAATTAGCTGGGTGTAGTGGCGCATACCTGTCCCAGCTACTCAGGAGGCTAAGACATGAGAATCGCTTGAGCCCAGGTGGCAGAGGTTGCAGTGAGCCAAGATCGTGCCACTGCACTCCAGCCTGGGTGACAGATGGAGACTCTGTCTCTCTATATATATATCTATATTCAAATTTATATAGAGACAATAATATATAAATATATTTTTACATAGATTTAAGTCTTTTTTTGGAGACTTGACCGTTGGTGATTTTGTTTATTTTTAGTGTTGTAAAATACATGTAACATAAAATTTAGCCTCTTAATAGTTTTTAAGCAAATGCTTCAGTAGTGTTAAGTACATTCTCATTGTCAGGCAACTGTCACCACCATCTGCCTCCAGAACTCTTTTCATCTTGCAAAACAAACTCCATGCCTGTGAAACAGCAACTCCCCATATTTAAGTCCCTCATAAGCTACAGGTTCCCCTCCGTTCTTCTCTTTCTCTTATAATTTATCTGTAGAAGAACCTGGCTGTTTGTTCTGTGGATTTGCTCATCGAGTTTTGCTGACTGCATTGTCAAGGTGCAAGTCAACATGTTTCTTTGCCATCTGAATTTCTAGCACATTGGCAGCTGGATTCAGAAACAGATTCAGACTAGCTCAGTCTCTTGGGCAAGACGATAGGGGTCGTGTGATATGTGGTATTCTCTCTTTTGAACATCAGTCTTAGCAGCATTGATGCTGAATGCCTGTACCCATTAATTAATTAATTGGTGGGAGGATGATACTATAATTCTATCATTTATTTTTCATTAAGTGGAACACCTTGACAAAGAGATACTTGCCCCAGGTACCATCTGGTTACCCAGGGGTATGGTTCGTATAAGAAAGGCAGGGTTGGCCGGACGCAGTGGCTCATGCCTGTAATCCCAGCACTTTGGGAGGCGGAGGCAGGTGGATCACGAGGTCAGGAGTTCAAGGCCAGCCTGACCAACATGGTGAAACCCCTTCCCTACTAAAAAATACAAAAATTAGCCAGGCATGGTGACACGCGCCTGTAATCCCAGCTACTCAGGAGGCTGAGGCAGAGAATCGCTTGAACCCAGGAGACAGAGGTTGCAGTGAGCCAAGATTGCAACACTGCACTCCAGCCTGTGCGACAAGAGTGAAATTCTGTCTCAAAAAAAAAAAAAAAGAAAAGAAAAAGAAAGGCAGGTTCAGCCCTTGATTCTTTTGTGTTTTTATTTATCAGTTTTCAAGGTAGTGGATTGGTTCCCTATCACCCTCCAAAGGTAGTTTGGAAGGACGCATTTGATGGCTTCGATGCAGTGCAGTCATCACCATTATTGAAGCTCAGATCGTCTCATCTTTGGCAAGTGGCAGCCTCTTGAGATCTGAATCCCTCTGACACGGCCGTGCTGGTCTTCGGCAGCTCATGTTTTAGGCTTCTTTCATCTATTTCTTGCTTTAGACCTGGAATTGGCCATTTCTACAAAAATAGTCCTGGTTCCTTTTAGTGAGAAGCTGCGTTGTTTTTTTGTTTGTTTGTTTGTTTTTGAGACGGAGTCTTGCTCTGTCGCCCAGGCTGGAGTGTAGCGGCTCAAACACAGCTCACTGCAACCCTAACCTCCTGGGCTTAAGGAATCCTCCTGTCTCAGCCTCCTAAGTAGCTGGGACTTGCAGGTGCACACCACCACGCCTGGCTAATTTTTCTATTTTTTGTAGAGATGGGGTCTCACTGTGTTGCCCAGGCTGGTCCTGGACTCCTGGGCTCAAGTGATCCACTTGCCTCGGCCTTCCAAAGTACTGGCATTACAGGTATGAGTCACTGCACCTAGCCAAGAAGTTACCTTTTAAGACATTCTGTTTCTGGAGAGCTCATTACTTCTGGATGGTTACTCTTCCTGGGCCTTTTCAGTAGACAGAGCTAGGAAATAGCTCTATCAGTAGATAGATAAAATACCTTATGAGTTCATGTTGATACTTCCAGTTCAACATATGGACCTCAGAGATTTTTACCTCTTTTCCGTTACTTTTTTTTTTTTTTTCTTTTTTGAGACAGTCTTGCTTTGTTCCCCAGGCTGGAGTGCGGTGGTGGGATCGTGGCTCACTGTAACCTCTGCTTTCCAGGTTCAAGCGATTCTCGTGCCCCAGCCTCCCTAGTAGCTGGGACTACAGGCATGCGCCACCACACCCAGTTAATTTTTGTATTTTTTAGTACAGATGGGGTTTCACCATGTTGGCCAGACTGATCTTGAGCTCCTGGTCTCAAGTGATCCACCTGCCTCGGCCTCCTGAAGTGTTGGGATTACAGGCATGAGCCACAGCATCTAACCTCTTTTCTGTTACATCTCTATCTCTGTTCTCAAGAATCCAGTTCTCAAGGTTAATAGAATTGGACTATCCCATAATTACCATTGTTTGATCTCGTTACACAGGCAGCACTAACACCGGAATAACACTGATGTTGCCATCACCAGTCACATGACTGAAACATGAGGACTGCCCTGCACGCGCTCCTCCACAGCCTGCTGATCTAACAGCCATGCCCTGCGTCTGTTGTTTGAGTCACCATGGCTGTTACATCCCGTGCTCGCCCTTCTCTGCTTTCTTGGTGTTGGTTCTGCAGGCGACTGCCTATGTGGCCCTCAGCCCCACCCTCTGTTCATGGCTCTCTGCTACTCTTGTTTTCCAAAGCTCTTTTTCTGTAGGTTCCATGGGAAGGGTTCATGGGAACATGATCCTCGACCTCATGCTTGCTGATCATAGTTTATTGTGCCTTTTATAGTTGATGGTTTTGCTAGTTACAGGATTCTTGGCTGACATTTCCTTGAGTGCCTTAAGTTATTCCATATTCTTCTGGCAGAGAGTTGCCAGATTTAGCAAAAACAAATAAACAGGATGCCCCAAATACTGTGTGGGACATTTTTGTACTGAAAACATGATTTGCTGGGCTGGGAGCAGTGGTTCACGTCTGTAATCCCAGTACTTTGGGAGTCCAAGGTGGGCAGATCATTTGAAGTCAGGAGTTCAAGAACAGCCTGGGTAACATGGTGAAACCCCATTTCTGCTAAAAATACAAAAATTAGCTGGGTGTGGTGGCGTGTGCCTGTAGCCCCAGCTACTCGGAGGCTGAGGCAGGAGGATCACTTGAGCCTGGGAAGCAGAGGTTGCAGTGAGCCAAGATCACACACTGCACTCCAGCCTGGGCAGCAGAGCAAGATTCTGTCTCAAAAAAAACAACTTATTTGTTGTTTATCTGAAATTCAAATTTAACTGAGCATCTCATATTTCATCTGGCAACCCTATTCTGGCATAAAGCATTATTATCGAAGTCTGATGATAATCTAATTTTCTATCCTCTTAGATGCCGTGGGTTTTTTTTTGTTTCTTTGTTTTGTTTTTGTTTTCTGATGTCCAAAAGATGTTCTTCTTTTTCTTTAAAACACAGTAACTAGGCCGGGCGCGGTGGCTCAAGCCTGTAATCCCAGCACTTTGGGAGGCTGAGGCGGGCGGATCACGAGGTCAGGAGATCGAGACCATCCTGGCTAACACGGTGAAACCCCGCCTCTACTAAAAATACAAAAAATTAGCCGGGCGTGGTGGCAGGCGCCTGTAGTCCCAGCTACTCGGGAGGCTGAGGCAGGAGAATGGCGTGAACCCGGGAGGCGGAGCTTGCAGTGAGCCGAGATTGTGCCACTGCACCCCAGCCTGGGGGACAGAGCAAGACTCCGTCTCAAAAAAAATAAAAATAAAAATAAAACACAGTAATTTCATAGAATATCCTGATGTTGGTCCTGCAGTGCCCTGCAGTTGGAACAGAGCCCTGCTCCTCACCACAGCCTTTCTGCTCCCACCAGCTTCCTGGACCATCCTCCCACCACGGACCCCTCCTTGACCACACTTCGCTGCCTGATGTTGGAGGGTCTTGCAGCCTGGAATCGTCTTTCTGTGGCTCCCACATAGCCAGCTCTCTTCTGTTGAGTCTTAGCTTCAGCGTCACTTTTCAGAATAGCCCTTGGTGTTGACCCCCTTCTTCCAATGTGACACCCCCATGAATATGTTTCTCAGCCTCTTGTCTGCACCTCTCCTGATGCTGCCACAGTGTGCGGTGATCTTACTTACTGTCCAGTTGTCTTTGTGTCTTTTCCATTAGGACATAAGCCACTTGAGGGCAGGCCCCATCTGCCTTGTAAAGGGCCTAGCAGGGAGTTGGCCTCCCTATAAACTTGAGGAGTGAATAAAATATTGCAGGTAAACCCCAGTGCATGTGAAATGTTATCGGTGACTGTAACTTTTGGTTTTTCCTGGTGCTTTTTAGTTCGTTTGTTGTCTTGAATCTCAGGGACATGGGCCTGGATGGGCCCAAATCCTCAGCCGCACCCTGGCTTCCTTGTGTTCTGCATTCTCGTGTGGGGCCGCCACCACCCCAGCCATTGTTTGTTCCCATTGTCTCCTCTTCTGGGAGGCAGCTGCTCATGGCTCATGTCCATTTTTCTATTGAGTTTTTTGTTTATGTTCTTCAAGTTTTTGTATTAGGGTTCTCTAGAGGGACAGAACTAATAGGATAGATGTGTATATGAAGGGGAGTTTCACGATCACAGGGTCGTACAATAGGCCATCTGCAAGCTGAGGAGCAAGGAAGCCAGTCCTAGTCCCACAGCTGAAGAACCTGGAGTCTGATGTTGGAGGGCAGGAAGCATCCAGCACAGGAGAAAGATGCAGGCTGGGAGGCTAAGCCAGTCTAGTCTTTCCATGTTCTTCTTCCCGCATTTATTCTGGCCGTGCTGGCAGCTGATTAGATGGTGCCCACCAAGATTGAGGATGGGTCTGCCTTTCCCAGTCCACTGACTCAAATGTTAATCTCCTTTGGCAACACCCTCACAGACACACCCAGGAACAATACTTTCCCTGCATCCTTCAATCTAATTAAGTTGACACTCACTATTAACCATCAAACTTTTTAATCTTTTATTGGGAAATACAAATACAGGATAAGTGTCTGTAATCTAAAAATTAGAAGTCACAAATGTTCCAAAGTTCGAAACTTTTTGAACAGTGACATCATGATAAAGATGACCTTAACACTACAGAAAATGTGCAGAAACACCGTGGTGAGTGTGTGATGGGCTTACTGAAGAGCTGGAGCAGCATGACACGTAACAGAGCAAGAAACCATTTCAGTGTACAAAATCAGAGTGATGTCTAAGACAAAAACCATTGTTCGTGAGGCAGATGACCCTGGAGGAATCGTTTTAAAAAGCATCTGGCAGAATGCCCCTCCTCCCTAGAAGACCACTTCCTGGACCCTCAGCTGCATCTGAGGTTTCTTCTCACCTAAAAAATGAAACACGGGCAGGGCATGGTGGCTCACGTCTGTAATCCCAGCACTTTGGGAAGCCAAGACGGGCAGATCACGAGGTCAGGAGATCGAGACCATCCTGGCTAACATGGTGAAACCCTGTCTCTACTAAAAATACAAAAAAAATTAGCCGGGCATGGTGGCGAGCACCTGTAGTCCCAGCTACTCGGGAGGCTGAGGCAGGAGAATGGCGTGAACCTGGGTAGCAGAGCTTGCAGTAAGCCAAGAGTGTGCCACTGCACTCCAGCCTGAGCGACAGAGCGAGACTCCGTCTCAAAAAAAAAAAAAAAAAAAAAAAAAAATGAAACACAGGCTGGGTGCGGTGGCTCACGCCTGTAATCCCAGCACTTTGGGAGGCCGAGACAGGTGGATCACCTGTGGTCAGGAGTTCAAGACCAGCCTGGCCAACATGGTGAAACCCCCATCTCCACTAAAAATACAACATTAGCCGGGCGTGGTGGCACATGCCTGTAATCACAGCTACTTGGGAGGCTGAGGCAGGAGAATCACTTGAACCTGGGAGGCGGAGGTTGCAGTGAGCTGAGATTGCACCATTGCACTCCAGCCTGGGCAGCAAGAATGAAACCCTGTCTCAAAAAAAAAAAAAAAAAAGAGCCTGGCGTGGTGGCTCACACCTGTAATCCCAGCACTTTGGGAGGCCGAGGTGGGCAGATCACGAGGTCAGGAGAGCGAGACCATCCTGGTTAACACAGTGAAACCCCATCTCTGCTAAAAATACAAAAAATTAGCTGGGCGTGGTGGCGAGCGCCTGTAATCCCAGCTACTCAGGAGGCTGAGGCAGGAGAATGGCATGAACCCAGGAGGCGGAGCTTGCAGTGAGCTGAGATTGCGCCACTGCACTCCAGCCTGGGTGACAGAGCGAGACTCTGTCTCAAAAAAAAAGAAAAAAGAGAAAAACTTCCTGTGGTGTGATTACCACTCCATTCCAGCCTGGGCGACAAAGCAAGACTCCATCTCAAAAAAAAAAATAAGAAGAAGAAGAAACACAGTGTCCAGTGTCCTTTCCATCAGTACTCAACAGTCTTGTTTGCGAGTGGAGACTGGAAGCTGCTGTTGATTGCTGCTGCAGCTGTTCAATGGCTGCTCCAGGTGTTCTGGTGGTCCCACCGTTCACTTGGTTACCCTGAACACATGATGTCTTCATTGTATTGATGGTGTGCCATATTTTTTACTGCTATTTTTTTTTTTTTGAAATGGAGTCTCGCTGTGTCGCCCAGGCTAGAGTGCAGTGTCATGATCTCAGCTCACTGCAAATTCCGCCTCCTGGGTTCAAGTGATTCTCCTGCCTCAGCTTCCTGAGTAGCTGGGATTACAGGCACCTGCCACCACGTCCGGCTAATTTTTGTGTCTTTAGCAGAGACGGGGTTTCACCATGTTGGTCAAGCTGGTCTCAAACTCCTGACCTCCTGATCCATCTGCCTTGGCCTCCCAAAGTGCTGGGATTATAGGTGTAAGCCATCTCGCCCGGCCTATTGCTAAGTTCTTATGTGTGAATAAGTGTAAGAAATGATTGCTTATTGAGCTGGGTGTGGTGGCTCATGCCAGTAATCCCTGCGTTTTCGGAGGCCAAGGTAGGAGGATTGAGTCCAGGAGCTGGAGACCAGCCTGGGCAACATAGTGGGATCTCATCACTTAAAAAAAACAAAACAAAACGATTGCTTATTGGTAGCATATAAATTTAGTCAGGAGTGACAGGGGTGGCAGACAACCACAGATTGTCCATATGGGTGCTAAAAGGTGACACCTTTGCTTTCTAACAGTTCAGTGTACACAAACTTTGTTTTGTGCACAAAATTTTAGAAATCCTGTATGAAATACCTCCAGGCTATGTATATAAGTTGTATATGAACCATAAATGAATTTTGTGTTTGGACTTGCATTCCATTTTCAGGAACTCTCATTATGTATATGCAAATATTCCAAGCTCTGAAAGTCCCCAAAATCTGAAACACATCTGGTCCCAAGCATTTCAGATAAGGGAATGCTCAATCTATCCAAGCTGAAAGTTCTCAGAACACACAGGTGGGTTTAAAGAAGTCGTGTTTGAGCTGAGCCCATCAGCCCCTCCATGGCAGTCACTGACTCTCACAGGGACTAGACCTTATTGTTGGTTGTTGTTGGTGTTTTTTTCTTTTCTTTTGAGACAGGGTCTCGCTCTGTCACCCAGGCTGGAGTGCAGTGGCACGATCTCGGCTCACTACAGCCTCTGCCTCCCGGGTTCAAGCGATTCTTGCACCTCAGCCTCCCGAGGAGCTGGGATGACAAGTGTGCGTGACCACACCTGCCTAATTTTCGTGGGACCAGACCTTATTGTTTTAGTTTTGCCACCATTGTTTGAGTCCCTAAGTAATATAATGTGGTCTTGCCTGTTTCCGAACTTTATAGAAATAGGATCATACTGCTGTATTCTTCTGTGTTTTACCTCTTTATCCAGTAGGGTGTTGTCAGGATCCCCCTGGGTGGCTGTGTTAGCGGCCCAGGATCCCTCTGGGTGGCTGTGTTAGCGGCCCAGGATCCCTCTGGGTGGCTGTGTTAGTGCCCGTCTGCTCAATTCAATCATTGCTGTGTCCTGCCCCACGGCTTGGAAGCCAGCACCCCGTCGCCCCTATCCTAGTGTGGTGCGCACTCGGGCTCTTGGCAGTTTGCTGTCATAAACAGGCCGCCCTGCATGTGTCAGAGCTCCTCTGGTGCAGGAACATTACCTGAGATGGACTTGTTGGGTCTTAGATGTGTGTATCCTCTGCCTTTTAGATGATGCCGAGATGTTTTCCAAAGTCCCCATGCCAGTTTCTCCAGCAGCCTGCAAGCATTCCACCTGTTCCAGCATCCTTACTCTCATGAGGTTTTGCACCGGACTGCTGCACCTATTCCAGTCAGGCCGTCATCCTGTGTCTCTCTGTCCAGCGGGGAAGCCCAGTGGCGTTGCATGGGTGTTGGCCGTTGAGATTTTTGTTCACATCTTTCATCTTTCTGTTGATGAGTCTTGTTCTCATCAGCTTGTTGGAATTCCCTGCACCCTTTTCTGTGTCCACCACAGTGGCTGTCCTTCCAGCTCTCCTCATACTATTTTGATTAACAGAAATTCTGAACTTCAATGAACTTCAGTGGTCCTTTACCATCCTCCCCTCCTCTCCCTTCCCCTCCTCCCCCCTCCCCCCTCCCCTCTCCCCTCCCCCCTCCCCTTCTCCTCTCCCCTCCCCACCTCCTCTCCTCTCCCCACCTCCCCTCCCCTCTGCTCCCCCTCCCCTCCTCCCCATCCCCATCCCCTCCTCCCCATCCCCATCCCCTCCCCTCCTCCCTCCCCCTCCTCCTCCTCCCTCCCCTCCTCCCCTCCCCTCCTCCTCCCCTCCTCCCCTCCTCCCCTCCCCTCCTCCTCCCCTCCTCCCCTCCCCTCCTCCTCCCCTCCCCTCCTCCTCCCCTCCCCTCCTCCCCTCCTCTCCTCCCCTCCTCCCCTCCCCTCCTCCCCTCCCCTCCTCCCCCCTCATCTCCCCTCCCCTCCTCCCCCCTCATCTCCCCTCCCCTCCCATCTCCCCTCCCCTCCTCCCCTCCTCCCCTCATCTCCCCTCCCCTCCTCCCCTCCTCCCCTCCTCCCCCCTCCCCCCCTCCTCCCCTTCCCCCCTCCCCTCTCCTCCCCTCGCATGTTTTGATAGGATCTTGCTCTGTCGCCCAGGCTAGAGTGTGGTGGTGTGATCTCAGCTCACTGCAACCTCTGCCTCCTGGGCTCAAGCGATTCTTGTGCCTTGGCCTCCCAAGTAGCTGGGATTATAGGTGTGCACTACTACCCCTAGCTAATTTTTGTGGGTTTTTTTGTTGTTGCTTTTTGTTTTTGAGACGGAGCCTCGCTCTGTTGCCCAGGCTGGAGTGCAGTGGCATGATCTCAGCTCACTGCAAGCTCTGCCTCCCAGGTTCACGCCATTCTCCTGCCTCAGCCTCCCGAGTAGCTGGCACTACAGGCACCCACCACCACACCCAGCTAATTTTTTGTATTTTTAGTAGAGACAGGGTTTCACTGTATTAGCCAGGATGGTCTCGATCTCCTGACCTCGTGATCCGCCCATCTTGGCCTCCCAAAGTGCTGGGATTACAGACATGAGCCACCGTGCCTGACCAATTTTTGTATTTTTTAGTACAGAAGGGGTTTGGCCATGTTGTCCAGGCTGGTCTTGAACTCCTGGGCTCAGGTGATCTGCCCACCTTGGCCTCCCAAAGTGCTGGGTTTACAGCTATGAGCCACGGCACCCAGCCCCTTACATCTTTTCTTATTGCCTTCCATACTTGCCAGTTCTGAGGCTATGAAGATCCTTCTACAGCATCTTCTAAAAGCAGTATGGTGTGTCTCATGGTTAGATCTGGAACCCATCTTTTCTGAGCTTCTATGGCACACATCTGTTTCATCCTCCTAACCTAGGGCTGGAGTCGCCCCAGATGTGACAGGGGAGTTCCCACAAGGGAGTGTCCCAAACCCTCAGAGAAGGGACCAGTTGGGATCCCAAAGAAGCACTAAATGCCAGCTCAGAGCATTAATTAGGGGAACATTGGCATAGAGAGCTGCAGCTGGCCTCAAAACCGACAGAGACAAGGTGTTCTACCCGGGTGTGCCCGCATTGAGGGGCCAGGGTATAGGGTGTATGAGCAGCTTTAGGCACTGGATTCCAGGCATGAAGAGGCTGTGTCTAGCTCTGCCATTTGTGGCTCCACAGTCCCTAGGGCCTGCAGTTCCTCATCTGTGACATTGGGTTGTCATGACCCTTCTCTCCAAGGACTGTCGTGTGGGACAGCAGTCCTGTCCTGTGCAGCGGACCTCAGAGGGCACTTGCAGTGTCCCCAGTGTCCTTCATTTTTATAGTCTCTCAGCCACTCTTTGATATCCACTTTTTATCCCCATTTCAATATCAGGAAATGAAGGCCCTGTTGATGGTTCTCAAGGGGGTCCCCAGACCAGCAGCATTAGCTCACCTTGGAACGTGTGAGAAATGCACACCTGAGCCCCCCAAGACCTGCTGAGTCAGCGCCTGGAGCCGGAGCAGGAGAGGACCCTGTCCCCAGTGCTTAATCCGCCTTCAGTGATTCTGATGCTATAGCGCTTGAGAACCACTGAAGGAACTTCCCTGGTGTTGGAACCTGGGTGTACCTGACTCAAGCCCATTCTTCTACTACCGCCCTAAACTACCAGCCACTTAGCTTTTGAATTAGGTAGAATGATGTTACTTGAGGAAAGTAAATCATTTGTCCCCTGAAGAAAAGTGGGTATGCTTTGCTTATGCTCCCTCTTCCTCCTACATGGGGACCACGGGGAAGCCAGGCCCCTGGTGATGTGGATGTGGACCTTGAGGTCCTCATCTCAGTGGTAGGCTGAGCTGTCCTGTTTGTTTCTTGCAGCTGCTCAGATGGAAGATAAAAAGCCCTTTATCCTGTCTTCCATGAGGCTTCCTCTCCTGGACACCAACAGCAAGGTAAACCACATGGGCCAGCCCAGGCTGCACCACTACACCACAGGCAGCTGCAGGGTGTGGCCAGGCCATGCTGTGAGGTCACCCACCAACCAGGCGGCCACCACCCTCGGCTGGACTGAGCTTGGGAACAAAGGACGACAGTGTGCCATTCAGTGTGTGGCTGGTGCTTTTCCCACATCTCACTCAGGAAACAGTTCCCAAGGCTACCCTACAGTGGCACCAGTTACAGGCCCGCAGGTCCCTAGCCCCTCCTTCAGGCTCGTGATTCTCTAGAAGGACCGGGGCTCACAGTGCTGCTCTGCTCATGGTGATTGCAGCAAAAGGATGCAGGTCCATGTCAGCCATGGTTGGGGTGCCTGGGACAGAATCCAGGAGGGCCCACACACAGAGCTCCCAGCCGTCCTCCCCTGGGGTCGCGGACAGCGTTAGACCCCCCGCCCCTCCTCACAGCAGCAATGTGGGTCAATGCGCACAGAGCGTCACAACCAGGGAAGCTCCCGCCTTGGGGTCTGTCATGTGGACCCGGTTAGCGCCCTCGTGGCTGAGCTATCTCCAGCCCCTCTGGAGGTGGAGCTGATGCCACGTGGCCCGTAGCCCCCACCTGTCACATGAGACCATCTGGTGTGGCCCAAGACCCCAGGTGGACAAGAACATTCTTACCAGGCCAGATGTTTGGGCTTAGTGATGACCTCCCAGGACCCCAGGGCAGAGGCCAGGCCTAGCTTTAGGTAGGTGGATCTTTGCGAAAGTTAGGACTGCACCGAGGTTTGCACCCACGTTACCCAGGGGCTGCTGTCTTGGGTAGGACCTGCTTGCTACAGGAGGAGCAGAGACCCCTAGCCCTCTCGGGGGCTGCTCCAGCCTTTGTGCTGGGCCTTCTCTTGGGGTCCTTCTGTGAGACTCTTGTTGTTTCCCCAGAAGCTACTGAAACGGACCCCATGCCACATCTGTTGCGGTGCTCCTTACGTGTTCCACACACACCCCAACGTTCAGAGCTCTTCTCCCCAACGTGCCCCTGACAGAGTCTTTTGGTCCTTTTGGACACTGCCTGCAATGCCAGGTGGCTAAACGCACACAGTCTGGGCAGTCTGGGACCAACTGGCTCACTCCTCCACACCCACCCTGTTCTCTGAGATAAGGAAGAAGTGCTCGGAGAAGCCTCCTCGGGATGGGGATGCTGGACCTGAGAGCTGAAGGGGCGGAAGCGTGGTTGCAATGCTGGAGAAAATGATCCCCAGGGAGGGCAGCATGGGCAGAAGCCGTGGCTCAGGGGAAGGGCTGGTTGGGCCACATTGGCCTGGCTGTGGCTTCGAGTCACCAGGCATAGTTACTGGGCGAGGCTGGACATGCAGGCTCAACTCCTAGGATTGTTTGGGTGATAACTGCAGATTCAGGTACCAGATTTATGGTACACCCCGGGAAACATGGGGATCACATGAGAGAAGCTAGCTCAGAAAGATGGCAGCCCCACTCCCTGAGGCCAGGGTGAGCCCCGGACGGAGGGATGGGTGTATTTGGAGCCTGGGAAGGGCAGCTGCCAGTGCCCAGGAGGCTGGGGGTTGGGGACAGGGTGGCTTTGGGTGGGGCCCTCAGCAGAGCAGCTCTCTTGGAGTTGGGGTGCAGCTTGATGGAAATGGATGGAGGAGGGAAAGTAAGTGAGATGCTCCCCTCTGGCAGCAGGGGCAGGAGGCAAGGGGAACTGGAGGAAAAGAATCCTTCCCTACAGACCTGAGCACATCCACAAGCTGGCGGGAAGGCTGCCTTCCAGGGGCGAAGGGGCCTTCACACAGCCTAGGGACAGAGAAAAAGGCAGACACAGGCACAGGTGCAGGTGTGGGTACAGGTACATCCAGGTACGGATGTGGGTGCAGACCCAGGTAGGTAGGTATAGATATGGGTGTGAGTGCAGGCTTAGGTGTGTATGCAGGTAATTATAGGTATGGGTGTTGGTGCTGGCACAGGTGTGAAGGAAGGTAGGTTCGGGTACAGGTGTGGGAGCAGGCATAGGTGTGGATGTGGGTGCAGGTAGGTACAGGTGCAGGTATGGATGCAGGCACAGGTGCAAGTGTGGGTGCAGGTATAGGTGTGGGCATTGGCACAGGTATGTGGGTGCAGGCCTAGGCGCAGGTATGTGGGTACAGGCCCAGGCCCAGGTATGTGGGTACAGGCCCAGGTGTGGATACAGGTAGGTATAGGTGTGGGTACAGGTGCAGGCCCATATGTGGGTACGGGTAGATCCAGGTACAGATGTGGGGGTAGGTCCAGGTACAGGTGTGGATTCAGGTGCAGGCCCAGGTGTGGGTGCAGGTACAGGTGTCAGTTTAGCTGCAGTTGCGGGCACATGTGTGGATGTGGGTGGGAGGAAGAGTGAGGTTCCTGTCTGCTGGTTGGACTGGCATGGCAGTCTCTGCATCCCCTTCCTGATCTCCCATTTGTTCTGGGCAGGTGAAACGGGCAGTGGTGCAGGTGATCAGCGCCATGGCCCACCACGGCTATCTGGAGCAGCCTGGAGGTGAGGCGATGATCGAGTACATTGTGCAGCAGTGCGCGCTGCCACCCGAGCAGGAGGTAAGGGGCTGCCACCTTGCCCGCCTCCTAGGCCCACGCTGCCCCTGGCCTATGTTAGGCACTGGTCAGGAGCCACTGGCCCAGCAGAGGGTGGCTGTGTGGGCTGCAGTCTGCGTGCGGAGGTGCCCTCTGCTCTCTTTTGTTTGTTAATAGAGACAGGGTCTTGCTCTGTGGCCCAGGCTGGAGTGCAGTGGCTATTCTCAGGTGTGATCATAGCACACTGCAGCCTGGAACTCCTGGGATCAAGAGACCCTCCCACCTCAGCCCCCCGAGACTACAAGCACACGCCACTGTGCCCGGCTCCCTCTGGTTTCTGAGTCAGAGCCTCTGCACCGAGCCAGTCCTCTCGGCAGCTCCCAGGACTCAGAACGCAGAAGCAGGAAATGCAGAGTTTGTCCTGTTTGGGGCTTTTCTATTTAAGAAGTTACTATACAAATGCCAATTTCTTCTTGAAGGAGAGCAAGGTAGAATGTGGCGAAATAACCCACAGATGGTCTAGACAGCCCTCTGTCACCCTGAGCTGCAGCCTGCTGGCTGCTGAGCGCACCGATGCTTGAGTCCCAGCAGCTCTGGGTCTGGTTCTTCAAGTTGGCAAAGCTGGTCTGTCCACCAAGCCCAGCTCAGAACAGAGACGCTGCCCTCCTTGTGTTCTCGTGACCATCACTGTGGTGCCCACTGTGCCCCAAGTGGGATACGTGAATTTAACTGGAAACATCAGAGCTCAGTGAGAGCATGCTGTGATATTGCCTCTAAGTGCGTCGTCATCAGTGAGAAAGCCGCGCACGTGCCTGTTCTGCAGGCCCCAGCAGGTGGGCCACCACCAGCTCAGCTGATTCTGACCTCAGCATCCTCACAGCAGCTCCATGGGTCGTTAGGCATGAACTGGAGAGCCAAGGCCTCTGTTTTAGTTTTTTAGTTCCCAAGGGTTTGGGAGTTGGAGGTTTCTTTGAATATTGGAAAACGTTATTAAGGTTTTCTAAAACCAAAAGAAAAACCATTTTGAATAGGATGGAATCTAACACTCAGATATTTATATCTATGTAATAATAATTGTTATTATTTTTGAGACAGGGTCTCGCTCTGCCAGCCAGACTGGAGTGCACTGGCGAAATCACAGCTCACTGCAGCCTTGAACTGGGTTGAAGCGATCCTCCTACCTCAGCCTCCTGAGTAGCTGGGACTACAGGCTCATGCCACCACACCTGGCTAATTTTTTATTTTTTGTAGAGACGAGATCACACTATGTTGCCCAGGTTGCTTTTGAACTCCTGAGTTCAAGCAGCCCTCCCACCTTGGCCTGAAAAAGTGCTAGGATTACAGGTGTGTGCCACCACACCCAGCACTCAAATGTGTTTTAACCACAGCACTTTGCTGTTTCCGTGGAGCCTCTCTCAGTCTGCATTGCTTGATGTGGGGGTTCAGTGTATCGACCTTTCTACTTTTGCATGTTTCAAATTATTCGTGATAAAATGTTCAAAAAGCAAAGCAGGACATGTTGCTCTGAGACAAGTGGGCCTTGGCGTGTTCGCCAGACACACTGCAGAGGGGGTGAGCAGCAGCGGCAGGCCCTGTGGTTCCACTGGGTGCTGGGCTCTGTGGTGCAGGAAAGGGGTGGCCGGATGATTCTGGAGCAGGCAGGTGCAGGGCCACTACGGGGAGAAGACAAATCAGGGAGTCTCACCTGGATGTAGATTCCCCGTTAAGGTTTTTGGAGAAACATGAGTTAAAGATTAGAGTTAGTTATTATTTTACTGTTTTATCTATATTACCCCACCTAACTTTCTTTTTTTTTTCCATTTAAATTATTTTTATTTTTTTAATTTTTTAGAGACAAGGTCTCATTCTGTTGCCAAGGCTAGAGTGCAGTGGCACGATAATGGCCCATTGCAAGCTCAAACTCGTGGGCTCAAGTGATCCTGCCTCAGCCTCCCAAGTAGGTGGGACCATAGGCATGCGCCAGCCACCATGGGTGGCACTTCTTGTGCCCATTTTCAAATTGGGTTGTTTTCTTGTTACAGAATTTTGAGAGATCTTTCTATATTCTGGGCACAAGTCCTTTGTTGGACTTATGGCTTATAAATATATATTTTTTTAACTTTTAATACATATTGTTTTGTTCTTGAATAGAGACAGCCTGTGTTACCCAGAATGATCTCTAACTCTTGGCCTTTAATAATTCGCTTGCCTCAGCCTCCCAAAGTGCTGGGATTATAGGTATGGGCCACTGCCCCTGCCCATAAACATTTTCTTACAGGTCTGTTGCATGCTTGTCTTTTTACTTTCTTAACACTGTCTTTCAGAGAGCAGAAGTTTTAATTTTTTTTAATGGCCAGTTTACTTGAGACAGAGTCTCGCTCTGTTGCCCAGGCTGGAGTGCAGTGGTGCAATCTTGGCTCACTGCAACCTCCGCCTCCCAGGTTCAGGCGATTCTCCTGCCTCAATCTCCCAAGTAGCTGGGATCACAGGCATGCACCACCACGCCTGGCTAATTTTTTATTTTTTAAATTTTTAGTAGAGACAGAGTTTTACCATGTTGGCCAGGCTGGTCTTGAACTCCTGACCTCAGGTGATCTGCCCGCCCCAGCCTCCCAAAGTGCTGAGATTACAGGTGTGAGCCAGTGCACCTGGCCTAAAAGTTTTAAGTTTTAAGATTCACATATAGGCCTATGATTCATTTTTAGTTTTTTTTTTTTTTTAGATAGAGTCTCACCCTATTGCCCAGGCTGGAGTGCAATGGCATGATCTCAGCTCACTGCAACCTCCACCTCCTGGGTTCAAGCAATTCTCGTGCCTCAGCCTCCCAGGTAGCTGGGATTACAGACGTGCACCACCACACCAGGCTAATTTTTGTATTTTTAGTAGAGACAGGGTTTCACCATGTTGGACAGGCTGGTCTCAAACTCCTGACCTCAGGTGATCCTCCCGCCTCGGCCTCCCAAAGTGCTAGGATTACAGGCATGAGCCACAGTGCCCGGCCTTTTGAGTTAATTTTTGTTAAATGTGAGGTGTGTTTGAGGCTCGTTTTTCTGCATGTGAATGTCCAGTTGTCCCAGCACCACGTGTTGAGAACACCCTTCTCTGTACATTGACAAATTGCCTTGCATCTTCGTCAAAAATCAGGCAACTGTATGGATATTCCTAATGCTCCAGCTCCACTCTTCTGCGGAATCTGTCATCATCTGTCATCAGTACCACACTGTCTTTCTATGGCTTTATGTTAAGTTCTTTTTCTTTTTTTTTTTTTTTTTTTTGAGATGGAGTCTTGCTCTGTTACTCAGGTTGGGTAAAATGGTGCCATGCCGGCTCACTGCAGCCTCCACCTCCCAGGTTCAAGCAATTCTCGTGCCTCAGCCTCCTCAGTAGCTGGGATTACAGGCATGCACCACCACACCTGTCTAAGTTTTGCATTTTTAGTAGAGATGGAGTTGCACTGTGTTGGCCAGGCTGGTCTCAAACTCCTGGCCTCAAGTGATGCACCCGCCTCAGCCTCCCAAAGTGCTGGGATTACAGGCGTGAGCCACTGTGCCTGGACGCTTTATAGTAAGTTCTGGAGTCAGGTAATGTGAGTCTTCCATCTTTGGTCTTTTTCGATCATGTTTTGGCTATTTTAGTTCCTTTGTTTTTCCCTGTAAATTTTAGAGTCATCTTGTTGATAACATTCAGTCTTCCAATCCATGAAAACAGTACATTTCTACACCTATTTAGATCTTCAGTTTTGTTCACCAGTATTTTGTAATTCTCAGCATGTAGATTCTGTATATTCTGGTATTTTGTTAGATTTGTGAACGCTATTTTGTTTTTACTGCCATTGTAATGGTACAATTTTGTTCATTTCAATTTCTAACTGTTCATTGTTAGCGTACAGAATATACAATTAATTTTTAGATATTGACCATGTATCCTGTGGCTTTGCTTTTTTATAGATTCTTTGGGATTTTCTACATAGAGCATCATGTCTTCTTCATATGGGCACTTTTATTGTAAATCTGCATGACCTCTTTTTGTTTTCTTGACTCACTACATTGGTGAAGTCTCTAGCATGCTGCTGAATGAAGAGAAGTGGTGAGAGCAGCCACCCCTGCTTTGTTCCCATAAGGGGAACATACTGCCTTTTACTATTAAGAATGCTGGGGGATGGGCACAGTGGCTCATGCCTGTAATCCCAGCACTTTGGGAGGCTGAGGCGGGCAGATCATTCAATCTCCTTGAGTTCAGGAGTTCAAAACCAGCCTGGACAACCTGGTGAAACCCCATCTCCACAAAAAATACAAAAATTAGCTGGGTATGGTGGCACATACCTGTAGTCCCAACTACTCTGGAGGCTGAGGCAGGAAGATCACTGGAGCCTGGGAGGCAGAGGTTGCAGTGAGCCAAGATCATGCCATTATACTCCAGCCTGGGTGACACAGCGAGACCCTGACACACACACAAAAAAAGTGGAGTGCTGGGCCAGCGCAATGGCTCACACCTGTAATCCCAGCACTTTGGGATGCCAAGGCAGGAGGATCACTTGAGCCTGGGAGTTTGAGACCAGGCTGGGCAACATAGTGAGACCTTATCTCTACAAATAATAAAAAAAAAATTAGCTGAGCCTAATGGCTCACGCCTGAGGTCCCAGCCACTCAGGAGGCTGAGGTGGGAGGATCACTTGAGCCCAGGGAGTCGAGGCTGCAGTGAGCTGTGATCACACCACTGCCCTCCCACCTGGGTGACATAGTGACACCCCATCTGAAAAAAGAAAATAGAATGTTGTTTGGGGAAGCACTTTAGGAGGCTGGGGCAGGAAAATCGTTTAAGGCCAGGAATTTGAGACCAGCCTGGACAATGTAACCAGACCTTGTCTCTACAAAAAAATTCTAAAAATTAGCTGGTTATGGTGGCATACACCGGTGGTCCCAGCTACTCAAGAGGCTGAGGTGGGAGGATTGCTTGAGTCCAGGAGGCTGAAGCTGCAGTGAGCTGTGATCACACTATTATGCTCCAGCCTGGGCAACAGAACGAGAACCTCTCAAAAAAAAAAAAGTTGTGTTTACACTATACTACAGTATATTAAATGTGCAATAGCATTATGTCTAAAAAAACAATGTACATGCCTTAACTTACAAACACTTTATTACTAAAAAAAAAAAAAATGCTAAGGATCATCTGAGCCATCAGCAACTCAATCTTCTTACTGGTGGAGGGTCTTGCCTTGATATTGATAGCTGATGGACTGATCAGGGCGGTGGTTGCTGAAGGTTAGGGTGGCTGTGACAATTTCTTTTTTTTTTTTTTTTTTTTTGAGATGGAGAGTCTTGCTCTGTTGCCAGGCTGGAGTGCAGCGGCGCAGTCTCAGCTCACAGCAACCTTCACCTCCCGGGTTCAAGCAATTTCCCTGCCTCAGCCTCCCAAGTAGTTGGGATTACAGCCACACGCCACCACACCCAGCTCATTGTTTGTATTTTAGAAAAGACAGGTTTTCACCATGTTAGCCAAGATGGTCATGATCTCCTGACCTCATGATCCACCTGCCTCGGCCTCCCAAAGTGCTGGGATTACAGGTGTAAGCCACTGCGCCTGGCCAACAATTTCTTAAAATAGGACAATGATGAAGTTTGCTGCATTGATTGACTCTTCCGTTCACAAAACTTTTCTACGTCTTACGCACTGCTTTTGACAGCATTTTACCCACAGTAGATCTTTCAAAATGGGCATCATTCCTCTCAAACCCTGCCACTGCTTTATCAACTAAGTTTATGGAATAGTCTGAATCCTTTGTTGTCGTTTCAACAATGTTCACGGCATCTTCACCAGGAGCAGATTCAATCTCGAGAAACCACTTTCTTTGCCCATCCAGAAGAAACAACACCTCATCCATTCCGGTTTGGTCATGAAATCACAGCAGTTCAGTTCCATCTTCAGGCTCCACTTCCAATTCTAATTCTCTGTTTCCACCACATTTGCAGTGACTTCCTCCACTGATGTCTTGACCCTGTCTAAGTTATCCATGAGGTTTGGAATCAACTTCTTCCAAACTCCTGTTCATGTTGATTTTGTTGACCTCTTCCCATGAATCACAAATGCTCTTCGTGGTATCTACTGTGGTGAATCCTTTCCAGAAGGTTTTCAGTTTTTGTCGCCCAGATCAAGAAATCAGTCTATGGCAGCAATCAATCACCTTATGATTTTTTTTTTTTTTTTTTTTTTTTTGGAATAGGGTCTCACTCTGTGACCCAGGCTGGAGTTCAGTGGCTCAATCACAGCTCACTGCAGCCTCAACCTCCTGGACTCAATCCTCCCACCTCACCGTCCTGAGTAGCTGGGACTACAGGCACGCACCAACACGCCCAGCTAATTTTTGTTTTGTTTTGTCTTGTTTTTTTAAAGATAGGTTTTGCTATGTTGCCCAGGTTGGTCTTAAACTCCTGAGCTCAAGCAATCTGCCCACCTGGGTGACACAGCAAGACTCTGTCTCTAACAAAAAGAAAGCAAGAAAGAATAAAATGCCCTTAAAATGTTCTACATGCCGGCAATAAGGCTGTTTTGTTTTCTCTTAGCTTTTCCTTTGCAGTCATTACAGCTCATGCCTATAATCTCAGCACTTTGGGAAGCTGAAGCAGCGGATCACTTGAGGTCAGGACTTCGAGACCAGCCTGGCCAACATGGTGAAACCCCGTCTCTACTAAAAATACAAAAATTAGCTAAGCGTGGTGGACCACACCTGTATTCCCAGCTACTCGGGAAGCTGAGGCAGGAGAATCACTTGAACCTGGGAGGCAGAGGCTACAGTGAGCTGAGATGGTGCCACTGCACTCCAGCCTGGGCGACAGAGCTACACTCTGTCTCAAAAATAATAATAATGCTCTTTGCTAATCTCCTGGACAACTTGTTGCAGTTTCTCCATCAGCAGTTTCTACTGCACCTCGGTATTTTTGTTATGGAGATGGCTTCTTTCCTTAACCCTCATGAACCAACCTCTGCCAACTTCCAGCTTTTCTTTTGCAGCTTCCTCACCGCTCTCAGCCTTCATAGAGTTGAAAAGAGTTGCTCTGGATTAGGCTTCGGCTTAAGGGAATGTTGGGCTGGTCTGATTTTCTATGCAGACCATTCAGACTTTCTCAGTGTCAGCAATAAGGCTGTTTTGTTTTCTTGTCATTCGTGTGTTCACTGGAATAACACTTTTAATTTCCTTCAAGAGCTTCTCCTTTGTATTCACAACATGGCTGACTAGCGCAAGAGGTCTGGCCTTTAGCCTGTGTCAGCTTTCGACATGCCTTCCGCACTAAGCTTAATCATTTCTGGCCTTTGATTTAAAGCGAGAGGTGTGCGGCTCTTCCTCTCACATGAACACATAGAGGCGACTGTAGGGTTTTAATTGGACTAATTTCAATATTGTGTTTCAGGGAGCAGGGAGATCCTAGCAGAGGGAGAGGTGGGGAGTGGCTGGTCAGTGGGTCAGGACACCCAACATTCATTGATTAAGCTTGCATTTTATATACTGCAGTTCATAGCACCCCAAAACAATTATGACGGCCGGGCGCGGTGACTCACACCTGTAATCCTAGCACTTTGGGAGGCCGAGGCGGGCGGATCACGAGGTCAGGAGATCGAGACCATCCTGGCTAACACGGTGAAACTCCGTCTCTACTAAAAATACAAAAAATTAGCCGGGCGAGGTGGCAGATGCCTGTAGTCCCAGCTACGCGGGAGGCTGAGGCAGGATAATGGCGTGAACCCCGGGAGGCGGAGCCTGCAGTGAGCCGAGATCGCGCCACTGCACTCCAGCCTGGGTGAAAGAGCGAGACTCCGTCTCAAAAAAAAAAAAAAATTATGAAAGTAACATCGGAGATCTCTAATCACAAATCACCATCACAGATATAATATTAATGAAACAGCTTGAAA
This sequence comes from Symphalangus syndactylus, assembly GCF_028878055.3. NCBI lineage: Eukaryota > Metazoa > Chordata > Mammalia > Primates > Hylobatidae > Symphalangus > Symphalangus syndactylus. The sequence continues at coordinate 143,046,092 of NC_072429.2, forward strand.
TATTCCAAGAATTAGCAAAATGTGACACAGAGACACACACCAAGCACATGCTGTTGAAAAAGGCACCCATGGACTCGCTGGACACAGGGCTGCCCCAGACCTTCCACTTAGTTAAAATGCAGCACCTGTGACGTACAGTAAAGCAAAGCTCGGTGAAACAAGGTCACACCAGAAATGGGCTTGCTTTCTTGTTTTTATTGACACATAATAGATGTACATATACTTGGGGTACCTGTGATAATTTAATACATTCATATTATATGTACAGATCAAATCAGGGTAACTGGGATATCCACCACCTTGCATGTTGGTTTTTTCTTTTTGCTAGAAGCATTCTAATTATTCCTTTCTAGCGATTTGGAAAGGTACAATAGATTATACTATAATCAATAATCTATAGTAAACTATAGTCACCCTACTGATCTATAGGATACTAGGTCTTTTTTCTGAATATATATTTGTACCCATTAATCAGCCTCTCTTCATACCCCCACCTTCTACCCTTCCCGGCCTCTGGTAACCCCCAGCCTACTCTCTGTCTCTATGAGAGCCACTGTTTTTGCTCCCACCTGTAATAGGTTTTCACTGATGCTCTTTATCACCTTGAAGAAATTCCTTTCTATTTCTAGTTTTCTGAGACTTTATTATGGATTTTATGGATTGATATCAAAATTGAAACATTTTTGTGCATCTATTGGTGAAATTATGTATTTTTTTCTTTTGACTGTTAGTATGGTAGATTATATTGAGTGCTTTGTTTATTTATTTATTTATTTTTGAGACAGAGTCTTGCTTTGTCGCCCAGGCTGGAGTGCAGTGGCACGATCTCGGCTCACTGCAACCTCCTCCTCCCGGGTTCACGCCATTCTCCTGCTTCAGCCTTCCAAGTAGCTGAGACTACAGGCGCACACCACCACGCCCGGCTAATTTTTTGTATTTTCAGTAGAGATGGGGTTTCACCGTGTTAGCCAGGATGGTCTCGATCTCCTGACCTCGTGATCCGCCCGCCTCGGCCTCCCAAAGTGCTGGGATTACAGGTGTGAGCCACCGCGCCCGGCCTATTTATTTATTTTTTTTATGAGACAGGGTCTTGCTTTGTTACCCAGGTTGGAGTATAGTGATGCAATCATGGCTTACTGCAGCCTCAACCTCCCAGGCTCAAGCAGTCCTCCTGCCTCAGTCTCCCAAGTAGCTGGGACCACAGGTGGGCACCACCCCACCTGGCTAATTTTTAAGTTGTGTTTTTGTAGGGATGGGGTCTCTCTGTGTTGCCCAGGCCAGTCTAGAACTCCTGGGCTCAAGCAGTCTTTCTGCCTCAGCCTCCCAAAGGGCTGGGATTACAGGCAAGAGCCACAGCACCTGGCCATGGTTGCCTTTTTAGTAAAACATTTTTATGATGGTAAAATAACATAAACTTGACTGTCTCAACCCATTTTAAGTGCACACTTCAGTGACATTAAGCTCATTCACACTGTTGTGCAGCCATCACCGCCTTCCAGCTCCAGAGCTTGTCCATGTTCCCAAACAGAAACTCTGTCCCCATTAAATGCTAACTCCCATTCCCTCCCCCGCAGCTCCTGCATCCCACCATCCACCTCTCCCCCGCAGCTCCTGCACCCACCATCCACCTTCTCTCCCCCGCAGCTCCTGCACCCACCATCCACCTTCCCTCCCCCGCAGCTCCTGCACCCCACCAACCACCTTCTCTCCCCCGCAGCTCTTGCACCCACCATCCACCTTCTCTCCTCCGCAGCTCCTGCACCCACCATCCACCTTCCCTCCCCCACAGCTCCTGCACCCCACCATCCACCTTCCCTCCCCCGCAGCTCCTGCACCCCACCATGAACCTTCTCCCCCGCAGCTCCTACACCCCACCATCTACCTTCTCTCCCCCACAACTCCTGCACCCCAACATCCACCTTCCCTCCCCCACAGCTCCTGCACCCACCATCCACCTTCCCTCCCCCGCAGCTCCTGCACCCCACCACCTTCTCTCCCCCACAACTCCTGCACCCCAACATCCACCTTCCCTCCCCCGCAGCTCCTGCACCCACCATCCACCTTCCCTCCCCCGCAGCTCCTGCACCCACCATCCACCTTCTCTCCCCCGCAGCTCCTGCACCCCACCATGAACCTTCTCTCCCCCACAGCTCCTGCACCCCACCATCCACCTTCTCTCCCCCGCAGCTCCTGCACCCCACCATGAACCTTCTCTCCCCCGCAGCTCGTGCACCCCACCATGAACTTTCCCTCCCCCGCAGGTCCTGCACCCACCATCCACCTTCCCTCCCCCGCAACTCCTGCACCCACCATCCACCTTCTCTCCCCCGCAGCTCCTGCACCCACCATCCACCTTCTCTCCCCCGCAGCTCCTGCACCCACCATCCACCTTCTCTCCCCCGCAGCCCCTGCACCCACCATCCACCCTCCCTCCCCCGCAACTCCTGCACCCACCATCCACCTTCTCTCCCCCGCAGCTCCTGCACCCACCATCCACCTTCCCTCCCCCGCAGCTCCTGCACCCACCATCTACCTTCTCTCTCTACGAATTTCACTGCTCGAGGCACTTCGTATAAGTGGACGCAAACAGCGTTTGTCCTTTTGTGTCTGGCTTCTCCCACTCAGCATAAGGTCTTGAATGTTCTCCCATGGTGTGGCGCTGCCAGAATTCCGCTCCTTCAGGGCTCAATATTCCGTGTGTGAAGATGGCGAAGTGCTTATCCCATTCGTCCCTTCATGGACACTTGGGGTGCTGCCACCTTCTGGCTCCTGTGAATAATGCTGCTGTGAACATTGTTGCTTTGTAGCAAATTCTGAAATTGGGAAATACAAGTTCTCCAACTTTGTTCTTTTTCAAGATCATTTTGGCTATTTTGGGTCCCTTGAATTCCCATGTGAATTTATTTTCGGATCCACTTGTCAATTCTTGCACAGAAGTCACCCGGAATTTTTATGGGGATTGCACTGAATCTGTGTATCTGTTTGGGGAGTAGTTCCATCTTTGTTGTTGTTGTTGTTGAGATGGAGTCTTGCACTGTCACCCAGGCTGGAGTACAGTGGCACGATCTCGGCTCACTGCAAGCTCCGCCTCCCAGGTTCAGGCCATTCTCTTGCCTCAGCCTCCCAAGTAGCTGGGATTACAGGCGCCTGCAACCACGCCCCGCTAATTTTTTGTATTTTTAGTAGAGACGGGGTTTCACCGTGTTAGCCAGGACGGTCTCGATCTCCTGACCTCGTGATCCGCCCGCCTCGGCCTTCCAAAGTGCTAGGATTACAGGCGTGAGCCACCACACCCGGCTGTAGTTCCATTTTAACAGTATCAAAATCTTTGTATCTATGAACATGGGATGTATTTCTATTATTTAGGTCTTTATTTTAACATTTTGTAGTTTTCAGAGTATAAGTTTTGCATTTTTTGTTAGATTTATTCATAAATATTTTATTCTTTTTGATGCTATTGTAAATGGAATTATTTTCTTTCTTTTTCTTTTTTTTTTTTTTTTTTTTTTTTTAGAAAGAGCCTTGCTCTGTCTCCCAGGCTGGAGTGCAGTGGCACAATCTCGGCTCACTGCAGTCTCCACTTCCTGAGTTCAAGCAATTCTCCTGCCTTAGTCTCCTGAGTAGCTGGGATTACAGGCACCCACCACCATGCCTGGCTAATTTTTTTTTTTTTTTTTTTTTTTTTTTTTTTGGTAAAGATGGGGTTTCACCATGTTGGCTAGGCTGGTCTTGAACTCCTGACCTCAAGCCATCTGCCTGTCTTGGCCTCCTTAAGTGCTAGGACCACAGGTGTGAGCCACTGCACCCAGTCTGAATTATTTTCTTAATTTCATTTTCAGTTTATTCTTTGCTACTGTATAGAAATACAATTCTTCTTCTTTTCTTTTCTTTTTTTTTTTTTTTTTGAGACAAAGTTTCACTTTGTTGCCCAGGCTGGAGTGCAATGGCACCCTCTCCGCTCACTGTGACCTCCACCTCCCGGGTTCAAGCAGTTCTCATGCCTCAGCCTCCCGCGTAGCTGGGATTACAGGCACGCGCCACCATGCCCAGCTGATTTGTTTTTGTATTTTAGTAGAGACAGGGTTTCACCATGTTGGCCAGGCTGGTCTCGAACTCCTGAGCTCAGGCAATCTGCCCATCTCGGCCTCCCAAAGTGCAAGAATTACAGGCATAAGCCACTATGCCCAGCCTACTATTATTCTTTCGTATCGATATTGTATACTGCAACCTTGTTGAACTTGCTTATTAGTTTTAATAGTTTTTATTGGATTTCTTAGGATTTTCTATAAGGATTGTGTCATCTACAGCTATAGTTTTACTTCTTTTTTTTCAGTCTGGATGCCTTTTATTTAATTTTCTTGCTTAGTTGTCCCAGCTAGAACGTCCAATACTGTTGAATAAAATGGGTGCGAGCGGACACCCTTGTCTTGTTCCCTCTCTTTGTGTAGAAGCATTTAGGCCGGCACCATCAGGTATGATTCCTGCTGTGGGCCTTCATCAGGTCACGGGTACCACCTTCTAGTCCTGCTTTGCTGAGCGGTTTTGTTATGAAGAAGTACTAGATTTGATGTGCTGTTTACTGTGCCTAAGATGAGCTTGTCATTTTTGTTCTTTATTTTAGTGATACGATATATTTCATTAGGTGATTTTCAGATGTTAAACCTGCATTCCTGGGATAAATCCCACTTGGTCATGGTGTATAATCATTTTTACATATTGTTGTGTTCAGTTTGCTGGTATTTTGTTGAGGATTTTCATGTCTATATAAGAGATCGTGGTATATGCTTTTCTTATGCCTTTGTAGGATATTTGTGTAATCTGTACACACATACACAGGTACATACATGCACAATTTTTTTCCAACTCATTTGAGAGAAAATTTGAGACATCGTGTCCCTTTATCACTGACTACTAAATACCTTGTTTATTTCCTAAGGACATTGTTCTACACAACCGTAGTCCAGATGTTGGAATCAGGAAATTGTACAGGGAGGCCATAATGTCACCTGATCCATGCACTTCCTTGGTCATCCCAGTTCTGTCCCTTTAGCTGCTTTCTGGCACAGGCTACAGCCCAGACACATACATTATGTGGCTGCTGTGCCCTGTTAGCCTCCTGCCCTTGTGTTTGTTGACCTGGATACTTTCAAAGAATTGAGACCAGTTATTTTGTTGAATAGCTCAAGTATGGTGGTGGTTCTTCATGATTTGATCCAGGTGATGCAGTTTTGGGAGGAATCTCATGGAATCTTGCGTGTCCCCACCAGTGTATCATATTGGGAGTCCTAGTGTTGGTTTGTTTCAGTGTTGATCTTGTTCTGATCACTTGTCTGTGCTCGGTTTCTGCACTGGAAAGTTGCTGTTTCTGCCTTGTAATAAATAAGTAGTTTGTAGGGAGATCTTTGGGATTAAGTAAACATCTTCTTGTGATTAAACTTTTAGTCAGCATCAGGCCGGGTACGGTGGCTCACACCTATAATCCCAGCACTTTGGGATGCCGAAGTGGGTGGATCACTTGAAGTCGGGAGTTCAAGACCAGCCTGGCCAACATGGTGAAACCCCATCTCTACTAAAAAACTAAAAATACAAAAAAATTAGCCAGGTATGGTGGTGGGTGCCTGTAATCCCAGCTACTCAGGAGGCTAAGGCAGGAGAATTGTTTGAACTCGGGAGGCAGAGGTTGCAGTGAGCCGAGATCACCCCACTGCACTCCAGCCTAGGTGACAGAGCGAGACTCCATCTCAAAAATAATAAAATAAAATAAGTAAATAAACACTTAGCATCAATTGTTTTTAATTATCCATGGATGGTTTTCTAACTCCAGTGATATTGCTGTATTTAGTTCTTTGGCCTCTTTTGTGACAGAGCCTCTCTTATTCTTTTTTTTTTTTTTTTTTTTTGAGACAGAGTCTCGCTTTGTTGCCCGGGCTGGAGTGCAGTGGGGTGATCTCGAGACTCACTGCAAGCTCCGCCTGCCGGGTTCATGCCGTTCTTCTGCCTCAGCCTCCCGAGTACCTGGGACTACAGGCGCCCGCCACCACGCCCGGCTAATTTTTTGTATTTTTAGTAGAGACGGGGTTTCACCGTGTTAGCCAGGATGGTCTCGATCTCCTGACCTTGTGATCCGCCTGCCTCGGCCTCCAAAAGTGCTGGGATTATAGGCGTGAGCCACCACACCTGGCCAGAGCCTCTCCTATTCTTATGTGCATGCATCTCTCTCCGCGTGGACTCGTGGTTTGCTGTTTGACGCAGGGGTCCATGTGCAGTTCCTGTTGCTGGCCTTGGTGTCCAAACTGTCCCACACTTGGTCGGTAGCACCCTCCGAGCATGCAGGCCCCTGTCCTGAGGCCCCGTTGCCCTTTCTGGTGCAGGACGGCGTCCCAGCTCACCTGGGGCTGCCCGTGCCTCCTCTCTGCGGACCCTTCCGTGAGCTGTTGGTCTCTTGTTTCTGGGAAGCTCGCTCCTTTATTTCTTGAGTATTTCTTGCGCCTGTTTTTGTGTCTCACTGACTTTGGTGTATCTGTTATCCAAAGGCTAGCACTGCTCTCTTCACATCTTTTAGCTTTTTCTTCTTCCATTCTTTTTAAACTTCTTCTTTCTTGAAGTCTTCAGCAGCCTGTTCTTCTAAGTTAGTAATTTCTTCCTCAGTGAATCGTTACATTATTCGTTTCCTGAATTAATTCTTTATTTCACGGTTATACTTTTTCACACCCTGTCTCCGGGATTTTCCTTGTTCTTGGCTCCTCATTTCCCCGTTGTGGTTCCTTGTTTCCCTGTTGTGGTACTTTTGGTGCATTTTTTCGCATAGGCATTGTCCCCAGTCTGTGTCCTAACATTCGTGTTCCTGGTGGAATATGTCCTCAATGTTCGTTATCAGGTATTTTGCAGTTTCTATCTGGTTTCTTTACTAACCCAAATGATTCTTTTATGATCTTTAAAATCTCCAGGTCGGTAGATTTTCATGGTTATTGTGGACTTATTGTTATATTGAATCTGGCCAGGTTGATTTCTGCTTTTAAGTGTTGGTTGCAATATTATTTTTGGCCTAATGGTCAGGATTTAAAAGTGTATGTTTGGTATGAAGTTCTGTCTATATTTTTAGAGCCTACTGTAAAAATTGAAGTTCAAGGCCTAAATATCACTTTTTTTTTTTCTGTGTGACTTTTGGCTTCTGAAAGAGAGGGATTAGAAGTCCTTGCAGTGTTGCCATTTTTCCAATATGCCACTTTGTTGTTGAGCTTTTACTTTTTGGTATTTCAAAACCTGAATGGAACGTGTGGGAAACAGAAGTCGTCTGCTTGCAGGGATGCCTTCCGGGGAGCTGAGTGTACAGAGAGGACGGCAGGCATCCAGCCCACTGTGGCTGCCGAGGCTGGGTGGTGTCCTCGTGGGAACCAGGTTTTCTGACACGGTTAACGTTCCCACAGAGGCTACCCCGTTCCTCCCCTGCAGGCATTGCAACGTCACGAGCAGTTATTTTTTATGGAGTCAGTAGCTTAGCAGATGCTCAAGGTTTTGTTTGTTTTGGAGATGAGAACTGAGGCAGGTGAGCCTGCTTTCTTGGGTGATCTTAGCGGAGAGTGCCTTTCCTGTCTGTGGCAGGTGGTGCGCGTGTCTGCATGTCCTGCGGCGAGGCCCAGGGTCTGCCCTGCTTCCGGGCAGGCTGTGTCCTCAGGCCCAGAGCCACGGCCGCCCACACACGCCTTTGCCTTTTGCCTTCCTCCAGCCTGAGAAGCCAGGCCCCGGCAGCAAGGACCCCAAGGCCGACAGTGTGCGGGCCATCAGCGTGCGCACCCTCTACCTGGTCAGCACCACCGTGGACAGGATGAGTCACGTGAGTGCACAGCACCTGTCCCTGCCTGGCGACAACAGAGCTCTCCAGGGCAGTGGCCCAGGGTGCTCAGGCCCAGCAAAGGGTCTGTCTCCACCTCGGAGCTCTGGCAGGGCCCTATCTGCATGAGACCTCCCTCTGGGCAGGTGCAGACCAGGCCCTCTGCTCCCCTAGGTCCTCTGGCCGTACCTGCTCCAGTTCCTCACCCCTGTGCGCTTCACCGGGGCCCTGACTCCGCTCTGCAGGAGCCTCGTGCATCTGGCGCAGAAGAGGCAGGAGGCCGGGGCCGACGCCTTCCTCATCCAGTACGACGCCCATGGTGCGTGCCGCGCCGTACCCCACCTCCCCGCTCCTGCCCCTACTTCCCCATCCTCCAGTTCCTGACACCCGCCTCAGGGCTACAGGCAGCCCCCCACTGACTATTTCCACCTCTTGTCTCCAGCGAGCCTCCCGTCTCCCTATGCGGTAACTGGAAGACTGCTGGTGAGCCTCGCCCTTCTCGCCCTTTCACAGCGTGCCCAGCGCCCCACTGTGTCCCTGTGCTCCACCCAGGCTTGGAAGGGGTTACCTTCTCAGTGGGCAGCCGTGGTCAGGGCTCAGGCATGGTTTTCCTCTACGTGGGCGGCCCAGCTTCGGGAAGAGCCAGGTCCCCCGTCGGGTGCTGTGGCCCTGCAGGTGCAGGTTGTGGGCATGGTCAGTGCTCCCTGCTCAGACCCGGCTCCCACACTGCCTCTTTTCAGGTTGTGTCTTCCAGCCCCTACCTGGGGGACGGACGTGGGGCGGCAGCGCTGCGTCTCCTCAGTGTTCTGCACCCTAACATTCACCCTTTGCTGGGTCAGCATTGGGAGACAACTGTCCCGCTGCTGCTGGGGTACCTGGATGGTGAGGCCGGGGTCAGGATGGGGTGCATAGCCCTGTGGGGAGGGCAGGTCTCAGAGCAGGAGGGTGCTAGCTCTGACCCCACCTTTGCCAAGTGGCACTAGGGTGACCAGTGGGGACTAGGGTTGTATAATTGGAAAAAACAGTCTCCCCTGTGGTCCAAGAAAGGCCCCAGATGACCTGGGGCTTGAAAAGCACTCCCGCTGGGTGCTTCCTGGGAGCAGGTGGGGGGCAGTGGGGCCTCTCTGTGCTGAGCATCCCCAGCTCCAGGGCAGGCGCTGGGCTCTGAGCCTCACTGGTGCATGTGGGATGGGCTGGCCTGCGCGGCTGTCATTTCAGAGCACACGGAAGAGACCCTGCCACAGGAGGAGTGGGAGGAGAAGCTGTTGATGGTGAGGGCCGGGGGTGGTTGGGGCACGGCCCATCCTGGGCCTTAAGGTGTTGTCTGGCCTGGGGGGTGCTGGGGTGGCAGAGCCTGGACCACCTGCCTCGACCTCACCTCGTGGTTTGGCTGGAGAGCCAAGGATCAGGCAGCTTCAAGGCTGAAGACCCCTGGCAGCCTTGCAGCGGGGGCCTTGCTGTGACGAGGCACCAGCCTTCTAGCAGTCGCAGCCCCAAGCGTCAGGGGCCACCTCTCGCCCTGCCTGGTGAGCCAACTGCGACATGGCTGTCCCCTGAGGGTTGGCTCTGCCACCCCTGGCCTCCGCTGGAAGGTAGTCTGCAGCCCCTGCAGCCACAGCACATGAGGATGTGCCCAGACTCCAGCCAGCTCTGTGAGGGGTCGGGCTCCCAGCCCCTCAGTGGCATCTTGGCCTGCAGTTCCTGCGAGACACCCTGGCCATCGTTTCTGACAACGCGTGGATCTGCCAGCTGAGCCTGGAGCTGTGCAGGCAGCTGCCCTGCTACGATGAGGCACCTCAGGAGAAGGTGGGGCGCCTGCTGGCGTTCTTGGCGTGGTACTTGGGCTCTGAGTTCCTGGGTCTCGTGTCTGTCACTTGCTGTCTGGGCCCTGTCTCCCGTGGCCCTGGTGGCCTGGCAGAGCCTCCTCGTGGCTGAGGGCCAGGAGGTGCGAGAGCCCATTGGCCCCACCCCTTATTCCTCAGATGTTGCCCCGGACTCACCCCGCAGTTCTCATCAGCCTGTGGGCAGGAGGTGCACCCCAGGGGCAGCCCCGTGGCAGCGCTGGGTCTCCTTGTACTCAGGAGTCAGGCACAACCATGTTCTCTGGTTTTGTTTCAGAATTTCCTGTACAAATGCATAGGAACCACCCTGGGTGCTGCTTCAAGTAAGGAAGTGGTGAGGAAGCACCTTCAAGAGCTGCTGGAGACTGCTAGATACCAGGAGGAGGCAGAACGTGAGGTGGGGCCACTCTCCCTGCAGAAGCCCCAGACATCCCAGGGCTGGAGGACGGTGGCACCTGCTGTTCTCTGAGGCAGCCGGCCAGCCTGCATGCCTGTGTGTGCATACACGTGTGGTGTGCGTACATGCACAAAGAGGGTGTGTGCACAATGTGTTGATGTGTATGCAAGTGTGCGCATGTGTGTACATGTGGGTGTGCCCCTGTGTCCACACATGACAGTGTGCTTGCGTGTGTGGCAGCGCGTGCCCTCCCCTGCCCGGGGTAAGTGTGCTGCCCCCCAGGGCCTTGCCTGCTGCTTCGGGATCTGTGCCGTCTCCCACCTCGAGGACACGCTGGCCCAGCTGGAGGACTTCGTGAGGTCAGAGGTCTTCAGAAAATCCACTGGCATTCTCAACATTTTTAAGGTTAGGCTGACACCGGTGCAGGGCTGGGGACAGCTGTCTATCCACAAGTTTGAGGCTCAGCGGGTGCCCTGCGGGCTGGAGTGGGGCAGGAAGCCGGTTGCGTCCCTGGAGCAATTTTTGCTCCTGCATTCCTTCCGTGGGCGGGGCCTGTGCGTGGGTGCTCCCAGTGGGGAGGGCGGCAGAATGGCCTCCCGGAGGCAAATGTAGCTGTGGCCAGGGCCACGTCTCTGCCAGGTTTGGGTGATGAGAGGGGCTTGTGGCCAGGGCAGACCTCTGCCCCCTGGTGGCTGGCAGATTCTGCGTTCTTGCCAAACCACCAGCTGTGCTGGCGGAGCCTGAGCCTGGTTTAAGGAAGGAGGGGGCCCCTGCCGCAGGCCCCCAACCCGGCTGTGGTCCCTCTATTTTCTGTCTCCCGTAACTGTCCCAGTTACAGCATCTCAGGGCTGGACCAAGCACGCAGGGCTTCCCAGCCCTTGCTGTGCGGATGGAGGCTGATCTGCAGTGCAGCAAGGGTGGGGCCTTGAGCTCTTCTCAGCTGCCTCCTGCCTGACTCTCACATGTGGCTGCGCTGCTTTGACCCTTGGCCCTCTGCTGCCTCGGTACCCAGTGGGCCCATGCCTGGCTGGCTGCCTGTGCTCCTGCCCCTTTCAAACAGGCTCTCCCCATCCCCAGATTCAGGTGGTGCCCTGCATGGCTGAGTCATACCTCTGCTGTCACTGACTGGCCCTGGCCCTTCTTCTGGGAGGATTTCAGGAGTTTCTGAGGCCAAGGATTCCCGTCGGGGAGTGTAATTGTGTAACTGAAGTCCCGCTGGTTCCTCTGGCCTTTCAGGATCGAAGTGAGAACGAGGTGGAGAAGGTGAAGAGTGCTCTGATCCTGTGCTACGGGCACGTGGCGGCCCGGGCCCCCCGGGAGCTGGTGCTGGCCAAGGTGGAGTCGGACATCCTCCGGAACATCTGCCAGCACTTCAACACCAAGGTGGGCATTGCGGTGGGCCTGCCACGCCAGGGGAGCTGGGGCTGCCGGGGAGTCACATCTTAACTCATTTCACTTTTTGTTGTTCAGGTTCTAGGAGTAAAGGTAGAAACCAAGGTACAGTGTGTAGGAATTAAGTGCTGGACTGGCTTCTCCACTCTTGGCTCTCCTCTGGGCGGGTTGAGCTTCATGGGCAGAGGCTGGAGGGGGAGCTCGGAGCTTGCTGGGGCTTCCTGGTCTCCATCTCCAGGAGGCGTTGGAGAGCATCACCAGGGCTCCTGCCCTGGCCTGGGCCCTGGACGGCAGTGGGAAGAAGGGAGGCGTCTGCGCCTCCGAGGGGCCAGGTCGTGGGCTGTCGTCCCCCAGGGAGTTCAGCCAGCCCCACCCGTCCCAGGACAGCTGGAACCTCCTCTGGCTCTGCTCCCCAGTGCTCATGGAGGCTGTACCTCCCCGGACCCCAGTGAGCACCTAGGAGAGAGGCCAAGGCCCAAAGCTAGTGGAAGTGGCAGTGGAGGCTCCACTGACCCGCAAGGCCTCACCCCAGCCTCATTAACAAGTTTCTCTTCTGGCCTCCCTGGCACTAACCTGACAAGCCCCTCTCTCGGGACAGTCAGCCTCTCCTTGAAGAACAGGCCTTCTGGTTCTCCTGCGGTGGCTGGGAGGGCAGGGCTGTGCTGAGGTTCTTTCCCCAGCCCTTCAGCGCTCCCTGGAGGACTCTCCTCCTGCTGTGGGGGACCCTCTGGTCACACCACACAGTGTCTGCTCTGTGGCCTGTCTTCTCTGGAATGGGACACGGGGGAACCCCTGGGTGGCCCCCCGCTTCTTCCACACGGACTTTGATAAGCAAAAGGGCTGGCTAGAGAGCTCCTTTGAGAGCAGAGTGCAGCACGTCTGGCTTCGGAGGAAAGAAAAGGGGGTGTGTATAGGTTCAGCCCTGGAGGGTGGGCGTGGGCGTCTCCTGTAGCCCTGCGTCCCTGCAGGACCCAGCCCTGAAGCTGTGCCTTGTCCAGAGTGTGTGCATGGTCAGCCGTGCCATCTGCAGCAGCACCCAGGCTGGCTCCTTCCACTTCACCCGGAAAGCAGAGCTGGTGACACAGATGATGGTGAGCGTGGCCGTGGCCTGACAGGTCCTCAGGCAGGTTCCTGGGAGACTGAGGCCAGAGGTGGGGATTGGGGGCACTGAGTGTGATAACGTGAAGACAGCCTGGGAACATGGGAGGGGCCAGGTAGGGACACAGGGGGCTCTGCTCCTCGGGCCCCGCCTGTCACTTAGGCTGGGGAACAGAGCTTGACCAGGGAGGAGAGCTGGCGTTTCCTCCAAGGGCTGAGTCGTGCACCTGCCTTACCCAGGAGTTCATCAGGGCAGAGCCCCCGGACTCCCTGAGGACACCTATTCGGAAGAAAGCCATGCTCACCTGCACTTACTTGGTGTATCCTTTCCTGCCTCTGCACAGGCCCGTGCAGCTGTGTGTGTGCGTGCATGTGTGTGTGTGTGCATGCCTGTGTGCGCATGTGTGCATGTGTGTGTGCGTGTGTATGTGCGTGTGTGTGCCTATGCGTGCATGTGTGCGCGTGTGTATGTGCGTGTGCCTGTGTGTGCGCGCGTGTGTATGTGTGCATGCCTTGTGTGTGCGTGTGCATACGTGTGTATGCACATGCTGCGTGGGGTGCCACCATGGTCTGGAGCAGAGTAAACATGGCAGTGGCTGTGCTGCCCGCACAGGCCTGGAGGTTGCTGGGTGTCTGAGCCTCAGCCTCTGGGGCCCTTAACTTACCTCTCAGCTCCGTGGAGCCGGCGCTGGATGAGCAGGCCCGGGCGGATGTGATCCGTGGCTGCCTGCACAGCATCATGGCCCTGCTGCCTGAGCCCATGGAGGAGGACGGAGGCTGCCAGAAGGTATCCCCATGTTTCCTTTGCCTGTGTCCACACCCGTGAGAGCGGCGGGAGGCCACTATAGGCTGCGGGGTCACTGGTGGGGCTGGACGGCCTGGCTCTCCTTCCAGTCCCTGTATCTGGAGACACTGCACGCCCTTGAGGATCTGCTGACGAGCCTCCTGCAGCGGAACATGACCCCCCAAGGCCTGCAGATCATGATTGAGGTGTGCAGGGGGGAACTGTCATGGGGATGGGGATGGGGGCACAGAGGGCACTCCACCTGGCTGCTGGCCCTCTCTCCACATGTGGGCACCACAGGGACCGTTTGGTGCTCTCTGCAGTTGGGGGTGGTTTATGAACAGGCAGGTGCACCCCCTCACATCTGGGCCGGCAAGCAGTTGAGGAGGCCCTGACCCAGGTGGGACCTCTGGAGCCTGTCCTCTCCCCCCACTGCATGGCATGGGGATGGAGGGGCCCACAGGTACTCATGGCTCCTGACTGGGGGCCGCTACCAGGGTGGCACTATGGTGGGCTAGGGTGGGGCCGACCCCCATGCTCGGAGTGTGTTCTTCTAGGACCAAGGTGGCCTCAACCCTGTCCCTCCATAGTCCTGGCTGACACTGGGTCCACCTGGGCTGGGTTGTGTCTGTGACCAGACTGGAGGACAGAGTGGCAGGGCCAGAGGATCTACGGTGGCCTGAGGCTGGCACCACTCTGGGTCCCCGGCTTGGCCCCCTGTAGCCCCGGAAAGATGGCCTGGCAGGGACACTGAGCTGGCCCATGATGCACAAGGCTCCTTGCCCCCAGGGCTGCCCTCTGAGCAGTACCTGTGTGAAGCCCCCTCTTCCTCAGCACCTGAGCCCGTGGATCAAGTCCCCAAGAGGTCACGAGCGGGCGCGGGCCCTGGGCCTGAGCGCCCTCCTGCTGCGCTACTTCCTGGAGCACCTGCGTGTCAGCGTGAGTACCTGGGTCACCGGCCCAGGTGCTGCTGCCTGTGGCACTCATGACCCAGAGTGTGAGCTGCCTTCCTGGCTTCCTTTGGCCGCCGCCCCAGCTCAGGCCACAGTCCTCTTCCTTGAGACGTGGATTGAGGGCCTGTCAGGGCCAGGAGTGGTCAGGGATGGCTGCTCAGAGTAGAGTCCGTTGTCATCAGGGGCCCACTGTTAGCCAGGAGGAACGTGCACCTCTGGTCTCCAGGGCTTCACTGTTCAGCGCGGTGCTTGATTTGGTTGGCGATATTTTTATCATGTTGCAGAAGCATCTATTTGTTTTAATGAGAACTTTTATCAGGAACAGATATTAGATTTTGCTAAATATCTTTTTGTCATCTATCAGGATTATTCTAGGCTTTCTTTTCTCTCTTTTTCCCTGAGACAGGATCTCACTCTGTTTCCTGGGCTGGAGTGCAATGGTACAAACACTGCAGCCTGGAACTCCTGGGCTCAATTGATCCTCCCGCCTTGGCCTCCCGAGTAGCTGAGACTACAGGTGTATGCCACCACACCCAACTGATTTTCTTTCATTTTTCGTAGAGATGGGGTCTTGCTACATTGCCCAGGCTGGTCTTGAACTCTTGGGCTCGAGTGATCCTCCTGTCTCGGCCTCCCAAAATGCTGGGATTACAGATGCTGGGGTTACAGATGTAAGCCACTGCACCTGGCCTTTTATTTTATTTTATTTTATTTTTTTATTTTTTTTTATTTCTTTTTTTTTTTTTGAGACGGAGTCTCACTCTTTCACCCAGGCTGGAGTGCAGTGGCGCGATCTCGGCTCACTGCAGGCTCCGCCCCCCAGGGTTCACGCCATTCTCCTGTCTCAGCCTCCCGCGTAGCTGGGACTACAGGCGCCTGCCACCTCGCCCAGCTAATTTTTTGTATTTTTAGTAGAGACAGGGCTTCACCGTGTTAGCCAGGATGGTCTCGATCTCCTGACCTCGTGATCCACCCGCCTCGGCCTCCCAAAGTGCTGGGATTACAGGCGTGAGCCACCGTGCCCGGCCTTTTATTAATGCACCAAAACTATCTTTTCTTTTCTTTTTTTCTTTTCTTTTTTCTTTTCTTTCCCTCACTCCCTCCTTCCCTCCCTCACTCCCTTCCTCCTTTCCTTCCTTTCCTTTCTTTCTTTCTTTCCTTTCTGAGACCGAGTCTCTCACTCTCACCCAGACTGGAGTGCAGTGGCACGATCTTGGCTCACAGCAACCTCCGCCTCCTGGGTTCAAGCGATTCTCCTGCCCCAGCCTCCCAAGTAGCTGGGATTACAGGCGCCCACCACCACTCCTGGCTAATTTTTGTATTTTTAGTAGAGGCGGCACTTCATCATGTTGGCGAGGCTGGTCTTGAACTCCTGACCTCAAGTGATCTGCCCACCTCCGCCTCCCAAAGTGCTGGGATTACAGGCATGAGCCACTGCACCCGGCCGAAACTTTCATTCTTTATGTGGCCAAATCTCGTGTGTTCAGGGCTCTTCCCACCTCACGCTTTCATGGCCTGCTCATCACATAACCCTGGTCTGGCTGAAGCTCACCTTGGTGCATGGTGTGATGGATGCCCGCCCAGCCTAAGAACAGTGGCTGGTCACCCTGCAGTCTTTCTCTAACATTCCAGCCTTTCCCTTCTGACTTGAAATTCTTTCTCATCAGTGGTGCCCAAGTAGATACCAGGTTTCCATCTGAGCCCAGGATCCTGCGCAAGGGCAGGGTGGGAGCACCTCCCAGGAAGGCCTCACACATGGGGGCTGAGAAGGGAGCAGGTGGTGGGAGGGGGACAGGTGTGTCTGCTGGGGAGGAGGTGTGGAAGTAGGAGGAAGGTGTTTGCCTATAGGAGCATGGGAGGGGCAGGACTGAGGAGAGCAGAAAGGCTCTGGAAGGCAGGACCAGAACAGTCAGGGTGTGAGGGAGTCTTGTACAGTCCTGCCCCTCACCCAAATTGGCAGAGCCCGTGCACTCCTCCCATTTGGGGCCCCCTCCTCACCCCAGTTGTCCATCTACTTGCACATGCCTGTGTGCCCATGTCGGCCTGGCCTGGCCCTCCTTGTAGGGGCCCGGCCTGGGAGCCTGTGTGGCCCTAGTATAGACGAGGTGTGGTCAGAGCTGAGCTGAGCAGCACCCACGCTGCAGCGGGAGGGGAGGGAGGAACTCGCTGGGAGCTGTGTTGGCCACAGTGAGGGCCCAGGGCTTCGTGGACACCAGCAGCACTCCTGGCCACACTCCAGCCCTCCTCTGGGTACAGGTGGCATAGGTGGCATCCAATAGCCCAATAGCCCAGCGTTCCAATAGCCCAGGCATCTCCTCCTCCAGGCCCTGGTGCCCTTCCACAACCTGGGCCTTCTCATCGGCCTCTTCTCCCCACGGTGTGCGGACCTGTGGCCTGCCACCCGCCAGGAGGCCGTGGACTGTGTCTACTCCCTGCTCTACCTCCAGCTCGGCTATGAGGGTGAGCCCTCGTCAGGAGTGTGGGGGCCAGTGGTCGTGCAGGGGTGCTTGGAGGGATGAGGTGCAGAGTCCAGGCTGCGGGATCGCCAGGGAGGGCCTGGGCCCGACTGCTCGTTCCTGCCGCCTCTCAGGCTTCTCCCGGGACTACCGCGATGACGTGGCGGAGCGGCTCCTCAGCCTCAAGGATGGCCTCGTGCACCCTGACCCCGCCATTCTCTTCCACACCTGCCACAGTGTAGGCCAGGTACCAGCTGGGAGCTCTGCGGCCGGAAGGCAGGCTGGCACTATCTGGGGCTAACAGGGACTTCCGAGGCAGCACCTGGCCTCCCCTAGCCTCTGTAAGTGCCACCCATGGCCAGTGGGCATGGGGCAGGGCCTGGGTGTTTCCATTAGTTGCCGGCGCTGCCCTGCACTGGCCCCATCACCCACACCCGCCTACACTGGGGCAGTGCAGTCCATACGAGAGGAAGGTGCTGTTTGTCTTGAGACCTGGCAGAGGCCTAGGAGAGAATGGGGTGCCATGAGGCCCAGCCGCCCTCTGCCTGCCACTGACACCTGGCCTGCTCATGAAGATGCAGCTTTCTGGAACAGTCTCCAGTGGCTGCACTGTGTGGTGTTGTCCCCAAAGGCTACCCAAGAGCCACGCGGGGGGCTAGGGTCATCGCCTGCAGGGTGCAGTGGGCTCTAGCTCTTGCCAAGGGACCAGGGACGGGCCCTGCCTTTGGTTCCAGCTGGTCAAGGTGCTTTGTCCACTGCCATCTGAAGGGAGGATGGCCCTGGGCACTGCGTCCCCTCCCCGACCCATGCCTGCCTGGTCCACTCTGAGGCTCAGCATATTAGAACACAAGCTTGAGTATTATTAAAGTATTGCCTTACAGCAGGAAAAAAAAAAAAAGTCCCGCCGGGCGCGGTGGCTCACGTCTGTAATCCCAGCACTTTGGGAGGCCGAGGCGGGTGGATCACGAGGTCAGGAGATCGAGACCATCCTGGCTAACACAGTGAAACCCCGTCTCTACTAAAAATACAAAAAAAAAATTAGCCGGGCGTGGTGGTGGGCGCCTGTAGTCCCAGCTACTAGGGAGGCTGAGGCAGGAGAATGGCGTGAACCCGGGAGGCGGAGCTTGCAGTGAGCCGAGATTGCGCCACTGCACTCCAGACTGGGCGACAGAGTGAGACTCCGTCTCAAAAAAAAAAAAAACAAAAAAAAAGTCCCTCCAAGGGGATAAGAAAGCTGCCCCTCCCTCCGTGCTCTCATGTGGGTCCCCAAGCTGGAACACGGCCTGTCTCCATTTGGTGCTTAGGAATGGCCTTCCAGGTCCAGAGACTGTGTCTCCTGCAAAGGAAGGAGGGGTAGGTCACCAGGGCCCTTTCTGGTGCTGGGATCACAGGTGTGAGCTAAGGCTCATCTGCCCTTGACCCCGTGTTCTAGAGAGCTCCAGGGCGACTGCATCACAGGGCTGCTCCCAGCCCACTTCACTGGTCAGAAGGAGCCGAGGAGGGTGCTGTGACCCCAGCCCTGCAGCTGCCCAGGCACCACCTTCCAGGAGCGCGCCCAGGTTCCCGCAGGCCCTGGCAGGTTCCAGAGGAGACCCCACCCCCGTGCAGCGAGCTCATTGAAGGCACAGGGCCCGGCGGCTGGGGCCGGGCTGCGAGAAGGGGCGTGGCCTCCCGCCTTAACGCGAGCCCCTGAGACTCGATGCCTCGGAGAAGTGGCGTTGGGGGTGCCCCCCTTCCCTCCTTAACCTCTGGCATCGCCTTACTCCTAGATTATTGCCAAGCGCCTCCCCCCAGACCAGCTCATCAGCCTCTTGCTAACCATGTTTGAGGCCCTGGGAGACCCCGAAAAGAACTGCTCCCGAGCAGCTACGGTCATGATCAACTGCCTGCTGCAGGAGCGGGGAGGCGTGCTCCAGGAGAAGGTGGGAGAGGGCGGGGCTGTGGCTCCAGGAGATGGTGGGAGAGGGCGGGGCTGTGGCTCCAGGAGAAGGTGGGAGAGGGCGGGGCTGTGGCTCCAGGAGAAGGTGGGAGAGGGCGGGGCTGTGGCTCCAGGAGAAGGTGGGAGAGGGCGGGGCTGTGGCTCGAGGAGAAGGTGGGAGAGGGCGGGGCGGTGGTTCCAGGAGAAGGTGGGAGAGGGTGGGGAGGGGCGGGCAGGGCAGGAGTGGGGCGGTGGCTCCAGGAGAAGGTGGGAGAGGGTGGGGAGGGGCGGGCAGGGCAGGAGTGGGGCGGTGGCTCCAGGAGAAGGTGGGAGAGGGTGGGGAGGGGCGGGCAGGGCAGGAGTGGGGCGATGGCTCCAGGAGAAGGTGGGAGAGGGTGGGGAGGGGCGGGCAGGGCAGGAGTGGGGCGGTGGCTCTTGGAGAGGTGACACGGTGGGAGAAAACAGTGAGGGTGGCCCTGGCCTGTCCTGGACCACCCTGCCCAGCCCTCCCCGGGTGTGACCCTCACTGCTCTGCTCCCTTTCCCTACAGGACTATCATGGACAACCCTTTTTCTTATGTCTGAAGACAGGGGTTAGAATTTGGCAAAAACAAGTACTGAGAGAATAAGGGGGGAAAAGGAAGTGGGAAGGCGGGTGAAAGCACTCATGTTTCCCTGAGCCCACAGTCTGTCAGCCATCCCCCAGGGCGAGGCAAGCCTGACCTCATGGCCCACTGCTTTGTTTTCACCCCACATGGTGGTATTTACCAGCTGTGCAGTAGACATTTGGCAGTAGGGGTCACCATGGCTGAGGCTGGAGACTCCCAGACCAGTCCCACCATGGGCAGGGAGCCCCCTTATGACAAGGCCGTCCCCCAGAGTGAGGCTCACATGCTATGCTGCTGCTGGACTTGTGGTGGGCGTGGGGGTCCCAGGGCCAGCGTCCTCCTGCCCATGTATCCCCCGTGTTCCGTTCATCTGCCTTCTGGAGCAGCAGGACAGTCGCAAACTCACAGCCCCCCAAGTCCCATCCTTCCATCTCAGGCCCAGCTCCAGCCTCGGTCTGGGAATCTGTCTCCTTCTCCCTCCCCGCCAGGTCCCCAGCCCAACTCCTGCAGGAGTGCAGTTGGCAGCTGTGTGGGTCCTTTCTCCGGTGGGCCTGCCAGGGGAGCCTGAGAGTTGGACCCAGCAGGCGTGCTGTGAGGGCATGGGGCCACTGGCTGTGTTGGATGCCTGCCCAGCTCCGCACCAGCCTCTGGGCCATATGTGCCCTCAGCGCTTCCTCTACCTCCCAGGGCACTGGCCACTTTGCACAAGGAATCCAGGTCGTGGCTCCAGTTCCTTGGCTTCTGGGCTGTCCGTGGCCCACAGGGGATCCTGGTCCTGCCTCAGGCTGGCACCAGCAATATAGAGCTCTGCATCTCATGGGGCTCCCTCATGGCCCCACCCCCTTGGGGTGGCATAGGTGTGCCCACAGCTGTCCCCCACGCATGGCCTGACCGCCGTGTCCCGCCCATCTACAGGTGCCCGAGATTGTGAGCGTGCTGCGCTCCAAGCTTCAGGAGGCCCAGGGAGAGCACATCCTGCCGGCTGCCCAGCACAGTGTGTACCTCCTGGCCACCCAGCACTGCGCGGCCATGGTGTCCAGCCTCCTGGGCAGCCCCTTGCCCTTGGACAGGTACCTAGCTCAGACTCCAGGCTTAGGGGTCCCTCTGGAATGATGCTCCCCAAGCCCTCCACCTGGCTCTGTACCCCAACTTTGTGCACCCTGGCTTTCTGCATGAGTTCCCATGGCTGTAGGCCATGTGGGACAGAAAGTGACATGGAGACAGGCCCCAGTCTCTCAGGTACCCGTGGGGACCACTCCCCTCCAGGCGTTTTGGGATCCTCACTGGCCCCTGTGGGCCTTGCACAGCACCCCCACAGGAAAGCTGCTGTTTCTGCCTTCCTCTAAGGTCCCGAAACTGCCTGGCTTCTCTGTCAGCCCCAGGCTCCAGCAGACACTGGAGGCTGCCCCTCACCCTGTGTCTTGGTTCCAGCTGCCCCAAGCCTTGTCCTCTGCAGGGCATCCACTGCTGCCTGTGAGCAGATCCCCCGGAACTGCCTGATCTGAGCCCCCTCAGGAGCCCAAGGACAACCTTGTCTGTACCATACATCACTGTGTCTTCCCAAACTCACACCTCCCAGCTCCCAGCAAAGGGCAGGGCGTGTCTACCACCCAGCAGCCACTGGCATCCCCCTTCCTCGCTGAGGCCTCCGGAGCATGGGTCTGCTGGCCCTTCCTTTCTTTGCCATCTTAGTGGTGGACAGAGGCTGGCACCTGTGACTTCCAGGAGACTCCATGCTGGGCAAGGCAGAGTGACCCTTCCCCTGGCAGGCGAGGGCACGAGGCTGCCGTGTGGATGCAGGTTTCCTTGCACCTGGCCCTTTACCCTGTCAGCTTTGCTTTTTTTCATATGCTCTGAGGCCCTCCCATTAGGTGCATCCAAGCTGCAATGCCCACTTCCTCCTGGCAGGGGGGACCCGCAGGCACCTTCTGCTCAGAGGTGCACTTGTCTGGTGGCCCTGCTCCTTCCTGGCACTGTTGATCTTTCTGTGTGTTTGTTTTAAATCTCTTGCATGGTAAATAGCTGCATTTTGTTACTGATAGAATGAGTTTGAATCCACTGTCATATCTTTTGCATCTTTGTTACACGTTTTGTTTTTTAAAAATCTTCTTTCTTGTCCTTTTTTAGATTGACAGTGTCCCTCTTACCTCACTTTCTCCACTCAGTTTGCAATCCTTCAGTCTGTTCCTTTTCTTCTAGCGTTTGCCCTAAAGGTGGCTGCATGTGTCCTCGCTGAAGTCCAGCATCAGCCCCGAATGCAGGCTGAGGTCTGGGTCTGGCTGGGCTGCTGGGCGCCTGAGTCGTCATGACCGTTGGTCTTGGGCACAGCCAGTGTTGACTTGTATTTCCTCCGCGGTTACCGCCTGGCTCATCAGTCACTCTGTTTTCGTTTTCCGTGGAGGCGTGGCTCACACAAAGGGCAAGCACGGAGTCACTGGGTCCTGCGGGACTTTCCAGGTCAAGGCAGAGGAGGTGTCCGGTCCCCAGCAGACTCCTGTGTGCCCCTCAGTCCCCTAGAGGGTCACGGCCACCTGACCGCCACCACTAGAGGTTTTGGCGATTGTGCTGTGTGGTGGGTCTTCCCGGCCTCTGCTTAGCACGGCGGTGCTGCTGCCCATCCTTCCTCCTTGCCCGGTAGTGCTGGGTGCCGTGTGGGCTGCACCGTGTGTCTGTTTCTAGGTGATGGACATTCAGGTTGTTTTTGGTTTGGGGCTGCTGGGGATGGCGATGCTTTGAACGTTCCTGGGAGTGTCTGTTGGTGGGTAGAGCATGCATTTCTCTTTCGTGTGTATATAGGGGTGGAATCAAGGCCGGGCACTGTGGCCTATACCTGTAATCCCAGCAGTGTGGGAGGCTGAGGCAGGAGGATCACCTGAGGTCAGAAGTTTGCGACCATCCTGGCCAACATGGCGAAACCCCGTCTCTACTAAAAATATAAAAATTGGCCAGGCATGGCCAGGCGCAGTGGCTCACACCTGTAATCCCAGGATTTTGGGAGGCCGAGGTGGATGGATCACAAGATCAGGAGATTGAGACCATACTGGCTAACGTGAAACCCTGTCTCTACTTAAAATACAAAAAATTAGCCAGGCAAGGTGGCGGGTGCCTGTAGTCCCAGCTACTCGGGAGGCTGAGGCAGGAGAATGGTGTGAACTTGGGAGGCGGAGCTTGCAGTGAGCCGAGATCGCACCACTGCACTCCAGCCTGGGTGGCAGAGCGAGACTCCGTCTCAAAAAATACATAAAATTTATTTCATATTTATAAATTAGCTGGGCGTGGCAGCACGTGTCTGTAATCCCAGCTACTTGGGAGGCCAAGGCAGGAGAATCGCTTGAACCTGGGAGGTGGAGGTTACAGTGAGCTGAGATCGCGCCACTGCACTCCAGCCTGGCGACAGAGCAAGACTCTGTCTCAAAAAAAAAAAGAAGTGGAGTCACTGTGGCCATCTCCACCCCGCCATCCCGTGAGCTAAGGATGGGTTCTGCATTCATAAATGGTCAGAAAAAGACCAAAAGAATATTTCATGACACATGAAAATGATAGGAAATCCTGATTCCAGTGTCCATGAGTTAAAGCTTTCGGAAGCAGCCGCTCCATCCACTTCCACGCTGTCTGTGGCTGCTCTCGCACTACAGCGGCAGGCTTGATGAGCTGCCAGAGGCCACCCGGCCCCCAAGGCCTGAGCCACTGTCTGTCCTGGTCAGAAGCTTGCCAGCCCTTCCCTGGGCACAGGTTGGCTTGGCTGTCATATGCAGCCTCATGGGGACCCACAGTGGCTGAGTCTGGGGCCTCCTGGTGCCTCAGCGACGGCCACCGTGTCCTTGCTGGTGCGTGCTGTGTGCCTGCCCTCCTGTGCGTTTGTCCACGTTCCCTGCCAGGTCATTTGCTCCCCACGCTCACGCCCAGCCCTCTGCTGCTTGCCTTCTGCCTGAAGGACATCTGGAATTCCCTCCACGAGGATCAGTGGTGCACTGTCCGCCTTTGTTTGCTTGAGAATGTCTTTATTTGGCCATCCCTTGTGACTGTTCTTTGTGTGGCTTAGTATCTTAGTTCAGTGGCGTTTGTTCAGGTGTGTGACAGCACATCACTGTTTCTGGCTTCTGTTGTTGCTCTTGAGAGCCAGGTGAAGTCTCCTAGCACCGCATCTGTCCAGGAAGCCACTTCCTGCTTGTTGCTCGTCTGCAGTTTGCGGGTGGGGGTTGCTTTTCATTTGTTCTGCCAGGCGGCTTCAGCGCTCCCTGTCTGTAGGTCAGTATATTTCATCAGTTCTGAAAAACCCAACCTACTCCTTGTCAGCCATTGTTTCCTCTGCCCCTGGGACATCCAGCAAATGTACGTTAGCCCTCATTCCGTCTTCTGCATCTCTTATTCTGTCCTCTGCCTTCCCACATTATTCTTTCTCTGTAATAATTTATCTGAAATTTTTTTATCTTCCTATTCACTGAGTAATTTCTTAATCTTCCTATTTACTGTTTCTCTCTTCTACTGTATCTAGACTGGCACCAAGTATGTCCACTGAGTACTTTAGTGTTTCATTTCTAAAAGGGCTGTTTGGTTTTCTTTTAAATTTGCTGTATCTGTTTTTAGAATTTCCAGTTCTCGTCATATTCAAAGTTGGTTATTTCTGCAAACGCTGAGCGTAGCTGCTTCACGGTGCGTCTGCGGCGCTGTCCGAGTGTTCTTGGCAGCACTGCCAGGTCTCCTTGGGAGCTGCGCTCTTTGACCCTGTGCCGTCCTGAGGCCTGGGCCAGATGCTGCTTCCTCCAGGGAAGATTTGTTCTCCCTCCCAGCAGCTCCCCAGGGACCTCCCACACCACTGCCCTGGGCCCTGTGTGTATAGACCCAGATTTTTCTCTGTGTCCTTTATTGCCAGCTCTGTTTACAGACCCCTGGAGTCAGGGGAAGGGGTGAGCTCAGATCTGAGGCCAAGAGGCCATTTCCCAGCTGGCTGCAGCTGAGCCTGGTGGCCATGTCTAAGCGTCGTGGAGCCAGGGTCCACGGCACCCAGGTGGCGGTGGGCAGGGATGCCCGGCCCAGGTGCCGGCAGTGCCCTGACCAGCCACGGCCTCAAGGTGACTCTCCTTTTGCCCTACTCCAGCCACACCTGCATGCTGTGGCGGGCGCTGGCGGTGGAGCCTCGCCTGGCTGCCCAGGTCCTGGGGCTGCTGCTGGAGAAGATGAGTAGGGACGTCCCATTCAAGGAGAGCCGGGCCTTCCTGCTGGGCCGCACCCCAGACCGCGTGGCCACGCTGCTGCCTCTCTCGGTGAGTCGGGCTCTCAGGGCCACTTGACACGCTGTCCCTGCCCCGCTTGCCTGGGTGCCCGGGGGGAAGCCTTTCGATGAGGTGGCCTGGACACCACCCCACGGGCACCTGGAGGCAGCACCGGGCTGCGAGCTCTGAGCTCAGGCTCGTAAAGGCCTCACAGGTGTGGGCCCCCAGGGGAGACCACTTCATGTTTTATCCTGCGGAAAAAAATAAACCCAGCTTGGCAGTGTTTTAAGCAGTAAAGCAGCTGTGAGAATTCCCTCCTCCTTTCTGAGGAGCTGAGAACAGATGGCCTGAGGTCTGTCCTGTGAAGGCTGATTGCCCCTCTGTCCCTGTCTCCTGCCTCTACCCCTGAGGGCCAAGCTATGCAGTGGTGCGCCTCGCCATTCCTGCGCTGCAGCTGGGATCTGAGACCTCTGAGCACATGATGCAGGCTCATTGGGTGCAGGGCTCAGATCTCGTGCGGCCTGGAGGGAGGCATGGCCCTGTGGTGACTTCTCCCCCCAGGCTACCTGTGCACTGTTTGAGGTCATGTCCACGCCTGCAGCGGGGCCCGCGGTGCTAGAGCTCTACCCCCAGCTGTTTGTGGCGCTTCTGCTGCGCGTCAGCTGCACCGTGGGTGTCCAGCTGCCCCGGAACCTGCAGTCCCAGGAAAGGAGGGGTGCCAGTCCAGCCCTAGCCACCAGGAACCTGGAACCTTGCAGGTATCTGGGTCCCCGCTTCCCACCTCCAGTACTGATTCGGAAGCACAGGCATGTGTGTGCACGCGCATGGTGGGGGCGGGCGGCAGATCTGAACCGTGGGGAGTGTGGGAGTGACTTTGCTCCCAGGGAGCTGGCGCCTCACCCAGGTGCAGGGCTGAGCTGTCAGTGGTGACATCCATGGCCACCCTTCTCACACTGGCTGTGAAGGCCTCCCTCCTCGCCTCTGCGGGCGGTCTGCACAGTGGTGCTGAACACAGGCAGCTGGTGGAGGCTTCGAGTGGCAGCTCAGGCAGGATCAGGGTGGTGCCTTCTCCTGGGAGTGGAATTGTGGGGAGTCTTTGGGGTATAGGCTGGGGCCAACCATGGCAGGACCAGCTTTGTCCCTGAAACTGCCCCAGCAGAGTGGCATTTGGCACGTGCTCACAGCCCCACACGTAAGAGCTGCCAAGGTGCCTGACATAAAGCATTTCAGGTCCTACACACCTGCCTGGGGCCATAGCACAGACAGAGGAAGCTGACACCCTGGGCAGGTGTGGCTGTGTGGCCTGACCCCAGGACCACGAGCCCATGTGAACACAGGGCCGCCATGCCCCACCTGCCCAGGAGGGCTCTGGTTCCGTCCCACCCAGGCGCCCAGGTTTGGGTGTGCACCTTGGCTAGGACACACCAGGGGGACAGCCTCACTTCAGCCTCCTCTCCCTGCCCCAGCACCACAGGCTGCTCAGCCACAGGCCAGCTCGTAAAGCCCAGTGGGGCCGGCTGCCAGCGCTGCTCTGCCCCTAGCAAACTGAGTGGAAAATGTGAATGGGATGGGGCAGCCACCAGCCCCCGGGCCTGGCCTGCTGCGAATCAGTGCCTCCGCCCCAAGCTGCGGGACTGCCACCGAGCTGTGGGGCCTCCCCGAGCTGTGGGCCCCACGCCCGCCCCCAGGTACCCCTTCACTGGGACGATTGCAGAGCCTGGCGTACAGGCCGTCCGCCAGTGGGTCAGACCCTTGTGGGTGCCACATTCTTAAATGTCTTGGGCACACAAGCAAGGGAGGCACCCTCTTCCAAATCACTAACACATTCCTGAGCCAAACACACGCTTCCCGTTAGATTTGTCGAGGCTGGTTGTGAATTGCTGCGCCTGCGCCATTTGCAGCGCGGCCCCTGGTCCAGATGGCACCTTGCAAGCCTGGAGGCCTGGAGCAGGGTGTGGAGCTGGAGGCAGGGCTGCACTCGAGCCGGGCCCCAGCGCAGACCATGAGGCCCAGCTAAACTGACTGTGGCCCTGTGGGTCTCCCTCCGCCTGCGGCTGGCCCAGCCTATACGTGTCAAGGGCATCTCCCGGGAACTGCGGTGACTGGTGTGGCTCTGTCCTCTGCCTGTGGTCAGTGCTGGCTGTCCTGTTCCCAGGGCTAGAAGCCCCCTTGGCACCCAGGCTACCTGGGCTCAAAGATCAGGCCCCAACTCTGGAACCATGGGACTCCTGGCTCTCCCAGAGCTGCCTTCTAGCACGTCCTACCTTGGGGAGGGAACCCCTGAGAGAGAGGAGCCTGGGGACACTCATCAAGGGCCGTGTGAGGGGCTGGTCCTGCTGTTGCTCAGCACCAGACCACCCAGGCACACCCCATGGGGACAGTGGGATACTGGGAGCAGGCCCCCAGCACCTCCTTCCTGGGCTGCCAAGACCCCCATGGCCCTCAGCTCCTACAGCTCCTGTCCAGCCCTCAGGCTGCCTCATTCCTGCCGGCATCACCGGCCCTGTGTACCCAACCGTCCAGAAGCCTCATGGGGCCCATCACCAGATCTCTAACAAGCTTGTCTCATGCTCCTGTGCCCACCACACCCTCCTCCTAGATCCCACCTGCATGAGGGCCTCATACGTCATCCAGGCGAGTAGGGCCTGGCCCCCAGCTTGGCAGGGCCACTTGCTCCCTGCTAGGCCCACTCCACTTCCCAGCACACCAGGGGCCTGTGGGACACCTGGCAGCAGGTGACCAGGGCAGTGGCACTGTCACCACAACCAGCAGTCACCACACGGCCCGTGCCGCTCAGGGGTTGTCTGCTTTTGGGCCAGGTGCTCCTGAGGACGAAGCCTTGTGGGGACAGAGGTCCAAAGGCAGCGGGGGCCTAAGTGTGAGGTGCTCGAGGGCAGCAGAAAGCCACACGGCAGGGGCTGTGGAGTTGAAATGGAGGGTCCTGCTGGGTGGGGACGCTGGTGCAAGGCATCCTCTGCCCCAGACCGTGCCTGTTGGGTAGCACGCTACGCCCCGCCCACTGGCAGCCAGGAGTGGAGCAGCCTCAGCAGGGAAGGGCTCATCTGAGCTGATGGTCGATGCCAGGCTCACGCTAGGCCCTGTAGAAGCTTTAACATCAGACTCTTCCTGCCAGTTTCTGGCCTGAGCCCCAGGCCTGCCTCCCACTGCCAGGGAGACCAGAGGGCAAGGTGCTTGCCTGGTGGGGGTCTGGGGAGTCCGGAGAGGCAGAGTTGGCCAAGGTGGCCCCCATTGCACGCCCAGGGCGCCTGCTCTTCAGCACCCTTGCAGCCCCTCCAGCTCTCGGCACCATCCTCCCGCTCACTTGCCAGCCAGCCTCAGCCAACACTGGGAATGGATCAGGGACCTGCTCGCCTCCCAGAGGGCTGTGGAGTCTCTTGGGTACAGGTGTGAGAGCCCGAGGTGCCAGCAGGAACAGGCCCAGGGGTGGGGCGCCTGTGGTGTGGGTGCCCAGCAGCATCTGGGTGTCCGGAAAGGAAGGCAGTTGCGGCCAGGGGCCTTTGCCTGTGTCCAGCTCTCAGGCTGGTGGCCGGGTGGCCACAGGCTGACCTTGCTACTAGCTCACCTCCAAGCCAACATCTGCGTCCTTGCCTTGGGTGGGGAAACGGGGGGCCTCTAGCAGATGTCCCAGAGCCTGCTTCCTGGAGGATGGCTCTGGCAGGGATAGGGCTAGCCACCAGGTGGGCAACACACACTGGGTGCAGACCTGAGGGGTTCATCGGGAAGGGAGGTGGGCGTGTGTGCCCCACCAGCTGAGCACCCTGGCAATCCTGCAGCTCTGCAGTGGACACCCTGCGGTGCATGCTGCTCCGCAGCGGCAGCGAGGATGTGGTACAGCGCATGGACCTAGAGGGAGGCTGGGAGCTGCTCAGGACCTCGGCGGGGCATGAGGAAGGGGCCACCAGGTTGGCCAGGTGAGCGGGCCCAGCCCACTGCGGCTCCAGCACTGACTGGGCTCCACCAGATCTCGAGCCCGGGACATGACAGGATCAGGTGGGGGCCCACGCGTGTCAGGCCAATGGTGGCCTGAGCTCCTGCCTGTTCGCTCTCTGGGGCAGGGATAGGGAGGGACCCCCTGCAGAGGCCTGGCGAGGCAAGCTGGGAGGCATCTCTGAGACGTAGAACTCCCAGAACCCGGCAGCTGGCGGTGGAGCGGACCAGGGCTGTGCAGGGTGGAAGGTGCCTGGGTAGGGTTCAGCACTGCAACAGCCCCTGCACCCTTAGCGGCCCCCTTTCCCAGGGCCATGGCTGAGCACGCAGGGCCCCGACTCCCCCTGGTGCTGAAGACGCTGGCATGCACACACAGCAGCGCGTATGAGAACCAGAGGGTGACCACCACTGCCTTCCTGGCTGAGGTAGGCCCTTCCAGGGAGGGATGCTGGGCACCAGGGTGGGGCTCCTGCTCAGGACAGGCACAGGATGCCCTTTTCTTACCCCTAAAAGGCCCCCTCGACCGCGGTCTGCGAGGGAGGGGATGCGGACGCTAGCTACCTCCTCCCCCATGCCAGAACTCACTCAGTCCCACCCAGGGACACCCCCTCTGTTCCTGGTGAGAGGAGGACCCAGGCTGCCTGCAGCCTGTACTCTCCCCAAGTCCTGCTGGGTACATCTGTAGCTGGACAGGGCTGGTCCCTGGGACCCCAGGTGCCCTTGGTGGTGTGGTCTTAGCCTTCGTGGCCAAAGATGCCAAAATCTTGCCCAAGGCCGTGCAGCAGAGCAGAGTGGACATCAGAGCAGGCCCCAGCGGCACAACAGGGAGGGGTCGCCACTGATCTGAGACCCAGGGAGTAGGTCCTCCACCTGTCTGCCACACCAGCGTGGGGGCAGCCTCTGGTGTTCTTGGCCTGGGCTGGTGGGTTGGGCCCTGGGGTCAGCAGGGAGGGGGAAGTCACAGCACCTCTGCCTGCAGCTGCTGAACAGCAACGTGGCCAACGATCTTATGCTCTTGGACTCGCTGCTGGAGAGCCTGGCAGCTCGCCAGAAGGACACATGCGCCAGCGTGCGGAGGCTGGTGCTCCGCGGCCTGGCCAACCTGGCCTCCGGCTGCCCTGACAAGGTGGGGTGGCCACCAGCCCCTCTGGGGCCCAGGCAGCATGGGCGGGGGGCTGTGCATGGAGGCCACCCTGTCTTGTGGGGTAGCAGACGGTGACTCTGGGACCCAGGCTGAGTGTAGGGTATCCTCAGGTGCGAGCCCACGGCCCCCAGCTCCTCACAGCCATGATTGGCGGGCTGGACGACGGGGACAACCCTCACAGCCCGGTGGCCCTGGAGGCCATGCTGGGCCTTGCGAGGCTGGTGCACCTGGTGGAGGCCTGGGACCTGCGCTCAGGGCTGCTGCACGTGGCCATCCGCATCCGGCCTTTCTTCGACAGTGTAGGCTGGCTGGGGCAGGGGGAGGGAAGAGGGCCCCAGCCTTTCCTGCCTCTTACTCTGAGCTTTAGCCCCAGCCCCAGCCCCACCCTCCTCCCTGTCTCCCACTGCGGCCAGGTGACCGTGGAGAGTGCAGACCTGCAGGGCTGCTGCTTTGCTGGGCCTGGCAGCCCCCACCCGTAAGCCCCCACCCGTCAGGGTGTTTCCTGGCCCGTGTCAGGCAAGGGCACCCATCAGTGGCAGGGGGCTAGGCAGGCAGGCCTGCAGCGGCACAGCCTGTGAGGAGACATATGCTGCATGGCCTTCCCAGGAGAAGATGGAGTTCCGGACGGCATCCATCCGCCTCTTTGGGCACCTTAACAAGGTCTGCCACGGAGACTGTGAGGACATCTTCCTGGACCAGGTGGTGGGCGGGCTGGCGCCCCTGCTGCTGCACCTGCGGGACCCTCAGGCCACCGTAGCCAGCGTGAGTAGCCAGGGGGTGGGTGGGATGGGGTGGGTGGCCTCAACTGGACTCGGCCCCAGTGCCGCATCCCTTAGGCCTGCAGGTTCGCCCTGTGCATGTGTGGCCCCAACTTGGCATGTGAGGAGCTCTCAGCCGCTTTCCAGAAACACCTGCAGGAGGGCCGAGCCCTGCACTTCGGGGAGTTCCTCAACACCACCTGCAAGCACCTGGTGAGGGGTGGGGCCAGGTGGGCGGGGCCAGGTGGGGCGTGGCAGGTGGGGCGGGGCCATGCAGCACTGACCAGGCCTCTCCCCAGATGCACCATTTCCCAGACCTGCTGGGCCGCCTCCTGACCACCTGCCTGTTCTACTTCAAGAGCAGCTGGGAGGACGTCCGAGCTGCGGCACCACTGTTCACCGGTAAGCACCACCCCCTGCCCCGCCCCCACGCCGCCCGGCAGCCCCGCCTGATGCCCCCACTTCACAGGTTTCCTGGTGCTGCACGCATTGCCCAGGCAGCAGCCGCAGGTGGACCTGGACCAGCTCATTTCGGGTGAGCACCCCCTCCACGGGGCCCCTCCGCTGGGCCCTGCTGACCCTGTAGGCACCCGCAGGGACTAAGTGATTTTCCTGGATTTCAGGATTTTTTCCCTGTCACTGGTGACCTCATCGTCTCTAGTAATTCACGGAAACTTCTTAACTGTTCCAAAAGAGCTTAAAAAACACTAAAAAAGGAAAAACTATCTTTCCGTTGGCTCCTGAGCCTCCCAGCAGAGGCTGTCAGGAGAGCGTGGCCCACGCGCAGGCATGGGCATGCCGAGGTCACAGCCCGCAGGCAACCCCCCTCCTCTACCCCCAGCGCTCCAGATCCTGCTGAAGGACCCGGCCCCCGAGGTGCGAACAAGGGCTGCTGAGGCCCTGGGCCGCCTGGTGAAGCTCGCCTAAGGCTCCGGCCAGCACCCCCAGCGAGGAGTCCGCACCCAGACCCGTGCCTGAGCTTCAAGACGCCTCCCGAGGACCACAGCCTGGGCACACGACTGGAGGGGCCTGGCCCCAGAACAGGCACCGCCGGGGACCAAACCCAAGCCCCTCAGTGAGGGAGGTGCCAAGGCCAGACAGGGTGTGGGAGTCCGTGTGCCCAATAAACTCATCTGCTCCCAGCGAGTGACTGACAGGGTGCGATGCTGCAGCCTCTTAGGGGATGGGCCAGAGGGTGCCCTGGACTGGGTGTGTTGTCCCCACTGTTTTTGCAAAATTGAGTGAGGGGAAGGCTCGGCGCTGTGGTGGGGGCGGCTTTGTTGGCAAGCCCAATTCAAGAAGGTGGGAGCACCAGGCAGCACAAGGTAAGGCTCTATTGACTTCAGCACAACCACCCTGGCCCCAGGCAGGCGGAACAGCTAGGTGAAGAGGCGGATGGTCCCGTCTGCCCCTGAGGAGAAGACCCACGGCTGGGTGGGGTGGAAGATGACGTCCAGCACTCCCAGGTCTCGGGTCAGCGCGTGGCCCTTCAGCACCTTGACGGGCACCAGCAGGGGGTTCTGCAGAAGGTCACTGTGGGGACAAGGAGGGCTCAGGACACGGCCAGACACCACTGCCCTGGGGAGGGGGCCAGGCAGGGTCAGCACTCACTTGTACACCATGCCATGGCAGACGATGACGCTGCCGTCGTCCGAGCCTGACGCAAAGAGTGGGTACCGCGGGTGGAAGGCCACAGCCCGCAGAGCCTTCTTGTGGTGTCTAGGGGGAGGGAACGAGGTTGAAGGCAGGCTCGGGCTGGAGGGAGGGGCTCTGCTGGCCTCCTCCATGCCCAGCTCTCCTCACCTCAGCATCCTGTATGGCTTGGTGGAAAGATCCAGGTCAAACCACACCAGCTTGCTATCGTAGCTCCCACAGATGACGTTGTCACCTAGGGCCAAAGGCTGTGATGCAGGTGTTTCCGCTCTCACCTGCAGGGTGCACCACGCCCCCCCCCTCACCTGCACCCCTCACCTGCAGGGTGCACTGTCCCCCCCACCCCTCACCCTGCAGGGTGCACCTCCCCCCCTACTCCTCACCTGCACCCCTCACCTGCAGGGTGCACCGCGCCCCCCCCCCACCTGCAGGGTGCACTGTCCCCCCCACCCCTCACCCTGCAGGGTGCACCGTCCCCCCCCCACCCCTCACCTGCACCCCTCACCTGCAGGGTGCACCGCCCCGCCCGTCACCTGCACCCCTCACCTGCAGGGTGCACTGTCTCCCTCCACCCCTCACCCTGCAGGGTGCACCGTCCCCCCCCCACCTGCAAGGTGTACCGCCCCCCCACTCCTCACCTGCACCCCTCACCTGCAGGGTGCACCGCCCCCCCGCCCCTCACCTGCAGGGTGCACTGCCAGGCTGGACACCCACTTGCAGTTGGGCATCAGCTTCTTGGTGAGCTCCTGGCGCAGCAGGTGGTAAAGGCGGACGCTGCGCTGGGATGCCACCAACAAGAAGGGCCGGGCAGGGTGGAAGGCCACTCGCTGCACCTGTCCGTGGCTGCGGCGGAACGGGCTCTGGCTGCGGCGACGGCTCAGCTGGTGAATCAGCACCTGGGTGTGGCCTTGGGTGGCCAGCACCACGGCCAGGTAGTCCCCACGCCCGTGCCAGGTCACCTGCGTCACTGGCTGAAGGAGAGCAAAGCTGGCTGATTGGCTGAGCCAGGCCCCTCCCACTGCAGCCTCACCCCCAATGCACCATGCGCACCTTGTCGTGGCAGATCCGCAGCCGCAGGCCCACTTGGCGCTCCTCCTCTGAGGCCTCCAGCCAGCGGGCCGGCTGCAAAGGGGGCTCCTCAGGCGGGACGAAGGCACTCAACAGCTGATCTGTGCTGCCCGTCACCAGCCGGTCCCCCAGAGCTGGGTTCAGCAGCAGCACTGAGTCCTCCCTGTGAGCCAGGCCCAGACACAGCCCCTAAGCACAGTGCCACCCCTGGCTCCCCAGCCCCCAGGGCCTCCACTTACACGGCCGCAGCCACCAGGCAGACAGCGGGGCTGGGGTTCCAGGCCACACTCTTCACCACGCCCCCCACGGGCACAGTCCTCACACAGCGGGCAGTGGCCACCTCCCAGAGTCGCAGGGAGCTGTCGTCGGAGCCTGGATGCAGCAGAGACAGCTCTCAACACCTGGCCATCCCACCTGCCCCCCAGCTCAAGGCTGCCGCCAGCTCGGACCCACCTGAAACCAGCCACTGGCCCCCAGGAGAGACACTAAGGCACCGGACAAGGTCACTGTGGCCCCTGTAGACCTGAGGAGGAGGCAGCAGTGAGGAGCCAGACTCGGAGGGTGCAACCCCAGCCCCCTAGTCTCCACTTACCAGGGCCTGGCACGTGGGGAAGGGCTGCAGGTCCCTCGGCCGAGGCAGCTTGGGGATAAGGTCCTCAGGGTCTACATTCACCTGGGGCAGGAGAGCGCCAGGTCAGCCTTGCCCCCTGTGCCGCCCCCCGGTGTGCCGCCCCCACACACCCTCATCTTGCGCTGCCGTGGGCACAGGTACAAGTCGAGGCAGCGCTCGAAGCGTTCCTGGATGAAGCGTCCATAGGCAGGCACGGCCCGCAGGCTTGGGAACTTGCGTGGCAAAAAGCTCAGCTTCCTCTCGCCCGGCTCCTGCTGTTCCCACGCCAAGCGCTGTGGAGACCGAGACACGGGTGGGGAGGGTCACGGGAGCATGGGGACAGGGTCCCAGGCCCCAGGATGCAGGCCCACCTCCTCCTCGCTGAGCAGGTATTCAGGGGGTGGGTTGTACGACTCGGCGTGGCCTGGCAGGGCCAGCTTGGGAGCAGGCACGTGCATCTTGTGGCGCCCCAGCACGGCGTTGGGGTCCTCCTGGGCCCACAGGTCATAGAAGCTGGGGGTGGGGTCTCGGGGCCGGCGAGGCTGGATCCAGCCCATCTTGATGGCGTGCACCATGCGAGAGACCTGCATAGACAGCCGGGTCAGGATGGGCAGCGCGGGGCGGGCAGCCCAGGCCAAGCCCCAGGGGCGTGTGCCCCACCTTCTCCTTCTCCACCAGGGAGGGGATGAAGCTGCGCTTGTCGGCCGGGCGGTTGGTCACCGGGTGGATCATGATGTCCCCACTGAAGAAGTCGACAGCCGGCTGAGGGAAAAGATGTGGGCATGTGGGCCAGGGTGGCTGAGGCCCTGCTGGTGCCTCCAGGACCCCCATCTCCCCAGGGCCAGCCGCTGCCACCTACCTCATAGGGGTTGAAGCCCATGTCCCCAAACTGGCCACTCTGCAGCCGCCGCACCAGGGCCACCTGCTCATCCGTCAGTCTCAGGTCCCGCCCTGTCATCGGGTCCTGCACAGTGCGCCTGGAGACCGCCAGTCAGACCCCGCCAGCCCTGCCCCACCCCTCGGGCCTACCCTGGCTGCTGGCCCCACCCCACCAGCCCTCACCAGTAGTCAGGGTCATCCATCTTGTCCAGGAACTGGTCCAGCTCATCCCGGGTCCGCAGGGGCTTGTAGATGCGCCTGCCATCCAGGTCGTAGCCCACGTGGGGGAAGTCATCGTACCACTCCAAGGGCACGTTGCCCACCGTGTTCCGGATGTCCTGCAGCCGGGGGCCACCATGTCAGCATCTGACCCTACAAGGCCCGCCCCCGCTTCAGGCCGCTCAGGGGAGCAGGTGAGGAGGCTGCAGGGTGAGTGCAGGCCCAGCCTCAAGTGCCCTGAGGTCACTGGCCCTGACCTGCGCCCGTTCCCCAGCCCTGGGTTCTGACGTGGCATGGCGGCCACGCTGCCCCCACCCCCGCCCTCGGAGGCGCCGGAGCTGCACCTTCACATTTTCCACTGAAGTGGTGCCAACCCCAGAGCTCCCCCCTCAATGGATTCCTTGGCCAGGGCTCTGGGCAGCCACAGACAGGGATGACCTCATCACCCGCGGGCTCCCTCCCCTGGCAGGGGCCTTAGGCAGAAGTGGGCAGCTGTAAGACGGGGACTCGGGGAAGACCCCAACTGACCCATTCCACAGAGAGGCAGAAGCCAAGACCTCTCTGTGGGGGACCCCCCACCATCTGCCCTCGGCCCCTCCCCAGACAGAACAGCCACGTTCCTGGACGTACATTCCTGGTTGCAGCCCCTGCCAGCCGCCACCCTCGCTCCTTCCAGCCTGGGGACCGCTGCCCAGGCGGCTGTTTCCTGCAACAGTAGCCACGGGGAGGGGCCCAGGCAAGACAGAGCACAGCTGGGAGCCTGCCGGGCCCCTGCCGCAGGAGGGACCCCTTGGGCCCTGCCCCCTGCTGAGGGTCCTTCCCTCTCCTCCTCATGGAGATAGGGGGCCACCCCCAAATTGGATAATGAGGGTGTGTGTGTGTTTCCTGAGGGGCCTGGTTGCCCTGGAGAGGAACGGGGGAAGGAGGAGAGGGCAAGGAGACCGACGGGGTGAGAGGTCCACACAGCACAGGAACAGGGGACCTGGCCAGCTAGCAGGAGGCACACAGTCTGTGCCAAGCCTGGAGAGGCAGGTGCAGGACAGACAGGCGGAGAGACTGAGCTCTAGGCCCCTGAATACTCGCCTGTGCCCGCCCCCTGCACACGGCCTGGCACAGGCAGGCGCTGGCGCACATGGGAGGCAGAGACAGACAGGGTGCGGTCAGGCAGCAGGGCCAGGGCGGCTGGGTTAACTCAGTTGTGCCACGGGAGAAAACGGGGTGGTGGGTCCTGCTGACCTTCCTCCCCTCTCCCGGGGAGGAGGGCACTGCAGTTTTGGGGCCCTGAGTAACTACAGCCCAGAAGCGACCTCCCACTTCCTCTGCATCCCCAGAGACGGAACGATGCCCTAAAGACCCCCACCCCGCCCCCGCCAAAGCGTGGCCACAGAAGGCCGAGGGATGCGGCGGTCGCTGCTCGAGGAGCCTCCAGGCTGAGAGGGGCGGGGCGTGCGCGGGGGAGGGGCCGGGACGCCGCTATAAAGACGCAGCTCGGGGCCCCGCTCCAGCCCGGGACGCACATGTGCGCGCGGCGCCCGGCAGCTGCCACCGCGGGGCGCAGCCGAGACGGCGCAACCGAGACCCCGCGCCTCGCCCCGGCCGGCCCGCGAGGCCCGCGGCGGCCGCAGGAGGCGGCATGAGCAGCGCGCGACAGAGCTGACGCCGCGCCCCCGCCGGCCCCATGTCCTTCGCCACGCTGCGCCCGGCGCCGCCGGGCCGCTACCTGTACCCCGAGGTGAGCCCGCTGTCGGAGGACGAGGACCGCGGCAGCGACAGCTCGGGCTCCGACGAGAAACCCTGTCGCGTGCACGCGGCGCGCTGCGGTCTCCAGGGCGCCCGGCGGAGGGCGGGGGGCCGGCGGGCCGGGGGCGGGGGGTCAGGGGGCCGGCCAGGCCGTGAGCCCCGGCAGCGGCACACGGCGAACGCGCGCGAGCGAGACCGCACCAACAGCGTGAACACGGCCTTCACGGCGCTGCGCACGCTGATCCCCACCGAGCCCGCCGACCGCAAGCTCTCCAAGATTGAGACGCTGCGCCTGGCCTCCAGCTACATCTCGCACCTGGGCAACGTGCTGCTGGCGGGCGAGGCCTGCGGCGACGGACAGCCCTGCCACTCCGGGCCCGCCTTCTTCCACGCGGCGCGCGCCGGCAGCCCCCCGCCGCCGCCCCCGCCGCCTCCCACCCGCGACGGCGAGAACACCCAGCCCAAACAGATCTGCACCTTCTGCCTCAGCAACCAGAGAAAGTTGGTGAGCACGGGCCGTGGGGCGCCGAGGGGGCCTCCAACGCGCCCCTCAGCCCACACCTGCCAAGCAGAGGAGGCGAGGCCGCACGGGCAGGGCTCCCCAACAGGGCACAGGCAGGCACACCTGTAACACAGGCCTGCTGGGGGCTGGGGCCTTCTCCTGGGGCTCCTCTCCAGGGTGTCCCTAGGACACTCGGCTCCCAGGGGAGTGTGGAGTCCCCTGCAGGGAGCTGCATGAGGGGTAAGAGCTAGGGATGGCCAAAGGGGCCCACCCAGGGCGGGGAGGCTGGGGAGCTGGACCAGGCCGCTGCGAGCTTCCCTTTTCAGTAAGTTGAAAGGTGGAGTGAAAACAGCTGAGTTCAGAAATAGGCTGCAAGGCAAGAGAGGAAGGACCCCGGGGTCTTAGCCCCTGCGGCCCACCACTGGCCTAAGCCACCTTGGGCACCTGCTGTCCGTACCCCACCTACGCTGCACACCAAGACACCAGGTCCTGTAGGGCTGCCCGAGGCGTGGGCCATGGGACACGAAGGCAGAGGCTGGCAGGAGATGTGGGGGCTGGGGGTGAGGGCCCCTGCAGGAGAGCTGGCCAGCTGTGATTTACAGCTCCTGCTGTGCTTGGTGGCACCGGAAAAGCAGGGTGAGCAGGGAGAAAATACGGCACGGCTTTTCCCAATCCCCATTTCCTCTCCAGACAGCACGCGCGAGCTCCTGGGGCCTGAACATCTGGGAAATTTAATTTTACAATTTCGGCTGTGCAGCAGTATGCTCCCCTCCCCAAAACGCTTGAGGGAAGCTGGGGAGAGCCGGGAAGGAGGTGCCTCGGCGCTGGCCACCTGAGATGGCACCCAGCAGGGAGGCCAGAGAGGCGCAGACTGGCACTGGGCTCTGCCGGGGCCTGACACTCCTCCCTCCCCTCTGCAGAGCAAGGACCGCGACAGAAAGACAGCGATTCGCAGTTAGGAGGTGGCCGGCAGCAGCCAGGAGGCAGACGCTGCTGGGGGAGGTGGATGCCCGGGGTGACCGCAGACAGCCCCCACCTTGGACCTGAGCTGGGCAAGGCCCACCACAAGCATGCCCCCAGGCCAGCCCTGGCTGCGAGCAGGGCCAAGGGACAGACGGACGTACAGACAGGCGCCGGCAGCGGGACTCTGCGCTGGCCCCAGCACCTGCCCGGGCCCACTGGAACTTTCTGCGCTGGCTTTTCTTCCGGCCACTGTGTGATGGTGTCTTGTGTTTTTGATATGATAATATAAAGTCTGAAAATTTTGTATAATTAAAAACAAAACAGTATCTTCCAAATATGGAGGCCAACTGTCCTCATAAAAGGTTCAGAATTCACCCCCAGCCCCCAGCCTGAGCCTCCATTCCCACCCTTGGTGGTCCCATCCTCCTTGGGCCAAGTACCCCGGCTCCCTGGGAAGCCCCCACTTTCCAGGC
This sequence comes from Symphalangus syndactylus, assembly GCF_028878055.3. Lineage (NCBI taxonomy): Eukaryota > Metazoa > Chordata > Mammalia > Primates > Hylobatidae > Symphalangus > Symphalangus syndactylus. The sequence continues at coordinate 143,084,539 of NC_072429.2, forward strand.
TCAGGGCCACCCCTCCCTGGGCTGAGGCAGTGAGGACGGGCTTAGCTCACCCACAGAGCCTCATATCAGGAAGCTGTGGGGTGGGGACAAGGGAGCCACGCAGGGAGAGAGGGTGGGGGAGGAGCTGCGTGGCAGAAGATGGGGAGAGTGAGGCACAAGGCAGGGATGCCATAAGGCAGGGACAGGGAGGCAGCGGCAGGGACAGAGGCAGCAGCAGGGCAGGGGGACCCCACTCTCGGGCCTGTCGGGCACCCAGGGGCCCTGAGGGTGAGGAGGGCACTGCATGTGGCCACAAGGAGTGGAGCAAGCTGTGCTGCCTGGCAGAGGGGGTGGGCTCCCAGCCCCAGCGAAGGCAGTGGGTGTCCTGCCTCCACGAGCCTTGACTGGAGAGAGGGGCATCTCCTCATGCACCAGTGCCACTTGGCCCCTGGAAGCACTGCCCACATGGGAAGGAGGACCCCTGGCCACCCTCCTCCCACCACCATGTCCCACGCAGCCCCCTGAAGACCCGCCCACCACAGGAGGTGGGTTTGGCCCCCACAGCGCTGTGTGCACAGCTGGCCGGCCATTAAAATCCTGCAGGTGACAATTACCGTTTAGTGGTGTGAGCTCAGTGGGCACAGAGAGAAGAAAGGCGGGCGGTGCTGTGTGGACCACCTCCCCCCAACCCTGCCAGGCCACAGCCTAACTTCCGGCTGGATGGACAATGGCTGACGGTGCCAGGTGCGGGCGTCAGGGCGGCAGCCGGCCCCAGTTCCCCGCTAGCACAGGCACGGACGCACCCTCGGGGGGGAGACCAGGTGCTGTGGCCCACGTGGGCATCGGTGCAGGGCTGGCCCAGGCCTGCCCCTCCTCTGCAAAGACAGGCTCCAGGGAGCGGCGGAGCAGGAAGCAGTGGTGTAATTTTGGAGGAAATTCTCAAAGCCAGAGCCATTATGGGCTAGAGGGGGGCTGCGTCCAATCTGATAGAAATATAACAGCATAAAAAGTCACAACGGCAGGTTTCGTTCAGAGAGAAACCCAACCCCAAATTTCCTCTCCCTAATCCTGCAGGAGCCCACAGCTGGCCAGAGGGAGGGGAGGAGAGGACAAGCTCAGTCACTGCAGAAGCCTCCGCCCGCCGGGAAGCCAGGGCCCAGGGGACGTGGGGATGCAGCTAGGGGCTGAGGCAGCCCCTTCCCTTTTCGGGAGCTTTCCTCACACCCCCGCCCCGCCACCCTCCCAGGCACCAAGGCGCTGGTGAGTGAGGAGCAGGGTGGACCCAGGAGCATGGCCAGGCCAGGCACTCTGCATAGCACCCTAAGGCCCATGGCGCCCACGCCCCCCCTCCCTCCACTGGGCACTGGGTGTAGTTCTGTAGGGAGGGTCCATAGCCCACCTACCCCTCACCTCCAGGCCTCCCATTTCCAGACCTGGGCCTGGTGGGGGTTGCAAACCTCCACATGAAACCCCCACCTCAGTGGCCGGTCAGCGTTGGGGACAAATCGGATGGAAGATACTGAAAGTCCCCAGGGCAGGGACACCAGGGGCTGCTGGCCTGAGCAGGCAGGTGCGGGGCGTCGGCGGCCGGCACCAAGGACAGGGCAGAGCCAGCTCGGAGCGGGAATGCAGGAGGCCAGACAAGAGCAGGTGGGAAGGTGCAGACCGGGCTGGGGAGGTCTGGGCAGGGTCAAGAGGGAGTACAGGGGAAAGAGGCGTCAGAGCCCCCGTGGACTGGGGTCAGAGTTTGGGGTATCTAACGAGGCTAGAAGGGAACAGGGAACAACAACGTGGAGGCCTCACAGCTGAAAGGATCCCCAGGGCCCTGCTGGTTGGGGTGCAGCACTCACAGCCATCACAGCCAAGCCCTCCGCCTCAGGCCTGGGCAGCCAGCCCAGCCGCTCCCTGAGCTGCACCGGTAGCAGCGGCCGAGGGCCCGGCCCGCCAGCCAGCAAGAGGGGAGGGGCGGGGGAGGAACACTCCGTCACCCTCCACTGCTCCAGAAATTCAAACCAGACCGGGGGTGGCGTGGGCTGACCCCCAGGCCTGCGGCGGCCCACCCGAATCCACTCGCAGCTCACAGCCGCCGGGCAGACGAGTGGCAGGTGCTCCCTGCCCACCACAGCCCCTGGCTCCCTTCCCAGAGTGCTGGCCTCACCTCCACAGAGACCCAGGGCTCCCTCCGCCTGTGCCCCACAGAGGCAGCTGGGACGGAAGGGGCCCCAGCCTGCACCCTGGGCCAGCAGCCGCCCCTGTGAGCCGAGCTGGGCTGGAAACACTCTGCTGGGCCTCAGCTGTCAGCTCCTGTCCCCAGCCTGGGGAACGAGCTGCTGGCGGGACACATGATTCATCACGGCCGCCTGCGCCCACCACCCGCCCCGCCCTGCGCAGCACCTGCGGGCTGCCAGGAAACACATGTGACCCCTCCGGGTCAGGCCCCGCACCGAGAGCCCGGGCGGGCCGGGGGCACACACAGACCCAGCGTCAGGGCTCTCCTGGGGGCCGCCCAGCCCCAAGGACAGGCCCCCAGCCCAGACTGCACCGGACACAGGCCGCAACCGGCTGATGTGTCGGCTGGGATTTTTCCGCTCTCGATGAGCCCCCTTCCCTCCCCCTCCCCAAAGTGGCTGCAGCTGTCAGGACCACAGATTGGAACTGCAGGTATGGGGCTGGCCCGCTGCCCGCCTCCTCCCGTGTCTGTCTGCGAGAGAGGAAGCCGGCCCACCTCTGGAATCCTTCACTCTCTCCTCGTTCCGCCTCTCCCACCTGTCCCCCGGGAGCGTGGGGTCAGCCGCCCTCGCTCCGTCTCTCTCTTCCCCAGCCCCTCTCCGATTACAATGCGGGTAGTGTTCAGCGTTCGCGCCGCTCCCCTGCACAAAACGCCCGCCTGTCTCGGAGCGCCACACGGCCTTCCTGTGCGACGTGAGGCCGCCGCCGCCTCCTCTTCCTCAGGGTTTTATCTGTCAAAGTGCTCAGGGCAAGGCCAGGGCGGGAGGCTCACCTGCTGCATCTCACCCTACTGAAGGTTCCAGCAGGGGTGCTGGGCCCTGGCACCGGGGCCAGAGGGGAGAAAGCCAGGTCCTGCTTAGTCTCCTCCTCCTCAAAGTCCAAACCAGCTGAGCGACCCCAGCCCAAGGTGGGGCCCCAGGCAGGAGGAGCCACCAGCCCAGACACCCTCAGCTCCGGCCCGGCTCCCGCCAACCACGCATCTGCCCTTCTAGAGGTTGGGCACACAGCTCGGCCTTCTCCCGGCACCTCCACCACTGAGAGAAGCCACTACTGACCCAGGGGTCCCTGCACCTCCACAGCTGGGAGGGCAGCAAGTCACCCCCTGGGGGTCTGCAGGCTGGAGAGAAGCCACTGCAGACCCAGGGGTTCCTCCAGACCTGGCCTGCCTCAGTCTCTGCTGGGGCTGGCCCAGGGACACTGGCTGTTCCCAGGCAGAGCACCCCAATGCCTGGCATCTCCTAAGCAGGGGCTCCCAGAAACTCCTGCAGGATGCTGGGGGTGGGGCATGACACCCCAAACACCCCCCCACCGACATCCACCAGTGCTCACCCCTCCTCGGCCTGCTCTGAGCCCCACAACTCAGAGCTACAGCTTCCAGGTGGGGTGGGGACAGGGCTCTAGAGGTCCACGCCTGCCCAGCCCCCAACTCCAGACACCTCCAAAATCTAATTCTGGAGACCTTTCCCCCAGTCCTGATCCGCGCACACACACGCACCTGGGACTCCCGTCCCCTGCAGAACAGCCCCAGCCTTGGTACACACACCCAGACCCAGCTCTCCCCAGCCGGCCTCCCCAGAGGGCCCAGAGCCTGCAGCCGTCACCACCTGCCCGACAGACCTTGCCCTCCCATGCCTTCCCCGGCTCCACTCCACAGGCTGCTCTGCCAGCCCCAGGGCAAAGCCCCCGCTCAAGAGCCCTGTAGAGCATCCCCCCTGCCCACCCGGGTTCCAGCTGCCAAGGACACTGGCCCCGAGTGAGCACAGCAGGCCAGGGCCCCCACCACCCTTGCAGCCCACAAGCAGGAGGACGCGGCTCTGAAGAGGCCACTCCCACCTGCCAGCCACTGCCCCGCCCTGCTTCATCCGAGAGCCCAGGGTGCCCCCATGCGGGCCCTGGCTTCCCTGCCCCTCCTCACTGACCCCAGGGTCTCTCCTCTCCCAAACCGGACAACTGAGTGCAGCAGGCCAGGCCTAGGAGGGCCTTCAAGCTGGCCAAGGAGCACGCAGCCGTCAGGCTACACACACCCACCCACAGCCTGGGTAGCAGGGCGCGCCCGTTTCCCTCCTCAGTGGAAAGGGACCAGACCCGAGGGCCAGCCCCAGCCCAGTCAGCAGCCCCCTCGGAGGCAGGCATGCAGGCGGCCGCGGGGGTGGATGGCCGCCAGGGAGATTGGGGCGGTCTGTAGGCCCGGGCGCCCTCCACAAGCAGCGTGGGGAGGGCCGTTCGCTCGCCGGGAAACCTGAGCCGAGGCCGCGCTGCCAGCAGCGACGCAAGCCTGAGTGCGCGGGGCCAGGACGCGGGGGCGGGGGCGGCCCGGAGGAGCGGAGGCCGCCAGCACTGGAGGCAGCTGCCGGTTCAGTAGCTGGGAGAAGCCATTAACGGCGCTTGGCGCGAGAGCAGAGGGGACCACGGGCTCTGGACGCAGACAGGCCCGGCTGCATCCCTGCGGGAACCTGACTCACAGCCCAGGCAGGGTCGGAGGCACCGGGGAGCCGCCAAGGCTGCACCCCAGCCCCAGACTCCAGACCCCAGTGGAGGCCTTGTGGGGGATGGCCCCAGGCCAGCACCACGGGGCACGGGAAAGGGACAGCAGAGGGCGGCTCCTCTGGCCAGAGCTGACGGCCACCCAGATCCCTCAGCCTGCTCCGCTTTCCTGACACACGCGGCCACAGGCAGGGGAGGGTGGGCGGCTGCACCCTCTGCCTTAGCAGCCACCCGGCCTCAGTTTCTCCCAACCGCTCGAATCAAAGCGGAGGGGCAGCTTCCGCAAAGGCCGAGCAGCCCCCTTGCCCCGCCCCTCCACCCCGGCCCACCTCCCCGGGGGTCCCAGCGGCTGGATGAGATCACGTCTGTGAAGCTCCAGGCGCGGTGGGAGAGGGGTGAGGTGGCCATGCGGGGGCGGGGCAGCCGCAGCTCAGCCGGCTCCTGGGGGCCCCCCACTGCCGGGCGGCAGGACCCCAGCCAGGCCCAGCGCCTCCTCCAGGGGCTCCGCCCGCCTCCCTCCGCCTGCTCGCTGCTGCCTGCGCACCTGGGGGAGGGGAATAAGAGACCAAGAGCTGGAATACAGCTCTCCCGTGAGGGGCTGCTCAGGTCTTCAAAAGTCAGCGTCCAGCAGGGGGTCCCTGAAGCGGTGAGAGGCCCTGAAACCCCAGTGTCATCCAGGTCCAGGCCCTGGATCCAGACCCAGGAAGGGCAGGGAAGTGGCCTGAGGAGAAGGGGAGGCAGGTGGGCAGGGGGTGGCAGGGAGGCACCTCCCACCAGCAGGAGCTTGGCCTGACCTTCTCAGCATCACAACCACTGCCACCCGAGCGCTCCAGCTGAGATCGCCGCTCGAAGAAGCACACGCCCCTGCGGCACCCTCCCTGCCCTGCTACCAGGGGCCTCTCCACAGCCCTGAAGGGCCCTGGCAGTGAGGTCGGCCCTCTCCCAGCCAGCTCTGCCCAGTGCCGAGGAGGACCATGGTCCTGGTGCCACGGCCACCTCCAAGGACACGGGGCTGCCTGACGGGCCCTGCTGTCCTCACCCCACTGTCTCATCGGAGAGCTGCAGGCTGTCTCCCACCTCCCAAGCCTCTTCCCTGCCCACCTGTGGCCCCAAATCACTCCCCTAGGGCCACCCCACTTTGCTCCAAGGGAACAGAGGCCTAGGCAGATGCAGACTTCTCTGGACGGGAGGCATCTGTCCGGGCCTGGCCTGGCTCCTGAAAGCTGAGCTCTGCCGCCCCCTCGAGCCGCTGGCCGGCTGTGCTGGCAGGAGCACCGGGCGGCACCCCGGCTCCCTCGCTGTCACTCAGGCCAACATATGGGATAGTCATCACTGGAGGGAGCAGCCCCCACATCCCTGGCCAGCTTCCTCCCGGCACAGCAGGGGGGTGCCCACCCGGCAGGCGGCGGTGGCACTGGACAGGCCTGGCAAAGCACCCCCAGGGGCAGCAGGGTCCCATAGGCCCTGCCGAGGCCCCTCCCCCGGCCTCCGCGCTCCGTTTACAATCATCATCGATTTCTCAAAATACCAAATATAAAAAAGTAGCCGACAGGATGTGGCTGCCGACAGCCAGAGCCCCTGGGAGGGGGAGGGGAGACAGGCAGAGAGTGCGCAGCGTGGCCCCCCCTCTCTGAGTGAGCCCGCTGCTCCGGCCAGGAAACCAATTTATTTTGTTTTGTCTCTGTTCTCTGAACGCGCAGCAGAGACCGGATCGGGCGGGCGGCCAAGGCTCCTGCAGCCACAGCCAAGAGAGCCAAAGGATGGGGGAGGAACCTGGGGGGAGGGGGGCGCGTGTCTCCCCCAGGCCCCCCAGGGACAGCCCCTGACAGGCAGGCAGGAAGAGCTCCTTCGGGAAGGCCCTACACCAAAGCCTTCTCCTTCCCCCACAGCCCCCAGGGCCCAAAGGGGACTCCGCCTCACACCCAGGTGCCCCACTGGGACCATAGTCCTACCCTGGGGCCAGGCCACACTGAGGAGGGTACAGGCAGGCATTGCCTCTGGCCTCAGAGCTTCTCAGAGCTTCCAGCGTCTCCCAAATCAGGGCAGCCCCCCGCAGCCAAATCTGCTCCTGGACACAGCCCGGTGCCAGCCTCTCCACGCCAGCGGAGCCCAGCCCGATGCCAGCCTCTCCACGCCGGCGGAGCCCAGCCCAGTGCCAGCCTCTCCACGCCGGCAGAGCCCAGCCCAGTGCCAGCCTCTCCACGCCGGCGGAGCCCAGCCCGATGCCAGCCTCTCCACGCTGGTGGAGCCCAGCCCAGTGCCAGCCTCTCCACGCTGGTGGAGCCCAGCCCAGCAGCACGCATCCCCCTTCGCCTGCAAGCTCCTTATGAGAGACAGCCAACCTCCTGCCCCTCCTGAGATGTGCTCCTGGGACTCAATCAGAGGTCCGGAGGCAATGGCCCCAGCCCACATCAGCCACCACCGGGGGTGGGGGCGGGGGGACCCCAGGGGAAGGGAAGGGCCACCACTGCCCAGAACATCAGGACATTAGGAGGTGGTCCCAGCCCTGTTCTGCCCGCCTGGCCCACAGCCAACCTGTGGCCCACCCCACAGCACACATGACAGGGGCACCACCCATGCCCGTGACCCCACCCAGACCGTGACCCCCCACCCCGACCATGCACTCCGCACCCAGGGAGCCCACAGTCACCCTGCAGACGCCACAGGAGCCCATGGAGCCTGTCCACAGGCCAGGGTCGACACAGGGGCATGGAGCCACACCCAGGTCCTTCCCCTACACAGGCAATGATGACACACATACATTGCAGTCTTGTGTCCCAGACCCCGAAATTGCTCTTGCAGACGGGGAAGCAGGACGCCCACACAGGCCTCAGCTCCAATAGTGCGACCCACCTGCGGCAGGTCCCAGCATCCCCCAGGGCAACCCCAGCCCAAACGCCCAGCACCTGCTAGGCTATAATGGAAACCGCCCCACCCTGTCCAGTGGGAACCAGCCCCAGCCCCACCTCCTCATCAGAGCTGTCCTCCGCATACTCATCCCCAATCCGGGCACTCGCCACCTCTGTCCTTGGGCAAGGGGTGCCGGCCTGCAGAGAGAGGGAGAAAATGGTTACTTCAGGGGACACAGGGTGCCCTTTGACCTTGGGGGGATCCCAGGAAGCCCACCACCCCCAAATCTCTGAGCAGCTCCAGCCTGGCCCAGGCCTCAGCACAAGGCCAAGAACACCCAGTTCTAAGGGGCCTCTGGGGGCTGTGGCTGGCACCCAGCACCGCAGGTCCTGCCCACGGCCCTGTCCTCTGTAAGGGCTAGACTGCAGCCTCCCCAGGCCTCTGTCCCTGGGCTGACACCGGTGTCAGGCTAGACACGGAGGCCACTGCGGCAGTCAGGAGCAAAGCCGCCAGCTGAGGACTAAGACCCCCACCCACTGCCAACCACCCCGTACCCCCATTCATGTCAAAGCCACAGGACTCCTCCCAGAGGCCCCACATGGCGCTCCTGCCGAGCCCCGCCTGGGACAGGGGGCGACATGGTCGAGGGGAAGGAGCAGACACAGCCGTCACAGCAGTGTCACTGGGGGCAATGCTCTTGAAGGGTTGGGGGACACACATTGTCCACCCATCCCGGGAGCCACGTCCAGCCCAGTCCAGCCAGCAGAGGGCCCAGAGAGGGCCCCAAACACTCGGCCTGCAGCCCCCACAGGCTCCCTGGCACCCAGCATTCTCCCACCCACCACGTCCACAGCCCAGGCTGACCCCATCCCACCGGGTCACAGAGTGGGCGCCACTGAGAATTCACATCCCAACCTGGAAAACAGATTCTGCCCTCAACTGGGGAGGTGAGGATGGCTCCAACCGGATCGGGTTTACTGGCAGAACCAAGGCTGATGGGGAAAACAGGCCCACCTCTCACCCGTGGGGGCAGTAAAGTGCTGGGGCACAGGAACCCCAGAGCGAGGGCGGGCACGCCCCACCCCCACCCCAAGCCCCTCTTCCCTCCAGCCCGGGCTCCTCCCCTGCCTGTTTTTTCCTTCAATATAAAGAGAGATGGGAGACTAAGTTTTTTCCCAGGCCAGAAACAAGGAAAGGATTCAGTTTCCACATCTCCCCCTGCCGCTGACAGTGGCCTGAGGCATTCAGTGACACTGAGCTCTTGCCCCTGCCTGGAGCACACAAGCCCCCACAGCCGCGGCACATACGCGACCCCGGCCCCAAGCCCCAGACCTGCACAAGCGCAGTTCCACACCAAGCTGCGGTCGGCTGCCCCCGCCTGGCCTCTGCTGATGGGCGTCGGGCTGGGCTTCCAACCCCTCACAGTGGCCAGGGCTGAAGCACCGTACCCTGGAGTCCCAGCCTCGTTGCTCATGGGCCACAGTCCCAAGGTCCTGGCAGGTGACAAAAGACTTGTCACCCAGCGCTCTGTGCCCCGTGGCCCCTGTGCTGGATGTGGACAGGCCACGGCACAGGCAGGCTCTGGGTTCCCAGGGGTGCAGCATCCCCGTGGGACAGCTGTGGGGCACACTGAGTCCACCAGGGGGCGACAGCGCTCAGCCAGGCCCAGCACCTGAAGGGCAGGGGCGGTGCGGGCAGGGGCGACGTGGGCAGGGGTGGCCACTGCTGGGAACTGCCTGACCTAGAAGGGCCCTTCAGATTTTGGAGGCAGATGCTGTGGGGCATTGAACATATTTTTTTTAATTTAAAAATTAGAGGAAAAGGCCACTAAAACCCTAACGACGCAGACGATGGAACGCGAGCCCACGCCATGCTCTGGACTCCGAGGGACAGGACTCCCCCCCAGCCACGCCCATGCCTGGAGTCAGCCCAGATCCTCCAGGGCCTCCAGCACCACCCACAGTGTGCGCGGCCTGACTGAGGACCTCCGCTGCTGGGGGGACACAAGGGATGCGGGGTCCACGTGCAGGGGTCCCTGAGGAGGGGTCAGGCCTGATGGAGATCGAGAGTCGTGTGAGGGTGAAGGAAAAGCTGAGAGAGTGGGCAGGCGAGCGCCACTGGGCAGAGGCAGGCGGGTCTGAAGGACCGACGGGTGGGCAGGGAGCCGCTGAGGGGGAGCGCAAGGATAAGGTGCCAGGAGCTCGGCAGTGCCAGCAGGAGGCGGGGCCACTGGGGCCAAGGAAAGGCTGCTGCAGTCCCTGAACCCTGTGTGGCCTCTGCCCAGCCCCAGGGCTAGAATGTCACCACGAGGACCAAAGGGAGAAACCCACAGTGAGCTCAGCCAGCCAGAAACGGTGTCCAAGCACATGAGCCCCCTATTGTGGCCGCACCAGAACCTCCCCTCCCCAGCATCAGGCCAGCCAGGCCGTACTCCACTGCCACCAACCAGGCATGAGACACGGGCTCTGCCCTCACCTCCTGGGAGACGATGGCAACACAGCTGCGGTGTCCTGGGTCGGTGGGAAGAGAACTCTGCTCCCAGGGCTGCCCACAAGAGGGTTCTGCTGGAGACGTGGACAGCGGGAGGGGAGCAGTCCTAACTTGCCCAGGGACCAGAGCCAGAACATCACTGTCGGGGCGCCAAGGAGACCAAGAGAACTCAGCGCCGCACCACAGACCCCACACCCAGCACCTCCGCACTGCCAAGTCTCCCCAGGGCCCTGCCCACGCTAGCCGCAGGGTGCCCAACACAGAGACGGGCTGGTATCCAAGAGCTCTGTGCCGACGGCTCATGTGACAGCAACGACTCATCAACAGGTACCTAGGAAACCTGTTGTTTTAAAGAAAGTACATCAGCAGGAACTGAAAAGCCCAGAGAAAATACAGCCGAAAAACATCCCTTTTTACTCAAGGAAAAGGAAGGTAACTCGGGGGAGGAGCCCAAGAGTGGCAGGGTTGTTCCCAGGCATGGAGGCCAACCCTGCATGAGGCACTGGCCATGTGTGCTGCCACCAGAGGCCCCAAGACCGCTGTGGGCCATGACCGCCATGGGCCCCAAGACCCCCACGGGCCCCAAGACCACCGTGGGCCACGACCGCCATGGGCCCTAAGACCACCACAGGCCCCAAGACCACCACAGGCCACAACCACCACAGGCCACGACCACCATGGGCCTCAAGACCACCACAGGCCACGACCACCACGGTCAAGACCACCACCAGCCATGTGCCCAGCCACCTTAGGACCACCACAGACCAGAGACCACTCCACAGCACTGTGACTCGGTGTCCCACTGCAGACAGCTGTGCAGAGAGGGGCCCAAGGACCCCCATTTGCCAGGCCTGGTTTAGATGAGACCCTGGCAGTGGAATGAGGTTCTGAGGAGCCTTGGGGGAAGAGTATTTGGCAAGCGTAAGGGTGACTGTGACCATTTTAAAACACAGCCACAAACCTTTGATTTTCATCGCATCAAGAGACAGAGTCTATGTACCCCCCGCTGCAAATCTGGTGGGCTTGTGGCTGCTTTACCCACCCAAGGGAGGCAGCCCACACTGACGCCACAGGATTCTGGGCTGAGGTCGTGAAGGCTGTGTGGCTCTGCCTGGCACAGGGGTGCCCTTCGTGAACATGGCTGTCAGGGGCGGTCTGGACGCACAAGAGGCCCAGCTGTGCTCACCCGAGATCCTCACCCAAGTCCCAGAGCAGAGGATGTGAGCTGACTGTCAATCTTCCTCAGGTGAAATGTACCAGAACCCTCTGGGGCCCCTCAGCGTGACACTGTACTCGGGGTGTACTGACCCTACTGCTTTCGGCCTGAACTCCGACCCCTCGAATCCAGAATGCTACAAAATACCTGTTTAATGCTGCAAAGTGCCAGGGCAGGTGGCAGAACAGCTGCCTGCCTCCCCAGTGGGGGCCAAGAAGCTTGGAGCTGGCAGTCTTCAAAAGAACCCAAAGCAAGGCCACGGGCGGAGGCAAGAGCGGAGTTTACCACCAGCCCTGGCCCCTGGTCCCATCCCCAGCTCTGTGGTCCACACCCAGGCAACTTCGCCTGAGATGGGCCCCACTAACCAGCTGGTGAGAATCACTGGGGAGCCCCTTTCCAGACTCCACAGAGCTGCAGCTCCAGACCACTCTCCAGCAGACGGCATCAGCGTCCAGACCCCAGAACCACAGCGACAGGGGGCCCGAGTCCAGGGTTCCCACGCTGCAGCAACGCGCCCTGCCACCCGCCATTCCCAGAGCCTTCGCTGAGATGCTGGCGGGATCCCCTGCCCAAGAGTCTGCATTACGCTCTGGCACAGGCCAAACTCTCCTTAAATTATCTGGGAAGGCCGGGCCCGGAGGCTCACGCCTGTCATCCCAGCACTTTGGGAGACCGAGGCAGGCGGATCAGTTGAGGTTAAGAGTTCGAGACCAGCCTGGCCTACATGGAAAACCCTGTCTCCACTAAAAATACAAAAAATTAGCTGGGCGTGGTGGCGCTCACCTGTAATCCCAGCAGGAGGCTGAGGCAGGAGAACTGCTTGAATCCGGGAGGTGGAGACTATAGTGAGCCGAGATCAGGCTACTGCACTCCAGCCTGGGCGACAGACAGACTCTTGTCTCAGAAAAAAAAAAATCTGGAATCATCACTTTAACGCCAGGTCTTAGGCCTTCTCTCACTTTAATACCAGGTCTTAGGCCTTCTCTCACTTTAATACCAGGTCTTAGGCCTTCTCTCACTTTAACGCCAGGTCTTAGGCCTTCCCTCACTTTAATACTAGGTCTTACGCCTTCTCTCACTTTAATACCAGGTCTTTGGCCTTCTCTCACTTTAATACCAGGTCTTAGGCCTTCTCTCACTTTAACGCCAGGTCTTAGGTCTTCTCTCACTTTAACACCAGGTCTTAGGCCTTCTCTCACTTTAACACCAGGTGTTAGGTCTTCTCTCACTTTAATATCAGGTCTTAGGCCTTCTCTCACTTTAACACCAGGTGTTAGGCCTTCTCTCACTTTAACGCCAGGTCTTAGGCCTTCTCTCACTTTAATATCAGGTCTTAGGCCTTCTCTCACTTTAACACCAGCTCTTAGGCCTTCTCTCACTTTAACACCAGGTCTTAGGCCTTCTCTCACTTTAATACTAGGTGTTAGGCCTTCTCTTACTTGTGTTTTTTTCTTTCAAGACAGAGTCCCACTCACTCTGTTGCCCAGGATGGAGTGCAGTGGCATGATCTCAGCCTACTCTAACTTCCGCCTCCCAGGTCAAGCAATTCACATGAGGTTTCACCATGTCAGTCGGGCTGGCCTCGAACTCCTCAAGGGATCCGCCCGCCTCAGCCTCCCAAAGTGCTGGGATTACAGGTTTGGCTCACCACACCCAGTCTTTTCTCACATTCTTGACTGTGACAAGCAGATTAGACTGATAAAAACAGAAACTTCTGCACAAAAGAATAAAAAGAAAAAATTCACATAAATAAAAAGACAAAGCCAAGTACAGCTGGGAAAAAAATGAATCTAAATGAGCACAGAAGGGAAAAAACAGCTGAGCGCATGGACCCCACAGATCCAGTAGACACCAGCAATAGCGAAGGCCCTGCAACCAATCCGCACTCCAGCGAGCCCGAGGCCGGCGCTGCCATGCGCTGCTGGAGAGGGCACAGGGAGTGAGGCGCAGGCTGGCAGAAGGAGGTTCTTCCCTGGCTGGTCAGTGGAGGGCTGGGAGCACCCATGTCAGGGGTGCTGCAGGGCAGGAGCACACAGTCCAGGGCGCCCCTCCAGTGGGACGGCTCACAGACACAGTCAACAGCTGGAAGGGCAGGGGCTGGAGAAAGTCCCGGGGAGTAGGAACCAGGCCAGAAGACAGAACTCTTGGGTCATCAGGTGGCACAGAACGCAACTAAGAGGCAGGACTGCCAGGCCCGAGGCAGGGAGGCTGGAGATGGGGTGGGCGCTGGGGTGAGGCTGGCCCAGCAAGCTCGTGCCAGAGCAGGTGGACCCAGAAAGAGGGGTCACTGTAGCAGGGACGCGAAGGGTGGGGAAGAGATGCCTGCCCCCAAACCACACATACACGAAAATAAACCCAGTGGCCCCAAGCAGGCTACTAGCAACAGCTGTGGGCCCTGCCGTGGCCAAGACCAGATACCCCAGGGAGGGAAGGGGGAGGTACAGCACCCACCCCATCTTCTTGGGCCCTGTCCCTGTCCTCATCCCTATCCACTGACCACCTCCCAGAGTATCCTTCTTCACCTTCACTCCTGAGCTCCTCGTGCCAACAGTCAGGGGAGGAGCTGGGAATGGCACAGCCAGACCCTGCTCCTCGAGTGCACCTCACAAAATGCCAGGACTCCTGACCCCAGAAACACAGACAGCAAATGCTTGTTGTTGAAAGGCACTATGGTGGCCAGGTGTGGTGGCTCACGCCTGTAATCCCAACACTTTGGGAGGCCAAGGCAGGTGGATCACCTGAGGTTAGAAGTTCAAGACCAACCTGGCCAACATGGTGACACCCCCTCTCTACTAAAAATACAAAAAAAAAATTACCCGAGTGTGGTGGCGAGCACCTGTAATCCCAGCTACTCAGGAGGCTGAGGCACGAGAATCGCTTGAACCCAGGAGGCGGAGGTTGCAGTGAGCCGAGATTGTGCCATTGCACTCCAGCCTGGGCAATAAGAGCAAAAAAAACTCCGTCTCAAAACAAAAAAAAAAGGCAGGCTCTATGGTTTGGGGCAGTTTGTTATGGTGTTAGATGACAAAACAAACAAACAGAGAGAAAACAGCAAAGGGCTCCTGGTCCAGGGAGCTCAGACCAAAACGACAAGAACCAGCTAGCTGTCCTGCCCTTGGGCAACAGCTGTGAGGGTTTCCAGCCAGCTAAGTGCACGGATGATCCGGCCACAGGGAAGAGACAGAAGGGCTTCCGGGACTGGGACCACAGGCACGCACTGCCACGCCCGGCTCATTTTTTTAATTTTCTGTAAAAATGGGGTCTCACTATATGGCACAGGCTGGTCTTGAACTTCTGGGCTCAAGAGATCCACCGACCTTGGCCTCCCAAAGTGCTGAGATGACAGGTGTGAGCCACTGGGCCCAGCCTGTGACTCATTCTTTTTATTTTTATTTTTTCGGTTAAGCCCAGCTGTGCGAGCCTCATTCTTAATGAAAGAAAAACATCACTAAACAAGAGGAAAAGATGAAGCAGCAACACCATGAGGGACGCTGGTGGCGGGAAAGCAGCTGAGAGGCGGCTGCATAGCGCATGGCATCACCGCCTTGCGGAGGGACGTTCCACACACCTTCACAATTAAATGCATTGACGGCCGGGTGCGGCAGCTCACGCCTGTCATCCCAGCACTTCAGGAGGCCAAGGCAGGCAGATCACCTGAGGTCAAGAGTTCGAGACCAGCTCAGCCAACATGGTGAAAACCCGTCTCTCCTAAAAATACAAACATTAGCCAGGCGTGATGACGGGCACCTGTAATCCCAGCTACTCAGGAGACTGAGGCAGGAGAATCACTTGAACCCGGGAGGTGGAGGTTGCAGTGAGCCGAGATCGCGCCACCGTACTCCAGCCTGGGCAACAGAGCAAGACTCTGTCTCAAAAAACAAAACAAAACAAAACAAAAAAAACTAGCCAGGCATGGTGGCGGGAGCCTGTAGTCCCAGCTACTAGGGAGGCTGAGGTAGGAGGATCCCTTGAGTCCAGGAAGTTGAGGTTTTGGTGAGCCAATATCGCACCACTGCCCTCCAGCCTGAGTGACAGAGTGAGACCCTGTCTCAAAAAAAAAAAAAAAGAAAGAAAAAGCATTTACCCTTTGACCTAGAAATTCTCTTTGAATTTTTTCCAAGAATGGTGTGCACATGTGAGAAACAGCACGTTATCGTCAGGTCAACTGTAAGAGCAAAAGCCTGTAAGTGCCCACCCACTGAAGCTGGGGAGGCCGAGCTGCCAGCCACTCTGCAGGCACCAAGCACTGTACAAACCAGAGCCACGGCCTCCCTGACAGAACCATCCTGAGACAGCACACGGCTGCCCCTTCTCTTAAGAAACCACCATTCAAAGACTCTGTGCGCGCTTGGATATATCTAGAACATCCTGGAAAGAGACTTCAGCACTGGAAACAGTAGTTGCCTGGATGTGGCAACAGGAGCCAGGAGGGAAGGGCAGGAGACTCCTTCCCTGGCACGCCCCTCAGAAGCACCTGAGCATGCACAGGTGCCCTACAATGCCACGTGCACCTGTTCAATGAATGCCACGTAATTCTACACAGTCCTTAAAAAGAAGGCAGGGTCGTGTGCACGTCAATCTAAAGGCCTGAGGGCAGAAAGCCAGAGGGAAGCCTGTGGCCCGGCCCTGAAGCCAGATGCACACCCACCCTGGGTCCACCCAGAAAGGTCCGGAGCCCTCGGCAGGTCTCCACGGGGGCCGCCAGCAGCTGACCCCCAGCAGTCACCGGGCTCCCTGCTACAAGGGCCTCCCACTGTGGGGCTCTCAGCAGGGTGCCCCTGGCCTGTCTGGGTTGGTTTGGGGCACACACTTGGAATCAGATTTATGGAGGAGGCTCTCTGAAGGTGACCCATCAGCCACATGGCTGCCAGGATGGCAGAGATGAACAAAAGCCCCAGCTCCCTCCCATGCCAGTCACACAGCCCCTTCCTCACAGCACCGTCGGGGCTGGGTATATCCACGGAGGGCTGAGCGGCCTGGGGAGTGAGGCCCTCGCCCTGCCTGACTTCGTGTGTCCCTGAGGTGTCCATGATGTGACACACGCATGCTGCCTGACACCCAGCCCCATCCCACCACTATTCCAGTCTGATGTGACCCTGTGGCTGGGGTGTCCTTCAGACGCATGAGGCAGAGGCCACAGGGGCCACGTCTTGCCAACCACTGTGGAGGAAACAGCGACGAGAGGGAGTGGGGGGACAGGCAGAAGCACGTGGCAGAAGAGAAATTAGCAAAAACGTCATCTCGTCCTTCAGGGGCTGCCAGGCAGACATTAACTTCACTTACCAAGTAGCCCACCGAGGCCCATGAACTGTCTGCAAGACCACACGAGTGGCCGTGGCCAGGACCACAGAATCCTGAGTGCGCCCACTGCAGGGCAAGGACACTTAGCAGCAGGAAAAGCTGCTACGTCACTGTGGTATGAATTCCCAAAACCAAGGGGCACTGATTCTAGAAGCCGCTCAACGGAAGGGTTCTCGGGTAAAGGACCCACAACCACTGGCAGGGGCATCGGGGGCAGAATCCTCCAAATGGCTGTGGTGGGTGAGGGTGGCTGGCAGAGACCCTGGTGGCCCAGCCCCGTGGACCCACGATGCAAGTGGGAGGTGGTGGAGTTACAGGCTAAGGAGCCCTGGACTGCCTTCAGGATGACAGAGAAACAGGCCTGACCTGAGGCCACTAACTGGGCGTGACGGGGCCATCTTGGCGGCACCCCGGGAGGCCTCACGTGGCCACGCTCACGGAAGCCCAGAGAACATGCAGGAAGCAGCACCGGGCTGCCGGCTGAGTTTCCACCTGCAGGGCTGCACGATGGGAAAGGACTCCCACCATTCAAGAGGGACTCGGAGGAGAGGCGGGAGGGAGTGGCCGCTCAGCAGGCCAAAGTGCCTGGGTGGCTTCTGATGAACGGGGGGGAAAAGGGAGGGGCTCCCACTAAAGAGCTGAAAGCACCCCCACCTCATCAATTCTTTCTCCTGACCTGGAGTAATTTAAACCCAGTCATGAGGATCACACTTTAGAACTGAAAACACCCCAACAGGGCCCGATGTGCCCCTCAGCGAAAGCACAGGACACGCAGGCAGGTGCATGAGTGCCACGGCAGGGCAGGGCCTCAGCCCCTCAGCTAAAGCACAGGACACGCAGGCAGGTGCATGAGTGCCACGGCAGGGCAGGGCCTCGGCCCCTCAGCTAAAGCACAGGACACGCAGGCAGGTGCATGAGTGCCACGGCAGGGCAGGGCCTCAGCCCCTCAGCGAAAGCACAGGACACGCAGGCAGGTGCATGAGTGCCACGGCAGGGCAGGGCCTCAGCCCCTCAGCTAAAGCACAGGACACGCAGGCAGGTGCATGAGTGCCACGGCAGGGCAGGGCCTCGGCCCCTCAGCTAAAGCACAGGACACGCAGGCAGGTGCATGAGTGCCACGGCAGGGCAGGGCCTCGGCCCCTCAGCGAAAGCACAGGACACGCAGGCAGGTGCATGAGTGCCACGGCAGGGCAGGGCCTCAGCCCCTCAGCTAAAGCACAGGACACGCAGGCAGGTGCATGAGTGCCACGGCAGGGCAGGGCCTCGGCCCCTCAGCTAAAGCACAGGACACGCAGGCAGAGGCATGAGCGCCACGGCAGGGCAGGGCCTCGGCCCCTCAGCTAAAGCACAGGACACGCGGGCAGGTGCATGAGTGCCACGGCAGGGCAGGGCCTCGGCCCCTCAGCTAAAGCACAGGACATGCGGGTAGAGGCATGAGCGCCACGGCAGGGCCTCGGCCCCTCAGCTAAAGCACAGGACATGCAGGCAGAGGCATGGGCACCACAACAGGGCAGGGCCTCAGGCAGGGCCTTGGGCCAGCCAGCAGCCAGCAGCCTGGGGAACTCTGAGGACCGCCCCACCAGCCCGGCCCACCTTGCCGCCTCAGGCCCTGCTGGATAACGGAGCACACAGACCACAGACAGCGGTGCTTTGGAACACACCCTGCATGGGGCAGCCAGTTACGTGGTCACAGAAACCTGAGCAGGGCAATGGGCAGGGTGAGCAAACACTCAGCAGTGCAGGGGACCTGGAGCTCCAGGGGCCAGGAGACACGCAGCGAGAAGAGAAGACGGCGCCTCTCCAGACTCCGCAGGACACCTCTAGTACCTTTCAAGTACTTGGATATGTTATTATGTGAAAAATTTTTTTGGTTTTTGAGGCAGAGTCTCACTCTGTCACCCAGGCTGGAGTGCAGTGGTGCGATCTCAGCTCACTGCAACCTCTGCCTCCCAGGTTCAAGTGATTCTAATGCCTCAGCCACCCGAGTAGCTAGAATTACAGGCATGCGCCACCACACCCAGCTAATTTTTGGGTTTTTAGTAGAGACAGGGTTTCACCATGTTGGCCAGGCTGGTCTTGAACTCCTGAGCTCAGGTGATCCATCCACCTTGGCCTCCCAAAGTGCTGGGATTACAGGCGTGAGCCACCACGCCCAGCTGAAAGAATTTAATAAGAAAATCGTTAACATGTAAATGTGTAAATCCTTAATTTAAAAAGGGACAGAAGACCCAGAAAGATGTACATCAGACCACTAACTGTGCTCACTGGTTAGGTGTGAGAGCCCTGAGTCGGAGCTTCCACCCTACTGAATGGTGCTGCTGCCATATCTAAATTATTTTCCAGGATATTGTATCTCATAATTTTTTTTTGAAACAGGGTCTTGCTTGTCGCCCAGGCTGGAGTGCAGTGGCTCTATCATAGCTCACTGCAACCTGGATTCCCGGGCTCAGGCGATCCTCCCACTTTGGCCTCTCGAGCTGCTGAGATTACAGGTATGAGCCACTGTGCCTGGCCCAGTATTGTGTCATTTTAAAAACTCAAGAAGGGGTAACGTAGTTGTCCATAATCTTACAAACCACTCCCAACACAGCACATCATTTTCTCTCTGTGTATGTTACTGTTATAATTAAAGTCTGAATTAAGTGTGATTTTAAAGCTTTTCTTCCCAGCAAACAAGCCAACCCAACACAGCTAGCACAGAATGAACAAGCTATGGCTCCTTGGCTTCTATCACGGGAACCTCTGCCAAGGCTGTAACTTCCAGAAACTACTGGGAGAGTAAATCCTTACAAACAATTTCCAGAATGTTTAGAGTAACAAATGCTGGGCCAGGTGCAGTGGCTCACACCTGTAATCCCAGCACTTTGGGAGGCCAAGGCAGGCAGATCACTTGAGGTCAGGAGTTCAAGACCAGCCTGTCCAACATGGTGAAGCCCCGTCTCTACTAAACATACAAAAAAAATTAGCCGAGCCTGGTGGCGGGCACCTGTAATCCCAGCTACTCGGGAGGCTGAGACAGGAGAATTGTTTGAACCCAGGAGGTGGAAGATGCAGTGAGCCAAGATCGCTCCAGCCTGGGCAACAGAGCGAGACTCTCTTAGAAAAAAAAAAAAAAATAGGCTGGGCGTGGTGGCTCACCTGAGGTCAGGAGATCGAGACCAGCCTGGCCAACATGGCAAAACCCTGTCTCTACTAAAAATACAAAAATCATCGGCCGGGCACGGTGGCTCAAGCCTGTAATCCCAGCACTTTGGGAGGCCGAGGCGGGTGGATCATGAGGTCAGGAGATCGAGACCATCCTGGCTAACACGGTGAAACCCCGTCTCTACTAAAAAAATACAAAAAAATTAGCCGGCCGTGTTGGCGGGCGCCTGTGGTCCCAGCTACTCGGGAGGCTGAGGCAGGAGAATGGCGTGAACCCAGGAGGTGGAGGTTGCGGTGAGCCGAGATCGCGCCACCGCACTCCAGCCTGGGGGACAGAGAAAGACTCCGTCTCAAAAAAAAAAAAAAAAAAAAAAAAAAAATCATCCAGGCGTGGTGGCATGTGTCTGTAATCCCAGCTACTAGAGAGGCTGAGGCAGGAGAATTGCTTGAACCCAGGGGATGGAGGTTGCAGTGAGCCAAGATCACACCACTGCACTCCAGCCTGGGAGACAGAGCGAGACTCTGACTCAAAAAAATAAAAAATAACAAATGCTGTGTTTTAGTTAAATTATGCTTTTCTCCTGTTGTTCTCAATACGAGTAGGGTGCACCCTCCCCCGCCATCGCTGCAACAGGTACAATGTCAAACCCTCTACCCATCGGCTGATCACGCCCCTGAAGCCCTGTGGGGTCAGGCCTGGCTGGGTTCCTTTGGGGCCCCCATGCCGCCTGCTTGAGCCCTGCCACGCTGCCCAGCTCCCTCCTCAGCTGGGTCCTGCCACTGGATCCCAGGCAGTAAAATCCCCACCTCGAGGAAACCCAGCCTGTTGCCCGGAGGGTTGCCCGAGCATCATCTGAGGGGGAAGGGCCTAGGCACGTGGATTTTCAGAGTTCCTGGGAACGGCACACAACTGGGGATGGAAACCAGCATCCTAGAGCCCAAGTGTGCCCCAGGTGCAGCGAAGGAGGGACGCCGGCCTTGGGGTTCTGAAGGACAGTGGAGAAGGCAGCACGGTGGCAGCCTCAGAAAGCCCAGGGCCACCTGCACATGCGGGAAAGCCCTCAAGGGGGCTCTTTGCTCACCCACCTGCACCTGCACCTGCTCCTCAGTGGTCTTTTCCATCTCACTGTGGTCCTCGTCACCAAGGGCTCCGTCCTTTCCCTCCTCGTCGCCTTCGTCATCATCCTCACTGCTGTCACTGCCAGAATCTTCCAGGCCTGAGAACACACTCTCCTCACTGTCGGAGACGCCAGAATCGCTGCCGGTGCTGTGGCTGAGAGGAGAGGTGCAGAGGAGAGGGGGCTGCAAGGAAATACTGGGTTGGTGACAACTGCCCCTCCAGGCATAGGGTGCTAAACGCTGCAGGGACAGCTGCTTCTCGCCCCTCCAGGCACCCACCAGCAGCTCCACACGGCCTCCAGGACCCCTCCAGTCACAAACTCCCACCAAAAGCATCCACCCAACCTGAGCCTTCCTCATCTTCTACCTCCACTGACAAGACAGCCTCTTGCCTTTGGCATCGACATTTTAATTCCTAGCACCTCACAGGGAAGGGGCTTTTCAAGGGCAACCTCCCCCTCTTGGAGCTCATCTCTCATCGCAAAACTAACACTGCTCTCTACCACCCACTGCCACTCCGGAGGCCCTGTGGGTCAGGCTGGGCTGGACTCCACTGGGTCCCTCACACAGCCTGCCTGAGCCCTCTCCACACCTCACCCTGGCATCCAAGGCCCCAAAGCCATGAGGTCACTAGAAAAGGGGCTGGGGGCTGGAAGAGAACCGAGTCCCCGAAGGGCATTTACCACCTGAAACAGACGCCTCCTCATTTAACCAGATTGGGACCAACGATTGATCAGTAAATTGAAAGGATTGGCTGACAAGTCACAGGAATGATACAGACTCTAATCGCAACCACGCACCAACCCACCCACTCCTCTCTCTGAGCAGGACCACAGCTGCCTCTGAGCAGAGCCCTGCTGGCTGCGTGACACCAGCACAGACGGTGTTTGGGTCCTTCACTGGCCTTAAAAAGTGGAACAAGAACTTAGACTCTTAGGAAGCAGTTGAAGGCCAGGCATGGTGGTTCACGTCTGTAATCCCAACACTTTGGGAGGCCGAGGCAGGTGGATCACCTGAGGTCAGGAGTTCAAGACCAGCCTGGCCAACATGGTGAAACCATCTCTACTAAAAACACAAAAATTAGCTGGTGGTGGCGGGCACCCGTAATCCCAGCTACTCAGGAAGCTGAGTTACCCGGGAGGTGGAAGCTGCAGTGAGCCAAGATTGCGCCACTGCACTTCAGCCTGGGCAATGGAGCAAGGCTCTGTCTCAAAAAAAAAAAGAAAAGAAAAGAAAAGGAAAAGGAAGCAGTTGAATGCAGAATTCTAGATTTTACTGTTTTCCTAATAGTTTACAAGTCTCACTTAAGGTACGACCTGCATGAATTAGCTATTGCATACTGAGTGTTCACACAATGCCTCTCTCACACACAGTCATGATGTGTCTTGGTATTCAGTCGGCTACACAATCACAATAACTAGTGGAAATGGTATCCGTGGCCTGGGCGCAAACAACTGGCTCCTGAGGACCGTTTAGCCCAAGGATGTAAGTAGCAGAACCTGGCGCCTAGAGTGGTCTGCGGGCCATTCAGCCTATGGGAACCAGGATGAGTTGAGTTCGCTTCACAAAGCAATGGGGCAGTTTCAACAACCCAGCGCGGCCGCGGCCGAGGGGGCTGTGAGGGGCTGGCTGTCCATCCCCTCCACCACCCAATTTGATGATCCCCACAATCAAGACCGGGCTGAGCTAGCAGAGAGCAACAGTGAGTTCTGATACAGCAAATGCAGCAGACACTGGGTTCTATTCAGCTTTTCTTATTCTCATGTCTATCCCATGAGCACAAAAACGCAATTAACTAGCGTATACGTAGGTTAAGCATTTACTGGGAGCGCAAGCCGAGCCCTTTTATTGGCAGGATGCACAAATGGAACGGCTAGAGAGGCTGCTGCAAAGGGGCGCCCCGTCCCCACTCCCCGCTCCCCCGTTTCTTTGCTTCCCGGACGCCGTCCTTCACCCCGCAGTCCGCTCTGCCTAAGACCCCCCGATAGAGGAGCTGCGCCCACGCCCAAGGCCGATTCACTGGACACGGGCGCCCAGGTGACAGCAGCCGGGCCCACCCGCCCCAGCGCGGCCACGTGCCCGTCGGGGCCTCTAGGGACGCGCCCCGCCGCCCCGCATCGCCACAGTCACCTCCGGCTCGGGCTCAGGCTCCAGTTCGGGCTCCGACCGCCGCTTCTCCGGCCGCACGCTCGGCGCCGCCGTGAGCCCCGCGCCCCGCGAACCCGCCATGCCCCGCCGCGCGCCGGCCGCCACCCGCACAGCCGCTTCCGACAGCGACTGGGCCGCGTGCGCAGGAGGACGCGCCCCGCCCAGCCCGGCCCCGATTGGCGAGCGGAGGGCGGGCGGGGGGGGCGGGACCAACAAGCGCAGGCGCGCGGCGGGGCCGGGGACCGGGGCGGGGTCGGGGCCTGCGTGCTCGCGCCGGGGGTGACGCGGGAGGGCGGCAGCGGCGGCGGCGGGAGCGCGCCCGTTGCAAGATGGCGGCGGCCATGCTGGGCCCCGGGGTTGTGTGTGCGCAGCGGGCGGCGGCGCGGCCCGGACGGCTGGCGCGGCGACGGCGTTAGCCCGGCCCTCGGCCCTTCTTTGCGGCCGCTCCCTCCGCCTCTTCCCGCCTTGCCCGAGATGGATCTGCCCATGGGCCCCGGCGCGGCGGGGCCCAGCAACGTCCCGGCCTTCCTGACCAAGCTGTGGACCCTCGTGAGCGACCCGGACACCGACGCGCTCATCTGCTGGAGCCCGGTGAGGGCAGCGCGCGGGCGCGGGGCCCGTGGGGACCAGGAGGGAGCAGGGCCGCGGCGGACGGCGCGGGAGGGCTGCGGGGAGGGGCCCTGCCGCACCTCAGCTTACGCGCGGTGAGCCTGCCCTGCCCCCGCCAGAGAAGGGCGGCGGGTCCCGAGCCTTCTCAGACCCAGAGCCTTAAGTTGGGAAAGCGGCTACGAGGCCCACACTCGGTTCAACCCCTGCCCCAGCGAAGTTTCCCTGGGATGGGGAGAATGGGGCGTCTCTTGTATTGAGCTTCTGCTAACTGTTGGGCGGTTGCGGAAGTGTCTGCGCTTAGGGCAAGCACCCGGCTTCGCCAGCGGACGCTGTGCCCCAGAGGACATCGGCGTCCCCAGGGGACGGCCTACGGGGTGCTGGGTCGGCAACTATTCGGAGAAAGTCAGGACTTGGCACGTGAAGCGGAGGGCGTTGCTGTAGTGGAACAGGAAAGGCAGTGGAAACAGAAAGTAAGACGTCTAAAGCTTCAGGTTGATCTCAAGCCTGTTTCCGAATCCCAAATCTGGGTTTCCCAAGAGGAGATTTGTTTTTCATTCCTTTTGGGACGTCTTTATTCGTGTCTCTGTCTTCAGTTGCCTGGCAGCAGGCTTGTTTACATGGTCCGACCCTGCAAGACCGGACAGCTCCGGTTTGCAGAAGTAAATCAGTGATTGTCTGGAGTTGGAGATCAGAATCTGCTGTTCACATCCCGGCTGTGACGTCGTGTCCGGTGAGGGGCAGAGCCACAGCTGTGGCTGGCAAGTGATGGACTGAAGAAGGGCCACACTGGCCGAGCGGGGTGACTCTTGCCTGTAATCCCAGCACTTTGGGAGGCGGAGGCGGGTGGATCACTTGAGGCCAGGAATTCGAGACCAGCCCGGACAATATGGCAAAACCCCAATTCTACTAAAAATACAAAAAATTAGCCAGGCGTGGTGGTGCTTGCCTGTGGTCCTAGCTACTTGGGAGGCTGAGATAGGAGGACCCCCTGAACCTGGGAGGCAGAGGTTGCACTGAACCGAGATCCCGCCACTGCAGCCTGGCAAACAGTGAGACCCTGTCTAAGAAAAAAAAAAGAAAAAAGAAAGGCCACTGATCATTGGGAGCTTTTGGAGGGACCGTGACAGGCAGGGTGCCACCAAGCATGTGTGGCCTCCCAGGAGCTAAGACCCCAGAGTTCTTCAGGCTCTGCTGAGTGCCTCCCATTTGCACAGCCTCTTTATGCTGTTAGGAATGAAGAAAAGTCTGAACTGAAGCTGCCCCAGGCAAGAGGCCAGGTTTTCTGCTTCTTGGATTTACTGAGGCTCTGCTTTACCTACAGAGTGTTTGGGAATAAAGAGAAGACTGGAAATCTTTGCTCTTGTTAAAAACACTTTGTGTTTGTCCTGCTGACACCTCTGTGTTGGCCTTCCCATCCCCAGGTCCCATTAAGGCGCCGTGCACCTTCCTGGCTTCCTGGAGGCTGGCTTCATTTCACCATCTCTTCATTCTGGACCTTGGATTCTCGTGCAGAGGAAATACTCCCATGTTTCTTCTTTTATCCGTCTTTCTTTTTCTTTTTTTTCTTTCTTTTTTTTTTTTTTTTTTTTTTTTTGAGACAGAGTCTTGCTCTGTCGCCCAGGTTGGAGTGCAGTGGCGCGATCTCGGCTCACTGCAACCTCCACCTCCCGGGTTCAAGCAATTCTCCTGCCTCAGCCTCCCGAGTAGCTGGGACTACAGGTGCGTGCTGCCACACCCAGCTAATTGTTGTATTTTTAGTAGAGACGGGGTTTCACCACATTGGACAGGCTGGTCTTGAACTCCTGACCTCAAGTGATCCACCCGCCTTGGCCTCCCAGAGTGCTGGGATTACTGGTGTGAGCCATTGCACCCAGCCCTTCCTTCTTTTCCTTATTCCCCTTAACCCTCAGAAGTTAAGGGGAATAACTCCCCCATTGGGGGAGGGGCACCCGAGATTATCTGGGATATTCTAAGCTTAATCCTGCTAGCACGATCTGTCCTGTCCCGTAATCTGCTTGCTGTTTCTGCTTAAAGATTATGAGGCGTGTGGGTTAGGGCCCAGTGTACTCTTTTTTGGGATCGAGGCATGTTCTGGGCAGGGCTTTTGAGCAAGGGAGGCAGGTGTGATGAGGCCCGTGGCCAGCCTCCACTCCACTCACAGGTGCACCACCTGTGGATCTGTTCTCCCTGGGGAGGGATGGGGAGCCGACTGGAATGTGAGTGTTTGGTTCCACCTGGTCAGTATGAAGTGGCAATGGTTGGTGCAGGACGTAGCACTGGGGGCGAGCATGGCAATGAGACAGCAACACTGACTTGAAACTGGAAGGAAGCCCTTCTCCAGGCTGTGCAGGGGGCCACAGAGCTTTCTGGCGCTGGCTGCCTGGCCTGGAGAAAGGAGTTGATCATCCCATCCTGTGGCTTTGAGAGCAGTCACACAAGCCCTGAGGACTCCCTGTCGGCAGAGTCCCAACAGGGGACCCTCCCACAAATCTACTGCCCAGGCCCAGCTGGCTCTCGGAGGCCTTGAGAAGGCCCTGGTGCTCTTGCTCTCTGCTGCCGTTTCTGGGAGAGTCTCCTTCTGGCTCAGAGTCATACCACCATTCTGCCAAGAAAAACCCTCCCTGTTTGACACAAGAAGATGAGGCAGAATCACAGGCATGGTGACTAACTCTCAAGGCTGAATAACCTGGGGGAGACCGAGGCCCAGAAACTGGCCAGTAACTTTACTGAGCCTGGCCAGGAATGGGACCAGGTCTGGACAACCATTATACGTCCCCTCCTTGGCCTGAGGTCGGGACTCCCACTGCAGCCACTGGAGGCAGAAAGCCGGGTCACTGCCCAGGAGACCCCATTGGTGGGCACTGTGGCAGCTGCCCATCCCTGTGGTGTTTGATTTCCCACCCCCCAGACCCTCATTCCCATGAGCACCCCACCCACACAGGCAAGGGCCTTGAGGGGACCCAGCAAGTTGTGGAGGACAGCACAGCCTTGGAGAGGAAATGTGTCAGCCACAAGGTTATGATCCTGGGGGATCCACACAAGAACATGGGCATGGACGTGGGTGGTCCTCCCTCAGCCAGCTTCTCAACAGCTTATCCCAAAGGTACACCTGGATCCAGTACCACTGAGACCCAAAGACGGGGTTGGGGGACTGAACACCTGGACTGACAGGCAGCTCCACAGAACTGAGACCCGTGAGACCTGGGACCCGCAGCCTCCCTGCCCCATGCCCTGGTGCCGGCCCTCAGCCCAGCTTCCTCGTCTGCATGCAGCAGCTCCCCTGTCCACCAGCGGAGGCTCTTCTAGGGCCCTGCTGGGCTGCAGCTGACTCAGGAGGGCAGCAGCCTCTTCAGAGAATTTGACAGCATGGAGAATCAAACAAAAACAAAGTGAAGGCTCAGAACTGGGTTCACCATCATCTCAGTTTTTTACAAGCTATGATTTTGTCCCATCTTTATTAACAAGATAAGGAAGTATGAAAAGTAATCTTGACATCTGAGATGGTGAGATGACAGTTCTGTTTTTGTTTTTTTGAGATGGAGCCTCACTCTGTCACCCAGGTTGGAGTGCAATGACATGATCTCAGCTCACTGTAGCCTCTGCCTCCCGGGTTCAAATGATTCTCCTGCCTCAGCCTCCTGAGTAGCTGGGATTACAGGCACCCACCACCACACCCAGCTAATTTTTTATTTGTATTTTTAGTAGAGATGGGGTTTCACCACATTGGTCAGGCTGGTCTAGAACTCCTGACCTCGTGATCTGCCTGCTTCGGCCTCTCAAAGTGCTGGGATTACAGGTGTGAGCCACTGTACCTGGCCCAGATAATTTTTATAGTTATATTTTTCTAAAGTACTTTAAATATATATATATATATATATATATATATATATATATATATACTTCTTTTTTTTTTTTTTTTTTTTTTTTTGAGACGGAGTATCACTCTGTTGCCCAGGCGACGCCCAGCTAATTTTTGTATTTTTTAATAGAGACAGGGTTTCACCATATTGGCCAGGCTGGTCTCGAACTCCTGACCTAGTGATCTGCCTGCCTCAACCTCCCAAAGTGCTGGGATTACAGGCGTGATCCACTGTGCCCGGCTAAAAAAGTGAACATGTATTTGATAAGCAAGAGTAGAAAATGTTTTCAAAGCTGATCGTGTTCTAAAAAGAGACTGGCCTAGCTGTACTTCCCCCTGCCCTGCAGGGCTAACTGTGGCTACCCTGGGCAGCTGTGGACTCCAGGCTGAGGCCTGGCTCTGGCGTCCCAGCCCCAGGAGCCACCCAGCTGGCTGAGGAGCCTGAGAACAAGGCACAGCCACATGACCTGTGCCAGACAAATGCTAGAATGATGGTCACGCAGGTTAGAATGAACCCAGGTAGATGGAGGCCTCAGGATCAGGGTGAGGTCAGAGGGGGCACCTGGGTGCAAAATTTAAGGAAGCACTTTTTTTTTTTTTTTTTTTTTAGACAAGGTCTCGCTCTGTTGCCCAGGCTGGAGTGCAGGGCTATGATTGCAGCTCACTGCAGCCTCTGCCTCCCGGACTCAAGTGATCCAGTCACCTCAGCTGAGTCACTGGGACTACAGGCTCGCACCACCAGACCTGGCTTTTTTTTTTTTTTAAAGGTTTTAGTAGAGACAGGGTCTTGCCGTATTGCCCAAGCTAGTCCGGAACTCGTGGGTTCAAGCCATCCTCCCACCTCAGC
This sequence comes from Symphalangus syndactylus, assembly GCF_028878055.3. Taxonomy (NCBI): domain Eukaryota; kingdom Metazoa; phylum Chordata; class Mammalia; order Primates; family Hylobatidae; genus Symphalangus; species Symphalangus syndactylus. The sequence goes on from NC_072429.2 coordinate 143,112,814, forward strand.
CTCCCGAAGTGCTGGGATTACAGGCTTGAACCACCGCGCCTGGCCCTGAGGCATTCCTTTTTAAGACCCACCCTGCATTTGGATGGCACTGAGAGTGGGGGCCTCCTTAGATGTGGGCTCCTGGATGCTTCTCTGTCTTCACCTGGCCCCAGCCTCATGGGTGCAGCTCCCTTCTCTTTGGCAGCAGGAAAGACTCTAGAAGGATGTGCTGAAAGCTTGGGGCTCCCTGAGACTGAGTGAGCTGGAGGTCACCAAGGCCCTCGGCCTATCCCGGGAGAGAGGTCCATTGAAAGCCAGTGGTCAGATGGCCGCTGTGGAGGGTCTCTGGGTGGACAGTTGGGAGCAGAGTGGTCCCTGCAGTGAGGCAGGGGCCAGGGCGTCCACTCATAAGCACACGAGGAGTTAACAGAAGCAGAGCCAACCTGGCCACGCTCAGTCAGTCAGACCCTGGCCACAGATCGTGTCCAGAGCTCCCGCGGCAGGTAGGGCCACGCCTGCTTCCCTGGTTCTGAGAGCCGCCAAGACCCAGCAGGCCCACTGGCTCCACCCTGGAAGATCTGGTATTTGGCCCAAGATGCTGGAGGCCCCACAGCAGCAGCTGTGAGAAGTGCTGCAGGGTCTGAGGGCCTCATGTGTGCCCGGACCAGAGTGCCTCCCGGTGTGGCCATAAGAAGGCACACAGCTGGGGCTGGGCGCGGTGGCTCACGCCTGTAATCCCAGCACTTTGGGAGGCTGAGGTGGGCGGATCACGAGATCAGGAGGTTGAGACCATCCTGGCCAACACGGTGAAACCCCGTCTATACTAAAAAATACAAAAAACTAGCTGGACGTGGTGGCGGGTGCCTGTAGTCCCAGCTACTTGCGAGGCTGAGGCAGGAGAATGGCGTGAACCCAGGAGGCGGGGCTTGCAGTGAGCCGAGATTGCGCCACTGCACTCCAGCCTGGGCGACAGAGCGGGACTCCGTCTCAAAGAAAAAAAAAAAAAAAAAGAAGACACACATCTGTCCTCATATAGCTTCTGTGCATAGTACGAGCTTAAGCCTTCTTGCTCTTTGTCCTGTTCCATCTGTAGCCATTCAAGTAGATGGCATAATTTTCACTTTATAGATAAGAAAACTGAGGCTCTGGATGTGAAGAAGCTTCACTAAGTGCTGGAACATGGTGAAACCAACTCCAGAGTCCGTGCTCCTTCCCTGAGGGGTCCAGCTGCTGCTCACCGCCAGGCACCGTGCCTTTCCCAAATAGTTCAGCAAGTGCTCACCCATCCCGTGCCCTCAGGGCTGGGCTGTGGCCCCCACCGGCCCTCTTAGTTAGACCCCAGCCACCTGTGGAGTGAGTGGTATTTCTGGTTCATAGTCAGAATTATATTTTGGATTTTCCCACGTGTTCTTCCCCTTCCATAGAGATATACAAATAGAAACACACAGGCATAAATCTATAAACACTATAAAAGGCAGGCTCTGGCCAGGCACGGTAACCCACACCTGTAATCCTAGCACTTTGGGAGGCCGAGGAGGGCAGATCCCATGAGGCCAGGAGTTTAAGACCAACCTGGCCAATATGGCAAAACCTCGTCTCTACTAAAAATACAAAAATTAGCCATGCGTGATGGCACAGCCAGTAACCCCAGCTGCTTGGGAGGCTGAGGCACAAGAATCACTTCAGCCCCAGAGGTGGAGGCTGCAGTGAACTGAGATCAAGCCACAGCACTCCAGCCTGGGCGACAGAGCAAGACCCTGTCTCAAAAAGTAAATAAAAAAAATTTAAAAGGCTCTGTGCTGTAGCCTTCCGTGTTTCCTCTGCCCCAGATGGTGTGTGGGGGCGGGGGGCGGGGAGGGATGTGGTGAGGAGGGGCCCAGGGCACAGAAGGGCTGGGCTGCAGTGGCCTCCTGGCGGGAGGGCGATGCCTCCAGTGCCCTGTGCCCCCTCAACCCCACAGGCTGGTGTTTGCTCAGTCCTTTATTGAGGGACCAGGGATGGACAGCCTGGCCCTGGAAGTCTCTCAGTTTTGGAGGAGTCAGCCTGTGTGCAGGGAGAGCTGGAGAGGCGTCGGTGGGGCTCACAGTGCCTTCCCAGAGGAAGCAAGCAGCTCCCATCAGGTATATCGAGGGCCATTGGCTCCAGGGTCTCCTCGAGGTCTGGCAGGTGGAGGGGAGGCTGTCTAAGGAAGGAAGGTGGTCCCAGATGTCTCAAGGCACCTGGCAGCACTGGCTGCTGCTGCCTCAGCCTCTTCCCTGTGACCCTGTGGGCCACGGTGAGCAGCGGTAGCCACCACACTTGTGCACGGCAGCCAGTGACGAAATGTGACGAGAGATGAGGGCGATTGTGCTGCTCTTGGTCCTTGTGTGGCGAGAACATGCTGGAAGCTCCTCCGGAGCAGAAATAAGAAGAGTGTTTATGAGAAAGGTGCAGGTGGCTCAGATGTGGACAGAACCAGACCAGGGAACGGGGCCACAAAGTAAGCCACTCTCTCTGCACCTGCTCGTGCTTCCTGCCTGCCTCACTGCTTCCATGCCCTGACCCTGGTGGCCCCCGCTCCCCACACGTGGGCTGCAGCTACTCACAAACGCGCTCCCGCTGCTCCTAAAGCCCACACTCCCGGGACCCAGGGAGGGAACAGCCGGCCGGCCGAGTCCAGGAGCCCAGAGCACCCGTCAGCAGATACACCTTTGACTTGGCAGGAGGCTGGAACGAGAGGCTTGTGGCCTGGGCTATGGGGCCACCTTGTAGAATACGGCACTGTTCACGTTTTGGGCCAGGGAGCCCTTTGAGAAGATACTCAGAGACACAGACGCTTTTTATGTAAGGTGTCCCTACAGGCAGGATCTCACACACATTTCAGGTCCTTCACAGTGCTGCGGAAAATGAGGCCACAGGCTCCAAGTTTACTGCAAGCTGCGGGGTTTGCTGACATCTACACTTCTCAGCGTGTGGCATCTCGCATCAGCCAGGGGCCTCCCATTTCCAGTGTCAGGTTTTCGTGATATCCAGTTATGACCTGTGACTCCTCCAAGAGGTGCCTGTGGTCAGCAGCAGAGGAACCTTGTTCCACTGAGGCAGGAAGATGAGACACTGGGTTCTCTGATGGGTTCACCAGCAGACCCTGTGAAATTCATAATGGCCCCTAAGGTAAGGGTTGCCTGACATGTTCAACTTGGATTTAACCCTTAAGGCATAAGAAACCACTGAACAATGTTCAGACATTAGAAAACTAGAGCTGGGCACGGTGGCTCACGGCTGTAATCCCAGCACTTTGGGAGGCCGAGGTGGTTGGATCACCTGAGGTCAGGAGTTTAAGACCAGCCTGACCAATATGGTGAAACCCCATCTGTACTAAAAATACAAAAAAAAAAAAAAAAATTAGCCGGGCATGGTGGTGCATGCCTGTAATCCCAGCTGTTGGGGAGGCTGAGGCAGGAGAATCACTTGAACCTGGGATACAGAGGTTTCAGTGAGCTGAGATTGCGCCACTGCGCTCCAGCCACAGAGCGACAAACTGTCTCAAAAAAAGAGAAGAGAAAACGAAAACTGGTGAGGACTGAGGTAAACCACAAAATTGTCCAGGCTTTCTATGTGGAGGCAGTTTGTAGACTCATGTGCAGACAACCCAACAAACCCAGCCTCTGGGGAAGCTGAGGCAGTAGAATCTGTGGGGTATGGTGCCAGAAAGGAAGGGGTTATGCCCAAACCAGAGCTGCGGCACTCTGCCCATGAGCCCACTTGCATCTTGGGTTGGATCCGATTTGCTGGTGCACAGTGAAACCTCGTGGAGCTGGACCAAGAGCAACTTGAAGGGGAAGAGTAAGTGTTAAGGGGACAGAGTAGCAGGACTCACACAGGGCCGTGGTTATTTCAGTTCCCACCAGCCAGAGTATAGAAGCCACTTTAAATACACGGAGCATTCATGAGACCTTAGAGGAACCACAGCTTGGAAGTGGCGCAGAATAAGCTGGAGAGGAAAGACTACTCCACATGCCGCGGAAACAAGTACAAGGCAAACCCTGGAAACACCACTGCCTGCTAGCACGGAGTACACACAGCACTCTTGGGAGGAAGACAGAAGCCAGGCGAAGTGGCTCACACCTGTAATCCCAGCACTTCGGGAGGCCGAGCAGGAGGATCATCTGAGGTCAGGAGTTCAAGACCAGCCTGGCCAATATGGTGAAGCCCTGTCTCTACTACAAAAAATTAGCCATGTGTGGTGATGGGCGCCTGTAGTCCCAGCTACTCGGGTGGCTGAGGCAGGAGAATGGCGTGAACCCGGGAGGCAGAGCTTGCAGTGAGCCGAGATCGCGCCACTGCACTCCAGCCTGGGCGACAGAGCGGACTCCGTCTCAAAAAATAAGAAAACATGACTGAGAAATGGAAGATACAGAAAAGAAGCAAGTTGGACAAAATGTCACTGGAACTAATCTCCCAAGTAGAAGAATTCCACGTTGTTTACTGAGATAGTTCCCCTTCGAGAAGGTGATGCTTAACTCCTCACTCCAGAAGCCTGGGCTGCACCGAGTGACCCCCTTCCAAAGAGCAGAGCACAGAAGCAGGAGGAGCAGCTTTCCAGTGGAGACCTCCAGCAGCACAGCCTCACCGGGGCCATGGTCACCATCAGCAGTGACATGCGTATCACTGTTGTGTACTTTTTTTTTTTTTTTTTTTGAGACAGTCTCACTCTGTCTCCAGGCTGGAGTGCAGTGGCGCGATCTCGGTTCACTGCAGCGTCCACCTCCCGGGTCCAAGCAATTCTCCTGCCTCAGCCTCCCACGTAGCTGGGACTACAGGCGCCCACCACCACGCCCAGCTAATTTTTTTGTATTTTTAGAGAGACGGGGTTTCACTGTGTTAGCCAGGATGGTCTTAATCTCCTGACCTCGTGATCCGCCCGCCTCAGCCTCCCAAAGTGCTGGGATTACAGGCGTGAGCCACTGCACCCGGCCTGTTGTGTACTCTTGATAGGATGATGAGAACAGCACTCTACCTCTTTGATCTTCCTCCCAAAAACATACGTAACCCCAGCTAATCATGAAAAAACATCAAACAAATCCAAATTGAGAGACAGTCCACAAACTATTTGACGAGTCCTCAAAATTGTCAAGGTTCTCAAAAACTAGGCAAGTCTGAAAGGTGTCAGAGCCAGTGGAACTGAAGAGATGACAACCGGATGGATTTTGGATGATGTCCTGGAGCAGAGGAAGGGTTGGGTTAAAAGCTAAGGAATCTAAATAGAATGTGGGTCCTAGTTAACGATGTATCTAATGTTCGTGAGACAAATGTACCACACAAAGGCAGTATGTTAATGATGGGGGGACACTGGTGTAGGGCATGTATTCTAAAGTAAAAAGGTGGTTCTTTAGAGTCACCGGAGTGGTTTAACAAAACATGAGAAACTTCAGAAGAAAAGATTCCTGAACTAAAAGCAATGGAAACTGTCCACAGTGATGTACAGAGTAAAAGGACTGCAAAAACTTAGCCAAGCTTCAAGGAGATAATGTCATGTGGTCTAACGTATTTGAGGTTCCAGAAAACAGTGGGGAAGAGAATACAGAAATACGACCAAAAGGCCGGACACGGTGGCTCCTGCCCAAGATCCCAGCACTTTGGGAGGCCGAGGTGGGGGGGATCGTTTGAGCCCAGGAGTTCAAGACCAGCCTGGGCAACATAGCGAGACCCTGTCTCTATAAATAATACAAAAATTAGCCGGGTGTGGTAGTGCCTGCCTGTGGTCCCAACTACTCAGGAGGCTGAGGTGGGAGGATCACCTGAGCACAGGAGGTGGAGGCTGCAGTGAGCCATGATCATACCACTGCACTCCAGCCTGGGCAACAGAGCCCTGTCTCAAAAAAAAAATATGGCCAAAATTTTTCCCAAATTTTTGAAAAGCTGTAAACTCATAAATCCAAGAATATCAGTCTTAAGAAGGATAAAACCAAAACCATATCAAGGCACATTATATAATCAAAGTGCTGGAACAGGCTGGGTGAAGAGAAAATCTTAAAAACATCCAGAAGAGGCTGGGTGCGGTGGCTCACGCCTGTAATCCCAGCACTTTGGGAGGCCGAGGCGGGCGGATCACAAGGTCAGGAGGTCGGGACCATCCTGGCTAACACGGTGAAACCCCGTTTCTACTAAAAATACAAAAAACTAGCCAGGCATGGTGGCGGGTGCCTGTAGTCTCAGCTACTCAGGAGGCTGAGGCAGGAGAATGGCGTGAACCCAGGAGGCGGAGCTTGCAGTGAGCTGAGATCACGCCACTGCACTCCAGCCTGGGGGACAGAGCCAGACTCCATCTCAAAAAAAATAAAAAGCATTCAGAAGAGCCATGCACAGTGGTGGCGCCTGTGGTGCCAGCTACTCAGAGGCTAAGGTGGAAGGATTGCCCCCAGATAGGGCAACATAGCTTGGCCAACATGGTGAAACCTTGTCTCTACTAAAAATACAAAAATTAGCTGGATATGGTGGCGTGCGCCTGTAATCCCAGCTACACGGGAGGCTGAGGTGGGAGAATCGCAGGAACCCGGGAGGCGGAGCTTGCAGTGAGCCGAGATTGCGCCATTGCACTCTAGCCTGGGCGACAGAGCAAGACTCCGTCTAAAAATAACAATAATAAATAAATAAAAGGCAAGTGGCTAAGCATGGTAGCTGAAACCTGTAATCCCAACACTTTGGGAGGTCAACGCGGGTAGATTGCTTCCACTCAGGAGTTCGAGACCAGCCTGGGCAACATAGGGAGACCCATCTCTACAAAAAAAAAATGAGCCCAGTGTGGTGGTGGGCTCCTGCGGTCCCAGCTACTCGGGAGGCTGAGGCAGGAGGATCTCTTGATCCCAGGAGGTCGAGGTTGCAGTGAGCCCAGATCGCGCCACTGCACTCCAGCCTGGGTGACAAAGCAAGACTCTGTCTCAAAAAAACATATATTGAAAAAGGCGGAAAATTTGAACAGATACATCAAAAACAGATAGACAAATAGCAAATAAGCACTTGAACAGATGCTCAGCATCATTAGTTGTCAGAGAAATGCACACGAAAACCTCAGTGACAGCGACTAGAACAGCCAGGTGCTGGGGAGGGCGCAGAGCCCCTGGAACTCACCCGTGCTGCTGAGAACACAAATGCCACATCCACTTTGGAAAGCAGCTTGGGAGCTGCATGTGAAATTCAGCGTTTACCACACAGCCAGCAGTTCCGCTTTGGTTATTCTACTCCAGAGTTTCCACTGGGGTCCTGTATGATTTCATCTCTTTTATCATTTTTTTGGTATAGATGGGGGTCTCACTATCTGGATTATTGTTGCGGGCGTGTTTTGTGGGGTTTTTGAGCGGTGGTAGTGTCTGAAGTCAGTCAGGGTTGTTCTGGCCCCAGAGGGCTCTTCATAGCTTTCCCTTTGCAGGTGAACAAGCCTGTGGTTCCACTTGTTTCTCTTAATTTAGAGGAGCTATTGTTTATAAGAGCAATCTTGGGCCGAACTTTCAAATAAAATGAGTTTCCTCCGGGAGTTTCAGAGCTCTTTCCTTATGGACGGCCTCTCCCTAGGCTGATTCTCTGCACCACCCCTCTGGGCACTGGGCAAGACAGCAGCCTCTGATCTTCTTGGCCTGGCGTTCCCAGCATGGGTGCTCTACCCTACTGTTTTAACCTAGAAAGCCTGAATTGTATTTAAAGCTTGTGGTTTTTAAGGCCAGACACAGTGGCTCATGCCTGTAATCCCAGCACTTTGGGAAGCCAAGGTGGGTGGATCACTTACGGTCAGGAGTTCAAGACCAGCCTGACCAACCTGGTGAAAAGCCTGTCTCTACTAAAAATATAAAATTATCCAGGCGTGGTGGCACATGCCTGTAATCCCAGCTACCCAGGAAGCTGAGGCAGGAGACCCGCTTGAACCCAGGAGGTGGAGGTTGCAGTGAGCTGAGATGGCACTACTGCATTCCAGCCTGGGTGACAAAGCGAGACTCTATATTAAAAAAAAAAATTGTGGTTTTGAAAATGCTTTAGGCCGGGCGCGGTGGCTCACGCCTGTAATCCCAGCACTTTGGGAGGCCGAGGCGGACGGATCGCGAGATCGAGACCATCCTGGCTAACATGGTGCAACCCCGTCTCTGCTAAAAATACAAAAAATTAGCTGGGCGTGGTGACGGGCACCTGTAGTCCCAGCTACTCAGGAGGCTGAGGCAGGAGAATGGCATGAACCTGGGAGGCGGAGCTTGCAGTGAGCAGAGATCGCGCCATTGCACTCCAGCCTGGGCTACAGAGCAAGACTCCGTCTTAAAAAAAAAAAAAAAAGAAAATGCCTTAATTAGGTGGGAGCTGCGGGGAGGGTGATCAGAGACCTGGGTGTCCTCAGCCTGCTGTGGCGGGGGTGGAGTCTCCTCTCTGAGGCGTGGGCAAGGTGGAGGAAGGGAGCCCCTGGCTTCTTGGCCAGGTGCACCAGGAACTTAGTCTCTTTCACTTGGAGTCGGTGAGGATGTGAAACTCTGGTGGTCTGCCCAGCCCGTGAGATCCAGGAAACTGTATTTGGGAATTGAGGGGAGAAGGGTCCCCATCTTCCTGCTCCCCTCTCCCTGAGTGTAGCACCCATCACGGCGAGCTGGGGTGAGAGGGAAAGAGGAGGCTGAGGTTCAGATGCCACCAGGCTCAATGTTCATACCAGGAGTCAGTAGATTTTACTCCGTGTTTATCTGTTACATGCCTTTAGGACAGTTTTGAGACTTTAAATGGTTTAAGCTTTGCTTGTTTCACAGGAAGTACTTCCACGAAGCTCCTCACGTTGCTGTTCCGGAAGTGGAAATCTCTCCATTTTCAAAGCATAGTTTTGCCGGATATTGAATTTTTATGTTTTGTAGAGATGGGGTCTCGCTATGTTGCCCAGGCTGGTCTCCAACTCCTGGGCTCAAGGGATCCTCCCGCCTTGGCCTCCCAAAGTGCTGGGATTACAGGCATGAGTCACTACACCCGGCCAATATACAAAGATTGAGTGGCAGGGTCTTTTATTTTAATGCTTTTATTTTATTTGTTTTGGTTTGTTTTTGTTTTTGTTTTTTTGGAGATTGAGTCTCACTCTGTCGCCCAGGCTAGAGGGCAGTGGCACGATCTGCACTCACTACAACTTCCACCTCCCAAGTTCAAGCAATTCTCTTGCCTCAACCTCCCAAGTAGCTGGGATTACAGGCATGAGCCACCACGCCCGGCTAATTTTTATATTTTTAGTAGAGACAGGGTTTCGCCATGTTGGCCAGGCTGGTCTCGAATTCCTAACCTCAGGTGATCTGCCTGGCTCAGCCTCCCAAAATGCTGGTATTACAGGTGTGAACCACCATGCCTGGCTGTGTTACACTTTTTGTGGTGTCTCACAGGTCTCTGAGGCTCTGCTCATTTTTGTTTTTGTTTTTATTTTTTCGAGACAGAGTCTCTTTCTGTCGCTAGGCTGGAGTGCAGTGGTGCAATCTCGGCTTCACTGCAACCTCTGCCTCCAGGGTTCAAGCAATTCTCTTGCCCCAGCCTCCCAAGTAGCTGGGATTACAGGCACACGCCACCACACCCAACTAATTTTTTTTTGTATTTTTAGTAGAGGTGGGGTTTGACCATGTTGGCCAGGATGGTCTCGATCTCTTGACCTCGTGATCCGTCCACCTTGGCCTCCCAAAGTGCTGAGATTACAGACGTGAGCCACTGCATCTGGCTGGCTTCTCTCCTTCTTATTCCTTCTTTTTTCTTTTTTTCTCCGACTGGACCACCCCAATTGACCTATCTTCATGTTTGCTGACTCCTTCTTCTCCTAGTCAGATCTGCTCTTAAGCCCCTCTGGTCAACTTTTTTTTTTTTTTTTTTTTGAGACAGAGTCTGGCTCTGTTGCCCAGTGCAATGGCACAATCTCAGCTCACCGCAACCTCCGCCTCCCGGGTTCAAACAATTCTCCTGCCTCAGCCTCCTGAGTAGCTGGGATTACAGTATAGGCATGGGCCACCACGCCTGGCTAATTTTGTATTTTTAGTAGAGACGGGGTTTCTCCATGTTGGTCAGGTTGGTCTCCAACTCCTGACCTCAGGTGATTCACCCGCCTTGGCCTCCCAAAAGGCTGGGATTACAGGCGTGAGCCACCACACCCAGCCCCTCTGGTTAACTTTTAATCTGAGTTATTATACTCTTCAGCTCCATAATTTTGATTTCGTGCTTCTTTACAATTTTTGTCTCTTTATTGATACTCTCTGATAAGATGTCATTCTCATACTTTAGTTCTTCAGATGTGGTTTCCTTTAGTTGTTTGAACATATTTGAAATGATTGACTTAAAATCTTTGCCTTGTAAGTCCAATGTCCAATGTTTTGGCTTCTTTGGGGACAGTTTCTATTGGTTGCTTTGGTTTTTTTTTTCCTGTGTATGGGGTATGGGCCCTAGCTTCTTGTTTCTTTGCATATCTCTATTTTTTTTTTTTAACTAGAGTTTTTTGTTTGTTTGTTTTTGAGTCTGTTACCCAGGCTGGAGCGCAGTAGGTCAATCACAGCTCACTGCACCCTTCACCTCTGGAGCTCAAGGGATCCTCCATCCTCAGCCTGCTGAGTAGCTGGGATGATAGGTGTGCGCCACCACGCCCATTTAATTTTTGTATTTTTTCTAGAGACGGGGTTTTGCCATGTTGCCCAGGCCAGTCTCCAACTCCCGAGCTCAAGCAACCCACCTGCCTCGGCCTCCCAACGTGCTGGGACCACAGGCGTGAGCCAGCGCAGCCGGCTGGAAAACTGGAACTCTCATTGGCTGAGAGTGGCAGCCCTGGAGCTCGGACTCCCCCACCTCCCCAGGATTTGTCATTGCTGCTGTTTGTTGTGGTTATCTGTCAGGTAGTTTTTCAGCACTAATTCTGTAAAGGTTGTGTTCTTTCTTGTTTATGGCCACTGCAGTCTCTGTTCAGTTAACTGAGGTAGGTGATGATGGGGCAGAAAAGTTCTTGAATGCCTGGAGCCAGTGAGTCTCCCGTCTTTTCTGGGGGCTGCGTGTGTGTTGGTGACGCCTTCAGCACTCGGCCAGGCAGTGGACAACCCAACTGTATGCCTGACTTCCTGCTTACGCAGATCCTCAAGGTCAGCCAGAAGTGAGAGCTCGGGGCTGGCTCAGGTCTTTCCTGAACATGGGCACAGCTCACCCGTGTACACGGCTGCGAGATGTCCTGGAATATCTCAGAGCTTTTCAGAGCCCCTAGTAGCGCCTCCTTCTCCCTAGCTGCCAGGCACTGCCTCAGGCAGCCACAGCGTTCAAAAATCACCTCCAAAGGTTTCAACAAGCACACCTCGGCAAACAGCTTTTTTATTCAGGAGAGCTTCAAGTCACATCAGAGACAGCCTTGGGAGTGGACTGTTAGGTCAGATGCTGACAGTCCTCTGGGAATGGGGCCCTGGAGGAGCCCAAGCCCTGGCCCACTCCGCAGCGGCTGCCAGGATGCTGGTTCCCACGGGGACTGCAGCTGTTGGTTTTTAAGGCTGCAGAGGGAGTGGGAATAGGGCATGTAAAATGCCACAAAGCCTGGTCGGGCACAGTGGCTCACACCTGTAATCCCAGCACTGCAGGAGGCCAAGGTGGGCGGATCACTTGAGGTCAAGAATTCAAGACCAGCCTGGGCAACATGGTGAAACCCCGTCTCTACTAAAAATACAGAAATTAGCCGGGCCTGGTGGCACCTGTAGTCAGCTACTCGGGAGGCTGAGGCAGGAGAATCGCTTGAACTGAGAGGCGGAGGCTGCAGTGAGCCACGTTGGTGCCAGTGCACTCCAGCCTGGGCGTCAGAGCAAGACCTTGTCTCAGAAAAGAAAAAAAGTTCACAAAGCCCACTGTTCTTACTAAGATTCAGCTGTTTTTCTTGAATAAATGCTCCCCATGCTACTGTAATTCTTTGGTTAATTTTCAGAGTTCTGGAAAGTTGTCTTGGCGCTTTTTGCCGTCTCTCTCCTGCTGCCTTGGGGTCCTTTCCATGACTGCTTCCCTCCCTGACACATGCACGTCCCTGTGTATCTCACATCTCTCTATGCTGGAAAGCGGTTCTCCACTTCTAGTGCCACACCACAGGGGTCTTTCTGGCTTTTTCCCTGTTTGCATCTGCAGCTCCCTTCCCTGGCAGGGAGAAACCTGCCCCACTGCCCTTCACCAGTTTCTTCACTGGGTCAGCCGACCCTTCCTATGCCGACACCCCTCACCTCTCTCTGGCCTTGCTTCAGGCCCCCCTTCCCCGCCATGTGGGCTTCTCGCTGTCCCCTAAGCCTTTGATGGCCCCTCTGAGCCACCGCAGCCACGGCCAACAGGGATGCCTCCCTCGCCAGCTCCTCCTGATAGCTCTGGGCCTGAGCTCAGGAGGGAAATGGAAGAGAACGAGTATATGCAGCGTTTGTCTCTATTTCTTGTCTCACGTCACAAAACAAGAATGAATTTGGATTTCTGAATGCAACTGTGTTTTCCTCGGGAGTAATGAAATCAGGGCTCCATTTCCTTCACTGTTCCTGAGGGAAATGTCCTGCTTAAACAGGGGCTTTGTGAGTGGAAACGTGGCCTTCTCTGGAACCCCTGGGTAAAGCTAAATGCCCGTCCCGTGGGCGTGGCCAGAGTGCGGCGGATGCTTTGTGAGTGGAAACGTGGCCTTCTCTGGAACCCCGGGGTAAAGCTAAACGCCCATCCCGTGGGCGTGGCCAGAGTGTGGTAGGTGCTTTGTGAGTGGAAACGTGGCCTTCTCTGGAACCCCTGGGGAGGGGCTTCCCGACTGTGGGGAAGGCCCCGCATCTGCCCACTGCCCAGTCCTGGGCCTCACAGTGAGGATGCAAGTCAGCTGCACAGATGAGGCCCGTGTGGCAGGTGGTCCCACGAACGAACTCGCCTCCCACCAGCCCCTGGGCCTCCCATGGCCCCAGCCCCATCAGGTGGAACGTGCACTGCCTGCGTTCCTGAAGGGGCAGCCCGGGGAAGGGGTGGCTTGGGCACTCTGCCCCTCACCACCACGCGTGACCCACCCATGTGTCTCCCTTTCAGAGCGGGAACAGCTTCCACGTGTTCGACCAGGGCCAGTTTGCCAAGGAGGTGCTGCCCAAGTACTTCAAGCACAACAACATGGCCAGCTTCGTGCGGCAGCTCAACATGTGTGAGTGCTGCCTCCAGGCAGCGCAGGGGTGCGGGAGGCAGACCTGCAGACGGCGGGACCCCAGCAGGAGGACCCTGTGGATGAAGGACGGGGCCTCCTGTGCTGGCCAAGGGAGGGTCCTTGTGGGTATGAACCTGGGGTCCCCAGGGAAGAACCGTGAAACCGGAGCTGTACTCCACGTGTGTTGGGCACGGAGAGCCCTGTGGGGACACAGGGTCTCCCTTAGACCAAGGCCACCCGGCCACCCAGGCATGGGCTCTGAGGGGGCAGGGCAGGGTCTGACCGTGGCCAAGCCCCGCCGCAGCCTCCTGGAGCAGTGGCCACTCTTCAAGGGTTCTGGTCCCCCCCTGAGGCAGAGCCTCCCCCTTCCCTGTCACCTGCAGATGGCTTCCGGAAAGTGGTCCACATCGAGCAGGGCGGCCTGGTCAAGCCAGAGAGAGACGACACAGAGTTCCAGCACCCATGCTTCCTGCGTGGCCAGGAGCAGCTCCTTGAGAACATCAAGAGGAAAGTGACCAGTGTGAGTGCTGGCCCTGCACCCTGGCCCGGTCTCACCTGCCACAGCTCTCCCCGCCTGCCCCGCCCTGAGAGCTCCCACCCCAGCCTGCCTCTTCCTGAGGGACCTGGCTGCAGTGGACAAGCCTGAGCCTGCCAAGCTCCTAGGCTGCTCCAGTGACTCCTGTCCTCTCGGGAATCCAGGTGTCCACCCTGAAGAGTGAAGACATAAAGATCCGCCAGGACAGCGTCACCAAGCTGCTGACGGACGTGCAGCTGATGAAGGGGAAGCAGGAGTGCATGGACTCCAAGCTCCTGGCCATGAAGCAGTAGGTCCCACACCAGCACTGTGGGCCGCAGCGGGTCCTGGCGCCCACCAGGAGGCCCCGGGTGCTGTGGGGGCAGGTCCACCCTCCCACTCCACGCAGATATACCCTGGGCCTCTGCCCCAGCCCCGCCTCCCGTGGCTGCTGCAACAGCTCTGGGGCCAGCCGTTTTCCACGTGCAGAAGGGGGTTGGGAGGGTCCCCTGCTCCGCACATCCCCAGCGCCCTCTGGGCCATCGGCTTCTGCCTGGCTCCGAGCTTGACGGGACCCACCAGCCTACTTTTGAGGACAAGCCCGGCACAGCAGACCCATCCCACCTACCTCAGGCCTGGGGTCAGACCCATCTTAGGCCCTTCCTGGAACCTCTGCCCCACACTTGCCTGGGCCCATGGAGCTAGCCCCCCATCCCCTCCTCACCGGGACCCCGCGGCTCTGGGGAAACCTTAGCAGGGGCCTAACACACAGTGGCACCTGAGCAACAGGCAAGCCCACCTCGGAAGGCCAGCTTAGGTCTCACGTCCACTTTGGGGCTCCAGGCATGCGGGAACCCCAATGCCAGTACGGCATCCTCGGCTCTGTGCAGTAGGCGCTCTTGACCCCCACGTCATGGAGGAGGCCTTGGCCTCAGACTCTCCTGCATGGAGTCCAGCAGGAGCCACCGGCTTTGTGATTCCTGGAGTCCGGCCACGTGGACCTGGCCTACCAGGAAGACTCACAGGCTTCACAGGGCCCAGCCTCCCAGAGCAGCAGGAGCGCGCTCATGGCCCCGCTCACCTGGCTGGGTCAGCTCTTCCCCACCCCGTGGGGCCACCTCTGAGCCACTTCAGGCCTGGCGAGGGCCCTGAGCACCTACAGGACACGGGACAGCCAGTGTCGCAGCCTGAAGAACCACCCTCACTCAACCTGGCTTCTCAGGCCTTGGAAGGGCGGCCCAAGGGTCTGCTCCTGGCCTGTGTCCAAGGCAGCCCTCCAGGTGTTGGCCAGGATGGATGCCAGGATCCGGATGCACCTGGCTGGCATGGATCCATCCCCAACACCCTACCTGACGCCAAGTGTCCCCGGCAGGGAGGGGCAGTGGGACCAGCAAGCCCTGGCCACCAGTCCTTCCACACAAAAGTTCTCATCTTGGGGTGGGCCAGGCCAGACATGGTCACACTTACCCCTGCTCCTGCCTGGGGAACAGGGAGGGTCTGTGGGGCTCCCTCAGCCCTGGGGCTCATGGGATTGGGCCCCACTGACCCAGCCTGGTCTGTTGCAGTGAGAATGAGGCTCTGTGGCGGGAGGTGGCCAGCCTTCGGCAGAAGCATGCCCAGCAACAGAAAGTCGTCAACAAGGTGGGGGCAGGGCCAGAGGGCCGGCGGGGGCCCCACAAGGGCCGGGGTGACTGTGTCCTCTCTCCCCACAGCTCATTCAGTTCCTGATCTCACTGGTGCAGTCAAACCGGATCCTGGGGGTGAAGAGAAAGATGTGAGGTTTTGGGGACACCTGCATCCACCACCCGGGGCCCAGGGCCATTCCCTTCCTCTGTCAGCTGTGCCCCGGGTACCCCGAGGTGGGGGGTGGTGGCTGACCTGCACCCTTCCCCGCAGCCCCCTGATGCTGAACGACAGTGGCTCAGCACATGCCATGCCCAAGTACGGCCGGCAGTTCTCCCTGGAGCACGTCCACGGCTCGGGCCCCTACTCGGTGAGTGCCGGAGACAGGGCACCTGCCCAGGCATGCAGGTGGCAGCGGGGTGGGTTGCCCCTGCCGGCGCTGCATGGACCTCCTGCCTTTGATTGCAGGCCCCCTCCCCGGCCTATAGCAGCTCCAGCCTCTATGCCCCCGATGCTGTGGCCAGCTCTGGACCCATCATCTCCGACATCACCGAGCTGGCTCCTGCCAGCCCCGTGGCCTCCCCCGGCGGGAGCATAGACGAGAGGTGGGGGCCGCATCACCCCAGCCATCCTGTCCCCCAACGAGGCGAGCCCCTGTGGGCCCAGGGCAGAGTTGGGGATGAGGTGGGGCTGGCCAAGACACCAGCTAACGTGGCCCCCCTCGTGTCCAGGCCCCTGTCTAGCAGCCCCCTGGTGCGTGTCAAGGAGGAGCCCCCCAGCCCGCCTCAGAGCCCCCGGGTAGAGGAGGCGAGTCCCGGGCGCCCATCTTCCGTGGACACCCTCTTGTCCCCGACTGCCCTCATTGACTCCATCCTGCGGGAGAGTGAACCTGCCCCCGCCTCCGCCACAGCCCTCACGGACGCCAGGGGCCACACGGACACCGAGGGCCGGCCTCCCTCACCCCCGCCCACCTCCACCCCTGAAAAGTGCCTCAGCGTAGCCTGCCTGGACAAGTGAGTGCCGCCCCACCCACAGCCCCTGGAAGCACAGCCCTGGGCTTCAGCTCAGACTGTCCCAGTGGACTGAGCAGGGCAGCTGGCGAGGCAGGACCCTACCCCCAACCTCGGAGCTCGGGGCTGGGGAGGGAGACAGGTGCTAGCCAGATCACCCCACGGTCCCAAACACCACAGAAACCAACGGCGTGTCCGGACAGGCTGCTGGGCCCTGCTCTCAGCCACCCTTGCCACAGGCCACGGGTCCTGGCAGGTCGTGCTGCCCAGACATATGGCAGGAGATGAGCAGGGCCCAGCCCCCGCCTGCAGTGGGGGCTCTTATTTTTGTATCTTGCAGTTTGGCTTGCACTCCACTGATGTCTGGGGTCACCCACCTCTTCCCCTGCCCCTCTTCCTCTCCGCATGGCCGAGTCCAGCCAGGGTTAGCGCTGACCCCACTGGGGAGGGAGGAGGGCCCTGCCAGAGCTCGGGCCACTCCCACACAGCCGTGGACCAGACCCAGCCTGGCCGGGCATGAGCATCGGGCTTGGGCGGCAGTGGCCGGGACCCCTCTGTGGCGGGGGCTCAGTGTCATCATGGCTCCCCTGGCCACGGGCCTGTGGTCGTTGCCTGTGACAGGGATGACAGGGACGGGCCTCCCTGGTCTGGCACGGCCACTGGTGCTGGCAGGATCCAGACTGCGGTGCTGACTGCACTTCCTGTTAGGCGGGGTCTCCAGGGCACCTCCGGGACCCAGCCTGGCTGCCTGTCCCATGGCCCAGGTGTGCCCCGTGGCCTAGGGCTTTCTTGGTCACAGCCACCAGACCGTGGGTCTCATCCCCACAGCAGCAACAGGGCAAGGACTGAGCCACCCACACACTGAGCACAGCCCCAGCCGTTTTCCCAGTGCAACAGGAAACCTCACCAACCCTGAAAACTGAAATCCCTGATCCTTGTGCTAGAGCTAAATATGCCCCTTGTCTCCTGGGTCCACTGCCACGAAGGCCTCCAGGCCCTCATGGCGAAGGGATGCCCAGCATGGGCCCAGCCACACCCCTGCGGGGCACAGAGCCTCCACCGCCTTCCAGGCCGTCCTCGAATGCGCTGCCCCCTCCAGCCTGTGCAGGCGTACACGGGGGTACAGCCTGGGGGATACAGTCAAGGGGAGCCCTTCTCCCACAGGAGGGCATTGGGGTGTGGGGCCTGGGGCACAGGTTCAGCTACCCCATTATTCCGGGCCAGGAATGAGCTCAGTGACCACTTGGATGCTATGGACTCCAACCTGGACAACCTGCAGACCATGCTGAGCAGCCACGGCTTCAGCGTGGACACCAGTGCCCTGCTGGACGTGAGTCGAGCCCCGCCCCCCCGCCCCGCCCCACCCCGCCCCCCCGCCCCGCCCCACCCCGCCCCCCGGGTGCTGTTCTGACTCCCCTCCCTCCTCCGCAGCTGTTCAGCCCCTCGGTGACCGTGCCCGACATGAGCCTGCCTGACCTTGACAGCAGCCTGGCCAGTGTGCGTAGGCGGGTGGGGGGTGAGGGGGAACGAGACCAGCAGGAACGCTCACAGTACCATCTCCACCCCACAGATCCAAGAGCTCCTGTCTCCCCAGGAGCCCCCCAGGCCTCCCGAGGCAGAGAACAGCCCGGATTCAGGTGAGCCAAGTCCCACCAGCCCCATCTCTGCCCCCGACCCCCCACCGCCTTGACACCCCCACCCCCGCAGGGAAGCAGCTGGTGCACTACACAGCGCAGCCGCTGTTCCTGCTGGACCCCGGCTCCGTGGACACCGGGAGCAACGACCTGCCGGTGCTGTTTGAGCTGGGAGAGGGCTCCTACTTCTCCGAAGGGGACGGCTTCGCAGAGGACCCCACCATCTCCCTGCTGACAGGCTCGGAGCCTCCCAAAGCCAAGGACCCCACTGTCTCCTAGAGACCCTGGAGGAGCTGGGCCAGCCATGGCCTGCCCGTCCCCAGCCCCAGCGCAGGGCTGGTCTTGGGGAGGCAGGGCAGCCTCGTGGTCTTGGACACTGGTGGGTCGGCCGCCATAGCCCCAGTAGGACAAACAGGGGCTTGGGTCTGGGCAGCACCTCTGGTCAGGAGGGTCACCCCAGCCTGCCAGTCTGCCTTCCTCCAACCCCGTGTCCTGTGGTTTGGTTGGGGCTTCACAGCCACACCCGGACTGACCCTGCAGGTTGTTCACAGTCAGAATTGTATTTTGAATTTTTACACAACTGTCCCGTTCCCCGCTCAATAGAGATATACAGATATATACACACAGGTGGATGGACAGATGAGACAGGCAGAGATCTATAAACAGACAGGCTCTATGCTGTGGCCTCCCATGTGTTTCCTCTGTCCCAGGGTGGTGTGGTTGGTGGTGGTGCATTGAGGAGGGGCCCAGGGCACAGAAGGGCCAGGCTGCAGTGGCCTCCTAGGGGAAGACAGATGCTTGCAGCTAGCCCCATGCCTGCCCAACTCCACAGGACAAGCATTTGCTCGCAGTTCTTTATTGAGGGACCAGGAGTGGGCAGCTTGGCCCTGGAGGTCTCTGGTTGTCAGAGATCCACCAGGAACCCCCTTCCCAAGGTGTTTGCACTCAGGGACAGGTGATGCAGGGCAGGCACGCTGTCTTCCTGCCAGAGCCAGCACCCTCCTGTGTAGGCACAGGCAACGGGAGCCTGTCCCGTAGTTTTAGGGTTCTCCACTCAGCCTGTGGGAGGAAGGGAAGGGGGCCTGGGGTGGGCAGTGGAGCAGGCTTTGCTGCTTTATCTGGCAGCAACAGCTTGTTCTGGAGCTCCATTGGCCAACTGATGGGGAGAGGCACAGGAGCCTATGTGGGATGGAGGAGTCGGCCCCACACCAGTCCCCCAACCAGGAGCTGACCCACTACTGCCATCCTCAGCAGGGCCCAAGGAGATGCCTCCACCTCAGGGCCCACCAGCCCCCAGTGGGATAGAGGGAGGATACCAAGGTGGCCCACCCTCCCCTCACACCACCACAGTGCAGCAGGTTGCTGATGAGGCCCCCGGTGCAGTCCTGGGACCCCATGCAGGGCCGCCTCAAACACCTGCCTTGTTGCGCCATAGCTGCAGGTCTGGGAACACCAGGGCCTGGTCCACTGTTGGGGTCTTTAATCAAGCAGTCATCCCAGCAAGGTAAGGCAGCAGCAGAGCCCTGGGGTTACCCCTGACCTCCTGCTACCACCAAGGGGGGCCCCCATCTATCCAGCTTGGTGGATTGCAGGGCCTGGGAACAAGATGTCCTGAAGGCTGCAGGGCTGCACTGTCTGCACTGCCCAGCCTGGTGCCAGAAGAGCAGAGGGCAAGGCAGGCCTGGGGATCGGGGTGCCCCAACCTCATGGAGGGCAGCTGAGAGCCACCAGCTCACCTGGCTGCCCAGGTTCTAAGTGAAGGAAAGAGGCTGCCAAACCAAGCCCTGCCCCAAGGCAAATAGCCATGGACATAGCCATTGTGTACCATAGCCCCTCGGCTCACCAGGCCCACACCAGAAAGGCCCTGTGGACTGCCCATCCCTGGGCCACCCTGGCTGGAGCCCACTTCCAGCAAACCCAGGGCGACGTCTTCCCGAGCTGAAGCTGAGCACAGTGGGTGCAAGTTGACCATCCTGCACTGAGAGCCAGAGTGCCGATTCCCCCACACCCAGCAGGGGTAGCACCAGGAGAGGACACCTGTGCTGAGCTTTTCTAGGTAGGGGAGTGTGGGGAATGGGGGCATCTGCCTGGCCTTGCACTCCCCCTACCGGCCATGCCCACCCTGTTGCAGTGGAGCTGCTTCTCCCCGGCAGGTCCTGGGACCCTCAGGCCTCCTGGCCCCTGGAACAGCTGTCCACGTGGCTCTGGCACTCGCCCTTGTGGGTGTGGCCATACCCCCCACCAGGCCCCAGGCCCCTGGCAGGCTGAAGAGGTCACTGAACAGCACTTTATTGACACCCTCGGACCCTGGGCAGGGTCAGCAAGGCTCCCAGCTGGCATCAGCCTGTGTCTGGCCTGCTGTTGCCATCCCTAAGGGGTGCAGGACAGAGCCCCATAGGGGCAGAGACGCCTCCCTGGGACAGGAGGAGGGTGCTGTGCAGCCAGGCCCATCCCCAGCACTCAAGGCCTAGGAAGAGAGGTGGGCTCTGGCGGCGGGTGTGAGGTGGCAGTGAGAAGCCAGGCCCTCAGGTGCAGCTCAGGCCTCTGCCGCTGGAGCCTCATAGTTGAGCACGTAGTAGTCATGGACATACATGAGGACGGCTATTGGCTGTCCAATGATGAGCGTCAGCCACACAGCTGCATTGCCATAGTTGCCCTGGAAAAAGCGGCCCACAAACCAGGCCAGTGGGATCTGGGGAGTGAGGGACCAAGTCAGTCGGCCATGGTGACCACAGGGCTGGGGGCTTCAGGGTCCCCGGGCATGGGGAGGGGCAGTCGGCCCAGGGGTTCAGGCACGGGGTAACTGGGCGAGTGAGGAGGCCATGTGGGGGTCGCTCACCTGAGCCATCATGCCCGTGAACGCCCAGAGGCGGAACATTCGCAGAGGGACGCTCACCAGGTACTGAGATGAGAGGGAGAGAGGATGTCAGGGAGTGAAGCGTCAGCCGTCCCTGCTGTGGGCATACCACTGCCCAGGGATGAGGCGGGATGCCCCCACAGAGCACTGACCTCGTGGAAGAAGGCTGAGGCCAGGAACACCCCTGTCCTGGCCATCCACTTGCTGCTGCCCCGTCGAAGCATGGGCTTGTAGAAGTGTCTGCAGAGGAGGGGGCATGGAAAGCGGTTCAGGTTCACAGCCATGTTCCACATCTTTCACACACACACACCACCTGGTTTCTGCAGAGGGGGAGCGTGGAAAGGGGTTCAGGTTCACAGCCATGTTCCACATCTCTCTCACACACACCCCACCTACCTGATGCACCACTTGTGCACAGGGATGTTCCAGTTCTGCCAGAAGTAGGTGACAGACTCAGAGTTCCTAGGGGCCAAGAGACCACAGGGGGATCAGAGCACACCATGGCCCATCCCAGCCCCCAAGGACACCCCAGGGCCACTCACCACCAGTCCCTGTAGAACTCCCGGTCTCCAAACTGCATGAGCTCAGCCACAGCATTCAGGCAGGAGTGGAAAAGCCAGTAGAAGAAGATGAGCCAGATGAGGTGGTTGGGGACCTGGCAGGGGGGTTGGGGGTGGGCATCAAGTTCTAGAACCTTCCCCCACATGCCACCGTCCCCTCCTGTCCCGCGCACGCGCCACCTGTCTGCACTCACCGCCAGCTTCAGGAGGCGCTCAATGATGCGTGAGTAGTCCATGTCCTGCAGAAACAAGCCCTTCAGCTGGCCACGCTCCCAGTCACTCCCCAGCCACCCCAGCTGCAAGAGGACCTGAGCCACTCACCTTGAAGGGCTTCATGGAGTTCTGGATGGTGGGGACCATCCACTGCAAAGGAGGGCACCACGTCAGCTCCCAGCCACGCCCAGCTGCACCCAACCCTGCCCTACCCCACTTACCTGCTGGATCAGCCCCACCTGGAGCTGGGTGAAGAACAGCTGGGGGGGAACCAGAGAGCAGCCAGCTGAGGCCCTGGCTAGCCTGAAGGCCTCCCAGCCTCCAGTGGCTGCCCCCAGCCCCCAACCTCACCATCTCAAGGATCCGTCGCAGCAGAAAGCGCTTCCGGATGCGGGGAGAGCGGGGAAAGTTGAGCTCATAGCACAAGGTGGGGGCGAAGAGGAAGTAGTAGAGATCTGGAATGGGAATGGGGGGTTGGTGCCAGAACAGGCCCAGCCTGTCCCCTGCACCTTAGCCCCACAGAGGTCCTCACCACGGTAGGTCAGATTGTCTGGGTAGCTCACGGTGTTCGGGGCAGCAGTGCTGCTGGCCTTCTTCCCTGCAGAGGCTACGAGCACAGCAGAGTGGGAGGGGGGTGGTGGGGCCCTGCTGCTGCCCAGCCCCCCAGCGGGCAGCCCCAGCCCCCGGCAGCCCCTCACCAGCCTTGGCCCTGGCCCTGCGGCACCACAAGTTGACGTCGCGGTAGGAGAAGAGCTTGAGGAAGAGGATGGTGTGCACCATCAGCGCCAGCAGGGAGCCCACTGCAGGAGAGGTGGACTCAGGCCTCCACAGCGCCACAGCCAGAGGCCATGCCTGTGGCTGGCCCAAGACAGATGGGCAGGGTGGGATGGGGGCGCACCTGGAGTGATAGACTCAACCAGTAAGACCACAGCCGCTGGGAAACACAGAATGGTGGCCAGGTTGGCCACATGCAACAGCAGTCCCGCCTGCTCCGTCAGGGCACCCTGGAGTGGGGAGCAGAGCACTCAACCAGGGCTCCCATTGCCTGGGGGAGGGCTGCCAGGCCTGGGGAGCAGCTCCTCCCAGGAGCGCACACAGCAGGATGAGCACACACGGAGGTGAGGGGCACTGCTTACCACCGCCAGGCGCTTCTCAACCTGGAACGCAGCCACAGCAAAGACATTGGCCGCTGTGGACAGAAGCACCAAGAGGCAGATTTAGGGCCACGTCAGCCTGATCCCCACCCGAGGCCCTCCTCAGAGCCCAGCTCACCAATAACCAGGCACGGGGCGGGCCAGCTATAGGGATCCTTCAGGAACAGAGAAACCACCTGGATGGGGTCCACCAGGATGCCATACCTGGGGGTGGAGGGATGGAGACCTGAGTGGGTGGCAGGTGAGGCTGTGGGGCGGGGCCTGGACAGGCCATGGGTGGGGCAGGGATGGGACCTGGCAAAGGCACTCACTTGATGAGGTTCTCCAGAAATAACCGGGCATTGCTCAAGATCTGCGAGGGATGGACAGGAGGGTGCAGCCCCTTTAGTCCTGGCCACAGGGTACTCACCCCAGATCCTCCCAACACCTCTGGGCACATCCCAGCCCTGTCTGGTCTCCATGCCAAGCTCTGAGACTCAGCCAACACCAGTGCTGGGAAAGGGGAAGTCCCTCCCTGTCCCCATCACACCAGGGGGTCCCACATGGAGGGAACCAACCGGCCAGACCAACCAACCCTGCCAGACGCCTGGGTCTTCAGGAGCAGAAAGACCAGCTGCTGAGCTGCTCACATCCCTCCTGCTGAGCCAAGCCAGTGAGGGACCCAAGGCTCCCACAGCCAACCACACCACAGAGACAGCCCCAGAATACAGGCCTGCCCAGGGAGGCCTGCCCACGGCTGAGCCCCAAGGAGCCAGTCTCTACTGGTGGCCCAGGCTGAAGAGGGGGAGTTGTCTACTCTTTCTCTGCAGGAGCAGTGCCCAGCTGTGTGGCAAGGGGGGCTGGGCCTGGAGTGCTTCCCAGGGCTTATGCCCCGCCACCCTCTTCTGCTTCCTGCAGCCCTCCAAGCCTTGGACACTTGGCTCTAAAGCAACTTCCCAGGACTGAGCCCCCATGGAAAAAGGCTCCTGGGACTAGCCTGGAGTTGGGTGCTTGGCCTCCCTCTGCAAGGACAGGAACCTCCTCCTCCATCTTACAAGCACTACCAACACCTCCATGAGCTGGGCCCCAATGCCACAGACCTGGCTGACCACCCGGAGATCAGGCCTCACGTGGTAGTGAGCTGGTGCTGGGGAAAAGGGTCGCTGGCAAGGGAACACTGAGGGTCTCCTGCCTGGGTGGTCAGGGAAGGCTTCATGAGAGAGAAGACTGCTTCAGAGACACAATGGCTACTGCCCCGCCTCCCCCGGCCGCAGGGCTGACACACAGGCCTTCTGCACGGACACATGTGGCCCACACTATCACCGGCCTCTCCTGAGGGCTGACAGCAGGCAGACGCCAAAGCTGCCAATGGATGGCACCCACCTCCAGGCCCAGGCCACAGAAGGAATGCGACAAGCAACCCAGAGCGGGACACATGCCTGGGGCCGGGGAGCATGGGGGAGCCAAAGCAGGGAAAAGGCTTCAGGGCTGGGCCAAAGGGCCAGGCAGGCTCAAGGGGTTGGGAAGAACACACAGTGCTGCCTGGGCTGGACAAGGCCCAGCCTGGGCCAGGAATGGCCTGTGTCTCCCGAGTGCCGGGCTGGCGCTGGGCCCACTGTCCTCCTGCCTGGCCAGCTTCTCAGTCACCAGGACTCGTAGGCCTCCACAGCTGGCCACCCCCAGGGAACCTTCTAGGACCATGGGGAATGGGGGATGTGGATGTGCATGGGGCCCCTTCCACGTGGGTAGCCACAGGAGCAGCACCCAAGGCCAGAGACAGACACGCCTGGGTGAAGGTCAAAGGCCTCGAGCCACATCAGCCCTCAGTGGGGGAGGCTGGGCCCAGATAGTCCTTGTCCCCGACCTGCCCTGTGGGTGCCCCTTTGAGTCCTAGACTCCAACTACTTCTGCGGTGGGGCTGGCAGCCCACGAAGTGCCAGTGGGAACCAGGCCCAGAGGCAGCAGGCCTTGGACGTGGCACAGGGCTCCATCTAATCACCTTCCTCGGGGGCTCCTAGGACCCACAGCTGAGGGAAGGGGCCAGGAGGACTGCAGAATCGTGGCCGGGCCTGTAGGGCTCCATACCCACACAGGCCATGTGGCGTAGCACAGGAAGCTCTTCTCACATCCCCTGCCAGAGAGGCCTTGTGTCCACAGAGCATGCAGTCCACTCTCCCACCAGCCCAGGGCAAGACCCCCTCCACTCTGCCCTCCATGGAGGCCCTGCACCCCTCAGGCCGAGCTCACAACACACAGGCTCCAGCCAGGCACTGTTCGGCCTCCCCACGCCCACACCACACCTGCAGGATCTCCTGGGATCCAATGGGAAGCAGCGAGTATGTGGTGCATGGGCACCCAAGTGACCACAGCAGGGGCAGCCACTGCCACTCCCCTCCCCAACAGTCCAGTGCTGGCGGCCACATGGAGGTGCAGCCTGCTCCACACACCCCAGCCCACAGGGGCTCCAGCCCCAACACCCTGGGTGGCAGAGCCTGTTCTCAGGCAAAGGCCAACCTGGGGCAGAGCCCCACCTGGACCTAGACCTGCTCCCGACACCATGTCCCACTCACCAACATCACCACACACCAGTTCAGGATGCCACGGTAGTTGCTGAAGCCACTGTCAGAGCTGAACAAAGAATCCTGCAGGCGATGGCACCTGACAGAGCACGACACAAGCACCCCCTGAGTGGGCACCAGCAGGGCAGGGCCACCCCCGCAGGATCCAGGCCCCCCACCCCAGTGTCCTCGACTGCCCTCAGGCCCCCACTCCATTTACAACCAGGAGGAGAAGACAGGCAGAGCCACACTGTGGCCTCGAGACCTACAGTGGGCAAAGTTCTCAGGATCCCCAGAGCCTGCACCTCCAGGCAGCGGGAAGAGCATGTCAGGGTCAGATGCAAGCCCAGCTGGCCCTGCCCGGACTGGACCTTCATGGAGCTTGGACACTCCAGGCCTCACCCTCCAGAGGCCTCTGGCCACTGCCATGCACTCTGGCTGTGGACTAGCACTGGGGCCACAAGCAGGGTCCAACCTGGGGATGGACCAGGGGGCACTGCCCAGCACTGCGGGGACCAAGTCGTGAGGGTTGAGTCCACCCGATTCAGTTGGCCCATCCCACCACCTGGGAGCCAAGGGGTCCCCACACTTGGACGTGCAGGCTCTAACTGGCAAAGGCAGGCCAAGCGCCAGCCACACACCAGCCTGACATGCACTTTCCCAGAGGCAGGGATCCAGCCCTTGTGTGCCGGTGTAGCCTCCACTTGTTTGTGATGTGTTCCAGCCCAGGCTGAGGGGGCTGAAAGGAACCCACCCAGGGCTAGGTGCCTGCTGGCCGAGAGGCTTCCAACAGAGGCAGGCGCCCACCCATGATCTCCCAACCAGCGCTGGAGGGGTACAGGCAGACCCTGCCTGGTCCTGGGCATACTGCACAGGTGGGAGAGGGCACCCAGTCCAATAGAGGGACTGCCATATAGCAGGACAAGGACAGCAGGAGCTTGGCCAGGCCCCACACGTCCTAGGAACCAATGCTGGCTCACATACACTAGCTGTAGGCCTGCCTCACCCCCCATCTGCCGTGCCACCAGGACACCACACACAGCATTGAGCAAGTTCTCAATTTTGTAAGAGGAGAGGCCAGAGCCTCCCTTTCCCTCCCGCACACGCACATCTACATCTGCCCCTCAGAGTCCCTAGGCAGGGAGAGTGGGCCTGAGAGCGATGGCAGGAGCCCCGTGAGGCAGACGCCCTCAGGGCACCCAGGGCAAGCTGGCTAGGATTGGGGTCGGCAGTCAGACGGCCCTGCCCAGGAGGCAAAGGGCTAGGGAGGCCGAGAGGCAATGCCAACAAGCCCAACCTTTGCCCCCAACACTAAGGTTGGTGCAACACCTGCCCCATCTACACCTACACAGTCCCTGGCCGAGTCTAGAGTAGCCCCCAAGACCCCCAGGCAGGGAGGGTGCTCACACCTTCCCCTCTGCCCATCTAGACCGGAACACGGGCAGGCAGCTCCACCCCAGCCCCTGCCTCTCCCAGCTCCAGCCTGCGCGTCCTGCATCCACCCACCAGGTCCATCTTGGGCCACGTAGTGAGGCTGTGGTCTCCACCTGAGCCTCCCTCCTCCCCAACTTGGCAGCTGCCTTCCCAACTGACCACGGCCCTTGGCTCATCTCCCCAGCCTACTCCACTCACTGCCTGCCCACAACCAGGAGGCTGGGTGTGGACGCCGCCAGAGCCCCAGCACCATGACGGGAGCAGGGGCACGAGACCCACCTGCCCAGCAGCCTCTCTGGGCTGTCTGTCTGGGGGCCTCTCCACTGCCCCCTCTTCCCCAAGTTCAAGCCCATTTGTTTTCAGCAGAACAATCCCAAGCCTCAGGGTTGGCCATCTTGTACCACAACTTACCAACCACAGCTGTTTCACAACAGTATGACCCCTGCCCCCTTTGAGCCACCAAGGACACCATGCTGGCTTTATCCGTGCCCATCTCCAAGATGAAAACAGGAGCTGGGAAAGGGTGGTGCTTCCCAAAGCTCACTGCAGACAATCCTACACAAGCTTTCCCAGGGGCCCTTGACAGGCTTCCAAGGCCTTCCGCAACCCAGCCACAGCCTCGCCTCAGGCCCTTCACAGGCCTGACCAGCCCCACCTGGAGGCAGCAGCCCCACTGCGCTACCCCTACCCCTCACAGGCCCCCATGAGGAGGAAGCCCCGGTCCACCAGTGCCCACAGAGCTCCAAGCAGCCAGTGCGGCCAGCGGCATGTGGGCTAGAGGGCAGGCTGCATGGAGCAGCATGGGGAGGCGGGATCTGCCCCTGTGCCCAGAGCACCTTTATCACCCTCTCACCGACTGGAGAGTCTGCCCAAGCCTCTGCACCTTCCAGCTGTCCCTACACCCACTCCCTAGTCCAAGAAGACTCGGAGCAGCCTGCCCTCCCTCCTGCAGCCCCCAGGCCCACCCAGCCAGCAGGATCTTCTCAGTCTCACAGCAACACTGAGACCTTGGCACATGCCCACCCGCCACCCTGTCTCCAGGTTCAAAGTGTGTCCAAGGCACAGGTCCCAGTGAGTCCCACACTTGGGGCCCACACAGTGCAGCTCCAGGGCCAAGCACAATGAGGAGGGGGCAGAGTCCAGCTCTGCTTACTGCCGCCTCCTCCACTCTGGCCTCTGGGCTGGGCCTGGGTTCAAGATGGTTGGGGCAGGCTCCCTGCACCTCGCAGACCCTGCTGGAGAGAGAAAGGGAGAGTCAGAGAGGACACCTCAGGGACAAAACACTCTGGGAGAAGCCAGAAAGCGGATGGCCCCGACTGGGGTGCCTGTGAGCAGAGGGCTGGTGGGTGTGTGCAAAGAGCCTGGCAGGAGTGAGCCACAGGCAGAGCAGAAAGGGGTGCCCTCTCCTGCCTGCGTCACAGCCTCACCTTGCCACGGGGCCGGAAGAAAGGAGCTCACACCCAGAGCCCAGCCCTAGGTGAGCAGGAAGTGTCCGTGAGGGGAGGAGGCCCGAGCTCAAGGAGTAATGAGGAAGCGGGAGAGGAAAGGCTGGGCTGGTCCAAGAGCAGCAGGAAGCGGGAGGGAGGGGAGGCTGTGAGGCTGACAAGGGGGTGCGCTAGAGGCCAAGTCCCAGGAGGGCAGGCAGAGCAAGGCCTGACGCAGACAGCAGGGAGAAGAGTCCAGTGTCCACAGCCAGTGGGCCCCAAGCCCTGCTGCATTCCTAGGTCTGAGAGACAAGCACACATGGCCTGCAAGTCCTGGACACCCAGGAGCAGATAGACTTTCGGTCTCAGCCTCCAGCCCCAGGAAGGCCTCACCTCTGCCATCTACTTCCCCTCTTCCCAAGGAGACCCGACCTCAATGGCAGGGACAGGGACTCACCAGGCCTCTCCCATGAGCTCTGCACCCATCCCACACCAGCAGAAATACAGGAAAGCCTTGCTGGTTTGCAAAGCAGGAAGGTGACTGCTCTCCCCTGCCTACCCCTGGGTGGCAGCTTGGCCCAAAGCTGGGACTACCCTCATCTCACACTAAAAAAAAATCCCAATTCCTGGCTGGGCGCGGTGGCTCACACCTGTAATCCCAGCACTTTGGGAGGCCAAGGCAGGTGGATCACTTGAGTTCAGGAGTTCGAGACCAGCCTGACCAACACGGAGAAACCCCATCTCTACTAAAAATACAAAATTAGCCCGGTGTGGTAGGTGCCTGTAATCCCAGCTACTCTGGAGGCTGAGGCAGGAGAATCACTTGAACCTGGGAGGCAGAGGTTGCAGTGAGCCAAGACTGTGCCATTTTACTCAGCCTGGGCAACAAGAGCAAAACTAGTCTCAAAAAAAAAAAAAAGAAAAAAAAAAGAAATCTCAATTCCCATGTCCTCCACAGGTCATGTAGCCATCCCCCTGCCTCTGGAGAGAGGGTAACTCCAGGAGCCACATCTCCTTTTCAGGCAGGAGGTGCCTAGGCCAGCCTCCCTCACCAGCACCCCAGGCCCACAGCAGGCAAGCACCCCTCTCAGGAGGGCCACCCTCCTCCCCACGGCGCCTTCATGGCCTCCGTGCCCGACCTTTGTCCACATTGCTTCATGCCTGCCTCTTGCTGAGGTTATCTTATCTCCCAGATGAACTGAGCACCCTGAGGGCCACAACGGTGCCTGCCCTCCCCCAGCCCCCTCTCCATGGTGCCCCGTGAAGGAAAGCTCCGTTCTTGCTCACTGAGAGAGCAAATCATTGCCAACTAAATGTCCAAAATCAGCCCACTTCCTCCTTGATAACCTCTAGGCCCTCAGCTGCTCTCTAAAACAAAGCCCCTGAGGGCCCCTGGGCCAGGGTAAAGGCCACAAAGAGGGGATGGAAGGTGGCAAGGGGATTGCTCAAGGCCAGCTTGGAGGAGGAAGCCAATGCCCAGGCTGGCCAAGTCCTTCCCATCGGCCGTGGTTCTCTCCCTCCACCCCTCTCTGTCAGTCATCCAGCTGAGCAGGGCACACGCCTGCAGGTGTGTCCACCACCCCCATACCCCACTCCCCACCTGGAGGATGGAAGTCCCAACACAGAACCCAACTCTCTGTCCCTACAACAGACGCTGGTTCTGGCAACATCAGCAGGGCTCCAGGCCAGCCTAACCACTGGAGAAATGAATGGGCCACGCAGCCACTCTCAGGAGGGTCTGCAAGGACAAGAACGCCTCTTACACTGCCCCTTGTCCGGGGCAGCTGCTGATTCCCCTGTCCTCCGACAGGCCTGGGCTCCTGCTGGCCCCCTCCCTGGCAGGTCAGCCCTCCTCTGGGAGCCTTTCCTACCCGCAAGGCACCGCTCATAGCACCAAGAAGGAACCCATCACCACAAACTACCCAGATCTTATCTGACTCCTTCCAGATAAGGGGACACTGTCCAGGGCCGGGCCCCCACCAGCCCGCCCCTCGAAAAGCTCCTCAGGAACCCCTGAGGATGCACAGACCCAAGAGGATCTGAATGCGGGACACCTGCCGGCTCCCCTCTGCCTGGCCAAGGCCAGCTCCAGAGCCCCTACCCAGTGACCTTGTCAGGAGACTCTCCCCCCCCAAGCCTCAGTTTCCCCACAGGGCCCATAGGGCACACCGATCCCCGCTTAGCCCAGGGCCCTTGTTCTCGGACTCGGAGCTCGCGCTTCGGCCAACCCCGGAAAGTCGCCGGGCCCTTGGGTCAGAGGTTAGGGGGTCAGGCGCTCCGCTACCTCAGCTCCCAGTGGCCGCTGCCCACACCGGCGTCTCCGTCCTTGTTGGGGGCCGGGGCTGGCGCGTCCCCCGCGGCTCCCACGTCGGGGCCCGCAGCGGCGTCCCGCACCTCCTCTTCCGCCGCCGCAGGCCCGCCGCCGCCGTGGCTGGAGGGCCGCGACCCTGTCCTCCGGCGCCGAGAGCCGCCGCGGTCGCCCATGGCCTCAGCCCGCACCCGGCCGCAGCCAAGCTTAGGCCCGCCGGGTTCGTAGCGCCCGAGGCGCGCGACCCCACCTCCGGGCCCTTGACAACGGCCGCCACCGCCCCCTGCCGGCCGCCGTAGCCTGGGTGCCCGCCCCACCGGCGCGTTCGACCCGCCCGCGTCCGACCCGTCGGCCTCAAGGATAACGGCCGCGTCGCTCCGGAGCCTGTAACTAATGGACGGCCGCTTCTCACGTCCATTTGTAGTCCGCGGCCGACCTGAGGCGGGGCCTGGAGAGGCTGACGGGGCGCAGAGCACCCTGGGAGTCGTAGTCGCCGCGGACGCACCGGCGCAGAGCACCCTGGGAGTCGTGGTCGCTCCCAGGTCTGAGGCTGCCGGCCGCAAGTGCGCGCAGCGGGAACGGACCTCGCATCGCCCTCGCGTGGTCCCGGGGTCCTGTCCGGCCCCACGGAGCGGGATGGTCCGCTGAGGGGTGCGCTGGGCCCCGGCTTCCTGGCCGCTGTGTGCCCGCCCCTCGTCCCACTTGTGTACACACGGGGTCTCGGCAAGTCACTCGGGGCAATCATTTAGGAAGCGCCTAGAGCGCCCAAGGTCCAGCTGCCCGGGCCGGTGTCCGCGGCGGCTCGCGTCGCCTGCCACCCAGCGCGTTGGTTGCTGCGCGCGCAGCTTACAGTAACGTCCCTGGCGTGCTTGTGCTCCGCGAGCCCTCTGGTTACCCCGGCAGGAACCTGCTTTTCTTCGCCTTAGGGGGGACGTCAGACAAGGGCCAGGTCAGAAGACCAAGCTGGAGAAATGCACCAGGCCCTGCGTCACCGGGATGCCTGCCTTGCACGCGACTCCCAGGCTCTCCACCTCCGCTCCTGCAGAGCCCGGCGAGAGGAGGGCGAGGGCGCAGGCCCCTTGGTGGTGTCTTCTCGGCCCACCCACGCCCTCCACAAGGAGCTCCACGTCCTTCAACTCTCAGGGCCTCCCAGTTTCCAACGTGGGCCAGCCTCTCCAGGATGTCAGAAGTCTGGGGCGCTGGATCGCTGGGACTCAAGAGGCTTCTGTGCATTTGCACGGCCTGTGCAACCGCCCTGTTGTTTTTTGTTGTTTTCTTTTTTCTTTTTTTGAGACAGAGTCTCGCTCTGTCGCCTGGCTAGAGTGCAGTAGTGCGATCTCGTCTCACTGCCACCTCCGCCTCCTGGGTGCAAGCGATTCTCCTGCCTCAGCCTCCCGAGTAGCCAGGACTACAGGCACGTGCCACCACGCCCAGCTAATTTTTGTGTTTTTAGTAGAGGGGCTTTCACCATATTGGCCAGGCTGGTCTCGATCTCCTGACCTCGTGATCCGCCCACCTCGGCCTCCCAAAGTTCTGGGATTATAGGCGCAAGCCACCGCGCCTGGCCTGTTGTTATTTTTTCTAAAGACGGGGGTCTCGCTATTCTGCCCAGGCTGGTCTCGAACTCCTGGCCTCACACAATCCTCCCACCTCGGCCTCTGAAGGTGCTGGGATTACAGGTATGAGCCACTGCCCCAGACATCATCTATGTTAAATGAAGCAACTAATCAACTGTAACAGCCACAGTTGCGGCCCACTTTGGCTTGGTGTGCATATTGCACAGGGCATGGAGTGAGAACATCTTGGATCTCAGGTTGCCAGGGTTCACTGAGGACTCTGACTCTAGAAATACCTTCATTCCTCTGGGGTGAGCAGGGGCAAGCAGCGCTTCTCTGGAAGCAAACAGGTTCTCCTTCTGAGGTGGGGTCCTCTCCTGTGGGCTGGTCACAGCCTCCCCTCTGAGCTCCGTCCTCTTCCACCACCTCCACCAACAGTGGCCAGCAGGGTTGCCCCCTTGGTTGCCCCCCTGGTGACATATTCTTGTCACCACAGGCCGCTGTGGGTTGCTGCCAGCCAGGTGTCAGGCAGGCTGGAGTTACCTGGCAGGTGCCCTTTGTGTAGCCTGCTGAGTGGGGCCGCCCTCACTGGACCCGA
Source organism: Symphalangus syndactylus (assembly GCF_028878055.3). NCBI lineage: Eukaryota > Metazoa > Chordata > Mammalia > Primates > Hylobatidae > Symphalangus > Symphalangus syndactylus. Next base: position 143,145,341 of record NC_072429.2, read on the forward strand.
GAGCCCCTCACACATGGGCCTTGGTCGTCAGGACCAGCCCCATCTCCTATCCAGTCTCCCAGAATATTCATTTGTTGATTGTAGTCGCTGGCAGACACACTCTGTGGCCAGGCAGGCCCAGACCTGTCTGAGTATGGACTGACGCCAAGCTCAGAGAGGTCTGGACCTGGCCACAGAGCACCTCATGCTAGGCAGAGGAGATCGACGGCTCAACCTGTGGTCGCGTCCCAACTCAAAGCCAGCAAGTGGCCACAGGAGAAAGGCAACGGGAGGGTGGACTGGACCACCAGGGAGGATGGGTCAGGCCTGGTGAGCAGAGCCAGGCTTGGAGCCAACGGGAAAGCACTGGCTGTGGGCAGGCCATTAAGGAAGGGCTTTGCCACCAGGAGTGGGGGTGTGGCGGGGCAGCAGCTCCAGAGGTGGGTGAAGCCCTGCCCAGACAGGCCCTGTACCCTGGGATCTAGGGTGAGGGGAATGGTCAGGATAGGTGAAGTTGGTTGGGGACAAGGGTGTGTATGGCTGGGTCATCGAGGAAAGCATGATGCAGATCACCCTGCTGGGGGCAGCAACAAATGACGGGGCCCCAGCCTGAAGCGAGTTGCCTTCCAGGGCTAGTGGAATAAAGGGCCGGAAGTGGGTTGGGGCCTCAGGCTGACCCCAGGGCCTAGGGGCCATGGGTGGGCCAAGGAGGCCTGTGAGAAGCAAGGGTCCCAGGAGAGTTCACAGCCAGTGGTGGTCTGTGGCCCATGCCACTCATTCAGAGGGAAAGTTGTGTCCGTGGCTGGGAGGAACTGGGGGGTCGAGCTCATCCCAGGCCTCGGAGGCCACCTCCATCCTTCCACCCACTCTACGCATCAGAATCCTGGAGAAGTAGAAACAGCCAGTCACTACTGGAATCCTTTGGAAGGAGTGAGGCTAGGAGCCTTCCTCCCTGCCATTGCTGCCTGCCATTGTCATCGCTGGTAGTGCTCTCCCAAAGAGAGCACCCACCTGCACCACAGCCCCTCCAAGTGCCAGGCACACAGGCCATGACATGCTGCAGACCTGGTTCCCCTGCTCTCCACCCCAGTGGAGTCTGGGCAGGTCTGTCCCCTGTCCCTGCCAGGGTGTGGGCAGCTTTGCTGGCCCTGGACCTAGGACTGACCTGGTTGGAATGTATGTGCCCGAAGACTTTGGGCCTCTCAGCTCATGCCTGCCTACCTGGTTACCAGGAGACATTGCTGGGCAAAGGGTCCCTGTCCCTTATCTCCTCCACTACTCATTCTGTCTAGAGCCCTTGGGCAATGGTTGCAGAAGCCTCTCTGCCCCCTGGGCACCTCCTCCCTGGAACCGGTCCAACCCAGCTATCCATGGAGGCATCCGCAGACACTGGGGGAGCATATCTGGGAAGCCTGGGGGTCAGAATGTGGGCAGCAGGCCACAGGAAAAGGGCCAGACCTCGAACTCTCCACCGTCCCCATTTCCTGCAACAGCATCTCAGAGGGCTTGAGGTGGCTGTCAGGCCTTCCATCACAGCATAAAGCTCCTTCAGGGAGAGAAGAGTGAAGTCACCCAGGCTGGGAACGGCAGCTCCTACTATACCTACCCTGCCGACTCTGGTCCAACCGTGGGCTTGGCCTGACTTTAGACTGGAGCCCCTTAGTGCCCCTGTTCCTGGTGCAGAGGAGATCCACCTACCCCAGGGGAAATGCCGACTACTTTGCCTTCAGACCTGATGCTCCTGTGGTTGGGCCTGCCAAGCCTGCCCTCCCCAGTGGAAGAAGAGGGCGGTCTTGTGAAAAGCCTCAGCCTGACCCTTGCAGCACCAGCCTGAGGTGCTGCCAAACTGGGAAGACCCTCCCAGCCACCCAACAGCGTGGGCCCAGCCCAGGACACATCAGCCCGACACTCCAAATTCTATCAAGAGTGGCATTTATTCTCCTTGTGGAGGTGCGGTGCTCCGGGGAGCTGGTGCTATTGTGCTTAGGAAGGAGGTCTGTCCGTCCGTCCGTCTGTCCGGCCGGCCTGGCCCCAAATGGGGGCGGAAGAGGGGCACGGCCCGAGTAAAAATCCCGGCCTATTCCGGGTGGGAATATGTACAAGGCGGCGGGGCACAGGCGGGGGTGGGGGCGGGCGGGCCGGCGGCCGCAGCCCCCACCCGAGGGCCCCCGCACCTCGGGCCCTACTTGTAGAATCAGTACAAAATAGGTGCTACCTAAACGTTCCTTCTACCTGAATTCGCTAAGTCGGTTATTGTGCTGCTTAGTTATGGGGGCGGGAGGGGGCCCATGGCTTTCCACGGCGGCGGGGTGTAGGGGGAAGCAGGAGACCCTGACGGGCCCACAGCCCTCCAGCTTTCTCCTTAGGTAGGTAGACAGGAGTATGGGGTGGGGTGAGGTGGGGGCGCCTGTGTGTGCGTGTGCATGCGGCACAGGTGGGCAGGCCCCAGCTTGGGAGCTGTGCAGGCACCACGCCTGATTGTGTAGGGTGCTTGGATGTGGGCACTGCTGTGCAGAGCGGCGGGTCATCCCTGTGGGGGCAGCCACGCTTGCTGCTGGGGGTGAGGCTGGCCACACCACAGGCTACAGCTGGCACCTTCTTCTCCAGCCATGGCTCTGCCCCTGGCTGGACATGGCAGATGTGTGTTGGCCAGAGGATCAGAGAAGTGGCCACCTGTGTGGGGGTCCAGGAGCCCTGGATCTGTCCCCCTCAGCTGGAGCCAAAAGGTCTAACTCAAAGGTAGAGCCCAGTTGTGCCCAGCAGGGACTGGTTGAGGTGGGGAGGAGTGTATGGGGCATCTGAGCCTAGGGACCTGGTCTCTCTGCATCTGCCGTTCTTCCCTGGCCCACCCAAGCCGGTTGGACCCCTGTCCTGCAAACACACCTCCTAGCAGGTGGCTGCGCTCCTGGCAGACTCAGCAATTGGCCTGGCACATAGTAGGTGCTCAATGAACGGTCAGTGAATGACTAATGACTGAAGGAGGGGTCTTGGGTGCAACCACCCCACCCCCGCCCATGGAACCATTACAGCCGCCGGGCTCTGCCGTGGGGGTCGGGGAGGGGTGGGGAGAAAGTCTGCGCGGCCGGCCCCGCGCAGCGTCCCTGATCTAGGGGCCTATGGGGTGGGTAGGGCGAGGGGATACCTGATTCTCAGTAACTCTAGAGGCGGCGGCAGCTTCGCATGCAGTGCGCATTATTGCTCTATAGTCGGCTTCGGACTACCTAAGAGGGAGGGGGAGCGGGCAGCCCCGGGTAGGATCGGGAGGAGGGGTGGGGCTGCATGCAGTGACGTCACAAAGGCGGCGGCCAATGGGGCGGGCCCTTGGGGCGGGGTCGCCGCCGAGGCTTTGGCATAGACGGGCGAAAGTTGGCAACCGAGTGGGGGCGGGGCCTGGGTCTCAGGGGAGGGGCCTGCCTCGGAGAGGCGGGGCCTGAGGCTCCCTAGAGGCTCCTAGCTAGAGGGGGGCCTCGGGGCGTGGAAAGTAATCCCGGACATCCCAAGCCCCCGGCGTCGGCGGGCAAGATGGGGGTTCAGCGCCCCCTCCCTGACCCGAGTGCAATCCGTTCATAAATAAAACGTACAAATACAGAAAGAAAGAAACCCGACGCGTCCGCAACCCCCCCAGGGGGCTTTACCCGCAAAGCGAAGACAGAGGTGTGTAGAGGGCAGCGCCCAGGCCTGCCTGCCGGCCCCGGGAATCCGTCCTCCAACACGAATGCCTGGGGTACGGGGGGGTGGGGGCCCGGGGCGGGGCGGAAGCGGGGTCTGAGGAGGTCGGATAAGTCCATGCGATTCGATATGTGTCATTATTATTCGATATGGAGGACAGAGCCCGGGAAGCTGGGCTGGAAGAATTCGGATTTGGCAGAGGATGCGAGGCGAGGGTAGGAGGGCGGCTCCGACTGAGGCCCCAGAAGCAACCCGAGGGAGGGGGTGCCGCCGTCCGCCCCTCTCCCCGACCCACAACGCGTCTAACACTCCCGGGAGTTCCGCGAAGACTGCGAGGCAGGGGCGTCCCTGCAGGCCCGCCCGCTCCTGCTCCGCCCCGGCCTGCTGCCGGGGAGGGGCCGGCTCCCTGGACGTCTGGGCCGCAGGCCCTGCGCTAGAAGGCTTGGGAAGGGGTGGGGAAGACCTGAGTCCCTGCGACGCGATCCAGGGGCGCAGAGGCGGGAGAAGGAGGGCGCTCCCTACCTCACCTCACCCCCGTCTTCAGAGACCCAACTCGGAGATGAGGTTCGGTTCTAGGTCTCGTCGACCCTATTGCTGGGAGAAAGCCGAGGGCACCCTGGAGGGGAGGGGAGGGGGCTCGGGGTGGGTCTCCCCTCGGGACCCTATTGCTTGAACGGGCCGGCAAGGCCCCTGGCGGGCGGGGCGGGGTGGGACCGGGCCCCCCTCCCCCTATTGCTGTGAGGAGGGGCCCGCCCTCCGGCCCCTCCACCCGGACGCCAGCGAAGACTTCCCTGGGGGGCCGTATTGCTGAGAGCCGACCTGGCTGGGGGAGGCCCCGCCGCCCTAGGCCTGCACAGGGCTGAGCTGTGGCGGCGCAGGAGCTGCGGGGCCTCCGGCGCCGCCCTTGAAGCAGGCCGACTCGTAGTGCTTGTTGAGATAGGACTTGAGCGCGAAGCTCTTCTTGCAGCGCTTGCACTGGAAGTGCTTGAAGGCCGAATGCGTCTGCATGTGCGCGCGCAGGTTGGAGCGGTCGGCGAAGGCCTTGCCGCAGTGCGCGCAGCCGAAGGGTTTCTCGCCGGTGTGCGAGCGCATGTGGCCCTGCAGCAGCCAGGGCCGCGAGAAGGCTTTGCCGCACACGCCGCACTTGTGGCGCAAGTCGTGCGTGAGCAGGTGCATGGCCATGGCCGGCATGGACACGTACACCTTGCCGCACGTCGGGCAGCGCCGCGCCAGCTGGCTGTCCAGGCTGCGGTGCGTCTGCTTGTGGCGGCTCAGGTTCGACGACGTGGCGTATGTTTTGCCGCACTCGCCGCACGCGTGCCGGCCGCCAGCACCTGCGGCCCCCGGCCCCGCGCGCGACTCGGTGCCTGCCCCCGCGCGCGTGCCGCCCCGGCCCCCCGGCCCGGATCCCAAGCTGCGCCCGCCCGCCCCGCCCCCGCCTCCGGCGTCGCCGTCGGGGGCCGCCGCCGAGGCTGTGGAGGGAGCGGCGGCAGCGCCGGCATTGGAAGCCTTACGCCGCGAGCGCCCGTCGGTGATGAAGAAGGCGTCCGCCGCGTAGCCCTCGCTGACGGCCGCGTCACCGTTGATGTAGCCGCCCGCAGCGGTGGCCAGCTCCGGGCGCGGGGTGGGCGGCGGCGCAGACCCTGCAGCCGCCGGACCCAGCTCTCCACGCACAGCTGCTGCGTACATGGGCTCCGGCGACGGCCCTTTGAGCAGCGCAGCCTCGGCGTCGCCATCGTAGACGGACGAGGGCCCCACGTAGTCGCTGAGGTACCCTGCGGGCCAAGGCGGACGGACAGCGGGAAGGGAATGGGGCGGCGGCAGGACACACACGGGGGGTGGGGGGGCCGGAGACAGCAGACGCGGACCGGGAGACACGGGTCCAGGAGAGAGGCGAACAGGGAGGAGGACAAAGGAGAGGGGGCCGAGGGACCGTGGGGCAGGGAGGATGGAGACAGCAGGGAGGGGAAGAGAGGGAAGGAGAGGATGAGAGACGGCCGGGCCAGGCTCCGCCCCCGCCGCCCCACCCTCGCAGAGAGGAGGAGAGAGGCGCGTCTTCGGGCGCGGCTGCCCCCCTTCCGCGGAGCCTCAAGGTCAGGGGGGAGGGGCGGCGCTTCCCTCTCCCTCCTCCCCCACCCACCCTCCCCTCCCCCTCGGGTTCTCCCCACTTCAGCAGTTTTCCCTGATTATGCAACACACTGCAGACCCGCGGCGCACAAAGCCAGGACTGCCGGCCCAGGGACCCCGTCTGTCCCGCCTCTCCGGGGTCCTGGCCGGCTCTCCCCCTGGCCTGCAGAACATGCGCTCCATTTTGATGTTGCCCCCCTCTGGCCTTCTGGTTCCTCCAACAAGCCCTGAAGACGTCTCCCTCCCCCAGTTCCCTCCGGCCTCACCAGCACCTCCCTCAGCTCTCCTGCCACCCACTGGACTTGACCCTGCCCTCGCTGCTTCTCCATGCACTCTGCTTCTCCCCCCAACTCCCTCTCACCATCCTGCACCCTTGGTTCCTACCCTGTTCAACATTGCCCTCTCCTGCTCACACCCTAACCCCTTTCAGGGCCTTCCCAAGCCCCTGAACGGTGCAGAGAGGGCCAGGGCGTCCACTTTCACAGGGACGAGCTGCAGGAGGGCAGCATCACTTATACCGGTAGCTGCAGTTGCTCCCCAGGCACAAGATGGATCTCATAACCTCAGAGTCACAAATGCACGCCCCTCGCGATGCTCTGGCTCCTTCAGGCCTACACCCAGTCTCCCAGCATCATCAGCCCTTGTGTGCCCTCACAGGGTGGGCTGCACACTGATGTGCCGAACTCACCACCTCCTCACTCACGCAGGGTCACACATGCAGTCACCCCGGACACACTCTCAGTCACATGGTGCACAGCGGCCTCGGAGTCACATGGTCCCATGTAGTGGCACACAGGCGAGCACACACACACACACACAGGGTCACACACAAGCGCACACGGTCACATGGCCACACACAGTCACATGGACCCACACAGGCTCACACTCCTGCAGGTCACACTTGCTCTGCCACCCCATGCTGCTGGCACTCCCGTCTCCCTCTCCTGCATGCTGACAGTTGTCCTTGAACTTGGGCACCCTTACACAAAGAGCCTCCCCCTGCCTCCCACACCTTGGGCGTCCCTTGCTCACAGCCTCCTCCTTGCTTCCTCTCCCTGACCCAGGCTTCAGTGAAGAGACTGCTGCTGCCTCTGCTGGCCCTTCTGCTCTGACAGGTGGGCGGCCCTGTTGGACCCCCTGCCTACTCCCTGGAGCTCCCTGCATTCCCCAGCTAACCCTAGCAGGTGTCCTGGTGCAGCCAAGGAAGAGGAGAGGGTGGCGAGGCGGCCCTAGTCTCTTGAGTGTAGGTCTGTGTGTGCCGGCATGGCTGGGTCCCGTCATGGCAGCGTCCATGCGGCTGTGTCTGTCCCAGCATGGGTCAGGGTGTGGGTCCATGTGTGCGTTCGGGTAGCTCAGTTCCTGATCCTCTTCCCCACCGTCTGTCCAGCGTCGACACTCTCCCTGCCCAGCCTTGGCCTCTGTGTTCCCCTTCCTCCCCTCTGCTGTCCAGGCTCCAGCCACAGACTCTTGACGTTTCTGGTTCCCTTCAGTCTGTTTCCCCGGGCCCTGCCCTCCGCCCCCACACTCTGGCCCTCCACCGCTTCCAGCAAAGCCCCAGGCCCCGCGCCCTAGTCTCAGACCAGCGCTCACCTTTATCGTGCAGTGGCGCGCCGAGGTCGCTGCGGGCGCGTCCGTAGGCGCTCTCCAGGTCGGCCGAAGAGAACGCGTCAAGTTTGACCTTCTTGACCAGGAAGGACCTGGGCATGATTCCTGCGGGGCTCCGGCGCTGTGGGCCTGCGGAGCCGGGGCTTGGGGGGGCTGCGGCGGCAGGGCCCCGTCACCATCCGAGGAGCGGCGGAGGCAGCGCGGGTCCCCACTCTGGCCTTTGGATGCTGCCGCGCGAGTGGTGTCCTCTCTCCTTGCTGCCCTGCGTCTCCTCCGTTGCCCCTCCGGATCCCTCTTCTTCCTCCTTCCTTCAATCCTTCCTTCCTTCAATCCTTCCTTCTTTCTCTCCTCTCCTCTTCCTTCCTTCCCTCCTCTGGTCCCGGCTTCCCAGCCCGCAGTGCCGCCCCTGGACAGGCGGGGGAGGAGGCTGGGGGGGCGGAGAGGGGGGGAGCGGCTCCGTCCCGGGCCTGGAGGCTGCGAGTGGGTGCAGGGCTGGCCCGGCTCGGTGGCCCCCTTCCCCTCCCCCCCCCGCCGCCGCGGCGGAGCCTCAGTCAGCGGCCCCCCATGCCCCCGGGGGCGGCGGCGCCGGGCCCGGAGAACGCGGCGGCGGCAGCGGCAGCGACAGCGACAGCGCCGGCAGCTTCAGCACCGCGGCCAGCGCCGGCCTGGGCAGCACCGCGGCCAGCGCCCGGGCGCGCTCAACCGGCGCGGGCGGAGAGGGGCGGTCCGCGGGGGTTTGGCCGCCGGGCAGGGGTCTTCGGCAGGGGTCTCTGGGAGGCTTGCTTTATTGTTCTGCAGCCGGAGCGAGCGGCAGTGGCGACGGCGGCGGCGGCGGCGGCGGCGGCGGCGGGCGGGGGGCGGGGGTCCTGGGGGGAGGGGTGCGCACGGAGGGCGGGCCGAGGGAGGGAGGGAGGGAGGGGCAGGGGCTCCGGGGGCGGGGCTCGGAGCTCGGAGCTCGGACTGCTCCTGGGCCTGGCCTCCAGAGCCGGCAGCCGCTTCTGCCTGCGGCCCGGCCCAGCCTCTGGCTTTTAAAGCCCAGGAGCTGGGGGAGGGGGAGGGAGGCGGGGGAGAGGCCGGCGGAAATGGCTGCGCTGGGCCGAGCCCCTGCCTGGGTCTCCTGGGAGGGGTCCCCGGGATGCCTCAGCCTGCGCGAGTGGGGAATTCCCCCGCGCGGCTCGGGGAACCGCGGCCCGGCAGCCAGCAGCATTGTCGGGCATGTGGGGAGAAATGGAGCCAGGCCTGGGACCCACGCGCCCCGGACTCGGGGTCTTCTGGGGAGGAATGCAGGGAGGACCCCAGTCCCGCCTGCCTCGCTCGGGGCCTGGGGCGCGGGATCTGCGGGGGCGGGCGGGGGAGGCGGGAGCCGAAGGAGCGAGTGCTGAGGCAGCGAAAGCGCAGCGCGCGCCCTGTGCCGCAGTGGCTCCCGCCGCTCGGTCACCCCGGCTGACCCCGTGCACGCTGGAGGGGCCTACCCACCCCCGCCTCTCTCCCCCCGGGCGAGTGTGCGGCGCAGCGGCGTCGCTGCGAGCCGAGTGTGGAGCTGGAGAGGGGCTGCCACGACCCTGCTCCAGAAACTCTGCTGCTTTGGGGGTTTTCCGCCCTTCCGCGCGGCTGCAGCTCCCCACGGCAGCCCCGCAACCAGGCGGATAACCCTTCCCTCGGCCGCCCGCCCAGCGTTTGCAGCCCCCATGACGTCAGGCTCAGCGGCCAATGGCGGGACGCCGGGCGCGGGGGCTCCGGGGCTCCGGGCCGCACAATGGCCGCGCGCGGGTGCCTCTGTCCCCAATTAGGGCCTGGCGCCGCCATTGTCCCCTCACCCGCCCCGCCCGGTGGTCCGGGTCTACGGGCTCCGAGCGCGCTCCCACGGGCCCCGCTGCCGCTGGGGACCAAGGTCGCGGGGGCGGCCCTGGGGAGCGTCCGGGCGCGCGTGTGCCGGGAGCGCGTGCGATACTGGAGCGCGCTCGTTGCGGCGCGCAGTGACCTTGCGCGGGGCGGACCCGCGGACAGCGGCTGGGAGCGCGCGGCGGGCGGGCCCCGGGGAAGACGGCCTGCGGGGGCGCGCTGCACTTGCTGAGCTCAGAGCCCCGCCCCCGGCCGGCTGGCCCCGTGCGGAGCCCCGGTGGGTGTGACCCGGCCCGCCCGCGCGGGGGGTGCGGCAGAGACCACGGACCGGCTTTGTGCCAGCCGCCCGGCCCCGGCAGCGGCGGGACATTCATCTTGCGTGGCAGGCGCTCCCGAGGGGTGGGGGCGGGGCGCGGCCGCCCCCTTATCTCCGAGCGGCAGCCGGCTAGGCTCGCGGTGGGGGCGGGGGCGGGATCCCCCTCGGCCGCTCCGCGCGGGTCCTGGCTCCCTCCCATGGGGGGGGGGCAGGCTAAGGCACAGCCGGAGGCGCGGGGCCAATTAACATTTTGATTGCGGGACTGGGGGGCCATCTGGACCGAGGCCTAATTACCCGGCAGACCCTCGGGGCACCGGCGGAACGTGCCAGGCGCGATCCCCTCATCACCCAGCGCTCACCGCCTCCTCCCGGACCCTGTCCCCGCCCTCAACTCTGTCCTTCGCCTCCATCCCTGGCCTCCGCTCGTCCTAGTATTTTTGCCTCTCTGTCCCCACCCTCCGGGTCCTCCGACCGCCAAGTCTGTCCCCTTCCCCCATTCTTCCGTTCGTCTGCCCTGTCCCCCCACCCCCCGTTTCTCTCCTCTGCCCGTCCCACTTCATCCCTTCTCCCCGCGCCATTCCTGTCGCCCTGCACTCACCCCGTTTCCCTGTCCATCCACCCTCTCAGCCCCTTCCTCTCCTGCCTCTGTGCACATACCTGCCTCTCTCTGTCAAGCTCCTCGCCCCTTTTGCCCCCAGCCCCCTTGACGGAAGAGGCATCAGAGCGGCACACATGTGTCCCGTGGCCAGGCGCTCCCGCGGGAACCATTAGGGCCGCCCTTGCTCCTGCTCGGGTGGAGCCCGCAGCCCCCCGGGACCCCTGGCGGGGAGGGACAGCTGGGTCCAGGCCTTGGCCATCAGTCTGCACCGACCGGGGTGCGGAGCGCACATGCGACCCGGGCGCAATTACTTGGGCCTCCTCGCCCCGCTCCCCCCGCCACCAGTATCCTGATCCCCCCTTTCCCCCTCACCCCCAGCATCAGGAGGTCGCTGTGGTGCCCCAGTCCTGGGCCCCAGCTAGGAGAGGCTGGAGGAGGACAGTGGACGATTCTCACGCTTTGGAAAAGTGTCAGCCCTCCTGTATGGGAGGCCTCCCCGAGTCTCTTACGGAGAGCTGGGGCCTTGAGAGGCTTTGTTGCAGGAGAGGAGATGGTCAGGGTCCCCAGGCAAGGCTGCCTTGGTCCCCAGCCAGTTAAAGTCCTGGTGCCCCTAGCCACTCTCTGCAGAGCCCCTCTTGGGGAGTCTCTTTCTGCCGCCCTGATGCAAGCCCCAGTTCTGCCCCTTGTCCCTTCAGGTGGGTGCAGTGTTGGCTCTGAACCCTCTGTGCCCTCTCCTGCTGGCCGCACCTCCCCCTGCCCCTCCCAGGCCCCATGTTGTGGAAAGGTCAGCCATAAGGGTCAGGGGTTCCCACTCTTGTGTCTCCAGCACCCCACCCTCAGCAAAGCCAGAGCCCCTGGTGTGCCCAGTTGCATTCTCACCCACCCCTGCCCTATTGAGGCTCCAACCCAGGAAATCAGTGGACAGCCCGGATCCGAGGGTCCACCCTGCTGGATGGAAGCGATGGGCAGAGAATAGGGTGTTAAATGGAGGTGACAGGTATGGGAAGCAGTTACTGGTGGTGATGGAGCACAGTTGGGTTAGAAGATGAGGACATTGACTTGGAGAAGAGGTCAAGGCTTGGAGGAGACAGGCAGTCTGCGGTGGTTCATCCACGAGAACATTAGACCACCAGGAATTCGGGCAGCGATGGGCGAGGGCGAAGCCACAGTGAGAGCTGCTGCTGGGTGGTTGGTGGCCGATGACACGTGCTCTAGCTGGGATGCTCAAGGAGGGGAGGGAATTGGGGTCTGCAGGCCTCAGCCAGGAGCACAGGAGTGTTTGGGGGAGAGAGAAAGCAGCCCCCAGAGAGGGCTGTGGGGAGGGACAGCATGGAAGGAGGGCCTTCAGCAGGGAGGACGTGGGGTCACTGGGGACAGAGCCCCTGGGGAAGGTTTCAGGATGGGGGGGTCTGTATTCCAAAATGGTTCTGGTGGGGTTGGGGGCGAGGCATGGGGACAAGGGCGTGAGGAGTGGCCCAGAAAAGCTGGTGGGCAGACTTGGTCCCTGCTGGGCAGGAGCTTTGGAGGAGCCACAAGAGCAAGGTTGCTGCAAAACACAGCTGTAAACGCACATATGAAAGAGAAGCAGAGACCAAGGGCAAGTATCAGTGCCAGAAAATACCTGCACCAAACATAACAACAGCTTAATATTCTGATTGTCAGAAGAAATAACTGGTATAATGAACTTTTTACAGAACAAAGATGCTGAGACTCCAAAGGGGTTAGCAGGTGATTGACTACAGAAGAAATAAGAGATCTTATTAGGAATCAAAGACATGCTGGCTGGGCGCAGTGGCTCATCTGTAATCCCAGCACTGTGGGAGGCCAAAACGGGTGGAACCCTTGAGCTCAGGAGTTCGAGACCAGCCTGGCCAACATGGTGAAACCCCATCTCTACTAAAAATACAAAAATCAGCTGGGCGTGGTGGGGCACACACCTGTAATCCCAGCTACTTGGGAGGCTGAGGCAGGAGAATGGCATGAACCCAGGAGGTGGATCTTGCAGTGAGCCAAGATCGCACCACTGCACTCCAGCCTGGGCAACAGAGCGAAACTCTGTCTCAAGAAAAAAACAAAAAACAACACGGCCATTTTCTCTTGATAAAGACATGAGCAGTACACATGAGCAAGGGTGGGGGTGCAGCTAAGGAGCTGCAGAGCTGGGCCTCAGGGTCCTACTCAGGCCCAGCCCAGCTTGAGCTGGGGGTGCCTGGAGACAGGATTGGACCCTGCCTCCTTCTTGCTTTCAGCAGGGCAACCCCTCAGTCTCCTGTGTCCCCCTGGCTGCATAGCAGAGAGGCCAGCAGCCCTGAAGTGGCCCAAATCCCACCCCCTTCCAGGAGGTCCACCTGCCTGACCTGCTCAGACCTTCAGCTTCAGGCAGGGGTCACTTAATTTCTCTAAACTGGAGATATAATTTTCCTTTTTTTTTTTTGAGACAGAGTCTTGCTGTTGCCCAGGCTGGAGAGCAGTGGCACGATCTCGGCTCACTGCAACCTCCGCCTCCCGGGTTCACACCATTCTCCTGCCTCAGCTTCCTGAGTAGCTGGGACTACAGGTGCCCACCACCACGCCCGGCTAATTTTTTTGTATTTTTAGTAGAGACGGGGTTTCACCATGGTCTCGATCTCCTGAACTTGTGATCCGCCCTCCTCGGCCTCCCAAAGTGCTGGGATTACAGGCGTGAGCCATCGCGCCCGGCCAACTGGAGATATAATTTTCATATGTAAAATATCTTAAATGTAGAATTCCATCAGCTTTAAAAACACATATTCTCTTGTAACCCGCTCACCTACAGAGACACAGGATACTTCCATGCCCTACAGGATGGTCCTTCGGGGCAGGTGTAAAGTTATAAAGTAGACATTGAGGAGAGGCTAGGGGAAACTGAGAGTGAGGCCTGGGAGGAGGCAGAGACGGGGGATGTGGGGAGGAAAGAGGTGGGGTAGGAAGAGGCAGGGGCGGAGGAGGTGACTCCGGAGGAGGGGAGGAGAGGGCTTCCACCAGAGGGCAGCTGGGCCCCACCTAAGCACTGCAAGCATTCCTGGCAGCCGGGCTCACTTCTTTCCTAGCAGAGTGATGTGAGGAGGGCTCTGGAAGTGGCCGGGGGGGGGGGCACTGACCTGCCTGCACAGTGGAGGCCCAGTGTCGACGGTCTCCTATGCAGCCTCCTGATTCCTGATGCCGCATGAGCCTCCCCACCCTCACCTTCCTGGACCTGCCCATGGTGTGGCTTCCTGCTGTCCCAGCTGCTGGGAGTCTTGTCGCCAGCAGCCTTGAGGGATGGCTGCAGCTGCAGAGCCCCTCTCCCAGGGCCACACCCTCCTAGGGGTGGCCACACCTGGTGACTGATGGAGGCCCTGGCATTCCTGCCTGAGGCAGGACAACCTTGATGGGCGATCTCGGCTCAGGCCTTTTGGGGGCCAGCAGGGGCCGTTGCTCCTGGGTGGCCATCACTCCTCCCTTGGCTTCATCTGACCTCCTCGCCCTCCCTCCACAGATGTCCATCCCTGGGGCAGTCTTGTAAATATCCTAAAGCTCCAAACTCAGGCTCAGATTCCCTTCCCAGAGCTTCATTCTGCTCCCTCCAATGGAATGTGATCTTTCCAGCCAAGTTCACACTCCTGTCCCCACTTCCACCCCAGCCCCCATGCTCCCCTACCCCAGGTTCCCTGAAGGCATTTGGGCCTGACGGTCCTCTCCACACTCTCCTGTTGGCTGAAAAGTCCCTGGGGGCAGTGCCTCTGCAACAACCGTTTCTACTCCTCACCCTGGCCCAGCCATCCTGGGCTTCTTCTCATGCCTATTCACCCTGCGGGGAGGCCCAAGGCTCCTTCCAGGAACCCCATCATCTCCTTGCCCTCTCCCACCCTCAGCTCCTCTGCCCTGGTGTTCTCACTCCAACACCTCCAGCCCAGCAGAGCCTTCGGCCCCACCACGTCTCTCTGCCTATGGCCGCTAATCTCATGGAGCCCCATGAATCGTTCCTCCGGGCATAGCTCTTGAGGTGCCCCTCTGATATTGACCTGGGTCCGGCTGTGGGCATCAGCAAGATTGGTGCAAGCCAAGGCTGTGACCACACACACCACGGGGTGACTCCAGAGCTCTCACTCGCTTTGGGATGCCTGCAGCTACGGCCGGCAAGAGCTCAGACGGGGCCGCTGAGGACAGGCCACGCAGAGTGTTTCTGTGGGACAGGTGCTACAGATGGTCCAGTCCCAGCAGACCTCCCAGCCAAATGCAGTCACACAAGTAACCCCAGCTACAATGCTTGGGGTAGAACTGCCCCACGGAGCCAGTCAGCCTGCACGATCCGATAAATAATAAGTTGCTACTGGCTGGGCACGGTGGCTCACGCCTGTAATCCCAGCACTGTGGGAGGCTGAGGCGGACAGATCACCTAAGGTCAGGCATTCAAAAGCAGCCTGGCCAATATGGTGAAACCCTGTCTCTACTAAAACACAAAAATTAGGCCGGGTGCAAGTGGCTCATGCCTATAATCCCAGCACTTTGGGAGGCCGAGGTGGGCGGATCACCTGAGGTCAGGAGTTCGAGACCAGCCTGACCAACATGGAGAAACCCCATTTCTACTACAAATACAAAATTAGCCAGGCGTGGTAGGGCATGCCTGTAATCCCAGCTACTTGGGAGGCTGAGGTAGAAGAATCACTTGAACCTGGGGGGCGGAGGTTGCGGTGAGCCAAGATGGCCACTGCACTCCAGCCTGGGCAACAAGAGCGAAACTCCATCTCAAAAAAAAAAAAAAAAAAAAAAATTAGCCGGGCACAGTGGCTCACACCTGGAATCCCAGAACTTTGGGAGGCTGAGGAAGGTGGATCACCTGAGATCAGGAGTTCGAGACCAGCCTGGCCAACATAATGAAACCCCATCTCTACAAAAATACAAAAAAATTAGCTGGGCGTGGTGGCGGGTGCCTATAATCCCAGCTACTAGGGAGGCTGAGGCAGAAGAATCGCTTGATCGGCCGGGCGCGGTGGCTCACGCTTGTAATCCCAGCACTTTGGGAGGCCGAGGCGGGCGGATCACGAGGTCAGGAGATCGAGACCACAGTGAAACTCCGTCTCTACTAAAAATACAAAAAAAATTAGCCGGGCGTGGTGGTGGGCGCCTGTAGTCCCAGCTACTCGGAGAGGCTGAGGCAGGAGAATGGCGTGAACCCAGGAGGCAGAGCTTGCAGTGAGCCGAGATTGTGCCACTGCACTCCAGCCTGGGCGACAGAGCGAGACTCCGTCTCAAAAAAAGAATCGCTTGAGCCCGGGAGGCAGAGGTTGCAGTGAACCAAGATCATGCCATTGCATTCCAGCCTGGGCAACAAGAGCAAAACTCTGTCTCAAAAACAAAACAAAACAAAAATTAGTGGGGCATGGTGGCACATGCCTGTAATCACAGCTACTTGGGAGGCTGAGGCAGGAGAATCGCTTGAACCAGGAAGGCGGAGGTTGCAGTGAGCCGAGATCACATCACTGTGCTCCAGCCTGGGTGACAGAGCAAAACTCCGTCTCAAAAAGAAAAAAAAAAGTTGCTACTAGTGCCTACATTTTACACAGCAAATAGGTGACTGAAATAGAAGTTGGCAGCTGGAAGCAGGGTGCTGCTGGACCAAATACCTAAAATCAGTGGCACTGGCTCCAGGACTGGGTGGCATGGCAAGCAGAGGCCTGAGGAGACTGTCAACAGAGACTGGGAGTGAAGGAGCCCACGAGGAGGATGGAGGAAGATGAGCCATGTCAGCAGGAGCCCAGAGAGGTGTTACCACAGCAACCTGGAGACACAGCTGCACCTGACGCTGGGTTCTGGGCCACGAGATGCAGGCAAAAATGTGGAGGGGCCTGGTATGGGATAAAATGTCCCGCCACCAAATAAGGATGTGTTGAAGCCCTAATCCACCGTGTCTCAGAATATCTCAGAATATGACAATATTGGGAAATAGGTCCATTGCATGCAGATCTAATTATTTCAAGTGATAGTGGAGTAGGGTGGCCTTTTTTTTTTTTTAAAGACAGTGTCGACCGGGCAAGGTGGCTCACGCCTGTAATCCCAGCACTTTGGGAGGCTGAGGTGGGCAGATCACCTGAGGTCAGGAGTTCGAGACCAGCCTGGTCAACATAGTGAAACCTCGTCTCTACTAAAAATATAAAATTAGCCAGGCTTGGTGGCTCATGCCTGTACTGTAATCCCAGCTACTCAGGAGGCTGAGGCAGGAGAATTGCATGAACTCAGGAGGCGAAGGTTGCAGTGAGCCAAGATCACACCATTGCACTCCAGCCTGGGCAACAAGAGAGAAACTCCATCTCAAAAAAAAAAAAAAAAAAAAAAAAGGCCAGGCTTGGTGGCTCATGCCTGTAATCCCAGCACTTTGGGAGGCCAAGGCAGGCGGATCACAAGGTCAGGAGACCAAGACCATCCTGGCTAACACGGTGAAACCCTGTCTCTACTAAAAATACAAAAAAAATTAGCTGGGCGTGGTGGCGGGCGCCTGTAGTCCCAGCCACTCGGGAGGCTGAGGAAGGAGAATGGCGTGAACCTGGAAGGCGGAGCTTGCAGTGAGCGGAGATCGCGCCACTGCACTCCAGCCTGGGCAATAAAGTGAGACTCCATCTCAAAAAAAAAAAAAAAAAAAAACAAGGTCTCATCCTGTTGTCCAGGCTGTAGTGCAGTGGTACAATCACAGCTCACAGCTCACTGCAGCCTCGACCTCTTGGGCTCAAGTGACCCTGCCACCTCAGCTGCAGGTGCATGTCACTGTACCCAGCTAATTTAAAACAGTTGGCCAGGCGCGGTGGCTCACGCCTGTAATCCCAGCACTTTGGGAGGCCGAGGCAGGCAGATCACTCGAGGTCAGGGGTTCAAGACCAGCCTGGGCAACATGGTGAAACTCTATCTCTACTAGAAAAAAAAAAATACAAAAATTAGTCCAGCCTGGTAATGCATGCCTGTAATCCCAGCTACTGGGGAGACTGAGGCAGGAGAATCACTTGAACCCAGGAGGCAGAGATTGCAGTGAGCTGGGATCACACCCAGTGCACTCCAGCCTGGGCGACAGATCAAGACTCCATCTCAAAAAAAAAAAATTTTTTTTTTTTGTAGAGAAGAGGTATCACTATGTTGCCCAGGCTGGGCTTGAACTCCTGGGCTCAAGGGAGCCTCCTGCTTTGTCCTCTTGAAGTGCTAGGATTACAGTTGTGAGCCACTGAGCCCTGCCTGTCTTCCATGCCTACGGCTCCTTTGTCACAATTAAGACACCCACATTGGGCTGGGCCCAGTGGCTCACGCCTGTAATCCCAGCACCTTGGGAGGCCGAGGCAGGTGGATCACCTGAGGTCAGGAGTTCAAGACCAGCCTGGCCAACATGGTGAAACCCCATCTCTACTAAAAATATAAAAAAACTAGCATGGTGGTGGGCACCTGAAATCCCAGCTACTCGGGAGGCTGAGGCAGAATTGCTTGAACTCAGGAGACGGAGGTTGCAGTGAGCTGACACGGCACCACTGCACTCCAGTCTCAGCGACAGAGTGAGACTCCGTCAAAAAAAAAAAAAGAAAAAAGAAACCAACCTTGATATGTTACTGCTAACTCCAGGCTTTATTTGGATTTCACTAGTTTTTCCATCTACATCCTTTGTCTGTTACAGAAATCAATTCAAGATACGACTTTGCTTTTAGCTATCACGTCTCTTTAGTCTCCTGTGGTCTGTGACAATTTCTCCGTCTTTCCCCATTTTTCATGACCTTGACAGTTTTGAGGAGCACTGCTCAATTTTTTTTTTTTTTTTTTTTTTTGAGACGGAGTCTCGCTCTCTCACCCAGGCTGGAGTGCAGTGGCGCGATCTCGGCTCACTGCAAGCTCCGCCTCCCGGGTTCACACCATTCTCCTGCCTCAGCCTCTCCGAGTAGCTGGGACTACAGGCGCCCGCCACCACGCCCGGCTAACTTTTTGTACTTTTAATAGAGACGGGGTTTCACCGTGGTCTCGATCTCCTGACCTCGTGATCCACCCGCCTCGGCTTCCCAAAGTGCTGGGATTACAAGTGTGAGCCACCGCACCCGGCCTGCTCAATTTTTTTTTTTTTTTTTTTTTTTTTTTTGAGACGGGAGTCTCGCTCTGTCGCCCAGGCTGGAGTGCAGTGGCGCGATCTCGGCTCACTGCAAGCTCCGCCTCCCGGGTTCCCGCCATTCTCCCGCCTCAGCCTCTCCGAGTAGCTGGGACTACAGGCGCCCGTCACCACGCCCGGCTAATTTTTTTGTACTTTTAGTAGAGACGGGGTTTCACCGTGGTCTCGATCTCCTGACCTCGTGATCCGCCCGCCTCGGCCTCCCAAAGTGCTGGGATTACAAGCGTGAGCCACCGCGCCCGGCTGCTCAATTTTATAGATTGAATGAGTCTTGGGTAAAGTGTCCCTCAGTTGGGGTTTGTCTGATCTGCTCTCGTGATGAGGGTTTGGGGTGTGGGGAGGAGACCACGGAGGTGATGTCGTCTTCTCATTACATCATCACAGGGCTCACATGATGTCACTGTGACATCACTGGTGAGGCTGACCTCAGTCACCTGGTTAACGTGGCATCTGCCAGATTCTTCCGCTGTCAAGTTACTATTTTTCTTTTCTTTTTTTTTTTTCTGAGACGGAGTCTTGCTCTGTCTCCCAGGCTGGAGTGCAATGGTATAATCTCGGCTCACTGCAACCTCTGCCTTCCGGGTTCAAGCAATTCTCCCGCCTCAGCCTCCTGAGTAGCTGGGATTACAGGCAACTGCCACCACACCCGGCTAATTTTCTATTTTTAGTAGAGATGAGGTTTCGCCATGTTGGCCAGGCTGGTCTCGAACTCCCGACCTTGTGATCCACCTGCCTCGGCCTCCCAAACTGCTGGGATTATAGGCATGAGCCTCCACGCCTAGCCCTTTTTCTTTTCTTTTTTTTTTTTTTTTTGAGACAGAGTTTTGCTCTTGTTGCTAAGGCTGGAATGCAGCGGCATGGTCTGGGCTCACTGCAACCTCTGCCTCCTGGGTTCAAGCGATTCTTCTGCCTCAGCCTCCCGAGTAGCTGGGATTACAGGAGCCCACCACCATGCCCAGCTAATTTTTGTATTTTTGGTAGAGATGGGACTTCACCATGTTGGCCAAGCTGGTCTCGAACCCCTGAGCTCAGGTGATCCACCCACCTCGATGCCCCAAAGTGCTGGGATTACAGGCGTGAGCCACCGGGCCCGGCCAACTACCCTTGTTTGACCCAATGACTGCCTACTCCACACCTGCATCTAAGCAGCAAACCTTTGCTGTAGAAAAACAACCACATCCACTGACCCTTTGTATATATGACACGCATATCAATTGAGCACCCCACACTGCCTGACAGTCTTACTATACTTTCTCTATCCAGTGACTCTCCTGCTCCCTGGGAAGACTATTTAACGCCTTGTCTTTTTGACTTAAAACCTGCTAATCCCCTCCACCTTCAAAGCTAATAACCTTCTTTTTTTTTTTTTGAAACGGAGTCTCCCTCTGTTGCCCAGGCTGGAGTGCAGTGGTGCCATCTTGGCTCACTGCAAGCTCTGCCTCCCAGGTTCACGCCATTTTCCTGCCTCAGCCTCCCCAGTAGCTGGGACTACAGGTGCCCACTACCACGCCCGGCTAATTTTTGTTTTTTTTTGTATTTTTAGTAGAGATGGGGTTTCACTGTATTAGCCAGGATGGTCTCGATCTCCTGACCTCGTGATCTGCCTGCCTTGGCCTCCCAAAGTGCTGGGATTGCAGGCATGAGCCACCGCGCCCGGCCAACCATTTTTTTTTTTTTTTTTTTGAGACGGAGTCTCGCTCTGTCGCCCAGGCTGGAGTGCAGTGGCGCAGTCTCGGCTCACTGCAAGCTCCGCCTCCCGGGTTCACGCCATTCTCCTGCCTCAGCCTCTCCGAGTAGCTGGGACTACAGGCGCCCGCCACCACGCCTGGCTAATTTTTTGTATTTTTAGTAGAGACGGGGTTTCACCGTGGTCTCGATCTCCTGACCTCGTGATCCGCCCACCTCGGCCTCCCAAGGTGCTGGGATTACAAGTGTGAGCCACCGCGCCCGGCCCCATTTTTTTTTTTTAAGAGATGGGGTCTCACTATGTTGTCTAGCTTGTTCTCAAACTCCTAGGCTCAAGTGATTCTCTTGCCTCAGCCCAGCCTCCCAAGTAGTTGAGACTACAGGTGTGCGGAACCACATCTGGCTAATTTTTGTATTTTCTGTAGAGACAAGGTTCACCATGTTACCCAGGCTGGTCTTGAACTCCTGGGTTCAAGCAGTCTACCTGCTTTAGCCTCCCAAACTGCTAGCATCACAGGCGCAAGGGAGCCGCAGCGTTCGGCCTAATAATCTTATTAACTAGAATCACACTTGCCAGCAACTGTTAGAAAACTCCAAATAGGCTAGGCGCGGTGGCTCATGCTTGTAATCCTAACACTTTAGGACGCTGAGGCAGGTGGATCAAATAGGCCTGGCGTGGTGGCTCACATCTGTCATCCTAACACTTTCGGAGGCCGAGGCAAGCAGATCACGAGGTCAGGAGTTTGAGACCAGCCTGGCCAGCATGGTGAAACTCTGTCTCTACTGAAAATACAAAAATTAGCCAGGTGTGGTGGCAGGCACCTGTAATCCCAGCTATTCGGGACACTGAGGCAGGAGAATCACTTGGAACAGGAAGGCAGAGGTTGCAGTGAGCCGAGATCACAGCACTGCACTCCAGCCTGGGCAAAAGAGCGAAACTCCATCTCGACGACGACAACAACAACAAATGTAAATTAGTAGCTTAAACTGGAAATTTGTCTCTTTCACATAGAGTCCAGTAGAAGCCATGCAGGACTAGTAGGGCAACTCCACAATCATAGAGCTCCCCAATTCTATCGGTTTGTTTGTTTGTTTTGAGACAGAGTAATTGCAGCACTTTGGGAGGCTGAGGCGGATCACCTGAGGTCAGGAGTTCAAGACCATCCTGGCCTATGTGGTTGAAACCTTGTCTCTATTAAAAATACAAAAATTAGCCAGGTGGGATGGCACATGCCTGTAATCCCAGGTACTCGGGAGGCTGAGGCAGGAGAATTGCTTGAGCCCAGGAAGCAGAGGTTGCAGTGAGCCGAGATCGCCACTGCACTGCAGCCTGGGTGACAGAGCAAGACTTGGTCTCAATAAATAAATTATAAATAAAATCTCTGTTGGGCCATGCGCACCTGCACACCAACAAGCAAGACCTTCCTCCTGTAAGCTGTCCCCTGGTCTCTGCGCATGACAGTGAAACTTCCTGTGTGAGCTTCACTCTCCTCTCCTTTCTGCCCTCTCTCCCTCCCTTCTCCCCTCCCCAGCTCTGTGCTGCTGAGGCCCCTTCTTGAGGCTGTTCCTGCAGGGGTGTTCGTGCCTCTTATGAGTCCCCATTTTACTCAACATGGGTTCCTGCTTCCTCTGTTTGGGTCCTCTTCCCCTGTGGCCCCTTGTCTGCCTGTGTCTGATGCCGGAGCTCCATCCTTGTCCCTCCTCCTGTTCTCCCCCATCTTCTGCATTGCCAGGGACATCTCATCTAGTGCTTCAGCTTTGGGGACCTCCCAGGGCATGATGGTTTCAGGTCTGTGCTTCCCCTTTCCTTTCTCCCCAGGGCCTTTCTGCCTTTTCGAAATCTCCCCAGCAAGGTCCCGTGAGCTCCTCAGGCCTTGTCTAACTCAGAACTCCCGACTGCCAACCCCTCTCCCCATGGCCCCCAGCCCCAATGCCCAGGCCAGAAACTCTGGACTCCCCTGAGTCACTTTTCTTCCCAGCCCACTTCCTGCCCATCCACGGGAGCCGGAGCTCAGAACTGCCTGTGGTCCTTGCTCCTCTCTGTTCCCCTCTGCCCCTCTGGCTTCCTTTCCTCCCTGCACAATTCCTGCAGCCTCCTGGCCTTTCCCCACCACTCCCTCCCTGGGTCTTAGTGCATCTCTGCTAACAGCTGTCCAGCAGATTCCCATGGCACACAGGACTAAAGCTCTGAGCTATGGCCTCCAAGGACGCTGCCTACCCTTCCCACCTCATCTCAGGCCTCCTTCTCCCTTGTCCTCTCTACTCTGACCAGCCCAATCCCCTTGCAGCTTCTCCAGCACACCCAGCTTAGTCCTGTATCATGCCCTTGTGCTGTGCGTGCTCTCTGCCCGGGATGCCCTTCCCCCAAAGCTCCCCAGCCAGAGGGACCCTGCCCCTCCAACCACTCTTCATTCTGGGTCCCTCTTAGATCACCAGCTCCAGGGAGGAAGGACTTTGCCTGCCAAAGTGAAACGGAGCCCTCAACCCAAACCTAAGTTTGGTGCTGCCACTCTAGGACACCTTGAGCCCCATCTTCTGGGGAGTGGGGGTCCCTGCACTTGTGCTGTTAATAACAATTGCTCCCAGGGATTACCTAAAGCCACTTCAGTAGCCCCCAGATCCTGCCCCAGAGATGGGCCAGGGTGCCTGTGTGCCCAGTGAGTTTTGAGCAGCCTTGGGACTGGGGGTCAAGCAGAGACTCTAAGTCACGGTTCCAGGCAGAACTGGCTTCATAAGCCTGCAACCTGGGCAGTCACACAGGGCCCCAGGCTCAGAAAGGCCCCATACTTGGGTTTTTGTTGCTGTTGTTGTTGTCGTTGTTGTTTTGGGACAGAGTCTCGCTCTGTCGCCCAGGCTGGAGTGCAATGGCACGATCTCCGCTC
The DNA here is from genome assembly GCF_028878055.3 of Symphalangus syndactylus. Lineage (NCBI taxonomy): Eukaryota > Metazoa > Chordata > Mammalia > Primates > Hylobatidae > Symphalangus > Symphalangus syndactylus. The sequence goes on from NC_072429.2 coordinate 143,168,176, forward strand.
ACCGCAACCTCCGCCTCCCAGGTTCAAGCGATTCTATTCCTTCAGCCACCCGAGTAGCTGAGATTACAGGCATGCACCACCACACCCAGCTAATTTTATATTTTTAGTAGAGATGGGGTTTCACCGTGTTGGCCGGGCTGGTCTCGAACTCCTGACCTCAGATGATCCGCCCACCTCGGCCAGTGCTGGGATGACAGGCGTGAGCCACCATGCCCAGTCTATCTTGAAATTCTTAATAACTTTATTTTTATTTTTATTGTTTATTTTATTAGAGACTGGGGTCTCACTATGTTGTCCAGGCTAGCCTTGAACTCCTGGGTTTAAGCTGTCCTCCCACCTCAGCCTCCTGAGCAGCTGGGACTACAGGTATACACCACTGCACCCCACTTAATAACTTTCTAGCAATGGGCTCCAAATTTTCATTTGGCATGGAGCCCTGCAAATTATGTAGCTGCTCCTGGTTGCAAGGACATTCAGATGGTAATGCCTGAGGATCCAGAGAGCCAGGTGCCGCTTTCCCTGGGACCCCATGGCCCACAGCCTTCTCAGCTTCCACAACAGCCCCCAGCACTCAGGAGGCCTCAGGTGCTACAGTGAGAGCTGGGGGATCCACTGGACAGGGAAGCACAGGCCTGGGCTTCCAGAGGGCACGGCGAGCAGGTGTCAGGGGCACGGGCCTGGGGTTCCAGCGGGCACAGCAAGTGGGTGTCAGGGCACTGCACATCCTTCCTCCTAGGAGGCCCTGCACCCTGGCCCGGGACTCTCGCGCCCACCCCCTTGGAGGCAAGTGGCAGCAGCTTTGTGGGTACTGGGGCAAGCACGCACCCCAGGCACAGGGCTTGTTCTCTGGCCACACCCCACCCCATTGCTGGTTGGAGTAGCAGCAGGCACCGGGTCCAGAATGGGCCAGATTCTGACTCCTAGATTCCACACATTGGTCAGTACCTCTGAGGTCAGGTAAGACAAGTTAAGTGCTGCTGGCTAAGAGGAGACGGAGTTCCCAGCCTCTCTGGTGATGGGCCGAACCTCAGAGGCCTGGCTATATGCCATCCCTTGATCTCAGCTGTTCCTGTCTTCCAACCCAAGCTGTGAGGTTTGCTTCAGTCAGCTGGAAGGCACAGGCTCTCTGAGGTCCTAGGAGTGCTCAACAGTGGAAGACCTGGGCACCAGAGGGCCTCCCCTGCCCCCTAAAATGACCCGTGTGGAAGCTGAGGCAGCTTTATTGAAAGGAAGGCCAGTGAGTGAGACTCACATTTGATCTGCCCGAGTGGGACTGGGAGGTTACGGAGAACGCAGTCCCGGGGTGGGGGAGGCCCTCAGAGTCACACCTCCAGGTTGGACTGAGAGGAGCCGGGCTTGTGACCCACGGGGTTCCCGCGCAACACAGTGCCAGCGCTAGGGGGTGGCCAGTGGCGAACCACGTGCCGGTAGGAGGTGGCCAGGTAGTCGAAGTAGTTGATGTTGAGTTTCCTGGCGATGTAACGCCCCAAGTATTCCATTTGCTGTGGGAGCAGGTGGCGCTCAACTGGGGCCGGGACAGGACGGACCCGAGTCGCCGTCCAGGCGTCTCCTTCCCCTACCAGGCCGCACCCCCAGTCCTGCCCGAAGCCCCGGCGCCCTCTCCACGGCCCCCAGCACGGAGGACCGTGTTGTATTTACCTTCTGCGTGCGGAAACGGCCCCACCCAAAGACCTTAAACAGTGATCGGTGTCATCGTGTCCCGAGGAGGGACCCACCTCGTAGTGCTCCGACAGCTGCACCAGCACCAGGGGCTCCAACCTGTGGCCGCCGAGGACCAGCTGGAAGAAGCACCTTCCGTAGGCTGCGGGGAGAGTGGACTTAGCCGGCCTGACCGCCCCTACGACCTCCCAAGCGGCCTCACCGTCCCTGGCCCACCCTCCTGGCCCGTTACCATCGGAGCTGAGCGCCAGGCGCACGTAGATCAGGTGCAAGGGGCCCTGGCACACGGTGCGGCCCTGGATGGAGAAGTGGTACACGCCGCGCGGGTGGTTCAGCACCAGGCGGCGCCGCGGCAGCGACGAGATCACGAGCCACAGGCCCACGCCCACGCCGTACACGAGGAAGACCCAGGTCTCTTGCTTCTGCACCTGCGGGCGCCGTGGGGAGGATCTGAGCGGCGCGGGGGCCGGCCCTCGGGGGAGGAGGGCGGTGGGGGTCGGGCCCAGGGGCTCACACCTCTCTCAGGGAGCTGAAGCTGAGCAGGACCACGCTGATGACGAAGAGCAGCATCCCCTTCCACAATGTGTCCAGGTAGTACTCGAGCACGAAGACTGGGGGAGGCGCGGCGCGTGAGGACGCCCCGGCCCTGCCCGCAGCGAGGGGTGGCGGTGCCAGGGCTTGGCCCGGACTATGGGTCCCGAGGGGCTCGCGGAGGCGGTGTCTCCGCCCCCAGGAGCACCGGCCGGCCCCACCCAGGGCCCTGGCCCTGCCCACCTGGCTCCGCCCCATTCAGGCCTTGGGCCCGTCTCCCTCTTCCCCGGACCCGCCCTTCCCCGCCCCGACCCGCCCCCGACCCGCCCCCGACCCGCCCAGCCTCGCGGGCACCATTTGGCTGCTGCTGTATGAATGGGTAGAAGCTATTGTTCTTGAGGCGCCTGGCCAGGTGGCGCTCCGGGCAGGAGAGTCCTAGGGACCAGAGCTGGAAGCGCCAGCCGATGGAGGTCGTGGGCAGGCTGCCGGCCCGGCCCTTAGGGATCTGAGTCAGGCAGAGGTGGTCAGCCTGGCTGGTCGTCCGCTGCCGCCGCCCACTGCCCACAGCGGCACTCCTACCTGAGTGAGCAAATTCTCCAGGGCTGCAGGCCCAGGAAGGAGCAGGAGCTCATAGGCCACTGACAGGGCAGCAAGGCCAGGGAGCAGCCCAGGATGGACCGCGGACGGGTTCTAGAAGTTCTAGGCAGGTTCTAGAAGGGGCTGCTCTATTGACCACCTCTTAGAGTCCTGGGTGAGGTTCTGCGGTGGGCATTAACTTCTTGGCCAGTCCATCCACTGGAGGCCCCCTGTATGGCCTGTTCACAGTCCTCATGTGAAGGGTGGATGGGTGGACACCCCAGGCCTGAGCTGGAGAGAAATTTGCAGGCGGGGACCCCTCACTGAGCCCCACAGCTGGGCGGGGCCCCACCCCCCACCCCATCCCCCACTCCCCTCCCCACCCCCATCCCCCACTCCCCCACCCTCCCTACCTCCCCCCCACCCCTACCTTCCCCACCCCCATCCCCCACCCCCACCTCCCCACCCCCACCTCCCCACCCTCCCCACCTCCCCACTCCCCTCCACACCCCACCCCACTCCCCCACCCTCCCCACCTCCCCACCCACATGCAATTACAGACAAGTTCACCAGTGTCCCCGAGGGCGGCACACATACACTGGACCCAGCAGTGGGCAGGCAAAGGCATGGCCACCTGCAGGCTCAAGAGCCCATGGGGCCACCCTGACCCCACAACACACAGGCTCTGGGCCAGCTGTAGCCCCAGTGGCTCCAGCACGTATAACCTGTTGCCCAACCCTACCCTGAGAACCACACACACAGAACTCCTAAAAACGTTTTATTTTAACAAGATGCTCAAATATCTGAAATTGGGCAAAGGTGGGGGGTGGGCAGGCTGGCTGAGGTGTCCCAGGTCTCTGGCTGCCTAGCTGGGTGAGGGGCTGGTGAGCAGCTGCTCCAGACACCACTGGACTTCCTCCAGGCCCCGGTAGGCCCGCTTCAGACCCCGGGGAAGGCTGCGGCAGGACTCCAGGTTGAGGTAGAGCAGGCCTGGGCAGCTGCTGATCACAGAGCTGTGGGGAGGGCAGACCACAGGAAGTTGAGCTGTTGCCCCAGAAAGGCTGGGCCAGGCTAGGGAGCTGTGCCTGCTGGTGTTCCACACCTGGCTCTGCCACCCATAGCCACCAAGGCCAAGCCCAGTTCCCCTGGTGTCCTCAAGCCCACCCCATGCAGGGGCTTGGACAGTATGCATGCCCCTCTGACCCCTGGAGGTCTCAGGCCAGGCAGGACACAACTTCCAGGCCCCAGGCAGATGCGGTGGCAGCCACACTGGCTCCAGGGACTGGGATAGGGGATGCTGACCTGACCGTGCTTGGTGTGACCCGGGTGCCCCTGAGGTTAAGGGAGCACAGGGCTGGGTGGGAGCCCCCAGGGGTGCTTAAGAAGGCAGCCAGGGCCTGCTCCAGGTCTTTCTCGCTGAACCCCTGCCCACTCAAGTCCAGTTCTCGCAGTGTATGGCACCACTTCTGGGTCAACTGGGGGCTGCCCTCCTTGGCTAGAGTCAGCCGGTCTGACGTGCCATACAGGCCCAGATGAAGCTGCTCCAGCTCTGCAGTGAGAGGAGTGAGCATAAGCTGCAGGGCGACAAGGGCTCCCACACCTCACCCGCCCGGCCACCACCCAGGACCACTGACCCTGGCACAGCACAAGGGCCCCCACACCTCATGTGCCTGGCCACAACCCAGAACCACTGACCCCGACATGGCAGATCCTGAAGGCCGGCCGGCGTGATGCGCGCACAGCCACGAAGATCCAGTAAGCGCAAGTTGGGAGAGCCGTGGAGTAGGCGGTCCAGGACCTCGTTGCTCACAAAGTTGCAGGTTGAGCTCGCCAGGCAGAGCTCCTCCAGGCTGGGGAAGCCTGGTCCGGGAGCCGCCCCTCGTCCTGAAGGCTTGGGCAGCCACATCAGGTTCAGCAGCCGCAGCACCTGCGGGCAAGGCCCAGGCTGTAGATGGGGGAGGGTGTGACAGGTGGGAGAGGCAGGGCGCCAGGTACCTGAAGCTGCGGGCAGCCTCTCTGCAGAGCCTCGACAGGCAGCTGAAGGGGAATGCTATTACAGTTGATGCCGGTGCTCACCTCCAGGACCTGGAGCTGGGGGCAGCAGCTGCCCTGCAGAGGTGGGGGGAGGGGGGTCACAGGGTCAGTGGCCTGGCAGTCCCCAGTTCAGCATCTGCCTCTGCTCCCACCAATGCCAACCTACCAGCAGTGTGCCCAGGATGGTTGTCGTCTGGGAGCTGTAGGTCAGCCACAACTTGCGAATTCGGGACCCTGCCTCCTCCAAGAAGCTCACCACAGCTGTGGACTCCACCTGGGGCCCCAATACAAGAGCACCTGTCACCCCGGCCTGGGTTTTTTCAGGGCCCCTTGGGACACAGGGCTCACCATGGAGTGCTGTAAGTCCAGGCTATGGAGCTGGCAGCAGGCTTTGGCTAGCATGACCAGAGCGTCAGCAGTCACACCGTGGCAGCCGGAGAGCTTGAGGAAAGTGAGCCGAGGACAGCACTCACCTACCAGCTGCGGGGAGACAGAGGGGCAGCTGCGGTTGGGAGAGGACAGGCTAAGATCCACAAGGGAAACAGACAAGTGGCTGGTGCCAACCCCACTCTACCGCCTTAGCTGTGACCTCCTTTCTGCCCATGCCAGGCCTACTTGGGTGTCCCCGCCTCTGATACCTCCCTGCTGGAGGAAACAGCAGGAAAAGAGAACCAGGCAGGCAGACATCCCCCACGGAGCAGCGTTGGGCCCCCAAGGTGCCTGACCCACTTCCTAGAGTCCTGAACAGTCCCAGAGGGTCACAGCTGGTGTGCAGGGCAGCCTGGAGCTCTCACCTTCAACACGGGGTGTACCTGAGACTTCCAGTGGATGAGGGTCAGCCTCTGGAGCTGTGAAAACCTGGGCCGACAGCAGAGGCAGAACTGCACTAATGTTCCCACACGAGTCCTTCCCACCCAACACCTTGGTGCAGGGAGACAGAAGGAGCCTGGAGCCAGGGATAAGGAAGAGAGGGAACCCCTCACCGATTGGGCATAAGCCACTCCAGGGAAGCAAGGAGTTTCTTCTCCGCCTTGACCCCGCCCTTGGCAAGCTGGCTGACCAGCGGGGACGACAGGGTCACGGTGTGCCAGAGCGCGGGTTGGGAAGCGGCCTCCTGCCAGCGGCGGCACACGCGCGCAGCCCTGTGAGGACAGCGTGCTGAGGGTGGCGGCCCCTCCGTAGGCGATGCCCCCCTCTCGCAGCGCAGTGGACACCCCGGCTCAAAGCCGGGCTCCTGGGACTCCAACTGGGCGCCTAAGGGACTGCGCTCTCGGACGGAGGGGTGCGCACTCCGATGCTTTCGCCCTCCGCCCCCGCCCGGGCCACCGCTTGGACCACTTCTGGCCCAAGCCGCTACGCTCGGCGGCGGGCCCGGCAGCAGCGTTACCTGCCCAGGAAGGGCATGGGGCCGTCCGACGCCACCAACAACCCGAAAATCTGCACCAGGATTTCCAAGGGAATGCGGTCTCCCCAGCCCGCGGCGGGCCCTTCCTCGGGCGTGGGCATGGGTGCAGGTGCAGAAGCGGCCGCGGGCGAGGGCGCCGGCTCGAGCCTGAGCCTGGCCCTGGGCTTGGCCGCGGCGCGGGGGCCCGGGGGCGGCTGCCGGGGAGTGCGGCGGGCAGCGCGCCGCTGTGCGCGGGGCCGGGCGGGGCCGGGTTCGGACAGCACCAGCAGCATGCTGTCGGACTGCAGCAGGTGGTACCCCGAGCCCCTCGGCGCCAGCCGGTCCCACCACCAGTCCTCGGCCGAGCGGGGCCGCGGCGCTGCCCGGGGTCTGCGTCGGACCTGCCGGGAGGCTGGGGCAGCCATGACCACCGACGGCTCTCGGAGAAGCCCCAGGGAGTCGAACGGGCAGTGCCTATAGACCGACACCTCCCCGGCTCCTCTCAGCGCCCGCCCGCCGACCCGCTTCCGGGGCGGGACTTCCGGTCGTGGGCCATGCCGGAGGCGGGCCCGGAGCCGCCACGGGTGAGTCGGGTTGTGGCTGCTGCCGGATCCTGCGCGCTCTGGACTGAGGTGGCGTCCCTGGGCCGGACGGCGGTGTCCTGGCGTGGCGGGAAGCCGGCACTGGAGCGGGAGCGCACTGGGCGCGGGACCGGGAGGCGCAGGGACCGTACGGCTCCCCGGTCGCCCACCTGACGCTAGCGAGAGGGCGGCGCCCCTCTGAGCAGAGCCGTCCCGGCCACTCCCCTGGGATCTGACTTGGCTCCTGCGGTCGCGGGCACCGTGAAGCCCTGGGGCATGCGTGGCTCCTGCTGGTAGGCGCCCTTTCCTGGCGTCCGGCTTGGGGTGGTGGTTGCGGTGACTCCAGCCCCGCCTCTCCCTGGAGAGGAGGGCTCCACTCGCTCCTTCGGCCTCCTCCCCTGGGGCCGCAGCGACTTGGGCCGGCTTCCTGCTTCCCTACCTGCCGGCGGTCCCGACGCTGACGGGCGGTGCTGCTGGGTACGTTTTAGCCAGTCCTCCCCATCTCCATTCCTGCCCGGGACTCCCCCAGTTCCCCTGGTCTCACCTGGTTCTGACTCCGGCTCTGCATCCTACCTGCTTCTTTGTTTCTTTCAAGCTAGAAGAGGTCTTCAGTTCCCAGGAGAGCCAAAGCGTCTCTGGACCTAGGTGGGAAAAGAACTGGCTGTGACCTTTGCCCTGACCTGGAAGGGCCTAGCCTTGGGCTGAATGGCAGCACCCACACCCGCCCGTCCGGTGCTGACCCACCTGCTGGTGGCTCTCTTCGGCATGGGCTCCTGGGCTGCGGTCAATGGGATCTGGGTGGAGCTACCTGTGGTGGTCAAAGAGCTTCCAGAGGGTGAGTGGGAGGAGGTGCAGGTGTGCCCAGGAAGGTGGGCTTTGGCACTCTTCTTCCCTTGGGCGTCATGCCCCTGACATGCCTCCTCCCTTCCCTGCAGGTTGGAGCCTCCCCTCCTACGTCTCTGTGCTTGTGGCACTGGGGAACCTGGGTCTGCTGGTGGTGACCCTCTGGAGGAGGCTGGCCCCAGGAAAGGACGAGCAGGTCCCCATCCGGGTGGTGCAGGTGCTGGGCATGGTGGGCACAGCCCTGCTGGCCTCTCTCTGGCACCATGTGGCCCCAGTGGCAGGACAGTTGCATTCCGTGGCCTTCCTAGCACTGGCCTTCGTGCTAGCACTGGCATGCTGTGCCTCTAATGTCACTTTCCTGCCCTTCTTGAGCCACCTGCCACCTCGCTTCTTACGGTCATTCTTCCTGGGTCAAGGCCTGAGTGCCCTGCTGCCCTGCGTGCTGGCCCTTGTGCAGGGTGTGGGCCGCCTCGAGTGCCCATCAGCCCCCATCAACGGCACCCCGGGCCCCCCGCTCGACTTCCTTGAGCGTTTTCCCGCCAGCACCTTCTTCTGGGCACTGACTGCCCTTCTGGTCACTTCAGCTGCTGCTTTCCAGGGTCTCCTGCTGCTGTTGCCGCCACCACCATCTGTACCCACAGGGGACTTAGGATCAGGCCTCCAGGTGGGAGCCCCAGGAGCAGAGGAAGAGGTAGAAGAGGCCTCACCATTGCAAGAGCCACCAAGCCAGGCAGCAGGCCCCAGCCCTGGTCCAGACCCTAAGGCCTACCAGCTTCTCTCAGCCCGCAGTGCCTGCCTTCTGGGACTGTTGGCCGCCACCAACGCACTGACCAACGGCGTGCTGCCTGCCGTGCAGAGCTTTTCCTGCTTACCCTACGGGCGTCTGGCCTACCACCTGGCTGTGGTGCTGGGCAGTGCTGCCAATCCCCTGGCCTGCTTCCTGGCCATGGGTGTGCTGTGCAGGTACGCAAGGACCCCCAGCCCCTGTGCGGGTGGAACTCAGGGCTGGGAGCCAGGTCCTGGTGCAGTCAGTCCTGACACTCTGCTCACTCACTGCAGGTCCTTGGCAGGGCTGGGCGGCCTCTCTCTGCTGGGTGTGCTCTGTGGGGGCTACTTGATGGCGCTGGCTGTCCTGAGCCCCTGCCCGCCCCTGGTGGGCACCTCGGCAGGGGTGGTCCTCGTGGTGAGCACAGGGGGACATGAAGTGGGGCAGGGGGGCGTTGCCCTGGAGCAGGCACATCTCATGCTCAGCTGCTGCTGCGTCCCCCTCAGGTGCTGTCTTGGGTGCTGTGTCTTGGCGTGTTCTCCTACGTGAAGGTGGCAGCCAGCTCCCTGCTGCATGGCGGGGGCCGGCCGGCATTGCTGGCAGCCGGCGTGGCCATCCAGGTGGGCTCTCTGCTCGGTGCTGTTGCTATGTTCCCCCCCACCAGCATCTATCATGTGTTCCACAGCAGAAAGGACTGTGCAGACCCCTGTGACTCCTGAGCCTGGGCAGGTGGGGACCCCGCTCCCCAACGCCTGTCTTTCCCTCAATGCTGCCACCATGCCTGAGTGCCTGCAGCCCAGGAGGCCCGTGCACCGGTACACTCGTGGACACCTACACACTCTACAGGAGACCCTGGCTCTCCAGGGCGGGCAAGGGCAAGGAGCAGGCTTGGAGCCAGGGACTGGTGGGGGCTGTAGGGTAAGCCCCTGAGCCTGGGACCTACATGTGGTTTGCGTAATAAAACATTTTTATTTAATGAGTTGGCATTAACTCTTTGAGCACGTCTCTCTGTGTGGATGCTTCCCTGAACTAGAGCCATGGCCTGGCCTGTTTAACAGGGGCCGCCTCTCCCCAGGCCCTGGGCAGGTCCTTACGCACCACAGGCTGGTCTCACGGATTGTACGGTCATGCCCTCTGAGCCCAGACTCCCCCACATTGCTTCTTGGAACTGCCCTGGGCTCTCTGGGCCCACACAAGTTACCAGCTTCGGTGGTCAGAGGAGTAGAGGAGCCTCTTCCTGGCAAGGCCACTGCTCCACCAGCACTTCTCAAGGGCTTGAGGGTCAGTCGGATGGGGCTGCGATGTGCCGAGCCCCCTGTCCACCCTTAGCCCTGGAGTGACTGCCTGCTAGCTTCCCAGGAGTATCCTGCTAGGGATTTACACCAGGGGGTTGGTGGTGTGCAGGCACTGGGGTACTCAGTGAGGGGGACTCAGAAGAGACAAAGTTGAAGGTTTTAGCCCATCGGGACCCTTCGGCCTGAGCATTACCCCCTCCCCTGAGCCTCCAGCCTCTCAGTGACAGCTTCTCCTGCAATCAGACCCCCAAAGGCCCCAAACCCTTTCTTCAGGCAGACTTGGCTACAGCTGCCTTCTCTCTGGGCTGCTGGCACACTGCCCCTGGCCCTGAGCAGCCTGGGCCTGTATGTGTTGGCATCTGCAGGGAGCAGGACCTCAGCACTGACCATGGCCTGTCCTGGGCTGGGTGGTTCTTGCGCTCCCACAAAAAGGGCTGGAGCTGCAAAGGAACTAACTGGGAGGAGCCCCTGAGCCTGGCAGCAAGGATCTGGAAGGAAGTGCCGGGGGAGGCCACGCCAGGTAGGAGCCTGGGTTTCTTCACCTCGTGGGCCGCCACCCCAGGGAGGCAGGACACCGAACTGTGATCAGTGTGACGAGCCTGGCAGCAAGGCCCATTCTCCCAGGCAAGAGGCACCACTTCTGCAGAGGGGCCCCTGCAGCCGCAGGGAGTGTGCAGGCACTAGGGATGGTGGGTCTGTTCCTGCTGCCCAAGTTCTGTCTGCGACGGTTCCGCTCTTCGGAGGCCCTTTCTGATTGTCCTTGAGTTGGCCTGCACACGGGCCTTTGAAGGCCTGGTCTTCCTCCCCGCTTCTGCTCCCTCCTGTCTTGGCAGGACCATCGGAGGAGGAAGGAGCCCCCATGACCGGGAAAGCCTCTGATCTGGGGCCCCATCAAACATCAGGGGCAGGCCAGCTCCCAGGGAGACTCAGGACCACCCAGCTCTGAGGGCAGAAGCCACTGCCAGCTCCAGCCTTGCAGGATGCTGCCTGAGGCTGGGCCCCTGCCCAGCTGAACCGGCTGCTTCCCTTTGGGGGTTGCAGGTACTGAGGGCTCTAGGGGGTGGGGGCTGCAGGTTGAGTGTGAGCTTCAGAAGTCGCCTAGTAAAAGAAGAAAGTTTCCGAGGGAGGACGAGGACAAGGATGGGACAGGGTGGGTGGTGTTGGTGGCATGGCTATGGGCAACAGGGCTCCTTGGGGCCTGCCTTCTCCTGTCCACTCTAGGCTGCAGGCTGGTGGAGCCACCTCCCAGCTTCTTCTATCTTCCCTCCCATAGGGCAGCGATCAAAGGCATCCATGGAGGCTCTGCTCTGTGCCACACGTGAGCCACACTCCCCCGGGCCGCAGAGGAGCAAGGTGCACAAGCCTGAGTGAGGAATCTGCTGCCTTTTGAAGTCTCCGTGAGCTTCCTGCCCATGCACAGTAGGAACTGGGGCGGGGGTCAGAATAATAATGGCAGGAAGGTGCCTCGGGGCCGAGGCCTTGAGCACTGTTCACTTAACAGTTTCCCAGGGCTGAGTCCAGGGCCAAAGCTGGGCCCCTGGGAGGCAGGAGAGCCCACCACACAGGGCCTGCTAGGGCCAGGGTGCCCACCACTACCAGCTGCACAGCAAGTGGCCAAAGGCTCCGAAGCACGAAACCCTGTCCAAGAGGAATTTGGAGGAGACTCCACCCTCCACCGGAAGGCAGGAGTGGAGCCGGACCTGACGCCCCCAACTGTCCCCAGAGGGTGGCCCTGAGTAGGAACAAAACCTGCAACTCACTGTTCCTTGTCCCTCCACAAGGAAAGGTCTCCTGGGCTCCTCAACAGCAGAGAAGGGGACAGGTGCAGTAGCTCATGCGTGTAATCCCAGCACTTTGGGAGGCCGAGGCGGGTGGACCACCTGAGATCAGGAGTTCGAGACCAGCCTGGCAAACACGGCAAAACTCCGTCTCTACTAAAAATACAAAAATATGCCAGGCGTGATGGCAGGTGTCTGTAATCCCAGCTACTCGGGAGGCTGAGGCAGGAGAATTGCTTGAACCCGGGAGGCAGAGGTTGCAGTGAGCCGAGATCGCTCCATTGCACTCCAGCCTGGGCAACAAGAGTGAAACTCCATCTCAAAGAAAGAAAAAAACCAGCAGGGAAGGGCCAGCCAGGCCGTGGTCACCATGTGCAGCCGCCTCTCCCAGGTGTGTGGCCGTGCCATCTGATGCTGATCCCGTGTGTGTGGGGACAAGCCTCACCGGCTGTGATTGAGCGGCTGACCTAAGAGCCTTCCTCTCCTTCAGTTCTGTAGTTCTCTGCCCAGCTTAGTCCCTAGATGGGTACAGGTGACTATGGGGTTAAGGAACAGTTGCATCCCTTGATTTTTTTTTTTGAGACAGAGTCTAGCTCTTTCACCCAGGCTGGAATGCAGTGGCGCTGTCTTGGCTCACTGCAAGCTCTGCCTCCCAGGTTCACGCCATTCTCCTGCATCAGCCTCCTGAGTAGCTGGGACTACAGGCGCCTGCCACGGCGCCCAGCTAATTTTTTGTATTTTTAGTAGAGATGGGGTTTCACCACGTTAGTCAGGATGGTCTTGATCTCCTGACCTCATGATCCACCCGCCTCGGCCTCCCAAAGTGCTGGGATTACAGGCATGAGACACCGCGCCCAGTCTTGTTTGTTTGTCTTTTAGAGATAGGGTCTCGCTCTGTTGCCCAGGCCTGCGGCTCAAGTGAGGTCGAGGACTCAAATGATCCTCCCACCTCAGCCTCCTGAGTAGCTGGGACAGCAGGCACACACCACCACCCTGACTAATTTTCTTTTTCTTTTTTTCTTTTTTTTTTTTTTTTGAGATTGAGTCTCGTTCTGTCACGAGGCTGGAGTGCAATGGCACGATCTCAGCTCACTGCAACCTCCGCCTCCTGGGTTCAAGCGATTCTCCTGCCTCAGCCTCCTGAGTAGCCGGGATTACAGGCACGCGCCACTATGCCCAACTAATTTTTGTATTTTTAGTAGAGACGGGATTTCACCATGTTGGCCAGGTTGGTCTCAAACTCCTGACCTCAGGTGATCCGCCCACCTCGGCCTCCCACAGTGCTGAGATGACAGGTGTGAGCCATGGTGCCCGGCCCAAGATGGTTTTAGATATGAGAAAACAACCTGATAGAAACTGAAACCCTCTGCTGGGCGCAGTGGCTCACGCCTGTCATCTCAGCACTGCGGGAGGCCAAGGTGGGCGGATCACCTGAGGTCAGGAGTTTAAGACCAGCCTGGCCAACATGGTGAAACCCCATCTCTACTAAAAATACAAAAATTAGCCGGGCGTGGTAGCGTGCACCTGCAATCCCAGCTACTCAGGAGGCTGAGGCAGGAGAATCGCTTGAACTCGGGAGGTAGAGGTTGCAGTGAGCTGAGATTGCGCCACTGCACTCCAACCTAGGCTATGACAGAGCAAGACTGTCTCAAAAAAAAAAAAAAAAAAAACTTGAGCCTGGGCAACATAGTGAAATCCCATATCTACCAAAAAATTAAAAATTGGCTGGGCATGGCGGTGAGAGCCTACAGTCCCACTTACTCAGGAGGCTGAGACAGCAGGATCACTTGAGCCCAAGAGGTCTAGGCTGCAGTGAGCCTTGATTGTGCCACTGCACTTCAGCCTGGGTAACAGACTGAGACTCTGCCTCTAAATAAGATAAATACATGATCTTGGAGATTCCCCAGAGATTTGTCCTTTCACCTCCTGCCCTTGATTCTCAGAGGCTCTTACTGAGCCTCCTCAATTTTCATGGCAACATAGGTATTTGCATGGTGTCTTGTGGGCAGAGGATTACATAGGTGCCGAGGCAAGAGACTGAAGGCACAAACTGTTTCAGTATAATAAAGAAAATAGTTAGAATAAGAATAGCCATAATACAAATTAGATATAGAGATGACCATGGACAATTATCAATCATTATTATAAACATTATTAATCATTAGCTTTTAATATTACTCTTTGTTGCATTACTAACATAACCTAGGAATAACTGGTGGGTATAGGGTCAGGTGCTGAAGGGACATTGTGAGAAGTGACCTAGAAGGCAAGAGGTGAGCCCTCTGTCACGCCTGCATAAGGGCCGCTTGAGGGCTCTTTGGTCAAGCGGTAATGCCAGTGTCTGGGAAGGCACCCGTTACTTAGCAGACCGTGAAAGGAAGTCTCCTTTCCTCGGAGGAGTCAGGGACCACTCTGCTCCACCAGGTTCTTGTGGAAGGCTGGATATTATCCAGACCTCATCCGGAGGCCTAAACCCCTCCCTGTGTTGCTTCAGTGGTCACGCTCCTTGTCCACTTTCATGCTCCTCCCGTACTCCTGGTTCCTCTTTGAAGTTTGTAGCAGATAGCGGTAGAAGAAATAGTGAAAGTCGGCCGGGCGGGGTGGCTCACACTTGTAATCCCAGCACTTTGGGAGGCCGAGGTGGGCGGATCACGAGGTCAGGAGATCGAGACCATCCTGGCTAACATGGTGAAACCCCGTTTCTACTAAAAATACAAAAAATTAGCCGGGCGTGGTGGCGGGCGCCTGTAGTCCCAGCTACTCGGAGAGGCTGAGGCAGGAGAATGGCGTGAACCCGGGAGGCGGAGCTTGCAGTGAGCCGAGATTGCGCCACTGCACTCCAGTCTGGGCGACAGAGCGAGACTCCGTCTCCAAAAAAAAAAAAAAAGAAGAAATAGTGAAAGTCTTAAAGTCTTTGATTAATGCTAACTTACGCTGCCTTCTCTCTCTGCTTCAGCTACCTAAGAGGGAAGGGCCCCCTGTCCTATGATCACGTGACTTGCTTCACCTTGTCAGTCACTTAGAAGATTCACTCTCTTTACCCTGGCCCCTTGTCTTGTATGCAATAAATATCAGCGCACCCAGCCGTTCAGGGCCACTACCGGTCTCTGCGTCTTGATGGTAGTGGTCCCCTGGGCCCAGCTGTTTTCTCTTTATCTCTTTGTCTTGTGTCCTTATTTATTACAATCTCTCATCTCTGCACACGGGGAGAACAACCGCTAAGCCCCGTAGGGCTGGACCCTACAGTGTCTTGGTTCGTTTTGTGCTGCTATAATGCCACAGACTGGGTAATTGATAATAAACTGGGATTTATTGGTTCTGGAGATTTGGAAGTCCAAGAGGGAGGGGCCACATCTCATGAGGACCTTCTTGCTGCCACATAACATGCCAGGAGGCATTATGTGACTGGACAGAAAGAGGCCAAACTCATCCTTTTATACGGAATCAATTCCCGAAAGAATGGCATTAATCCCTTCATGAGGGCGAAGCCCTCAAGACCTAATTACCTCTTAAAGGTCCCACCTCTGGCCGGGTGTGGTGGCTCAAAACTGTAATCCCAGCACTTTGGGAGGTGGACATGGGCAGATCACGAGGTCAGGAGTTCAAGGCCAGCCTGACCAACATGGAGAAACCCCGTCTCTCTAAATATACAAAATGTGGTGGCTCAAAACTCTAATCCCAGCACTTTGGGAGGTGGACGTGGGCAGATCACGAGGTCAGGAGTTCAAGGCCAGCCTGACCAACATGGAGAAACCCCGTCTCTCTAAATATACAAAATGTGGTGGCACATGCCTGTAATCCTAGCTGTTCGGGAGGCTGAGGCAGGAGAACTGTTTGAATCTGGGAGGCAGACGTTGCGACGAGCCAAAATCGCACCATTGCACTCCAGCTGGGATGACAGAGCGAGATTCCATCTCACATAAAAAAAAAGGTTCCACCTCCAATACTGCCACATTGGGGATCGAGTTTGCAATCCATGAACTCTGGGGGACACTTTCAAACCATAGCACATAGATTCAGTTAAGAGACTCTTCTCCTTTTACAGAATACAATTGGACAAATTGGTTAGGCCACCAAGGCCTTGTCCAGGTTGTCATATGGAGAGTTCTGCTTTTTCACTGGGGATGACCAGCCGCTGCTGCAGACCTTGGGTTGCTGTTATGAAGGAGTGCCTGCAAATCCTCCTGAGGGTGCAGAACCCAGGCCTTGCAGGTGACCAGGAAGGTGATTTCCTGGCAGGCCCAGGAACATAGAAATTGACCCAAATAATAGGTATTGCGTTTCTTGCCTCTGCAAAGAAGCAAACAATACAGGTCCACCCTGACATTTCTTTTCTTTTCTTTTCTTTCTTTTTTTTTTTTTTTTGAGATTGTTTCACTTTTGTTGCCCAGGCTGGAGTGCAACGGTGCGATCTCAGCTCACTGCAACCTCCACCTCCTGGGTTCAAGCGATTCTCCTGCTTCAGCCTCCCAAGTAGCTGAAATTACAGGCGTCTGCCACCACCCCCAGCTAATTTTTGTTTTGTTTTCTTGAGACACAGTCTCGCTCTGTCACTCGGGCTGGCGCGGTGGTGTGATCTTGGCTCACTGCAACCTCCACCTTCCAGGTTCAAGCGATTCTCCTGCCTCAGCCACGTGAGTAGCTGGAACTACAGGCACGTGCCACCACGCCCAGCTAATTTTTTTTTTCTTTTGTATTTTTAGTAGAGACGGGGTTTCACCGTGTTAGCCAGGATGGTCTCGATCTCCCGACCTCATGATCTGCCCGCGTCGGCCTCCCAAAGTGCTGGGATTACAGGCATGAGCCACTGCGCCCGGCAATTTTTGTATTTTTAGTAGAGACAGAGTTTCACCATGTTGATCAGGCTGGTTGCGAACTCCCAACCTCAAGTGATCCACCTGCCTCAGCCTCCCAAAGTGCTGGGATTACAGGCATGAACCATCGCACCCAGCCCCAATCTGATATTTCTTATGAAAACTTCCAGCAAAGCAAAGTAAGGTGGCCTATATGGGGTATTTGCACTCTTTCTGCACCTAGGTAAATAATTGGACCCACAGTGACTTTGTCTAAAGACCCTTGGTTTAATTTCATCTGTAATGATCCCATTTCCAAATAAATTTGCATTCCCAGGCTCTAGGGGTTAGGACAGTATCTTTTTTTTTTTTTTTTTGAGACAATGTCTTGCTGTGTCGCCAGGCTGGAGTGCAGTGGCATGATCTCGGCTCACTGCAACCTCCGCCTCCTGGGTTCAAGTAATTCTCCTGGATTCTCCTGCCTCAGCCTCCCGAGTTGCTGGGACTACAGGTGCCTGCCACCACACCCAGCTAATTTTTTGTATTTTAGTAGAGACAAGTTTTCTCCATGTTGGGCAGGACGGTCTTGATCTCGTGACTTCATGATCCACCCGCTTCGGCCTCTCTAAGTGCTGGGATTACAGACGTGAGCCACCGTGCCTGGCCTGGACAGTGTTCTTTTGGGGACAGTGCTCAGCCCAGGAGACATGAAATGAACACGTGCTCATTTTATAGCTATGTGAGAGAGCCACGCTTCTTAACCCCTATTTAACCTTTAACCTTCTCTTTCTTTTTCTTTCTTTCTTTTTTTTTTTTTTTGAGACAGTCTTGCTCTGTCGCCCGGGCTGGAGTGCAATGGCTTGATCTTGGCTCACTGCAACCTCTGCCTCCCAGGTTCAAGCGATTCTCCTGCCTCAGCCTCCTGAGTAGCTGGGATTACAGGCGCACACCACCATGCCCAGCTAATTTTTGTACTTTTTTTTTTTTTTTTTTTTTTTTTTTTTTTTTGAGACGGAGTCTCGCTCTGTCGCCCAGGCTGGAGTGCGGTGGCGCAACCTCGGCTCACTGCAAGCTCCGCCTCCCGGGTTCACGCCATTCTCCTGCCTCAGCCTCTCCGAGTAGCTGGGACTACAGGCGCCCGCCACCACGCCCGGCTAACTTTTTGTATTTTTAGTAGAGACGGGGTTTCACCGTGGTCTCGATCTCCTGACCTCGTGATCCGCCCGCCTCGGCCTCCCAAAGTGCTGGGATTACAAGCGTGAGCCACCGCGCCCGGCCTAATTTTTGTACTTTTAGTAGAGATGGGGTTTCACCATGTTGCCCGGGCTGGTCTCAAACTGACCTCAGGTGATCCACCCGCCTCGGCCTCCCAAAGTGCTGGGATGACAGGCATGAGCCACTGTGCCCGGCCCCTTCTTCCTTTAATGACAGTTCTGGAGACCAAAGAGACTGGGAACACAGGCTTTTGGGAACGTGGGAGTGCTGGGAGGTGACAGGCTTGAGAGCGGGGCTGCACTGAAGGGCTGGAGCGAGCTGCATTTCTGGGGCTTGGATGGGGCAGGGGCTGTGGGCACTTGGGACCTGGGGAAGGCTTTCACCACGTCCCTGGGCCCTGTGGCTCAGCTGTGTGACATCGACTCCCCGCCACACCCTCAGGGGGCAGGATGTGACGCCCCATCCAGAGCCCGGCAGCCAGGCAGGATCCTAGGCCACAGTGTGGCTCCCGTGATGCTGAAACAGGACAGAGGTCATTCCTTCGTTCATTTTGGGGGTATTTCCCAAGAGTGGGTGGCAGAGTCCTCCACCCGATCCTTCCCACCATGGGGCAGCCATGTCGGTTGGTGGCCAAGCCTCCCTGTGATGGCAGTGCCCGGGCCCCTAGGCAAGGCATGGCATATCCCGCCCTGCAGCTCACACTTTGGTCACGTCACAGCACAGATGCCTGGAGGCCTTACTGTGTCAGCCCACATGGCTCTTCTGGACCTGTTCCATTACACAGGAAAGGCTGCGAGGGAGGCAGATGTTAGCAAATGAGAACAATCCAGAAAGCCCAGCTCCGGGAGGGGTCCCAGGTCCATCTGTCAAGTTCTAGTCTGGGCTTTGGGGATCAGGGACTGAAGACTGGAGGCCAATCCCTGTCCTGCTAGCAAAGTGATGCAGGGCACACAGAATCATTGAGCCCAGCATACTTGACCTTGGGGATGATGGGGACTTCACAGGAGACACACCATAACAGAAGGGGCACTAGAGGGCTGGAGGCACCAGCTTTCCCTAGGCAGGGACCACCCCACTGAAGAGATGCCTTTGAGTTCAGTCCCAGTGGGAGGAGCAAGAGGAGTGTAGGAATATGAGGATGAAGAGCCATGTGGGAGGAGGAGGGGCCCCTTGTGAGAGTTGTGAAAAGGCCTTGAGGCCTGAAAACCTCCCACTTTCAGCTACCGTGGCACCCTTAGGCCAAGCTGGCTCAGGAGCCCTCGTGGGTTCCACAAGGACGGTGTTTTATTTCATGCTCACAGTGGGGTCTAGGAGGGCTTCCAGGCAGTAAGAGCCAGGACCCGTGTTGGCACCCGAGGATCCCTGGCCTGTTCGGGGACGGTGAGGTCAGTCCAGCAGCAGCCTTGCTGGCTGCATGGCTTGCCCAGGCCTGGGCCCCTACCCAGCCAGGGCTGTCACAGAGTGAGGAGTAGCAGCCTAGGGCACTGCAGGAGGCTGTGACGTCACTGATGCTCCCATAAGAAGCTAAGTGACAGGGACCAAGGGGGGCTGCAAACTGGACCCCAGAATCTGAAGCCCTGGCCCTGGGAAGGTCTCCCCATGGGCACGGAAGCTGCTCCAGGACCCCTTTGGCCACTCTCCTGGTTGTCTTCCAGTTCCCAGTCAGAGGCGTCATCTTGGCCCTCGCACAGGCAGGTGGTGAGTTGGAGTCCTGAGGTTAAAGAGATTCACGCTAATCACACTAGCAAGGAGTGTTAAGGAGGGGCCGATACCGGGCCGTGAGGACCTCAGGAAGCCCTCAGCCCTCCCCGGATTATCCACTTGCTTCTCACAGCAGTCCTTCCGGCAGGCGCCTGCCCGGGGAATGCGCAGTGTGCCGAGGGCGGGACTGGAACCCTCCGCTCTCAGGAGGCGCGGTCCGGGCGCCAAAAGGTACGCCTCTGGGGGCCGCCAGGGGACGCTGCCCCGCCGCGGAGGCTGGCACGGCTCGGGGCGTGGCCTCCAGCCCCGCCCACCGCCCACGGGGCGGGGCTCTCGGTTCTGGCGCCTGCGCACTGCGCGCCCTCCCGCAGGGACTGCTGGGCTGCGAGACGCGAAACGGCGCCGGGCGGGAGAGGAGCGGAGCAGTGGTCGGAGATGTGGCGACCGGTGAGGACCCTCCCGGCCCGGGGCGCCGGAGATCCTACACACCAGCCCCAGAGACCCGAGACCCGCAGGTCCCCAGACCCCGCCCCAGAGACCCTCAGGGCTTTTTCCCTCTTTTTTTTTTTGAGGCAGGGTCTCGCTCTGTCGCCCCGGAGCGCAGTGGCGCGATCTCCTCTCACCGCAGCTTCCGCCTCCCGGACTCAGGCGATCCTCCCGCCTCGGCCCCGCAGGTAGCTGACACCGCAGGCGTGGCCGCGCCCGGCCGACTCTGTATTTAGCAGAGTCGGGGTCTCGCCGTGTTGCTCAGGCTGGTCTCGAACTCCTGGGCTCTAGCGATACGCCCGCCTCAGCCTCCCCGAGAGCTGAGATTTCAGGCGGGAGCCGCGCCCGCAGCCCTGACACCGCCTGCACTGGGAGCCGCAGGGGCCCCTCCGCCCAGCCCGGAGGCGGGTGCCCAGCGCCCGGGACAGCGCGATCTCCAGAGGGCAGGGGCTCCGCGGGGAAGTCACTGGCGCCGTCCCCCTCGCGAGGCGGCCTCCCGGGATCACGGACGCCTCCCTGCCCAGCCTGTTGCCCGGGACCTCCTCCGGTCGCCTCCCCGCCGGGCCCGCCCTGCCCTGAGGCGGCGGGCGGGCGGGGGCTGCAGGACGGGCTCTGCTCTGAGCGCCCCTGCCTCGGCTCAGGGGCGCGCCCCCCGCGGCTTCGAGGCCCCCTATCTCAGGCTCTCGGCGTCTCCCCGCTCCCACGTGGCCGCCGGGTCCCGTTCCTCTGTCCCTGCGGCTAGGACTGCGGGGGGGCGGGGCAGAGGCCTTGACACGCATCTTACCCACCCCCTTCCAGAAGAGATGGAAGGGGCTCCTGGCGCCATTCCTTTTTTTCTTGGAATGTCAGCAGAGCTTGTGTTTGGCGATAAGCTAGCCTTGCCGGTCTGGCTATAAATAGCACGGATGGACGGCCCACTCTTGCCCCAGCCCAGCTGTGTGACCCCAGGCTGCTTCATGGGTCGGGGAGGTGGCCTTTAGTGCAGCTCCTTCCAGGTGACAAAGTCTTCCCACGTGCAGGCCACTCAGTCCCTCCCCAGCCCCAGCGAGTGGACAGGTTGGTTTAGCCCCTGGTTAGGAGCTGCTCATGGCCAGTGAGCAGGGCTGGGTCCAGTCGGCGTTTGAGGGCTGGCTGGGGCTGAGAGGGTCACACACCCTGGGAGAAGGTCAGTGTGTGTGGTCGCCAGACCCACTTACCCTGCCCAGACTCCCAATCTGTCTCTTCCTAACTTTGGGGACAGTTATGTGCCTCAGTTTCCCCTCCTGTTGAGGTGCACAGTGCTGTTGGGTTCCCCAGGCTCTGGTCATCCGTTCGTGGTTTGTAGTTTCTGGCGTCATTCTTTTTTTTTTTTTTTTTTTTTGAGACGGAGTCTCGCTCTTTCACCCAGGCTGGAGTGCAGTGGCGCGATCTCGGCTCACTGCAGGCTCCGCCCCCCGGGATTCACGCCATTCTCCTGCCTCAGCCTCCCTTGTAGCTGGGACTACAGGCGCCTGCCACCTCACCCGGCTAATTTTTTGTATTTTTAGTAGAGATGGGGTTTCACCGTGTTAGCCAGGATGGTCTCGATCTCCTGACCTCGTGATCCGCCCGCCTCGGCCTCCCAAAGTACTGGGATTACAGGTGTGAGCCACCGCGCCCGGCCTCTGGCGTCATTCTGAGACTCGGCAGTTGCTTCTCGCTGCTGCGGCCGGGCCTGTCTGTGGGAGCCGCATCCTCCTCATCTGCAGGCACTGGAAAACCAGACACAATCGGACATGCGTGTGGTTCTGTGGCCAAAGCACGCCCTTTGGTTGTGAACTTCATGATACCTGTGTGAGTGTTACCACGCAGAACACTTGCTGCTTTCAAGGTAGTCAGCTGTGGTCTAGAGTGACTCTGGAAAGGGGGGTGTTTCTGTTTGTACAGAGAGACTGCACACACTCACCATAAGAAAGCATGAGAGGTTGGGGCAGAGGGCACCCGTTTCGTCTTGTCCAAACTGGAAGGCTTTGGAAGTCAGGGGAGCTGCAGGGTTCAGTGTCACCAGGGCCGTCTCAGGTGTGTTGGGGAAGGCCCTGGGGACCCACCGTCTAAAAGACGGCTTATCTTCTGGCAGTTTAGAGGTCGTGTTCTGGGTGCGGTTGGGGCTGTGTGTAATGTGAGAGTTGCCCTGGATTGGGCTCTGGGAAGTCTTTCTGGGAGGTGTGGCTGCAGGCTCGCCCGCCAACCCATAACCTCTTTGGGCCTTGGGGACCTCTCCTGTGTGATGGGAATTTCAGAGAGGATAGTCTGGGTGTGCCGGGCGCCTCATATTCAAAGGAGCCAGGCTCTTGCACAGCCTCATGGGCCCTGGCAGGCACTGTGGGTTATCAGTGCCTGTTGCTTGGCAGGGCCTTGTGGGGTTCTGTTCAGTCCTGTGCTTCACAGCTGTTGGTCTCATTCGGCAGGCATTCATTGAGTGCCTGCTTGTTCAGAGATGGTTGAGAGGTGGCCCTGCTCACAGTCTAGTGGTCAGACAGATTCCGTAAGTTAACAGTCATGCTGGTGTGTGATGAGGACAGTGGCAGGACAGGACCACGGTGAACAAGGTGGAGCCGGGCGTGGGCATGAGCGAGGCTGCTGGTGGACCAGGGTAGGGTGATGGTGGCCTGGGGTCTACCGGAGGGATCTCTGTCCTGGATGAGAATGGGAGTGACAGAAGCAGTTGGAGCCCCTTCTGCAGTGCTGGTTCCTGAGGAAAGGGCAGAAAACTGTTGTTGGAGACAGCGATCAGCCAGCCATGACTTTCCTGGCCTCACCTGCTTGGTGGAGCCCGTTGAAACGCAAGCAGCTTGCGTTGCTGGTAACGGATGAGGTGGGCGGTGGTTGGGATAGCCACCTGGGGGTAGCTCCCTTGCAGCCACTTACGAGCTGCTGTTCAGAGTCTCTCCACAGTCCGTGGGCATGACTGCCTGATCTCGGGGCCTCTGGCCGTGCACACGCTGGCACCAGAGGTGGCTAGGGTCAGGAGGTGCAGGCTGGGTAGGCAGCAGGTGGATGGTCTGCCTAAGAGTCGCTGCCCAGCTGCCTCGGGTTTTCCTTTTGAATCAGCACTTGCTGCATGTGACCTCGCCAAGCAGAGGTTTCTGTCAACCCGCTCTCTAGGGACAAGAGGTCATGGACTTTTCCCTTTGGCTTTCGTGTTGTTTGGAGTCCTCAAAATTTTCTGCAGGGCTCTGAGCTCTGGCCAGAAACCAGCTGGCAAGTCAGTTCCTTACTAGGTCCAGTGTTGAGGACCATGTTAGCGTCCGTGCCACGGGGCATGACTGGCTATGCACAGTCCTTTTGCCCCAAACCGTGACTTGTTAGAAGAGCTCTCAGTTGGGGAATTTGGGGTGGAGGGAGTTGTAAGACCTCATCATAGGTCAAGTGTGATTGGGAGACCAAGGTTTCTGGTGAGAGCTGTGGTGTTTTCTTTCTTTCTTTTTTTTTTTTTTAAATTATACTGTAAGTTCTATGTGGTGTTTTCATAATCACAAAAATAAAGTAACGCAATGTGTCAAGAGTCTCGTGGTGGGGCTTCTTTATTTATGTATGTATTTATTTATTTATTTTTTGCAATGGAGTCTCGCTCTGTCGCCCAGGCTGGAGTGCAGTGGCGCGATCTCGGCTCACTGCAAGCTCCGCCTGCCGGGTTCACGCCATTCTCCGGCCTCAGCCTCCCAAGTAGCTGGAACTACAGGCGCCCGCCACCACGCCCAGCTAATTTTTTGTATTTTTAGTAGAGACGGGGTTTCACCATGGTCTCGATCTCCTGACCTCATGATCCGCCCGCCTCAGCCTCCCAAAGTGCTGGGTTTACAGGCGTGAGCCACCGCGCCTGGCCTATGTATTTATTTTCCTAAATGGAGTCCCGTTCTGTCGCCCAGGCTGGAGTGCAGTGTCTCGATCTTGGCTCACTGCAATCTCCGCCTCCCAAGTTCAAGTGATTCTCCTGTCTCAGCCTCCCAAGTACCTGGGATTACAGGTATGCACCATCACACCTGGCTACTTTGTTTGTATTTCTAGTAGAGAGGAGGTTTCGCCATGTTGGCCAGGATGGTCTCAATCTCCTGACCTCATGGTCCACCCGTGCTGGCCTCCCAAAGTGCTGGCATGACAGGCGTGAGCCACCGCGTGCGGCCCTCGGGGCGTCTTTACGTGTGTCCTGCTAGCTGCAGCATGTCCTCTCCTCCTCCAAGTAGAAGCTGTACAGGGTCCCTGTCTGTGGGGTCTCAGTAAGTTGTAAGTTTCTTCATTTGCTTTCAGGACAGTGACCTACACAGGCCACTCCTCCCATCCGGGCGTCCACCTTCAAGGTTGGCGTCTGCTGTCTGATTCCGTGGCCGGGCACTGTTGCCACTTCCTTCTGAGATGAGGATTGCTTTCCTCTGGCCACTGGTCAGTGGGCTCAGCAGCAGGAAATAGTAAATGACAGGGCAGGGGCAGGGACGGGGTGGGTCCCATCCCAGAGGATCCGGATGGTGACACCATCTCTTCCTGCAGAGACTGAGGGGACATTCAGAGATGGGGTGTGTTTGATGACCTGTCAACATCCGAGGCATCAGCCCTGGTTAAGCTGCGTTTAGCCTTCTCTCCACTGATACTTTGACTCTCAGCCTTGCTCCCAGGAGGTAGGATAGTGTTGCCGTTCCGGAATCAAACATGGGAACCTGGCTTCCTGGCATGAGCCCAGCGGTGCTGACAGTCTTTGCTGACTGACTTGGTGATGTGGTTTGGCTTTGTGTCCCCACCCAAAGCTCATCTGAGTCGCGATTCCCAGTGTTGGAGGAGGGGCCTAGTGGGAGGTGATCTGGTCATGGGGGCAGATTCCCCCTTGCTGCTGTCGTGATAGTGAGTGAGTTCTCAGATCTGATGGTTTAAAAGTGTGTGGCACTTTCCCCTTTGCGCTCTTGCTCGCCGTCTCTCTCTCTCCGCCCCCCCACTGCTTCGCCCATACTGTGCTTGCTTCCCATTTGCCTTCTGCCATGACTGTAAGTTTCCTGAGGCCTCTCAGTGATGCTTCCTGGAACTGTGAGTCAGTTAAACCCAGGCCAGGCGCGGTGGCTCACACCTGTAATCCCAGCACTTTGGGAGGCTGAGGAGGGCAGATCACTTGAGGTCAGGAGTTCTAGACCAGCCTGGCCAACATGGTGAAACCCCGTCTCTACTAAAATACAAAAATTAGCTGGATGTGGTGGCACATGCTTGTAGTCCCAGCTACTCGGGAGGCTGGGGCAAGAGAATCACTTGAACTTGGGAGGCTGAGATTGTAGTGAGCTGAGATCGTGCCATTGCACTCCAGCCTGGGCGACAGAGCGAGACTCCATCTCAGAAAAACAAACAAACCTCTTTTCTTCATAAATTACCCAGTCTTGCTTGGGTAGTTCTTTTTTTATTTTTTTTTTGAGATGGAGTTTCACTCTGTCGCCTAGGCTGGAGTGTAGTGGCGCAATTTCAGCTCACTGCAACCTCTGCCTCCCGGGTTCAAGCAATTCTCCTGCCTCAGCCTCCCGGGTAGCTGGGATTACACACATGCACCACCATGCCCAACTAATTTTGTATTTTTAGTAGAGACGAGGTTTCACCATGTTGATCAGGCTGGTCTCAAACTCCTGGCCTCAGATGATCCACCTGCCTCGGCCTCCTAAAGTGCTGGGATTACAGGCGTGAGCCCCCGTGCCCGGCCTGGGTTGTTCTTTGGAGCAGTGTGAGAACGGACTCATGCATTAGGTTAGGGTTAGGCTGCCTCAGACTCCAGCGCATGGAAGTGCTGGTAGTGGTTGAGGGCAGGGGCGTGTCCTGGCCTCGTTCGACCCCACACAATTTCCTCTCTTTGCAGTTGCAGCTTTGCCATTTCCACTCTGCTCTGCTGCACAGCAGGCAGAAGCCCTGGCCGTCCCCTGCTGCGTTCTTCAGGAGAAACGTCAGGGTCCTTCCTCCAAGGTAACGAGTCCTCCACGGGCACACGCCTCTCACCCAGGCAGGCATGGATGGCGTCTGTGTGCATGCAGAAGTGGCAGTTGAGGGCCCAAGGCTGGACCTTCTCCTGTACCCCCAACCAAGACAGGATATGTTTGCTCCTCAGTGCGGTGCACTGGGACCAGAGACCCCCAGGTCCTGACCCATGGGACCGTGCCCAGGGGTGAGCATACCCTGACCACAGCATTTAGAGCAGACAGCTAGCAAATCGGGAAGGGTGCACATGGAGTGCCTGCTCTGAAGAGCAAACTGGGTCATTCAGAGCCTGGAGGAGGGTGGGGTAACTGTAGATGGGGGTCACACAAGAGGAAGAGCAGCAAGAAGAGATGTGGAGGGATGGTTCTGAGCAGAAGGAAAGACCAGACGAGGTCCTGAGGCCAGCAAGGCTGGACCACAGTGGGCAGATGGACGGTGGCAAGGCAGGAAGGCCGTGGAGGGTAGACGTGGCCAGGCAGGGCAGGCAGGGTGAGCTGCCCAAGCACCACTA
Organism: Symphalangus syndactylus; assembly: GCF_028878055.3. Taxonomy (NCBI): domain Eukaryota; kingdom Metazoa; phylum Chordata; class Mammalia; order Primates; family Hylobatidae; genus Symphalangus; species Symphalangus syndactylus. The sequence goes on from NC_072429.2 coordinate 143,194,305, forward strand.
GCTCGGCGAACGTGGCAGGGGTCTCCTTCTCCTGAGGGCTCTGCAGTAGGAGAATCTGTGTCCCTGGGACAGATGCAGCCGGGTGTAGAAACAGATGTGTGCTCAGACGCCTGCCGCACTCAGCATTATGGGCCGGGTGCAGAAACAGATGTGTGCTTAAGTGCCTGCTGCACTCAGCATTATGGGTTTTCTGCTGTATTCAGCATATGTGGAGCTCCTACTGTGTTCAGCATAGGTAGAGCTCCTGCTGTATTCAGCAAGTATCGGGCTTCTGCTGTATTTGGCAAGTATTGGACTCCTGCTGTATTCAGCGAGTATTGGGCTCCTGCTGTATTCAGCAAGTATTGGGCTTCTGCTGTATTCGGCAAGTATTGGGCTCCTGCTGTATTCAGCGAGTATTGGACTCCTGCTGTATTCGGCGAGTATTGGGCTCCTGCTGTATTCAGCGAGTATTGGGCTCCTGCTGTATTCAGCGAGTATTGGACTCCTGCTGTATTCGGCGAGTATTGGGCTCCTGCTGTATTCAGCGAGTATTGGGCTCCTGCTGTATTCAGCGAGTATTGGGCTCCTGCTGTATTCGGCGAGTATTGGGCTCCTGCTGTATTCGGCGAGTATTGGGCTCCTGCTGTATTCGGCGAGTATTGGGCTCCTGCTGTATTCGGCGAGTATTGGGCTCCTGCTGTATTCAGCAGGTATGTGGATCCTACTGTGTTCGGCATGGGGGAAGCTCCGTTTCTTGCTCTGTGCTGTCATGTGACTCAGCACACGCCGACCTCAGCATCTTCCCTGTCTCTGCTGTGCTGATGGCCATCCAGCTGAACCCTGCGAGGTGGACAGTGGTTGTGATTCTCCACAGTGTAGGTGGCCCCAGTCCATGAGGAGCGCAGACCTGCCACTGAGTTGCTTCCTTTACCTGAGGAGCCATTTCCATGTCCCATGACCCCATTGGCTGGGTCTCCGGACAGACCTGAATGAGACCTACCCCTTAGGCCATCTGGTGCCAGGCTTTGGTGCAGGGGCTCAGGGAAGGGGACACTGATGCGGTGGTGTTCTCTGCTGACCACACCGTCAGAATGGCTGTGCACACAGGAGTGAGAGGTGGTGCTGGGGGAGGTGGGGGGCAGAGGTCAGAGCCCAGCTGAATGTGGGGGGGCGGCGCCTCCAGGCTGCATTGTCTCCCCTCAGGTTCTCGAGCCCCACACCCCTGTGGAGGAAGGTGCTCTCCACCGCAGTAGTGGGGGCGCCCCTGCTCCTCGGAGCCCGCTATGTCATGGCAGAGGCGCGGGAGAAGAGGAGGATGCGGCTCGTGGTGGATGGCATGGGGCGCTTTGGCAGGTAAGAGGGCCCAGCGGTGGCGGGCAGGGGGTGTGGTGTGGCGGACGGGGGGTGCGCCGTGCAGGAGTGCCTGCTCCAGATGCCCTCACAGACGAGGGGGGCGGGGGGTGCGCTGTGGCGGGCGGGGGGTGCGGCGTGGCGGACGGGGGGGTGCACAGTGTAGGAGTGCCTGCTCCAGATGTCCTCACAGACGAGGGGCGTGGGGCTGGGAGGCCTGCAGAGCTTGCTGAGGATTTTACAGCTGCTTTTCAGGCGTCCTTTCCTACATGGGAAGGTGCTGGCTGAGGGGACAGTGAGCACTGGCAGGCCGATAGGATGTGGTGTAGAGGAGGGTCCTCCACATTGGATGCAGCCGCCAGAGGCCCTTCCCTAGATCAGCCTTGGCCTGAGCGGGAAGGGGCTCCAGCCCTGGGCTGGTGCCTTCTCCCTCAGGCTTCTAGGCTGGCAGAGAAGCAGCTGCCCTGCCTTCCTTCTGTTCTCGCCCCATTGCAAGGTTTGGGCCTGGGAGAGGAGGCTGCCTCTGTCCCTGCCCCTGGAGATGGGCAAAATCGGGTTATTGCTGTCAGGGCCCTTTCTTCCTCCTTTACCTTACAGTGCAGAACTTGGGGAGGGTGAGGACACCTGCTGTTGGAACCCTTGGGTGGGCATTCCTGCTTTTGGTCAGATCCCGGAATTCCTGTAGCCACAAAGCCCTGCCTAGCCTGAGCCTGGTGGAGCCAGCTCTTGGCTTTGAGAGAAACCTGTTAGCCCAAAGCGCCCCTCCACCTTTTTTTTTTTTTTGAGACAGAGTCTCGCTCTGTCGCCCAGGCTGGAGTGCAGTGGCGCAATCTTGGCTCACTGCAAGCTCCACCTCCTGGGTTCACGCCATTCTCCTGCCTCAGCCTCCTGAGTAGCCCGGACTACAGGCGCCCACCACCACGCCCGGCTTATTTATTTATTTATTTTGTATTTTTAGTAGAAACGGGGTTTCACCGTGTTAGCCAGGATGGTCTCAATCTCCTGACCTTGTGATCCGCCCGCCTCGGCCTCCCAAAGTGCTAGGGTGACAGGCGTGAACCACCGCGCCCGGCCGCCCAAAGCCCCTTTGAACGGAGTGTCAGGGTGGGAAGGAGGCAGGGTGGGTGTGGTCCTGTTCTGCCTCTGAGCATCTGCCAGGCCTAGGTCAGCTTCTCAGCAAGTGCCTCAGCTTCTGGTGCCTTCAGGGATTTCACCAGAAGTTTCACAGAAATTTCCTCCAGCAGTGAGTGGAAGCTTGTGGATAGCTGGGCACCTGAGGATTTTCAGCCTAAAGGACAAACCAGTTGCCCCCCATGTGGGTCTCCCTGGCGTCTGGTTTTGCTTGGAGTTCCTGCAGTCCCTGCCTGCAGATTTCGGGTGGCATTGTCTGTCTTGCAGGGCCATCCAGTCTCGCAGCCTGGGGTGGGTGAAGACAGAGCCTCGGGTCCTCTGCCTTTTTCTCGTGACCCTCTGCTGCGGTGCATGCAAGGGCCACACAGGGCTGCCAGCCACTGTCCCCTGCAGCCTGGTTCTGAAGTGTCAGCTTGGCAGGCCTGGGTTTGTCTCACCCTCTATTTCATGGCATGCGGCTGTGTCTGGTGTCCACCTCCTCGGCCACCGGCTTGGTGAGCCTGCGTTCTGGGCTCACTTTCTGGGAAAACATCTTTTCACAGCTTGCTCTCGGGCTGAGCTGGGGTTGCAGGGAGGGACTTCTGTTGTTAACTTTCCCAGCAGTCTGCATGTTCTCCTTGGCTCTAAGCCATCACGGTTGCATAGACAAGCAGGCCTGTGGCGCTTCCCTGGCAGGGCACAGGGTAGGCCGGGAACACATCCTGGGTGACAGCAGCACCCACGCAGGAGCACAGGAAGGAGCGCGGGTGAGGAGCATGGCGGGGCCAGTGCACCATAAGAAAAGGCAGCAGAGGTCAGAACAGGCCACAGGTACCCAAATGGTCAGGGGCTGCCCAGGAAGGTGGAAGGTTTGGGACAATGTTTCTCTGCCTCCTAGCCCTGTCTCTAATCTGCCACTCCTTACATTTTCTTTCTTTTTTCTTTTTTTTTTTTGAGACGGAGTCTTGCTCTGTCACCCAGGGTGGAGTGCAGTGGTGCGATCTCAGCTCACTGCAACCTCTGCTCCCTTGGTTTAAGGGATTCTCCTGTCTCCCAAGTAGCTGGGATTATGGGTGTGCGCCACCACGCCCGGCTAGTTTTTGTATTTTTAGTAGAGACAGGGTTTTGTCATGTTGGACAGGCTGGTGTCGAACTCCTGACCTCACGTGATCCGCTCAGCTCGGCCTCTCAAAGTGCTGGGATTACAGGTGTGAGCCACCATACCTGGCCCTAAACTTAAATCGCCACCAGGCGCAGTGGCTCACGCCTATAATCCCAGCACGTTGGGAGGCTGAGGCAGGCAGATCACGAGGTCAGGAGATTGAGACCATCCTGGCCTACATGGTGAAACCCTGTCTCTACTAAAATACAAAAAAAAAAAAAAAAAAAAAAATTAACTGGGCGTGGTAGTGCATGCCTGTAATCCCAGCTACTTTGAGAGGCTGAGGCAGGGGAAATCACTTGAACCTGGGAGGCAGAGGTTGCAGTGAACCGAGATCACGCCATTGCACTCCAGCCTGGAAGACAGATCCAGACCCGTCTCAAAAAAATAAAAATAAAAAATAAAATCACCTATGTGTGGCCTGGCGCAGTGTCTCATGCCTGTAATCCCAGCACTTTGGGAGGCCGAGGTGGGTGGATCACGAGGTCAGGAGATCAAAACCATCCTGGCTAACACGGTGAAACCCCGTCTCTACTAAAAAATACAAAAAATTATCTGGGCGTGGTGGCGGTCGCCTGTAGTCCCAGCTACTTGGAAGGCTGAGGCAGGAGAATGGCGTGAACCCGGGAGGCGGAGCTTGCAGTGAGCCAAGATCGCGCCACAGCACTCTAGCCTGGGTGACAGAGCGAGACTCCGTCTCAAAAAAAAAAATCACCTATGTGTTTTGCTTCCCCCCACCCCCCCCTTTTTTTTATTTTTTGGAGACAGTCTCACTCTGTTGCCCAGGTTGGAGTGCAGTGGCTTCATCTTGGCTCACTGCAACCTCCATATTCAAGCAATTCTCATGCCTTGGCTTCCCGAGTAGCTGGGACTACAGGCGTCTGCCACCACGCCCGGCTAACTTTTTATATTTTTAGTAGAGATGGGGTTTTGCCATGATGCCCAGGCTGGTCTTGAACTCCTGAGTTCAGGTGATCCATTTGCCTCAGCCTCCCAAACGGCTGGGATACAGGTGTGAGCTACCATACCTGACCTAAATTTAACTTATTTTTTTTATTTTTAATTTTTTAATTTTTTATTTAACTTATTTTTTCTATTTTTAATTTTTTATTTAACTTATTTATTTTTTTATTTTTTGAGACAGAGTTTTGCTCTTGCTGCCCAGGCTGGAGTGCAGTGGCGGGATCTCGGCTCACTGCAACCTCCACCTCCCGGGTTCAAGCGATTCTCCTGCCTCAGCCTTCCGAGTAGCTGGAATTACAGGTGCCAACCATCATGCCCGGCTAAGTTCTGTATTTTCAGTAGCAACAGGGTTTCACCATGTTGGTCAGTCTAGTCTTGAACTGCTGACCTCAAGTGATCTGCCCGCCTCGGACTCCCAAAGTGCTGGGATTACAGGCATGAGCCACCACGTGGGCCATGCCTGGAGTTTCTGTTGGGGTATTAATACTTGGGTGGGATTGATTGAAAATCTCCAGTTTCTCAGAAAATCCCGGGAACTCAGTTTCCAGCCCTGGTCCTCCCCCTCCCATCCCCGTAGGCCCCAGAGTGGTGGGTCTTCGCCCTGAGTCCCTCCTTAGCATAAACCCTCAGGGCCACCATGGAAAACAGAGGCACTCCTTATCACTCAGGACATTCCAGGGACTTAAGAAGGGACAAAGGTCAGACCTCTCTTTGGGTAAAGTTAATTCTTCATTGCACATGATTGGACACCTTTGAAGATTACAGGCTTGTAAGTATTGTATAACAAGAGTCAGCCAACTGTGGTCCTCGGGCCAAGTGCAGGGGCCCAGTGTGGCAGCTGTCTGATTTGTAAATAAAGCTTTATTGGAACACAGCCATGCTCATGCATTGCCTGTGACCACGTGGTGCATAGTTGCCCATGTGCTCATGCATGGCCATAGTGCCTAAAATAATTACCATCTCATCTTTTACAGAAATATTTCACTGCTTCTTATTTTCTCAGCGTGGGTTTGTCTGATGTTTGCTTGTGGTCATATTCGTCATCCGTTTTGGCAGGAATCTCACAGGAGTGACACTGCTTCTGTCCTGCCGGGCACACGATTTCAGTTTCCCCATTTGATTCCCTTGTAATTAGCCGTATGGAGGCAGTTGAGATGATGTGTCTGTTCTCACTGCTCCTCCACCCAGCAGTTTGTTTGTTTCTTTATTTATTGAGACGGAGTCTTGCTCTGTCGCTCAGGCTGGAGTACAGTGGTGACATCTTGGCTCACTTCAGCCTCTGCCTCCTGGGTTCAAGCAATTCTCCCAGCCCCAGTCTCCCCAGTAGCTGGGATTACAGACACCTGCCACCACACCCGGCTAATTTTTTTTTAATTTTTAGTAGAGACGGGGTTTCTCTATGTTGGCCAAGCTGGTCTTGAACTCCTGACCTTAAGTGATCCATCTGTCTCAGCCTCCCAAAGTGCTGGGATTATAGGCATGAGCCACCGCGCCTGGCCTCCACCCAGCAGTTTAGCACTCATTGATACTTTTTTTTTTTTTTTTTTGAGACAGAGTTTCACTCTTGTTACCCAGGCTAGAGTGCAATGGTATGATCTCGGCTCACTGCAACCTCCACCTCCTGGATTCAAACAATTGTCCTGCCTCAGCCTCCTGAGTAGCTGGGGATTACAGGCACGCACCACCATGCCCGGCTAATTTTGTATTTTTTAGTAGAGGCGGGTTTCTCTGTGTTGGTCAGGCTGGTCTTGAACTCCTGAACTCAGGTGATCCGCCCGCCTTGGCCTCCCAAAGTGCTGGGATTATAGGTGTGAGTCACCACACCCGGCCTCCAACATTTTATTGTGAAAAACTTCAAACATACAGCAATGTTGAAAATGCTCTGTGAGGCAATGTGAAATGCAATGTGAAAATGCTTTGGGAGGCCGAGGAGGGCGGATCACGAGGTCAGGAGTTCGAGACCAGCCTGACCAATGTGGAGAAACCCCATCTCTACTAAAGATAGAAAAATTAGTTGGGCATGGTGGTAGGTGCCTGTAGTCCCAGCTACTCGGGAGGCTGAGGCGGGAGAATCGCTTGAACCTGAGAGGCGGAGGTTGCAGTGAGCCTAGACTGTGCCATTGCACTCCAGCCTGGGTGACAGAGTGAGATTCCAGCTCAAAAAAAAAAAAAAAAAAAAATTAAATTCCTTCTCTCCCAAGCACAAGTCTGTGGGACGTTTTTACATCTTTTTGTTACAGAAGTGTTCTGTTTACTGTAACAAATTTTAATAGTAGAAAAGTTAGAAATGTAGAAAGCTCCCCTTAGATCCACACCAAGGGTAAAAGTTCTCCAAGAATTTTATCAATGCATATTGCCTCGTGTCAGCCCACACACTCCTCTAAATGTACAGATGCGACCTAAAATGAGATGCACCTGCCCTGCCCTCAGACGTCTCCCCCGGCAGTCCACAGCTACCTTCACGTGGCCTCTTCGGTACCTCAAGGGTAAAAGGATTTTAACCTTTTATTATTATTATTATTATTATGAGACAGTCTCACTCTCTCGCCCAGGCTGGAGTGCAGTGGCACAATCTCGGCTCACTGCAACTTCCACCTCCTGGGTTCAAGCGGTTCTCTCGCCTCAGCCTCCCGAGTAGCTGGGATTACAAGCATGCGCCACCACATCCTGCTAATTTTTGTATTTTTAGTAGAGACGGGGTTTCGCCATGTTGGCCAGGCTGGTCTCGAACTCCTGACCTCAGATGATCTGCCTGCCTTGGTCGCCCAAAGTGTTGGGATTATAGGCGTGAGCCACCGCACCTGGCTCACTGCAACTGCAATCTGCCTCCCGAGTTCAAGCGATTCTTGTGCCTCAGCCCCTCCCGGGTAGCTGGGACTACAGGCGTGCACCACCACACCCAGCTAATATTTGTATTTTTAGTAGAGACAGGGTTTCACTGTGTTGGTCAGGCTGGTCTCGAACTCCTGACCTCAGGTGATCCACCCACCTTGGCCTCCCAAAGTGCTGGGATTACCGGCGTGAGCCACTGTGCCTGGCCTAACCATTTTTGATATAACTTTTCTTGACTGTGTCAAAACTGCTTGCTGTATCAATAGACTCGGCTTAGGTAATGGAAGTCACTGTGTGGGCTCACGTGCACACAGGCACTGACTGCGGGACGCAGGGAGCTGCTGGGGTCTTGTGCTCATGCGCCCAGGTTGGGGTGGATGGGGCAGTTTGTCAGGACAGGCAGGCTGGTTTGCAGAAAGGACAGCTGGGCTTGGCCTCTCCATGTGCCTTCTCGGGCAAACGCCACGGAACGTCTGCTGGTAGCTCCATCGCCTGTTCATCTCTTCAGTGTTTTTGAGGTGTCAGCTCAGTGCTAGCCACAGAAACGAGGTGGCTGGAGGCCCTGCCTTCCCCATCAGTCACTAACCACCGAAAGCATGTCCTGTGCCTGCCACAAGCAGTTAGGCTTCTCTTGCACGCCTGGGTCTCGATGAGGGTCTTTGAGTCTAAAGCTGATGCACTCTGGTCCAAAGCCAGCACTGCCCACCGAGTAGCCTTTGAGTCCCAGAGCACATTTAGAAACCCTGGCCCAACTCGGCCGGGCGCGGTGGCTCACGCCTGTCATCCCAGCACTTTGGGAGGCCGAGGCGGGCGGATCACGAGGTCAGGAGATCGAGACCATCCTGGCTAACATGGTGAAACCCTGACTCTACTAAAAATACAAAAAAATTAGCCGGGCGTGGTGGCGGCGCCTGTAGTCCCAGCTACTCGGGAGGCTGAGGCAGGAGAATGGCGTGAACCCGGGAGGCGGAGCTTGCAGTGAGCCGAGATTGCGCCACTGCATTCCAGCCTGGGCGATAGAGCGAGACTTCGTCTCAAAAAAAAAAAAAAAAAAGAAAAACCCTAGTCTAACTCAACCAACACACTCCAGGTGCTCTGCTCTTTATGGGGGCCCAGAGTGGGGCCTGAATGCTCGGGGGGGTCTCCCTGGATTGCTGGGGGACACAGAGCCCACCTGAGCAGCCAGAGCTGCGCATGAGGAGTGACTGTGGGTCCTGTTGCCAGGCAGGTACATGAGCGTCGCAGAAAGCAGGGACAGGCCTCTGGCCATGGCCAGCCTTGGAGAAGCCACTCTAACCTCAGCCCCTCCCTGTGCACCTGTGTGTGGTCTGCCCGCTGCCTGGTGCCTCATTCCAGGGCTGCCCAGCTGGTCCCCAGAGTTCCCCCAGGACTCCCACCCTGATATCTTCCTAGCTGGAGCCAGGCCTGGGGACACCCCTCTGCCCCAGCATTCCCATCCTCTTGCTTAAATCTCCCCCAGGAGCCCAGTACCTGCTCAACAGATACCCAGGATGTCCCCCACTTCCTGCCTTAACTGGGCTCTCTTCCCTGCGGACCTTGCCTCCCCAGGCCTTGGAGACCCACCCTCCTGGTGTCCTCCTCTCTTCCTAGTGGACCTCAGGCTGCAGGTGACCTTGACCCTCCTGTGACCTCTGCTGCCTCAGCCCTGCCCCCGTGCTGCCATCCTTTACCTTCACAGACAGCCTTGGAACCCCATCTCTCCAGGGGATGCCACCATCCATACCGTCCCCTACCCCATCTCACCTGGGCACCCTTGAGGGTGGCAGGAAGTGAGGGTGGCATGGACACAGGCTGCCCATTCTGCAGATCTTTTTTTGTTTTTTGAGACAGAGTCTCGCTCTTGTCACCAGGCTGGAGTGCAGTGGCGCAATTTCAGCTCACCGAAACCTCCGCCTTCTGACTTCAAGTGATTCTCCTGCCTCAGCCTCCCGAGTAGCTGGCACTACAGGCATGCACCACCGTGCCCAGCTAATTTTTGTAATTTTAGTAGAGACAGGGTTTCACCATGTTGGTCAGGATGGTCTCAATCTCTTGACTTTGTGATCTGCCTGCCTCGGCGTCCCAAAGTGCTGGGATTATAGGCGTGAGCCACCAAGCCCAGCCTCTTTTTTTTTTTTTTTTGAGACCGAGTTTCGCTCTTGTTGCCCAAGCTGGAGTGCAAAGGTGCAATCTCAGCTCACTGCAGCCTCCACCTCCCGGGTTCAAGCAATTATCCTGCCTCAGTCTCCCGAGTAGCTGGGATTACAGGTGTGCACTACCACACCTGGCTAATTTTTTTGTATTTTTTTTTTTTTTTTTTTTTTTTTTTTTTTGAGACAGAGTCTCGCTGTGTCTCCGGGCCTGGAGTGCAGTGGCGCAATCTCGGCTCACTGCAAGCTCCGCCTCCCGGGTTCACGCCATTCTCCTGCCTCAGCCTCTCCGAGTAGCTGGGACTACAGGCACCGCCACCACGCCCGGCTAATTTTTTGTATTTTTAATAGAGACGGGGTTTCACCGTGGTCTCGATCTCCTGACCCCGTGATCCGCCCGCCTCAGCCTCCCAAAGTGCTGGGATTACAAGCGTGAGCCACCGCGCCCGGCCTAATTTTTTTTTTTTTTTTTTTTTTTTTTTTTTTGAGACGGAGTCTTGCTCTGTCACCCAGGCTGGAGTGCAGTGGCGCAATCTCGGCTCACTGCAAGCTCCGCCTCCCAGGTTCACGCCATTCTCCTGCCTCAGCCTCTCCGAGTAGCTGGGACTACAGGCGCCCGCCACCACGCCCGGCTAATTTTTTTTGTGTGTGTTTTTTAGTAGAGACGGGGTTTCACCGTGGTCTCGATCTCCTGACCTCGTGATCCGCCCGCCTCGGCCTCCCAAAGTGCTGGGATTACAAGCGTGAGCCACCGCGCCCGGCCACCGGCCTAATTTTTTTGTATTTTTAGTAGAAACGGGGTTTCACCATGTTGGCCAGGCTGGTCTTGAACTCCTGACCTCTGGTGATCCGCCCACCTCGGCCTCCCAAAGTGCTGGGATTACAGGCGTGAGCCACTGTGCCCGGCTCTGCAGATCTTTTTTGGATGGAGTCTCGCTCTGTCACCCAGGCTGTGGTGCAGTGGTGCAATCTCGGCTTACTGCAGTCTCCGCCTCCTAGGCTCAAACGATCCTTCTGCCTCAGCTTCCTGAGGGACCACAGGTGTGCACCACCATGCCTGCCTAATTTTTTGTATTTTTGGTACAGACGGGGTTTCAACATGTTGCCCAGGCCAGTCTCGAACTCCTGAGCTCAAGTAATCCTCCCAGCACAGCCTCCCAATGTGTTGGGATAATTGACATGAGCCACCACCGCACCTGGCCCTGTTCTACTGATAATGAGCTGAGACTAACCTGTGGGGCCACAGGACACCCCATGAGCTCAGCAGCCCCCCTTGTGCTCACACAGGCCTACATGGCTGTAGGCTGGACCCTGGCTTGGCCTCACCCTTGGGACATGAAGGGCTGGCCAGGGTGAGGCTAGACCATGAGGGCTCTGACAAGAGGACCAAGCACTGGGGCCCCAAGCCTGCCCCACTGGAGACTGAGGCCACCTCTGCCCGCAGGTCTCTGAAGGTCGGCCTGCAGATCTCCCTGGACTACTGGTGGTGCACCAATGTTGTCCTTCGAGGGGTGGAAGAGGTTTGTCCTGGTGCCCTGGGCACGAGGTGGTGGGCTGGGTGGGACTGAGGAGGCAGCCACCTGTCCCCATGTGTTCTCCCCATGCCTGTGGTCAGAACAGCCCGGGCTACTTGGAGGTGATGTCTGCGTGTCACCAGCGGGCAGCTGATGCCCTGGTGGCAGGGGCCATCAGCAACGGGGGCCTCTACGTGAAGCTGGGCCAGGGGCTGTGCTCCTTCAACCACCTGCTTCCCCCCGAGTACACCCGGACCCTGCGCGTGCTAGAGGACAGGGCCCTCAAGCGGGGCTTCCAGGAGGTGAGTGCTGCGCTCAGGCAGAGGGAGGTGGGGCCTCTGGCAGTGGCCCCAGGCTGCTCTGAGCACCTGTCCTTCCAGGTGGACGAGTTGTTCCTTGAGGACTTCCAGGCCCTGCCCCATGAGCTCTTCCAGGAGTTTGACTACCAGCCAATTGCTGCCGCCAGCCTGGCACAGGTGCACAGAGCCAAGCTGCACGATGGCACCAGCGTGGCCGTGAAGGTATATGGGGGCTGCCTTATTCAGCAGTGGGCTGGGAGGGGCACATTGGGGCCCCACGTCCTCACCACACCCTCGCCCAGTACAGGTGCAGTACATCGACCTGCGGGACCGCTTCGATGGGGACATCCACACCCTGGAGCTCCTGCTGCGGCTCATTGAGGTCATGCACCCCAGCTTTGGCTTCAGCTGGGTCCTCCAGGTACCGCCCCACCCCTTCCCCGGCCAGCAGGAGCAAGCACGTAGGCAGAGCTGGTAGGAGCAGCTGCGAGGCAAAGCTGGTCCTCAACCACCATCTGGCCCCCAGGACCTGAAGGGGACCCTGGCCCAGGAGCTGGACTTCGAGAATGAAGGCCGCAACGCAGAGCGCTGTGCGCGGGAGCTAGCACACTTCCCCTACGTCGTGGTGCCCCGCGTGCACTGGGACAAGTCCAGCAAGGTGGGCTGGGCCAGGCCCTTGGGGTGGGCACAGCGCCGGGCCTGCTGAGCCCAGCCTCTTGCTCTCCCCAGCGCGTGCTCACTGCCGACTTCTGCGCCGGCTGCAAGGTCAACGATGTGGAGGCCATCAGGAGCCAGGGGCTGGCGGTGCAGGACGTGAGTGCGGGGGCAGGGGCGGTTCAGGGCGGGCTGGTGCTGCGTCCACTGCAAGGCCTCTCCTCTCCCCAGATAGCAGAAAAGCTCATCAAGGCCTTTGCTGAGCAGATATTTTACACGGGCTTCATCCACTCGGATCCACACCCTGGCAACGGTAGGAAGTTACCCCGGGGGTGGGGGGTCTCGGGTTGGGCGCAGCGCGACCTAAGAGGCTGTATCCCTAGTTCTAGTGCGGAAAGGCCCGGACGGGAAAGCGGAGCTGGTGCTGCTGGACCACGGGCTCTACCAGTTCCTGGAGGAGAAGTGAGCGCGGGTGGGTGGGCGTGGGGCAGGGCAAGCCTCTCCTGCCGCAGAGGGCTCATGGCTGCGGGCCCATCCACACCCAGGGACCGCGCAGCCCTGTGCCAGCTGTGGCGGGCCATCATCCTGCGGGACGACGCCGCCATGAGGGCGCACGCAGCCGCACTGGGGGTGCAAGGTGAGGGCGTGCGGGGATGGCCTGGGCACCACAGAAGGGAGGCGGGTGGCGCAGAGCCCAGCTCAGAGCCCCCTCGCTCCCCAGACTACCTCCTGTTCTCCGAGATGCTCATGCAGCGCCCCGTGCGCCTGGGGCAGCTGTGGGGCTCGCACCTACTGAGCCGCGAGGAGGCAGCCTACATGGTGGACATGGCTCGCGAGCGCTTCGAGGCCGTCATGGCGGTGCTCAGGGCGCTGCCGCGGCCCATGCTGTTGGTGCTGCGCAACATCAACACCGTGCGCGCTATCAATGCGGCCCTCGGCGCCCCCGTGGATCGCTACTTCCTTATGGCTAAGAGGTCGGTGGCCCGAGGAGGCGCCCCGGCCGTGGTGGGGCTGGTGTGGGGCTGACACGGCGCTAACGCGGGTGTGTGCAGGGCCGTCCGGGGCTGGAGCCGCCTGGCGGGCGCCACGTACCGGGGTGTCTACGGCACCAGCCTCCTGCGTCATGCCAAGGTCGTCTGGGAGATGCTCAAGTTTGAAGTGGCGCTCAGGTGAGTGGCCGCGGGGCAGGTGGGTGGCGGGGGCCTGCTCCCCACCCACGTGTGACCTGTGACCTGACCCACGCAGGCTGGAGACCTTGGCCATGCGGCTGACCGCCCTCCTGGCTCGTGCTCTGGTCCACCTGAGCCTCGTGCCCCCAGCAGAGGAGCTCTACCAGTACCTGGAGACCTAGAGTGCAGCCGCCCAGGGCCGGCGGGGCCATTTTCGCCTTGGGCCGACGGAGGTGGCGGGGCTAGAGGTGTGGACACCCCGAGCCCCGTGGGCACTCGCATTGGGGGACTGTGACAGCAGCTGGGCCAGGAGGCCGTGTAATGACCACACACTCCTCTCACGCAAAAATGTTTTTCCTTGTGTTTTGTACAAAAATGGGGGTGGGAGGTAGTGCGGTGTGCTGGTGGTGACGGCATCCACGGGGCTAGAAGTGGGCGGTGACGCGGTCCGTCTCCAGCAAGTCGTCCAAGATCTGCAGGGGATGGACGGGTGGATGGGTGGGTGGGGATGCGCGCGGAGGGGCGGGACGCGCGGAGGGGCGGGGCGCGCACTCACTATGTCGGGCGTGGTGCCGATCTTCTTGGCCAGCTCGCTGCGCTCCATGGTGCTGAGGTACAGGTAGCGGTTGAGCAGCTCCCCATCCAGCACGTTGCGCACGGCATTCTGGAGGGTGCGGCGGTCCACGTGCAGCATCCTGGGGCGTACAGGCACGGGTGTCAGGGCAGGCTGGGGTGGAGGGGTTGCTGCACAGGGGCGGGGCTGGGGCTCACCGGAAGGCGCGGGGGTTGAGGCCGGCGTGGTGTGGCAGCATGGTGGTCAGTGCGTTCTGCAGCATCAGCAGCCGCCGGTAGGTTTTCTCCTGCATGGGCAGCAGCAGCCCGATGCCGCCGTCCAGGGTGGCTGCCGGGGGAGGGGGTTTGGTGTGAGCCAGGCCAACCCTAGGCGCCCCCCCAACCACACACACCTGCCCCCCCCACACTCACCAAACCACGTGATGTGCTTATTCTCCCACACGACCGACTTTTTGCTGAGCCCCTCAGTGGCCCCCCGGCACGGGGTCCTCCAGAACGTGTTCACGTGGGCACCCACGTGGAAGTCCGCCCGGCGCAGCAGGCGCATGCCCCCGAAACTCTCCTTGGCTAGACCAGAAAGGCCTAGGGTCACTGCTAGCCCAGCCCCGGCCCAGGCAGAGGGGGTGGGGGAAGCACTCACCTTCTGGCAGGTACATGTACACCATGAGGTTGCGGTCGCGGTCAGACACTGGGGAGCAGAGGCCCAGGGTTAGGCCCGGCCACCCCCAGAGCCTCAGCTCCCCAGGGCCCTGCCCACATACCCAGAAAACCCAGCTGGGCATTGTCCACCATGAAGTCCACACTGTACACCTCCAGGGGCTTGGCATCCTGGGGGCGGGAAGGGGGCGTCAGAGGTGCCTTGGGCGGGTACCCACCCAGACACCAGCACCACGGCCACAGGCGTACCCGCGACACCAGGCTCAGCGTCTTGCTTTCCTCCTGGTAGCGCAGCAGCGAAATGCTCTTCATGACGTCGGCTGCCAGGATGAAGTTCTTGACGCTGATCATCTGGTGGATGTAGAGCTGCGTGTCGATGAAGGCCATGCCTGTCAGCTCACTGGCCCGCAGGCTCCACAGAAAAATCTGGGGGCGAGGGGGAGGGTGAGCGGAGGCGGATGTGGAGCCAGGTGGGGGTGAGCCCGGGGGCACACGCTGGGTGGGACTGGCACACCTTCTGGCCGATGGCCGACACCAGGTGGCCATTGCAGTGGCACAGGGCGGTCACGGGCCCCTTCTGCTCCTTCTCGTAAAGGACTTTGAACTTGTTCTTGGTCAAGGGCTGGCCGGGCTCGGGCACCACCTCAATCACATCCATGATCAAGATCTGCAGGGCATGCGTATGGCTGCGGGATGGCTGTGGGGATGGCAGAGGGGCTGCCTGCTCCCGCCCCCGCTCACTGGCACCTTACCCGCCCTCGGCACGTGACCTCCTCCCCCTGCATGAGGCAGGTCCCGGCAGCCACGTAGCCTTTGAGGCCCGACACGGTCTCCTCGCTGCGCAGCGACACTGTCTTCATGCAGGTCACATGCTCCCACTCCTGCAGCTCGATCCTGTGGGGGCCGGGGGCCTCAGGATGCTGCCCAGAGGCCTTGGGCAGACCCCACCCCGGCCCAGCCTCACCTGGCATTGGGAATAGCCTCCCAGCTGACCGGGGAGATGAGCTGGATGGAGAAGGCCTCCTGCTGGGGGTGGATGTACCGCTCATCTGTGGGGACCAAGGGTGACAGTCAGGGTGGGGCTTCCCCAAGATGGGGCTGAGGATGGGAGTGTGGTGTGGGCGCCACCACCTCTCTCGATGGTCTCAAACTCCTTCTCCTCGCCAGTCATGCGTGGAATGCGGGCACACGGCGTGTTGGTGCTGGTGGCCACAGCATACACCTGTGGGTTAGTGGGGGTCACACACCAGTGGCCTGGCCAGGCCCAGAAGGTCCCTGGTGGGGTGGGGGTGGGGGTGGGGGCAGACCTTGGACTCCACGTGGTAAGCCACATAGTGGGCTGTGCAGCGCAGTGGGATCTTCCTGACAGGCCATGGGGCATCATAGGACAGGTAGGCAGGCAGGACACTGATCCTCAGCTCGCCCTGGGGTGGGGGCACAGGGTCGGGATCCAGGGCTAGCCAAGGGCAGGGGCAGGCAGGCCCAGGCCACCAAGAGCCCTGGGATGTTGCCTTCAGCTCTGTGGGAGCAGGGGTGGGTGAGGGACAGCTGTGTCCAGGCGAGGTCCTGGAAGGGGCTGCTGCTCAGCCTCTGGGGCTCCTTCTGTCCATTTTCCCAGGCTCAGCTGGGGCTAGGGATGCTGGCCACAGGGGATGGGAAAGCTAGGCCAGGCGGGCACTGGAGGCTGCAGACAAAGGGCAGCCCACAGACTGCCATGCTGGGGACTGAAAACCAGGCAGAGGGAGCCAGGGCTGCCCTCTTTCACGGACAGTCCTCAGTCCTCAGGAGCCCAGGAAGCACTCACCGCATCCCAGTCAGGGTCTCAAGTGACCTGGTGGTGTGGTGGCTTAAATAGGGAACCAGGATCAGAAAGCCTGTGTGCCCTCCCAAAGTCACAGAGCAGCCAAAGGGCAGAGCTAGCACTCAAGTCAGCTCTCCTGAGAAGTGTGGAGGCCAGGCCCTGTAAGGGCTTGCCCGGCGAGCCAGCAGAGCAGTGGTGGGGATCCCAGGGGCTGCAGCCCCAACTCCCAACCACCCCTTTCCAGACCTTTGGAGCACCAAGTCACAGGTTCCAACTCCTCAGCCTCAACCCCATTGCTCTCTGGACACTCCTTCCTGGTCCTCAGGGTGGAGCCAATGGTTCCTTCTCCTGTCCCCTCCCCCTCAGCCCCCAGCTGGGGCAGCATCACCCAGTGCTGCTGGGAACCGGCCGGGCCCCACCTGTCTGTTGAAGTACAGGAAGCCACGGGGACAGTTGACATTATGGAATGGAGCAAAAGAGTCGACGGGGCCATCGATGGCCATGGGGTGTAGCCGCAGAGCCCCTCGGCCGGTCACCAGGAGCCAGTGAGGGGAGGGGCCGCAGATGAACACCTGGGGGCAGGCACCGTGAGGATGCTGTGGATGAGGCTGCGTCTCCCTTCTACCACAGACCCCTGCAAAGGCGCTGGCCTACCCCTGAGTAGCCATAAATATCCTCGAAGTAGCGGAAACGTGCCACACGGCCCCGGGCCCCGGCCCCCTCCTCCGTGCCACCACCTTCTGCCTTCTTCTTGGATGGCTTTGGCTTCTTCTCACGGAAGTTGATGTTGTGAGGGACCTGGCGGGGGAACCATGCAGGTCCTCCAGGGGCTGCCGGTCTGAAACCCACACCTTGTACCACACCCACCCCACGCCCCAGCAGTCCAGCCACTGGCACCTTCTTAAAGCGGACTTTGAGATTGCCCTGGCCGAGCTGAGAGTCGTGGGGGAAGGCCTCGTAGATAAGCAGCTCTTGGTCCACATGCACCTGGCAGGATGAGGGGGGGCCATGGGGGAACGGGCAGGGCCATGGAGAAGATGGGATGGGCCATGGGAAGAGGTGGGCTGTGGGTAAGGGGCGGGGCTGTGGGTAAGGGGTGGGGCTGTGGGGGAGATGGGGTGGAGCCATGGGAAGGGGCAGGGCTGTGGGGAAGATGGGGTGGAGCCATGGGAAGGGGCAGGGCTGCGGGGAAGATGGGGTGGAGCCACGGGAAGGGGCGGGGCTGTGGGGGAGATGGGGTGGAGCCATGGAAGGGGCGGGGCCAGGGGAAGCTGGGAAGAGGAGGCCAGGCCACGCGTGCTCACCAGCAGGTAGGGCCTGCTCTGGCGGCTGCCCAGCGCCACCAGCAGCACCTCCTTGACGAGGGGCAGCTCCCCCTGGCGCGTGGCCTCCTCCCTGCGGGCCTCGCCCTGTGTAGTGGGCTGTCCAAAGGAGCTGTCCACGAGGACCCGCTGCCCCACAGGGAAGTTCTTCACCAGGAACACCAGCCGCCAGTCGGGGAGCTGGTAGATCTGCGGGGTGGGCAGCAGTCAGTGGAGGCAGGTGGGTGGAGCCAGCTGGGCCACAGTGCAGGGCACTACCTACCTCCATGGTGCCATTCTCCCGCACCAGCAGGCACCAGTGGGTAGGCTCTGCCCGGAAGGGTGCAGGGTCCCGGTCGGCAGGGGGCTGGCTGCTTCTTCGGGCCTCCTCCTTGCTAGGGCTGAAGAGGGAGCCTGAATCCCCATACAGCATCTCCTCCTCGTCATCCACTGTGGGGCTGGGGGCCAGCAGAGGGTCACAGGCAGCCTGCCAGCCACAGGGACCCAAGCCCCTACCTGCGCCCCCGGCCCCCACGCACCTAGTCTCCGAGCCCAGGCCCTCGGCCTCCGAGCCGCTGCGGCCCCCGAGCTCGTCACGGGCCCCTCCCAGGCGGCTCTCAGTGGTGAACATGCCGCTGAGGTCTCGGTACAGGCACAGCGTGATCACCTTGGACTGCTGCAGGGAGAGGGGTGGGCTCAGCGGCGGGCGGGGGGCGGAGACAGGTGGGCACCGGGAATGAGGGGGCCTACATGGTGTAGCGGGGGCTTGTGCAGCGCCAGGCGGTGGTGGCGGCCACTGTAGGAGTCACTCTTCAGCAGGAACATGGTGACGTGGCCCTCGGCACTCATGATGACCACATAGGGGTCGGCCACGGCGCACTGCACGATGGGGGCGCCCAGGTCCACGGGGATGAAGTGCAGCTGATTCACTGTGGGCATGGGGCAGTCAGCACACGCCTCCCCAGGGCCCAACCACCCCCCCACCTACCTCCTTCCAGTAGGTGGATGCCCAGGGCCCAACCATCCCCCCACCGCCGTCCCCACCCACCTACCTCCTTCCAGCAGGCGGATGCCCAGTGGTGACACTTGGACAATGTAGCGGTTGTCCCCGATGTTCCCAGCAAAGACCGTGGGGCCCTGAGTGGCGAAGCCGCTGGTGTCCAGCTCCATGATCTCCTGCCCCGTCTGCAGGATCTGCGGGAGACAGCTCTGAGGGAGGCGCCCCCCGCAGGGGACCCCAGCCCCAGGTCCCAGGCCCTGCCCCTCACCATGGTGGAGTCTTCCCGGCTGAGAATCAGGAATCCGTGTCTGCGGCCGTCGTCGTCTGCTTCAGGGGTGCTGGGTTCCTGCTCTGTGCCCTCCCCCTTGGGATTGTCCTCCTGTCAGGGCCAAAGGGGAGCAGGCTGGAAGCCACAGTCCAGCGAAGGCGGGCACACAGGTGCGACCTGGGCCCCCCCAGCCTACGAGAAGGCAGTACCGGTCCCATCCCAGGGCCTCCCTGCAGCGGGCTCACACCTACCTCCTCCTTACGCACTGGGGCGATGACTGTCCACATGTCATAGCAGCCGGGAAGCTCAAAGGTTGTCACCACCTGGGGCCGGATGCTCTTCTAGAATGATGATGGGGTGGGGGTGTGATGGGGGTATGAGCCCACCCAGGTCCCACCAGGAGGTGCCTGCCCCCTACCTGCCCACACACCTGCAGCACTGACAAAGCCCCGTTCTTCCCGTGGCCGGAGCAAACCACAATCTCCAGGTCCGGCTCAGGGCTGTTCTGAAACTGCACAGGACTTGGGGGTGAGGACTATGCCCCCCACCCCCCCCACTCCAGCCCCTGCCCCCAACCCCAACCCCAACCCTGGGCACCTCTTCAGAGAGGAAGGCAGGCTCGCCCATGGCGGCATTGGCGCAGGGTCCGATGTTAAGGATGCTGTCACACACCTGCGGCACAGCAACAGTCAGGGGCCCGCTGGGGGGCACTGGCTGGGATGGGGGCCCTGCTGCCTCAGACTCACCTCAAAGGAGTAGGTGGCCAGCTGTGTGCCCGACTGGGCCTCGCTGCCATACACTTCAATCTCGTCCACCTCGTCCTGCGGCACTGACTTGCCCGCAGCTGCACACAGAGAGCCCACCTGAGCGCAGCCCTGGGTCACCTGGCCCTCACCTGACCAGCCCCTGGCCCGGCCCTCACCTGACCAGCCAACCGTTGCGTCCACTCGCTTCTTCTTTGAGGGAGGCTCTTCCTGTGAGGCAGGAAGGGCACTGAGTGGCATGCTACAGCGGTGCCCACATGAAGGGTGGTGGCCCGATGGGCCCAGGAAACCCACCTTGTCGGCAGCCTCACGGACAGCACTGGCCGGGGGCTCCTGCAGCTTCTCCGTGTACTTGAGGAGGAGGGAGTTGCCCAGGCGAGAACCCAGGAACAGGTACCCGGGCTCCATGGTGACCATCTGAGGGAGGGCAGGTGTGTGAGGGGGGGGGCCAGGCCTGGACCCAGAGCCAACCCCTAGTCCCAACTCACTCACGCTGGTAGTGAGGACACTGGCGGCCGCCTTGTCAAAGTGGAACGCTCGGACACTGCGCATGCCGTCGGTGATGAGGGTCAGCACATAACTGGGGGCAGGGAGAATTCTGAGTTGGGGATGGAGACCCTGGGGGAGTGAAGGGGGCCAGGGGACCCCAGGGGACTTGTGGGGAGTGGTGCGGGCAGAGTCCATGGGCGGGGGAGGGGCTCACATCTCGCCACCCTTGAGAGAGATGACCATCTTGTCGTAGGAGATGAAGGTGGCCTGGGCGCAGTCCAGGGTGATCCGCACACCCTCCTGGGTGCCTGTGGGGTGGGTGGTCAGGCCGACTAGGCAGGCCCAAGCTGTCCCTGGCCCCACCCCAGCCACCCCACACTCACGAAGCGGGAAAGCCGTGGTGCCTGTGGTGAGGCTGTTGAGAGCCACGCCGTATGGGGGGACGCTCTGGTTCAGGTACAACAGCGAGTTGACGGCAAACACCACTACCCCACCTGGAGGTGGACACAGGCTGGTGGGCAGGCTCAGTGCTCCCTCCACACACTCCCCTATCCACTCCCAGGACACACACCTATGGGCTTGGGCACAGCCAGAGCCTGGGTGCAGTCAAAGGGCAGGCTGGTGAGGGACCAGATGACGGGGTGCACTTTCTGTGTGATGTTCAATGAGATGGCCACAATGGAGCACGTGTCCTGCCGCACGGCCACGCGCCTGGGGACGCCAGTGGGTCAGCCAGGGGCCTTGCCTCCCCGCAGAGACCCAGGCCCAGCTCCTCCGAGCAAGCCCCGCCCCCAGGCCCTACCCCACAAGCCCTACCCATACCCCATAATCCCCGCCCCAAACCCCATAAACCCCACCCCAGGTGGAGGCAGCTGGGGGGCCCACAGCGCAGAGGGGCCTCCTTAGGGGGCTCACCCAGGCCAGGTCTGGTTGGGCTCGAACAGGATGAGCAGGGTGGGCTCGTAGTAGCCATGCAGGAACTGCAGGTCGATGATGTTGAGCAGCTTCTCGTCTAGGGCCCGCACATCGATGATGTAGCTGGGCAGGAAGCTGGACCTCTGCCTGGGGGGCCAGGGACTTCAGCAGGAGAGGAGGGGATGCAGGGAGGGGAGCTCCGGGCTCTGGCGCCCCCCCACCGGAGCGCCACGGCCTGCCTCAGCTGGCACTCACCCCTCGCCCACGAGCCCCTCGTGCTCCTCAGCCAGGCTCTCCCTGCGGAAGGGCAGGACCACCAGCCGTGTGCCGTAGACAAGCATGGCTGCGCAGCGCCCATCGGGGTCCACCCGCACTCGCGGCGTGTGTACATTCTGCACAAACCCATCCTGGGGGCAGAGGGGGCATCAGCCAGGCCCAGCATAGGAGACCCCAAGGGAAGCACTTGGGGCAATAGAACCCAGCTGCAGGGGGAGGGAGGGTGGCTGGGCTGGGGCCTGGGTGGGGGCGGGAGCATGGCCCTACCCGAAGCTCAGGCTCCTCAAAGTAGTGCAGTGACAGGGTCTTCAGGTCGTGGGTGCCCGGGTCGTACTCCACCACAGACAGCTGGGGTCAGAGGGCACAGCCATGGCTGCCGACTGCCTGTCCTGACAGTGTCGCACCCGGCAACCAATGGCTGTGCCCGGGCCCACCCCACCAGGCCCTGGCACCCACTCCCATGCTTTGACTAGGCCCACCCCGCCAAGCCTACCACTCACCTTGGCATCCTTGAAGCTTAGGAGCAGGGCATCCCTCTTGGCTCCTGCCAGCTGCACGCTGGCCATGGACATGACATTGCCGAAGAAGGAGAAGGAGGCAGCAAGCTCGAGCTTCTCCCGGTGGGCCTTCCCCTCTAGCGGAGACGCCAGGGCTCAGGGTCAGGGCCCAGCCATGCCTGGCACCCGCACAGCCCCAGGCCACCCCACCACACTCACCTGTGCTCCGGTCATTCTTGGTCAGGGCCTGGAGAGAAGAGAAAGAGAGGGCAGTGAGGGGCCACATCTGGCAGCTCACCTCATCCAGGGAACGAGAAAAGACCACCAAGGCTGGCCCCTGCCTCCTGGGAGCTCTGTCCAAATCCTCTCTGCGACAGGGAGGGAGGGAGCAGACCAGGGGCTTCTGGAGACAGCTGTGCACAACCCCCCACAGTGACCCCTGTTCATGTTCTCACGCCCACGGCCCAGCCCTGGCACAAGCCTCTCTCCAGGAAACCCCTACCTCATGGCTCCCTAGCAGCCAGGAAACCCCTACCTCACGGCTCCCTAGCAGCCAGGCCCTGTGCGGCAAGCACTCAGGGTTAGAGTGCACTCTGTCTGTGTCTGCACACCCCCAAACCTGCCTGGTTGCACACCCACAGCAGCCTAGCCCTGGCCCCTGGGTCCGAATGTCACAGGACAGGAAGCCAGAGCCAAGGGATATCTGTAGCTACTGATCTGTGTGCTTGTTAGAGAAGAGGAAGCCCCGAGCTATCCCAACGCCTCGGGCTCCCCCAGGCTGCCTCTCTGTCTCCTCCCTTTTCACTGCCCTCCCAGAATGTTAAGACGCTGTGTGTTCTTTGCTACTAAGTAGCTAGTTTAACTAGCTAGCAGATTTACATGCCATTGCCTCAAGGCAAGGGAAAAGTGGGTTTTTTTGTTTTGTTTTGTTTTTTGTTGTTTTTTTGAGACGGAGTCTTACTCTGTCACCCAGGCTGGAGTGCAGTGGCACGATCTCGGCTCACTGCAACCTCTGCCTTCTGGGTTCAAGTGATTCTCCTGCCTTAGCCTCCCGAGTAGCTGGGATTACAGGCCTCTGCCACCACGCGCAGCTAACTTTTGTATTTTTAGTAGAGACAGGGTTTCACCATGTTGGCCAGGCTGGTCTCGAACTCCTGACCTCAGGTGATCGACCTGTCTCGGTCTCCCAAAGTGCTGGGATTACAGGCGTGAGCCACCTCAAGGTCATTTTTCACGACGGACTTGTGCCATGGGGAGGGCATCTTGGAAGCTAGTTAACAGATACAGAAGAGGCATCCACAAACCAATACCCATCTCACAGCGACAAGGGCAACTCCAGGGCTTTACCCGCAAATTCTACCAAAGGTTTCAGAAGTAACGACAAACTTAAAAACAAAAAACACACCCACTCATGTGGGGCTGACGGTACCGCAGGCGGCTCAGGCCACCCCAACAGCCCACAGACAGGTGGGACAGGAAGTGACACCAACCTCTTCAAAACACCTGCAGATGAGCCCAGTGACAAGCAGGGGTATTATAACACAACTGGGTTGAGTTATTCCAGGAACGCAAAACTAGTTTTCCACAAGAACAGCCATCACTAAACTTACCATGCTGTCAAAATGAAGGAGAAAAATCATGTCATTTTAATGGATACAAAAAAGCATCTGGGCCGGGCGCGGTGGCTCACGCTTGTAATCCCAGCACTTTGGGAGGCCGAGGCGGGCGGATCACGAGGTCAGGAGATCGAGACCACGGTGAAACCCCGTCTCTACCAAAAATACAGAAAAATTAGCCGGGCGTGGTGGCGGGCGCCTGTAGTCCCAGCTACTCGGAGAGGCTGAGGCAGGAGAATGGCGTGAACCCGGGAGGCGGAGCTTGCAGTGAGCCGAGATCGCGCCACTGCACTCCAGCCTGGGTGACAGAGCAAGACTCCGTCTCAAAAAAAAAAAAAAAAAAAAAAAAGCATCTGATAAAAGCATTCATGATAAAAACTCCTAGTAAAGCAAAAATAGGAGGAAAAATTTTTGTTTCTTTGTTTGAGATGGAGTCTCACTTTGTTGCCCATCCTGGAGTGCAATGGCGTGATCTTGGCTCACTGCAACCTCCGCCTTCCAGGTTCAAGCGATTCTCCTGTCTCAGCCTCCTCAGTAGCTAGGATTACAGGCGCGCACCACCACGTCTGGCTAATTTTTGTATTTTTAGTACAGACAGGGTTTTGCCATGGCCAGGCTGGTCTTGAACTCCTGACCTCAAGCAATACACTCACCTTGGCCTCTCAAAGTGCTGGGATCACAGGCATGAGCCACCACGCCAGGACTTTGTTTTTTGACACAGGGCCTCACTGTCTCCCAGGTTGGAGTGCAGAGGAGCAATCATGGTTCACTGCAGCCTCGACCTCCTGGGCTTAGGTGATCCTCCCACCTCAGCCTCCCGAGTAGCTGGGACACATATGAGTCACCACACCTGACTAATTTATTTATTTTTTAAATTTTGAGACAGAGTCTCACTCTGTCACCCAGGCTGGAGGGCAGTGGTGTGATCTCAGCTCCCTGCAACCTCTGCCTCCTGGGTTCAAGCAATTCTTCTGCCTCAGCCTCCCAAGTAGCTGGGATTACAGGCATGTGCTACCAGCCCGGCTAATTTTTGTATTTTTAATAGATAGGGTTTTGCCATGTTGGCCAGGATGGTCTCGAACCCCTCACCTCAGGTGATCTACTCACCTTGGCCTCCCAAAGTGCAAGGATTATAGACATGAGCCACCGCGCCCAACTTCCTTAATCAAATAAAGGGCATCTACAAAAAGTCTACAGCAATGTGGTGCTGGGAGTGAAACGTTACAAGTTTTCCCTCTTGAGGCCGGGCGCAGTGGCTCATGCCTGTAATCCCAGCACTTTGGGAGGCCGAGGTGGGTGAATCACCTGAAGTCAGGAGTTCAAGACCAGTCTGGCCAACATGGTGACATAGTGAAATCCTGTCTCTACTAAAAATACAAAAATTAGCCAGGTGTGATGGCAGGTGCCTGTAATCCCAGCTACTCAGGAGGCTGAGGCAGGAGAATCGCTTGAATCCGGGAGGCGGAGGTTGCAGTGAGCTGAGATCACGCCATTGCACTCTAGCCTGGGGTACAAGAGAGAGATTTCGTCTCAAAAAAAAAAAAAAAAAAGGTTTCCCTCTTGGTCAGGAGCAGCCAAGGACACCTGATCCACCCTGCCAAGTATAAGGTCAATATACAGAAATCAACTGCACTTCTGACTTCTGTGTACATGCAAGAAACAGGGGTAATCACTCAGAAGAATTTTTTTTTTTTTTTTTTTTTTTTTGTGAGACGGAGTCTTGCTCTGTCGCCAGGCTAGAGTGCAGTGGCACAATCTCGGCTCACTGCAAGCTCTGCCTCCCGGCTTCAAGCCATTCTCCTGCCTCAGCCTACCGAGTAGCTGAGACTACAACTGCCTGCAACCACGCCCAGCTAATTTTTTTTTTTTTGTATTTTAGTGGAGTCGGGGTTTCACCATGCTGCACAGGCTGGTCTTGAACTCCTGAGCTCAGGCAATCCACCCGCCTCGGCCTTCCAAAGTGGTGGGATTACAGGCGTGAGCCACTGCGCCTGGCCACCACTCAGAAGGATTTTAAGAAAAATGTGTACATAGTCAAATGGTCTAATGTCTAACTGACATCTTGGGGAAAAGAGGACAGAATCAATAGCTAAAGAAATAGTGACCAAAGGCTGGGTGCGGTGGCTCACGCCTGTAATCCCAGCACTTTGGGAGGCCGAGGCGCGCAGATAACGGGGTCAGGTGATCGAGACCATCCTGGCTAACACGGTGAAATCCCGTCTCTACTAAAAATACAAAAAAATTAGTCGGGCGTGGTGGCGGGCGCCTGTAATTCCAGCTACTCGGGAGGCTGAGGCAGAAGAATCGCTTGAACCCAGGAGGTGGAGCTTGCAGTGAGCCGAGATTGTGATACTGCTCTCCAGCCTGGGTGATAGAGTGAGACTCCATCTCAAAAAAAAAAAAAAAAAAAAAAAAAAAAGAAAAGAAAAAAAACCTTGAAAATTTGAGTAAGAGGATGTTTACAGGGTTTCAAAATAAGTCCCTACAAGATACGTTTAGTTACAAAAGGAAGAAATAACCTTACGATGGGGGAATCCAGGCCAACACTACCCAACCAGGCATCAAAGCATCAGCATCCAGTCATGAGGCAAAGGCCTCCAGCCGCCTCCTGAAAGCTGATGGGGTGCTGTGTGCCTCTGCTGTGGTGTTCCTGTCAAAAATACAAATACCTCGGAATTTCTTGGCTGGGCACAGTGGCTCACACCTGTAATCCCAGTACTTTGGAAGGCCAAGGCGGGTGGATCACTTGAGGTCAGGAGTTCGAGACCAGTCTGGCCAACATGGTAAAACCCCATCTCTACTAAAAAAACAAAAAAATTAGCTGGGTGTGGTGACGCACGCCTGTAATCCCAGCTACTCAGGAGGTTGAGACAGGAGAACTGCTTGAACCCAGGAGGCGGAGGTTGCATGAGCTGAGATTGCGCCACTGCACTCCAGCCTGGGCAACAAGAACGAAACTCTGTCTCAAAAAAAAAAGGGACTTTTATTAATTTCAACAATGTTGTATATTTTCTTCCCCATAAAGGGGCCTTTTATGCTACCCAAGGCCACATGCTTGCCTATTTCCTATCCATGCCTTCTCCTCCCTCTCTCTGCAAAGCAACAGCGCCTCAACACCCTGAGACACAACTGGCCTTGCTTCTTGCCTCCCCGGAGACTGAGGTGCCAGCAGACACCCCCACCCTCCTCACTGTGCCCATGTTCTGTGCCTGCCTTCCCGTGGCCATGGGTGAGCGGGTCACACTCAAGCCAAGCCAAGCCTGCACTAGATTCTCTGAGCTGCACGAGGCCGGGCACAGTGGTTCAAGCCTGTATTCCCAGAGCTTTGGGAGGCCCAGGCGGGTAGATCGCCTGAGGTCAGGAGTTTGAGACCAGCCTGAGCAACATGATGAAACTCTGTCTCTACTAAAAATTAGCCAGGTGTGGTGGTGGTGCCTACTGTCCCAGCTACTCAGGAGGCTGAGGCAGGAGAATTGCTTGAACCCGGGAGGCAGAGGTTGCAGTGAGCTGAGATCGCACCGTTGCACTCTAGCCTGGGTGACAGAGGAAGACTCCGTCTCAAAAAAGAAAAAAAAAGACAGCTGTATGAAAGGTGGCTGTCTCCCTCCCTCTCCAGGTGAATCTGGGCTGGAGGCTGCCTTTAGGGCAGACTGTGGTGGCCGGGACGGTGCCCTCCTGGTCTAGCCCTTAAAGTGACTGGCAGCTTCTGCCTTAGCCTCCTACAGCTCTGAGTTCCTGCAAGAAGCTCAACTACAACAACACCACCATGCTGCCAGGAAAACCAAGCTAGCCATGCTGGGACAGGGGAGAGTGGAGGGATGGCGTGGGGGTAGGGAAGACACATCTGGCCTGTCCCCAGCTCTTCAGGTCGTCCCTGTCAAGGCTCACCCTGGTGGAGGAGAGCCAAGGGCTCCCCATACTCTGAGGAATCCCTGAAAACCTGGCTTCCAGGTGTGCGATTATGATGAAAGACCTCGTTTGTATATTCCAGGGCAGTTTGTTACAGAGCCACGATTAGACTGACCCCAGGAGGATGGCTTGGGCACTGAAGTTCGAGGCCAGCCTGGACAACATAGCAAGACCCCGTTACTTAAAAACAAAAAACAAAACAGAAGAAAACCTCTTTTCCTGCCATTTATGGCTCGATTTCTTGCTTCAGTTCACGCACATCTCCTCCAGAGTTGTCTTTGTTCACTGTTCCTGACACTCCTCCTCTGCTGAGCTCTTACCCGTGCTACCTTCAGACCACAACCCCTCATGCCACCAGACTGCCCTGTCAGAGTCACCAGGCATCACCTGAGGCTCAGCAGGGTGGAACCCAGTGTAGAGTCCCTCCCATCTGCCTTCCCTGGGCCTTCAGGGCCCTGTCCAGCTTTCCCCCTGCCTTCCAGGCCATGCCACCTCCAGCTATTTCATGGCCTCTCATCTCCCCAGTCTCTCAATGTTGGGGTGCCCCAAGATCTCAACCAGTTTCCAAGGGCAGACACCAACCCCAGGCTGAAGACTCTGACTTGACCTCCATACCAGACCTCAATCCTCAACTCCAGACTCTTGCATGCACCCTCCTGCTCTGCACTGCTGCCTGATGTGGAATGAGCTCCTCGGCTGATCTACGGTGGCCAGCATCCAAGGCAGCACAATGTCCCCTGCAGTGAATGCTGGGAGGTGTTGCACCCTCTGCAACCCCCACCAGGGTTGGTAGATATGACCAGTAGAATATGACAGAAGGTTAACAGTGTATTACTACTACTTTTTTTTTTTTAGATGGAGTTTTGCTCTGTCACCCAGGCTGGAGTGGAGTGCAATCTCAGCTCACTGCAACCTCTGCCTACGGGTTCAAGCAATTCTGCAGCCTCCTGAGTAGCTGGGATCACAGGTGCCTGCCACCATACCCGGGTAATTTTTGTATTTTTAGTAGACACAGGGTTTTGCCATGTTGGCCAGACTGGTCCCGAACCCATGACCTCAGGTCATCCACCCGCCTCGGCCTCCCAAAGTGCTAGAGTGCTAGGACGATAGGCGTGAGCCACTGCACCCGGCCTTTTTTTTTTTTTTGAGATAGGGTCTCACTCTGTTGTCCGGGCTGGAGTATAATGGTGCAATCATAGCTCACTGCAGCCTTGACCTCCTGGGCTTGAGTGATCCTCCCGCCCTGGCCTCCCATGTAGCTAGGACTACACACAGGCCACTATGCCCAGCTAACTTTTATATTTTATATTTGGGCCAAGCACAGTGGTGCACTCCTGTAATCCCGGCACTTTGGAAGGCCAAGGTGAGTGGACTGCCTGAGCTCAGGAATTTGAGACCAGCCTGGCCAATGGGGCGAAACCCTGTCTCTATTAAAAATACAAAAAAAAATTAGCCGGGCGCGGTGTCACACACCTGTAATCCCAGCTACTGGGTGGAGGGTTTAGGGGGCTGAGGCACAAGAATTGCCTGAATCCACGAGGCAGAGGTTAAAGTCAGCTGAGATCACACCACTTCATTCCAGCCTGAGTGACAGAGCAAGACTCCGTCTCACCAGGAAAAAAAAAAAAAAAAAAATTATTTGTAGAGATGGGGTCTTGCTATGTTGCTCAGGCCAATCCTGAACTCCTGGCCTCAAGCAATCATCCCACTTCAGCCTCCCAAAGTGTGGGACTATAGGTGTGAGCCAATGCACCCAGCCTGAGATTCGTTACAGGACTCACCGTGGCTTCAGTCTTGGTGGGTCTCTCATTGTGAGGGAGGCTGCCATGTTGTGAGCTGCCCCAGGGAGGGGCCCATGTGGTGAGGAACTGTGGCCTCCTGCCAATAGTGTGTTAGGAGCAGAAACTCCAGCCCTTGTCAAGCCTTCAGAGGACGGGAGCCCTGGCCAGCAAACACATGTGTATGCTGGGGTAGGAGCCCAGGAGGGTTGGCCTTCTTTGGCCTGCGCTTCTGACCCATCTGCCTGCTGGGTCAGCCCCTATTCACAACCCTCTCGTGGTTCCTCCCTGCTTTGTGGAGAATAGTCCTGACCACGGCCTACCCCCCTCCATCCCCACCACAACATCCACTCTATACCATGGCCACACTGTGCATGACTCTCCACCCTCAACTGCTTTGGGCCTGTGCACAGGTTGTTTCTTCTGCCTGGAACACCCTCCTCTCACCATCCCTGGGCCTGGATAAGAGTTACTCCTCCTTTCAAGAACAATGGAGAAACTGCCTTTTGCAAGTTGCCTTCCTGGACCAGCTTTCAACCCTCTGGCAACCAAAACACCACTGTATTTCCCAAACCCTTGAGGCGTGTGCCCCACCGTACCAAGAATCCTGTCAACAGTCTGTCCCCATCCTAGACCTGGCCCTGTTCCTTACTCTAGGAACGTCCTTCCCCCGACAAACTCCCGCTCTGCCTCAGACAGGCTCTTCTGATCATGCGACTGGAAATAGTCTCCTTCCTTCACTCCTTTATCCCCGCAGCAGTGCAGGGGCAGGTGTGTTTATTTAGATGTTCCCCTTCCCCAAGTGTCTGCAGGTATCTCTGCTACCCAGCACACAGCGGGCGTTCGCTCCTTCCAAACAACTTGCTGAAAAAACGGAAGAGCAAACAAGACGGCTAGGGCAGCGCGCCCTCCCCGATGGGGTAGGAAGGGAGGCAGAACAGGGTAGCAGCTATGAGAAAGGATCTGAGCACAGGAGACTCAGGGTCGTATCTTGGCTCCTCAGGCTGGGGAACCTTAAGCAAATCCCTGAACTTGTCTGGGGCTGGGCTCTTCCATCTGCAACCGGGGGCGGTGAGCGCACCCACGTCGCGGACAGCGGGGAGGGCTCCCGGGGCCCGACCTACCTCGGCGTCGCGGTTGAGGCGGTACACGTAGAGCTGCGAGGTCCCGGCCACCACGAGGTTGCGCTCGCTGTTGTTGAAGAAGTTGCAGTACATGGAGAACTCCAGGCCGGTGGGCGGATGCGCCTGTTTGTACACGGCGTACATGACGCCAACCCGGGCTGCTCAAGACGGGGAGAGGAAGGGTGAGCGGGGTCGCCCACACAGGAGCCCGGCCCCGCACCGCGCCCCTCCCTAGCCTCGCGCTGCCGCCTCAGCTGCCCGCCCGGCCGCCCACCTGGCAGTTGGAGCCGACTCGAGGGGAACCGGGACAGCAGCGAACTCGCTCCGGCCGGGCCCAGTAGCTGGGCGCGAAGGTTCCGGGCTTCTGCGCCTGCGCAGCGCCGCCGCGTGAGCGTGGCTGCAGGGACGACAGCGGGCCCTGGTGGCCCGGGATGCGGGCGGCTGCCGGCTGGGCTCCGGGCTGGGCGTCTGGACCCCAAACCCCTAGCGCGCGAAGTGCGGGGCCTCCGCTGCGGGCGGAGCAGCGCGGGTGGGAAGCCGCAGGGGCGCCGGCTGCAGCGACTCGGGGTCGGCCGGGGGTGCGTCCGCGCCAGACCCAGGACGGCTGCAGGGAGAAGCGACTCCGCTCGTAGCCCCCGGGTTCAGGGGGCTGCGCCGGGATCCGGAAGAGGGGGCGCGGCGCCTCGCCAGTGTCTGGGGCTTCCAGAAAGCTTCCTAGAGAGGCCGCACGCCCCCTCTGCCCAGTGTCCCCGCGCAGAGCGACCCCCGCCGCCAACACTCCCGCGGAGGACCCCGCGGGTCCGCGAGCCCAGCGCTGTCCGCCCGCCTTGCTCACTGCTGCCTACCCAGGGCGGGCCCAGTGCCAGCTTCCAGGAGCTTGGATCCTGGATCAGGCACGGGCCTAGGACCTAGAAACGGAATCATGAGAAATAAAACAAGAAAGTATCGTTACGCCCAAGAAAATGTGTGTTTTTGTTGCATCCAAATCTACTCACTTGCTCATTGGGCAGTGGGGGAAGGGCCACTTGGATGCTCAGGCGTGTGACTCCTGAGCCACACTCAACCGTCTTTTAAAAGTCAATAGGAGGCAGTGGCTCACGCCTGTAATCCCAACACTTTGGAAGGCTGAGGTGGGCGGATCACCTGAGGTCAGGAGTTCGAGACCAGCCTGGCCAACATGGTGAAACTCAGTCTCTACTAAATATACAAAAATTGTGGGGAAAAGAAAGAGAGATCAGATTGTTACTGTGTCTATGTAGAAAAGGAAGACATAAGAAACTCCATTTTGATCTGTACTAAGAAAAATTGTTTCTGCTTTCTTTGAGATGCTGTTAACCTGTAACTTTAGCCCCAACCCTGTGCTCACAGAAACATGTAATGAATCAAAGTTTAATGGATTTAGGGCTGTGCAAGATGTGCCTTCTTAACAATGTTTGTACCCAGTATGCTTGGTAAAAGTTATCGCCATTCTTCATTCTCGATTAACCAGGGACACAATGCACTATGGAAAGCCGCAGGGACCTCTGCCCAAGAACGCCTGGGTATTGTCCAAGGTTTCCCCCCACAGAGACAGCCTGAGATATGGCCTCGTGGGAAAGGAAATACCTTACAGTCCCCCAGCCTAACACCTGTAAAGGGTCTTTGCTGAGGAGTAGCGAAAGAGGGATGCCTCTTTGCAGTTGAGATAAGAGGAAGGCTTCTGTCTCCTGCTTGTCCCTGGGAATGGAATGTCTCAGTGTAAAGCTGACCATTCCCTTTTGTTCTATTCTGAGATAGGAGAAATCCGCCTGGAAGCGAGATATGCTGGCAGCGAGATATGCTGGCAGCAATACTGCTCTGTTACTCTTTCCTACACTGAGATGTCTGGGCCGGGCGCGGTGGCTCACGCTTGTAATCCCAGCACTTTGGGAGGCCGAGGCGGGCGAATCACAAGGTCAGGAGATCGAGACCACGGTGAAACCCCGTCTCTACTAAAAATACAAAAAATTAGCCGGGCATGGTGGCGGGCGCCTGTAGTCCCAGCTACTGGGAGAGGCTGAGGCAGGAGAATGGCGTGAACCCGGGAGGCGGAGCTTACAGTGAGCCGAGATTGCGCCACTGCACTCCAGCCTGGGTGACAGAGCGAGACTCCGTCTCAAAAAAAAAAAAAAAAAAAAAAACTAGCACTGCTGCTCTGTTACTCTTTGCTACACTGAGATGTTCGGGTAAAGAGAAACATAAATCTAGCCTACGTGCACATCCGGACACAGTACCTTTCCTTGAACTTATCCATGATACAGATTCCTTTGCTCACATGTTTCCCTGCTGACCTTCTCCCCACTTGTTGTCCTGCTACACTCTCCTCGCTAAGATAGTAAAAATGATGATCAATAAATACTGAGGGAACTCGGAGGCCGGTGCTGGTGCGGGTCCTCCATATGCTGGGTCCTCTGGGCCCACTGTTCTTTCTCTATACTTCGTTTCTCTGTCTTACTTCGTTTCTCAGTCTCTCGTCCCACCTGATGAGAAATACCCACAGGTGTGGAGCGGCTGGCCCTTCAAAATTTTAGCCGGGCATGTTGGCGCACACCTGTAATCCCAGCTACTCGGGAGACTGAGGCAGGAGAATTGCTTGAACCCAGGAGGCAGAGGTTGCAGTGAACCAAGATCGCATCATTGCGCTCCAGCCTGGGTGACAAGAGTCACGTACAATAAAAATAATCAGAAGAGACAGAAACACAAGAAAGAAGGTCATGTGGGCCGGGCGCAGTGGCTCACACCTGTAATCCTAGCACTTTGGGAGATCGAGGTGGGTGGATTACCTGAGGTCAGGAGATCGAGACCAGCCTGGCCAACATGGTGAAACCCCGTCCTACTAAAAATATAAAAATTAGCTGGGCGTGGTGGCGGGTGCCTGTAATCCCAGCTACTCGGGAGGCTGATGCAGGAGAATTGCTTGAACCTGGGAGGCAGAGGTTGCAGTGAGCCGAGATGGTGCCACTGTACTCCAGCCTGGGTGACAGAGTGAAGCTCTGTCTCAAAAGAAGAAAGAAAAGGGGAGGGGAGGTCATGTGAAGACAGAGGCAGGGATTGAAGTCATACTGCCCACAAACCAAGGAACACCTGGGGCCACCAGTAGCCAGGAAAGGCTCATGGAACAAACTGTTTCCTAGAGACTTCAGAGGGAGCATTGCTCTCCTGACACTTTGATTCCTAACTTTTAGCCTCCAGAACTGTGAGAATAAGTTTCTGATTTTAAGGCACTCAGTTTGTGGTAGGCTGTGTTATGGTAGCCCTAGGAGGCCACCACACAGGGACTCAGGATTAAAGCCTCAGAGTCAGAACAGGCTGGGGTCCCAGGAACCCGGGGCTGCCACATACTCTGGTCTGATGATCTCCAGGCTTGCTTTCCATGACAGAGAAATAAGCCCTCGGCTGTGTAAGCAGTTATGGGTAAGCAAGTTTGATTCCTGTTTGGGGACCGGGTCCCACCTGCTGCCCACACACCTGGGTGAATTTTCCTGACCCCACTCCTCAGGCAGGCAGGGTCTCCACATCAAAGAGGGGGCGCCTGAGGCTGGCTGCCGGGGGGGGAGCCCTTAGTGCAGCTCTCCCGGCTTCGAGGCACCCCGATGGGGAGAAGGCAGTGCCACAATTGTCCTTTCTCAGCTGAGGACCCTTCCCATCCAACAAGGAGAGCACAGCCATGCTCCAAGGACAAGAGTGTCTTTACTGGAGTTGGAGAAGCCCCTCGATAGGGGCTTCTGGTTTCTGGGCTGTAGGTTTGTGAGGTGTGGGATCTTAAGTCAAAGGTGGGGGACTAAGGCAGGGTATCAGAGGGTGATGTCATCCTCGTAGAGGGACAACAGCAGCAGGACGGTCCAGCCGCCCAGCAGGCCCACGTTGTGCAGAAGGAAGAGGAGCCAGGGCCGCGGGTCCCGTACTTTCAACATCGCCGGGAGCTGAGGAGCAAGTGGGCACCGGGTCAGCGCCCCTGCTCAGCTCCTCTGCTCAGCTCCCGGCCCAGAGCAGCCCCTCCCCTCGCCATCCTGACCATGTCGCAGAGTGCTACGTAGAGGAACAGGCCGGTAGCCACTGCCAGGATCCAGGCCTCGCTCTCCTCGCCGACTCCAACCGCGAGTGCCACGTAGAGACCGGCGAAGGCCGTGAGCGCGGAAGCCAGGTTCAGCAGCAGTGCCTGGCGCACGGACAGCCCCGCGTGCAGCAAGGCCGCGAAGTCCCCTGGGACGGGTCCACATCAACAGCTCCGCCCTCCTATCTACATTCCCCGCCCACCTCCTTTCGGCCCCGCCCTCTTACAAGCAGGCCCCGCCCACCTGTTCCCGGTCTCCCCGCCCAGCCGTCAGACCCCGCCCGTCTCCTTCTAGGCCCCGCCCACCTGTTTCCAGTCTCCCCGCCCAGCCCCTGTGCGGCCCCGCCCATCTCCTTCCAGGCCCCGCCTGCGCTCACCCAGTTCGTGCGGCAACTCGTGGCAGAACACGGCCAGCGAGGTGGCCAGCCCGGTCTTCCAGGAGGACGCGAAGGCGGCGCCCACGGCGAGCCCGTCGGCGAAGTTGTGCACGGCGTCGCCCAGCGTGATCACATAGGGCAGTAGCCTCAACTCTGCGGGCGCAGAAGCCCGTGGGTTCGCGTGGCCTGTCCCCTACCGCCAAGCCTTGTGCCCCAACCGCTTTCCACACAAACCCCAGATCCCCCAGCCCTTCCGGGGTCGCCCCCTGGGCTCACCTGGGCTCAGTCTCCTGGGCTCAGGGTTCAGCAGCTCCGGGCTCTCCTCCGCCACCTGGGAGGAGCCTTGAGTAAGTCCCGCCCGGAAGTGGAGGAGGAACGCGGTGGGGCGGGGGCGGGGCCCCAGATCACCGAGGGAGGCAAACCGCAGGCCTGGAGTGGGGCTGGGAGTGTGGGCGTGGGAAGGGGTCCGTGGGAGGGGCTCCGCGTGGGGTGGGGCATCTGGCGCCCACTCACCAGGTCTGCGCGGGAGCCCTCGTGGGGCGGCTTGGGCTGCCGGAGCTCGCTGGGTGCCAGCTGCAGGGACACACCGTGGCTGTGGCCCCCGTGGCTGTGGCTGCTGTGGCCGCAGGGCCGGTCCTCCAGGTCCTGTGAGGGTAGCTGCTCAGTGTCCACCAGGCCCCCGGCACACCCACCCGCCGGGTACCTTCCCAAGAAGCCTGACCTCCGGGTCCCTGGGCAGCAGGAGGTTGAAGAGGTTCTCAAACAGGAAAAAGGCGTAGAGCCCGGCCAGCATAGCCAGAAGGCGCCAGGTGGGCTGTAGGCTGAGGCCCTCTTCTGTGTGTGTGTGCAGCCCCAGCACCTGGGGAGTAGGGGCGCTGGGCTGGGGGGTCCCAGGGCGCCTCCCACCAAGACCCAGGGAGAGAGGTTGGGGGTGGGGTGGGTAAGGGCCCGGGGAGGGCATGGCCTGGGAGTCCATGGTGGGGAACGGAGGGCCAGGGTCGAGGGTTTGTGGGGGCAGACCTTGGGCGTCAGATGCAGGACAGCGTCCCCAGTGAGTGCACCCACTGCCAGGCTCAGGAAGGTCTGCAGGATGTAGTGGGTGACCCCCCTGCAGCCAGTGCAGGTCAGCAGCAGGAGGCCAAAAACCGCGCAAAGGCAGATGAGCAGCGTGGCCAGGGAGCCATACAAATACCCTGGGGACGGGTGAGGCGGCTGTGAGAGCTTTTCTTCCAGACTCAGCCCCTGCTTCCCGAGCGTCGCTCACCAGAGCTGCAGACGGTCAGTGTGGGCCAGGACCTCACTCAGGCTGACGCTCCTGCCTCAAAGCACCACTCCCCTCCTGGCGACGCCACCTTCCCCTGTGTCTGCTGTTTCTACTTCCAGCCCCTGCTCATTCTCTCCATCCCTCATCCTCGGCAGCCACTCCTTCCTCCCTACGTGGGCCCCACCTCTGCGCTGCCAGCCCAGTGTCGGCGTGGGCACTCACTCTCTGCCTGGGTGAGCTGGTCCTGGGCAGCGGGCCTGGGCTGGGAGGTGCAGGCTCCACTCAGCTGCTGTTGGAGCAGGGCAGGGCTCAGTTGGGCCCAGGCCTCCGGGGTCACCCCAGCCTGTTCCGACAGTCCATACACAGCCATCACATCCGTGGCACTCAGGCATACCTGGGGAGTGGCAAGACAGGCTCAGGGACCTGAGCAGACCCCAGTGGGGCCCCATCTTACCCCAAGGCGCAGCTCACCGTGTCCCACACACTGGAGCTGTTGCTGGAGGTGATGAGGGGCACAGGGTCCTGGCCGTTGGCTCCCCTGTGCTGATGACTGTGGTCGCTGTGGGCCTCCCTGCCCACCCCCAGGCGCTGCATCAAGGCTGACAGCTCTGGCAGGGAGAAGAGTTGGCACTGAGAATCTGTGTGGGCTCCAGCCCTGCCCCCCAGGGACATAGAGGCTGGGGACTTGGGGGTGCCCCCTCCACAGCCCAGCCCAGGCCTCACCGGCCAGCGTCATAGGGACCTCGCTGCTGTGCTGCTGGAACACAAAGTCCACGAAGTACTGAGGGCTCGGCAAGGCGTGGAAGCAAGATCCGCTCCTGACGTGGTCCAGCAGGGCAGCCAGGACGCTGCCAGCACTGCCCGGAGCCCCTGCCCCTACCGCCTCGTCCAGCAGCTGAGGGATATCTACGCAGGCCTGGGGAAGAGGGTGCCTCCGCCTCAGCCTTTGGTGTGACCTTGCATCCAGCTCTGCCATCCACCCCGCTGCCCCTGTTTGCATCTCCCACCCCAGCTACAGAATCTGCCCCCACCAGCCCCGCCCCTCCCTGGAGCCACAGCCCTCCCTGCCGGGCTCAGCTGCTTCAGGCTCCCACTCAGGCCTCTGGGTTCCTCCCTCACGAGGCCCCTCCTGGGGCTCCTACAGGCTCCCAACTGCCCAGTCGTGAGCCCCATGTTGTGAATCCCCAGCTGGAGGCCAACTCCCAGGCGTCTCCCCAGGTCCCCAGGCTCCCTGAAGGCTTTGCAGCCAGGCCAGGCCCCCTGGGCCGTGGGGCCCTCCTCACCCATTCCCCTGGTCTGCCTGGACGCTCCCTCACCGTCTTAGGGGTCTGGCCAGCAGCCCGGGCCTGCATCCTCTGCAGCAGCCAGCTCAGGCCCGGGGTCAGGGCCTTGGGGCTCTCAAGCAGGGCCAGGAGGTGGTCTGCATGAGAGGCCCAGAGGCCAGCCTGAGCGTCCTCACACGTGCCCTCGGGGTTGCTGAGGTACAGGACGGCGGCGGCACTGAGGCGAGCGATGTACCTGGCCTCCAGGACCGGGCCCGGGAGCAGCCCTGGCCCCTCAGGCTCGCCCAGGCCCAGGGCGTCCTCCACAGACAGGCACTGTGGGCAGAGATGGGTGAGCAGGGGTGCTGGGTCCACCAGGGTGGGGAGAGACAGGCCTGGCCAAGGGGCTTCCCCGCGGGCCTGTTTCCTCTCCCTCTCAGGTCCAACAACGTCCACCATCCTCTCAACCCCTTGCACCCTTCCGTCTCCACAGGCCCCTGTTCTGCTTCCCCAACTACAGGGGTGCACGAAGAGGGGTCCCCAACAGTGGTCCCCCATCCCCAGGGGACTCCCCTGGAGCCACTGCCAATTTGACGGCTGAAGGCCGGCAGGGGGAGGTGGCCCTGGGGTCCTGGGGAGAAGAGGGACTGTGTCCCTGGAGAGGCAGGCCTGTCTGCCCTCATGAGCAGGAGGGTGGGCTCTGGCCTGCGGGGAGGGCCAGGGTGCCCAGGTACTGCTGCTGGCCTCCTCTGCCTCTTGGAGTTTGCCCAGGGCCCTTTGCCGCCAGCTGGCAGGGCGGAGCAGGCGGGAAGAGGCCAGGGCTGGGGGACCTGTCGGGTGGGGCTGTTACCTTTCCACACGGCCCGTTGGCGCAGTGCACACGGTCCGCCAGCGTATTTAACAGGCTGCTCAGAGCCTCTTGATCCAGAGCGCCCTGGCCAGAGGTGAGCAGGCTCAGCAGACCAGCAGGCGGGGACGCCGTCGCCGTCGCCGTCACCGTCACCACCAGCACAGCTAGCAGCAGCCCCAGCTCCAGCGAGACCAGGGACGCCATACTCAGCTCCCAGTGTGCTCAGTGGGTGTTGCTGTGGCCAAGGCCCAGTGCTTCTGGGCTGGCTGAGGGCGGCTTTGCTGGGGTTGTCCAGGGCCAGACTGGGGCTGGGCTAGGACCCGCCCGGGCTGCATGAGGACCTCTCCCAGGTATTCCTGCAGAGCTCTGTGATTGGCTGCTGGAGATGCCTGGGTTAACCATTCCAGCGGCAGATCCTCCCCAACAGCCTGGAGCCACTGCCTGTGGGGGGCGAGGGCTGGGCCCCGTCCCCTGGACAGGCAGCCTGGGTGGTCTTTTTTATTTTTTGAGATGGAGTTTTGCTCTTGCTGCCCAGGCTGGAGTGCAATGGTGTGATCTTGGCTCACTGAAACCTCCGCCTTCCGGGTTCAAGTGATTCTCCTGCCTCAGCCTCCCAAGTAGCTGGGATTACAGGCAGTGCCACCACGCCCAGTTACTTTTGTATTTTTAGTAGAGACAGTGTTTCTCCATGTTGGTCAGGCTGGTCTTGAACTCCCAACCTCAGGTGATTCGCCTGCCTTGGCCTCCCAAAGGGCTGGGATTACAGGCGTGGGCCAACACGCCAGGCCAGCCTGGGTGTGCTTCTGTCCTCTGCCTGCTGCCCCCCAAGCTGTGAGGCAGTGCCAGGGTGTCCCCTTCTGGCTCTCCATCTGGGGGCTGCCTCCAAGCTGGAGGACACAGGGCAGAGGTGCACAGATGCCCCCAGAGCCTGAGAGCTCCCAGGTCCCTGCCTCTGCCCCTCCCAACAGAGGCTGCCCAGACAACCTCGCTGGCCCCTGTTGGGGGTGGGGACATGGACCTCCCTCCTCCTGGGTCCTGGGCTGTGGTCCCTGTTGGGGACTGCGATAGAGTCAAATGAACTGAAAAGGTGCCTGCTGCCTCATGCTCCCTTAGGCTGGAGACAGCCCCAGGAAGCTCCAACACAGACAAACAGGGAGATGGACCTGGGCCCTGGCAGCCACCTGGCCGAGCTTGGGTCAGGATAAGACTGGGGCAAGACCCCAGCTCTAGCCCCGGGGGCAGGGAGGCTGTGGCTCTCAGCCCTGCCCTCTCTGTGGGCTCCCTCTCTGGCCTTTGAGCCTAGAGGCCTTATCTCTACTGTGGTGGTGATGGCAGGAAGTCTGGGGGAAGGGGAAGGCAGATCTCAGGGCAGCTTTGCCTTCTGAAGGGGGAGTCCAGATGCCGCCTCCCACCCGGTCCAGCCAGCCTGACCCTGAGCGTTGTGGGTGGGGCTGGGGTGGGGAGCTGGGTGCCTGAGGCCCAAGGACTCTGTCCTGCCATGCACAGGGCGGGACGGGGCAGGGTGGGCATTAGGCCCAGTGTCCTGGGGTCAGGGTGCTTCCCCTGCTGG
The DNA here is from genome assembly GCF_028878055.3 of Symphalangus syndactylus. Lineage (NCBI taxonomy): Eukaryota > Metazoa > Chordata > Mammalia > Primates > Hylobatidae > Symphalangus > Symphalangus syndactylus. The sequence continues at coordinate 143,233,853 of NC_072429.2, forward strand.
CCTCACCCTGCCAAGGGGAGGATCTCATGGTGCCCCTCTGGCTGGGCCCACCCACAGTGGTACCCTTCTGGGGGCCCTTAGGGGAGTCTGCCCGGAGTGGAGATCCTGCCGGGGGTGGAGAGCCTGCCGGGGGTGGAGACCCTGCCGGGGGTGCAGACCCTACCCGGGGTGCAGACCCTGCCGGGGGTGGAGAGCCTGCCGGGGGTGCAGACCCTGCCGGGGGTGCAGATCCTGCCAGGGGTGGAGATCCTGCCGGGGGTGCAGATCCTGCCGGGGTTGGAGACCCTGCCGGGGGTGGAGATCCTGCCGGTGGGGGGAGACCCTGCGGCGGGGGGAGATCCTGCCGGGGGTGGAGACCCTGCCGGGGGTGGAGATCCTGCCGGGGGGGGGGGGAGACCCTGCCGGGGGTGGAGATCCTGCCGGGGGGCGGAGATCCTGCCGGGGTGGGGGGGAGACCATGCCGGGGGGGGAGATCCTGCCGGGGGTGCAGATCCTGCCGGGGGTACAGATGATTTCTGGGTCCCAGGACCATGAGGGGGCCGCTCTACACACAGCCGGAAGATGCTGTGGACCCAAACTGACCCTTTCTCTCCCACACCACCCCAGGACCAATGGGCTGGCTGGAGGCCACCCATTCTAAAATAGGCTCAAGGGCCTATTTTAGCTTCAGGGCAAAGGTCTTGGCCTGGGCCTGACTCTGTGGCCTTCCTCAGCTGCCTCCCCAGTAGGCCTCAGTGCTGGGCTACAGGCCTCCTCCATTCCCTCCATTCATGTGACCCCACCCCTCCCAGCAGAAACTCTCTTCCGTAGCCCAGGAGCAGCTGTTGAGGCTTTCACCTACCCATGCCCCAGCCTGAGGCCAGCTTCCCCAGAGCAGAGGGGTTGCACTCTCCTGCCCCTCAGGCCCACTCTCATCCAACAAGCTCACTGCAATTGGCCCATCTTAAAAACAACACTGGCCAGTGACGCTGGCTCACGCCTGTAATCCCAGCACTTTGGGAGGCCGAGGCGGGTGGATCACTTGAAGTCAGGAGTTTAAGACCAGCCTGGGCAACGTGGTGAAACCCGAGCTCTACTAAAAACACAAAAACAAATTAGGGCACCCTGAGTGGTGGTGGGCGCCTGTAGTCCCAGCGACTCGGAAGGTTGAGGCAGAATTGCTTGAGCCCAGGAGGTGGAAGCTGCAGTAAGCCATGATCGCATCATGCACTCCAGCCTGGACAACTTGGCAAAACCCTGACTATAAAAAGAAAAAAAACAAAAAACATAAGCCCATGTTCAATAGCAGCATTATTCAAAAGATGGAAGCAACTCAAGTATCCAAACATGCATGAGTGAACACATTGTGGCTTATCCACAGTGGAACATGATTCAGCCTGAAAAAGGAAGGAAACCGGCCTGCGCCGTGACTTGGATGCGCCTTGAGGAGATTGTGATGAGCAAAAGCAGCCAGATGCAAAAGGGCAAGGACGGTGTGATCTGACTGATGTGAGGACCCCAGACAGTCAAATTCATGGAGACAGAAAGTAAAAAGGTTTTGGGAGGCCGAGGCGGGCAGATCACCTGAGGTCAGGACTTCGAGACCAGCCTAGCCAACATGGTGAAACCCCATCTCTACTAAAAAATACAAAAATTAGCCAGGCATGGTGGTGGGGTCCCAGCTGCTCAGAAGTCTGAGGCGGGAGAATTGCTTGAACCCCAGAGGCAGAGGTTGCAGTGAGCCAAGATCACGCCATTGCACTCCAGCCTAGGCGACAGAGCAAGACTCTATCTTAAAAATAATAACAAAAAATTTAAAAAAAAACAAAAAACAGGCCGGGCACAGTGGCTCATGCCTGTAATCCCACTACTTTGGGAGGCCAAGGTGGGCGGATCACCTGAGGTTGGGAGTATAAGACGAGCCTGGCCAACATGGTGAAAACCCGTCTCGGGCCGGGCGCGGTGGCTCACACTTGTAATCCCAGCACTTTGGGAGGCCGAGGCGGGCGGATCACGAGGTCAGGAGATCGAGACCACGGTGAAACCCCGTCTCTACTAAAAATACAAAAAATTAGCCGGGCGTGGTGGCGGGCGCCTGTAGTCCCAGCTACTCGGAGAGGCTGAGGCAGGAGAATGGCGTGAACCCGGGAGGCGGAGCTTGCAGTGAGCCGAGATTGCGCCACTGCACTCCAGCCTGGGCGACAGAGCGAGACTCCGTCTCAAAAAAAAAAAGAAAACCCGTCTCTACTAAAAGATACAAAACTTAGTTGGGCATAGTGGCAGGAGCCTGTAATCCCAGCTACTCAGGAGACTAAGGCAGGAGAATTGCTTGAACCCGGAAGGCAGAGCTTGCAGTGAGCTGAGATCACACCATAGCACTCCAGCCTGGGCGACGGAGCGAGACTCCATCTCAAAAAAGAAAAAAAAATTAAATAAATTTAAAAAATACATGCCTGGCACCCAGTGGCTCACGCCCGTAATCCTAGTACTTTGGGAGGCCAAGGCAGGCGGATCACCTGAGATCGGGAGTTTGAGACCAGCCTGACCAACATGGAGAATAAACCCCATCTTTACTAAAAATACAAAATTAGCCGGCCAGGCACGGTGGCTCACGCCTGTAATCCCAGCACTTTGGGAGGCCGAGGCGGGCGGATCACGAGGTCAGGGGATCGAGACCATCCTGGCTAACATGGTGAAACCCCGTCTCTACTAAAAATACAAAAAATTAGCCGGGTGTGGTGGTGGGTCATGTAGTCCCAGCTACTTGGGAGGCTGAGGCAGGAGAATGGCGTGAACCCGGGAGGCGGAGCTTGCAGTGAGCCAAGATTGCGCCACTGTGCTCCAGCCTGCGCAACAGAGCAAGACTCCATCTCAAAAAAAAAAAAAAAAAAATACAAAATTAGCTGGGCGTGGTGGCACATGCCTGTAATCCCAGCTACTCAGGAGGCTGAGGCAGGCGACTCTTGAACCTGGGAGGTGGAGCTTGCAGTGAGCCGAGATAGCGCCATTGCACTCCAGCCATGGGAACAGAGGGAGGCTCCGTCTCAAAAAAAATAAAAAACAAACAAAAAAACAAAATTAGCCGGGCGTGGTGGCACACGCCTGTAATCCCAGCTACTCAGGAGGCTAAGGCAGGCAACTCTTGAACCTGGGAGGCAGAGGTTGCAGTGAGCCGAGATCGCACCATCACGCTCCAGCCTGGGCAACAAGAGGGAAACTCAAAAACAAACAAACAAATACAAAACTTAAGCCAGGGTGGTGGCATACCCCTGTAGTCCCAGCAAGTCAGGAGGCTGAGGCAGGAGAATCATTTGAACCTGGGAGGTGGAGGCTGCAGTGAGCCAAGATCGTGCCACTGCACTCCAGCCTGGGTGACAGGGCCAAACTCCTTCTCAAAAAAAAAAAAAAAAAGAAAGAAGGGTGACTGCCAGGGCTGGGGAGGGGGAGAATGCGCGTGAGTGTTTAATGGGGATGGAGCTTTACTTTGTTTGGATGGAAAAGTTCTGGAGGTGGACGGAAGGAAGGAAGGAGGAAAAAAAGAAAGAAATGAAAGAAAAGAAAAGGAAAGAAAGAGAAAGAAAGAAAAGAAAGAAAGAAAGAAGAAAGAAAGAAAAGAAAGAAAGAAAGAAAGAAAGAAAGAAAGAAAGAAAGAAAGAAAGAAAGAAAGAAAGAAAGAAAGAAAGAAAAAAAGAAAAGGAGGAAGGAAGAAAGAAGGGAGAGAGGGAGGTAGGCAGAGAGGAACAAAGGGAGAGAGGCCGGGCATGGTGGCTCATGCCTGTAATCCCAGCACTTTGGGAGGCCGAGGCAGGAGGATCACCTGAGGTCAGGAGCTCGAGACCATCCTGGCTAACATGGTGAAACCCCCTCTCTACTAAAAATACAAAATTAGCCGGGTGTGGTGGCGGGCACCTTTAATCCCAGTCGGGAGGCTGAGGCAGGAAAATCGCTTGAACCCGGGAGGTGGAGGTTGCAGTGAGCCGAGATGGCGCCATTGCACTCCACCCTAGGCAAAAGAGAGCGACTCCTCAAAAAAAAAAAAACCAAAAATCAAAATGACCCTCCCTCGCCACCTGCCCGCCTTGACACACACGTTTCTGGGTGCTGGTCCTCCCTCGAAGCACCCCGTACCCACATGTGCCTGTCAAAGACATCAAGGCCCCACGGCCCGACCTGACAGTACCCTTCCTCAGCTCCCTCGGGTGCCCTGGATCCTGCTGTCCTGGGGGCTCTTCTCTGGCTCCTTGGTCAGTCTCTTCCCACTTCCCACAGCAGTGCCCCTGGCCAGTCCTCCGGCTTCTTGGCAGGATTCAGCCTCCCTCTCCAGCCACTGACGTCATCATCCTGCTTGATGGCCCCCCTTGGCCGTCTGAGAGGCAGCCCCCACTCAGCCTGTGCACAGAGCCCACCTGCCTCCTCCACGACATCCCAAGCCCCCATGGAACACCACGCGACTTGATTTTCACCATCTGCCTTTCTCTACACACCTCATTCCATTGGCTCTAGATGCCACAGATGTCAGGCGGTTCTGGCGTTCTCAGCCGCTGAGAGAAAAATGCTACAATGGCCGGGCGCGGTGGCTCACGCTTGTAATCCCAGCACTTTGGGAGGCCGAGGCGGGTGGATCACGAGGTCAGGAGATCGAGACCACGGTGAAACCGCGTCTCTACTAAAAATACAAAAAAACTAGCCGGGCGTGGTGGCAGGCGCCTGTGGTCCCAGCTACTCGGAGAGGCTGAGGCAGGAGAATGGCGTGAACCCGGGAGGCGGAGCTTGCAGTGAGCCGAGATTGCGCCACTGCACTCCAGCCTGGGCGACAGAGCGAGACTCCGTCTCAAAAAAAAAAAAAAAGAAAAATGCTACAATGACACCCTGGCATGTCCCTTGTCCTGATGGTATAGTTGCTAAGATGTGAAGCACGTGGCTCTTGGAACCGTGTGGTGTGTGGTCTGCTGCTTTCCCCTGGGGGCAGCAGCAGGTGTGCAGCACATGCTGTGAATGGACGGCGTCCACCACCCGCTGCCTCCCCACCAGGCCCAGCCTTGACTCTTGGGCTTTGCCCAGGGGCTTGGGGAGAGGCCCTGGTGGTGGGCATGACAAACTCCCACCCAATGAGTCATGGGCTGGAGCTGCAGGTAAGTCAGGAGTCCTGGGCTAGGGTGCAGTCATCTGAGTGGAGAGGTGGGCGTGGAGCAGCTGACAGCATGAAGTGCACCCCGCCTCTGAGCCCGGCCTGGCCTGGTACGCTGGGACCTGACTGCATTCGGGAGACGTGGTGCTGCCCTGGGCTTCGGTGAGGGGTGGGGAGGGGTGGCAGGCAGCCTCAGCCTCCCCCGTGGCCAGAGTCAAGCCACGCCTGGCCCAGGTGGTGGACCTGTTCTCCAGGCCTCTGGGCTACGGAAACGCTCCTGCCTCCCATTATGTGCCCAGGCAGAGCCCACCAGGGAAGCAGCTGTCACTGAGTGATGCAGGCCATGAGGGATGCAGTGGCAGGGACAGAGCCAGGGCCGGGCCACCACACAGGTCGGGGGAGGGTAGGTGAGAAGGGCTCTATGCTGAGAGTCCCAGGAGGGTGGAGAGAATACACAGGGCAGGCCTGGGGGAGCCACCCAAGCAGGAAGGTCGGAGAGCATCTTTATTGTGGGGAGGGGCCCGGCCCCCAAAGTTCTGACACCAAAGACAGACACAAGACAGGCAGCTGCAGACAGTGAGTTGTGTGGATGACCAGGGCCTGTGTGGTGGACAGGGGACCAGGAGTCATCACCTCAGACTCCGCCCTTCTCTGCAGGGGCTGGCACCACGGGCTCAGGCATGCAGGAAGCGGTTGAAGGCGTTGTAGGCTGACTCCAGGTCGAACAGCATCTGACGCACCTGTGAGTCGTCCAGTTCATCGGACGCCGACATGCCGCTCAGGGTCTGCAGCCTGGGAGTGCAGCACAGGGCATGTGGGGACAGGCAAGGTCTCAAAGGCACTTCGGGGGCTCTGCCTGGCGGGGAGGGCCTCAGGGGCACTGCGGGGCTCTGGCGGGGAGGGTCTCGGGGGCACTGGGGGGGCTCTGCCTGGCGGGGAGGGTCTCGGGGGCACTGGGGGGCTCTGCTGGGCAGGGAGGGAGACCCACCACTGGCTGACCGTCTGGCGGCCCTCGAAGTCGGGCGGGAGGTGGCTCATGCGGTGCATGGTCTCCATCAGCTCTCGCAGGTCTGGCTGGATCTGGGACACACACAGCAGCTGGGACCCCGGGACCGGCTCCATCCCCTCCTGCCTAGGCCCCCTGCCAGCCCAATGCCCGCACCTCATCCATGGCGCGGATCTCCAGGCGCAGTTTGTCCATGACCGTGATGAAGAGCTGGGGACGGGTGTGCACATGAGGCTCGAGTGTCCAGGGGTGGGGGAGGCCCCGCAGCTCACAGGCCCCAACCCCTCCTCAGCCACAGCTGCCACTGGGGCCTCCTCACTGCACTCTGTTCCCAAACCCTGCCGGCCTCCTGGGTGAATGAGGTCCCGGCTGCCCAGAGAGCTGTGTGGGAACTGGACGGTGGGCCCACACATTCTCTCCCGAGGCCGGGACCCCGCCAGAACGCACCCTGTGCTCATCCCCACGACAGCAGTCCAGGTGGCCTGGGGGTCTCCCCGCACGCTGCCCACCCCTCGTTCCTAGTTAAAGGGGTTCCCTTCTGCCCAGCAAGAGTGCTGCTCAGCTCTGGAGGCCCAGGACCCTACGCTTGTGCCCAGCTGCAGCAGGCAGCCTTGGCCCTCCTAACCATGTGCCCTGGGGGCTGGGACGCACCGAGACCACGTCGGCGATGCAGCGGTTGAGGTTGCCCTTGTCGTCCTTGATGGTGATGGGCCGGTCCTCCTTGATCCGCTCCATGGCCAGCGGGCAGTCCAGCTGTGGGGGGCTGACGTGGGTGCTGGGGCTCTCAGGACAGCAAGCCCCAGGTGGCCAGAGCCCTCTGGCACCCCATACCCATGCCCGACAGTCCCCGCCCCCCGGGGGTGGAAGGACCAGGCACTCACGCGGAACTTGCGGCAGAACTCATCGATGGAGCTGATTTCTGAGCCCTGGACCTGCCTGAAGGCAGCTTTATACTGCACCAGGAGCCGGGAGCAGGCTGCAGTGTACCTAGGGAGAGGCCAGCTGCTGCCCAAGCATGGGACCAGCCCCACCCAGCTCATCCTGCCCCCTCGGCTGGTCCAGAGGCAGAGCAGCTCCCAGACAGGGCCAGGCAACAGGCAAAGGCAGGCCAAGCAAGGAGGAGGGGCTGCTAGTAGCTTTCGGGGGTGAGGCCCTGAGCACATAGTGGGGCTTGTAGCTCAGCTCCAGGTGGAGGCCCCAGCCCCCAACCCCTGCCCACCCTCCGAACCACAGCGACCAGCCCTCTGTTATGATGGCCCCATCTGCAGCTCATGGTCTGTGCGGTGGCCTGTGAGGGTCTTGTCACTTCATTGAACAAAGCCCCCCCAAAACATCCTGGGACATCCCCAAGCCTCCCAACAGTCTTTTAAGATTGTCTGTGCTGGGGGATGAGGGTGGGGGAGTGGGCCAGATGACACCCCAGGAGCTGCCCCTCTGCCCGCGTCCCTCACCAGCCCCCAGGACTTCCCTGGCTGAGACCCAGGGGCACCCTCCTCACGCTGGGTGGACCCCACACAAGTGGGCACCTCACAGCCTGACAGACACCTGCTCTTGCTGCCTATGGAGCACCCAGGCCCGGCAGGGCAGGAACAGGCCTCCAAAGACGCAGGCTCTTACTCGCTGGGGGAGACACAGTCCTTGATGTAGGCTTTCTCCAGGGCTTGCAGTGTCTTCACCACCGCAAACAGCTCTGCCATGTTGTCGTACCTGAGGACACACCTGTCTATCGGGCCAGGCCCCGGGGTGCCAAGCCTAGAGCCCAGAGCACTATCCCTTGCCCGGAGGTGCCACTGCGGGAGCTCTGCCCACCTCTCGCTCCATCCTGGAGTGCCTCAGGAACAGTTCCCCAGCCTGACCCTGCGTCCTCCCACCCCTCAGTTTGGGGTGGGTCTAGGGGGGCTGCCCCAGGGCAGCCAGATGCACATGGGTGTGTTGGGGCAGCCTGGGCACCTGGACTTACTTCTCCCGCTCCCGGGCGTTCTTGTACAACTTCACTTCCTGCCGGAGAGAGCGGGCTCTGTGGGCCAGTGCCAACAGGGGCTGCAGGGCCCTGGCGAGGCCACACAGGCATTAGCTGTTGGCCAATGCCGGCCGGGTGGACACCCACCACTCACCTCATACAGCTCCGGCTTGTTCCCAGGGGCTGCAGGAGAAGGCAGAGGGCTGGCAGGCTGGCCCCAAAGGGAACTCAAGGGCAGGCTCCAGTCCCAGCCTCCATTTCATTTCCTCCCTGAGGCCTCCCAGGCTGGGTCCCAAAGAGCCCAGAGGGAGCTGGAGCACAGGGGTTCCAACCTCACCCCTATCAGTGTGTGGGGGGACCTGATGATAACACCTCTGAGAAGCCGGGGGCTGCAGGACAGGCCCAGCTCCCCAGCTCCACCGCGGCTCCCTGGCCGAGTCACCTGCACAACAGTGGCCACGCCCTGCTCGTGGCTCATGATGCAGTGCCAACAAGGCTCATCACACACAGCCTCTCCCCTGGGCTTGGTGACACAGGGTGCCCAGGACCCCCACTGTTCTGGCCACACTGAAGCTCATCATCTCTGCCCAGCAGGACCAAGCTGGTTCTGCCTGGAGGTTTCTGAGCCCTCAGTGTTCCTGTGATGAACTATTTAGCCCCTGGCCACCCCCAAGGCTGTACGAGAGCAGGGTCAGGTACCTCCCCACCCCCGATCCCAAATACCCAATACTGCCTGTCAGCCCGTGCAGCAGGGGCTGAAAGCCTGCGCCCTTCCAGCCACACTCACCTCCTATGCCCGGAGTGGCTGGGATTCCATGAAACATCCTCTAGGCTCTGGGGGGGCCACAGCACTGAGACCTGGGGAGCAGAGCCAGGGCTGACTCAAAGATGGCCCCTAAGCCAGGCACAGTGGCTCACACCTGTAATCCCAGCACTTTGGGAGGCCAAGGTGAGCGGATCACCTGAGGTCAGGAGTTTGAGACCAGCCTGGCCAACATGGTGAAACCCCGTCTCTACTAAAAATACAAAATTAGCCAGACATGGTGGCATACGGCTGTAATCCCAGCTACTCAGGAGGCTGAGGCAGGAGAATCGCTTGAACCCAGGAGGTGAAGGTTTCAATGAGCCAAGATTGAGCCACTGCACTCCAGCCTGGGAGACAGAGCAAGACCCCGTCTCAAAACAAACAAACAGGCCGGGCGCGGTGGCTCACGCTTGTAATCCCAGCACTTTGGGAGGCCGAGGCGGGCGGATCACGAGGTCAGGAGATCGAGACCATGGTGAAACCCCGTCTCTACTAAAAATACAAAAAATTAGCCGGGCGTGGTGGCGGGCGCCTGTAGTCCCAGCTACTCGGAGAGGCTGAGGCAGGAGAATGGCGTGAACCCGGGAGGCGGAGCTTGCAGTGAGCCGAGATCGCGCCACTGCACTCCAGCCTGGGCGACAGAGCGAGACTCTGTCTCAAAAAAAAAAACAAAAAAACAAACAAACAAACAAACAACAAAAAAACCAACAAAAAAAGACAGCCCGTAAGTGCCAGGTCCTGGAGATCCAGGGCTCCATGAAGAGCTCTCCTGAGCTCAATAGTGGTGAACACACAGGGTGCTATGCGGGCTGCCAGGAAAAAGTGAGGTACTGTGGACACTCAGGACAGCGGGGCGGGGGCTGCATTGGAGTGTGGTCCAAGCTGGAGGTTGAGGGAGGTGATGAGGAAGGCAGGCAGCTGTTTGATGGCCCAGGAGGAGAGTTTGGGGCACAGGAAACAACACACGTAACAGCCCGCCTTTAAGTAGGCATGAACTTGGAGGAACCAACGAGCTGAAGGTGGAGCTTCTCGAACGAAGGGGTCCTAGGGCATGAAGATGGAGAGGTGCCCTTAGGTGGGCAGCGAGCTGTGGACAAACAACGGGAGCAGAGCCCGTGGGAAGGTCCTGCCTAGTACGGAAGCTGGGCCAGCTCCAGACGTTCTCTCTTTGTAAGTGGAGCCGTCAGATCCGCCGAGGGATTTGAGATAGGATTAAAATAAAGGAGTTACGAACGACACCCCTGTTTTTGGTCCAATGGGCCGGACAGTAAGGTAAACTCAGACGGAGAAGGGAGGAGGACCTGGCCTGGCGGGCAGGCGCAGGAAGCTCTCGGTGGAGAGGCCCGGGAGGGCAGCGCTGAGCCGGCTAACTGTGGGAGTGGACGGTGCTACCGGAGATAGGAGAAGAGCAGAAGGGAGGGAAGGCGGCCTGCGCCGAAGACCTGGGGTGCCCCAGCCGCGGAAGGGCCGGGAAAGGGCGGCGGCGCTCATGTAGGAAGGGGACGTCTGGGTCAAGCTCTCCGGGGGTCGAGGCCATTGCGAGCCGCTGGGTGGGGACCGAGGCTGCTCGGCAGCCGTCACGGAGCCGCCAGGCAGGAGAGCGCCGAGGAGCCAACCGCCCCAACCACGCAGGGGCTTCTGCCCAACAGCGAAAGCGGGCGTTCTGCGGCCACAAGCAAATGTGCAAAACAACCTCCCGGAGTGGACAATGAGCAAGGAAAGCCAGTTTCTAGAACATGACAATAACGTGACTTTTGCGGCGCTCAGCCGAAGCTGTGCCGGGGTCCAGGCGCGCCCGGAGGGTGCCAGGCCCTGGGTCGCCTCTCCCCACTCTGCCCCTTCCCCGCCCACCGGCCGGACCCCGAGTACCTGGACGGCTCGCGGTCAGAAAGATGGCGTCGGGGGCGGGGCGCGCTCAATCAGCGACTCGGCGCCCGCCCCTCACGTCTGCGCCTGCGCGCGTCGGGGCGACCCCTCCCCATCGGCAGCTCGGCGCTCAGCCCTCACGCCTGCGCCCGCCCGGGCTTCGGGCCGTTCCCCGCAGCCGCGCAGCCCTCGGGACTGAACCGGCGCAGCAGAGTCGAAGCCCGGTTTTACCCCGCCCACCCACCTGCCAGGCAGCCACGGGGAGAGAGGCAACAGCTTCATTTATTTTATTATTATTTTTGAGACGGAGTCTCGCTCTGTCGCCCAGGCTGGAGCGCTGTGGCGCGATCTCGGCTCACTGCAAGCCCCACCTTCTGGGTTCACGCCATTCTCCTGCCTCAGCCTCCAGAGTAGCTGGGACTACAGGGGCCTGCCACCATGTCCGTCTAATTTTTTGTATTTTTAGTAGAGACGAGGTTTCACCATGTTAGCCAGGATGGTCTCGATCTCCTGACCTCGTGATCCCACCTGGGCCTCCCAAAGTGTTGGGATTACAGGCGTGAGCCACCATGCCCGGCCAGCAGCTTCATTTATTAGGGGCTTCGGTGAGGGTGGGGAAAGGCGGCGCCAGGGTCAGAGGCGCCGGAAGAAGAGCTTGGAGCCGTGGTCCAGCGTGCACTCGCCGGGGCCCGGCCGACTGGGCTGCAGCTGGCGCAAGGCGTCCCGGTCCTCGGCGCAGAGGCGTCTGCTGCACAGCTGCAGTTCCCGGAGCTGCGCAGCTATCTTGTCCCACAGGCCCAGGCCCAGGGGACCCTGGACGGCGCAGCCTGCGGAGGGGAAGAGGGCAGACCTCAGCGCTGCGGGGGCCGGCGGCGTCCCGGTGCCCGCGGCAGGCTCCAGGGAACAAACTCGCTTTCCCTGAGGGCCCCAGGGCTGTAGCGAGGGGCAGTGGGCAGAGCTCAGGAGAGGCCCCATGACACTCCAGGAAGGGGTGGGATCATCTGCACAGCCAGCGGTCAGGCAGGAGGAAGGGTGGCTCCCTTCTACACCTCTGACAGTGCCCGATCTCAAAGTCCATGCCTACACGTCAGTCTCCCCACCCGTAAGGACATAATGGGTCTGCTTGCAAATCTGTACATCGTGGGCCTGAGTGGATCAACAGGACACTAAGCTCAGGAATTCAGGGAGCTGGGTGGGAAGTACAGATGCCAGGAACCAAGGTGTGGGGAAGGGGTCTCACACCAGCACCGGGTGCCTTCCTGGAAAAGGCGGCCTGGCCCTCCTAGGAGGTGAAGGGTGGCACAGGAAGAAAGCAGAGCCCCCCCCTTGTGCATTCACTTACAGCCCTCATCCCCTGGAGGGCAGAGCCTGCCCCGGCCCCAGCAGGGCAAGCCAGGTCATCAAAGCCCCTACTGGGTTGTCTTCCAGACAGCTCAGGTTGGGGACTGCCCTGATGTGGCTCAAGAGAGAACAAGCTAAATCAGACCACAGCCTGGGCAGGGCTGTGTCAGAGGAGCCCCTGCCAGGAAGTGGGAGGGTACCTTGACAGCTTTCAACACCCTGACCTTGGGCTCCCTTTTCCTGCCAGGGACAAGAAAGTCCCTGTGGAACGGGGTCTTGCCTACCATAGTCTGCTCTGAAGGTTGGGTTGGAGAGACCAGAGGCAGAGACCCACCTCGCCCCCTAACCCATGGTTTTAGGAGCTGGGATCATGCCCCCTTTCTGTCACTGTCACTCTGCCCCCTGCTGCCCCAGCCTCATGGAGCCCAGCCTTGCTGCCTGGCTGGTGGCAGTTGGCAGCCCCTTAGGAGGAGGCACCTGTGTCTCAGGCAGGTCCCTGAAAAGGCCGAACATGGCAGGCGTGGCACCATACCAGCCCTCACCTGACAGGCCAAGGAAGCTAAGGCCTTGGGGCCGCTTTTGGAGGGTGGACAGGAGCGCTTCCAGGCTGGCACAGCTGATCTCAGGGTTGGCAGACAGATCCAGCGAGATGAGTGAGGGGCATAGAGAGAGACATCTGAGATAACGTGGGGAGAAGTGCAAAGGTTGGCTTCCAGAGAGGCCGTGCCCCAACACTAGGAAAGCTGCCCAGACAAATGCCAGCTCAGGGAGCCTCGGGCCAGACCCAGGGGCTCTGCCTCTGCCTGGCCCAGCAGCAGATGCCCCTCTAGGGTTGGGGGTCCTTCCCAGGGGTCAGGGCCACAGTGGCCAGCTCTGGGTGTGCTTGGCCCAGCTTGGGCTCCTCTTGACACTCCCCAGAGAGCTGACTGAGGCTCCAGGTCATAAGAGCAGTGCCCTCATGTGGGCCGAGGCACAGGAGTGACAAGGACATGCCCGGAGGAGTGCTGTCAAGAGACACAGGCCCATGCTAAGAAAGAAGCCAGAGGGTAGTCTGCCTTCCAGGGCAGCCTGAGAGGCTGGTGGAAACCGAAGGAGCCAGGTCTTGGAATGCGCTGGGGAGGAGGAGCTGGTACCATTTCTGTGGCCCTTCTCCCACAGCCCAGTTCCCTTGGGGTCCAGAGCCATGAGATCAGACCCCCAGGTCAGCAGGCAGCAGGGCAAGGGCGTTACCTGCACAGGTCTCCAACAGCCTTGTCCCCCAGGTGGTTTGCAGACAGGGTCAGGTGGGCTAGAGCACAGCCTTCCTGGACATGAGCAGAGGCCCAAGGAGGCCAAACAGAGTGGCGCACCGGCCCTGCCTGCTTCCCAGCAGATGCACCACACCCAGGGGCCCAGAAGGGAGCAGAGTCCCCCATCAAGTTGGAGATCGGAAGGAAACACCTCTCCTGATGTGGGTCACACTCTGCATGTGATGGTGTGAAAATAATAGGGTCCCAGGTGTGCCTGGAAGACCCCCCAGGAGAGAGCATCAGGGGCCCTAGTGTGCCCCTTGGGACCTGCCTGGGCGTGGGCAAGGCCACCCTGGGTCCCAGGTCCTATCTGGTGGGCAGGAATTCACAGCCTGAGACAGGCAGCTGTACAAAAGCATCCCCCCAGCTGTCTTTTCTTTTTTTTTTTTTTTGAGGCAGAGTCTCGCTCTGTCACCCAGGGTGGAGTGCAGTGGCGTGATCTCGGCTCACTGCAAGCTCTGCCTCCCGGGTTCACGCCATTCTCCTGCCTGTCTCCCGAGTAGCTGGGACTACAGGCGCCTGTCACCACGCCCGGCTAATTTTTTGTATTTTTTAGTAGAGATGGTGTTTCACCATGTTAGCCAGGATGGTCTTGATCTCCTGACCTTGTGATCTGCACGCCTTGGCCTCCCAAAGTGCTGGGATTACAGGCGTGAGCCACCACACCCAGCCTGTTTTTTCTTTCTTTTTTAAGACAGAGTCTCGCTCTGTCACCCAGGCTGGAGTGCAATGGTGCGATCTTGGCTCACTGCAACCTCCGCCTCCTGGGTTCAAGCAATTCTCTGCCTCAGCGTCCCGAGTAGCTGGGATTACAGGCACCCGCCACCATGCCCGGGTAATTTTTGTATTTTTACTAGAGACAAGGTTTCACCATGTTGGCCAGGCTGCTTTTGAACTCCTGACCTTGTGGTCCACCTGCCTCGGCCTCCCAAAGTACTGAGATTACAGGTGTGAACCACCAAGCCTGGCCCCCCAGCTATTTTTTCTAAACCTCCAAACCTCTAATCCTCTCTGTAGAGCCCCTCAGTGAGTTCAGCCAGAATCTGGGGAGAGGTGAGCTCCTCCCAGCTCCCCTGGGACCATTGGCCTCTGAGGCTCAGTATTTTCTGGGTTCTTCCCCACCTTGTACCTTGGCTAGGTATCGGACTACGGGCTCCATGAAGTCAGAGTCACTCTTGCCAGCTGCCACGGAGCTGAGCTCTAGGTGCAGGAGGGTGCGGGCGGGCAGGCTCTGCAGGGTCCTGGCCAGGGCAGGGGCTCCCAGGGCGTTGTAGGACAGGGACAGGGTCTTCAGGTGCTCAGCATCTGCACCGGGGCCAGAATCCGTCAGCCCCACATGGCCACAGCCCTGTACCCACCCCAAGTTCTGGGCCCAGAACCCTCAGGACCCCTTTGGGGAAACTACTACTGCAGTGCTCGCGGGGTGGGGTGGCAAGTGCAGAGGCAAAGGCTCTCGCCCAGGTTCTCCCAGCTGGGAGGGCAGGGCCAGACTTCCAAGCTCGGCTGCCCCCAGCTCTGGACACCTTGCCCTCTCCCACCTCACAACCACACGGTCCTGGGCCACATGCCTCTGCATGGTGGGGGTGCCAGGGGAGTGCACTGACCATTGCTGCCCCCCTTATGCTGCCCCACCCCTGGATGACACCCAATTCCCAGTCTCTTGGCACTGGGACCCCAGTCTCTACAGCCTGGGTGGCTCACAGTGGAACTGCCTCAGGTGAACAGCACTCAGCTGGCGAGCACAGGATGGGGACCACAGGACACTGAGCTAGCGCCTGGACTCTGCTCTCAGTGTGTCCTCGGGGGGTCAGCCTGGCTGGGTGGGCACCAGACGCCCCTCGGAGGCAGACCCCGTACCCACACAACCATCTATTGCTCCCAGGTGCCAGGCCTTCCTGGAGAGCCAGGTCTAGCATCCCAGGCCCCTAGATGTTGTTTGTTTTGTTTTTTTGAGACGGAGTCTTGCTCTGTCGCCCAGGCTGGAGTGCAACGGCGCGATCTCGGCTCACTGCAAGCTCTGCTTCCTGGGTTCACGCCATTCTCCTGCCTCAGCCTCCCCAGTAGCGGGGACTACAGGTGCCTGCCACCACGCCCGGCTAATCTTTTGTATTTTTAGTAGAGACGGGGTTTCACCATGTTAGCCAGGATGGTCTCGATCTCCTGACCTCATGATCTGCCCGCCTCGGCCTCCCAAAGTGCTGGGATTACAGGCATGAGCCACTGCGCCCGGCCATTTTTTGTATTTTTATTAGAGACAGGGTTTCTCCATGTTGGTCAGGCTGGTCTCCAACTCCCGCCCTCAGGTGATTCGCCCTCCTAAGCCTCCGAAAGTGCTGGGATTACAGGCGTGAGCCACAGCGTCCAGCCTAGACGTTTTTTTCTTAAGGGATGGGGTCTCACTATGTGGGCCAGGCTTTCCTGGAACTCTTGGCTCAAGTGATACTCCTGCCTCAGCCTCAGCCTCTCAAGTATCTGGGACCACAGGTGTTACCCCTGTGTGCCCAGCCCGGGCCCCCTCTGAAAGTCCTCGAAACCCTCAATGCCCCGGGGCTAGGGAGTGGACAGGGAGTGCCTGGTCAGCTCACCTTGGAAAGCACTACCCAGTGCTGTCTGGTGGCTCGGGAAGAAGCTGGGGCCGAAGCCACAGGCCTGCAGGCGCAGGATGCTGAGTAAAGGGCAGGCACGCAGGAGGGAGGCCAGGGACTGGCCACAGCCATCCCCCAGGGGGTTCATGCTTAAGTCCAGCTCCTCCAAACTCTGTGGAAGACACAGGCTGGCAGTGAGCCCCCAGCAGTTCCATGGACAGGGTCCCCCTTGGTGCTTGGCTTGGCAGTCTCTTTCCCACCTTGCCTGGCATAGCCTATTACAGCCAGGCACTGGCTGGCTCTCCCAACTGCCCTAGACCACCCAGGGACCTGCAGAATGGGAACCCCGACTCCCCGCTGTTGAGGGCCCGCTGCTCCCCGTGCCTATACCTGCAAGGTGGCTTGGCCTGGGAGCCCCATGGCAAGCTGGCGCAGGCCTTCGGGACCCAGGTGATTGGAGGAGAGGTCAAGGAGGGCCAGGCTAGGCATGGTGCCCAGGGCAGCCAACAGCTCAGCCACACACTTGTCCCCCAGCCGGTTCCCTGCCAGGCGCAGCTCCCGGAGTGCTGTGTGCAGCTTGAGGGCCCGCAGCAGGGGTGTAAGCTGGGCCTGGTGCAGGGCCAGGGAGCAGGCGCTGAACGAGAGGCCCAAGCCCTGGAGCTCCATGGCCTGCAGCACCTGTTGGTGCTCCCCTGGGGGAGGGATGTGGTGTTACCAGGGTAAGGCCGGCCCTTTCTCCCCTCTGCCCAAGCCCTGCAGCTCCATGGCCTGCAGCACCTGTTGGTGCTCCCCTGGGGGAGGGATGTGGTATCACCAGGGTAAGGCTGGCCCTTTCTGCCCTCTGAATCCGAGGGCAAACCAGGCAGCCCCTTTTCAACAGCCCCAGGGGTCACCCACCAGACTCGCTGCAGAGCCCACTCACACACGCCTGTGGGTCTAGCACTGTGAGGCCCTGGGGGCCGAGGTGGGTTTACAGCACCCTGAGCTCCACCAGTAACTGCCAGATTCCACACCCCCCGGGACAAGCTTTCTGGGAAGCTTCCCCAGCAGCTCCCAGCCCATGCGAGGCCTTCCTCCTTGGGCTTGATTTTCCAGGCTTTCGGCTGCTTTTTGCCATCTCCCTGTCAGCAGATCACAGGGGCTGAGGGCTGTCCTCTCCCTGCCACTCACACATCCAAGTGCAGGACACAGCACCCACCAGGCTGGGGGAGGTGCACCCCGAAACACCCGAGGCTCAGGAATGAACTGGGCTGGTGGAGCCTGTGTGCCCAGCCCCCTTGCACGACCTCACCCAGAAACTGCAGCTCTCCTGGCCCTCACCTTGCCCCAGGCTCTGGCAGGCCCTGCGGTAGCGGTCGGTCAACGGGGGCAGGTCCCACGAAGTCACCTCAGCCAACACCTGGAAGGCACCGTCATGAGCCACCTGGGGGCTCCCCCGGCTCACCTCATCATTGCTCTGCAGCCACGAGCCACCTGGGGCTCCCGGTGCCTGAGGCCCTGGCTACCCCTGCCGCGGCTCACCTCGTCATTGCTCTGCAGCACATCAGGGATGAGGTCCTGTGGGGCCAGCAGGGCCCCCTCTTTCCGTAGGGTGAGCCTGGGCAGCAGCCCGCAGGTCTGGTAGTAGCGCTGGGCCGCCTGCTCGGCCAGCCAGGCCACAGAGTGGGTCTCACTGCTGCAGGGACAGAGGCGCTGCTGCTGCTGCCTGCACACAGCCGGGGTGATGCCCCAGGAACCTGCCATCCCTGCCCAGGGCCAAAAGCCCCCTCAGCTGCTTCTCCCACTCCCAGGTAGCCGGCCCCTCCTCTCCCTGCAGCCTGGCACACCACCAGCCCCTCTGCCATTCCTGGGGGCCACAGGGTCCTCCTGGAACACAGCAGGGAGCCCTCGTCACAAGCCCCACCCTGATGTGCAAACACAGGCACCCTGGCACGGAGCTGCACAGGTGGGCTGCGGGGTGGGGCAGGCGATGCCTCACCTGTGTGGGACGGGGACGAGGAAAAGATGATCCTGAACTTGAACGCGAACCCGGATGGGAGGGGGCAGGGCCGGAGCCTGGCAGGTGAAGGCAGCAGGGCTGAGTCAGGAGCCACAGTGGGCTCCACCCTACACCTGTCTGCCCGGAGTGGGGAGAGGGCTCTGCTCCAGGTCTGCACACCCACCAAAGGCTGGCCTGCCGCAGAGCTGTCCCCACTGGGCTCTGAGGCCCTGGCGGTGCTGGGGCTCCCTGGAGGTTCTGAAGCCAGGCTGCTGGGCCCTGCTTTAACTGGCACACTGCAACTCTGCACGCAGGTCAGGCGGACCTGCTTGGCTCGGGCACGGGGTCTGCTCTCCTCACCGTCCGACCCGGAGGTACTACTGGGCCTGCGGTTGTCCCCAGTGCCCCTGGGACGGGGCCGGCGGCTGCGGGTCAGGGGCATGTCCAGCTCCAGCCAGTCCCCGGCCAGGCACTCCTCCTCCGGGATGAGCGCTGCCTGGGGGGCAAGGGCTTTGCTCTGGCCCCGCAGTGGACCAGGCCCCAGACGGCTCTGAGCACTGCCCACACCCCGGATGGCTGCCTGGTAGGCTGCCCGGCTGGTGCTGGCTGTGGCTGCTTCCCTGTTGCTGGCAGGGCCAGGCGTCCGGGCCGCCACCCGTTGTGCTGTGGCGGAGCACCGAGGCCTCTTCTGGGACGGCCGCGGGGGGCCTGCGCTGTCCTCGCCTTCTGAGCTGCTGCTGCTGCTGGCTGGCCCATGCCTGCTCCTCCGAGGCCTGGCCGTGGCTGGTGCTGCCTGCCCTGGGGAGACCCTGGCATGGGCCTGAGAGGCCTCTGGGGGTCTAGTGCTATTAGAGGGGGGTTCTGGGCAGGGGCTCAAAGGAGGAGAGGTCTCAGGGTCAAACAGAAGGCTACTTGGGGTGTGGAAGGCCTGGGAGCTGTGGGGATCTGTGGGAGAGAGAATCCGTGTTGAGGCAGGGGCCTGGCACCTCCTGCTCCACCTGTGGTGGAGCATCTCCCGAAATCAGGGCCCGGGGACCCTCAGGGTAGGCACAGCAACCCCAGGGACAAGGGAGGCCCTGCTTGCCTTGGCCAGAGGCAGCTGCCTGGAGCAGCATCTCCATGGCCCTGGCCTTCTGCCGCGTCTCCAGGTCCAGGTCCCTGCGGTACAGCTTCACCCACTGCTGCAGCGTCTCCAGCGGGCTGAGGCCCTGTGTGGCATCAGTTGAGCAGGGGCACAGCAGCCCCCACAACCTCACCCTTGCCCTCTGCCCCACCAGGCTCACCTTTCGAGTGCGGAGGGTGACGGACGCCCCCCGTTCAAGCAGCAGCTCAGCCACCTCGAAGTGGCCACAGTTGAGGGCATCGTGCAGAGGGGTGATGCCTTCGCAGCCCTGGCCACCCGGGTCGTCCACTGCGGCCCCGTGGTCCAGCAGGAATCGGACAATTTCTGCAGACCAGGAGACGTGAGCCCAGCTCCCGATGCCCCGCCAGGACTGACTCTTCGCCCCACGTGTCCACCAAGGTGCGCCAGGCTCCTTCTGTCCCTTGCTCACCTAGATGCCCGTAGTTGCAGGCCTCGTGCAGAGGCGTCCAGCCACAGTAGTCCCGAGGGTTCAGGGGGTGGCCCTGTGACCAAGGACAGGAAGGAGCCTGGCCCTGTGTACTTCACAGCCTGGCCCCAGCCTGGTGAGCTCTGCAGCCTGAGCTGGGCCCAGGGCCTCAGTCTTAGAGCCCAGAGCAAGTCCGTGGCCCTGCCCTCTCCTCCTCTGGCCTAGGTGTCACCAGTGAAGGACATGCTCCCCCCGAGACAGGTGGACCAGACACAGCATATCCTCCAGCCTCTGTGCCTGCCCGGTCCCCTTGTGGGGAGACAGTGCACCCAGTCGCAGGGGCATGAGGCAGGCGGGGCGGGAAGGTGCCCAGGTCTCAGCCCGTGGGCTAGCCCCCATCCTGGCCAGGCTGACCAACTTAGCTGCAACACAGATGCATACCACACAGCGGGTACCCCATTTTTTTTTCTTTTGAGACCAGCCAGGCTGGTCTTAAGCTCCTGACCTCATGATCTGCCCACCTTGGCCTCCCAAAGTGCTGGGATTACAGGCGTGAACCACCACGCCCAGCCTGGGCACCCCATTTTTTTTTTTTTTTTTTTTGAGACAGAGTCTCACTCTGTCACCCAGGCTGGAGTGCAGCGGCGCAATCTCATCTCACTGCAACCTCCGCCTCCCAGGTTCAAGCGATTCTCCTGCCTCAGCTTGAACTGAGTAGCTGGGACTATAGGTGCTCGCCACCATATCCAGCTAATTTTTTCGTATTTTTAGTAGAGACAGGGTTTCACTATGTTAGCCAGGCTGGTCTCAAACTCCTGACCTCAGGCAATCCACTGCCTCAGCTTCCCAAAGTGCTAGGATTATAGGCATAAGCCACTGTACCTGGCCTGTGGCTTTTCTTCTGAGACAGGGTCTTGCTCTGTCACACGGGTTGGAGTGCAGTGGCAAGATCATGACTCACTGCAGCCTCCACCTCCTAGGCTCAAGCAACCCTCCCACCTCAACCTCCAGAGTAGCTGAGACTATAGACACATGCCACCACATCCAGCTAATTTTTAAATTTCTTGTAGAAACAAGGTCTTGCCAGGTTGCCCAGGCTGGTCTCGAACTCCTGGGCTCATGTGATCTGCCTACCTTGGCATCCCAAAGTGCTGGGATTACAGGCATAAGCCACCCCGCTCAGCCTCCGCTTTTTAAATTTTTTTGAAACAGGGTCTCACTCTGTTGCCCAGGCTGGAGTGCAGTGGCATAATCACGACTCCTGCAGCCTCAACCTCCCAGGATCAAGTGATCCTCCTGCCTCTAGGACCACAGGCAAGTGCCACCATGCCTGCTAAGGGGCCCCATTTTGAAGATGAGGAAGTTGAGAGTTAGAGAGATCAGGGGATCCGGCACAAACGCACAGCTCCTCCATGCTGGGCAGCCTGTCCCATGTCCCAGAGCAGGGCCCACCTGCCTCACGAGGTCCTGGACACGGCGCAGCTGGCCCTCGATGCAGGCGCGGTGCAGCAGTGTCTCCCCCATGTCGTTTCGCCGGTTCCACTGTGGGCACAGCCAACCCAGCACAGGGCAGGGGCGTGAGGAGCTGGCAGGGCTGCTGAGCAGGGTTGGTGGGGGCAGGGAGCTGTCCTCACCTTGCTCCCCTTCCGCCGGCCCAGGCGGCCCTGCAGCTCCTCGTCCTCCTCCAGCTGCGGGGTCATGCCATCGGCATCATCCTCTGGAACAGAGCCAAGCCCACCCCAGGTGAGTCCGTGGGAGGCAAAGTTTAGCAGCCCCCACCCTGCTGCAAGCTCCCCAAACTCCCAGGTACAAAGGAGCCAGAGACGGGAGGGCTGAGCTCTGAGGCTGCTGGGCTCTGGGGGCTCCTCAGCAATGGTCCCAGCACTGCCTCCACATCTACCTGACCCTGCTGGGACCCTGCTCCTGCCCGCCATCCCTCTGCCCACTTGAGACACACCCCCGAGCTTTCTGCCCTAACCCACGCCTGGCCCTGCCTCAGAAGGCCTGCCCGAGGCCTCATCCATCCGTGCGCCAGCCACTCATCCCCACACCCAGGCCGGCTTGTGAGCTGGTCTTCCTCCATCCCAGGCCTTCTCCACCCCCATCTCCTGAGCTGTGTCATCAGGCCAGGTCAGCCCTGGAGCCTGGGTGTCCTGCATCTTGCAGCCTCCACCCTGCCTAGGCAGCAGACACACCTGCCTCCATCCCTGCTCTGGGTGACCCCTCGTCACCACGCCCTTCACACCCTGCAGCTGCCTCCAGGTCTTCCCCAGCTCTTCACTGTGCCCACCAGCTGAGCAGCATTCCCCAAAATTCTAGATCCTGATCCACCTCCCCACAGCAACCAATCTGGCAAGGCCCCAACTTCCTACAGCTGCTTGGCCACTCAGGGTTCTAACAACTCCCTCGAGTTCAGAGTTGAAGTCACAGCCTTCCTTGGAACACCCCCTAACAGGCCTCACAGACAGGCTCCTGCCACCCACCACTCAGTCAGAAACCAGCCCCCCCAGCTAACTGCTAACCCTGCTCTCAGCCCTCTCTCCCTGCACCACGGCCAAGATGGCTTCAGTCCAAGCCCCGCTCCAGCCAGTCCCTCATGCCTGCCCTCGGTGCAGCTGATGTCGCCGGCCTCTGGAGGAAACCCAAGCCTGCTCTGGAGGGTTTCAGGAAGATGCTCAGCTCTTGCAGAGGCACCCGGGGCTCTTCAAAGTGCACCAGCTCACCCCCGGCCCCAGACGGCACATGCGTCTCTAACGGGACCATGCCCCAGCTGACACGCATTCGGCTCCCAACCACTGTCTCCTCCAGGAGGCCAAGGCCTGCCCCAGGCTCCCTGCAAGTCACTACCTTCTCTGTCCAGTTCCAGGAAAGCACTGGCCGTCCTACCTGCCTGTGGCTGTTTCTGCTCCAAGCCCTGGGCAGGCTCCACAGTAGCACAGCACACCCCTCTCCAGCCCGGCCCAGAGCAGGCCCAGGGAAACGCCAGGTGCCGCTGGCCCTCACCGCTCTCCGACAGCTCCACCTCGCCGGCCTCCAGGGCTTCGCTCTCCGCTGTGGCTGCCGCCTCCTCCGCTTCCTCCTCCTCATCTTCATCTTCAGCTACGCTGAGCTCCTGTAGTCTGATTTTGGTGTCAGGGGCCTCCTGGGGCTGCAGCCTCAGCTGCACGGTATGAAGATGCTGCAAGACCTGCCTCTGAGGAGCAGAGGGATGCTCAGCTCAGGACTGGGGCTGTGGACGCAGAGAAAGACGGGGATGGGGGACAAGGGGCAGGCAGGCTGCAACGAAGCTGGGCTCACTGGGGAGCCGGTGTGGGTGGGATGGGCTCTTGCACCTGCAGCTGGGGCCGCTGGGCCTGCTGGGCACAGCTGAGCGCCTTCTGGAAGCACGGGGCCAGCAGCTCGTAGGCATCACCGGCCTCCTCGCGGGACAATGCGATGCTCAGCCAGGTCTTGGCCTCCTGGAGCAGGAGGAAGGACGGGGTCAGGGACGGGGGCCGCTCTCCGCGTCCAACGGGCCCCAGTCAAGCTTCCCTGGCTGCCCACACGAAATGGGAGCCCGGCCTCCCAGCTGCCGAGGGTGGATGGTCCTAGGAAGGAGCTGCCCGTCCGGTAAAGATGCCCATCCACGGCCACCCTGAGAACAGCAGTCCTGAGGCAGAGACATGGGTGAGCCTGCATTCGGGCGGGGAGCAAGGGTTTCACCTCCAGCACGTTGCCGCTGCGCAGCCTCAGTTCCTCCTCGTAGTGGCGCACGGCCCCATGGTGGTCCTTCATGTCTCCCAGTGTGGTGGCCAGAGACACATGGATGATGGCTCGCTCGGCACCCGGTCTGTCCAGCAGCTCAGCGAAACGCAGCTGGGGGCAGTGCCAGTGAGGCCAGGGGCTGCCACCCTGGCCAGGCCTCGTCAACCTCACTGGCCCTTCCCTCCCACCCAGCGGGGGCCACACACCTGCTTCTGGTAAGCCTCAGCTGCCCTGGGAAAGTCTCCTGCCTTGGAGAAGAGGTCCCCTAGCTGCTCACAGATGGCCATGGCGCCCTGAGGGTCACTGCCCTCAGCCTCTTCCAGCTGTTGCTGCAGCCGGACCACTGCCAGCACTGCCAGGAAGAGCTTCATGCAGGGGGGGCAGCACAGGGGGCACTGACCCCAGCTCTACCACCTGCAAGCTGTGAGCCCTGTGGTGGCCCCCCCACCCTCTCCACACCTCTGCCTGCCTGTTGGTGTGGGGGTTAGTAGCAGGGTCTATCTTGAGGACTGGTCTCAAGGATCACAAGAACTAACACACTTAAAAACTTGGGGCCAGGCGCAGTGGCTCACGCCTGTAATCCTCGGACTTTGGGAGGCCGAGGCAGGCAGATCATGAGGTCAGGAGATCGAGACCATCCCAGCTAACATAGTGAAACCTCATCTCTACTAAAAATACAAAAAATTAGCTGGGTGTGGTGGCGGACACCTGTAGTCCCAGCTACTTGGGAGGCTGAGGCAGGAGAATGGCATGAACCCGGGAGGCGAAGCTTGCAGTGAGCCGAGATCGTGCCACTGCACTCCAGCCTGGGCGACAGAGCGAGACTCCGTCTCGAAAAAAAAAAAAAAAACACACAACTCAGAGGGTGCCTGGCTCAAAGCAAGGGCTGACTGCTGCCAACCTCCAATGGTGGTCTCGGCCATCAGCACTCCTGGACCACACGCATGCCACCTCCTCTCCCACCCCGGGAGGCTAGGGGAACAACTACTGTCTCCAGTTTGCCAATGAAGATGGTGGTTGCGAAACAAAAGCCCAGCTGGTCTCCTGGCCGCCCTTTCATTGCCCCTGACACACTGTGTTGAGCTCAGAGAAAAACGGGGGTCTTTTCCTTTCTGGAAGTAGGGGTAACTGCCCCTCTTGCTGAAGCTGCTGCCTCCAAGGACAGGTGCTCAGGCCTCCTCTGTGAGGGAGAGAGCCCTGTACACACCTGGCGGGACTCCACCCCGCCCCCAGGCTCACCCCTGCACACACCTCCCAGGGCCCCATTCGGACCCCCAGGCTCACCGTGCTGGAGGTTCTGACAGATGGCTGCCCTCTGCACAGGCTTCTGGGAGCCCAGCCTGTAGGCCTTCTTCAGGGCTCGCTTGGCAGCCAAAAAGTCTCCCAGGTCTTGGAGGACCTGGAGAGCAAAGGACAGCAAGGTTTTTGCAGAATCCCCAAGGCCCGAGTCTCCGGGAGCCCGAGCTCGGAGCCACGCACAGCGGGTACCTGTGCGATGGCCACGCAGCACTCGCTCTCCATGAACCGCTTCCTCATGGTGTGTGCACACTCCCGGGCACCCTCCAAGCAGCGCATAGCCTGGGAGTGCTGGCCCGCGCGCCAGTGGACGGTGCCCAGGTTGTAGCGGGCGCGGAATAGGTCCTCATAAAGGTGGTTTTGCCTGCAGAGGGGTGACGACCACTGAGCGCCCAGGAGCGTCCATGACAGCTGCTGATGCCACACGGGCCCCAGCCCTGCCATGCTATGGTCTCAGGGCCCTAACCATGCCTGGTCTTCCCCAGTGTGCGGCACAGGCGTGAGAGGCGGAGGATGAGGCCCAGCCAGGCTGCTCTCTCAGGAGGACCCTGGGAAAAATACTCCCCTAACTACTTCCTCCAGGAACAAGGGACTCCACTCCATCCTGGGGCGGGGCAGGGGCTTACTCCGCAAGGAAGATGCTCTTCCTGAAGTAATCGTTGCACAGGGCTGTCTGCTGCAGGCTCTCAAAGGTGAGGCCCAGGTTGAGGTAGAGGCGGGTCCTCATCTCATTCAGCTCTCCCTGGGCCAGTGTCCCTGGAAGATGCCCCCCAAACACTCAGCCACTTCCTCCCCGCATGGGGTTTCCAGCTTTGGGCCCCATTTGGGGCCTGTGCAGCGCCTCTCCTACCCCCTCCCTCCTCCCGAGGTGGGAGCAAGGGTCCTGCTGCAGATGGAGCACAGGGTGGATAAAGAGCTGACGATCTCCAGGGGAAAGGTTGAGGGGGGCATGCACCCCTCACACAAGAGCCCTGCAAAGGAGGGTCCCAGAAGACGGGATCGCCCAAGGAGGCTGCGGGGGTGCTGGGCTGCAGCCTCTTCGGCCCGCAGTTCAGGAGGCAGAAAATGTGGAGGGGCCTGCCCACCCTCCAGTTCCTCATCCACAATAGCCAAGCTCTTCTCAAAGGCAGCCTGTGCCTGCAGCAAAGCATCCCTCGACTGGCAGTGGTCATAGATGTCCAGGTGGGTGCGGCCGATGGTGGCCCAGGCCCTCTGCAGCTCCGTGTGGTTGCGCAGGGAATGTGCCAGCTCCAGGTAGTGGTGCTGGTGCTGAGTGCGGAAGGAAATCACTGCTGTGAGCCGACCCCGCCTCAAGCAAACCGGCCCTGCCAGATTCCCAGAGACCTTGTTCTTGCTAAGGAAAGACCCTGCTCCCCCTAACCCCCACAGCGCAGGCCAAGGCCAGACACGTGCCCCTACTCTGCATGCCAAGGGCTCTCTGTGGTGACAATGGCTCCACACTGTATGCGGCCAACGCTGTCACGTGGGGAGGGGCGGCTGGGAGTTGGCGGGGGGGTTGCAGTCCTGCCCCCAGCAGCCAGGGTCAGGGAGAGCTTTTGGGATGGGGCCTGACCACCCCCAACACAAACACAGCTAAAATAACATTCAGTAATGGTTTCTGGTGCCAGGAAACCTACTCCTGCCCCAGTCCTAGGAAAGGCTGTGGGGTCCCCACCGGAGGACTGGCCCGGGGCGGTGAAGGCAAGGCTGCGTCAGGCCAGGTGTCCCCTCCAGCCCGAGGCTCCTGACAGCGAAGACCAGGCCTCCCTCCTCAGAAAAGGGCTCCAAACAGAGGCCGACCGGGCTGGGCGAGGCCAGTGAGGGTGCCCGCACCTGCAAGGCAGCCGGGTAGTCCTCCATCTCGGCCAGGCGCTCTCCGATCTTGCGGTGGGCCACGGCACAGCCCAGGGGATCGTCAGCGAGCTCCCGGAGCTGCAGCTCCTGCCAGTGCTGCTCCAGAGCTTCGGCGTAGCGGCCTAGGCGGGGGCACAGCACGGCCTGGCAGGCGTCGCGGGTGCGAGGGCGGCGTCTGCGAGAAAAGCCCGTCGCCCCCCGGCCCGGGCCCCAGCCCCCAGCCCCCAGCCCCGCCCCCCGCCCCGGCCCTGCCTCCCGCCTCCCGCCTCCTGGTCCCGGTGCTCACCATGGCCGGCCAGGAGCTCCCCCAGCTGGTGGCACAGCGCGGCCTCCTCGCGCCGCTGCCCGGCCCTCTGCGCCTTGGCTTTCGCCTTGCTCAGCTCTGTGGGAGGAAGAGGAGGGCTGGGCCTCCGCGGCGGGGTCCGTGGCCGGGGCTGAGTCCCAAGCCCTCCCCAGCCTCCGCGCCCCGGGAGGAAGGGGCCCCCGAGGGACTTACGGCGAAGCTCGCGCTCCAGGCTCATGCTCGGGTCGCCGCGGGATCCGGACTTCCCGCGCTGAGCCGCGGCCCCGCCCCTCGCCGCCGACACGCAGGCCCCGCCCCTCGACGGCGGCGGCGGGCGCCGGGCATTCTGGGAAGTACGGTCGGCCCGCCCACGGCATTCTCGGAGTTCTAGTGCCGCAGGAGCTAGGGCGGGGAGGCGGCGACAACTGGGGCGTCCGACCCGAGGGGCCGTCTTCCCGGACGCCGGGTTGGTCCGCGCTTGGAGCCCTCTGCCCGGCCCGGGGAGTGCCTGGTGGGGACCCCGTTCCTCCTCGCAGGCGGCGGGGACGCGGGAGGCCGGGGGCCCGGAGTCAGCCCGTCCGGGGTCGCAGCGCGCCCTGGGTGGGGTCTTCTGGGCTGCAGCCCCCGTGCCGCCCGCGCCTCTCATGGTGGACGAGCTGTGCCGCCGCCCCAATTCCTCCCGAAATCCACACACACAGCCTGCTCACAGGCGCAACTATGAAAAACGAACGTAGTGTTCAGACAGACTGACCGTAAATTCACGAGCATTTGGCTGTGGGGACGTAATAAGGCGTCAGGCGCGCTCCTCCTCCACAGAACGCAGCTGGGTCACATTTGGGGACTCGGCCCCAAGGAGTGTTTTGGGAGGGGAATGTGCTTTCCATGGTGAACGAGTACTGTTTCAGCAACGTGTATGCCAGCTGTATTCTCGGAAGTCAGTGAACCTGTGCTTAAACTGCAGAAGTAGCCCGGGCACAGTGGCCCGCACTGTAATCCAAGCGCTATGGGAGGCCCACTCAGGAGGATCGCTTGAGCCTAGCAGTTCGAGACCAGCCTGGGCAACATAGTGAGGCCCCATCTTTTTTGTTTTTGTTTTTGTGAAACGGAGTCGCCTGTCGCCCAGGCTGGCGTGCAATGGTGCGATCTCGGCTCACCACAACCTCCGCCTCCCGAGTTCAAGCGATTCTCCTGCCTCAGCCTTCCAAGTAGCTGGGACTACAGGCGCATGCCAGCATGCCCAGCTAATTTTTGCAATTTTAGTAGAGACGGGGTTTCACCACGCTGGCCAGGCTGGTTTCAAACTCCTGACCTTGTGATCCGCCCGCCTCGGCCTCCCAAAGTGCTGGTATTACAGGCGTAAGCCACCATGCCCGGCCCAATACCCCATCTTTATTTTAAAAAAAGGGAGGGAGGGAGGAAAAGAAAGAAGAAAAAGAAAGAAAGAGAGGGCCGGGCGCAGTGGCTCATGCCTATAATCCCAGCACTTTGGGAGGCCGAGGCAGGCAGATCACGAGGTCAGTAGATCTAGACCATCCTGGCTAACACGGTGAAACCCCGTCTCTACTAAAAATACAAAAAATTAGCTGGGCATGGTGGTGGGCGTCTGTAGTCCCAGCTACTGGGGAGGCTGAGGCAGGAGAATGGCATGAACCTGGGAGGCACAGCTTGCAGTGAGCGGAGATGGCACCACTGCACTCCAGCCTGGGCGACGACAGAGCGAGACTCTGTCTCGAAAAAAAAAAAAGGAAGAAAGAGAAAACGACTGCAAAATTATGTCTAGAATCCTGTGACATGGGGCACCCAGGCCTCTAAAATACCCTTGCTGTCCCCCATTACCTTGAGGACCAAAACACCTGCCATGCCTTGGGTCTCTGACTCCCGGCTACACAGCACACCAGCACTGCACTCAGGTGCAGTGGCTGGTTTCCCAGAGGCCCCAGAGGAGGCTGGGTGCACAGAGTCCAACTGAGGAGCCTCAGAAGGAGTGGAAGATAGATGAGTTAATTTCCATCGTAATTACAGCAAGTCTTTGGGCAAAACTCAGCCAGAGAGGTCTGTTGGGGAGAGAGTGGTGTGATGCACTGACAGGTCCCTGGGTCCAGTAAACGCTGCCGGGGCCCTCCTCAGGCTGACAGCAGAGTGCTGGCCTCCTGGCGTGGCCCCCAGACTGGGCAGATTTGGGCCTCGCTGCCTCCAAGGCTGCAGGGGTGGGACCAGGCCAAGCCTGCACACCTGTGCAGTCACAAGCTGCAGGAGGCGGGAAATCCAGGCGGGCCTGGGTGTGAAGATAGGTTGTGGAGGTCTGCACTGCCAACCCCTTGCCCATCCAAAGCATGGCTCTGAGCCAAGGCAACTACTTGGAGGGCAAGCTGGTGAGGTGTGTGAGGAGCACGGTGAGGCTTGAGGGAGGGAGTGGCGAGTGAGATTCAGAATCAGAGGACTCAGATGAACAGCTGAAGACATGGTGGCTTGGACACCAGAGGGGCTCCCTGAGCTACCTGGACAACGATTAAGTATCCCCTCCAGCCCCAGGGTCCACAGGACAGCCCAGCTCCTGGAAGCCGAATTCCCCTTCAGAGACAACCCAGTTTCTCTCTTTTTTTCCTTTTATTTTTATTTTTTTATTTACTTTATTTTTTTTTTTTGAGACAGAGTCTCGCTCTGTCACCCAGGCTGGAGTGCGGTGGCGCAATCTCGGCTCACTGCATGCTCCGCCTCCCGGGTTCACGCCATTCTCCTGCCTCAGCCTCTCCGAGTAGCTGGAACTACAGGCGCCCGTCACCACGCCCGGCTAATTTTTTGTATTTTTAGTAGAGACGGGGTTTCACCGTGGTCTCGATTTCCTGACCTCGTGATCCACCCGCCTTGGCCTCCCAAAGTGCTGGGATTACAAGCGTGAGCCACCGCGCCCGGCTTTACTTTTATTTTTTTCCGAGACAGAATTTTGTTCTTGTTGCCCAGGCTGGGGTACGATGGCGTGATCCCGGTTCACTGTAACCTCCTCTCAGGTTGGAGTGATTCTCCTGCCTCAGCCTCTTGAGTAGCTGAGATTACAGATGCCCAACACCACGCCCAGCCTTTTTTTTTTTTTTTTTTTTTTTTTTGAGTTGGAGTCTCACTCTGTTGCCCAGGCTAGAGTGCAATGGCACGACCTCAGCTCGCTGCAACCTCTGCCTCCTGGGTTCAGGCAATTCTCCTTGCTTCAGCCTCCTGAATAGCTGGGATTACAGATGCCCCCCACCACACCCAGCTAATTTTTGTATTTTTGTAGAGACGGGGTTTCACCATGTTGGTCAGGCTGGTCTCGAACTCCCGACCTCAGGTGATCCACCCGCCTCAGCCTCCCAAAGTGCTGAGATCACAGGGGTGAGCCACCATGCCCGGCTGACAACCCAATTTCTCTATGCCTATTTCCCCACTAACCAGACAAGGTACACACGTCAGGCAGTGCCATGCAGGGCTGCGGGCCTGGTGCAGATTGCCACAGGTTGGGGGCAGCATGGGAGGCCAGCAGAGCCCAGAAGGCCCAGCCGTGGTCTGTCTTCTGGTAAGGAAACACAGACAAAACATGGGTTGGAATATTTTTTTAAACTACAGTTGTTACATACAGAAAATATCCAAAGAGAACGCAGACCACAAAAGTGACATGTAAGTCATTTCCAACAATGGTAAAAACACTTCTTGTTCTGCTCTTTAAAAAATTACTATTTTTTTGAGACAGAATCTCACTTTGTCACCCAGGCTGGAGTGCAGTGGCGCAATCTCAGCTCACTGAAACCTCTGCCTCCCGGGTTCAAGTGATTCTCCTGCCTCAGCCTCCTGAGTAGCTAGGATTACAGGCGCGCGCCACCACGCCCAGCTAATTTTTGTATTTTTAGTAGAGACGGGGTTTCACCATGTTGGTCAGGCTGGTCTCAAACTCCTAACCTCAGGTGATCCGCCCGCCTCGGCCTCCCAAAGTGCTGGGATTATACGTGTGACCCACCGTGCCTGGCCTATTTTTATTATTTTTGTAAATGAGGGATGTGGTGCTCACCAGGGGGTGGGGGTGAGACAAGGGACGGAGAAGGGTGGGGCCTGGCTTAGGTATGCCCCCCACATCTGCGGAGTCTGGACCCCCATGCCCCCATCCTCAGAGAAGACAAAGGAGCAGGTTAGGACGCCAAGATGTCTCAGGGTCTTGGACACAAGCCGTGTGTTTGGCGGCCCACGCTGACAATGCCATGGGAAGCCTGTGCTCCAGGCCCCAGTGGCTGAGGACACACTGTGTGGTCCTCCCAGGTGCCTGGCTCCCCTGGGCCATGAGGTTCAGCTGCTGCATGTCATGGTCACAGGGCATCTGCAGACTTGAGGCCCCCACATCTTGAAGGGCCTTGTGTGGACTCTGCTCTTGCCCTCAGGCCGGCCCCTCCCATCCTGAACTCCCACAGCGCTGGTTGCTCCCAGGACTGCGGAGGTGGGGCTGCAGCTCAACCAGCTCCGGGTCTCCTCCCTCCACGTGGCCCCCCAACCTGCAGAGATGTGCTGCCTCCAGGCCCCTGGCGTCCCAGCCTGGCTGTCCCCATCAGGAACAAGCCTCCCACCTTCCCCACCCCAGAGACATGCTGGGGCCTGTCCCTCCGTTGAGTCAGTCTCTCACACAGGCAACCAAACAGGTGACAGGGCAAGCCTGCCCCACCTGTGCCCCCCACACCATCACCTTGGACCCAGAAACACTACGCAAGAGGGTGTCGGGCTTCCAAAGAGATGCAGAGCCATAGCCCATCCCTCTGTGCCTGCGGGTGGAGCATGGGGGAGGGCAGCCCCAAAGCACAGCCCTGAGGTGCCCGAGTTCACCCTGGTGGTGCCAGAGTCAGAGGCAGCTGCTCCCAAGGGTGTGCTGGGGGCTGGGTGGGGTCTTTCTTTGTGGTCAGCAGAAAACCAAACATGGGGCCTTCCCATGCCCTTGGTGGCCAGGCCACATCAGCTTTGCAGGAGATAAGGCTCCGGCAGCGAGGCACTCCCAGCAGGCTACACGCCCTGGCCTGGGCGTAGAAACCCACAGGATTCTCAGAAACGGCCCCAGAAAGTTTCAGCCTGTGACAGGCAGTGCGGCGGCCCGGGAGGGAAGAGCTGACTGGGAGGATCATGCTGGGCTGTGCCATGGTCAGCCACCCGGATGATGGCGCTTGCATTCTGCCCCCAGTTCCTCTCCATTTCTCAGCCCTCGACCCGTGACCAGGAAAGCACGGGACAATGCAGGCCAGGCCCCGGCAGCCAGGTGGGGTGGGTGGGGCTGCTGTGAGGCACGTTAATGCACCTGACTGGAGCAGAGGAAACCAGTTCTTTGGTATTGAAGCAACAAAAAGCTATCACAGAAGAGCCACATCTCCTAAGCAAAGGTGGGGGAGTCAAGCTGTATCCTTCCCAGTAGCCCTGAGAGTCCCAGGGGAAGAAAGGACCAGGGCTTATCCCTCCAGGCAGGGTTCCTTCCCATCCTGTTAGGCCAGCCCTGCTCAGCCACCACAGGGCACATTAGGGGGCAGCCAGGGTGAGGATGGGAAGGGCCCACCTCCTCCAGGTGAGAAGCTGGGCTGCCCAACCTCTGATCTCTGCAGCGAGCCCTGAATGCAGGGTCAGCAGCAGGACCCCGAGAGCAGCATGGGGGACACCCCTCAGACTCTCACCCAGCCAGGCACCCAAGCACTGACCCAAGCTTTCCACACAGCCTGGGGACGCTGGGCCCTCAAGGCTCAATGTACAGTAAATAGACTCTTTCTCACTAAAATTGTGTAACTTATTGAAGAGCCTGCAAGGAGTTTAATCTTTTTCCTGGGAAGAGACAATTTCACCCTGCTTTCCGAAAATGTCTGCTGAACCCTGGTGGCCGAGTCCTGTCTCCCTGGGAGAGGCTGGTTGGCCAGGGCAGCCCCGACCCTACCTGGATCTCCCTGCCCAAGCCTCAGTCTCAAGACCCCATGACAGAGTGTAGGGGGAGGCAGTGTCTCTGAGTCTTTCCTCGGGGGACGTGTGCGGGCACAGAGATGGGGACGGGGCAGGCTCTGACCCCCAGGACAAACCAAAGCTCCCACGCTGTCCATTCACAGCCATGCCTTCCCCTCGAACAAAACAGAAAGTACGAAACAAGGCTGCCTTTTAATTGCTATCAGATATTCGGATATCCCGTCTGATGTCAGCAAGGCCCCCGCGCCCGGCCGGAACCCGCAGGGATGGAGCAGCACCGCCGCCTGACTGCACAGAAGGGCTGGGGCAGGGTCGCCGTGCCTCTCGGCCTCCTTGCTGCCACCGTCTCTGAGCCTCGGGGTGCCTGGTGCACCGTCTCCTCTTCTTCGGGTCAGCCCAGCCTCTGGCGGCCCTTGGAAGGAGGGGAGGCAGGGGTGGGGGGGTGAGCTGGAGGCGGGGGCCCCGTCGCGCACGCATGCAGACTTGCCCTGTGTTGGCTTCGTTCGTTCTCCTCCTTTGCTAAAGTGATCAGATAGTCCTGTGAAGCAGCTGCCAGCCAGGTGGACAGGGCAGCGGTGCTGGGATGCCACCCGTCGGCTCTTCGGGCGTCCTGAGGCCCCGCCCTACTTCTGTATCTGGAACAGGAAGAGCCGCAGATTGATGTTCTTGGCGGCCAGCAGCTTGTTGCACTCCACGGAGTCAATGATGGGCAGTGGCACGTAGTCCGTCTCGTTGCTCTCGTTGGTGAAGACAAAGTGGTAGATGACGGGGCTGATCCTCACGTCGTCATAGGGGCCTTTGAGCAGCAGGAAGGAGCACTCCAGCGGTGCCGTGACCTTGCTCTTGAGGAGGAGCTGGAAGGAGAGCGTACGCTTGCAGGACAGGTTGGGGTTACGCTCCGAGTCGTTGACGCGAGCCTTCAGGACCCACGTCTGGTTCAGCACCGTGAACCTGGGCGTCTCATAGTACAGGCGCGTGATGAAGTCGTCTGTGCGGTACGGCCGGAACTGGACCTCTGTGGAGACAGACAGGGCCGGAAGAGCAGGCTGTTAGTGTGGGCAGGGCTGGGCAGCAACGCCTTCCCTGACCAGGCTGAGGGCAGGCTCAGCCGGGGAGGAAGGCAACTTACCCGGACACCAAGCTCTGCTTGTCACAAGCAAGCCAAACGCAACTATGGCAAATGGAGGTGCACACAAGCTTTGAGGGGAACAACTACAAACAGAATCAACATGGATTAGCTGGAGAGCCCAGAGGCTGCACGTGTCAGGCCACACCCCAGGCGTGCCTGACCCGCGCTGGCCTCCCTCATCGTCCGGAGCCCCGGGTGTCCCCCGGGGCGGGGTAAGCAGACACATAGACAGGATGCGGTTCCGAGAACAAGTGCACTTTATTGGTTCTGATACAGAGGAGCTGCCAGAAAAGCCAGCAGGCGGCTGCGGCACCCAGCCCTGCCCGAGGGGAGCACCAGGTCTGCAGGCACCAGGCCTGATCCGGAGCTGCCAGTCAGCAGGCAGCCCTGCCTGCACAGTCCTCTTGGGCAGCCCACAGCCTGTGGCTGGCAAGTCCCTCCGCGGAGGCGTGGGATCCCAGGTGGCCAGTCTCTCCTGCATGAATGGGGCTTCCCACCTGGCCACGGCCGCAGCCTGTCTAGACTCCATGAGGCCCCGGTGTCTCCAGGACAGCTAAGGCTGCTACTCACCACAGGCTGTGGCTGCCGCAGAGACCCCAGGCCCTCGGCCTCTCTGGCCGGCTCGGGCCCACATCCCGCTGGGCACAGTCCAGGCAGCAGGGCGGGACTGGCTGCCCACGACCACCCTGCTTGCGCCACGCCTGGTGCTCTGAGCTGGCCGCCTGGTGTGGGCTGAGAGTAGAGGGATGGAGCTTCCTCCAGTGGTCCCAGCATCAACAGGTGCTTCTCGCTGTCCTCTGGACCAGGCTCTGGCCTGGCTCCTGCTCCCCGACACGTTCAAAGGCGGTGGCAGTGGCCCAGAGAGCCACGAGATCCAGTGTGCCTGCGCACGCATCCAGCCTGTGAGTCTGTGGGTGTCCACTCCCGGTTCTATAGTTTGAGTCGGGCACCCTCAGCTTGTTCTGCAGCCCTGTCCCTGAACGGTTTCGTGCCAGCCTTGAGAGGCCCACGGCCGGGGCAGTGACTGCCTGCAGGCAGGACCTCACTCAGCAGGGTGCTCTTCTTGCCCCAGGGTCCGAGGGGCAGGCCCCTAGCTCCCAGCCCCCTGAGACCTGCCCACTTTCTGGTTAGACCCTGACTGTCTTGAGGCTCTGGAGCCCCACAGTGAGATGCCACCTTGCGGGGGTGGTGAAGCCAGGGTGGGGAGGACAGGTGGGCGGGGCTGCTGTGAGAGCTACACAGGTGTGCACCTGGGGTCTGCCTCGGCCCCTCCTTCTGCTCAGTCTCCGGCCTGTCTTCTCGCCTGAGGTGTCCGCCTGTCCACCGGGAGCTTGTCCAGAGCCCGGCCGTCCGGCGCCGTCAGTGCCCAGTGCCCAGAGCCTGCTGCCTCCAGGCTCTTGGCTGCCAGCCCCCCACGCCCACACCTGTGTGGCATGCAGCAGGCGGCGGGGTGCCTCACCTGTGTAGCCAATCTTCTCGAAGCTGAGCAGGCTGAAGATGCTGTTGTACAGCTGCATCTCCTTGCGGTGGCTCTGGTCCATCCCATCCAGGATCTCCATCAGCTCGCTGCCTGTCTTGGTCGGGTGGGCGCACGCAGCCTCGTGCACCGTCAGCTCATGGAAAGGGCCGTGCCATGGGCAGCCGATGCGTTTGTACTTGCACTGGGTTACCCTGGGGGAGGCAGGTACATCACTCACAGCCTGAGCCCCGAACAGGAGGCTGCAACAAGCTGTCCTCCCATGTGGCTTCCATCCAGCTAAGAACCCCTTCCTGCAGGACACACGTAACTGTGAGCCCAGCCCCCAGGATGACGTCAGAGTGGCAGCATGTGGAGAGGAAGAAGACAGGCAGAAAAAGGGGGAGAGAGGGGAAGGAAGAGTGCAAGCTTGAGCCTGTGTGCCCTGAGAGAACCGCAGCGTGGTTCTCTCCTCTGCTTGGCAGTGGTGGTCCTGCACAGCCTCACTGCAGGAGACTTGGTGGCTGCCTCCACCGGATGGGTAGCCATGGGCAGTGTAGCCTCACACCAAGCTCCCTGAGGTCCTGCATTGGACACGCTGTCCTGGGCCCTTCAAGGGGCTCCCCCACAGCCACAAAGAGCGCTGGAAGGCTAGGCTCATGTTTGGATAACAACTGGGGGCAAAACCCGCCTGTCCCCATCCTGTGCAGGCACCCTCCCCCAGGGCCGTCACTGGGATACACAGGTGGTCCCTAAGGCCCAGGCAGCAGAGACAGCCAGACCACCCTGCACAGAGCCCAGCTGCACCAAGGTGGGCTTCCAGCAGTCCTGTGAGGCTAAGGCTGAGCCTGTGAGGCTAAGCCCCTGACCCTCCGTTACCTGTCCTGGCATTCCTCTTTCTGGTGCCTCTCCAGGAGGGAACGGGGAAACTGGCGCAGGCAGAAGCCACACTCTGAAGGCAGCTCACTCACGGCTTTCTCCACGGCCAGGTTCCGGCAGCAGAGGCTCTTACTGATCTCACAACGACAATTGGGGCACGTGGCCTGCTCCTCCTTCAGCCGGGCATCTGCTAGTAGGTGGATAAAACAGCCAGCGCACATCAAGTGACCATTAGTACACTGCGAAGAAGGAAAGGGAGACGAAGCTCACAGACCTGCGGGCTCATGCTCGCACACACCCGCCCATGCCCGTCAGCTCCGGCCAGGTGTCCTGAGGGACTCCAGCTGGTGCAGAGGGGCGCACGTGCCTGTCCCGAGTCGTGCTGGAGTGTGGTGAACACTGCGAGCTGCTCAGGAGAGGCAGGCAAAGCCAGCTTGGGTTCTTGCAGAGATTAGAGGTCCTAAAAGCAAGGCCTCATCAGCTCACAGAGATGACAGCTCGCCCTGGAAGTGACGAGTTCAGCCACCTGGGGCTTAGAGTCAGGCTCTTCCCTTAGAGACCAGCGACTGCCCTGACTC
Source organism: Symphalangus syndactylus (assembly GCF_028878055.3). Taxonomy (NCBI): domain Eukaryota; kingdom Metazoa; phylum Chordata; class Mammalia; order Primates; family Hylobatidae; genus Symphalangus; species Symphalangus syndactylus. The sequence continues at coordinate 143,270,502 of NC_072429.2, forward strand.
CCCTACAGGTCCAGAGTTTGGGAGCCCTCCAGGAACGCTGGGCTCTTGGCCAACACTGTCAGGTGGGGAGCAGATGCAGCTCCCACACTGGGGCAGGTATGCTCTCTCTGGGCCTTCAGAAAGGCCATTCATCCTGGGTTGAGAGGACCTGGCTCAGGGTGAGCCCAGCCTGGCCCTTCTATTCCAGCCCTCCCCAGGGAGCCCAGGTGAGAGGAGGCAGCTGCCCATCCAGGGAGGTCAGCTACCTGCAGAGGCCTCCTCAGAGCTGGGAGGCAGGAGCCAAGCTGGCCCAGGACAAGGGCAGGTAGGCACACGGGGAGTGCCTGAGGAGTGGAAGTGGGGGCTCTGAGTGGGTGCCGAGCCTGCTGGGGTAACTGGGGCTGGCAGGAGTGGGGCACCTCCCACTAGGCTCCCTGCCTGTGTGGGCTCCCAGCACACCCAGCGGCCCATCCTGGCTCTCACTCCCTCAAAATAAGCCTCGAACGTCCACCTGGTGCCACTGAGAGACACATGGCAAGCTGCGGTCCCAGCCTGTGGGGGCTCACAGCATGGGAGGCAGGAAGCCCAGACCAGAACCAAGAGGTCCAAGAGCAAACAAAGCCTTTTGTACCTGAGCAGACACAGTTCCCACAGCCCTGGCTGGAGTGGGGTGTGTGGGCTGAGGCATTCCAGGGCCAGCCAGAAGTGACAGGGATGTGATGTGCCTCCCACCTAAAGACTTAGAGCTCGCTGAGGGGAGCAGTCAGCAGAGTTACTCCTGTCCTGATGCCTCTCCAGCAGCTGGCCCAGGCTTGCCAGCCATGCAAACCTCCAGAAAGCCACGGGGCTACAGACTTCCTTTGGGACCTGGGACCCTCTTGAGAATGGGATGTGGTGCAGCAGAGGGGCCTGCCCAGGCCCAGCCCCTCTACAAGGTGTGTGTCAGGGAGGGGACACTCACAGGGCCCTGCCTGGTGGTGCTGAGAGGCCACCCCTGCACACGTGGGGCCCTGGGAAGCCTGAGCTGCCATCCTACTGCTTCAGCAGCCAGTGCACCCCAAGCTAAGGAGCTGTCAGATGCTGGGGCTGTTCACTCAGCACCTGCGGACTAGGCCTAAGATCTGCTGAGTCAAAAGACCTACGTGTGGAGAACCGACAGTGAGGACAAAGCCCTCTTTCATGGAATCCACGTCCACATGAACACCACCCATTACCTTCATTCAATCCTCAAGTTCTCATTTTGGTTAAAAATTAAAATTACAGGCGGTGGCTCATGCCTGTAATCCCAGCACTTTGGAAGGCCAAGGCAGGCAGGTCACCTGAGGTTAGGAGTTCAAGACCAGCCTGGCCAACATGGTGAAACCCTGTCTCTACTAAAAATACAAAAATTAGCCAGGCATGGTGGTGAGTGCCTGTAATCTCAGCTTCTCGGGAAGCTGAGGCAGGAGAATGGCTTGAACCCGGGAGGCGGAGGTTGCAGTGAGCCGAAATGGTGCCACTGCACTCCAGCCTGGGAGACACAGTGAGACTCTGTCTCATGAATACACAAATAAATAAAAATTAAAACATACACAGCTGCCTGAGGCAGGGAGTGAGGCTGGCTCTGACTGGGGTGGGGACAAGCTGAGGCCTGCCCCCAGGAGAAGGTGTGAAAATCCGCCAGCCAAGTCCAGGGGTCGGCGGTGGGTGGACTATGGGCAGGAGTGGGCACAGACGATACTGAAGCAGCTGTCCCATGGGAGGCACAGACCAAGGGCCCACACCACTGTCCTCTCACAGCCCCCTGCCCTGGAGGCGTGCCACTTCATGTGGCCAGCTCTAGACATCTCCTGGTGAGACTGCCTGGGGGCCTTGGACAAGGTTCTGGGTCCAGCTCTGCATGTACAGTGGCCTTAGCACAGGCACGACAGTACTCTTCTTGGCTGTGGCCCAGCCCCCAAGAGAGTTCCAGGCAGGGCTGGAGCACCTAATCTCACCCACCAAGGCCACCTGGCCTCTCTTCCTGGCTCTGGATAGTCCAGGAAGATTCCAGGTGGGGTCCTAGACCCTCCTAAGGGAGCACTGAGGCTGCCGAGCACATCACCACTTACCTCCCAGCACTGCCAGCCTCTCCCCCGAAAGCCACCCCAGCTCCTGGGCCGGCCCCTGGCCATAGGCCTCATTCCTTTGGGGCCTCCAGACCCCAGCATGGGCTCAGTCAATTCCATACCATGAGGCGGCAGCAGCGACCCTGCCCTCCTCTGGCTCCCTCTGGGCCTCCAAGAGGACCTGCAAGCTCCGAGGAGACACAGGGCCACTGCCCCTTCAGCCCCAATAGCTCCACTCAAGTCAGAACACAGGGAGTCCCTAGAGTGCCCTGGACCACACTGGCCTAGCAGCCAAGGGACACAGCCACACCCACATCCAGACCCTCCCCACTGGTCAAGGGGCATCCTCTAGGTGCATGGCCCGGGCCCGACCAACACTCAGCCCAGGAGGTCTGTCCACAGCAGGATGGTCACCGGTCACATGCTCCGGAGTCTTCCCCACCATCTGGGTCCCCTCAGCCCCTGAGCAAGACTCTGGCTCCACACCAAGGCCAGGCCACAGGCAGCTGCATCCTTGGCCCTGGCAGCATCTGGCCAGATGCACTTGATTCTGACTTGTGCCCACCACCCGACAGAAGCTGGGCCCTGGAGGGCTCCGCACAGTCCAGGGGATGGCATGGGCCAAGGCCCCCAAGAGCCCAGGCACCTTCCAGAGCAGCTAGTGCAGCACCCAGGCCAGGCCACCTCTCCCCACCAGCCAGGAAGACCCCACGGGAGGGGAGAGGAGGGGATCCCACAACCCCCCACAACCAAGGATGACGCCATGGGGGATGACATCACGGGCGAGACATCACGGGAATGATATCACAGATGATGATGTCAGAGGGGTGACATCGTGGGAGACTGACATCACACGGGGAATGACATCATGGGGGAGACATCACGGGAATGATATCACGGGATGATGTCTCATGGATGACATCACAGAGGTGACATCATGGAAGACTGACATCACATGGGGGATGACATCACAGGGGCATGACATTGCAGGGGAATGGCATCATGGGGGTGACATCACGGAATGACATCACATAGATGACATCACACTGGCATCATGGGGGAATGACATCACGGGGGATGACATTATGAGGATGACATCAAAGGGAGTATTGACATCACAGGGGATGACATCATGGGAAACTGACATCATAGGGGGATGGCATCATGGGGGGAATGACACCATGGGGATTACATCAAAAGGGGGTATTGACATCACAGGTGATACCACAGGGAATGACATCATGTGGTGACAGCACGGGAATGACGTCACATGCATGACATCACAGGGGAACGATGTCACGGGGTATGACATTGCGGGGGAATGCCACTATGGGAGAATGACATCACGGGGGACTGTCATCACAGGGTATTGACATCACAGGGCCTCCTGGGCCCTCCTAGGGCAGATGTGGGCTTGAAGCCACAGTGCTGGGCTCAGACCCCAGCCCACAGGTCCCCAGTAGTATGACCTTGGGCTCCCCTCTTGGGGCCTCAGTTTCCTCATGTGCACAGGTGATGAGTATAGGACCAGCTTCATTCTGTGCTGATGAGGTGGGATGGGACAGGGTGGCACTGCCCCATACCCAGCAGGCACAGAGGAAATATCACCACCTTGGGCAGCCATGGCAGAGCCCCTGGGGCTGCCAACCCCAGGAGCCAGACCCCAGGCCCCTCTGCAGATGCTGATACACACAGGTGGCCTAGAAATGGCCATTTGCACCTGCATCCTCAAGACAGCACCCAGCCCTCCCCCCTGCCAGCTACAGGCAGCTCACGTGACCCCCATGCAGACCCAGGGTCTCCACCTGAGCTACTTCTTCCCTGGGGTTAAAGGGGAGCTGGATGGGCTGAACAGGCTCAAGGAGCCCTGACCTCATCCCCCGGCTGAGGGCCCCCATGACTTCCTGGTGGTCCCAAGGTCCCTATGGTCAGCTGGCCTCATAGGACCCCTTTCAAGCCTGGACTGCATGGTTCTCTCAGACCCTGGGTACCTCCTGTTTCCTACTAGAGGATGGCACAGTGCCCAGGCCCATGGGAGCAGTGCCCTCGCTCACCCAGGGGTCAGGGACCCACAGGCCCTTGACAGAAGTCATCAGAGCCAAAATGCAGTCAACGGGCTTCCCTGTGGCACAAACCCTAAAAGCGCTGCTCAGCCAGTTGGAAGTCCCTCTTCCTCTGCCATCCGCACGCAGGCAAGGCCCCACCAGGGCCAATGGTGCTTCAGGGCACACCCCACACACCCTGCATGCTCGGCCCCTAACCTCCCGGATCAAACATGGGTCTGAGAGAGACTGGCACATTGTCCAAGGCCACGCAGCTGTTAAGCGTGAAGCCAGGACTCGAACCCTCCACCCAGGCTGGATTTGAAGTCCCTCACCTGCTACTGCTGTCAGACCTCAAACGGGGGCCAATCAATCCCCAGAGTCGGGCTCACATTCAGAACAAGGCTGCTTAGATCTAAAAGTAACTCAAATGATAACCACCACAGAAAACAAAAATTCCAACTAGCCAGAGATTCCAGAACATCTTCCTTGCTCCTGTGTTTTAGATACCTAAGCAGGCATATTTACAAAGATGTTTTCTGCCACTTTCCTCACCTCAAAGAGCGAGTCAGCTGCAGTCCTGTACTGCTGCCCAGGAGACTGGGCAAGAGGGGCCCGAAGCTCCTTGGACATGTGGATGGTGACTACACCCCCACAGAACTGCGCACTGTTGGGCTGGCTGGGGGTGTGGGGCTGGGGCAGAGAGGAGCCATCTCTGCTTCCTGGGCTGTTATCAATGGACTGTCAACACGTGGCATAGAGACATGGGCGCTACAGACGGGAGGGTGGCAGCACAACCCACCCACAGAACAGAGTGGACACACCCTGGTCAGTTGGGGCAGGAGGGGATCCTTGTAGCAAGGAGAGAACAAAGTCTCAAAGTGGGGGCGCTGCCTCTGCCGGGCCCAAGAGGTGGGCAGGGCCAGGGAGAGGACACCTCAGGCAGGAGGGCAAGGGAGCGTCGGGGCACTGTGCAGGGCTGAGTTAGAGGGAGCAGCCAGACCACATCTGTGAGAGGCCCCTGCCCGGCCCTTACACCCGAGCGAGCTTGTTTTTGCCTTAAGAACGCCCCATGAGGGGTGGGAACAATGCACAGTCCCTTCCTCCAGGTGCCAGCACCAAGGCCCAGGGCCTCAGCTGACATCAGCAGGAAGGGTCAGGGCCAGGTCTGTCTTATGCAGGATCACACCGGGCCTCGTCTGCAGGGCCAAAACGGAGGGAGAGAAGTCACGGATGAGGCTGCGGCTGCAACGTCCTGGGCACCACTGAGGCTGTGTCTTCCCAGAGAGGTGCCCCATGGGCAGAGGTGCCAACAGGCCACACTGCCCTTGGATCACAGAGCAGGGAGCCTGCAGGAGCAACCTGACCACCTGCTCGGCCTGGACAGGCCAGAAGCTCCTGCACAGGTGTCCCTGCTGCCCCACCAGCCCTCCTGCCACCCACCTGAGACTCCAGAAGGTGGCTGCACACCTTGTCAGGCCAGTCCCCCGGGACACATCTAACACCCACACAGAGAACATCAAAGCTGAGTCTTGCTGTACTGGCCGCGACCCCAACCTGACCTGACGCAGGACTCGGTGGTGGTGGAGGAAACCTTTTGCATGAGGGCCTCAGTCTGACACCCAAGCAGGTTTCCCAGCCTGCGAGGCATCATCGTACGGGCACAGGCCCGTGGGTCAGCTGGCCCTGCAGGCCCAAGGGCTCAGACCTGGGCCACCACCCGAGGCTTCCCTGCCAGCGCTGGTGGCATCTGGTATCTGGATGACAAGCTCTCGAGTTACTGAGGACCCAGCCAACTCCAGAGGCCCATGGAGTTGTCCCCCACAACCCCAGTGCCAGGGACAACACACAAGGCTCAGCATGGCCACTCCCCTCTTCTCCTCACCAGAGTCGGGGACTGAGTCAGCCCCCAGCTTGGCTGGTGCCCACCCTGAGCCATGTGTTCTGCTGGGGTCAGGAAAAGCGTCCTAGCAGGAACAGAGGGTGGAACCTGCTGCATTCCTGACACTGGCTGGCTCGAGACAGTCAATCAACATGGTCACCAAGGAAGGCTAGTAGAATATGGTAGACTGAACCCAAGCTGGGGTGATGGCCAGCATGGGCCCAACCAGGGACACGCAGAAGGCAGCATGTGGGGGCCCACACCATCTGTGCCCAGATTCTCCAGGGAGCAGAGCAGGCCAGAGCCCAAGTCTCCAGGTCTGTGTTGACCTTCCAGGGGCACCACTCACAGCAGAGAGCCACCCCCCGGAGGTGTTCTCGGCAGCATTCAGGGAGGCCTGTGCCCACAGCACTCCTCGCTCAGCTGCTCTGTTCCCAGGGAAGTCACTGAGCAGAGCCCCCAGGCCAGGGAGGGCCACCAGCCAGGGCAGCCCCAGTGCCTTCGATCTCCATTACACCTGTTCAGCTCCCTGCCTCTGGCCGCCCAGAGCAGAACTCCGCTCTGCACAGTGCAGGCCAGTTTGAACCAGCCAGGCTCAGAGGCCTGGTCACCAGGAGCTCCGGTCAGAAGCAGAGCCATCACTCCGTGCTAGGCCAGTCTAGATATGGGATGCAGTGCACCAGGGACCAGTACCATGTGGCCCATCACCACCAGGTCCAGCTCCAGCTCCAGTCCACCCACCAATGGGGAGACAAGGAGACTTCCCTGTTCCCCTGTGGCCTCGCACCATTGGCTTGGCTTGTTGGAGTCTCTCTTGAGATCCAAGAAAAAAAGAGTTCTGGGCACGCACAGTGGCTCACGCCTGTAATCTCAGCACTTTGGGAGGCCGAGGCGGGTGGATCACCCAATGTTACGAGTTCAAGACCAGCCTGGACAACATGGCGAAACCCTGTCTCTACTAAAAAATACAAAAACAGCCGGGCATGGTGGCAGGCACCTGTAATCCCAGCTACTCGGGAGGCTGAGGTAGGGAGAATTGCTTGAACCCGGGAGGCAGAGGTTGCAGTGAGCAGAGATTGTGCCACTTCACTCCAGCCTGGGTGACAGAGTGAGACTCCGTCTCAAAAAAAAGGAGAGTTCTTCCGCCTGGGAGGATGGAAAGTTGTGAGCCAGGAAAAAGGAGCTAGAGAGTGGGCACATCTTGTAAGCTGAGGCACTGCCAAAGCCAAGGGGTAACTGCTAACTCTGGGAGCCAGTGGCTCTGAAAAGTGCTCCCCTAGCTGGCCCTGGTGCCTGACACCCAGGAGGGTGGGTAAGAGCCAGCACCCTCTCCCCACCCAGGTACACTGGGGTCCTCCCAACAAGGTCATGCCAGAGCAAGAAGGACTTGGAGATCCAGAGTTTGGGGAAATGGCAACCTAGACTAGCCCTACACCACCTGTTACAAAAGTAGCTCCTCATCCAGGCCCCCAGTTCAAACACAAGCAGGGAAACAAGGCCCCATTAGCTACTTCCAGCTCCTGTAAGTGTAAAGAAAGCTGACGGAACCTGCTTCATTTCTCACAGGGACTGGGGAGTTGAAAAGGAGGGAAAGACACAGGAAAGGTGGGGACACTGTACTCTGCCTCTGGGTGTCAACCAGAGTTTGTCCCTGCTGCTACCTGGGAAGGGGCATGTCAAACTCAACTGGGCCAGGTACCCTCTCTAACAGCCCTAGGCTGCTTAAGGGCTGAGTCCCACTGCCATGCGGATGTGAAGATGGGGGAGGAGGGGTGGGCTGGCTCCTGGAGCACAGACTGCCTAGGAAACCTGGCTTGGCCTGGGTGAGGTGGGCAGGAGGCTAGCGTGGGGCGTGGCAGGTCCAGTTCGATGTGGGGTTTGGCTGAGACTGGAGAAGGTACCCAAACTGTGGGGCTTGTTGCAAATGGTTCATCCCGACAAGCAGCAATCCCCTCTCCTTACTTTCTTCAGGATGAAGTGGAAATGGACCAAGTGAAAGGATTCTTCCACCCAGGAGGGTAGAAAATGAGACGTCCATAGGATGTTCAGGAGTGGAGGGACAAACTCGGGGGTGTGGCTGCCAGAAGAATGGGGAAGGAGCTCTCGAGCACAGGACTCTGAGCACAGGGAGCTTGGGACCGGGTGGGTTGCGGGGAGCAGTTGTGGGCTAAGGGTCAGTTTGAGGGTGTGGGTTGGGGGAGTGTGGAGGGAACCGTGGGGAAGTCTAGAAAAGAGAAGGGAAAGGTAAGCGGAAAACAAGCGACTCAGATCGGAAAGTAACGTGGATCAGAAAACAGAAAAGGAGGGTCCCGAGAGGAAAATAAAGCCCCGAGAGAGAGACAACGAGGAGCTTCGGAGCAGGCGCTGGAGCCCCGCTGGGCGAGGAAGTGGCTGTAAGGGCCGGAGAGGGTTCCCGGCCGCCGGGCCCCGCGGGCCTGGCCTCCGAGGAGACGCGGATCCTGGGGCCCCGCGGCGGGGGCTGCAGCCCCGGGCTGGGCCGGGTCGGGGTCGGCCGGCGGCCCTACCTGGTACACGGAGGCCTTGGGCAGGTCCAGACACACGGTGCAGCACAGCACCGAGTAGAGCCGCTCCTCCAGTTTCCCGCTGCCGGCCGCCGCCGCCGCCGCCGCCGCCTCGGCCGCCTCGGCTGCCCGCAGCCGCTTCTTGGGCGGCGCGTCGGGGTCGCCGGCCGCCTCCTGCAGCTGTAGCTGCCGGGCGCCCGCCAAGCCCGCCTCGTCCGGGAGCCCAGGCCCCGCCGCCTCGCCCAGCGCCGCCGCCGCCGCCTGCCCGGCGGCCGCCCCGGGCCCGGCTCCGACCCCGACCCCGGCCGGCACGGAGCCCGCGGGCCCCGCGGCCGGGCCGCCACCGCCGGCCTCCTCGGCGCCGGACATAGCGGCCGGCCGGCCCGGCGGGCGGATGCCGGCGCGCTCCCGCGACTAGAAGTTAGGGGCGCCGCGCGCTCCCGCCACTCTCCCGCCGCCGCCGCCGCGACCCCGGAGCCCCGCTCCCTGCGCAGCCGCCTCAGTGGGCCCGGCCCGCGCGTCGCCCCACAGCCGCCGCGGCCACCGACCCCGGCACGGCCGCCATCTTTGTTTTCGCTGTGCGCTTCCCCCCGCCCCGCCGCCACCACCCCCTCGTCTTCCCCGTCACGTGAGCTCCGCGCGGGGCCAATGGGAGCGCTGCTTGGGGCAAGAAGGCGCAGGGACCAGAGCCAATGGGAGCGCGAGGGCCCCCGAAGGCCCGCCCCTGCAGAAGGTGGGCGGGGAGGGGGCGGGACCTGCGAGAGTCGCGGAGGAACTCGCACCTGGGGGCAGGGACGCCCACGCGAGCTGCGGCGCCGGCGCGGCACCCACACTCCACGAGCCAGTGGCGGCCGCCGACCCCTACGGCGGGGTGTGCCTGCGTCTTTGTCCCCCAAGACTCAGGCTTGCGTGCTAGGGGCTCTTGCCCGGTTCCCCGGAGGGGAAGGACACAAGTGAAAAACCCCGCCGGCCACCCCTCTCTGTCGGGTGCGGGACCCCTTAGGTCTCCACAGGAGCAAGCGGAGAGACTTCGAAGAGAGGGGACTCCATACCCCTAACCCACCGGAATCTAATCCTCTGCTCGTTCGAATCCCCTCTCCTAACCCTGGGGTTGAGGCTGAAGGGGTCCACTAAGGAAAACGAAGGTCTTAGGGAATAGGGCTGGCTTCCACAGGCCGGAGGTACACAGGAGGCCGAATCAGATCTGGGAAGGATGTGCGTTTCTCGAAACGTCTGTGGTACAGCCCTCCCCTGCGTCCACCCTACTAGTCAGTTCTTGAAGGTCACTGCCCCAGAGGGCCACCTGCCAGGCCAGGCCAGGATATCTGGAACTCCACCATGTCCCAGGAGAGTAAGGGCCCAGGGCTATGTCTTCTCAGCCCAGGGGTCTTCCTGACAATGGTCAAAAGGAGGTCGGGCTGCATGAGGCCCCATCCTAGTTCCAGCACATACCCTATCAGGGTAACTGGCTACTGTCCTGAGGGGCCTTAAGAAGCTCACTGAAGGATCCCTCAATCCCTCTCAAAAATGGGAAGATTCCATATTCCTGCAAAATTCCTAAGATTTATTGGAGACTAGGCCTCTTCTCTGGATCCACAACCATGTCCAGCCCAGAATCAGGCCCCCCAAACGTGTCTGGGACCCTGTCCCTTTCATTCTGGTCTAGACGAGTCCCCACACGTGGCCAAAGGACAGCACCCAGACTGCCCCTGACCAGCCAATGTGCATCATGCCCACTTCAGTGGGCAGGAGAGTCTACCCCTATGGGAGAAGGCGCCAGGAGCAGGCAGGTGGGAGGGAAAGTGTTCGGCAGGGCAGAAACCCTGCCTTGCTGTATCCAACTGTCACTCCCACTGCAGGCGCTGTGTATGCAGGGCCCGGCAGTAAGCCCAGCTGCCTGCAGCCAGGGCCCAGCGACAGACATCCTCCTTCGGTAGCAGCAGCAGCCTGTCCTCCTCCAGCCGGCTCAGGAGGCCTGCCATACCCAGCATCGCCCCTCCCCACATCCCGTAAGTGTTGGTCGTGAAGACAGCTACAATGAGGATGGTCACTGCGACCACCAACAGCATTGCCTGACCAGCCACAGAGCGGCCCTCAGGGCCGAGGTGGCCGCCAGCCACTGCCAGCACCATGCCTCCTCCCAGGAGCAGGTTGGCAGAGGAGCGGTCCCCATTCACCCAGTGGAAATCGAACGCCAGAAGGGGAAGGCCGATGACGGTGGCCACCCAGGCTCCAGCAAGACAGTCTTCATGTGTGCTCAGCCCTGGGGCCAGCATGGTGGTGGCAGCCAAGACCTGGAGCAGGAAGCCAGCAGCAGCCCCTCGACTTGCCTGTCAACACAGGGAACGTAGAACATGTGGGAAAAAGAGGCCGGGGCCACCCATTTAAACAGGAAAGGGTTTGGGGCTTCCATGGAGACCTGGTTTTAGATGCACTTCCCACCAACCTCTCCCTAATTCAGGAAACTAGGTCCTTGGGGTTTGGGAGGTATGGGGATGCGCCCTTGCTCAGCCCCAGTGTACTCACCTCGGCTGTGCTCACGGCTGCGTGCAGAGACACCACTCCCAGCACCAGATGGGACAGGGCTGTGCTCCACTCGGCCCCCGGCTTGGGGGCCATGGCACCTCAGGCGGTAGTAAGTATGAGGACACAGATAGGAGATATTCAATTTTGGAGAGGCAGAAAGCGCAGAAGCCAGCGACCTGGAGCCCTAAGCGCGGCACTCTAGTACGCCCAGGTTCCAGGTCCCCATTACTGGATGTTAGGAGAGGTTCAGTCCTAGGCTTTCCGGATCCCTGAGGCCACTGCAAACACCTGTGGAGAAGAAGAACCTAATTCAGCCAGGAACCGGGGGAAAACGACTCAGGGTCTAGGCTGGGGGGACGTGAGCCCTGGGGCCCTGGAGCCCAAGTGGGAGTGCGGGCCTGGGGAAGAGAGAGCGGCGGGGCGCTGCAGGCCCACGCGGCGGCCTCGGCCTGCTCCCTGCGCTCCGGGAGGCGCTGTCCTGGGAACCCGGGTCCAGGAGGAGCGACGGCGCTGGACTCCGGGAGGCCAGCCGTGCCCAGTTACCAGGCTGCGCGGTCCCAACGCAGCGGCGAGCGGGAGGCCCGAGCCTGCCCAACGCACCGCCCACCGCCGTGGGCCCTGCCTTCTCTGCCGTGCCTCCAGTTGCGGGAACGAGCACAGTCGGGAACTTCCACCAGCGAGAGGAGCGGAGGCTAGAGCGGCCGGGCGGGGCTAGAGCGGCTGGGAGGCGGGGTCTGGGGGGCCGGGTCTAGGGGGGCCCGTTGGAGGCCATAGGAGCGGGTGGGGTCGGGAGCTCGGGGACCAGAAAATGCTCTGTTTGGGTGGGTGCGTGGGCATAGTGGTTTGGAAGGAGCGTGATGAGGGGAGAAGGGCCGGGGCGGGGTCTGGGCGGGGCTGAGGGGGATAAGGTTTAGGCGGGGCTGAGAGCGGCGGGTCTGAGAGGGAGGGGGCCTGGGCGAGGATGCGATGAGGAGGGGTCTGGGCGTGGCTGTGGGGGCGGGGACTGGGCGGGGCTGCAAGGAGAGGGGTCTGGGCGAGACTGAGAGGGGCCGAGAGGGGAGGAGCCTGGGCGAGGCTGCAAGGGACGGGGTTTGGGCAGGGCTGCGAGGAGGGGAGGCTGGGCGGGACTGAGATGAGCGGGGCTGCGGGGAGGGGAAGGAGAACCCCCGCGTGTTGAAGGCTCCGCGAAACCGGAGCGGTGGGGGACTACGCGGAGGGTGGGAGGGATTCCGAGAGGAGGGTCGCGGGAGCCGTGAGCGCTCTCAGCCCGGTGTCCGCGGTGTAGGGGTTGGGGCGCGCGGGGCGGCGCCGTGAGAAACGGCGAGTCTCCAGGTGCGGCCGCGGGCACCTGTTTCTAGTACCCCCGTCCCCGCGCTCGCCCTCCAGCCGTGGGAGCCGGGCCGTGGGGGCGGCCGTCGCGAGCATGCGCACCGGCACTGCGGCGGGCGGGCGCCGACTCTGGGCGCGGGGACGCGGGGCGGCGCGAAGCGGGCCCTCTGCCGCCCCGCGCTCCCATGTACGCCTTTTACTCGCTGCTCATCTACATCTTCTACAGCCTCTTCCGCAGGGATGGTGGCGCCGCGGCGGCCGCGGAGCCTGGGGATCCCGCCCAGGTGAGCGGGGCTGGCCGTGCAGCCCGTCGTCCCCCGCCGCCTGCCCCACCCCCACGCCGAGGTTCCCGGGGCGGGGGCGGGCACGGGGCGCGGGGCGACGGGGCCGTGCCGAGGACCCTCGGCTCGGCCCCGGTGCTGGAAGCGTAGACTTCGGCCCCAATCCTCCGGCCCGGTTCGCGGAGAGAAGGGGCCAGCAGGCTGCCTGCCCCCTCCTCAGGGGCCCCCCTGCCCCCTCCCTAGAGAGCCCGCAAGCCCCGGGATCGCCGGCGCCCAGACCTGCCCTCGCCAGAGCTGTGGACCGAGCTGACCGGCCTGGCCGGTAGGTGCGGGCTGGGAGTCCCGCGGTGCGAGGGCGGTGCCGGGACCTCCCAGGGAGGGGCGGAGGCCTGGCTCCAGCAGGTGAACCGAAATGTTTCCCGCCCTCCTCTCTGACCGGCAGGCAGCTCCGAGCTTGAGGATGGGTCGGAAGGCGCAGCCGAGGGCCGTGCGGCCGCGGTGTCCCTGGAAGAGGCCCTACTGCGCCTCGCCGAGTTCCTCTCTGTCCAGCTGGGGGCGGAAGAGAGCTGCGGGAGCCCGGCCGACCTGGGCCAGGTGAGAGCGGCGGAGGGGCTGCTGGCAGCTACCACCTGCGCCGGCCTTCCTGGCTCTCACAGCCTTGCTCTGATTCTTGTCTCCTTCGCAGTCTGGCGAGGTCCCCCCACTGTTGACAGTGACCAGCCAGCTCTTGGCCCTTCTGGCATGGCTTCGAAGCCCCAGGGGGAGGCAGGCCCTGCTCCAGGGGACTCAGCCAGCCCCTCGGGTCCGGCCCCCCTCTCCAGATGGTGAGTAAAGGACAGTAAGTTGAAGAAGGACTCTGGAGGGAGCAAATTCCGGTAGAACCTGGGCGGCCTGGAGTTCAGGGTCCTGTTCCGGAAGATTTGGACCGGAGACCTCTTCAGTGCTAACTGGGCCCACCCTACTCCAGGATCCACATCCCAAGAAGAAAGCTCTTCCCACTTCGCCACAGTCCCAGGCGAGCCACTGGAAGATGAGGCCCAGGGACAGCAGCCCCTCCAGTTGGAGGAGGATCAGAGGGCGTGGCAGCGGCTGGAGCAGCTCATCCTGGGACAGGTGAGGCTCCAGAAGCCAGAAGGGATTGGGGGCTGGGTCGCCAGAAAAAGGAGGTCCACCCTGTTTCTCTTACTTCTCCCCAGCTGGAGGAGCTGAAGCAGCAGCTGGAACAGCAGGAGGAGGAGTTGGGTCGACTGCGCCTGGGCGTGGTGAGGTTTCGGGGGACCTGGTAGGGCCGGGCACGGAGGGGGTGCTTCAGGTGAGTGCCGAGGCTTTCTCTCCACCAGGGGGCGACAGACTCAGAGAAAAGGGTTCAGCATCTGACCCTGGAGAACGAGGCCCTGAAGCAGAGCCTGAGCCTCATGCGGGACCTCCTGCTGCACTGGGGCTCCGGGCCCCCCATCAGGGCTCCGCAGGTACTCTGCTCCCGAGATGCAGCCGTTCCTGCAGCCTGGGGCTCTTGCACACCTGGCATGCAGCCACAGGGCTCGAACCTCCTCAGGACCTCCTGGGATGGTCTGTGCAGGGCAGCCCCATCAGGGAGGCTGATGCCCATGGGAGGACCCCCCTCTCCGTGGCTCCTCTGAGTGGCTGACCCCAGGAGAGCAGAGGGACCGTGGGAAGGAGCTCTGCGTGGAGTTGGGAGGCATGGGTTCACAGCCAGCTCTGCCCACCTCTTGACTTGACTTTCCCATCTGTGAAATGGTACCGCAGACCGTCCCTCTCTGAGTCCTTCCTGGCCCCCACCCTCCCGCAGGAGGAGGCGGAGGCATTGGTAGAGCTCCAGGGCCGGCTTCAGGAGGCCCAGGACACCACAGAAGCCCTCCGAGCCCAGGTGGGCATGGGGCCCAGGGATCCGTGGCTCAGGGGTGAGGAGGGCCGGGGTACTGGGAGAGGCTTATCTGAGGCAGGGCCTGGTAAGTGCCTGCTTCCTCAGTGACAGGGGTGGGGTTGGGCGGGGCAGCTGGGGGTGCAGGAGGTGCAGCTGCAGGGCCTTCAAGGGGCCCTCCAGCAGCTCCAGCAGGAGACAGAGCAGAACTGCAGGCGTGAGCTACAGCAGATGCATGGGCAGCTGGCAGGTAAGGGCTGGGGCTGGGGCTCATGGGAGGCCTTGGAGGCTGGGCCTTCCCTTCCAACAGACTTCCCTCTCCAGGACTTCGGGCACGGATGGCCAGCCTGCGTCAGGGCTGCGGGGACCTCCGAGGTTTGGTCAGCACCTTTACCCAGAGCTGTCAGGGTTCGCTGAGTGAGGCCCGGGGCCAGGTCAGGACCCCTCCCTGCCTAGCCCCTCCTCTCTGGGCAGCCTATTCACTGTTCTTCTGACAGGGGCACTCCTGGGGAGTTGGCTGTACTAATAAGTGGGGCTCTGGAACCCAAACAGCTTCTGTGTGACCCAGGGTGGGACTTCACTTCTGGGCCTTGTTTTAATTCTATGCATACTTGGGTGACAGTAAACTCTTAAAGCATTGCCCAGAAGCACGGAGGAGACAGAGAATGTGGTGTCCCTGCCTGCCATTCCTGGGCTTTATCCTGGGGTTACTGAATGATGTCCCCAGGGGCCCAGAGCCACTGAAAGTTGTGGCTTAGTATAGCTGAGCAGCCCTGTGGGGGCTCCCTGCTGCTCTCAGGACCCTCCCACCCCCCCACCTCCGCAGCTCCTTGGCTGACCCCTTTCTTTCTGTACATCCCTGTTGCCTCAGGTGTCCTGGGCCTTGGGGGCACTGTCATCTGGAGGGCCTGGTACTCAGCTCCCTGAGGGGCAGCAAGGGCCCCCAGCTGGATGCCCGGGGCGGCTGCCAGAACTCAAGGGTATGACAGGCTTGGGAGGGCAGGGAGGGCGGCTGGAGGAAGTACAGCCTCTCTGTGCTTTAGGGTCTGCGAGGCATTCCGCTGACCTGATCCCCACTGCAGGAAATATCCGTGTGCTGTGTCGGCTGAGGCCAGGGACATCCTCCAGCCTCGTGAGCGTGGAGTCTGGCCCAGGGGGCACTGTCACCACTTGCTACCGGGGGCGCCATCGTCGATTCCGCCTAGACTGGGTCTTCCCTCCAGATGCCAGCCAGGAGGAGGTGACAGCCTGCCTTTGCACCCATCCTGACCCTTTCTCAGAGTTCCCTGAAGAGCAGGAGAGGCTCCAGTTTCCCCTTCTCAGTCTGGCTGTCCACCTGGAGGAGAGAGGGTGGCTGGGCTCTAGCCAGGAAGGAGAGGGAACCGAGGGGGCTGGGAAGCAGGGCAGGCAGCCCAGCTTGGTGCCTCCTCCTCCCAGGCTTCACTGCCTGCCCACTCCCCTTTGCTGGGGTCCAGGGTCTGCCCAGCTATGAGGCCCCTCATTGCTTTGTGGCCCCAAGGCAGGTGGTGGGTGGTGGGGGCCGTGGGTGAGCAGGCAAGCTTCTAGTCTTAGTGTGCTCTCTCTGCCTTGCCTGGATCCCACTCTCCTTCCCTACCCTTTTTCTGCCAGACACCTGTGGAAAAGCAGGGGCTCCAGCCCCAGCCCACCCCACCTTCATACACATTTTCGTCTGCACGTGCCCTTTGCTGCTAGAGCTCTCATAGTTGAGAAGATGGCAGCTCAGAGCCAGGGGAGACTAAGGGGCAGAATGGCAGCGACTCACACCCAGGCTGCCTGCCAGCCTCACAGGGACAGGGGGACGACTGCCCAGCAGGTGACCAGGGTCACCCTGATTCCCGCTTTTCCAACCGCTTATTTCTTCATCCTACACATTCCTCTGGCCTTAGCCCCACCCCAAACTGCAGCCCTGCTCAGGGCATGCCTTGTGCACTGTCCTCTGGACAGCCGTCCTGGACAGGGTCCTCTAATTCAATGTGTCTCAACCAAAGGCATCTGTGGACAAGCCCCTCATCTGTGTTCCTGTTTCTGCAGTGGTGCCATGATGTGCTCCTGAATGTCATCCACAGTACCACCTCCATCCAATCATGGAATCTCAGTGACCACACAGAACACAGAATTCTAGATTCTAGCCTTGTGGCTGTCTTCAAACAGAGCTGACAGCCCACCCTGTTACCAGCGACTTTCTGGGCATAAAAGCCAGCCATGTTGTTGCTCAAAAGACTGTTGGTGTCCAGTGCCAATGGGGTGAATGTCCCAACCTTGTGTCTCTCAGCACCTGTCTGTGCCTGGACGCCAGCAGGCCTGGCTGGTCACCATCCCCCGTACCTGCAGGCCCTTCCTGGGGTCATGCTTTGTGAGCCAGGTACTGCTGTAGCCCTTTGGGTGCACTCCCACGAGTGTTCACAGCAGGTGCCACGGCAGCCCTTACCTCTCACGGGAAACTGAGGCACAGGAAGGCCAATGAGTAAACTCCAATCATACCCGGGTTTGAACCGAGCAGTCACACCCCAACATCTGGGCTCTTTTTTTTTTTTCTTTATTTTTGAGATGGAATCCCACTCTGTCGCCCAGGCTGTAGTGCAGTGGTGCGATCTCGGCTCACTGCAACCTCCACCTCCTGGGTTCAAGCAATTCTCCTGCTTCAGCCTCCGAAGTAGTTGGGATTACAGGTGTGTGCCACCATGCCCGGCTAATTTTTGTATTTTTAGTAGAGCCAGGGTTTCACCGTGTTTGCCAGGCTGGTCTCGAACTCCTGACCTTGTGATCTGCCTGCCTTGGCCTCCCAAAGCGCTGGGCTTACGGGCGTGAGCCACCTCGCCCAGCCCATCTGGGCTCTTTTAAACATTTTTAAAAATTTTTACTATATATATATGTATATGTATTTTTTTTTTGACAGAGTCACACTTTGTCATCAGGCTGGAGTGCAGTGGCGCGATCTCAGGTCACTACAACCTCTGCTTCCTGGGCTCAAGAGATCCTTCCACCTCAGCCTCCTGAGTAGCTGGGACCACAGATGTGCAACACCATGCCTGGCTAATTTTTTTGTAGTTTTTGTAGAGACAGGGTTTCACCACGTTGCCTAGGCTGATCTCAAACTCTGGAGCTCAACCAATCCACCCACCTCGGCCTCCCAAAATGCTGGGATTTTTCCTTTTTTCATGTTGGCTTCCACATTAGGGACACCACACCTGCACTCTTAACTGCTGTCCCCAGGCCGCCTACATGGTCTGCAGGACTCCAGAGCCTTGCATAGGCTGTTCCTCTTCTCACTGCGTCTTTTCCCTTCTTTGCCTGGCAAATTCTTGCAAGCACCATCTTCTCTAGGGAGACAGAGGGTCTCTGTAGGACACACCCTCCCTATGGTCGCTTAGAGCCATCCTCCCAGGGGACTAGGCTCTGCTCACACCTGCCTTCACGGCACTCCCCACCCCACCAAATAGGTCATAAACAGGCAGTGTGGGGAGGACTCGAAACACATTCTCCCACCTCCCCCAGGTCTTCAGAGAGCTGGAACCTGCGGTGCTGTCCTGCCTTCGAGGCTACAGCGTCTGCATCTTCACCTATGGCCAGACAGGGACCGGGAAGACCTACAGCATGGAGGTGGGACAGAGCTCACGCCCCCCTGGGGGAGGCCCCAGGGGCCCTGCGTGACTTGGATGTGAGCCCAATGTGCACCCCACCCCATTCTCAGGGCCCTCCTGAGGACCCCGGCATAGTTCCTAGGGCGCTGCAGTCGCTGTTCCGGGAGATGGGGGCCGGCCGGCAGCACCGGGTGACACTCAGCATGGTAGAGATCTACAATGAGGCTGTCAGGTGGGCTACTCCACCAGGGAGGCCTTCTCCCCACCCCTGGCCCAGGGCCCTTCCGGATTTCCAGAGAACTCTGGAACCAAGACTTTCCCCTTTCTCACCAGGGACCTCCTTGCTCCAGGACCTCCCGAGCGCCTGGCCGTGAGGCAGGGCCCAGAAGGCCAGGGCGGGATCCAGGTGGCTGGCCTCACCCACTGGGACGTGCCCAATCTGGAGACGTTGCACCAGGTAGGGCTGCACCGCCCTCCGAGACCCCGCCCCGTGCTTCCACTTTGGGGCGAGGACCCTGCACCTGACCAGCCCTGTTGCTCCGCCTTCCAGATGCTGAAACTGGGGAGGAGCAACCGGGCCACCGCCGCCACCGCCATGAACCAGCGCAGCTCCCGCTCGCACGCCCTGGTCACGCTGACGCTGCGCGCGGCGTCTCCACCGCGCACTCCAGGCACCGCAGGTACCACGGCCGGTGCCTGAGCCCTGCGGAGTCTCCAGCGCACCCGAGGCCCGGCCTTCCCCCATGTCGGGCTCGCTTGCCCCTCTAGGCACGCTGCACCTGGTGGACCTGGCGGGATCCGAACGCGCACGGAAGGCAGGAGCGGCCGGCCCGCCGCGGGGAGACCCAGACGGCGCCCGGCGCCTGCGGGAGGCCCAGACCATAAACCGCTCGCTGCTGGCGCTAGGAGGCGTGATGGCCGCACTGCGGGCCCACCGGCCGCACGTGCCCTTCCGCGACTCGCAGCTCACGCGACTGCTGCAGCCGGCGCTGGGCCCAGGCACCACCGCGGTGCTGCTGCTGCAGGTGGGCGCCGGGGCGGCGCAGGCGCGGGGCAGGTGTGTACATGCCGGTCGCCACCCACCCGGGCCCGCCCACCCGCGCCTCTTGCCCGCAGATCTCCACGCGGCCGGAGGATCTCGGGGAGACAGTCTGCTCACTCAAGTTCGCCGAGCGAGTGGGTCAAGTGGAGCTGGGGCCAGCCCGGCGCCGCAGGGTCCCGCGCTCTTCCGGGACGCCCTCCTCCCTCAGTACCGACACTCCGCTCACCGGGACCCCCTGCACACCTACGCCGTCCCCTGGCAGTCCTCCATGCCCCAGTCCCGACAACGGCTCAGGCTCGGCCCTCGCGCCCGCAGAGGGCCTGCCCCTGTAGTCCTGGGTCGCGGCCCTGCCCATGGAGTCTCAGGCCAGGTCTCTGCTGGCAGAGGCGGTAGTGAAGTCCCTGTACCCCGTCTCCCAGGGCACAAGCTCCCTAGCCTCTTTGGATCCACTGTCCCTGAGCTCCCAGAGTCACCCCTCCACCTCCGCAGCCAGTGAAGTGTGTTGTGCCTGGTGAAGTGATCACCCCCCGCCCCCAGCCCTGCATCAGGCCACAGGTCTTGGCTTCCTCCTTATCACCATTTGCTGTTATCACGGCACACAGCAGGGAATCCCAGGCCCCCCGCCAAGTGGTTACCCAAGTCACCACTCCTGACCCAAAAATCAGGCATGGCATTAAAACCTTGCAAATTCCTTTACTGTTACCCTCCCCACCACCAGGACCATGTAGGGTGCAGTCTTTACTCCCTAACCCCTTTCCCGAAAAAGGTGCTACCTCCTTCCCAGACAGATGAGAGATGGCAGGACTTCAGGCTGGACCCACCATTGGGCTCTCCCTCCCCCAGCCTGGAGCACGGGAGGGGAGGTGACGGCTGGTGACGGATGGATGGGTAGTGGGCTGAGAAGAGGGGACTAGGAAGGGCTATTCCAGGCTCAGCCCTGCTCCTCCAGCCCTGCCTCTGAGTGTAGGAGAAACAGAGGCATGACTGACCAGGGTGAGGGTTGTGCCCAGCTGGGCCACGGCCATGCGTGGGGTGGTCCAATAAACACCGTGGACTCCCAGCGAGGCTGCTGCCTGGTGTTTCGAGGCTGCTGTGGTCGCAGACAGCCGCCTCGCCTTGGCTCCCTGTCAACAAAGTGGGGGTGGGAGCGGGAGGGAGGAGCGGCCCCTGTCTTAGGAGCCTCACAGGCTGCACCAGGAGAGCAGCCAGCCTGGGCCAGGGGCCGCCAGGTCCCGAGGGTGGCTGACCCAAACGTCGTAGATGCTTTTGTTGGGTGGCACCCCCTGGAAGAGGGCGTCTAGATCGCAGAGCAGCCTTGGGGGCCCTTGGGTTTCAGGGGCCACCCCCCAGTAGGCAGGGCTGGTTGACGGTGGACATCGGGGACAGGAGGTGGGTGGTGGTGCCAAGGGCATTACCACATTGGGAGTGTAGATAGGCAAGTAGGAGGTGGGCAGCTGCCCCCAGAGGGAGGCCCTGTGTCCCCCTCTGGACAGTCCCCCAGGAACTGAGGTGCCCTGCAGTAAGTGGAGAGGCCAGGCCCTAGGCTCTGGGGAGAGGGTCGAGGGCCCAATGGCTCCCCCCTGCAGAGTCTCCCCCTCCACTCTCGTGGGGCCAGGAAGGGGGCAGAGGGGCCACAGAGGCCTCTCAGAAGAGGGAAGGGGTGGGGTGGGCACCGCCTCCTCGCCACTGTTCCCCGTGCCTGCAGGAACTGGGCTGTTCTGTGGAGCTAGACCCGGCCAGGGTGCCCCCTCCTCGGACCCCCTTAACAGGGATTTGATGCTGAAGCCCTCGCTGGGTGGCGGCGGGGGACTGGGCGGCCGGTATGGCCGGCCGTGCAGCACGTAGGGGCCCAGGTCCTTAGCGAAGGCTCTACGCGCACCTCCGTTCTGCCAGCGCCTGCACAGGGCCGTGTTCTGCAGCCGTAGCGCCTCAGCTGGGATCAGGCTCACGTCGACCGCCCAGAAGTTGCCCTTGGCCTGGGGCTTTGCAGGGTCCTTGGGCACCTGGGTGTGGGGGTCAGACATGGGTGGGGCTGCCCGACCTCAGATGCTCAGGACTTTCGCGCGCGCCCGGCCCCGGGGCTCCGACCCTGGCCTGCCCCACCTTTCGGAAGCATCGGTTGGAGGAAAGGTTGTGGCGAATGGAGTCTTTCCAGCCCTCGTAGTCTTCCCTGAAGAAGGGGAACACGGCCTGGACCTGACGGATGATCTGAAACCGCCAGGCGGCCGGCCGGCGCCGTGAGCCCAGACGGGGAGGCGGTAGCGCCCCACCCCTCCCCCACTACCGGACTCAGGGGCGCGCGGTGCCGGCCCCTGCGCTCCCCGAAGAAGGACATTTCTGCGCGGAAGGGCGGCAGAGGGGGCAAGGGGCTCCCGGAGAAGGGTCGTGCCTTGAGGCCCTCAGCTCTCAGGACTGGTCCCACTGGCATACCTGGGTGGGCTAGGAAGGGGTGGGGGTCAGGGCTTCAGCCTGGAGTGGGTGGGGAACGAGTCTGGGGAAAGAGAGAGTGGGGGCCGGGGCCCGCTTACCTGGGCCAGCTTCAGTCTGCGGGAGGGTGCGGCCTGAATCACCAAGGCGATCATGGCCAAGTAGGTGTAGGGGGGCTTGTCATGTCGCAGGTACCTCTTCTTCCTCCTTTTAGGGGGCTGGGAGGGAGACTCTGCCTCTGGGGGCCCCAGGCGGGAGCCGCTGCAGGGCCCCATGCGGGACGGTAGACAGCGTGGGCAGGGGCCTGGCCGGGTGGAGGGCGCAGGGCAGTGTAGGAGGTAGGGCCGGGACCTGAGGCCGGGCTGGGGCCTTTATCATTCGGATGGAAGGGGGAGGGGAGGGAAGGGAGGAAGAGGCTGTGGGGGAGGGGAGCATGCTGAGGGCTGCCACAATTAGCAGGTTTTGGTTAATCTGGAAGGGAGGGGCAGAGAGGATTCTAGTGGGGGCTTCTCTTGAAGCCTCAGTCTCCACCCCTGAGCTGCCCTTGGGTGGCCAGGCCCCGCTTCAAAGGGGCTGCGATGACCCATGGCTACTTTGTCCCGTCTTCCCTGGCCAGGTTTCAGGACCCCATTTAACAGATGGGGGAGTAATTAGCCCATGCCAAGCTCCCAAGGAGTGGGGCGCCCCTGGAGTTCAAGACCTAGCAGCTAGTAGGCCCTGAACTGTGGGGGCTGGATACCCACCCAGGATATGATCAGGTGGAGCTTCCTGGAGGAGAAGGCCATGAAGCCCCCACCCTAGGAACAAAAGGGGGACACACTGACTCAACTGATTTCCTGGGAGTTGCTTCAGGAGCCCAGGTGGACCGCTCACCTCCTCCTCCCTAGCCATCTCTGCTCCTCCAGCCAAGCAAGGCTGGTATTATATATCCTGCCCCAAAGCCCAGGTTCTCCTCCCTCACAAGGGGCAAGTTTGCCCAAGAGGATAGCAGCTCTGGGAATTAGCAGCGGTGGTTGCTGCTGGCACCAGGCCAAGGGCCCCCAGACACACGGGAGCCCAGGGATACGCTTTTGCCCTTCACTCTGAGAATTCAGCTTTTCTTGTGCAGCCTCCACCATGATTACCTCAAAGGGCTGAAAATCTGCAGCATACGGTGGGGTCCAGCACACCCCGAGGTGCGGAGGGGAGGGACAGGCAGCGAGTGTCCAGGAGGAGGCCTGGGCCACAAGGGTCCTTGTAGGTGGGGTGCCACACTGCTCCTGCCCCCCACGCCCCTGGTCGGGTGGTGCCCCTTTTCCTTCTATCTCTGACTCTCCCCTCAGACCCCACGTGGTTTCCCTCAGGACTCCTGTCACCACCTCGACGCCGCTAGGGCCCTCTCTGCTGTGTTCCCTAGGTTATGGCTGCACAGTCCTGTGCTTCATGAGGCTAATACTTGTGGCTTCTTACCCTACTCGGTCAGCAAGGCGTCGTTCTTTCCTACAAGTGTTTGTTGTTGTTGTTGTTTTGAGACAAGGTCTCACTCTGTTGCCCAGGCTGGAGTGCAGTGGCGCGATCTCGGCTCACTGCAAGCTCCGCCTCCCGGGTTCACGCCATTCTCCTGCCTCAGCCTCCCGAGAAGCTGGGACTACAGGCGCCCGCCACCACGCCCGGCTAATTTTTTTGTATTTTTAGTAGCGACGGGGTTTCATCGTGTTAGCCAGGATGGTCTCGATTTCCTGACCTCGTGATCCGCCCGCCTCGGCCTCCCAAAGTGCTGGGATTACAGGCCTGAGACACCGCGCCCGGTCTTCCATAAGTTTTAAGACACCCCCCTCTCCACTGGCGCCTCCTTGGTGGGGCGCTGGAGGCTCCCCAAGTTCTGACCGCTCTTCTCCGACCGCACTGTCCCGGGCCCGAAACCACCCCCAAAGCTGCCACTCATTCCGCTGGCGCCCGTCCTGTTGCCCACGATGACTCGGTTTTGTCCAGCATAAATCAATGACCACCGTCCCGGGATCCTTGGAGCACTTTGAGCCATTCTCGTCCCACCCGGGCCCCAAGGAGGTCCCAGCCGCGGAGGACTCGCCCGGCCGCCCGCAGCTGTCCCCGTGTTGGCCCCCGCCACCGACCGTCCCTCCCCGGGCCCCGCCCCCGACCGTCCCTTCCCCAGGCTCCGCCCCCGGCTCCCACGGGGCACCGCGGCTTCCGGCTGTGGGTAGCGCCAGCCGGAAGTGTAGCGTTGCCATGGCGAGGGCCGGGCGCGGGGCCCGCCCCCGCAGCGCCTCAGGGAGCGCGGGGCCCACTGACCTGCGGAAGCCAGCGGACCCACTTGCGCGGCGGTCGGCGCGGGGCGCGAGGTGAGGCGCGGACTCCCGGGTCCTGTGACGGGAGCGGAGCGAGGGAGAGGGGCCCCGGCCAGGGACAGCAGTGGCGGGCCCGGGAAGGAGGGGCACTGGGTCCACACCGAGAGAGGAGGCCGGGCCGGGGAAGGATGAGGCAGAGGGGAGGGAGGAGGCCGGGAAGGTCGGGAGGAGGAGGAGACCGAGGGGAGAGAGGAGGCTGGCGAGGGAGGAGGCCGGGGAGGGGCCCTCGGGAGACGCGGCTGCCGGCACGCGGGCGCCCAGGGCACAGGTCCCGCCGGGCCGCCTTGGGCGTTGCTGGCTGAGGCCCAGGGCAGCAGACGCGAAGCGTCAGGAAAAGCAGGGAGCCGAAGGCTGCCGGTGGGCGCTTCACATTTTGTTCCAAGGCGAAGGTGTGTGGGTTCTCCGCAGCCCGTCGGTCAGGTAGACAGCTTCGGAATTACCTTCATTTTTAGATAAGGAAATCAAGGCCGCAGAGAAGGGACTTACCCAAGCTTAAGCTTTGTGTGGGCCTTGGAGCTAGGCTGAAGGAGAAAGTGGAGTCTTTCTGGGGCAAGTGCCTTCAACTTTCAGGGATTCAAATGACCTCACTTGTAGTGCGGGGCGCCCGGACCACCCCTCAGGAATTAGGATCAGGGCAAGAATTACTAACTAAGCAAGCACCCCGCCTGGGAGGGAGTGTCCAGGACTGGTGTGGGCCCCTGTCTGTACCAGAGCGGGGCCCCGGGCACGGTGGGATTAATTTCCATGGGTGCAGAGAGGAGAGCCGTGTACGGAGTCATTCTAGGCTTAGGGGAGACAGAGCAGTTAGCCCTCCCCAAACCTCTGTGCCTTCCTTTTCTTCCTGGATTCCTACCTGGGGATGGAGGTGGAGGCGGGGGTACCGTTGCCTTTTTCAAAGCGTGTCTAGCCCAGCAGTGAGCCCTCCTGGGCGTCTTGGCGCCCCAGTTGCTTCCTCGACGTATTGGGGTTTCTCTGGGAGAAGGGTCTTGCCTGCAGTACCTTGGGCCTCCTGAAGAGGCCTCTGGCTGCGCTGCCTGATTCAGGGACCCAGGGCCACGACTCGCCGAGAGGAGCTCCGGCGGCGTGCGGCTGGGTTGCCTGAGGGGCTGGGGGCTGCCTGGTGGACTAGCACACATGCTGGCTCCATGCTTGTCACTGTGGTGGACGCTCAGAGCTCTACAGAGCCAGCTGCCTGCCCCTGCCCCAAGTCCCCCGGGCTCGGGTTGGGATGGGGGAGGCTTTAGGAAGTCCTTCCCCCTCCTGATGTTGGAGCTGGATTTCCTCCCTGTTGGCTGGGGCCATCCCTCGTGTCTCTTGATTGGCCTGTCCTGGCCTCATCCCTCACCTGCTTGGGATGCACCTGGACTCCGCTTTGCCCCAAGGGTTGCCTGGGCTGGCACCTAGCAAGGGGGCTCCTCCTGTATGACTGTACTTTGGGGTCTGTGTTCTAGGGATTCTTGAACCTCTGGTCTGAATGAACAGCCGATTGATACAGCTCTCCACTGCATGCAGCTTAGGAACCTCTGTCTCAGGTGACCCCACAGACTGTACCAGCACCCCCAGCTCCACCCTTGCTCTTCCCCGAGCGTGTCCTAACCCTAGCACTTGTGACACACCTACCCATTGGCCAAAATGAGAACTGGGTGGCAGTTCCAGGCCCTTCTTTCATGCCGAGGCTCTCCTGGCACTGGTGCACGCACACCTAAGTGAGACCTTTTCATCAGACTTGCTCGGCCAGGAGCTCGGAGCCTTCCATGTCACATCCTGTGCTGGGACCCCTGTGCCAGAGGCTCAGTAGCTGTTCACCTGTTCAGCCCACTGCACTTACTGAGTGCTTCCTGTGAGTCAGGAACTGGCCAAGTTCTTAGGATGCAGCAGGGAAACAAACAGTAACTGGCATGTCAAGAATTAAAACAAGGTGATGAGATAAGAGAATGACAAGGTAACCACAGAAGATCTCTGAGGAGGTTGCACTTAAGATGTGACCCTAGTCCCAAGAAGGAGCATGCTGTCCTAAGATCCGGTGGAAGAACTTTCCAGACAGAAGGAGCAGCTGATGAACGCGGGGGTGATGATGAAGCTGGTAACACCAAATAAATGTGCTCGACCAGGGGTTGGCCAGCTTTTACGGTGAAGGGCTAGGAAGTAAACATTTTAGGCTTTGCTGACCATGTGGCTTTCTGTTTTTTTGTTTGTTTGAGAGGGAGTCTCACTCTGTTGCCCAGACTGGAGTGCGGTGGCACGATCTCCACTCACTGCAACCTCTGCCTCCCGCGTTCAAATGATTCTCCTGCCTCAGCCTCCCCAGTAGCTGGGATTACAGGCACATGCTACCATGCCAGCTAATTTTTATATCTTTTTTTTTTTTTTTTTGAGACAGAGTCTTGCTCTGTCGCCAGGCTGCAGTGCAGTGGTGCGATCTCAGCTCACTGCAACCTCCGTCTCCCGAATTCAAGCGATTCTCCTGCCTCAGTCTCCCAAGTAGCTGGGACTACAGGCACATGCCACCACGGCCAGTAATTTTTGTGCTTTTAGTAGAGATGGGGTTTCACCATTTTGGCCAGAATTGTCTCAAACTCCTGACCTCGTTATCCTCCTGCCTCAGCCTCCCAAAGTGCGGGGATTACAGGCGTGAGCCACTGCGCCCGGCCCATACATTGATTTTTTACATCAAACTTTATTGAGGTGTAACTTACAGTAAGATGCACCTATTTTAATGGGTTTTCTGTGATGGGTTTTGTTTAATGGGTTTTGTCTGATGGGTTTTTCTTTGATGGAGTCTCACGCTGTGTCACCCAGGCTGGAGTGCAGTGGCACAATCTTGGCTCACTGCAAGCTCTGCCTCCCGGGTTCACGCCATTCTCCTGCCTCAGCCTCCCAAGTAGCTGGGACTACAGGCACCCACCACCACGCCCGGCTTTTTTTTTTTTTTTTTTTTGAGACAGAGTCTGGCTCTGTCCCCCAGGCTGGAGTGCAGTGGCACAATCTTGGCTCACTGCAAGCTCTGCCTCCCGGGTTCACGCCATTCTCCTGCCTCAGCCTCCCGAGTAGCTGGGACTACAGGCGCCCGCCATCATGCCCTGCTAATTTTTTTGTATTTTTATTAGAGACGGGGTTTCACTATCTTGGCCAGGATGGTCTCGAACTCCTGACCTCGTGATCCGCCCGCCTCAGCCTCCCAAAGTGCTGGGATTACAGGCGTGACCACCGCGCCCAGCCTGTTTGATGGGTTTTGTAAACACCGTCAATATAAAACATTTCCGTTGCCCCCAAAAGTTCTCTCGTGCTCCTCTGTGGTAAGCCCTTCCTCATACCCAGCCCGGGCAATAGTGATCTGCTTTCTATTACTGTAGGTTTGGCGTCCCTTTTTAAGAATTTCACATCGGCTGGGCGTGGGGGCTGACGCCTGCAATCCCAACACTTAGGGAGGCTGAGGCGGGTGGATCACCTGAGGTTGGGAGTTCGAGACCAGCCTGACCACCATGGAGAAACCCTGTCTCTACTAAAAATACAAAAAGTTAGCCGGGCGTGGTGGCGCATGCCTGTAATTCCAGCTACTCGGGAGGCTGAGGTAGGAGAATCCCTTGGACGTGGGAGGCGGAGGGTGCGGTGAGCCGAGATCGCACCATTGCATTCTAGCCTGGGCAAAAAGAGCGAAACTCCGTCTCAAAAAATAAAATAATTTCATGTCAATGGAATTACATGGAATGAATACTTTTGTGTCTGATTTATTTTGCCAGACGACAATGTTTTTTTGGAGATTCAAGTGGTTGTGTGTATCTGTAGTTGATTCCCTTTTTCTTTCTTTCTTTTTTTTGTTTGTTTTGTTTTTTTTGAGACAGAGTCTTGCTCTGTTGCCCAGGCTGGAGTGCAGTGGCACGATCTCGGCTCACTGCAACCTCCGCCTGCCAGGTTCAAGCAGTTCTCCTGCCTCAGCCTTCTGAGTAGCTGGGACTACAGGTGCCTGCCACCATGCCCTGCTAATTTTTTGTATTTTTAGTAGAGATAGGGTTTCACCATGCTGGCCAGGCTTGTCTCGAACTCCTGACCTCATGATCCACCCACCTTGGCCTCCCAAAGTGCTGGGATTACTGGTGTGAGCCACTGTGCCCGGCCGCTGCTTCGTTTTTTTTTTTGTTTTTTTTTTTTTGAGATGGAGTCTCGCCAAGTGCAGTGGTGTCATCTCGGCTCATTGCAGCCTTGGCCTCCCTGGTTCAAGCGATTCTCCTGCCCCAGCCTCCCAAGTAGCTGGGACTATAGGCATGTACCACCACACCCAGCTAATTTTTGTATTTTTAGTAGAGACGGGGTTTCTCCATGTTGGCCAGGCTGGTCTCAAACTCCTGACCTGAAGTGATCCGCCTGCCTCGGCCTCCCAAAGTGCTGAGATTATAGGCATGAGCCACCGCTCCTGGCCAGTTTATAGTTTTCTTATTTTTTATTTTATTTTTATTTACTTATTTTTTAGATGGAGTCTTGCTCTATCGTGTAGGGTCCAGCCCCACAGGGTCGGTGGGTCTCTCCCTGTGTGCAGCGATGAGAGAGTGTAGAAATAAAGACACAAGACAAAGAGATAAAAGAAAAGGCAGCTGGGCCCGGGGGACCACTACCACCAATGCTCGGAGACGGGTAGTGGCCCCGAATGTCTGGCTGTGCTGTTATTTATTGGATACAAAGCAAAAGGGGCAGGGTAAAGAATGTGAGTCTTCTCCAGTGATAGGTAAGGTCACGTGGGTCACGTGTCCACTGGACAGGGGGCGCTTACCTGCCTGGCAGCCGAGGCAGAGAGAGAAGACAAACAGAAAGACAGCTAACGCCATTATTTCTACATATCAGAGACTTTTAGTACTTTCACTAATTTACTACTGCTATCTAGAAAGCAGAGCCAGGTGTACAGGATGGAACATGAAGGTGGACTAGGAGTGTGACCACTGAAGCACAGCATCACAGGGAGACGGTTAGGCCTCCGGATAACTGAGGGAAAGCCTGACCGGTGTCAGACCCTCCACAAGAGGTAGAGGAGCAGAGTCTTCTCTAAACTCCCCCGGGGAAAAGGAGACTCCCTTTCCCGGTCTGCTAAGTAGCGGGTGTTGTTTCTTGACACCTTTTGCTACCGCTAGACCATGGTCCGCCTGGCAATGGGCATCTTCCCAGACGCTGGCGTCACCGCTAGACCAAGGAGCCCTCTGATGGCCCTGTCCAGGCATAACAGAAGGCTCGCACTCCTGTCTTCTGGTCACACCTCACTATGTCCCCTCAGCTCCTATCTCTGTATGGCCTGGTTTTTCCTAGGTATGATTATAGAGCAGGGATTATTATAATATTGGGATAAAGAGTAATTACTACCAACTAATGATTAATGATATTCATATATAATCATATCTAAGATCTATATCTGGTATGACTATTCTTGTTTTATATTTTATTATACTGGAACAGCTCGTGTCCTTGGTCTCTTGCCTCGGCGCCTGGGTGGCTTGCTGCCCACACTATCGCCCAGGCTGGAGTGCAGTGGCACAATCTCGGCTCACAACCTCCACCTCCTGGGTTCAAGCAATTCTCCCTGCCTCAACCTCCCAAGTAGCTGGGACTACAGGCACATGCCAGTATGCCCGGCTAACTTTTTTTTTTTTTTTTTTTTTTGAGACAGTGTCACTCTATCACCAGGCTAGAGTGCAGTGATCTCGGCTCACTGCAACCTCTGCCTCCTGGGTTCAAGCGATTCTCCTGCCTCAGCCTCCCGAGTAGCTGGGACTACAGGCGCCCGCCACCATGCCCAGCTGATTTTTGTAATTTTAGTAGAGACAGGTTTCACCATGTTGGCCAGGATGGTCTTGAGCTCCTGACCTCATGATCCACCCGCCTCAACCTCCCAAAGTGCTGGGATTACAGGCGTGAGCCACCGTACCCAGCCTACTTTTTTGTATTTTTAGTAGAGACGGGGTTTTGCCATTTTGGCCAGGCTGGTCTTGACCTCAGGTGATCTGCCCCCCTCAACTCCCAAAGTGCTGGAATTACAGGTGTGAGCCACCGTGCCCAGCCCAATTTTCATTTCTTTTGCGTATGTATCCAGAAGTAGGATATGCCTTCATTTTTACGTTGTGTGGCTGACGGAGTTACATTCTGTTCTGTAACCATAGTTCACATGTCAGTCTTTCTATCTACAGAGCCAGGCAGTGTGTGTAAAGTAGGTTTCCTCATCTGTGGGTCCAGTGTCCCAATTCCTGCCTCCTACAAATGATGTCCTTGGCTGGCTTCAAGTTCAAAGGCTTTCCTCCTGTTTCATGCATCATTAGTCTCCTTCATCACGTGAATTTTTTGAACTTTGTCATCCTATGTGTTGTGTCCTGTTTTCTTTATTTCTTTTTATTTATTCATTTATTTTTGAGACGAAGTCTTGCTCTGTTGCCCAGGCTGGAGTGCAGTGGCACCATCGTGGCTCACTGCAACCTCTGCCTCCTGGATTCAAGTGATTCTCGTGCCTTAGCTTCCTGAGTAGCTGAGATTACAGGTGCACGCCGCCATGACCAGCTTTTGTATTTTTAGTAGAAATGGGGTTTTACCCTATTGGTCAGGCTGGTCTTGAACTCTTGACCTCAGGTGATCCACCTGCCTTGGCCTCCCAAAGTGCTGGGATTGCAGGCATGAGCCACTGTGCCCGGCCTTTTTTTTTTTTTTTTTTTTTTTTAGACAGAGTCTTGCTCTGTTGCCCAGCAGTGGTGTGATTAGAGATCACTGCAGCCTCAAACTCCTGGGTTCAAGCAATCCTTCTGCTTTGGCCTCCCAAATGTTGGGATTATAGGTGTGAGCCACCATGCCCAGCCCTTCCCTGTTTTCTTTTTCCTTGGCCACCTTCCCCTGCTCATCTCTCTGCTCTGACAGCTCCCACCATCCTTCCTTCCAACTCCTAGGAATGTGCTGGCTGACTGTGAGCTCTCTTTCTTGGAAATGCCTTCCCAGCTCCTGTCCCAGGCTCACAGGCATCTCAGTGGCTTTACTGTGCACCTGCGCCCTAGGTTGGTTGTGTAGACCCCACACCTCTCTTGTCCTAAGGCTGGGGACCTTCAGGGTCCCAGTGCTGCCTCCTTCCACACTCCCAGGCCCTGTGCCACTGGCACACCTGTCCACAGGTCCCCTTCCCACAGCCCCACCTAGACCGAAAGGTCTGTATCTCTGTGAGGGAGTGAATACCGAGTCAGAGCAAACCCTGGGTTACAGCGCTGACCCCTCCGAAGCTCAGTTTTGTTATTTTGGTTTCCTCACCATTGTACTTGACAGACCTTAGTTGCCACATCTACTCCATGGGGGTTATGGCCCATTAGAGCTATGAAGCTGAATGAGGCAGTTCATAGGGAAGGGTGCTTGTGGCCCTGGCTTCTAGAAAGGTGTGATTTGCAGGGGCTGCTGGAAGCCCTCCCTGCCCTCTCTTCCCTTTCTTTTGGTCTAGGGCTGGCTTTTATCTTCAGTTCTCATTGAGTCTCTTTTCAAATGCAGATGCCTCAGGCTGCCAGCTTCTTTCATTTAGGCATCTGGGCCTTTGACACCTTGCTGTGAGTTAGTTTATTCGATTTATTTTGGAGCCAGCTGGCAAGGGGAAAGGAAATTGAAGAAGGAGATGCAATGCTTCCCCTGATTTCTGGGGAGAGGCCTCCCTGATTCTCCAGCCCCTGACAGACATTGCGTGAGAGCTCATGGTTAGCGGGCCAGTCCCTGGTGTGGTCCACACGTATCTCCTGTCCCGGGCTGGAAGCATGATGTGTGCAAATGTCCAAATCACGGGGTCTTCCTTCCCTCACAGGGCTTTAGCCAGGCAGCTGTTACTGAGGTAAATAATGATTTGTGTTTGTAGATCAAAAATAGTGGAATAGTTTCAATTTCATATGGTTCTGCTGCTAAGTGTTATGCAGGGGGAGTCTGAGGAGCACTGAGATCACTGGGAAAGAGGCCGGGCGCGTGGCTCACGCCTGTCATCCCAGCACTTCGGGAGGCTGAAACAGAATGAAGAATCTCATGCCAGGGGCCAGAAAGGAGGCTGAGACCAGAGTGTGAGTAGGAGTCAGCCCCGTGAGAGGTGGGACCAGAGAGGAGGCTCCTTAGGAAGCCATAGTGAGGGGGACATGTGGGACAGCTCAAGGATTGACAAAAGAACCAGTAAAAAAAATAGAATCTCAAAAAAAAGGCCAGGCGCAGTGGCTCATGCCTGTAATTCTAGCACTTTGGGAGGCCGAGGTGGGTGATCACTTGAGGTCAGGAGTTTAAGAATAGCCTGGCCAACATGGTGAAACTGTGTCTCTACTAAAAATACAAAAAATTAGCCAGGCGTGGTGGCACGCATCTGTAATCCCAGCTACTCGGGAGGCTGAGGCAGGAGAATCCCGGGACCTCGGGAGGCAGAGGTCACAGCGAGCTGAGATCGCGCCACTGCACCCCAGCCTGGGTGACGGAGCAAGACTCCATGTCAAAAAAGAAGGACAAAAAGAGTAGAGTCTCAAACAGGCCCACGTATGTATGGGAACCTAATTCATTACCAAGGTGGTACTGCAAACACTCTGGAGAGAAGCAGCTTTGAAATGAGTGGTGCTGAAGGCCAGGCACGGGGGGCTCATGCCTGGAATCCCAGCTGCTCAGGAGGCTGAGGCATGAAAATTGTGTGATGCTGGGAGGTGGAGGTTCCAGTGAGCCAAGATCGTGCCCCTGCACTTCAGCCCGGGTGACAAAGCAGGATTCTGTCTCAGAGTACTGAGACAATTGAATATCAATTTGGAAAAAATATGAAATCAGAGCCTGTATTAGTTAAGTATTGCTGTGTAACAAATTATTCCCAAATGTAGTGATTCAAAACAACATTTATTGCTGGACATGGTGGCTCACACCTGTAATCCCAACACTTTGGGAGGCTGAGGCAGGAGGATCATTTGAACCCAGGACATTGAGACCAGCCTGGGCAACATAGGAAGACCCCTTTTCTAAAAACAAAAAATGATAATAATTAGCTGGGCATGGTGGTGCAATGCTTGTAGTCCCAGCCACTTGGGAGGCTGAGGCAGGAGAATTGCTTGAGCTTGGGAGGTTGAGGCTGCAGTGAGCGGTGAATGCACCACTACAACCCAGCCTGGGTGACAGGGTGAGACCCTCCGTCTCTTTCTGTAATCATCATCATCATCATCCATCATCAACAACATCTGTTATCTCATAGTCATGATAGGTCAGGAAAGTGAGAGCAGCTCAGAGGGTGGCTCTGGCTCATTTACACAGTTAGGGTCTCTCGTTAGGTTGCAGCCACTCTTGCTGTGGGCCTGGGCTGTGCCATCTGAAGGCTTGACTAGGGCTGCAGGATCTACTTTCAAGGCTGTTGACTCACATGGCTGCTGGCTGTTCCTCACCACGTGGATCTCCCCATAGGGCTGCTTGAGTGTCCTTACAACATGGCGGCTGGCTTCCTGCAGGGTGAGTGATAAGAGACAGTGGGAAGGAATCTGCAGTGCCTTCATATCCTAATCTTGGGCATCCCACACCTTCACTTCTGCCACACTTGATTCGTTATAAGTGAATTACTAAGTGCAGCCCACACCTTGAGGGGAAGGGGAATTAGGCTCCACCTTCTGAAGGGAGGTGTATCAAAGAGTTTGTGGGTATATTTTTAAACTACCACAGACCTCTACCTCACACCATACACAAACATCAGCTCCAGGTGGCTTACAGACTTAAATATGACACAAACTATCATGCTTTTAGAAAATAATATAAATTATCTTTGGAAAGATGCCTCGCCTCATTAATGCTCAGAGAAATGCAAATCGATACTGTAGGGAGACACCACTACCCATGTTTCAGGTTAGCAAAGGAACACGTTTTCGTCTCCTGCCCCACCCTCTATGCACACGTACACATATAGAGGATTGTGTATGATATGAGTGTAAGAGCTGGGCACAGTGGTGTGCACCTTTAGTCCCAGCCACTCAGGAGCATGAGGCTGGAGAATTGCTTGAGCTCAGGAGTTCCAAGGCTGCTGTGAGCCATCCTTGGGCTGTCCTCGTGCCCCTGCACTCCACCCTGGTTCTTTTTCCTTCTGTCTGCTCTGGTGGGTGTGAGCTGGGCTGTGTGCTGGGGCCCTGGCGTGTACTCTGATGGCTCCTGCACCTTCTTGTGTGCATCGATTGTCATCTTGTTGGATGGGTGTTTAAGTTTTTGGCCCATTTTCCTATTAATTACGATTTTCTTTTTGCTTTTTGGTGGCTGATTTTTTTTTTTTTTTTTTTTTTTGAGACAGAGTCTCGCTGTCTCGCATTGTCACCCAGGCTGGAGTGCAGTGGCACGATCTCGGCTCACTGCAACCTCCGACTCCCTGGTTCAAGCGATTCTCCTGCCTCAGCCTCCCAAGTAGCTGGGATTACAGGCATGCACCACCATACCCAGCTAATTTTTGTATTTTTAGTAGAGACGAGGTTTCACCATGTTGGCCAGGGTGGTCTCGATCTCTTGACCTCATGATCCACCCACCTCGGCCTCCCAAAGTGCTGGGATGACAAGCATGAGCCACCATGCCCAGCCTGGTGGCCCTTTTTGTATCCATTGTTGGTTGTGTTGCACATATTATTCCCCATTCTATGGCTTGCTTGTTCATTACTTTTATTTTTAATTTTTTTATGTTGAGATAATTGAAGATTCATATACAGTCATAAGAAATGATTCAGGCCAGGCATGGTGGCTCATGCCTGTAATCCCAGCATTTTGGGAAGCTGAGGCAGGAGGATCACATGAGGTTGGGAGTTTGAGACCAGCCTGGCCAGCATGGTGAAACCCCGTCTCTACTAAAAATACCAAAATTAGCCGGGCGTGGTGGCGGGCACCTGTAATCCCAGCTACTCGGGAGGCTGAGGCAGGAGAATGGCATGAACCCAGGAGGTAGAGCTTGCAGTGAGCCGAGATCGCGCCATTGCGCTGCAGCCTGGGTGACAGAGCGAGACTCCCTCTCAGAAAAAGAAAAACAACAACAAAACAATAGATAAAGAAAAATAAATTAAAAAAGAAAGAGATGGCTCAGAGATCCCTTGTAGACTTCCCAGATACCCATGTGGTAACATTGCACCTGTCAATACAGCAGCCCAAGGGGATGTTGACATCAATGTGCTCCATTGACCTTATTCAGATTTCACAGCTTTCCATGTGTCCACCTGTGTGTGTGTGTGGTTTAGTTCTGCGCATCTGTCACTGTAGGGTTTGTGTGAGCCCATGGTCAAGATGCAGCACAGCCACCATAGGGACCTCTTGAGCTGCCCTCTTAGAGCCACAGCCACCTCCCTTTCCCACCCTTAACCCCTGAGAGCTGCTGGTATGTTCTCCATCTGTATGGTTTCACCATTACAAGAATGTTCCATAAATGGAGTGCTGTAGGGTGTGGGCGTTGAGCCACCTCCCTTTCCCACCCTTAACCCCTGAGAGCTGCTGGTATGTTCTCCATCTGTATGGTTTCACCATTACAAGAATGTTCCATAAATGGAGTGCTGTAGGGTGTGGGCGTTGAGGTCGGCGTGATGTCCTGAGATCCATCCAGTTGTGTGCACTACTAGTGTGTTACTCTGACTGGAGGAACCTTCCATGGTATGGATGGACGGACCACCATGTTTTTAACCATTCACCTGTTACAGGACATTCGGTTTTTTCCCCCAGTTTTTTGCTATTATGAATAAAGTTGCCATGAACATTTATGTAGTTTTTTGTGTGACTTAATTTTTTTTCTTTTTTTTTGAGACAGAGCCTCACGCTGTCGCCAGGTTGGAGTGCAGTGGTATGATCGCGCGCCACCACACCTGGCTACTTTTTGTGTTTTTAGTACAGATGGAGTTTTGCCATGTTGGCCAGGCTGGTCTTGAACTGCTGACCTCACGTGATCCCGCCTGCCCCAGCCTCCGAAAGTGCTGGGATTACAGGCGGGAGCCACCACGCCCGACTTACGTTTTCATTTCTCTGGGATAAAGGCCCGTGAATGCAGCTGCTGGGTGGTATGGGAGTTGCATGTTGAGCTGTTTTGGTTTAAGAAACGTCCACACCGGTCTCCAGAGTGGCGGCTGTTTTACTTCACAGGTTTTCATCAGCTCCTTGTGAGACTCTTTGTCCTCACATCCCTGCCGTTTGGATTCGTGGGCAGCGGTATCTCGCTGTGGCTCTAATTTGCATTTTCCGAAGGGCAGGTGATGCTGGGCATCTTGTCAGGGACGCATTTGCCATCTGTGGACCCTCTCAGTGAGGTGTGTCTTTGCATCCTCTGCCTATTTTCTAATTGGATCGTTTCATTTTTACTGCTGATTTTTTGAGACTCGTGTATTCTTGACAGCAGTCCTTTGTTCTGTGTGTGGTCTGTGGATATTTACTCACTCAGTAGCTGTCTTTTCACCCT
The DNA here is from genome assembly GCF_028878055.3 of Symphalangus syndactylus. Classification (NCBI taxonomy): domain Eukaryota; kingdom Metazoa; phylum Chordata; class Mammalia; order Primates; family Hylobatidae; genus Symphalangus; species Symphalangus syndactylus. The sequence goes on from NC_072429.2 coordinate 143,306,845, forward strand.
CCTCGCAGGGTTTTTAGCAAGGCAAACGTTTTTCATCTTGTCAAGGTCCAGTTTTTCCGTTTTTCGTTTTATAGACTGTGCTTTTGCTTTTGGTGTCGCCACTCTGTAGAAGTGCTATTATTTCACCTTTACATTAGATTTGCATTTCACCTGGGGTGGGGGTCAAGATTCTTTTCTTTTCTTCTTCTTTTTTTTTTTTTTTTGATTATTTTCTGTCACCCAGTCTGGAGTGCAGTGGTGCGATCTCGGCTCACTGCAACCTCCGCCTCCCAGGTTCAAGCGATTCTCCTACCTCAGCCTTCAGAGTAGCTGAGACTACAGGTGTGTGGCACCACAACCGGCTAATTTTTTGTATTTCTAGTATAGATGGGGTTTCACCCTGTTGGTCTCAGACTCCTGATCTCGAGCAATCCTTCCCCCTCAGCCTCCCAAAGTACTGGGATTACAGGTGTAAGTCACTGCACCCGGCCCCAGCACCATTTATTGAAGGCTTTTCCACTCCCAGCAAGGTCATAAATTGCATGTCTACACATGTGTAGGTTTATTTCTGTTTTGTTTTTGTTTTTGTTTTTTCTGAGACTGAGTCTTGCTCTGTCGCCCAGGCTGGAGTGCAGTGTTGATTTCGGCTCACTGCAACCTCCACCTCCCAGGCTCAAGCGATCTTCCCACCTCAGCCTCCTGAGTAGCCGGAACTACAGGGGCGCACCACCATGCCTGGCTAATTTTTAAATTTTTTGTAGAGATGGGGGTCTCCCTGTTTTGCCTAGGCTGGCCTTGAACCCCTGGGCTTAAGTGATCCTCCTGCCTCGGCCTCCCAAATTGCTGGGATTGTTGGTGTTAGCTGCCTCATCTGGCAATTTTCTGGACTTGACTGTATCCCACTGGTTTATTTCTCTATGCCTAAGCCAGTAACTTAGATCTTACTTACCAAACTGTATATAATAAGTCTTGACATCTAATAGTGTAAGTACTTCAAATTTGTTCTCTTTCAGGCTTATCCCTATTGTTCTTGGCCTTTTGTGTTTCCATATAAGTGGAGAATTAGCTTGTGAGTCTCACACTGTTGGGGTTTTGATTGGGACTACGTCGAATCTTGGATGAATCTGGGGAGAAATGACATCTTTTCAGTTCTGGGTTTTGCGACACATAACTTGATGTCTCCTCCCATATCTTTCCATAAAGATATGGTTGTGGTTTTCTGTGTACATCTTTTGTTAGGCTTATTCCGAGGCATTGAGGCTTTTGGGTGCTATTCTGTTGTTCAGTTCTAAGTAGGAGTGGACATCCTCCCCTGACAGCCTCTGTCTTTCCAGGGAATTTGCTTTGTCTGGGAGGGCAGGAGAGAAAAGGCAAGGGAAGCAGATTTCTGCAAGCATCAGAGCCCTTGAGGGAGTGGCTCTGCTATGTTCAGAGTCACTGGGGCTGTGGGAGCAGGAGGGCATGGGGCAAGGTGAGGGCATGGCAGCGAGGGAGGCACTGCAGTGTTGGAGTCAGGGCTTTCAGGAGTGAGCCAGGCAGAGAGGAGGCAATGGGCAGAGAGTGGGGTATTGAATGGAGGTGACAGGTGTGGGCTGCAGTTACTGGTGGTGATGGAGCACAGTTGGCCAGAAGGTAAGGACACTGGTGTAGAGAAGAGGTCAAGGCTCGGAGGAGATAGGCAGTCTGCAAAGGTTTGTCCACGAGAACATTAGACCACCAGGAATTCGGGCAGTGATGGGCGGGGGTGAAGCCACAGTGAGGGCCGGTGCTGGGTGGTTGGTGCCTGATGATGTGTGCTCCAGCTGGGATGCTCAGGGAGAGGAGGGGAGGGGGACTCCAGGCCTTAGCCAGGAGCACAGGGGTTGGGGAAGGAGGGCCCTCAGTAGGGAAGACATAGTGTCGCTGGGGACAGAGCCATAGGGGAGGGTTTCAGGATGGAGGGTGGAGAGAGCCTGGATCAGAAGCCCCCTCCTGGCCTGGTGCAGTGGCTCACCCCTGTAATCCCAGCACTTTGGGAGGCTGAGGCAGGCGGATCACTTGAGGTCAGCAGTTCAAGACCAGCCTTGCCAACATGGTGAAACTCATTCTCTACTAAAAATACAAATAGTAGCCGGGTGTTGTGGCACACACCTATAATCGCAGCTACTCAGGAGGCTGAGGCAGGAGAATCACTTAAACCCAGGAGCCGGAGGTTGCAGTATTTCATGCCGACGCAGGTGCTTTGGGATGAACTTCTTAGGGTTGGATTGGGAGGGGGGTTGGACTGGGAGGGGGGTTGGTCTGGGAGAGGGTGAACTGCACACTGGGCCCTGGAGGACACTCAGACCCTCCCTCCTGCCTCCATCACCACTCACTCGTCCAGCCACCACTTCCCCTAAACTGCTGCTTCCTTGGAGCAGTCTACAGGCCCCGGGGATGCCCTGTGTGTAGGAAACTTACTGCTGGGGCCTCCCTCCCAGAGCTTCATGTGGCTGCAGAGGCCCCTCCAGAGCCTCTTCTTCTGCCCTGGACACCCCCAGGCCTTCCGTGCTGACCGCAGTAGACGTGGTGTGACGTGCTGATGTGCATCCTGCAACTCGGCTCCAGTCCCCAGATGTAGGCTGCTTAAGGGCAGGGCCTGCCCCCACTGTCCCTCCCCAGGGCACAGCCAGACAAGTGCAAATGGAACCTCTCCAGCAGCCACCAACCTGCTTTATGGCTGGTGCTGTCCTTGTCACGTTTCGGGAGGTCTCTGGACATTTGGCTTCTTTTCAGAGTGGACCATGTGAGCCACGGCCCATGGGCCACAGGGAGACTTGGCCTGAGCTTGTCCCCTCCTTGGCCGCACTGAGCTGTGCCTGCCTTGCCAGCATCTGCCTGGCTTCCTGGGTCCTTCACAAAGACTGATGACGGCCCCTCTTCCAGGTGCTGGCACACGGGTGAGGAGTCGTAGAAGAGAGGTTTGCAGATTGTGCTCTCAGCAAGCCTGTCGTCTAGTGGAAGACACTGGCTGGGACACAGAGCCCACGTGTGGACACCGCTGTGGGTTGGTGGCAGGGGTCGAGAAGGTGCCATCAGGCACATGAACGGTGGAGTCTTCACAGGTGAGCTGCTGGGGCCGGGCGTGATGGCTCATGCCTGTAATCCCAGCACTTTGGGAGGCCAAGGCAGGTGGATCACGAGGTCAGGAGATCCAGACCAGCCTGGCCAATATGGCGAAACCCCGTATCTACTAAAAATACAAAAATTAGCCCGTGTGGTGATGGGCGCCTGTAATCCCAGCTACTTGGGAGACTTAGGCAGGAGAATCGCTTGAACCTGGGAGGTAGAGGTTGCAGTGAGCCAAGATCGTGCCACTGCACTCCAGCCTGGGTGACAGAGCGAGACCCTGTCTCAAAAAAAAAAGCAAGTGACCTGCTGTCTGCCCAGCCAAGGGCTGGGGAGAGACCAGCAGTCTGGCTGGAGAAGCCTCCCATCCAGCCTTCCAGATGAACGGTGAACAGTCACTCTGGCGGGACATCCAGCATTGGGGTTGGTTACAGCTGAGGTGAGGCATGTCTCCAGAGCCTGCACCTTCAGAAGGTCAGCAGTCCTTCTGAGAGTCCAGCACTGCAGCCACTGACCCCCAGACAGCCTCTCTGCCCAAGCAAATAAGTCTGGCCAGGCATGGTGATGCATGCCTGTGATCACAACACTGGGAGGCTGAGGCAGGAGGATCGCGTTAGCCCAGGAGTTTGAGACCAGTCTGGGCAACATAGGGAGACCCCAACTCCACACACAAAAAAGACAATAACAAATTAGTCGGGTGTGGTGGTGTGCACCTGTAGTCCCAGCTACTGGGGAGGCTGAGGTGGGAGGATTGCTGGACCCCAGGAAGTTGAGGCTGCAGTGAGTTGTGACTGCAGCACTGCACTCCAGCCTGGAGACAGAGCAAGACCCTGCCTCAGAAACAAACAAAATAGAATCAAACAAACCAGTCTGTGTGTATGTAACACCTTTAGCCAGGCTCTGGCAGCCTCTGCACCCACGGGCAAGATACCCTAGCCATTCTGCCATGGACATTGAGACCCACCTCACCTTGTTAACAGGTGTATATGTATAGATGTTATTCTGCAGAGTGGACATTGAGACCCACCTCACCTTGTTAACAGGTGTATATGTATAGATGTTATTCTACAGAATGGACATTGAGACCCACCTCACCTTGTTAACAGGTGTATATGTACAGATGTTATTCTACAGAATGGATATTGAGACCCACCTCACCTTGTTAACAGGTGTATATGTATAGATGTTATTCTACAGAATGGACATTGAGACCCACCTCACCTTGTTAACAGGTGTATATATATAGATGTTATTCTGCAGAATGGACATTGAGACCCACCTCACCTTGTTAACAGGTGTATATGTACAGATGTTATTCTACAGAATGGACATTGAGACCCACCTCACCTTGTTAACAGGTGTATATGTATAGATGTTATTCTACAGAATGGACATTGAGACCCACCTCACTTTGTTAACAGGTGTATGTATATAGATGTTATTCTGCAGAATGGACATTGAGACCCACCTCACCTTGTTAACAGGTGTATATGTACAGATGTTATTCTACAGAATGGACATTGAGACCCACCTCACCTTGTTAACAGGTGTATATGTACAGATGTTATTCTACAGAATGGACATTGAGACCCACCTCACCTTGTTAACAGGTGTATATGTATAGATGTTATTCTACAGAATGGCTACACAGTTATTTTTCCCAGAATGATGGGCATCTAGGTATTTTCCCATTTTTTGCTCTGTATCTCATAGATATTGCTACAAATAAAATCAAATCTGGTCGGTGTGGTGGCTCATACCTATAATCCCAGCACTTTGGGAGGCTGAGGCATAAGGATTGCTTAAGACCAGGAATTCCAGACACTAGCCTGGGCAACACAGGGAAACACTGTCTCTACAAAACAAATTAAAAAATTAGCTGGGTGCCGGCCGGGCACGCTGGCTCACGCCTGTGATCCCAGCACTTTGGGAGGCTGACGTGGGCGGATCACGAGGTCAGGAGATCGAGACCATCCTGGCTAACACGGTGAAACCCCATCTCTACTAAAAATACAAAAAATTAGCTGGGTGTGGTGGCGGGCGCCTGTAGTCCCAGCTGCTTGGGAGGCTGAGGCAGGAGAATGGCATGAACCTGGGAGGCAGAGTTTGCAGTGAGCGGAGATTGCACCACTGCACTCCAGCCTGGGCGATGGAGTGAGACTGTTTAAAAAAAAAAAAAAATTAGCCAGGTGTGGTGGTGCCCACCTGTGGTCCCAGCTACGTGGGAGGCCAAGATGGAAGGACTGCTTGACCTTGGGAGGTCGAGTCTGCAGCGAGCCGTGATTGCACCACTGCACCCCAGCCTGAGCCACAGAGTGAGACCCTCTCTCTTAAAAAACATAATAAAAAATCAACAACAAAACAACCAAGTCTTTTAGTTATAAGTTATAGGAACCAACTCCACCAAGCCTAAGCATAACTGGGCTATTAAAGCCCCCAGAACCAGCCGGAGGGCAGGCAGTGTGGGGGTGCTGGGCCAGCCCCCAGAACCAGCTATAGGGCAGGCAGTGTGGGGGTGCTGGGCCAGTCCCCAGAACCAGCTGTAGGGCAGGCAGTGTGGGGGCGCTGGGCAGGTGGTGTGGGGCGCTGGGCCGGCCCGTCGCTGCCGGGGCTCCTGTGCTGACTGTCCAGATGCCGCCCACTACACTGTGGCACTTGGGCTTTCATCCTGTGATGTGCGGCCAGAGGGCAGGCAGGCTCACTTCTCTCTGCCTCCGCAGTGCCGTCAGTCCCTCTAGCTGACCTGCTCTGGGGGTTTTAGTAGGGTAGGGTCCTAGAAATGGGGCGTCAAAAGGTGTACTTTTTTTTTTTTTTGAGATGGAGTCTCTCTCTGTCACCCAGGCTGGGGTGTAGTGGTGCGATTTCAGCTCAGTGCAACCTCTGCCTCCTAGATTCAAGTGATTCTCCTGCCTCAGCCTCCCAAGTAGCTGGGACTACAGGCGCCCACCACCACACCCAGCCAGTTTTTTGTATTTTTAGTAGAAACGGGGTTTTACCTTGTTAGCAAGGATGGTCTCGATCTCCTGACCTTGTGATCTGCCCTCCTTGGCCTCCCAAAGTGCTGGGATTACAGGCATGAGCCACTGCGCCTAGGTGCACATTTTAAGTTTGGAGGTGCACCTTACTGAGGTGCAGCGTACACACATCCCTGTGAACGTGGGAGCCTACAGCAGGTCCCCGGCCTTCCGCCTCGCCTGTAGAAGCAAGTTCCCATCCTCTTTCTGCACCCTCCTCACCATTTCTCTGAGACTCTTCCTTCCCCTGCCCCTTTCCTCTCTTTTCTTTCTCTGAATGGCATGCGGCCTCCACCTGTCCCTTGTCCCTATCTCTGGGTGAATAGAGTGACACCGCCCCTCAGGCTCTGGGCTCTTGTCGCACCATGGACACTGGGAGGTGGGCACTGTGCTGAAGTAGTGACCGGGGCAGCTCTGGGTTTAGGCGTGGCCTTGGTCTCCCCATGTGGAAGATGGGGTGATGCCTGAAGCGGTGATGGGAGTAGAGAGGGCGCTGAGGCTCTCGGGCCTGGAGCTGTCCTCATGGGGGCTCCTGGGAGCTTGGGCTGGGCCTCGCTTCCTGAAGCCACATGGCCCAGGGGTATGTAGGCTGTGAGGGGACGGTGGGTGGGGGTCGGGGACAGTGCCCAGTATCCTCCATGGGGCCCCTCCCACCTGGGTCCCACACTCACATGCAGCTGGCCTGGGCTTTGAGAACTGGAATGAACCTACCGGGTTATCTGTTTAGAACTGGAACAAATCGACCCGGGAATCTGTTTGACATTCCAGGGAGGTTTGGGGGAAGGTTTGTGGAGCAGAGCGAGCCGCCCTGCCCAGACCCTCAGCCTGGGTGTGTCCATTTGGTGGGAATACCAGCCGGCCACCAGGCCTTCATGGCTCAGCCAAGGGGCAAGTCTTCTAGGCTCTGGTGGGCTGTTCCTGGTCCGTCCTGTGGCTGGGAGGAGTAGACAAAGCTTCTACTAGAAGTTCTGCTAGGGCAGCCAAGATTCAGGTAGGAGGGAGGCAGCCTTTCCTCCTGGAGCCCTCAGCCCACTGCCGTGGGCCTTCAGCTGGCCCCTTCCTTCTGAGGCTGGTTCCTGGGCAGGGAGGCCAGAGGGGGACATTTAGGGCTCAGACTGGGGGGAGGTGGGCACTGGGACACTCCCCGACACCCACTCTTGGGGGGGCCCTGGGCTCACTTTGGGTACCTCGTTTTCTCTTAGAGGAGGCAGTTGGGCCCTTGAGCAGGACAGGAACCTGCCCAGAGTCCCATGGAGACATTGGGCAGCTTCCAGCTAGAAAGGTGGGCATGCTAGGGTGGGGGCCGAGTGCCCTGTGAGCCGTGCTGGGTGGAGTGGGGGAGGTAGAGCCTCCCCACCCGTGGGCCTCCCTTTGCAGCTAAGGGGGCTGGGGGGTTCCCACTGTCCAGCTGCTGTTCTCTGATGAATTTTCACGGATGCGCCTCAGAATGAGAAACGAGACAGGCGTTCCGTCAGGAGTGGGGCCGCGCCTTGGAATGAGAAACGAGATAGGCGTTCCGTTGGGAGTACGCTGACAAATGAGACAGGCGTCCCGTCCGGAGTGCGGCTACCGTGCTCAGGCTTTCTCCTCTGTAGGACATGGGCAACAGAACATCTTTTTTCCTTTTTAAAAATTTGTTTAAATTTTTTTCTCTTACATTATTTTAATTATTTTTTAATTACAATATTTTTATATTTTTATATAATTTTTAATTACAATATTTTAATTATTTTTTAATAATATAAATTGAGATGGGATCTTGCTGTGTTGCCCAGGCTGGTCTCTAACTCCTGGGTTCAAGCGACCTGCCTGCTTTGGCCTCCCAAAGTGCTGGGATTACAGGTATGAGCCACTGTGCCCTGCCGATCTTTTTTTCTATAAAATTCTGGGGACAGTAGGTGGTATCTGTTAAATCTTTTTTTTTTTTGAGACGGGATCGCCCTCTGTCTGCCAGGCTAGAGTGCAGGGTGTGATCGCTGGAGTGCAGGCTGGAGTGCAGGTAGAGCTCGCTGCAGCCTCTACCTCCTGGGCTCAAGGGATCCTCCCACCTCAGCCTCCCGAGGAGCTGGGACCACAGGTGCATGCCACCAGCTAATTTTAAAATTATTTTGTAGAGACGGGGTCTTACCCTGTTGCCCAGGCTGGCCTTGAACTCCTGGGTTCAAATGATCTTACTACCTTGGCCTCCCAAAGTGCTGGCATGAACCACTGTTCCCTGACGGTTAAATCTTCTTAATCTTTCCTTCCCATGGCTGGAGAGAGACTGGGGCTGGCGCAAGGGTAGCCTGCGTTGCTCTTGGCTTGTGATCTCTTTGGGTTGGGGTGGGGGTGAGTAGCTACTGCCCAGGTGGGTTCTCTGGCAGGTCCAGAGACGCCAATGACAGGGGAGTGAGGATCTCATCTTGCCAGCCCTGTCAGGAAGCGGGTGTGGGCTGTGAGTGGCTGGCAGGGAGGGAGGGCTCTGCCATGCCAGGTGTGGTCTGCCCCCTCTGTCCTCATGAATGGGGAGCTGGCAGCATGCCTGCAAGACTGGCTCTCCCGCGTCTCTGGTACCCATGCTGTGTCTCTAGAGGGCAAGGGGAGGACTTGGGAGCCTGGGCAGGGTGTCTGGCCAGTGTGTGCTTGCCGTGGCCTCTGCGGTCTACAGAGCTGGCCAGGCTTGGGAGCAGGCTGCTCGGAGGGAGAGTTACTGCCTGGAAAAGCTCTTTACCTGGCAGACAGAAAGCCAGGTCGGGGCCACTGGCCTTATTGGCCGTGTGCTCAGGAAGCCTCTGAGGCTGGGCCTGCAGAGGGGGACTATGTCTAGAGTAGGCTGAACCTGTAAAATGGGGCTCCCAGATAAATTGGGGGCCCCTGAGCAGGAAGGACCTGACTGGCAGTTCCCTTTCTGAAAGAAGGGGGCATCCTATGAAACACCTGGTATAAGTCCAGCAGTGAAGAGACGGGTCAGGGTGTAGATGGCCATGAGGCCTGGCTGGGTGGAGAATGGGACTCCTGGCAGGCATCTTCTGCAGAGCACAGAGTGCCTTCTTTCTTTTCTTTCTTCCTTTCTTTCTCAGAATCTCGCTCTGTCGCCCAGGCCGGAGTGCGGTGGCGTCATCTTGGCTCATTGCAAGCTCTGCCTCCCGGGTTCATGCCATTCTCCTGCCTCAGCCTCCCGAGTAGCTGGGACAACAGGCACCCGCCATCACGCCCAGCTAATTTTTTGTATTTGTAGCAGAGATGGGGTTTCACCGTGTTAGCCAGGATGGTCTCGATCTCCTGACCTCGTGATCCACCCGCCTGGGCCTCCCAAAGTGCTGGGATTGCAGGCATGAGCCACCGCGCCTGGCCAAGCACGGAGTGCCTTCTGAGGTGAGGCCTGTGGCCAGCCCAGCAACCTCACTTAGTGTGTCGGGCAGGACTAGGGCCATAGCGGGTGCATAGGCAGGGTCGTGCCCCAGCCGAAGGTGTCTGCCTGCCTGTCTGTCCCCATAGGCCTCAAGCCAGGCACCAGGTGGGGACTTTTATTGCAGCCTAGGATGGCAGAGGCATTGTGGGAGCCCATCAAGGAAGAGGTCTAGAGACTGGGCAGTGAGAGGCTGGGGTGTCAGTCAGGACCAGTGGAGGCCCAGGAGGCGGCGCCTGCCCTTGGAAGGCAGTAGCCTGCAAAGCCCTCATAGCTGTTCCACAAGACCTCGCCCTGCCCAGCCTGAGGGCAGCGCCTGGCCCTGGAGGAGCAGCCTCGCAGGGAACGCCTTGCTGGGGCGGGCAGCCCTTTCTGGAAAGGGTGGGTAGGAGGAGCCTGACATGCCTTTCCTCCGCCCCTCTCTGAACCTGGGACAAAATGGGGGCAGAGTAGCTCCCTGTACCCCCAGGACTGTTGGCCTGCAGTGCTGCTCTCTGTGGACAGAGGGTGGGCCTCACACAGGGCAGGACCCGAGACAGCTGGAAACCTGGTCTCACCTGAGGCCCAGGGCAGGGACTCCCCGGGGCCACCCTACCTCAAGCCGGCCTTGATGTGCTTCCTCGTTCCCCACTTCTCAGGTGTGAGCAGCTGCCGGAAGGGGAGGTGCTCCTGAAGACACTGCGGCCGGCCCGCCTGTACCCTTCGTGCCCTGGCTGCCTAGAGAGCCTCACCCCGGGCCCTGGGGCCAGGACTCCAGGACTCTGACCACCCGCCCTCCCCCAGCCTCAGCGGCTGCACCTCCCCATTAGTAGTGATGTACTGACCTTGGCACATAGCTGGGAGGGGTTGGGGGGCTGGGCCATGGCTGCTCCCAGGCCCCACCCAGGCTCCTGAGCCTAGAAGGTGAAAAGAGGACGCTCAGGATTCACAAGAAGCCTAGAAGGTGGAAAGAGGACTCTCAGGGGTTCACAGGGGCTCTCACTGCTGATTGGCCCTGCCCTCCCTTCCCCCTCAGCAAGGTGCCAGGAAGCTGGAACCTTGTTATCTGGGTAATTAGTTTCAGACCCTGGACTGAGGCCGGCCAGGTCTCGGGGCTGCCTCCCCTAGGTTGTGCACCCTGACCCTGAGAGGGAGGCAAGGCACTGCTGGTCGACAGCTAGAGGCTGGCCTGGGGAGCAGGTTTGGGGTGCCCTCCCACACTGCCCTCCCTGCCCTGGCCCGTGCCCCCCAGGGCTGCCTGGGCCTGGTTATTGTGTGGGGCCTCCTGACCCAGCCAAGGGCACAGAGCTTTGGGAAGGGGATGCCCCCGAGGGTGCCAGTCCAGCCAGCTGCCCCACCCCTCAGGCCCAGCCTGGCCCCCAAGATCCCCATTCTGGTGCCCCAAGCAGCCCTGTGGGCAAGCAGCCGCCGCCATGGCCGAGCACCTGGAGCTGCTGGCAGAGATGCCTATGGTGGGCAGGATGAGCACGCAGGAGCGGCTGAAGCATGCCCAGAAGCGGCGCGCCCAGCAGGTGAAGATGTGGGCCCAGGCTGAGAAGGAGGCCCAGGGCAAGAAGGGTCCTGGGGAGCGTCTCCGGAAGGAGGCAGCCAGCCAAGGGCCTCTGAAGCAGGTCCTCTTCCCTCCCAGTGTTGTCCTTCTGGAGGCCGCTGCCCGAAATGACCTGGAAGAAGGTGAGTGTGGCTGAGCCCAGAGCAGCTCCCAGCAGACGGCCCCCTCCCTGCTACCTGGGTGCCGTCTCATGCCAAGGCTGGGGGCTGGGCCTGTCCACAGCTCCTGGGCTCCAGTCCCCAGATCTTGCCTGGTCTCTTCAGGCTGGGTGGCCCAGGGTCCCCCCATCAGGCAAGCCCCAAGCAGTGGGCAGCCCTGAGGTGAGCCCGTGAGGGACAGCCGTCTTTCAGGCGGGGGCTGCACGCAGAGGGCTCCTGCTGAGGTGAGCCGAGGCCATGAGTGGACCCCCAGGAGCCTGCAGAAACACCTAGTGCGGGGCCACATGGGAGCAGGGGTGGCCGGGAGTCACCTAGTGCGGGGCCACACGGGAGCAGGGGTGGCCGGGAGTCATCGCTGCTTCTTGCTAGGCTGCTCAGAAGAACCCTGGTCTCCACCTCCGTGAAATAGGGTGGGACCGCCCACCTCTGCGGGCGAGAGAGCCAGGCCCCGGGTAGGCGCAGAGCCTATGCAGGTGGCCCCCTCGATGCCTGCCGTAGGCTCTGCTTTTGACTCTGTTCTCCTCACCTGTGCCCCACACTTGCAGCCCCAGCTGTGTGGGTTCCACTTCTGGTGCTCTGGGGTCTGGGGGGAAGAGGCACTGTGGTGGCCCTTGAGACTCCTTCCCGCCTCCCTCCGGAGCAGAGAGTAAAGAGGAGCCGGCAGCGTCTGGCCTGCATTCTTCCCACGTGGACAGGGGCCCTCCTGGGAGGCCTGGAGGCAGAAGGAAGAGGCGGAGGGTGCGGTGGTCCATAGGGAGCGGTGGGAAGGCGGCAGCCCTCCTGCTGCACCCCAGGCACCATCAGGGAGAACCCTGGTGACCTGGGCGAGAGCTGGGCCCGAGTTGGGATCTTCGACGGGGAGGGGAGTGAGAGCAGGGATGTGCTCTGTGGTGGGGAGCCTCACATCGGGTCCCAGAGGACCCAGGGGAGCTCATGAACACAGGGCTGGCTGGTTGTCAGGGAAGAGCCGAAGGAGCTGCGGTAGTCTCCGGGCAGTGAGCCCTTCCGAGGCTGGAGGGAGGTGTGGGATTGTGGGAGTGCTGCTCTCACACGGGAGCACGGCCTGTTCTCGGGGTCGGAGGGCTGGAGCACCACCATGAAGGGCCTGCAGGTGGGTGGAGGTGGAGGCAGAGGGCTTCTGGGAGTGTGACCGGCCTGGGCCAGAAAGATGCCTGGTGCTTCTGCCCCCACCCCCGGGCTCTGGTGTGCCTCCTGCCATCGGCACCACTGTCTTCCTTGTCCTTCCCTGGGTCCTGGGCTGAGGCACAGCTGACAGGAGCTGACCAGGCACAGGACCCTGTCCTCACCTTGTCACCTTTTTGCAGTCCGCCAGTTCCTTGGGAGTGGGGTCAGCCCTGACTTGGCCAACGAGGACGGCCTGACGGCCCTGCACCAGGTCAGCCCGCACTGGGTGTGGGGGGGGTGGGGGCTGGCCCCCGTGCTCTGGCCGCTCACGTGGCATGGTTTGCAGTGCTGCATCGATGATTTCCGAGAGATGGTGCAGCAGCTCCTGGAGGCTGGGGCCAACATCAATGCCTGTGACAGTGAGTGCTGGACGCCTCTGCATGCTGCGGCCACCTGTGGCCACCTGCACCTGGTGGAGCTGCTCATCGCCAGGTGGGCCTGCTGGGCGTCCGTGGCAGGGAGAGGCTTCCTCTCAGATGGCCGCTCAGGAGGCTTCTCTTGGGCAGTATCTGTGGCTCTCGGCCTCCTGTGTTTCCGCCTTCGCCTTTGCTGACCCTGCCTGTGTCCTGGCATGGAGAGCAGGGCCTGGGGCCCCAGGGGAATGGGCATGTGTCCAGGGCAGCGCGGTCTCTGCCTCTCCAGCATGCGTCCTCCTGCCGAGAGGGCAGGCCTCGGGCCCCCCAGGGTGTGCACAGAGTAATGTCTTGGTCAGTGAGGAGGGCAGAACTGGTAAAGAGGGAAGGGGAGTGAGGAGGCCAGGTGGCTTGGGAGGAGAGAGTACCCGAGCACAGGTAGGGCCTTTATCTTTAACACAGAGGGACGTAGAACAGGGGAACCTCTGAGCAGGGAGGGTGGTGGCCTCACCAGGGTCCATGAGCCTCCTCCCTTCCTTCCCCTTCGCTCCAGGCATCTGTAGTGGGAGAGAGGTCAGGGCTACGGTCATTCTCGAGTGCCCCTGTGAGGCTGGGTGGGGTGTGAATGGCGGTCCTGTCACACACAGGCGCTGCAGGGCGGGCGGGGATGTCGGGTGTCCACAGGTAGGCCTGCTTCTCCCCTGCACATGGGTACCCCCTTCTGTGTCCTGGGCTCCCCTTCTCCTTCCCCCGGGGCCATGCTCCCCACAGCTCTGCAGCCCCTCAGCGTGGCTGCCTGGTCTTGTGCCCCCACCACCCTGTGCTCCCTGGGGTCCCCAGGGTCCCTGCTCCCCCAGCAGGCAGGCCCATCTAATGCATGTTTATGGGGTACCACGGCCCCTGGAGGTGCCAGGAACCTGGAGCCCTGGATGGACAGAGACTGCAGGAGGCCTCTCTGGCTTAACGACAGGATCTAGGACAGCCGATGGGCCCCAAGGCTGCCTCTCCCAGCAGCAGGTGGACAGGGTGCCTCCTGAGGGGCAGCCCTGGGCTGAGGGGCCCTGGGGGGGACTTCTCCAAGTGAGGAGCCTGGCAAGCGGGGAAGGGCCTTGTGCCCAGCACCCCGTCCGTCTTCCCTGCAGTGGCGCGAATCTCCTGGCGGTCAACACCGACGGGAACATGCCCTATGACCTGTGTGATGATGAGCAGACGCTGGACTGCCTGGAGACTGCCATGGCCGACCGTGGTAGGTGCGGCGGTGCGGCTGTGGGAGGGCTGCCGGTCGCGCTCCCTCTGAGCCTGCCGCCTCGCAGGCATCACCCAGGACAGCATCGAGGCCGCCCGGGCCGTGCCAGAACTGCACATGCTGGACGACATCCGGAGCCGGCTGCAGGCCGGGGCAGACCTCCATGCCCCCCTGGACCACGGGGCCACGCTGGTGAGGGCTGGGCGGTGAGGGGCATACGGGGCTGGGGGCCTTGCTACTTGGAGGTGGGGGATGGGGCCGAATTCAGGCCGGGCGCTTGCCTGCAGCTGCACATCGCAGCCGCCAACGGGTTCAGTGAGGCGGCTGCCCTGCTGCTTGAACACCGAGCCAGCCTGAGCGCTAAGGACCAAGACGGCTGGGAGCCGCTGCACGCCGCGGCCTACTGGGGCCAGGTGAGTGCAGGCGGGAGCAGGTGGGAGGGGGCTTCCAGCGCAGCACTCTGCAGCTCCGGCCTGCCGCCCACAGGTGCCCCTGGTGGAGCTGCTCGTGGCGCACGGGGCCGATCTGAACGCAAAGTCCCTGATGGACGAGACGCCCCTTGGTGAGCTTGCGGGGCCCACCTCCACCTGGGGGAGAGGACAGGCGGGGAGGGCGCCCCTGACGCCTGCGCCCACTTCTCAGATGTGTGCGGGGACGAGGAGGTGCGGGCCAAGCTGCTGGAGCTGAAGCACAAGCACGACGCCCTCCTGCGCGCCCAGGGCCGCCAGCGCTCCTTGCTGCGCCGCCGCACCTCCAGCGCCGGCAGCCGCGGGTGAGCGCCGCCCCCAGCAGGCCCCGCCCGGGGCTTGGCCCCGCGGACGTCAGCCCCGGGCGGAGTGCCAACTGAACTGGGGGCAGAGTCCGAGGGGGCGGGCGGGATCCTCCCGGCACTCCCCTTCCCCTCACTCCCTCTCCTCTCTCCTCCCCAGGAAGGTGGTGAGGCGGGTGAGCCTAACCCAGCGCACCGACCTGTACCGCAAGCAGCACGCCCAGGAGGCCATCGTGTGGCAACAGCCACCGCCCACCAGCCCGGAGCCGCCCGAGGACAACGATGACCGCCAGACAGGCGCAGAGCTCAGGCCGCCGCCCCGGGAGGTGAGCGCCCCGTCCCTGCTCCGCCCAGCGCAGGAGTGGGCCTGACTCTGCCCTGGTTCTCTCTCCGCTTGGACCCTCTACTGCCTGTGTTAGGGATGGTGCCCTGCAGAGGCCAGCTGCTGCCCCATCTCTCCTGTCTGTCCCTTCATGACCATACAGCCTGAACCCAAGGCCGGGGAGGGGGAGGAGCCTCCTGATGGCTCTGGGACCTTCACTGCCCGCAGGAGGACAGCCCCAAAGTGGTCAGGCCGCAAAATGGCCGAGTAGGGGGCTCCCCAGCACGGCATCTGTACTCCAAGCGACTAGACCGGAGCGTCTCCTACCAGCTGAGCCCCCCGGACAGCACCGCCCCCCACGCCCTGGTCCACGACAAGGCCCACCACACCCTGGCTGACCTGAAGCGCCAGCGAGCTGCTGCCAAGCTGCAGCGACCCCCACCTGAAGGGCCCGAGAGCCCTGAGACAGCTGAGCCTGGCCTGCCTGGTGACACGGTGACCCCCCAGCCTGACTGTGGCTTCAGGGCAGGTGGGGACCCACCCCTGCTCAAGCTCACAGCCCCGGCGGTGGAGGCTCCTGTGGAGAGGAGGCCGTGCTGCCTGCTCATGTGAGGCTGTTGCTCAGCATGCAGGGGCCTGTCCCGGGCACAGCCCAAGGCTGCCTCCCCACGGTTCGTGCCCTGGTGCTGCAGGTGCAGCACAGAAACCCCGGCTTCTACTGTGCAGGACGCTGGCACCTCTCAGGGCAGAAGACATGCCTGGAGGGATGTCTGGCTGCGAAGACTATTTTTATCCTGCAACTCTTGATAAAGGGCTGCTTTGCCATGGAGTCTCGTTGTGTGTTGTGTGTCTCAGCTGGGTTGCTGTCCCACGGTGGGGAGTGGGTTGTGCTGTTTGGCTGGGGTGCCATCCATGCCTGTGAGCACGCCTTTAGGTGCACGCTGGGGCATGTGGCAGCCCTGGCCGTGTGGGAGTGAGGCCCACAGCCACTGGGCTGGAAGCCTGGGCCTCACCCACTCCCTCCCGTGCTCAACCTCCTGGAGCCTCCTCCGTAACCCTTTGCTTTCCTGAGAGGAGCCAGGTGCTTTGAAGGAGCCGCCATGGGGGCCAGGGCCTAGGGTGTCTGTGCTGAGGGGCGGAGGGTGGGGGTCCCAGGGACCATGGCCTGGAAAGGGAGGTGGTGTTTTCCACAAGACTCTTGTGTCAGAGCCAGAGGGGCAAAGCAAGCACAAGGCTGTGTCAGAAGCTCCCTGGGGGGGTTGTGGGTCCCCAGTTCCTGGCATGCAGCCTTAATCCTAGGGCTTGGCTGCCAGCTTCCGCCTGGGCTGGCATAGGGGACACACAGTTGGCCACTCTGGCTCTGAGCTGGCTGGGCACAATGTGTCAGGGTGAGGGGGCCCCTTAGGGTCCTCAAGCAGGAGGGCTGAGGGCACCGCCGGTTTGTCTGTTCATGGTGGGTGGCTTTGTGTGGCCACCAGTGCTGGGTGGCGTGGGTTTGGGCTGTTCTCCCTCCTGGCTCAGCATAGGCCTGTCAGTCCAGTGTCCTTTGGGCCTGCCCTTCTCCTAGCATCCCTGGTTGGAAGGGTGTCATCACAGGGCTGTGGGCGGGCAAGGGCTGGCTGCTGGTTAAATTTAGTGTGGGGGTGGGGCAGCTGCCCAAGGTCCACCTGCCACCAGGGCTGCCACTTGGGCTCCCCTGCCAGGGGGCGGGCAGGGGCTGGCTCTGCCTGGGGCCAGGCCCATGTTAACCTGTGCCCCGGCCTGGGGGCCAGAGGGGCAGGCCTGCGAACTGGGAGGCTGTTGTGGCAGCAGAGCAGAGAAGTGCAAGGTGAGAGGCCTGGGGGCCGGCTGTCCAGGGCTCCTGATGGCTTTTCTCCCAGCCAGCAGGATCAAGGAGCCAAGGTCCGCCTTGGGCCTGACTGGTTGCCCATGGCCCTGCTCAGAGGGCCAGCTCCCTGACCCCTGTGGTTCAGGTTTCATTGCCGGACGCTGGGGTGGGCCAGCGTTGAGCCTGGCCTTTCAGCTCAGCAGGCCTGTGGAGGTGGGGCTCTGACAGCCTATCCCGGCTTGTTTCCTACTCTCCTCCAATCGGGAACAAGAGGGCTGGAGACTTCAGGTCACCCCTAGCCTGGGGTGTGTCCCAAGGGCAACCCCCAGCTGGTGCCTGGTGAAAGGGCATGACAGCAGCCATGGTGTGAGCTGTCCCAGGGCCCAGGGCTGGACTGCCTGGCTCCAGCCCCCTCCCCCAGCCCCTCGCAGTGCTCATCAGGGACCAAGGTCCAGCTACAGAGCTCTTGCAGCCTCTGGGCCATAGCTGCCAGCCCCGGAGGGGCCAGATGGAACCCAGCGCCTGAGCACCCCTCCCCTCTCCCCAGCACCCCCTGGATTCCTGAGGCCTGGCTCAGTTACTAGGAGACAGGTCTGCTGGCCCAAGCAAAGATGCGGGTGCCACGAGGGCCAGGCCTCGGCCAAGCCCTGCTGGGGTAAATCCCAGCAGCCCAGACTCCAGTCTTGCCTCAGGGGTCCCTCCTTTCCAGCTCTGCCAGCCCCTCAGGGCTGCTGAGCACCCCAGGCGCTCAGCCCTCTCCCCTCCCCCCATGTCGAGTTCCTCAGAGCTGTCCGGACTGACGTCTGTACCTACCCCCCATGTGGGTCTCCTGCTCTCCCTTCGTGGGGACACTGGGCAGGCACTGGGCCTTGCCCCAAGCCCCGCCTGCCACCTCACCCACTGCCTCTGCCTCCCTGGGGCAGAGCTGTTCCCAGACGGGTGGGGCGGGGCCCAACTGTCCCCAGCTCCTTCAGCCCTTTCTGTCCCTCCCAGTGAGGCCAGCTGCGGTGAAGAGGGTGCCCTCTTGCCTGGAGTTCCCTCTGCTACGGCTGCCCCCTCCCAGCCCTGGCCCACTAAGCCAGACCCAGCTGTCCCCATTCCCTCTTCTGGTCCTGCCACCTCCTGAGCCGCCTTCCTGCCTGGTCTGGGTAGAGTCATGGCCTCCAGCACAGGTGACCGGAGCCAGGCGGTGAGGAACGGACTGAGGGCGAAGGTGCTGACGCTGGACAGCATGAACCCGCGTGTGCAGAGGGTGGAGTATGCGGTGCGTGGCCCCATAGTGCAGCGAGCCTTGGAGCTGGAGCAGGAGCTGCGCCAGGTATGGCCCAGGGCCCCTCGCTGCCCTCCAGGTCACACTGGGGTGGGGTGGCCGAGTCGGCCCCAGCCCCACTGGCACACGGGACAAGGGCTGAGGGGTTAGGTAGGGCACAGTCTCCCTGCCTGCTCCCCTCCCCTCCCCTCCCAGGGTGTGAAGAAGCCTTTCACTGAGGTCATCCGTGCCAACATCGGGGACGCGCAGGCTATGGGGCAGAGGCCCATCACCTTCCTGCGCCAGGTGAGGCTCCTGCACTGCCTGCCGCACCCCCTCACCCCCAGCCCATGTGCCCTGGCCTCAGCACTCCGTCTTCCCAGGTCTTGGCCCTCTGTGTTAACCCTGATCTTCTGAGCAGCCCCAACTTCCCTGACGATGCCAAGAAAAGGGCAGAGCGCATCCTGCAGGCGTGTGGGGGCCACAGTCTGGGTGAGAGCCAGGGCCAGGAGGAAGCAGAGGGCCGCCCTGCCACTGGAGGAGGGAAGTCCCTTGGGAGGGCTGAGGAGAACTTCACCTGTACCTCCCATCCTGTCCTGCCTGAGTCCAGGGGCCTACAGCGTCAGCTCCGGCATCCAGCTGATCCGGGAGGACGTGGCGCGGTACATTGAGAGGCGTGACGGAGGCATCCCTGCGGACCCCAACAACGTCTTCCTGTCCACAGGGGCCAGCGATGCCATCGTGGTAGGCTGGGCATGGGCAGCAAGACATTCCTGACACTGCAGAGGGGGCGCTCAGGGTGGGGGACAGGTGCAGCCCAGGCCCCGCCAACCCTGCCTTCCCCTTCCTTCCCGCAGACGGTGCTGAAGCTGCTGGTGGCCGGCGAGGGCCACACGCGCACGGGTGTGCTCATCCCCATCCCCCAGTACCCACTCTACTCGGCCACGCTGGCAGAGCTGGGCGCAGTGCAGGTGGATTACTACCTGGACGAGGAGCGCGCCTGGGCGCTGGACGTGGCCGAGCTTCACCGTGCGCTGTGCCAGGCGCGTGACCACTGCCGCCCTCGTGCGCTCTGTGTCATCAACCCCGGCAACCCCACTGGTGCGTTCCCCGCCGCCCCGCCCCACTCCTCCCGCGCCCACGGTGCGTTCCCCGCCGCCCCGCCCCACTCCTCCCGCACCGGGGGCGCGTTCCCCGCCGCCCCGCCCCACTCCTCCCGCACCCACCTGCGCCCTGGCCCGGGCAGTGCCGGGTCCGCTGGCCCCCGGCTGCCCAGCGGAGGGCAGTGTGCCCCCTTGGCTCACCCAGCCCTGCTGCCCCCCCGCACCCCAGGGCAGGTGCAGACCCGCGAGTGCATCGAGGCCGTGATCCGCTTCGCCTTCGAAGAGCGGCTCTTTCTGCTGGCGGACGAGGTGCGCGGCGCGAGGGAGCGGGAAGCCGGGCAACAGTCCGCCCCCGTGACGCCTTGCGCCCTTCCAGGTGTACCAGGACAACGTGTACGCCGCGGGCTCGCAGTTCCACTCATTCAAGAAGGTGCTCATGGAGATGGGGCCGCCCTACGCCGGGCAGCAGGAGCTTGCCTCCTTCCACTCCACCTCCAAGGGCTACATGGGCGAGTGCGTGCATGCGAGGCGGGTGGGGGCTCGCGGGCCACGGCCTGGCCCTCCTCGCCCGATGGGCCACCCCCCGCTCCGCACCTGACCTGGCCGTGCGCAGGTGCGGGTTCCGCGGCGGCTATGTGGAGGTGGTGAACATGGACGCCGCAGTGCAGCAGCAGATGCTGAAGCTGATGAGTGTGCGGCTGTGCCCGCCGGTGCCAGGCCAGGCCTTGCTGGACCTGGTGGTCAGCCCGCCCGCACCCACCGACCCCTCCTTCGCGCAGTTCCAGGCTGTGAGTTGGGGGCAAGAGGGGGTCCAGGTGACCTAATCAGGGGTGGGGGATGCCGAGTGCCGTGCCCTGATGGGCCCTCCCTCCACGGCCACAGGAGAAGCAGGCAGTGCTGGCAGAGCTGGCGGCCAAGGCCAAGCTCACCGAGCAGGTCTTCAATGAGGCTCCTGGCATCAGCTGCAACCCAGTGCAGGGCGCCATGTACTCCTTCCCACGCGTGCAGCTGCCCCCGCGGGCGGTGGAGCGTGCTCAGGTCAGGCGGGGACGGGGCCTGCGGGGTGGGCAGTGGGAGCCGGGCATCCCTCTCTGACGGCTCTCCGTCCACAGGAGCTGGGCCTGGCCCCCGATATGTTCTTCTGCCTGCGCCTCCTGGAGGAGACTGGCATCTGCGTGGTGCCAGGGAGCGGCTTTGGGCAGCGGGAAGGCACCTACCACTTCCGGTGAGGCCCGGCCCTCACTGCCTGTCTGGCCACCCTGGCCCTTCACTCACTGTTAACTCCTTTCAGGATGACCATTCTGCCCCCCTTGGAGAAACTGCGGCTGCTGCTGGAGAAGCTGAGCAGGTTCCATGCCAAGTTCACCCTCGAGTACTCCTGAGAACCCCAGCTGGGGCCAGGCTGGGTCGCCCTGGACTGTGTGCTCGGGGGCTCTGGAGCCCACTGTACTTGCTCTTGCTGCCTGGCGGGGTGGGGTGGGGCTGGGCCCCTGCCTCTCTGCAGGTCCCTAATAAAGCTGTGTGGCAGTCTGACTCCAGGCAGGAAGCGTTGGCAGCTGTGTGGCCCGCTCCCACCTGCCTACCCTTCTTGCAGGCCTGAGTCCCTTCAGAGAAGGGACCTTCCACGGCCACCACCCACCTCTTCCTCCTGAAGATCCGGCGCCCACCATGGGTTGGGTCTTCCCCCTGGCCTCTGGTTGTGGGGCAGAGCCCATCAGGGTCACCCAGAAATGGGTTGAGAGAGTCCGGAGTGTGAGGAAAACACAGGCCCCGCACCCCTTTGTGGAAGCCCGCAGAGCTGTTGGGGTGGGGATGGGGCTTGACAAAGAATCTAGGGAGCCAGGGGCCCAGGTGGCCACCCGAAGAAACACAGCCTTTCCTGAAGAAGGCACAGTGAACTGTCTCCTTCCTGGCTCCCTTTCCTGTGAGGTTCATGTCTTCCCTGGGGCAGGGGGAAATACTAAACCAGCGTGGTGCTGGCTGGTCAGGGTGACTGACAGCTCAGGAAGGAAGTCTTGGTTCTCTTTTACCCAAGGAAGCAGGTGTGGGGACACTGTCTGGGGGGCCAGAGAGACCACCTTTGGTGTCATCGTGTGGTGCAGTCCTTCGGCTGGGTGGAGTGGGAGGCAGAGGGAGAGGATAAGGGAGCGTCCCAGGGGAGGGCTGGGGCTGGAGGAGGCAGGGGCTGGGCTGAGCGGGAGTGGGCAGTGCTGTGTCCTGGCCTGGGGAGCATGGCTGAGCATCTACTACATGCAGACACTGCTGGGGGGTCACTCAATCTGCACAGATGCTCTTCTGAAGTAGGCATGATAGTCCCCATTTGATAGACCAGGAAATCTCGAACACAAAAACCTGCTGAGCTGACAAGAAACCCCCTCAGAGGCCTCAGCAGCCAGAAAAATGCGCTGGATCCAAGAACGGGGTGGCTTTAGAGACTTACAGACTTAGGAGATAGGACTGGCCAAGGGCACCTGGTTTTTTTTCGCTCTGGGGATGGTTCTTAACCACAGGACACACTTCACAGCCTCATCTGGGCCTCGGTAGCCCCAGAGGGCACAGCTCTGGGCAGGAGACACAGTAGGTGGGCCCCCCCTTGGCAGGGCGGGCTTGAATCAGGCAGGGTGCTCCTAGCCTTGTCACCGGACACCGAAGGGCGTCACGGGCAGTGGCTGGCGGTGTCCTTCTGAGCTAAGCTGGGGTCCTGACCTTTCACACTACCCTCCTAACTTCCATGGCTCTGTCACCGCCTTACGGAGAGGCTGAAGCCACAGACACAGCAAGGTTGGGGTCCGGCACCGAAAGTATCCAGTGGTAGACGGCGGAACCCTTAAGAAACGGACGCCTTCATGCGGGCGGCTGGAGAAGCGGGGGCTGGGCACTGCAGCAACCACGCTTAGGCTCAGACACCAGGAAGGAAGCACGCCTGGAGCGGATCCGAGACTACTGAGAGGGGCTAGGGCTGGCCGTGGGCGCAGGCCGATCCTTACATTCGGGGCCGGCCCAGCTCTGTAGCTTCCCTCTCTGGGCCTCTCACCCGCGCAGGACCTCGGTGTGAGCGCGCACGTGGCGGGGGGGCGGGCCGCGAGTCCGAGCCCGGACCGGCCACCGGGGGCGCCCGCGAGCTGACGCTCTGGCCCGCTCCGGTCACTGCGGCCCGCGCGACCTTCCGGCCCTGGAGCCGGTGGCCGCGGGGCTCCAGCGACGCCGTGTGGCCCGTGCTCCGCTCTGTGGCTCCAGGGGGCCGAGAAACTGCTGAAGTCCAGCCCGGCCGGCGGTGCGGGGCGCGGACCGAGGGCCCCGGGAGGCAGGGGCGCCGCCCTCTTTACCTGCGGCCTCGCAGAGCATGCTGGGAGCCGCGGGAGGCAGCGGCCCCGCCCCCTCACCTGCGGTCTCGCAGAGCATGGTGGGAGCCCCGGGAGGCAGTGGCCCCGCCCCCTTCCCTGCGGCCGCGCAGAGCATGCCGGGAGCCGCCGGTGTCCAGACCGCTCGCCCCGTTTGGATCCGACTTCGGTTCTTCTGGGGTGTTGATGCTCCTAAAGCCCGAGAGCACGTGTCCAGACCCTAGCCTGTACGACGCTGACTCTGCCCGGTCCCAGAACCAAAGCCATGCCGGGGTGTGGCCTCTGACCCCACGCGGAGGGGACCTCGCCTTGCGGGACCCCACCTGGAACCCGACCTCCCGGCCTCGCAGCCGGCCTGAGCCGCCATGCGCGGGAAGTTGCTGCCGCTGGCCGGCCTCTACCTGGTGCAGGGCCTGCCCTACGGGCTCCAGTCCGGCCTCCTGCCCGTGCTGCTGCGTGCCGGCGGCCTCTCCCTGACGCGCGTGGGGCTGGCCAAGGTTCTGTACGCTCCGTGGCTGCTCAAGCTGGCGTGGGCCCCGCTGGTGGACGTGCAGGGCTCGGCGAGGGCCTGGCTGACGCGTAGCACGGCGGGCTTGGGCCTGGTGTGTGGGCTGCTTGCCGGGCTGCCCCCGCACGGAGCTGGCCAGGCCGAGCTGCCCGCTGCTGTGGCGGGGTTGCTGCTGTTGTTGAACCTGGGTGCCGCCATGCAGGATGTGGCCCTGGACGCGCTGGCTGTGCAGCTGCTGGAACCGGCCGAGCTGGGGCCGGGCAACACCGTGCAGGTGGTCGCGTACAAGCTGGGCGCCGCGCTAGCTGGGGGCGCGCTGCTGGCGCTGCTGCCCACCCTCTCGTGGCCGCAACTCTTTCTGCTCCTGGCTGCCACCTACTGGCTGGCCGCGGCCCTGGCCTGGGCTGCACCAGCCCTGCGGCGGCTCCCACAGCAGCCCCCTTCCGAGCAGCGTCCCCACACCGCGCACCTTCTGCGGGACGTGCTAGCCGTGCCGGGGACCCTGTGGACCGCAGGCTTTGTGCTCACCTACAAGCTGGGTGAGTGAGGTCTCAAGCTAGGCAACAGCAGAGTTGGGGCTTCCGGGACAGCTCCAGGTGTGTCCCCAGGGGCTTGCAACCCATTACAGGGCCACCCTCTTTCTGGGGTATAACCTGCAAGACTTGGCCCTGACATCCGGGGCTCTGCAGCTGGGCCTTGCGTCTTATCCTCCCCCAGCTCTAGCCACATCCCTGAGGGCTCTCTCGGGCTTCGCCACTTCTCCAGCATCCGCAGCTCTGGAACACTGAGGAGAGCAGGGCAGGACTGAGGGCCCAAGTGGGGAGAAGGGAGGTGGGGGCAGATATGGAACCTCCCGTGCTCATGCCGCCCCCACCACCCAAGGTGAGCAGGGTGCCAACAGCCTGTTTCCTCTTCTCCTGCTGGACCACGGCATTTCTGCCCCCGAGTTGGGACTGTGGAATGGCGTGGGTGCTGTGGTCTGCTCCATCGCTGGCTCCTCCCTGGGTGGGACCTTGCTGGCCAAGCACTGGTGAGCCCTCCCCAGTGTACCCTGCCCACCCACTTGTACCCGAGCTGCCCCCAATCCACTATACTGACCCATTTCCCACCCCCACCCCAGGGAACTGCTGCCTCTGTTGAGGTCAGTGCTGCGGTTCCGCCTCGGGGGCCTAGCCTGCCAGACTGCCTTGGTCTTCCACCTGGACACCCTGGGGGCCAGCATGGACCCTGGCACAATCTTGAGAGGTGAGGGGCTGGCCTTGAGGGGGAAGAGAGGGGCCACGAGCCTGGGGCACTGCTGACTTCTGCCCTCCCAGGGTCAGCCTTGCTGAGCCTATGTCTGCAGCACTTCTTGGGAGGCCTGGTCACCACAGTCACCTTCACTGGGATGATGCGCTGCAGCCAGCTGGCCCCCAGGGCCCTGCAGGTGAGATGTAGCAGGGACACAGAGGGATCACAGGGCTGGGGCTGTGTGGGCCTGACCCTGACCGTGACCCCCACCCCCTCAGGCCACACACTACAGCCTTCTGGCCACTCTGGAGTTGCTGGGGAAGCTGCTGCTGGGCACTCTGGCTGGAGGCCTGGCTGATGGGTTGGGGCCACATCCCTGCTTCGTGCTCCTGCTCATCCTCTCTGCCTTGCCCGTTCTGTACCTGGGCCTAGCACCCAGCACCTTTCTCTGAGCTGGGTGGCTGGACTGGTCAATAAAGCCACATGTGCCTGTGGCCCAGATGTCTGTGTGCCTGGAATATGTGATGTGCTTGTCCCCAGGTTGTGGGGGCTGCTTCATTGGCCAGGAGGGCCCATAAAAACAAAGTGAGCACTTTTTATTCTGCATTTTGGAGCCTCCTCATCCGCACACCCTGTGGCAGGTTTTGCCCAGGTCCTCAGTCACTGCCCTAGCCTTTGACAAACCCAGCTCTACCCAACATCCCCCAACGCAGTGCAGTCAGCGGGCCACCCGCAGGAGCTCTTCCGTGGCCAGGCCCACCAGGGCGTGGAAGTTCAGGTGCAGGTATTTTCTCCAGAAGCGCCGGTCCTGCCCGTACACCTGGGCTGGGTAGCAGGGGCTTCCTACAGCGGAGCCAAGACACAGCCGTGAGCCCCAGCCCCAGCCTGCAGCGGGTGGAGCCTCCCAGGCCTCACCTGCCCCAGCCCCCAGCCCCAGCCTGCAGCGGGTAGAGCCTCCCAGGCCTCACCGATGCCATGGAAGATGCGGGCCACAGCCCTGCCCGAGAACTTCTCCTCCGGCCTCAGGGACAGAAACTGGCGGATGTCGCCGCGGACCTGGTCCTCCCAATCCTGGAGCTGTGTGGACAGGCACATCAGGCTTCCTCTGAGCTCCCGTGGCGCTGCATCCACACAGCAGGCCCCATGCAGCCCAGGGAACCTGCAACCCCGACGAGGTGCCTGGCTTTACTGCACTCACTCTGGCCTGCCCTGGCTCGGGGGCCTGTGCGTCCTCCATGCCTCCCGGCCCCTGTGCTTCCTCTTCCTCAAAGTAGTGGCCGAGCAGGTCCTTGAGCCTGGTGCTGCGCCCCTCATCCTGCTGCTCCAGGCAGGGCCCGCAGCTGGGGAAGGCCACACTGTGGGGAGGAGCCTGTCAGAGCTGATTACTGCGGGAGGGTGGATGGTCCCAGGCCCCGCCCGCCTCCCCCCAACCTGTGAAAGGCCTGGAAGGTTCTGCGCAGACGGGCCAGGGCCTGGCGCTCCCGGGCCTGCACACGGCCATAGAGGAAGTCACAGATCTGGTCCTTCTCCTCAGGGGTCAGGTCCCCCGGGCTGCGAAGGTGGAAGGCCAGCTCACTGAACTCCACAAGCACCCCTGTCCCACGCCGCACACCTGCCGGAAAGCATGTCAGATGTAGGCAGGCAGCGTCCAGGGCGGTGTGGGGTGGGGAGAGGCGCACCTGTCCTGGGCTTGTGGTCCCACTGCAGCTGGCAGAGAGCCTGCCGCACAGAGGCCAGCTCCCAGCCCATGGAGTCTACCAGCTTGACCATGTCAAACTCCACGGAACTGCTGCCTTGCCCCGGGTCCTCAGGCAGTCGCTGGGCCAAGCACACAGCCAAAGGGGGACACCTGTGCCCAGGGAAAAGGGGACATGTGGCCAACAGCACTGATTCTCCAACCTTGTCTCCAACTCAGGGCAGGGCGTGCTTACCTGTGGGCCAGGGCCTGAAGCTGGGCAGGGCCCCCAGGGCAGTTCAGACGGCAGTGGGTATAGGTGGTCGCCAGCAGCTCCAGCCAGTGGCGTGGGTGCAGCTCCAGGTAGCACAGCAAAGTCTCAATGGCTGGGGGCAGAGCAGGGGTCAGGGGACGCGGGGACGGCCCATCCACACCCCTGTGGCTTACCCAGGTTCCTCACCCTCCTCCGGCATGTCCAGAGCCTGTACAGTAAGCTGTATTGGGAGTGCCCGCTCATGGCCCGTGCAGGCCCTTCTGGGTCCTGGGGCTGCTTGGTGGCCACCAAGCTGTTCAGCCTCTTGAGGGGGGTACTTGGGCACAGGCCTCTCTTCACCCATGGCCCCTTCCTGCTCCGGGGGCAGCCTGGTGCAGGTGCAGGCTGGGAACACGCGCTGTACCAGCCTCTTCACAGCCAGGAAGTCCGTGCTGTCGGCATGCACGTGTCTGCGCAGCTCTCGCAGGTCTTCGCCCTGCAGGGCAACTTTCATGAGGGTGGGGGGGAGCACTGGGGGCTTGAGCACTGGCAGTTGGGGGGGTGCCAACCTGGGGCTGCAGGAAGAGGTGGCAGTGGGCAGGCTGCCCGTCACGCCCGGCCCGGCCCACGGCCTGCACGTAGCTCTCGAAGCTTGGGGGCAGCCCCAGATGCAGCACAGCCCGCACATCTGGCCGGTCCAGCCCCATCCCGAAGGCCACCGTGGCCACCACCACCCGCAACTGGCCCTGCATGAAGGCCCGCTGTACCCGCCGCCGTTCCCGGCTGCACATGCCTGCGTGGTAGGCCTCGGCCGTGGTTTTGGGGGCACGACCTTTGGGGAAGACAGGCAGATGGTCAGTGGGATGGGGCCATGTGTGCCCAAGGTGCGTCCATGGGGACACCAGCCCTGACCGTGCCTCACCTCCAGACCCTGGGACCCGGGCTGCGTGCAGGCAGGTTCGGAGGAGCGCAGCGATCCGCTCTGTGTCCTCACGCCGGTTGCAGTAAATGATAATGGAATCCAGGTTTCGAAAACGTTCGCCTTGCAGCAGCGTCAACAGTGCCTGATGAGAAGCGGTTGGCGTGGGCAGTGGGGAGTGAGGAGCGGTCGGCGTGGGCAGTGGGGAGTGAGGAGTGAGGAGGGGTCGGCGTGGGCAGTCAGCAGCCAGGGCCCTTCAGGGTCCCCAGAGCACGCACACCCACCTGGTCTGTGTCCCTGTCCATGGACACGGAAAGGTGCAGGTTGGCGGGAACTGGGGCTGGCCCATGGAGGCCAGGCTCTTTGGCCACAGCCAAGTGCTGTGCCACGTCACTGGCAGTGCGGCGTGTGGCTGTGGCTGTGAGGCCCAGGAAGCAGTGCACACCCATGCGCTCCCGAAGCACCTGCCCCAGAGGCGGCAGTGGTGTGAGGCGCCCAGCCCATCCCGGCCCTAGCCGCCCACCCCAGTTCACACATGGCTCACCTTGCAGACACGCAGATAGCAGGGCCGGAAGTTGTGGGACCACTGGGAGAGGCAGTGGGCCTCATCAATACAGGCAAAAGCAACTGGAGGCAGCCGTGTGGCTGGAGGGAGGCCTCCCGACCCCACCAGCGCTTCAGGTGTCAGCATCAGCACATGTACCTGGGCTGCCCGAACCTGAAGGCAGCAAGATCAGAGGCACAGCCCAGGTGCCCGCCCACTGCCTCTCTCACCCCTAGGCCCATGAGGCCCCCACCTTCTGCAGGACAGATTCCCGTTGCTTCCTGGTCATGCCCGAGTGTATGCAGGCCGCCTTGAGACACGGTGGCAGGCCAGACACCTGCAAATGCAGGAGTGACGGCTGTCATACACCAGCCCAGCCCTGGCCCTTCCCCAGGTCATCCCAGAGCTGCTGCCGTGTCCATCCTAGTCCCTCAGGGGAAAGGAGAACCAGGTCCTGGGTCCTAGGGCCAAGGGTTTGGAGCCACCTGTGGGCCTTGGCCCAGGAGCCAGGGAGCAGACAGACTGAAGTGGGGATGGCTCCCTTCCCAGCACAGCTCCCGTGGGGGTGGCCGTGGTGCCTGTGGAGCTGGGCTGCCTTTGACCTGCTGCCAGGACTGGGACTGAGGCCATAGACACCTTGAAGCTCCCAGGGGAGGGGGTGGTTAGGGGACAAGCAGCAGTTGCTCTTGGGAGTCACAAGTGCTGGTTCTTGGCTGTGTATGTGTGCCCAGGGCCCTGTGTGCACACCTGGTCGTCCATGAGTGACAGCAGGGGAGAGACGACCAACGTGAGGCAGGGGCTGCGCTGAGTGTAGAGCAGCGCCGGGAGCTGGTAGCACAGGGACTTGCCGGCACCTGTAGGCAGCACCAGCAGCGTGGAGATGCCTGGATGGGGTGGGAGTCAGCAGCAGGGTTTTGCAGCCTGGCCTCAGCCCGGCCTCAGCCCCGGCAGCCACACTCACCAGACAGGATCCGCATGACTGCACGCTCCTGCCCAGGGCGGAAGGCTTGGTGCCCCAGCAGCTTCAGGGCCTGGAACACCTCAGCCGGCGTCTCTGCAGACACAGGTGTTGATCACCATGACTTGAGTCACTCCAACCCCTCAGTAAAGCCTCTGGGCCAGAAGCTGACTGCTCACCTGCCAGCTGCCCTGAGGGCCCCAGGGAGTAGAGTGGCAGCACAGCAGGGTCCAGGCTGGGCACCTCAGGTACAGGTTGTGGTGCAGGAACCAGCGGCCCAGGCCCAACAGGGTCTGTGTCTTCCTCACTCGCTGGGGCAGGCAGGAGAGGGTGGAATGGAAGCTCTAGGTCGGGCGAGACAACCACTGGCCACAACCTCCCCTTCCCCCAGAGGGGGTTGGCAGCAGGCAGTGCCCTTCCTCTGGGCTACTTTTTCCAAAGCAGAAAAAGCTGACAGTCATTCTCGTCCTTGCCACCCTCCTTTGGGGGATCCAGGGTAGGGCTTCGACCAGGGGTACCTGGAAGGACTTTTGCTTGGAACATAAGTGTCCCCCAAAAGAGCACTGTGCCCTCTCCACAGTGTTGGCCGGACCCACCCTCCAGGGCAGATGCCTCACCTGGCTGGGGACACCGGGCTGCCCAGTGATCGAACTGCTCATTCAGGAAGCAAGACTCCTTGATTGTGACTGTGGCACCACCACCCCCAAAGGACTCCCCTTTCTTCCGCCACTTCTGCTTCCATGCCTGGGGGGTGCCCACATAGGAGGGTCACTGGGTGGCAGATATGGGAGGGCTGAGGGGAGGGAAAGGGAGCCCATCTTACCTGCTTGCGGAGGAGCCTGCCACGGAGCGCCCGGCCCCGCACATAGCGTTTCTGCTTCATGTTGAGCCGTACATAATTGCCCCTGTCATGGCAGGCCAGCCTAGGGAAGATGTGCAGGTGGGCTGTGCCCTCAGCCTTCCCAGCCCTAGCCTGACTGGAGGGGCTGAGTCCGTGGTACCTGGGGGTCGACGGGCTGCTGCAGGGCTGAGGTGGCTGTGCCTGTATGGGTTCCCCTGGAGGGTCTTCCTCAAGTGCTACAGCCCCAGCCCCCTCCAATGGGGGTTCAGCCTGGCTGCTCTCCTGCTGGACCTGTGCGGGGCTCCCCCAGGGCTCCTTGTTCCGTCTCCGCTTCTCGCCTCGACTGCTGCTGGGCTGGGGACTCCCTGCACCGATGCTGACTTCTTGGAGGGCTGAAGCCTCTGGGCCCTGGGAGCCAGCACCAGGACCAAGGACAGCCGACTCAGCAGGGGGCAGAAGTTGTGATTCCTCTGAGCCTAGATCAGGCCTGCAGGCTTTGGGGGCCCCCAGAAAATCTGGGACCTCACTGTGACATCGCTGTAACCAGCCAGGATCTAGGGAGCCCAGCCGCTGGCTCAGGGATGCCTGCAGATGCTGGAGCCGGCCTGGCCTTGGCTGGGGCTCAGGGGGATGTGGAGGCTCATCACTGGCTTTTTCTGCAAAGGAGAGGACAGGCCCTGTACCTGGGGGCTTTGGGGTGGGCGTCTTGGATGAGGGTCTTCCTAGAGGCCAGGGTCTGCGGCCCAGGGCTGGTCCGGCCTGGGAGGGGAAAAAACAGAATAGCAGGAGGAACTCAGGCCCCTGGGCTACTGTAGACTCTAAAACCTACCTGAGTCCCCACGCTCAATCGCAGGGCAGGCTAATCAGCACAAGGCTGGGCTAGAAAGGGAGTCAAGGGCGAAGGCCCCGAGAAGCTCCCTGGAGACTCGTGCCCTGGTTGGCACAGGAGCCCGTGCCTGTCAGTGCGGAAAAAATGACAAGAGGGTGACCCGGACCGGAAGCAGCTGTGGACCTAGCGTGGACTCACTGCCTGCCCACCCCTCACCTGCAGGGTGCCTTTCAGATTGGCCTTGAGCCGCTGCCCGTAGTCCGGCACCGAGCCCTGGCAGCTCCGCCCTGGCGTAGGTTGTGGACTCTGGGTCGCAGCCCGATTCAGATGGGGCCCCCAGCAATGGGGCTCTGGCGCCTGCAGCAGACAATAGGGGCACAGGCCAGAGAAAGGCTGTTGTGGGGGCAGAGGCGCTCCCAGCCACCTCTCCCACACCTGGAGCGAGGCCCGGCCCTTCTTCACTTTGCCCAGTCCCCCTCCCAAGTTATGCCCCACGGAGGCCTCGCCGCGACTCCGTGGCTCCCGCCACTCCGCCCAACAGGAAAGTGAGAGGAGGCTGGGGTGGCGGGGCCTGGGTACCTCTTCGGCCGCCGCGGGGAGCGACTCGGAGCTGCGGGGCCCGCCGCCGGCCTGGCCCGTGGTCCGCTTCAGAGTGCGGTACTCCCGGTAGAGCGCTGCGTGGGTGAGCGGGAGGCGGAGTCAGGGTGGGGCCTGGGCCCCTGTCGACCCGGTGTCTTCCCGCCCCCGTCGACCCGGCGCCCCGGCACCCCGCCGCCCCGCCGCGCGCTCACCGCGTGTCTCCTCCGGCGCCGCCTCCACGTCGTCCTGTAAAGGGAACGCATCAGCCGCGGGCCGCGCCCTCAGCCCCTCGGCCCCTGGGCAGCCCGCACCTGGCTCGGTCGCCGCCCGCGCTGCCGCCAGAACGCGCGCTCCCACGCCTGCAGCCGCTCCCGCACGTCCCGCAGCCGCTCCATGGCGCGCCCGTCCGGCCTCCGCGCCTGCGGTCGTCCAGCGAATCTCCCGCGCAGCCGTCGCTGGGGCCGACAGCCAATGCGGGTGCGCGGCGGGCTGGGGGCGGGGCCACCGCGCGCGGGCAGCGAATCCGTCGGGCCTTCGACAAGCAGCCAATGGGAGGCGTCGACGTCATCGCGGGGCGCCGCGGCGCCGGGCGGGGAGCGGCGGACGGTCTAGGCGGGGCCGGAGGCGGTGGCTGCGGCTGCGGGACCGGTGAGCGCGGGCGGCCAGGCGGGGGTCTGAGCGGGGCGGCGCACGCCCCTGGCCCTGCCTGGCCTCAAGGGGCGGGGCGCCGATCGCTCGGGGCGGCCTGGCTGAGGGAGGCAGTGGCTGCATTTGGGAGCCCGGGGCCGAGGCCGGGAACCCGGGAGGTGCCACTGCGGGCCGGGAAGGACTGGGAGTGTCCGGGCCGGTCGGAGCGGCGTCAGGCCCTGGTGGGAGACGCACCTGACGTGGAGGAGCAGGCCCCGCCCGGGAGGCGAAAGAGCGGAGGGTCCAGCGCCTCCCGCGGCTCGAGGCCCGGAGGAGCCGGGCGGGGGCGTCTTCGCGAAACGCAGGCGGCCGAGGACCGTCGCGTTCCCTGCGGCCGGCGGGAGGGAAGGGGGCGTCGCACGGAGGTGCCTGCCTCCCTTGGTGGCCAGGCCGTCTGCTTTCGTGTCCTCCCGTGACAAGTGCTCGGTTGGTCTGTCTTGTCAGAGCGAGTATGATGGTTGAGATCTGTCCACCGGCAGAACTAGGCCGAGGGTTGGTGTCTGGGACTTTTCAGGAACCGGTGCCTTAAGGACTTATTTGTATGTGGAAAAGTCGACAAAAACAAGGGCCTTGGGGCCAGAGTGTCTTCCCCAGCCCCCTTCCCTGGCTTGTCACTCAGGCTGTGACCTTGGGCCAGGCCTAGGGCTTCATTTTCTAATCTGTCACAGGGAGATGGCTGCGATGTAGTTTTGAGGATGCTACAGGCAGCAGCAGGGCTGGCACCCTGTGTCACAGGTACCTTGTGGCTTTGGAAGTGTTTGTGCATCTCTGCAGCTTGGGTGCTGCTGAGGCAGCTTTCTTTGTCTTGTCCGAGCAATCTGTAGCCTTGCATCTTCCGAATCCCACATACTTAAGACTTGGTCTTTCCACAGTGGCCCTCCAGGGAACAGGGAGAGGTTTAGGCCAGTGGTAAGGGCCAAAAAGGTGAGGGTTGCTTTCTTTCGGGGTCTCCGTGCTTGGTGACGCTCTGGAGAATAGTAGCTTTTGGGGGGGCTTGTATCGAAGGCTTGGATTTCATAGGCTGCGTCATCTGGACTCAGTGTTCCCTGGGTCTCAGTCTTTTCAACCTGCCTTGTTGCTTATGAAGCTGCTTCTGTGCTTCCAGGTCTTTGTTGTTCTGTGGAGTCCAAGGGTAGCCCTGGAGAGCCTCTGTGAGGAGAGGGGAGGGAAAGGTGATTTGGCTACTTGACCCCTTGGAGTGTCCCGTCTGTACTAATGCTGATGAAGGTGGGCGGGGAGAGGCCTGGGCTTTATTCAGGTTTTGTGAAGCAGCTTTGTAATTTGAGAGGCCTGAAGTACCCATGGGGGGCCCTGCAAGGCAACAGGCATCTGTCAAAAGCACACCCAAGCAAGCGAGTTGTTGACGATGCCACACTGCTTGACGCTTAGTTTTCCTAAAGAGATGCTGTGCGTTTGGAGGGTTGGGGCTGAGTTGTGACCTTGTCTGCCAGTTCACTGCACCCAGCCCAGCGCTAGGCATCTAATAGGTGCTTCTCTGTGCCGTGGCCACTGCTAACTGCTGACTTTGTTTCAGGCACTATGCTGGGCCTTCCTACCACTTGTGTGTGGCTTGGTAGTGGCCTAGGGTCTCTCCTCCCTGCTGAAGTCCCTCTCCTGCAGGTGGCCGTCTGCCCGGCCCAGCGCCATGCACACGCTTGTGTTCTTGAGCACGCGGCAGGTGCTGCAGTGCCAGCCAGCTGCCTGCCAGGCCCTGCCCTTGCTGCCACGCGAACTCTTCCCCCTGCTGTTCAAGGTGGCCTTCATGGACAAGAAGACAGTGGTACTGCGCGAGTTGGTACACACATGGCCCTTCCCGCTGCTCAGTTTCCAGCAGCTGCTACAGGAGTGTGCCCACTGCAGCCGTGCCCTCCTGCAGGAGCGGCCCAGCACTGAGAGCATGCAGGCTGTTATCCTGGGGCTGACTGCCCGGCTCCACACCTCAGAGCCTGGGGCCAGCACACAGCCCCTCTGCAGGTATGGACTTACCTGAAGGGTCGTCAGGCCAGGGGTGTGTAAGTGGGTCCCCTGAGGAGGCTTGGGTCATAAAGTTAGCAAGAGCTCATGCAGGAGCAGGCGCGCTGCTCCCATCCCAAAGTGGCTGGGAGGGGGTATGGGCCCTGCCCCTCGACCCCTTCCTCAGACCATTCCTACTCCCAGGAAGCATGCGCTGCGGGTGCTGGACATGACAGGCCTCCTGGATGATGGTGTGGAACAGGATCCTGGCACCATGAGCATGTGGGATTGTACTGCTGCCGTAGCTCGCACATGCATCGCCCAGCAGCAGGGTGGGGCCGCAGAGCCTGGGCCAGCCCCCATCCCTGTGGAGGTGCGTGTGGACCTGCGGGTGAACCGGGCCTCCTATGCATTCCTGCGGGAGGCCCTCCGGAGCAGCGTGGGCAGCCCGCTGCGGCTCTGCTGCCGGGACCTGCGAGCTGAGGACCTGCCCATGCGCAACACTGTGGCCCTGCTGCAGCTTCTGGATGCGGGCTGCCTGCGCCGCGTGGACCTGCGCTTCAACAATCTGGGCCTGCGCGGCCTGTCTGTAATCATCCCACACGTGGCCCGCTTTCAGCACCTGGCCAGCCTGCGGCTCCACTACGTGCATGGGGATTCAAGGCAGCCCTCCGTGGACGGCGAGGACAACTTCCGCTACTTCCTCGCCCAGATGGGCCGCTTCACCTGTCTGCGTGAGCTCAGCATGGGCTCCTCTCTCCTTTCAGGGAGGCTGGACCAGCTGCTCAGGTGAGCGGGCCCCACCACTGCCCTGCCCCTCCCTTCTGTAGGGACCCTCCCCGGCTCTGCCTGTCTGTGACCCCTGTGTCCCCTGTAGCACCCTGCAGAGCCCCCTGGAGAGCCTGGAGTTGGCCTTCTGTGCTCTGCTGCCTGAGGACCTGCGCTTCCTGGCACAGAGCCCCCATGCTGCCCACCTCAAGAAGTTGGACCTGAGTGGTAACGACCTGTCTGGCAGCCAGCTGGCACCCTTTCAGGGTCTGCTGCAGGCATCAGCAGCCACACTGCTGCATCTGGAGCTGACTGAGTGTCAGCTCGCGGACACCCAGCTGTTGGCCACACTACCCATCCTGACTCAGTGCGCCAGTCTCCGGTACCTTGGCCTCTATGGCAACCCACTGTCCATGGCGGGCCTCAAGGAGCTGCTGCGGGACTCGGCGGCGCAGGCTGAGCTACGCACTGTGGTGCACCCCTTCCCTGTGGACTGCTATGAGGGCTTGCCCTGGCCGCCGCCTGCCTCTGTCCTGCTGGAGGCCTCCATCAATGAGGAGAAGTTCGCTCGCGTAGAAGCCGAGTTGCACCAGCTGCTTCTAGCCTCAGGCCGTGCCCATGTGCTCTGGACCACGGACATCTACGGGCGACTGGCTGCGGACTACTTCAGCCTATGATGAAGTAGCTCTGGGTGAGACACAGGCCGCCCTGCAGTCTCTTTAGGTAGGCAGGGCCTTTGCTGGGACCCTGGTGGAGGCCTGTCACAAAAGCACTGGTTTCTGGTTCCCTGCTGGGTCTGCCTTGCTTCTGGGCACACCTCGAGCCTCCCCTGCTTTCTGCAGTGCCCCATGCGGTTTTCTCTGCACTTGCTCCATAACTGGCTGATCATCTGTGGGCCCCGGGGCTGGATGTCAGGCCTCGATTGCCCTGCTCAGTTTGGCTGCATTTGGCTGCCGTCTGGGGTCCTGGTCCTTTGTGCAAATGCTTTGGGATCCCAGTTGTGAGCTAAGAGAGATGATGGCTTCTCTGGGCCTTTCCTATCCCTTTATTGAGAGCTCAGTGCTTGTGGGGTTGAAGTTGGACAGAGGCCTGCTTCAGGGAGGCTGGGGTCCCCAGGCACTCGTGCGTCTTAACGTGTTCCCTACCCTGCCACCCAGCTACCCCATTGGGCTGGGCTCGGGCTGGAGGGGGTCATCAAGGTACAAATGTGCCTGGAAGTTGAATTTGTGGCTGTTTTTTTTTTTTCTGTCCACGTTGGTCAGCCTTATCCTTATCTCTGCTGTCACCCCCAACATGGCCACCGGGCAACAACTGCCATCCAGCCTGTTGCCCCGCCCTTCGCGGGGCAGCCCCCATCTGTACCGCCGGCCAGTCCTTGCTCTTCCCACCTTTCGGAGGCCCAAGATTCTACTGTGGCCGGCCAGGGCCAGCGAGGGACCCCCGCTGCAGAGCTGGAGGTTCGGGTGATGTCTTTTCGGAAGAGCTTCAAGGGAGGTGTTAGGGCCTCCCTGGCCACCTTCCATTGCTACCCCCGGATTCCCGAGTGCAACGCTCCCGGCCCGCGCCCCACACACGGCTCAGCGCACACTGCGCGGCTTCCACTTTTACTGATGGAGCATGCGCGAGGCCGCACCGGCCAATCTCCGGCGCCTACGTCATCCGCGCGCCCGCGGCCCTAGCAGTGGATCTCGTAGGCGACCGGCGGGGGCACGCGGAGCCCGAGCCCCGGCCCCGCCCCCTCTGCCGGCCCGCAGTCCGCAGGCGCCTCCGCCGGACCTTCGGCGAAGAGCGGCTTGGAGCGGTTGATGACGAACATCTCGTGGCCGCGCTCGTCGCGGAGCTCCTCTAGCTGTGCGAACGTACAGGGGCCGTCCGAGTAGTCGTTGACGAACAGTGCGCCCTCCCCCGGGGGCCCCCGCGCCTTTTTTCGCCTGCGGCGCCGGCGACAGATCATGGCGACCAGGAGCAGCGCCGTGAGCGCCAGCAGCGCGATGGCCGCCGCAATGGCCGTCTGCGTTGCCAGGCCCAGGGCGCGGAAGGCCATGCTGCCCACCTCGGGCCGGGGCTCGCGGCCGGCGGGGCGGGCGGCCGGAGGCGGCGGTTGCGCGGGCTGCTGCGGCTGCTGCAGGGACGCGTTGACCAGGAGCCGGAAGGGCACGCGGGCAGCGCCGCCGGCGTTGGAGGCCTCGCACTCGTACTTGCCGGCGTGCGCCAGCGTGATGTTGCTGAGGAAGAGCATGCCGCTGCCCGTGTCGGATGCCGAGTGTCCGCCCAGGCCCAGCGCCCCGCCTTCTAGCTGGGCCTGGGCTCGCGGCCGGCCCTCGCGAGGCTGGGGCACCTTTCTCCAGGTCACCAATGGCTGCGGGTAGCCGGAGGCTTGGCAGGCAACCCGCAGGTCCTCACCCAGGTTGGCTGTGAGCTCCAGCGGCTGCACGTGGACAGAGGGCGGAATGCAGATGAGGCTGCTGTGGGATACGTCCAGCAGACTCTGGAGCGCTAGGCGCGGGGGCTCTGCACACATGATCTTCCTGTCCCTGGAGGTGAGCAGCCGCTGGCCGCCCTCCTTGATCCAGGCACCCAGCCAGTGCAGGGCGCAGTCACAGCGCCATGGGTTCTCTGTGGGAGAGCAGCATTAGGCAGGTGGCTTGAGGGTGCTGCTAAAACAGCCTGTGCAGTTGGGGTTTTGCAGGCCAGGGCAGAGGCCTCTTTCCCACCTCCCACAGCCTTTTCACACGGAGTCCAAGGCCCCTGCCACCCCTTCCTTGACCCCAAGCTCCTTGGGGCGGCGGCAGGCCCTTCACCCTCGCCCCCCTCCCCCGCTCCCCTTTAGCTCTGTGATGCCTGCCTGTTACAGATCACTTCTCTGTCGGTCTCTGAGAAGGCACCTGCTCCTCAAGTCTTCCTGCAACAAGTGCCACTGTTTTTAGTAACCTGGGCGTCCACATAGACGTCTCACCAGCACTGAAACCTCACAAGTTCTCTCAGCCTTGTCTTTGGATGCCCTCTCTTGGGAATGTCCCCAGTCCTTGTCAGCTGTCTCTCTCCTTTGCAATTTTGTCTGCCTCCCCTCTGAGAGCCTAAAAGTGTGCAGAACCCTCAACTCTGTTAAGTCACCCTGTGGAGTTCCTGTTTTTTCTGTTTTCCTCAGGCAGGGTGCCTCAGCTGTATCCCCCAGCACACCCATTCCCGCAGCCCTCCACTGTGGCTGCAGGCGGTGGTGCAGCCCTGCAGACTGCTGCCCAGTTGCCTGCTGTCAGAGCCGCTCCACACATGAGCCTGCTCCCTACTGCCACCACCGTGGCCCAGACAGAGACGCTTTCCGAGGAAGAGGTACCTGTGAGGCGCAGGACTTGCAGACTGGCCAGGGGCTGCAGGGCCTCTCGGCTGATGGTGCCCAGCTGGTTCCTGCTGAGGTCCAGCAGTGCTAGGGAGGACAGCCCCGCTAGAGCCTGGTCCTCCAGCAGCTCAATGCTGTTTTCTTGCAGGTGAAGCTCCTGCAGTCGCTGAAGTAGGGACAGCAGATCGTGAGGAAAAAGGGCGCCGAGGTTGGGGGCATGTCCCTCTTCTTACCAAGCTAGACTAGGTTGCCTTTTCTAACTATTTCAGCCCTACAGGGCGAGGGGCCATAATGGAGTATCCCGCCCCTTTAGACCCCAGGCGCTCACCGGCAGGTGCAAGAAGGTGAAATCCAGCAGCCGCGCCAGCTGGTTGCCCGCCAGGTAGAGCACGCGCAGCTGGGCCAGGCCTGCGAAGGCGCCGCTGCGCAAGCTGCGCAGCCGGTTGCTGGTGAGCGCCAGCTCCAGCAGGCGCGGCTGCGCGCGGAAAGCGCCGGCCTCCAGGGCGCGCAGGCTGTTGTTGTGCAGGTAGAGTCGGTGCAGAGCGGCGAGTGGCGCCAGGGCTCCTGGCTCTAGGCGCGCGATGTTGTTGTCCTGCAGGAACAGTGTCTGCAGGCCGGGGAAAGAGGAGGCGCTTACCCCGCTGCGGGGGTCTTCCTCTCCCTGGGGGCACCCCGTCCTCCCGCAGCTCCACACGGTGCCCACCTGCGTCCCTGGCGGGATTCCCAGCGGGACGACGCGCAACCGCAGGGCGCCACACTCTACCGTGGCGCTGTAGCAGCGGCAGGCTCCTGGGCAGCCGGCGGCGCGGAGCGGCAGTAGTAGGAGCAGCAGCAGCAGCAGTGCGGGGGCCCCCAGGGCCATCTCCCGAGGCTCGGCTCCTTACCGGCCCTTCCGCGGTTCAGCCGCGGACGCGTGCCCTCCTGAAACACAGGTTGGCAGGCCAATCCCCGCAGTCGAGAGCCAGCCAATAGATGGAATGGAGGCCTGCACCTGCGTCTAACTTTTGACGCTATAAATCGGTTCAAGAAACTAATAAAACGTTCTGGTTTTCTCCTTTGACACAAACATTTTCTTTTTTTTGAGACGGAGTCTCGCTCTGTCGCCCAGGCTGGAGTGCAGTGGCGCAATCTCGGCTCACTGCAAGCTCCGCCTCCCGGGTTCACGCCATTCTCCTGCCTCAGCCTCTCCGAGTAGCTGGGACTACAGGCGCCCGCCACCACGCCCGGCTAATTTTTTTTTGTATTTTTAGTAGAGACGGGGTTTCATCGGGGTCTGGATCTCCTGACCTCGTGATCCGCCCGCCTCGGCCTCCCAAAGTGCTGGGATTACAAGTGTGAGCCACCGCGCCCGGCCGACAAAAACATTTTCTTAAAGCTCTGGGGCACCAGGTTCAAATTTAGAATTCCTGGTGTCCTCAGTCTCTTCACAGGATGTGACCATGTAGGGAGAGCCACCCAACCCTGTCACCTTCTCTTTCTCCACCCATGCCCAGCAGGTCAGGAGCTTCCTGCTCAGGACGTGGATGTGTCGCTTGCTGCTCCCGACTCTACCCCCAGGCAAGTGGCTGCTGCTTGGTTCTAGGGTGCAAGAAGCTGGAAGTACAGGGTATGGGCTTGGGAACTTTGCTTAGGTGACAAAGCCTGGGGCCCCATTACCCAAGCATGGCTAGGAGGGAGAGAGCAGGCCCTGGGCAGACACGCCTCCTTGTTATCCTGTGGGGGCCTGGGCAGAGCTGGCCTCAGAGGAGCTACGAGCCCCAGGGAAGTCAAGGCACAGCTTTGTCCAGCACCTGCTCCTGCTGGCCTAGGGGTGGGACCAGCTTAACTAGAATTGGGCCTTTTTCTCAGGTAACCTGTCAGAGAATTGGGGGATGAGAAAAATAACAGGAAAGTCGGCTCAGGAGCCATGGGTCTGTGCTTCCCATGCTGGTCCCCAGAAAGGTGTCCTGTCTTTGGGGATAGATGGGGCCCTGGGAAAGCTGGGGTGTGACAGGAGAGGCCTTGGGCCACCAACTAGGTTTCTGGTGTGACTTCCCAAGTGGGCTCTGGGAGCAGTGTGACCTCTGAGATCAGCAAGGAGCAGGGAGTTTGCTGGGGGACCATATGCATGTACTTGTCCTAAAGAAATGGGAAGGCTGGGGTCTGGTTTCAGGAACAAGGAGCCCAGTTTTTAAAGTAGGGATCTGGGCTAAGCCAGCCAGCCCACCGGAAGCCAGGGAAAACGGGGCTGCAGGTGTCCTGTCTCCCAGCCTCATCTGGCCGGCCTCCCCAAACATTTGCCTGTCCATCAGCTCTTCCTGCTTGCAAGTCATGTGAAAAGGGACAGGACCAAGTGGCCTTGGTGTCTGTTTAAATCTTGCCCTAAATTGTAACTCACATGATTATTTAAAGTCACTAGAAATAAGTAAGCACAGCAATAAAGTTTTAATGTAATAGCTTTGGCCCAGGCAGAGGCACTTCCCAGATGTCTCAGGATGTGTGTGAACCCCAAGAAGTTGGGGGCGTTATCTGGGCCCTTGGGATCCATTCCCCTGGGTATAAAGGGTTGGTGCGTGGCTCCAGGCCTGGCCCAGTCAGCCTCCCCCATGAAGGCTTCTCAAGTGGAGAAGGTTCTTGGCCTCAGAACTCAGGGTGCTGCTGCTCACGCTGACCCCCCTAGATGCAGATCGGTGTAGAAGGGCCTGCTAGGGCAGGGATGAGGGCCCCAGGCTAGAAGAAGCCCAGATATCCTTTTACCAGAGGACAACCCCCTAATCCGCTGGGCAAGGGCGGGGTGTCACACGCAGGATTCCGCGACGACTGTCACTGCCTCCTGGGCGCCCCTCTGTACAGGAGGGCAGAGGGAAGAGAATGGAACGCCCTGTGCCTGCCTCGGGCGCAGTGCGAGGCCCAAGCTGGTCTCTGGGCGGCCCTTGCGCACCTCGGCAGCGCTGCGACCCGGTGCCTATATCCCCCACGGCCTCCTCTGCTATCCACGAGCGCCGGTCGATTTTCGGCCGGGCTCAGGGAGGGAGTGGCCTCCGCGTTCCCCATCCCCCTCCAGGACCCACGCCCTTCTCGGAGCGCACCAGGGTCAGAGCCGGGATGGTCCCCGTTCCCCCAGCGCCCCCACGCCTGGTGACCTTGGGTCAGGCGTCTCCTCACCTGACGCTCCCGCGGCGAGCGGCTCCCCCGCGGTGCAGGTGGCGGCCCGGCCCCAGCACCGGCTGGGTTGGGAGGGGGCGGGGGACGCTCGCGCACGCGCACCAGAGCCCCGCGCCCGCCGCCAGGGTCTGACGTCTGGAGCGCGGGCCAATCCGGAGAGCGCCGGAGTCGGGTGCGCGGGGGGCGCGCGCCGTGGGGAGCGGAGGGTCCGGGAGGGCCAGGCCGCGGCAGCACCAAGGACAGCGCTGGAGGGGCGGGGGGGGGGCGGGGCCCACGGCGCGCAGGCGCACTAGGCTGCCGCGAGCGCGGGTGGCGCGGGCTTTCCGGGGCGTGGGGTCCCGGGGGAGCGGGGTGAGAGGCGCCCGCAGCCTCCCGCCTTTCCCTTGGCCCAGCTCAGGGCGGCCGAGCCGCGAGCAGCAGCGGGGCCAGGTCCATGGTGAGGGCGAGGCGGCGGCCCTGCCAGCGCACGTGCGAGGGCAGCGCAGGCGCGCCGGGCCCATACTCGAAGCAGGCGCTGAGCTCGAAGGCCAGGGCGGAGCGCACCAGGCCCACGCCGCCCGCACGCTCCGGCGCCGGGTGGTACAGGCGCCCGTTGGCGGCCAGGGGCAGCAGGCGCGCCGGCTCGAAGGGCACGGCCAGGGCCTCGCCACCGCCGCAGTAGGAGAGGCGCGGAGGCCCGTGGTCCGCGGTCAGCAGGTGCGTGAAGACCACCGGCCGGTC
The DNA here is from genome assembly GCF_028878055.3 of Symphalangus syndactylus. Classification (NCBI taxonomy): domain Eukaryota; kingdom Metazoa; phylum Chordata; class Mammalia; order Primates; family Hylobatidae; genus Symphalangus; species Symphalangus syndactylus. The sequence continues at coordinate 143,348,361 of NC_072429.2, forward strand.
CTCGCAGCGCAGGAAGTTGCGCTCTCTGCCGCAGGGCGAGAGGAAGGGGAAAGCGGCCTCGTAGCGCCCGCTGTGGTTGGGTCTCAGGCGGGAGAAGAAGGTGACCAGGAACTGCGGGTCTGGGGGATGAAGGGGGGGTGCTCAGCGCGCTGGGCTCCCAAGGCCTCCGGGCCCAGGACCATACCGAGGGCAGGCGCCGACGGTAAGAGGTTCGCCTGGCCTCACTCAGCGGGGCTCCTGAGCGGAGGACGCCCACTCCTTGGTGAGCTGGGCCCGTCGGCAGAGTCGGGGAGCCCATCCGGGGCTGGGGAGGGAGGCACAGCATTACCTTTGAAGCAGGTGATGAAATTCTTCATTTTGGAATCATCCAGGAAAAGCTGCAGATAGAGGGCCGGGCCGTGATAAGTCCCAGCGTGCAGGTGGGGGCGGGGAAGCTCAGGAGGTCCTGAAACTCGGGAGGTCCTGAATCGGCCCAAGCCCACTTTTCCTGCTTGTCTGTACACGCCGCATGCAGCAGGCGCGAGGAAGGTAAACCTGGGGGCACTGCCGACTTATCCGCATCTATGCGCACCTCTGCTCCCTGGTCAGCCAAGTCTTTCCCGCACCTTTTCCCTCTTTTCAAATTTGTGATCAGTTGTGCCACCTCTTCCGCGGAGACTACCTGGCCTGCTGCCTCCCGGACAAGCCGCTGCCTTTGACAGGGCTTCCAAAAAAAGGCGGGGCGGCCCGGGTGTCTCCGTGGCAGCGGCGAGAAGTCAGCGCCGGGGCTGGGGACTTGTAGGACAGAGTCTGGAGCTGCACAACGCAGCAGGGACGCGGCCCACGTAGGAGCCTCGGCCCGGACCGACCCAGCTCCCAGTCTTTCCAGCGCGCTCTCCTCCAGCTCTGCGGAGTCGAGGTTGCCCACCGCGCAGGCCCCGCCTACCCTCCCCGCCCCGCCCCTCGAGCAAAAGTCCCGCCCACAGAGACCCACAGCTCCGGCCCCGCCCAGAGTTCTTTCCCGGCCCCGCCCCTCGAGCAACGGCCCTGCCCCCGCCCACCTGACCCTGGTGGTCCACGTAGTAGAAATACTCGCGGGTCCGGGGCTCGGGACTCTGGCCCTGCGTGTAGGAAACGCCCCCATCCCCGCTGCAGGCCCGGGTTCCCCGCGACCGCACCAAGGCCAGGGTCCGGAGCGTCCCGCACGGCGGCCACATTCTCCTCCCGCGCCGGAAGCGACCAGCAGGTTACGGCGGGGGCGGTGCTGCGCGAACTCGCGCCCGCCCGCAGCAGCCCCACTCTTCGCGTTCCGGCGGCGCCCGCCTCCGCGACCCGGGCTCGGCGCTCTTCCCTCACCCTCGGGCCTCCGGGGCTCGCCCGCCCTGGCCTTCCGAGAGGCGTGTGCCGGCGACGCCCCTTCCGGTCCACCCCGCGTCTCTTCTCGCCCCCGGCCACGCCCACAAGGAACAGGAGGCGGCGCAGGGTCCGTGTGCACTTTATTCACTCGTGTCGTCGCCTCTCGGGTCCATGCGTCGGGGCGAGCGTCTCAGCCGGGCGGGACCGCAAAGGCCCCGGGACCACCCGACTGAGGACGCCGCCCAGGCCTCGGCAGGGCTGGGGCTTTTGTTTTTAATAAATAAAAACGGAACTCTAAAAAATATATATATAAAAACCGGGGAGAAATTAAGTTTTACAACAATTGGAACTCAAAATTCCAAAATGGAAAATGTACAAACTCGGTCCCCCAGCAGCTCTGACCGGGAGAACAGGCAGTCCCGGGCCCGGCGCCTTCCCGCTCGTCTGCTGCAGGTCTGGGATGGGGATGGGGTAGAGCTTGGTTTTTGGTCAGAAGCCAAGAAAAAAGATCGGAGAAGAAAAGAAGGAATGACTTCAACTTGCTCTGCACGGAGGACGGGGACGGCTCAGAGATAAATAGCATTTAGGTTAAAACTATGTCATTAGCAAATTTAGTTCTTATATCTTTCCCTCTATTTATATCTCTATACACAGGTGGGCTGCGATGCAGGATAGATTCTGGATTTATAGTTACACGAAGAAAAAAATACTCTCGCCCCTCCCCCACCCTGCCCCCAGAATGCCTGCCCAGCCCTGCTCCCTACCCCAGAGGACTTTGGTTTGGGGGCCCCCACCCCACCCACCGAGAGCCTGCCAGGCCCCGGGCCCACTGTCCTGGAGCCCCCAAACTCCTGAGCAGTCACCAGCTGGGGACCACGGGCCGAGGGAGGGAGAGGAGGCGGGGACAGGTCGAGAAGCTCCCTCGGGGCTGGGAAGAGCTGCAGGCCAGGACGAGGACAGGAGGAAGGGAAGGAGAGACGGGGCAGCTGGGCAAGGCCCAGGCCAGGGCGCGCAGGAGCCACAGGGAGGCAGCCCGGCCCCAAGGAGGCAGTGTCGCTCGGCTCCAGGACACAGAAGGCACTTTCTCGGAGCTGACCCGCGGCCAGCGGAGGGCGAGGCGGTGCCCGCGGGAACTGGCCGTGAGGTGGGGGGCCAGAGGCGCCCTCCCCGCCGCTGCTGTGCCCTGGCTGCACCCTCAGACCGGGCAGAAGACGTGGGGAGCGCCGGGGCCAGGGGCCTGGGAGAGTGGAGGGGGCTCCAGGGCTGGGCCGGGCGATTCTGGCCCCTCTGCCGGGAGAGCGAGTGCGGGGTTCGGCCTGGCTGGGGGCGGCAGGACATCCCTCTTGTCCCCGGGCACCCCCGCTACAGCACGCCCTCCATGAAGCTGGTGTCCAGGTGCTGGATGAGCACGCGCAGGAAGGACATCTCCTTGCGGGTGTTCTCGAAGATGACGCGCGGGTCGTCAGACTGGCAGCGCAGGCAGTTGGGCGCCATCACCATGGCCAAGTTGCTCACATCCATCTTGGTGACCGCGACGTTGGCCGGCTGCACGAAGACCTGGTGGAGGAGCCAGGATGGGCGCGGAGGGGCAGGGGCAGAGGCGGGGCGGGGAGGGGGAAGCAGCGGGGACCCCCGGGGAGGGAAGTACCTGCAGGAAGCGGATGAGGTAGCACAGCACCATGCGGTTGATGCGGGGCAGCGCGTGCACCACGGCCACCGCCGCCTCGGGGCTGTCGTAGTGCGCGATGCACTGCTCGTAGAACTCGTGCGGGATCAGGGGCTCCTCCAGCTCCCGGTACCACAGCTTCAGCAGGGACGCTGGGGACACAGCACGGGGCTCAGCGGGCACCCCTGGGCCAAATGGGGTCCCGTGGTGGACACGCATGGAGGGGTGCTGTGGGGGACAGGCTGGGAGGGCCGGCCCATTCTGGACAGGGCCCATCTGGCTGGGCTGGGCCCTGACCCCAGAGGGCCTTTCAGCTCCTAGGGGCCTGAACTTGATCCTGGAGGCATGGGGGTCACACCAGCAGAGACGTGCAAAACAGGATTTTTCTCAGGAGGAGTCTGTGTAGCCACCGTGAGGGGGTGTCTGCACAGCTGGCACAGCTGAAGGGCACAGGGCAGAGAGCAGCAGGTGGGGAGGGAGCTGCATTGCACAGGTAGGCCTCGGGTGCCCCACAGACACCTGGGGAAACTGTCCAATGGGCAGGAGGGAGAATGTGCTAGAAGTGACTGGGAAGCCATCATATCACTGGGCAGGAGGCAGGATCAGGGTGGACCCCAGAGGCAGAGACAGGGGCCCCTTGAGAACCACTGCCTGAACCAGGCCTGCTCTGCTGCAGTGTGTGTGGAGGACTCACCAGGGACGTGGGGGTCTTCCAGGCCTGTGGGCACCTTCCACTGGTCCACCTGCAGCTTCAGGGCATTCACCTCGTCAATATCCCCAGGGACCCTGCAGGGCACAGGGCAGGTCTCAGGCAACAGGAGCCTGCGCTGCGGCTTCATGATTCTGCCTGGACACTCCCTCCGGTAGGCCCCTGATGACCCGGGGAGGGGAGCAAAACCTCAGGATCCCCCGCCACCCCGGTTGGCCTCTTTCCCACGAACACGGGTGGGTGGCACTCTTCAGGATTCCTGCCCCACACACCTGGGTCCGAGTGTGGTGCTTCCCCAGGCCACCGTCCCTCCTTGGGCCCCTGCTGGCTCCCTGTGTGGCTGCCCTCACCAAAGGGCCACTGGGGCTCAACCTGCAAGCCTCAGTTTCCCCAGCTGCCCTCCTGGGGCCTGGGTACCCCTTGCCCTGACAGGTGAGTCACGGGAGTGGGTGGCACCCTGTGCCATCCCTGTTCACAGACAAGGGCTGCCTGTCATCTGAGGCTCAAACCCCGGGCTGCCCATGGGTGGTGTCCAAGCACGCTCTGTACCCCTGGTGGCCATCTCTGCAGGGGCACCCTCCCCAGCTGGCTGTGCTGCCTCTTCAGAATGGGTCCTGCCCTCTCTCCTGGCCTGCACACCCTCGGGTCAGCTTCCACACTGTGGCGCCACCCTTCATGTGCTCTCAGGTAGGGGTGCGGAAGCAGCCCAGTGGGCCTGAGGCTTAATGGCCCCTGCATGCCAGAGATGCATGGTGGACACACGGTTGTGGCCCCCACACCCGGCGCCTGGGGTTGCCGTGGCACCTGAAGATGCCCTCTGTCTGGTCACCGTTGAGCGCCAGCACCTCCTCAGAGAGCCGCGTCTGCACCCAGGGCAGCTGGCGCTCGGGGTAGCGCTCCCTCTGCATGCCCATGACCTCCTGCAGCGCGCTGCCGAACATGGACGGGCTGAACACCGCGTTCTTGGCGTGCCGGATCTCCTCCACGTTGGGCTTCTTCAGCCCCTGTGAAGACAGAGGCTCTGTCCTGGTCTGGCCTGGCCATCCTCAGGAACCCCTGCCACCCTGGTTGGCCTCTTTCCTACGAACATGGGTGGGTGGCACTCTTCAGAATTCCTGCCCCACACACCTGGGTCCGAGTGTGGTGTTTCCCCAGGCCACCATCCCTCCCTGGACCAGCCCTCCTCGTCCCCCAAACCCTAACTCCTCCTGGGCTGCCCCTGGCTCTGCCTCCCCCTCCTCTCATCCCTGTGAACTCCTGGCTCCAACTAGAGCTACGGACAAGCCCAGCTCCCTGGCCGGAATCACTGTCTACAGCACCAGCTCACAGGGGCCCTTGGGAAGGTGGGAGTGAGTCCTGGGCCGGCCAGGGCTGTTGGGGAGCACAGCAGAGGCCAAGCTGGCTGAGCTGGGGTGAAACTTCCAGAAGTCTGTGGCAGGGCTGAGAGCCCTGGGGAGGGGTGTGATGGGAGCAGTGCATCAGAGAGGAGGACGTGGGTAAGGGGCCAGGCTCTTGGGACAGGTCCAGGGAACGGGGTCCTGTGGTGCCGTGTGACTGAGCCCATTGCCTGCCTTGCTCCTGAGCTGGGGGTCCAGGCCTGGGAAGAGCCCCCGGGGGAGGGTGCAGCCCAGGAGAACACGGGGTCGGCCTGGCGCACCCCGCCACCCGCCTAGGTGGGTTCCATGTGGCACCCTCTGCACTGCTGCCCCATACCAAACTGCAGGCGGGGCTCCTGGGGCTGTCCACCAAGGGTCTCTGTGCCCCCGCCTGCCCTCCCCGGCCCCCCAGGCGCACCCGTACCTTCTTGGCCCCGGTCAGGGCTGCCTTCTGTAGCTTGTGGTAACAGTACTTGGCATACGTGCTTATTGCCACCCCTGGAAAGGAATGGGGCCTGATCAGCCTGGTGTGGATGTGTGGGTGTGGGGCCAGGAGAGGGGTGAGCAGACACAGCTCCTTCGAGGGCCCTGGGGGGCTGGGCTGGCCTGGCCCCGGCCACCCCCTGCCCAGCACAGCGGGTCCTCACACTCTCCCAGGCAGTGTCCTTTAGAGCAGAGACCCAAGGAGCACTTCCCCACCTGCAGAGGGACAGGCTGGGGAGGACCCCCCTGGCAGCTCCACCCGCCCTCCTACGGCCTCGCAGGAACAGGAAGCGTAGCACCTGGGTCTGAGGGCCTCTAGACCGCACTGCTCCCTCCCCAGGGCCTGACCCAGGCAGCTGTCCAGGTATTTGACTCTTCTCTGCTTCAGGCCCCTCCCTGGCTTTTGGGCTGTGGGCAGGAGCCCCTGGGGGAGTCATTTCCACCTACCCAGCACCCATAGCCACGGCTGGGGGAGGCAGGCACTGAGTGATCTACACAGCAAGCCCAGCTCTGCTGCAGCCTGGGCCTGAAGTACCACCTTTGGGCTTCTCTGAAGGACTGAGGTGGCATGAGAGGGCCCAGTCTCCTTTCTCAAGGGAGGGGCTTTCTAAAACTCAGCCCGACAGCAGGGTCCCTGAGGGGAGGGGCCGTGTGCCTGAGTCAGCACCTGGGGAGTCTCCAGACACAGGGCACAGGGGAAGGTGCTAGAGGGGAGGGGATTCCCAGGCTGGGTCTGGAAGGCGCGGCACCTTCCTGCTCCAGGTTGGGAAGAAGCAGATGAGAGAACACGCCAAGAGAAGCTGTCTGGGGCCAGGGGAGCCATGGACCTCGGACAGATGGACAGGACCCTGTGCTTCTGGACATGAGACCTGCCCCAGTGCCCAGCGCCTACCGCCTGCCAGGGCGAGGGGGGCCTCTGGATCCTGACCCCCAATCGGAACGGCTTTGTCTTCTTTGAAGGAGCAGTTTCTGGTGGACAGTTGAGGGCACGGGGTCCTTGGACCAGGTTAAAAAAGTACACGTGTCTTGAGTCCATCTCTAATCACAGAATAGTTGACATGTGACTGCTAAGGAGACTCTTTTTTAGAGTAACCAAAATGAGATTTTTTTTCATAGATGTTTAGATCCTAGAAAATCTGTCATGGTCCTTGGGACCACAGGTCTTGGCAGGGGATCTGGCCCCAGCCTCCAGCGTGGGACCCTGTGGAACCAAGGGCCCCTCTGGGCCTTCTGGGCAGGCTGTGAGGTGCCCGTGTTCTTCCAGAATGCATGGTGCCCACGCACACTGGACCCAGGCTCAGAGCCTCAAGAAGGCAAGGAGGGAATGAGCTTTGCAGGAAGGCGGCAAAAACCCAGGGCCTCAGCTCAGCAGCTGGGACATGTAGTCACTAGGCTGGGGGGCCTGGGGCAGATGGCAGGGCTGGGCCTCCTGCTTGCTGTCCCTGCGGGAAGACAGGCCCTGATCTCCTGTCCCCAGGCCCCTGGTGGGACAAACACCCCAGCCTGAGCCTGCTTGGGACCGGGACACCCTCCAACACTCTGTGACTGGGATACACTGGGGCCACCGCCTCTCAGCTGGTGAAGGTGAGCACAGTGCAGTCTCTCTGTGCCTCAGTTTGCTCCTCTGTAGGATGGAGACTGTGACAACACCTGTCTCATGCAGTGCTCAGAAGGCAGCTGCCGGTGTCACAACTGTAGTGGGCAGGCCAGGGACTGAGGCCACGCTACTCCACCTGCAACTTCATTCTGGGGGTCAGGCTGCCTGTGCCCTAAGGTCTGGGAAGCTGGGGATGACTCCCGCTCACGCTGCATCAGGCACAGGGCCAGGCACCAAGGTGTCTGCTGACCTGCAGTGGGAGAGTGGGCAGTGCCCATGGCCAGCCCAGGGAGACCCTCACCTGTGTGGGGTGCTCTGCTCTGAGCCCACTGCCCTGATCCAGCCTTGCCTGGACCTTAGCCCTCCATCCCCCTGCGGCTGCAGGCGGGCCCAGGTGGGACGGCTGCCCACAGACGCATCAACAGCAGCAGCTCTCCTAAGGCCTGCGCTGCTCTGCTCAGGGGCCAGGCCTGCCCCGGGGACCTTAGAGCTACAGGACCAGGTCACAGGTCTCCCAGGGCCTCCTGGTGTTGACCCTGCTCCCCACCTGACACACCCTGGGCCGCAGTGTCCCACTGGGCTCCACTCCAGGCACAGGGGAGTCTGCTCTCCGCTCCGCCTGGCTGCAGCCAGGAGACTTTTACGGCCAGCGGTGTTGGTCCAGCTCTCAGGCCACCGGACGCCAGCTCAGATAGGAGCGCAGAGCTCCTTCTACGCTGCCCCAGATGGAGTGGTCTGAGGACGTCTGTGGCCAGGAGTCTCACCCCTACATTGCAGCTGGCCCTCTTCTCTCAGGGTCCTGGGTGAGGCCAGGCTGGGTGACTCGGGACTGGGCCAGGGCCCCTGGCACAGACCTGCTGGGGGCAGCCTCGGAGGTGCCAGGGTGAGGACAAGTCCCTAGCCCAGCAGATGCCATCCTGGCATTCCCCACGAGGGCCCTTCGTGCCCCTGTAGCCTCCTGCTGGTCCCAGAGTTGGCCCTAAGCAAACCTCATCCACAGAAAGCTTGCTGGTGCTGTTCTGGTCCTACGTGGGCAGAATGCAGTCAGGGATGGCTTCCTGGAGGAAGGGGTGCCTAAGCCAAGTGGTCTCAAAGGAAGTGAGGTGGAGCAGAGAGGTGGTGGTGGAGCTCTAGACAGATGAGTGGGCGTGAGGCACTAAGTGTGGCAGGACCACACTGCAGGAGTGGGGAGGACAGCCCTGGAAGCCTGTGTGCGCGTGGGTGTGTGCGCGGAGCTGACTGGGTCTGACAGTGTCGCTCTCAACAGGGAGGGCACAGCCTTGGGTTCACAGGGCTTTCCTGGGCCAAGGCCTGGGGGAAGGTGGAGAGGCGGAAGCTGTGTGAGAGTGTGGGTGGGAAGGGTGCTGGTGCTGGTGTGGAAGCCCTTCCCCCACTGCTGGGGCTGTCCTGGGGGCCCGCCATCAAAGCAAGGGACGACTCCTTGCTGATTCTGAACGCCAGGCTTGGCTCTTGTGGCCCAGGGGCAGCCCTGGGTGGGAAGACAGGGCTGAGGGGTGCTTGTCTGCAGGGTACCACACACCCCTCCACCTGCAAACTTCCCTTGGGGGTCAGGCCCAAACACTCACCTGGGGGCGCCTCCAGGAGCCCTCAGCAGGCAAGTCCTCATGCCCCCACCCCATCAAGAACCCAGCAAGCAAGTTGGAAATGGCTCTGGGCACCACCAAGACAGATGTGGACAGACTTGACCTCTCCAGGGGTCCAGTCAGTCACCTGGGCCCTCCAGCTCGCTCAGGAGGCCACAGGCCTGAGGTTAGTGGCCCCATCCCCCCCATCCAGAAGCGGTTAGAGAAGAGAAGGCCAGGCGGCCGAGGCTGGAGAGCAGAGCTGTGCAGACGCCGCGCCCAGGGGCTGCGGGGAGAGGCCCTACCATCCGGCTCTTCAACATAAGGCTTGGGTTTCTTTCTCAATTTGGACTTCTTCTTAGTGTTTCTTTCCAGGAGCTCTTTTATGTGCTGTGTCACTGGGGAGCAAAGACAACCATGAGGACTACAGAACACAACGCCAGGAGCCAGCACCCACTCAGCTCCCGCACTTGGCCGGTGAGCAGGCCCCTGGGCCTGTTGGGGGCTCACCCTGTGCAGCCGGGGGCTGAGCGTGTCTGGGGGGACGTGGCTGTGTAAGAGAGGTGCCAGGGGCCCTTCTGAGCACTGTGTGGGCTGGGAAGCTGCCGTGCCTGTGCTGGCGTGAGTGGAGGTGCAGGGAAGGCGCCTGGGGAGCAGGAGGAGAGCAGGCAGCTTCTGCCCTCTGGCTGGCAGCAAGGCTGGGGCGGCCATGGCCTGGGCTCCCTGCCTGCTGGTCAGAAAACCAACAGAAACAAGTGGGCGAAGGCAGCCGGCCCCAAGCCAGGCATTGCAGTCAGAGAGGAGGGGGCTCCCCTCAGGCTGATCTGGGCCTGCCTCCCGCTCTGCACAGCGTAACTCTGCACTGTTGCCACTGGCCTCGATGACCTAGCTGAGGTCACGGCTGGCAGGCTTCTGTGAGGTACCGTTTCCTCCTCCTGCTCCGTGCCATACTCTGTAGGAGGAGTCACTGTGCCCGGCCCACACCTGAGGGGTGGAGTTAGGCTCCAGCTCCTGGAGGGTGGATATGTACATAAATTGTCATTGTTCCCCACAGATTTGTCTACTGCTACCTATTGAATTACTCATTTGTATCAGTATGGACTTACAGTTTTTTCTTCTTTTTGAGATAGGGTCTCACTGTGTCACCCAGGCTGGAGTGAGTGGTGCGATCTCGGCTCACTGCAACCTCCACCCACTGCAACGTCCACCTCCCGGGTTTAAGAGACTCCCACCTCAGCCTCCTGAGTAGTTGGAATTACAGGCATGCACCACCACATCTGACTAATTTTTGTATTTTTGGTAGAGATGGGGTTTCACCATGTTGGCCAGTCTGGTCTTGAACTCTTGACCTCAAATGATCCACCTGCCTCGGCCTCCCAAAGTGCTGGGATTACAGGTGTGAGCCACCGCGCCCGACCTACTTATGGATTTTATTTTATGCTTGGGTTATAATCCAATGGGTCTTTATCTTGTTGCTCAACTTGCTCCAGCCTTGGCCACTGGGAACTCCTTCCGCTGGCCCATGTCCCTGTGGCAGGCGTCACCCCCACCTCTGGCACGGGCATCACCCCCACCTCTGGCACTTCCTCACTTTTGACTACATCTCATATATGCCCTGCACCAGCCCTGGAATCACCCATTTCTCCAAGGAACTCTGGATCGTTTTAATGGAAAATGGTATTTAGAAACCAAGATCTGGGTGTGCGATGTGCTTACTGCTGCCAGGAAATCACTGCTTGTAGGTCCTCTCAGCTGACAGAATGAGGAAGCACCTGTGTGCACGCTAACTCCTGTTCACATGCACATCTGCAAATATTTCTGTATGTGGCCATCTGTCTCCGTATCAGCTAAACATGGCCTCTAAGTTGATTCCACTACCGCTGTTAGTCACCCCGGCTTCCTCCCTTTACGTGTCTGTAACTGGTGTATCTTCTCATTCTTTTAACAGTCTTTTGTAGGAGACTTAGTTTTGATGAAGTCCAATTTATCCATGTTTTTCTTTCATAGATAGTACTTTTGGAATTATATATAAAAATCTTTGCCTCCCTCAGGAAAGCAAGCATTTTCTCCTGTTTTGTTCCAGAAGTTTTATAGTTTCAGGTTTTATATCTTGGTTTATGAGTGATCCATTTGCAGTTATTTTTTGTGTACACGTCAAAATATGCGTTGAAATTCATCTTTTGTTTGCATTTGGATATCCAGTTTTCCCAGCACTGTCGAAGGAAAAGACTGTCTTTTCTTCACTAAGTTGCCTTTGCAGCACTGTGGAAAGCTGGCTCAGCCATACATGGGTCTGTTTCTAAACTTGCTCTCTGTGGCCCTGACCCACTGTCTACCTCAAGGCTAGTGCCACACTCTCGTTAGTCTGGCTTTATAACAAGTCAGGTGGTGTGAGTCCTCCACACTCTCGTTAGTCTGGCTTTATAACAAGTCAGATGGTGTGAGTCCTCCAACTCTGTATTTTTTCAAAGGGGTTTTGGCTATTCTAGGTCCTTTGTAGTTCCTATGCATTTTAGAATCAGCCTGTCAATTTCTAAAACAAAAAAATGTAGTACAATTTGCATTCAGATTTAATCTATGCATCGATTTGGTAGAACTGATGGCCTAACAGTATTGAGTCTTCTGATTCATACGCACAGTAGACCTCTCCATCTACTTTACTGCTTTACTTTCAGCAATGGTTTGCAGTTTTTACTGTGCAGGTCTCACACGTCCTTTGTCAGATCTCTCTCTCTAAGTACGTCATATTTTAAAATGCTACTGCAGGCAGGCACAGAGAAGCTGAGGCAGAAGGATCGCTTGAGGCAAGGAGTTAAAGATCAGACGGGGCAACATTGCAAAACTTCATCTCTCCAAAAAAATTAAATTAGCCAGGTGTGGTGGCTCAGGCCTGTTGTCCTGGCTACTCGAGATGCTGAGGCAGGGGGATCACAGCTTGAGCCCAAGAGTTGGAGGCTACAGTGAGCTGTCATACCACTGCGCGCCACCCTGGGCCACAGAGTCTCAGAATAAATAAATACATGCGATTGGAGACCCTGTCTCTAAATAAATAAATACATGCAATTGAAAATGGTATTTTAAAATATCAGCTTCTAATAATCTGTTGCTAGTATGTAGAAATATGAGGCCAGGCTTGCGGGCTTACATCTGTGATCCCAGCACTTTGGGAGGCTAAGGTGGGAGAATCACTTGAGCCTAGGAGTTTGAGATCAGCCTGGCCAACATGGTGAAACCCTGTCTCTACAAAACTTAAGAAAAAAATTAGCTGGGCTTGGTAGTGCCTGTGGTCTCAGCTACTCGGGAGGCTGAGGTGGGAGGATCCCACGAGCCTGCAGTGAGCAGTGACGTCACCACTGCACTCCCCTGGGCAATACAGTGAGACCCTGCCTGGAAAAAAAAGAAATATTTATTTGAAACAAAGTCCCTGTCTGGGGATAAAGAAAAGACATAATTAATTAATTAATTTGAAACAGTTTTGGTCTGTTGCCCAGGCTGGAGTGCAATGGCACGATCTCAGCTCACTGCAACCTCCACCTCCCGGGTTCAAGTGATTCTCCTGCCTCAGCCTCCCGAGTACCTGCGATTACAGGCGTGAGCCACCACGCCCGACTAATTTTTGTATTTTTAGTAGAGACGGGGTTTCACCATGTTGGCCAGGCTGCTCTTGAACTCTTGGCCTCAGTGATCCACCTGCCTCCGCCTCCCAAAGTGCTGGGATGACAGGCGTGAGCCACCGTGCCTGGACTGCTTTGCTTCTTAAGCAGTTTTAACCAATCCTTTGTTTCCAGCTTCAGGGTCACCCTCTTCCCCCTTTGCTAAAGAATAGGGCTCTACCCACTTGTGAGCTTTTAAGGGTCTGCTGCCTGCTTCAGCTTTTCTGTTTCCCACCATTGGCCCCAGGATTCACTGTTTGTGGTCCACGTGCTCCACCTTCTAAAACAGCTGTTCTTCCTCTTCCATTTTCTTTTTCTTTGTGTGTTTTTAAAATTTTGGTAAAATATATATAAAATTTACCACTTTAACCATTTAAAAATAGTTCTGTGACATTAAGTACATTTACATTGTTGTACAACTATCACCACTTGCCATCTCCAGAACTTTTTCATCTTTCCAAAGTAGGCCTCACTCCCCGCTTCTCCCTCCCTCAGCCATGGCACCCACCCTTCTAGTTTCTGTCTCTGGGAATCTGACTAATCTAGAGCCTCATGGAGGGAGAATCCTACGATCTCTGTCCTGTGAGAATCTGACTAATCTAGAGCCTCATGGAGGGAGAATCCTATGATCTCTGTCCTGTGAGAATCTGACTAATCTAGAGCCTCACGGAGGGAGAATCCTACAATCTCTGTCCTGTGAGAATCTGACTAATCTAGAGCCTCACGGAGGGAGAATCCTATGATCTCTGTCCTGTGAGAATCTGACTAATCTAGGGCCTCATGGAGGGAGAATCCTACAATCTCTGTCCTGACTGGCTTTTTGCCTTCAGCATGATGCCCTCAAGGTTCATCCACGTGCGTCTATCAACATTTCCTTCCTTTTTAAGGCTGGAAATAATTTTCCATTTTGTGGCTGGACATGTTCTGTTTCTCCATTCAGCTGCTGATGGATCCTTGGCATGTTCCCACCTTTTAGTTGTTAAGAGCTGCTGTGAACGGGGTGTACCAATCACCATTACAGTCCTGGCTCCCAGCTCTTCTGGGTCATTCCAGGAGTAGTAAATGCTAGATGATATGGGAATTATATTTTAATTATTTGAGGAACTGCCTACCAGTTTCCACCGTGGCTGTACCATTTTACATTCCTTTGTGGGTTTTTTTTTTTTTTTTGCCTTTAAAAAATGGTTTCACTGTCGTTTTAGTGAGTTCAAGGCAAAGGTGAGGCAAATGCCCAGGTTCAGTCTGCCATCGTGAGCTGGAAGCCAGGAGACCTTGTTGGATGCATGAAGAAGCGAGCAGTGAATGAAACCTTTAGGAGTCTCCAGCCTTCCAAAAGACACAGAAGTGGAGCAGGTGGGAGAGCTGAAGGCTACCATACCCACTGCCAGGTGCGCCTCGATGTCTGTGTTGAGAACCTGTTGAGGGAGGTCCTGGGGACCAGCCAGGAGACCCCCTGCTGGTGTGAAAGGAGTGAGCACCCATGAGACAAGGCTAAGCTGGGGGCATCACCTCGTGGGGCCTGGTGCCCGAGGGTGGTGACCACACAGTGCAGGTCACGCAGGTGCTGGCCGATGGGTCAAGGCTCCCGAGGCTGAGGCAGGCACGGTGCTCAGGGCGATGTGCCAGGCTCAGCTCTGCTCCTCACCGAGGGTCCCTAGGCTACAGTTTCCTTTTTCTAAGGACTGTGCCCGCAGCCTAGCTGGCCCTCCAGAGCACAGGCTACATCCGACACCCACCTCGGCTGATAGGGCCTGTCTTTCTTTCCTTTCTCTTCTCTTCTCTTCCTTCCTTCTTTTCTTTCTTTCTTTTTCCTACCTGCCCCACAGCCCCCACTTCAACGGGGTCTTGGCCAGGCACAATGGCTCATGCCTGTAATCCCAGCACTTTGGGAAACTCAGGTGGGTGGATCAACTGAGGTCAGCAGTTTGAGACCAGCCTGGCCAACATAGTGAAACCCCGTCTCTACTAAAAATACAAAAACTAGCCGGGTGTGGTGGTGTGCACCTGTAGTCCCTGCTACACGGGAGGCTGAGGCAGGACAATCGCTTGAACCCAGGAGGCAGAGGTTGCAGTGAGCTGAGATTGCACCACTGCACTCCTGCACTCCAGCCTGGGCAACAGTGCAAGACTCTAACTCCAAAAAAAAAAAAAAAAAGGAGGTCTTGCTCTGTTGCCCAGGCTGGAGTGCAGTGGTGCGATCATGACTCACTGCAGACTTAACCTCCTGGGCTCAAGCAATCCTCCTGCCTCAGCCTCCCAAGTAGTTGGGACCACAAGCATGCACCACCATGCCTGGCTAACTTCCTTTTTAAAATTTTTCATAAAGACAGGGTCTCACTTTGTTGCCCAGGCTGGTCTCAAACTCCCAGGCTCAAGGGATCCTCTTGCCTTGGCCCAAAGTGCTGGGATTCCAGGTGTGAGCCACTGTGCCTGGCTGGGCCTGTCTTTCTGAGCAGAGCCAGCACCTGCATGTGAAAGGGACACCCCCTAGGCACAGGAGGCTGGCTGGAGGGGTGTGAGGCTCATTTGGGAAGGGATGGCCACTGTGTACGTAGAGGTCTCTCTTCTGGGCTCAGGGCCAATCAGGGACCCTGACAGATGAACCTAGGAGTGGATCCTGGGGCTGGAGATGGGGTTCTGGCTGTGAGGGTGGCCACGGTACCACAGCCAAGATGCAGGCTACCTGCCAGTGGGACTGCACAGAGCCCCAGCCCCGCTGTCACTCCAGCCCAGACGGTGCTCTTGGCCTTCATGGACCTTCTTTGGCAGAGCTCTGAAGCCACGGCCGCCCAGGCTGAAGCCTGATTCCTTTTTCCATGCAGGCCAGGACCCCACAGGTGTAAGACACAAGGACAAAGGCACACAAGCCTAAGTGTGAAGGGCAGCGGCCTGGAGCACACACTCCCCTAGGAAGCCACAGCCTCTACCTACATACAGTAGAAACAGCCCAGCCACACACTGGCTAGGCAGCTGGCCCAAGATGGGCCCAAGAAACCTCAGGCCTTTCTCTGGCTGTCTTCTGGCCCTTCACTTGCCTACTCTTGGGGGCACCCACTGTGGGCTGCATGCTGTGCTGAGCAGCGGGGGCTCAGTCCACAGCCTCCAGCTCAGGCACGACATCCCCAGGCCCCTCTGGAAGAGGACGAGGAGGTGAACTATGATGCCACCAGGAACACAGCCCCTAGGATTCCACCTGCTTCTTGACGGGCCCAAGACCAGAGACTGGGCTTCACAGTCCAGCCCAGTCTGCCTGGCACCCTGCTCTGGTCCTCCTCTGCACTCCTGGAGCCCCGGCCACCTGCCAAGCTCTGCCTCCGCTGTGATCTTGTGTTGAAAAGTCAGGTGAAACTGCATGGCTTCCAAAATCTCCCCACAAACAGCTGATGAGCTGGGTGGTGCCTATACCCAACACTGTCCCCAGGAAGCTCCCACTGCCCTGTGGCCTCCGCCCTGCCTCTGTGTGTCCACAGCAGCTTGGGAGCCACCTCCTCCACACCTGGGCTGGGGGGTCATGGGGTAAGGCCCAGCAAGGCCCTGACCAGGGGCTCAATCTCTGTAGAGGCAAAGGCCAGACCAGGGTGGGCTCTCACTGCCACAGAACAGCCTATGGCGTGTCTGACCTGGAGGGTGTGTGTGCGTGCGTGCATGCATTTCTGGACATCAGTTCTGTGGCTGTGCCCTGTAGATACCCACGATGTGAGGTGGAGGGCGGCTTGCTGCAGACACGGGGCTGTCTGGCTGATGGCACCATGGCCTGGGCCCGGCACACCTGAAGCATTGTCTTGGAGAGCCCTGGGCAGACTCTGGCCTCCCACGTTGCCCCAGGCAGCCATTAGGATGTGATGATGGCTCCAACTTACGACCCCATGGGGCAGCTCTGGGGCAGCTCAGGTGCTGCGTGACCTGCATGTGAGCCACAGTCATCAAGCTCCTGCCTGCTCACAGGAGCCTTCTGCCAGGACCATGCCCAGAAGAGACAACCTGGGTCTTGCCAGGGTGGTAACCCCTCTAGGTCACGGATGGCAGAAGGCAAGTGCAGCAGACATGCAGGGGCCTGACCACGGCTGCTCTGCCCTCGACCTCTTCGTGCCTGCCCTTGTCAGGGAGCAGGACTGGCCATGGTGGGCTTGGAGCAGAGTGGATGTGGCCATCGTGTCTGCCAGGGCTCCGGGGCTCTTCATCTCAGTGCCTAGTTGGGGCTCCAGGAAGAGGCCACATCCAGCGGAGGCCCAGCGTGTGGGGTGTTTCGGGAGGTGTGTGTCGAGCCATGGCCCTGTGTGGAGGGCCACCAGGGACTCACCAGCTGCTGCCCAGCACAGCAGGAGCCCTCTCCACTGCCCTTAGCTGAGCTGGTGGCAAAGCCCGTGCATGGCCTTACCTTTGGTGTCGTTGACGGGGTCCATGTGCCGGTAGATGTAGCCTTCCAGGTAGGAGTGGAACTTGGGGGTGGGCGGGAAGAAGGCCAGGCAGATGGCCATGAGTTCCCAGCCGCGGGCCAGGCTCTCCAGGCGGAAGTTCTCGGTGGTCTGCCGGCACAGCTGGATGTAGAGCTCGTCCCGCAGGCCCTGCACACTCCAGCCCTTGGTGGCCACCTCCAGGGCCACGTGCAGCGGGTCAGCCTTGGCCCGCCGGTCACCCATGTACATCTGGATCAGCTTGAAGAGCTCGCAGGCCTCCTTCTTCACGTGCCGGTCGCTCGTCACGATCATGGGCTTCTTGATGGACTCGCTGCTCCAGGCCAGCATGTTGGCGATGGAAACCTTCCGCCGGAAGAGGCCCTGCGTGTGCTTGTTGAAGTGCTTGGAGGCCCAGTTCTCGATGTCCGTCTCTGAGGAGGGCTTGCGCAGCGTGAAGGTGGGGAAGACGCAGCTGGAGCTGGGAATGCCGCTGCGGCTCTGCCGGCTGCTCTCAAACTGGGCACAGGCACCGAGGTCCTCAGACTGAGAAGGACAAATGGGGCTGGGCTGTTAGGGGGTGGGGGAGGGCCAGGCAGTTGGGCCTGCTGGGCCACAGTCCCCAGAAGTGTGAGCCGGGGCCCCACCAGAGCCAGCCAGGTGAGAGGCCTGCCCTGCTCACCACAAGGCTGCCTGAGGTGGGAGGCCCAGGGGAGCCCAGCCTGTCCACAGATGCAGCTGGGGCGCCACGGCCCTGTACTCCCAGGGAGTGGCAGGGCAGCCTGCTGATGGGTGACCCAGGTGACCTGGCCGAGGGTGAGGCGGGAGGAAGGGGAGCGTCCACTGGCATCCCCAGGGGGCTGACTTCATTCTGCCACCCCCTGAGGAAGTGTCAGTGCCCTTGTTCAGGCACGGAAGGCTGCAGTTCACACCAGGTAAAAGTGCTGTCTGGTTCCCAATCCCTTCACTGCTGGGACCCCAGGCCCTTCCTCCAGCCTTCAGCCCAGGCTGACCTCCAGGAGGCCCCTCCCTGCCTGCTGCTCTGAGAGGACCCTGGTCCATGCACCCTGGGCCTCTCTGCCCTCTTGTCCTCCTGCATCTTGAGAAGCGGACAAAATCACGGACCGGAAGCTGCTCTGAGTTCTCCACCCTGGAGACCATGAAGGCCACCCAGGCCCTCGAGGTCTCCCCACCCCAGGAAGCTCCGTGTTCCTCCTCCACCCTCCTGGGTCCTCAGACGCTAGGCTTGCCCTCTGCCTCACCCTGTGAGAACAAGCAGGTGAGAACAAGGATGTAGATGCTGGACAGAGGTGCACGTGGCCTCCACAGGATCTAGCCTCCATCAGCTCCAGGAGCCAGGTGGGGAATGTGCCAGAGGCCCCAGGCTGGGCGCAACATCCCAGAATTCCTGGGGCCTCTGTCCCCTCAGCAGTTCTTCCTACCCGAGGGAGCCTCGGGGACTGGCTTTGAGAACCACCAGGGCGCCCCCGACACCTCGGCTGCCTGCTCCTCAGGAGCCCAGGCCATGGCTCTGCTGGCCACCACCCTCCCAGTCTGCTGAGGCCTCCTGTGTTCTGTGGCTGGAGTCAGGGTGTGGCCTTCAGCTCCCAGGTGCCCCCAAGATGAGGAAGGCACTGCCAGGGAACGCCCAACAGCCCACACCCCACGGGGGTCTCCTCATGGACTCCCAGCTGAGCCCTGACAGCCTGCTGGAGTGCCCAGGGCCCCGAAGACACGGGGCTTCAGAACTCTGCGTGCTGCGTGCACGCCCTGGACGCCAGGTCTCCTGTGCCCGGCCCATGGGGTCCACTATGACTGCGATGGCCCCAGGCTCTCAAGCTCAGCCCCGCCCATTGGGCCCTCACCTGTGAGGGGTGGAGGTAGGGCTCTGGCGAGGCCAGGTTGGTCTGCACGGAGACGCTCTTCTCTAGCAGGATCTGGGGGAAGCCTAGCTTCTCAAAGGTGCCCCTCCTCCAGTGCCTGTTCTCCTGCTGGGCCAGCGCCTCGTCCTCGCTGAAGGCCCGCACCACCGGCCCGGGCATGGGCAGTGGCAGGGCGCCGTCGCTCTCGTAGCCAGAGCCGTCCTGCTGGGAGTCCCAGCTGCTCCTCTGCTTCATGTGGAAGTGGGCCTGCTGCGCCTCCCAGGCCAGCCGAGCCTGCGCCAGGAAGGGCTCGGCCGCGCCTCGCGCCCCTTCGGCCTCACCTTCCGCTCGCTTCACGGGGGCGAGGCTGGTCCCGCACGGGGGCTGTTCCTCGGCCAGGGGCTGCTCCACAAGCAGGTCCCCGGGGCCCTCGGTGGGGGTGGCGCTGGTGGCTTGGCACAGAGAGGGCTTTCTGCTCTTTCGCTTGCGCGTGCCCGGGGAGTAGCCTGTGGAGGACAGGGTGTCCTGCTGGCTGGACCAGGACATGGCATCTTCCTGGGCCTGTGGCAGCGGCGTGGGCGGCTGGCTGTGCCGCAGCTCAGGTCCCTCCATGGTGCTGTAGTCTCCGGACTTCACGCCCAGGCGCTGGTCCCTCAGCAGGCAGGGGCTGGGCTGCAGGGAGTACGAACCACCGCCGGGGTTGGGCGCGTACTTGTGCCGCGGGCCGGCGCGCAGCTTGGGGCTGGAGCCCGCCTGCTCCACGTAGACCAGCTGCCGCACGTACTCCTTGCCGGCGGGACTGTACTCTAGGCTCAGGAAGCGCTCGGGGCACTTCTGCTTGGTGAGCACCAGCTGCTGGCAGGGCGAAGGGGGGCCCTGCTTGTTGGGCTGGAGGAACGGCCGGGGCTTACGGCCCGGCGACCGCTGGGGAGAGCCGGCCTGGTAGCCCCCGCCAGCCTCGAATTGCACGTCCATGGGGGGCTCATCGTAGATGGGGGCCTGGTACTCCACTGGGGGCTCCTCGTAGAGCGGGGGCTCATAGCCATAGCGCGGGGAGGAGGGCTGCGAGTCCCCGGAGGGCTTTCGGGGCTGGGCCAGCAGTGGGGAGCTGCTCCCTGGGAGCTCGGCCCTCTTCAGGAAGGGTGACGGCCTCCTCTCTGGGAAGAAGATGGTGCCGTCAGCCTCCGGGGCGAAGGTCTGCAGGCTGGGTGAGTGTTGGCTGCCGGAGGGTCTGCGGGAGCGGACCCCAGGTGGGCCGTCTGGGGCGTAGCCATTGCCCTGGGCGGCGAGGAAGCTGGGCTCCCGATCAGCGACCTTGATGAGCATGCGCTCTTTGGCGCCCGAGTTCCACCGCAGCGAGGAGGTCCTGCGTGGGGAGTGGACGGGCACAGGTGACTGCCTGCCTGCTGCTTCTGGGCACGCCCCACCCCCTCGGGGGCTGTAGGCTGCGGCTCCCGCGAACCTTCTGTTGTACACCTTCCTCGCTGGGCTCCCGTGCCCTGGGCAGTGTGGCCTGGAGCCCCTCACACCTGCCCTGCCCCAGCACCCCCAGCCCTCCCTCTGGGGCTCTCCTGGAGGTGCCGCCCATGACCAGGCGTCTGTCTGCTCTGATCCCAGCTCCTGACCGGGCACAGGGCTGCTTCTGTAACTAGAACCGGGGGCGGCCTTACCAGGGTCCTTACTGTGGGTGCTGTGTGGGTGTCTCCGGAGCTGCCTGAACTGCCGGGCAGGCTCCTGGGCTCTGTGTTCCTGCTGAGCAGTGGCGTTGGACCCGTCCCAGTGGTCCAGGTGAGCCCAGCAGGAGCAAGGCACAACACCAGAATCCCATGGCCCCATTTTCCAACTGGGAGCTCCTGTGAGCTCCAAAAAGACTGACTGTCCTCCTCTGACCCTGCCCCAGTCAGCACGCTCACTCCAACATCTGCAGGTGTCCCACTAACACCCGCACCTGGCCAAGGGCACCACAGTCCCTGGAGTCATGCTGTCTGCGTCCTCACCAGTCCTCCCAACTCAGTGCATGAGTCCCACTCACTCATCCGCAATGAGGGAGACCCTGCCCTGGGCAGCACTGCGGGGCAGACACGCAGACGCCATGCCCACACGTGCTCCGCCCCTGGCGGCCCAAGGTGGGCACTGGTCCTGTGTCCACAGCCATGCCTGCTATGCAGGGCGCTGGACCCAGGACGCTGCCAGGGAGAGACGGGGGGCCCCTCCACCCCCTTCTGTCTCCTGGAGGCCACTCAGGTATGGCTATTTGGGATGAATAGCACTTCGTACATCTGCGGCCTGACGTCTTCTACAATTTCCAAATGTTACTTTTACCCTGTTTCCTCTCTCTTCTCTTCTGGAAATCTAATTACAGTCTTTCTTACTGTACACCACGTGGTTTTTTTTTTTTTTTTTTTTGAGACAGAGTCTCACTTTGTCGCCAGGCTGGAGCGTAGTGGCAGCCTCACTGCAACCTCCGCCTCCCAAGTTCAAGCGATTCTCCTGCCTCAGCCTCCCGAGTAGCTGGGATTACGGGCACGCGCCACCAGGCCCAGCTAATTTTTGTATTTTTAGTAGAGAGATGGGGTTTCACCATGTTGGCCAGGATGGTCTCGAACTCCTGACCTCGTGATCCGCCCACCTCGGCCTCCCAAAGTGCTGGGATTACAGGTGTGAGACACCGCACCCGGCCCCACGTGGTTTTCATGCTGTGTTCTGCAGTTCCTATCGCTTGGCAGCTCCACACTTCAGAATATTTTCTTCTCAACTGCCTTCCAGTTTACTACTTTTCTATTCAGCTATGTTTAATCTGCTCTTAAACGCACTGTCTTAGTCCATTCAGGCTTCTATAACAAAATACTACAAACGAGGCAGCTTAAAAATAGGGAATGGCCGGGCACGGTGGCTCACATCTGTAATCCAAAGACTTTGGGAGGCTGAGGCAGGAGGATCACTTGAGCCCAGGGGTTCAAGACCAGCCTGGGCAACACAGCAAGACCCCATCTCTAAAAAAACATAAACCAATTAGCCGAACATGGTGGGGTGCTCCTGTAGTCCCAGCTACTCAGGAAGCTGGGGCAGGAGGATCGTTTAAGCTCAGGGAGGTTGAAGCTGCAGTGAGCCACGATTGCACCACTGCTCTCCAGCCTGGGTGACAGTGAGACCCTGTCTAAAAAAAAGTAAATAAATAAAAATAAAAAGAACCCCAGGAATTTGGCCAGGCATGGTGGCTCACATCCGCAATCCCAGCACTTGGGGAGGCTGAGGTGGGAGGATCACTTGAAGCCAGGAGTTTGAGACCAGCCTGGGCAACACAGTGAGACCCCATCTCTAAAACAAACAACAAAAGTAGAAACCCCACACACTTTATAAGCCAGTTGTGTCCCTCTGATTGATGTGGGGTCTTTCTGGACAAGGCCACATTCCCCATTGCCTGGGGGGTTGGTGAGGCAAGGCCAGGAAGACGTGGCACCCCCTGACCTGCCGGCCGTGGGGCAACCTGCTCCAGAACACTGGGCCGTGGGCCCGCTCAGCACGGCCACACCACCCAGGCGAGAAGTCAGGGCAGCAGCCAGGGGCAGAGTGCAGGTGCCTGTTCCTGGGATTTCTGCTCATGGCTGCTGGAGGCTGCTCCCAGCGTGATGCCAGGGGCTAGCCAGGCAGAGTGGATGGTGGCAGCCAGTGTGGCAGGAGCCATCAAACCCCGAGGGCCAGCTGTGGGGTCAACCCCTCCATGGCCTGGGGACACTGAGGGGTGAAGGGCTCTGGAGTTTGGGAGATTGGGGGTTGAACTCCAGTCTGTTGCTCTGTGCCTGCAAGGCTTGGATTTCACTTAACACCCTCCTGCCTCAGTTTCCTCCTCACTTATGATGAAGATTCAACAAAACAACGTGCATGTAGTAAGGCCCTGAGCTCAGCACTGACACCGAAAACCCTCAGTCAATGCAAACCATTAGTTTTGCGTATCTGTGACTCTTTTTACCACTTAACAGATACTGCCTTAGGCCTGGGTCAGGCCTAGAGAAGGGCTGGCAGACGGTCCCAGCACAGGGTGCCCTGTCGTGGCCCCAGGGAGGCACCTTCCCGCTGTCCGTCTAGGGTTGCTGGGGGAGGATGGGGGGCTGGCAGGCGGCCGGGAGGGTGGGGTGAGTATGAGGAGAGGTGAGGGCACGGGAAAGGCTTGTTGGTCAGATGCCACACTCTATGTCAGGAATGGACATGGGTTCTGCCAGGTTGGGGCAGAGATGAAGAAAGGTAAGAAGGCCAGAGGACCTGCCCACATGCCGATGATCCCACCTGGCCAGGGGAGGAGGCTGGCACTGCCACGCGTGTGTACCAAGCATCTCCTCAATGCAGGCCGAGGCCTGTGCTGGGTACCCGAGTCACAGATGGGGGATCCCCAAGAGACCCAGACAGTCTCCCCAGGCCACACAGCACAGACACAGTGGCAGCTAGGTGAGGACCACGCCCCATGGCGTCCAGAGTGTCTCTCGAGGGGTGCCTTGCCCTGCCCCACCCACCCTTCCACCATCTAGGCAGCTCCGCTCTCTCCCTGGGGCAGCTCCTGAGCTTGTGTTCCCCCAACCCCATCGCCTGGCCCTTCTCCTCAGCTCCCCCACATCACAGCCAGTCTCCAGGCCCCGCCAACTGTCATTCTCACCCCTAGTTGGCTGAGCTTGCCCCGGCCCCCGGGAGCACTGAGCAGCACCCATGGCTCAGCTGCCCCTGCTGGGCTTCCTCCTGGGCCATGTCTGCCCTTTCAGCCCATCCGGCCTCCCTGATGGGCCTTCACAGCCCCTCTTCCTGAGGCCAGCTTGTTCCCATCTCTCCAGGGGAAAGTGGAACCGCAGGCCTCTCTCTCCTCACCCTTCTCTAACCTGTCATCTCCTCCTCACCCTCCCTAATTCCCACACCTCTCTGTAGGGCAGGGACACCAGGGCAGAGAAACCATCTCCCCCATCTCTCAATAAATTAACAGAAATCAAACATCACCACACAGGCTATTCAGTGGACACTTCCAAACTGCAAGGGAAGTTGGAAAACCTTAAGAGCGGTCGTGGCCTCTGAAAATGCTGAAGTCAGGCAGGCAGGGCAGATTTGGTGACAGGACGGGATGACACTAAGGGCCCTGAGGGCTGCTTCTCCCAGAGCCTATTTTCGGAGTTAGAATTGGGAGCACTGCACAAAACCAAAGCAAAACAAAACCACAGCCAGAAGCGCGTCCCTGCTGCTGTCGCTCCTAAGAAGCGGCTGCTGTGCCTGCAGAGCCTGGACGGAGCCGGGAGAAGCGTGCGGTGGCAGCAGCCGACAGGCTCCCAACCCAATGCCGCAGGTTTCCGAGGACAGCGCTCCGCCAGAGTCCCCAAGTACAGACACAGTTATACTCACACAGAACAAGACACCATATGTCTGAAATTATGCTTGAAAAACAACTTCACTCTCCAGGCCCTGTGACTTCACATTCGCCTGTGTTCCCTCTGGGCCTGACCCCCTGCCAGGCTGCCTGCCAGGGCGACCCCACTGCTATCCCTGCTATTCTAGGTGTGGTCTCTTGATATCCTGAGTGCTGGTATCAAGCTGGTGAGATTTTTTTTTTCTACCTCAATATGCAGAGAACACCAGAAACAGTGTGCTTTTACCAGGCTGAGGTAGTAGTACGCCTTCGCTGTACTCAGGGCTGGGTCAGCTCCCTGGCTTTTGTTTATAATTTCCTTTTTTTTTTTCCTGAGTGAACTGTGTCCATATAATTTATTTCACAGGGGCTTTATTTCTTGCCATCTCACATGGCATCACACTGGTCCATTATGCTGATGGCAATTTGTGAAAGGAAGCACCAGGCATGCTCTGGGGGGCAGAGTGGGGCTTCCAAGGCCTTCCGAGCCCAGCGGGCCTGGCTGGCTCTCACCTATTCTGCTCTCAGCCCCGTGAGGCTGGCATGGGGCTGGACACCAGCTCTCCTCCCACTTCCCAGAAGCACCCGCGTGGCTGTGGCAGCCCACACCCAGGCCTCCAGCATGTCCAGAGGAAAGCTTCACTCCTGATGGGAGTCCAGGTGAGCTGAGGGCGGGATCTCCTACGAGCGGCCACAGTGGGACCCTGGCACGCTCCGCGCTCCACCCCAGGAGATGTTAGCACTGCTGTAATTGTGCCCAGCTTGCTGCATGGCAGGCCCTCTCGCTGCCTCCCCAAGGAAGGTAAGTTCCCTCTTTCCAGAAGCCCCAGATCATAGGAAGAACTGGCTTGGCAGATTCAGCTAGGTGCCTGCTCTCAACCAGTCTACAAGTGCAACTCCAGCGAGCATGAGTCCCACCTCCACGTATCATGAGAACACACAGAGTAAGCAGGTTTCAGCAAAAAGGACTGAGAACAACGTCTCAGGACAGGGTCTGGCTATCCACTTCCCCACCCTGCTCCACCTTCCCAGCTAAACATGCATGCCTCACACCAGGGCACAACCCCCGACCCCGCCCGCCGCCCTAGACATGCATGCATCACCCCAGGGCACAACCCCCCCGAGGCAGTACCCTGCTGCCGCACACTGGCAGGCCTCCCTCAACACCCCGTGGACCCAGCCTCTTCTTCCAGACACCACTGGACCTCTGTCCCAAGGTCTCAGCGACAGGACGACAGTGACAGGGGAGGGGCATGAGGAGGTGGCCAAGCTGCCTGGTGTGGAGCAGCCCCCAACCAGGCCACTGGAGAAGGCCAGGCTGCCATCACCACACTGGCCAAGGGCCAGGGATCGCCCTCAGGGATACATGGCACGACTCACAGCAAACGCTGGGCTGGGCTGCCCAATGCAGTGGTAAGGCCTCTTCTCCCCGCCAGGTCCAGAGGGAGCCCAATGCCCCACACAGAGCTCGATGTGGGCTGTCTCCTCCCAGCCATTAGTTTATGGCCCAGAGGTGCAGCTGCTGGCCCTGTGTCAGGGGACCCTGGTCAGCACATGGATGTACTCGTGGTCTGAACAGGGATCTTCAGCAGGCTGAATCGTCAGCCAGGTGAAAGGTGCCAGGCTCTGAGAGGGGCCAAAGGCACAACAGAGGCAGAGACCACAGGAAGTGCAGCCAGTGGAGGGTTGCGGGAGCTGTGGATCTCCAGGAGGACCTTGGACCTTCGTGGAGACCAGGACCTGGTGTGTCAGCTCGTGGGGCCAGAGGCGGCTCCATGGGGCTGAAGGAGGCTGAGCCACCAGAGTGGCCTGGTAGGTGTGAGGGGCAGGAAGCTGGGGCGGGCTTAGCTCAGCGACCCACCCCCTATTCCTGACATCCCCAGAGAGGCCAGAAGGTCCTCCTCACCTCACCTGGGACACCTGCTTCCCTGAAAGCTCTGTGGGTGCCACAGATGAGCTCAGGGATACTGCCAGTGAGTCGGGCCCTTGATCCTGGGGGAGAATGGCACCCTGGGGATGGCAGAGCTGAGGTAGTGCTTGGCAAACAAAGACCAGCTGGGCAAGTCCACCACGAAGGATGCAGTCGCTTTGGTCCACTAAGCACACGCCGGGTCCACAGGAAGCCCCAAGGCTGGTGACCAGAGCCAGGACCTGATCTGCCACAGTGGGGGTGGCCCTTCCACTACGAGCTCTGTCACTTTGCAGTGACCACTGAGTCAGCTGCCCAGATCCATCTCACTGATGAGGAAACGGAAGCTCAGGAAGGCTATAAAACCTGTCCTCCATCAAACAGCCACACTGCTGGGACTAGGGCAGGCTCTAATTCCCTGCCACAAGCCTAATGTTCAACAAATACAAATGTAAGAAACAAACCGTTACCACTTCCAAGCTCCAGCTGTTCAACTGTCTGTGCAGAACGCCAGAGACCCCTCGGGTCCTCCAGTTCCTCCCCAGCACCACAGTGCCCCTGGGTGGCCCGTGCTGCGGACACCCACCCCCTTACAGAAACAGCAGCTGGCCCTAGCCCTGCATCTCCCACAGCAAACTGGTCACCACCCGGCCAAGGAGGAGAAATCCAGGTGCCTGCCTCTGCCTGGATATCCTGGGAGGTGGAGGGAGCGCCCTGCCCACCCAGCGTGAAGGCAGTAGGGTCTTGGGGGGGTCTCCAGAACCTTCCAGCAGTCTGTGAGGCTGACCCACGGCTACTGGAAGCCAAAGCCCACCCCTCCGCTGTGACTAGCGCCAACCTTCCAGACGGGCCTGGCAAGTGCTTTGGCACGTGTGGCCTGAGCTGCCAGGGGTGGACCTAACTGCAGACCCTCCAGCACTCTGCTGCTCCACCAGAGGCTGAGGGAAGCACCGCAGGCTCCAGGCTGCCTAAGCCAGGCAGAGACCAAGTTCCTAGACAGGGGCTGCCAATGGGCCCGGGGCAGCTCTAAGGGGCTCCTGCCCAGGCCCCTGGCCCTGTGGCCTCCACGGCCGTTCCAGCTCTCGGTCTGTGGTGTTGCTGCTATGCGCCAGGCACCTCCCACTCGCAGTTAGCCTGGCTCACTGAGGAAGTCGTCCTCCATCAGCAACGGCCACGCCTGAGAGATGGGCTCTACCTGTAGTGAAGAAGCTGGCCGTCCGCACCGTAATCCCGGTAAATCTCATAGTCCTTCTCAAGGAACACTCCTGGTGGTGAAGAACTGAAACACAGTAAAATAAAAGAGACATGAATGCAAGTGCAATCATTTAAAAATACGCACATTTACCATAAGCAGCTGCTCTCTGACTTAAAAATGTGGCACTGCCACCTCAATTTCCTGGAAATAACCTGGCTCCTGCCCACAGGCTGTATTCTTCATCTTCTGCCCTGAGTCCACCTCCTTCCAGGAGGGACACACCACTGTGGGCCATCCAGAGGCCAGGGGGCGGCTGGGACACCTGGATTTCAGAAGCTGGAACCACTGGAGCTGGGGCTACTGTTCTAAGGGCATAGAGATGGGTTAGTGAGAATCACAGCTTCAGCCAGACATAAAAAGATGCCCCGGGAAGGAAGCATGGTTAGAAATACTCTTGAGGGCCGGGCGCGGTGCTCACGCCTGTAATCCAGCACTGTGGGAGGCCAAGGCGGGATCACGAGGTCAGGAGATCGAGACCATCCTGGCTAACACGGTGAAACCCCGTCTCTACTAAAAATACAAAAAATTAGCCGGGCGTGGTGGCGGGCACCTGTAGTCCCAGCTACTCTGGAGGCTGAGGCAGGAGAATGGTGTGAACCCGGGAGGCGGAGCTTGCAGTGAGCCGAGATTGCGCCACTACACTCCAGCCTGGGAGACAGAGCAAGACTCCGTCTCAAAAAAAAAAAAAAAAAAAAGCCTTGGAGACTGTGACTGCTGAAGCTCAGGGCCTGGAACATAACAAATAGCTGTGAAATGAATGGCTGAGCAGGCGATTATCCCAATAGATATTCACGGGTATGTGATCAAACCGATAAGTATTTATAATTTAAAACAACTCTCAGTAGTCCAGAAGTAGAAGAAAATTTACTTAATCTGATTAAGAATATCCAAATTAAACTCAAGGCCTTCACAGTATTCAGCGGCAAAGGCTGAACCTTCACAGTATTCAGTGGCAAAGGCTGAACCTTCACAGTATTCAGTGGCAAAGGCTGAACCTTCACAGTATTCAGTGGCAAAGGCTGAACCTTCACAGTATTCAGTGGCAAAAGGCTGAACCTTCATTGTATTCAGCGGCAAAAGGCTGCAAGCAAAAGGCTGAAAGCATACTCATGAAAGTCAGGGGCAAGAATTATTTATCTTTACCACCATTGTTTAATACAGTTTTGGAGGTGCTAGGCAGTGCAATCGGACAAGAAAAAAAAACCACAAAAGATTCAAATATTTGAAAGGAAGACATAAAAATGATCATCAGTTGTCAGGCTAGAGAAATTAAAACAATCGAATGGGAAACTACCAGCAGTGCTGAGAGACTTCACTTACGCACCACCTGCCATCAGAGGCCGTGCTGTGTGGTGGTGACTGGCTGGAAACCAAACTCACCTTTATTAAAGCAACAGTAACAACAAAAGTACTAGGCACGGGTTAGTGAGGAATGTGCTGTATCAATATGAATAAAACTGTAAGGTCTTGTTGAGACATATAAAGGAAGACGTGAATACATAAGAGAAACACACACTCCTGGATGGGAAAATTCAATAAATATAAAGATATGACTTCTTTCTAAATTAGCTAAAATGTTTAATGTCTTTTTTTTTTTTGTCGGGGGGATGGAGTCTCACTCTCTCACCCTGGCTTGAGTGCAATCTTGATTTCGGCCCACTGCAACCTCCATCTCCCAGCTTCAAGCAATTCTCCTGGCTCAGCCTCCCAAGTAGCTGGGACTATAGGTGCCTGCCACCACGCCTGGCTAATTTTTGTGTTTTTATTAGAGACGGGGTTTTGCCATGTTGGTCAGGATGGTCTTGAACTCCTGACATCAGGTGATCCACCTGCCTTGGCCTCCCAAAGTGCTGGGATTACAGGCGTGAGCCACCGCGCCTGGCCATGGAATTCTAGTAATAATTTCATTCAGTGGTGAGAGTAGGGAGCTAAAGAAAAATGTTCAGCAGGAGTGCTTTCAGAACTTAAGAATGTTCGGTATGTTCACCCCAACTCTGCTCCCTGCAAAAAGCCCCATATAAAAATAGCTGAGAAGTAATCCAGAAAGGGTGATATAAACAGTAATATAAAGCTACATAATTAGGCTGGGCACAGTGGCTCATGCCTGTAATCCCAGCACTTTGGGAGGCTGAGGCAGGTGGATCACTTGAGGTCAGGAGTTCGAGACCAGTCTGGCCAACATGGCAAAACCTCGTCTCTACTAAAAATACGAAAACTAGGGCCAGGCACGGTAGCTCACGCTGTAATCCCAGCACTTTGGGAGGCCGAGGTGGGCAGATCACAAGGTCAAGAGTTCAAGACCAGCCTGGCCAATATGGTGAAACTCCATCTCTACTAAAAATATAAAAAATTAGCCGGGGCCGGGCGCGGTGGCTCACGCTTGTAATCCCAGCACTTTGGGAGGCCGAGGCGGGCGGATCACAAGGTCAGGAGATCGAGACCACGGTGAAACCCCGTCTCTACTAAAAATACAAAAAAATTAGCCGGGCGTGGTGGCGGGCGCCTGTAGTCCCAGCTACTCGGAGAGGCTGAGACAGGAGAATGGCGTGAACCCGGGAGGCGGAGCTTGCAGTGAGCCGAGACTGCGCCACTGCACTCCAGCCTGGGCGACAGAGCGAGACTCCATCTCCAAAAAAAAAAAAAAAAAAAAAAAAAAAATTAGCCGGGTGTGGTGGTGTGCACCTGTAGTCCCAGCTACTTGGGAGGCTGAGGCAGGAGAATGGCGTGAACCTGGGAGGCAGAGCTTGCAATGAGCCGAGATTGCACCACTGCACTCCAGCCTGGGCAACAGAGCGAGACTCCGTCTCAAAAAAAAACAAAAACAAAAACAAAAAAAAAACAAACAAACAAACACTTGATCTTAGCCAAAAGGCCGAGAAGCGATACAAACAAACAAACAAACAAAAAAAACTAGCCGGGGCCGGGCGCGGTGGCTCACGCCTGTAATCCCAGCACTTTGGGAGGCTAAGGCGGGCGGATCACGAGGTCAGGAGATCGAGACCATCCTGGCTAACATGGTGAAACCCCGTCTCTACTAAAAATACAAAAAATCAGCCGGGTGTGGTGGCGGGCGCCTGTAGTCCCAGCTACTCGGGAGGCTGAGGCAGGAGAATGGCGTGAACCCTGGGGGGCGGAGCTTGCAGTGAGCTGAGATCGCGCCACTGCACTCCAGCCTGGGCGACAGAGCGAGACTCCGTCTCAAAAAAAAAAAAAAAAAAAAAAAAAAAAAAAAAAAAAACTAGCCGGTACGGTGACGCATGCCTGTGGTCACAGTATCAGGAGAATTGTTTGAACCCGGGAGGCGGAGCTTGCAGTGAGCCAAGATCGTGCTACTGCACTCCAGCCTGGGCGACAGAGTGAGACTCTGTCTCAAACGAACAAAAAACCCCCAAAAACTAGCCGGAACGGTGACACATGCCTGTGGTCACGGTATCTGGAGAATCGTTTGAACCCGGGAGGCGGAGCTGCAGTGAGCCGAGATCGTGCTACTGCACTCCAGCCCGGGTGACAGAGCAACTTTGTCTCAAAAAAAAAAAAAAAAGCTACATAATTAAAGCAGTGTGGTACTAGTAGACGGATGGATTCTGGAATGCAACAGAAAGCCCAAGTATTGATCCAAATCTATACAAGAATTCAGGAGACAGGGATTAAAATTTCTGTACGCAGCAAGTAGGCTGGAGACCAGTCGCGTGTCTGACGACAGGGACTAGGTGAGCACATTGCCCCTACTGAGAAATAGGGCGTGGCTGCTGAAATATGGTCGTGGCAAAATGTTTTAGAAACCTCAAGGATACATGCCAGAAAATTAAGGCAGGCTGATGACCCCTTATCTAAAATGCTTGGGATCAGAAGTTTTTTGGATTTTGGAATATCTACATATATACATATATACATAATGAGGTATCCTGGGAATAGGACCCAAGTCTAAACACAGAATTCACTTATGTTTCATATATACCTTATCCACATAGCCTGAAGGCAATTTTATATAATATGCTTAATAATTCTGTGCATGAAACAAAGTTTTGACTGTGTTTTAATTGCAACCTATCACATGAGGTCAGATGTGGAAGTTTCCACTTGTGGCATCATGTTGACACTCAAAACGTTCCAGATTATGGAGCATTTTGAATTTTGTGTGCTTGGCCTGTGGTAGACAGCACTAACATCTACTACAAGTGTTTATTTTCTTTTACGTAATTATACATATCTTCTATGACTAATGTACATTGCTTCTCAAATAAAAAGGTCATTTAAAAAATGTTTTAAAATCAGTTGTATAAACAAATGGCAAACTTGCCGGGCACAGTGACTCACGCCTGTAATTCCAGCACTTTGGGAGGCCAAGGTGGGTGGATCACTTGAGGTCAGGAGTTCGAGACCAGCCTGGCCAACATGGTGAAACCCCATCTCTACTAAAAATACAGTAAGTAGCCGGGTGTGGTGGCGGGTGCCTGTAATCCCAGCTACTTGGGAGGCAGAGGCAGGAGAATCGCTTGAACCCAGGAGGCAGAGGTTGCAGTGAGCTAGGATCTTGCCATTGCACTCCAGCCTGGGCAACAGAACGAGACTCCGTCTCAAAAAAAACAAAAATAAAAAAATGAATGGCAAACGTTAAAGTTGGCTGGTGGTCAATATCTTCAAACACATAATTGTGGTACAGAACAAAAAGCTAGAAATATGGAATATGCCTAGATGGAAAACCATATAGGAAAAGACATCTATAAGATTGCTGTATCTGTATCAGCGCATCCCTCCTGCTGTTTCTGACTCGTCACCAAAAGATCACTGAGGTCCTGCAAGTGGGCCTTCAATGTCAAGCTCTTGAGGACCAGCGGAGTGTGGGTTATTCTGTTATTGAATCAGATGAATGTCACGTGCCCAAGGCAGTGATGCTATGGCTGTGCTAGAAGAACATGACGTCAGCACTACTAGAGCAAGTACTCGTCACAATAGACTCAACTTCCACAACTGTCAGAAACATTTTAAACAGAAACAGAAACTCTGAAGCGGAGTATTTCATCACGGTGGAATTACTTTACAAAAATAAAAATGACCCTCACACTAATGTGTGTTCTAACGTGGCTCACTTGTTAGCCAAGCAGGGAAAACTGTTCACTGATGGGAAGTTATTTACATTGTGTTGATTATGGCATCTAAAACTATGTCAAGAGATGATAAACTTGCTTAAGACTATAAGCCTTCTGGCAAGAACAGTTGCTTGAGGAGTTGAGGACAGTGAGAGCAACACAACAGCCCTAGGACCCCAGCGTTTCCATCAGACTCCAGCGTTTCCATCAGACTCCAGCGTTTCCATCAGACTCCAGCGTTTCCATCAGACTCCAGCGTTTCCATCAGACTCCAGCGTTTCCATCGCACTCCAGCGTTTCCATCAGACTCCAGCGTTTCCATCAGACTCCAGCGTTTCCATCAGACTCCAGCGTTTCCATCAGACTCCAGCGTTTCCATCGCACTCCAGCGTTTCCATCGCACTCCAGCGTTTCCATCGCACTCCAGCGTTTCCATCGCACTCCAGCGTTTCCATCAGACTCCAGCGTTTCCATCACACCCCAGCGTTTCCATCACACCCCAGCGTTTCCATCACACCCCAGCGTTTCCATCACACTCCAGCGTTTCCATCACACTCCAGCGTTTCCATCACACTCCAGTGTTTCCATCAGACTCCAGTGTTTCCATCAGACTCCAGCGTTTCCATTGCACTCCAGTGTTTCCATCAGACTCCAGCGTTTCCATCACACTCCAGTGTTTCCATCAGACTCCAGTGTTTTCATCGCACCCCAGTGGTTTCCTTGGCTCTTGATGAGCTGACAGACGTTACTGGTACTGCTGTGTTTGAAGGAGTCAATGTTGAGCTTGAAGTGACCAAAGAATTAGCCTCTATCACTTGCTCTATGTGGAACAACTAGAACACACAGTATTTTCAAATAAGTTGTGAAAATACTAATTTTGTATGACCTGAAGTGGAATCTACTAAGATGAACTACAACTGATCACGCTAAGAATACATGTGGATCAGAAAAGGCTTACTTAGACAAACTTACAAGTCTTATGAAAACTGAAGATAACGTGAAAATACAAGCCTACGTTTATTGTGTTATTCATTAGCAGCTACTTTGTGAAAAGTATTTGAATCTATTAGGAGTTACTGAAACAGTGGCATCAACATGAACTTCATGCACTCTCATGACTCAGCCATCATTAGTTCCATGAATTTTTGTCAGAAATCGATGATAAATATTCTCAATTTCCGACCACACAAAGTTCAACAGCTTAGCAGTGGCAAAGTTTTATTGTCATTTTTTAGAAAACTCTGGGCCAAGACTAAAATTCTCTGCATGAGAAAAACCTCCCTCAACCACTATTAAACATGAAAAGGGCTGGGCACCATGACTCAGCCCTAAAATCCCAATGCTTTAGGGGGCTGAGTTCAGAGGATCACTTGAGGCGAGGAGTTCAAGACCAGCCTGGCAAGACAGTGAGACCCTATCTCTACAAAAAAAAAATAGTAATAAAAGAAAATTAGCTGGGCACAGTGGCATATGCCTATAGTCCTAGCTGCTCTGGAGGAGAATCACTGGAGCCCAGGAGTTCAAGACTGCAGTGAGCTGTGATCACACCACTGCATTCTAGCGTGGGTAACAGAGAGACCTTGTATCTAAAAGAAAAAAATAAAATAAAATAAATAAACAAATGCACAATTAATGACTTTGGAAATTAATATTTGTTGTAGACTTGACAACATTTCTTAACGAATTCAACCTAACATTACAAAGCAAACAGTGCTTATGTGCGAAACTTATATTGCAGTAAAGTTATTTCGATGACAACTAATGTCTGAATCATAAGTAATGTCAAGCTGCTTTATCTACTTCCCATGGTGTCTAAAATTAAAACAGAAAGTGAGATTTCCATTCCCACACAAATTTGCAGCAGATATATTTTCTGAGCTCAAAATATAGATCCAGCAGAATTTGATAAATGCCTTCCAAATCATATGCTCATGGACTGATACCAGTATTTGGCAGTACCTCTCTGTGTAAAAAGACATTTTTGCAGATGAAGCATGTAAAATATCATCACAAATAACAACAGATGAACATCTGCAGTTGGTTCTGATAGTCAGGAATGCCAACTTCTTTTGGTTTCTCTGAGCAGCAGCACTGGCCCCCGTTGTCCCCTGAGCACACCAAATGCTCCTCCTTCTCGGGACGTGGCACTCGGTGCTTCCTCTGCTGGGATGGCTTCCCCTCATACATCAACAACTTTTGCTCACAAGATTTAAGTTCTTGCTCCTCAAAATGCACTGAATCTCTACCAATAACTTGGAGAAGGGGAAAAATGGGATCTATTACAAGAAAACTCAATCAGTTGAAACTAACCACAAACTGACACAAATGAAAGTAGTTGAGAAAGACATTAAAAGTTACTAAAGTTGTATTCCATATGTTCAAAAAGCTAGAGAAACGACTGAACATGTTAAGTAGAGACGTAAAATATACAAAAAAGAACCCAATCAAAGTTCTAGAGATAAGCATTATGATGACTGAAATGATAAATACACTGGGGCTTGGCATGGAGGCTCACGCCTACAATCCTAGCACTTTGAGAGGCTGAGGCAGGAGGACCACTTGAGGCCGGGAGTCTGAGACCAGCCTGGGCAACATAGTGAGATCTCTTAAAAAAAAAAAAGGCCAAGCACGGTGACTCAGCCTGTAATCCCAGTACTTTGGGAGGCCGAGACGGGGGCAAATCATCTGAGGTCAGGAGATCGAGACCAACCTGACCAATATGATGAAGCCCTGTCTCTCCTAAAACACACAAAAATTAGCTGGGCGTGGAAGCATGTGCATGTAATCCTAGCTACTCCGGAGGCTGAGACAGGAGAATCATTTGAACCCGGGAGGCAGAGATTGCTGTGAGCTGAGATTGCGCCATTACACTCCAGCCTGGGCAACAAGAGCAAAATTCCATCTCAAAAAAAAAATTATATACATATAAATTAGCCAGGTGTGGTAATGTGTGCCTGTAGTCTCAGCTACTTGGGAGGCTGAGAGGATTGTCTGGGCCCAGGAGTTTGAGGCTGCAGTGAGCCGAGACTGCATCACTGCATTCCAGCCTGGGCAACAACAAGGCCTTGCCTCAAAATAAAACCAAACCAAACCCACCACTAGAAAGAAAAAAAGGTTAGTGAATTTGAAAGCACAACAACAGAAATGATCCAAAATTAAACCTACAAAAAACAAAGAGGAAAAATAAAGAAAAAAGAGAAAGTGGGACTGAGTGCAGTAGCTCATGCCTGTAATCCCAGCACTCTGGGAGGCCAAGTCAGGTGGATTACTTGAGGTCAGGAGTTCAAGGCCAGCCTGGGCAATGTGGTGAAACCCCGTCTCTACTAAAAATACAGAAATTAGCCAGGTGTGGTGGCAGGCACCTGTAATCCCAGCCACTTGGGAGGCTGAGGCAGGAGAATCGCTTGAACCCAGGAGGTGGAGGTTGCAGGGAGCAGAGATTGCGCCACTGCACTCCAGCCTGGGTGACAGAGCGAGACTCCATCTTAAAAAAGAAAAGAAAAGAAAGTGGAAACCATCCCATGGAGTGAGAGAGCTGCAGGATGACTTCATGTGACCTGACACATAACTGCAGTGCTGGGTGGGGGTGTGAGCACAAACACACTCTAGGGAAAAGGCCAGGCATGCTGGCTCACACTTGTCGCACTATGGGAGACTGAGGCAGGAGGATCCCTTGAGCCCAGGAGTTTGAGACCAGTCTGGGAAAAACATAGAGAGACCCCATCGCTACAAAAAAAAAAAAAAAAAAAAAAAGGCTGGGTATGGAGGTGTGCAAACTTGTGGTCCCAGCTACTCATGAAGCAGAGGTGGGAGGATCGCTTGAGCCCAGGAGGTTGAGGCTGCCATCATCTGTGATTGTGCCATTGCACTTCAGCCTGGGCTACAGAGCGAGACCCTGTCTCAAAAAAGAAAAGAAAGTTTTGTTTTGGGAGAAAAAATGACTGAAAATTTCTCAAACGTGATGAAGACTATAAACTGATAGGTCCAAGAAGCTACACGAACCCCAAGCACAAGGAATGTGAAGAAAATGACATAAACCCCTATCTTAAGCAAATTGCTTACAATGAGCAAAACAGAGAAAATAAAGGAGCTAGAGCCAGGTGTGGTGGCTCACTCCTGCAAATCCAGTGCTTTGGGGGCCGAGGCAGGTGGATCGCTTGAGTCCAAGAGTTTGAGACCACCCTGGGCAACATGGTAAAACCCCATCTCTACCAAAAATACAAAAGTAAGCTGGGTGTGGTGGTGCGCACCTGTGGTCCCAGGTGCTGAGGTGGGAGGACAGTTTGAGACTGGGAGGCAAAGGGTGCAATGAGCAGAGATCACACCATTCCACTCCAGCCTGGGTGACAGAGCCAGACCCTGTCTCAAAAAAATAGAATGAAATTGGCTGGGTACAGTAGCTCATGCCTGTAATCCCAGCACTTTGGGAGGCCAAGGTGGGCAAATCACTTGAGGTCAGGAGCTCGAGGTCAGCCTGGCCAACATGGTGAAATCCCGGCTCTACTAAAAATATAGAATTAGCTGGGCATGGTGGTGTGTGCCTGTAATCCCAGATACTTGGGAGACTGGGGCAGGAGAATTGCTGGAAACCAGGAGGTGGAGGTTGCAGTGAGCCGAGATCGTGCCACTGCACTCCAGCCTAGGTGACAGAGTTAGACTCCATCTTAAAAAAAGAAAAAAAAAAAGAAATAAAGCAGCTAGACTGAAAAGACACATTATGTAAAGAAATATAAAGATAAGAATGACAGCTGATTTCTTGTTAGAAATGATGCAAGCCAGAAGACAATGAAGTGGCAAAAAGGAATAAATCTTAACCTACACCCAGCAAAAGTAGCTTTCAAAAATGAATATGAGGCCTGGCGTGGTGGCTGATGTGGCTGGCAAGCCACCAAGGTGCCAAGGCAAGAGACCGAGGGCACGAGCTGTTCCAGTATAATAAAATACATAAAATAAGAATAGTTATACTAGATATAGATCTTAGATATGATTATATATGAATATCATTAATCATTAGTTTGTAGCAAACACTAGTTTGTAGCAATTACTCTTTATTTACCAATATTTACCAATATTATATTATATTATACTATACTATAATATTATATTATAATATATAATATATTATATATTATATTATAATATATAATATATTATAATATACTATATTATATATTATAATATATTATAATATAATATTTACCAATATTATAATAATCCCTGCTCTATAATCATAATCTAGGAAAAACCAGGCCATACAGAGATAGGAGCTGAGGGGACATAGTGAGGAGTGACCAGAAGACATGAGTGTGAGCCTTCTGTTATGCCCAGACAGGGCCACCAGAGGGCTCCTTGGTCTAGCGGTAACCCCAGCGTCTGGGAAGACGCCGGTTGCCAAGTGGACCTTGGTCTAGCGGTAGCGTCAGTGCCAAGGAAAAACACCCACTACTTAGCAGACTGGGAAAGGGAGTCTTCCTTTCCCAGGGGAGTTTAGAGAAGACTCTACTCCTCCACCTCTTGTGGAAGCCCTGACATCAATCAGGCTCGCCTGCAGTTATCCGGAGGCCTAACCGTCTCCCTGTGATGCTGTGCTTCAGTGGTCACGCTCCTAGTCCACCTTCATGTTCCATCCTGTACACCTGGCTCTGCCTTTTAGATAGCAGTAACAAATTAGTGAAAGTACTAAAAGTGTCTGATATCAGAAATAATGGCGTAAGCTGTCTCCTCTCTCTCTCTCTCTCTGCCTCGGCTGCCAGGCAGGAAAGGGCCCCTGTCCAGTGGACACATGACCCATGTGGCCTTACCTATCATTGGAGATGGCTCACACTCAACCCTAACCCTGCCCCTTTGTCTTGTATCCAATAAATATCAGCGCAGCCTGGCATTGGGGGCCACTACCAGTCTCCACGTCTTGGTGGTAGTGGTCCCCCGGGGCCCAGCTGTCTTTTATCTCTTTGTCTTGTGTCTTTATTTCTACAATCTCTCGTCTCTACACATGGGGAGAAACCCACCGACCCTGTGGGTCTGGACCCTACAGGCTGATGCCTGTAATCCCAGCACCTTGGGAGGCTGAGGTGGGCAGATCACCTGAGGTCAGGAGTTTGAGATCAGCCTGGCCAACATGGTGAACTCTCGTCTTTACCAAAAAAATACAAAAATTAGCTGGGTGTGGTGGTGCACGCCTGTAGTCCCAGCTACTCGGGAGGCTAAGGCAGGAGAATCACATGAACCTGGCAGGCAGAGGTTGCAGTGAGTCGGGATCCCACCACTGCACTCCAGCCTGGGCGACAGAGTGAGACTCTGTCTCAAAAAAAAAAAAAAAAAAAAAAAAAGATGGAAGACTTTTTCAAAAATACAAAAGCTAAAAGAAGTCATTACCAGCAGACTTGCACTTCAGTAAATGTAACATGAAGTCCTTGAAGCAGAAAGAAATGCCACCAGATGGACACAAATCTGGATCCACACAAGCAATCAAGAGCACAGGAAACAGGAACTGTGTGGGCTGATGTAGAAATGTCTGCTTAGTATTAAAATCTCTTTAAAAGATAACTGACTAAAGTACAAATGATAACAATGTATTAAGACATTGATAACATGTAGAAAAGTAACATACTTGACAGCAGCAGGACAAAATTGGAGAGAAATGGAGCCTAATAAATGCTGTTAGGTTCTTAACCATTTATGAAGCAGGATAATATCATTTGAAAGTCGACTATGGTAAGTTAATACAAGACAATACATAAACCCTAAAACAATCACTAAAAAATAGCAAAGAGCCATAATTAAGAATCCAACAAAAGGAGATAAAGGTGAATTTAAAAATGCTCCATTAGTGCAGAAGGAAAAAAAAGAGGAAAAAGGGATTGAGAACAAAAGAGACAACAAACCAAACAGCGAGACAACAGATTTAAGCCTAACCCTAACCCTAACCCTAACCTTGACCAACCCTATCCCTAACCCTAACCCTAACCCTGACCCAATCCTAACCCTAACCCTAAACCTAAACCTAACCCTAACCCTGACCCAACCCTAACCCTAACCCTAACCCGGACCCTAGCCCTAACCCTAACCAAATAAATCATCACATTGTGTTAATGGTCTAAATTCCCCCATAAACAGGCAGAGATGTTCAGACTGAATAAAAACGTGTGACCTAATAATGTGATGCCTACAAGAAAACTCATAATA
This sequence comes from Symphalangus syndactylus, assembly GCF_028878055.3. Classification (NCBI taxonomy): domain Eukaryota; kingdom Metazoa; phylum Chordata; class Mammalia; order Primates; family Hylobatidae; genus Symphalangus; species Symphalangus syndactylus. Next base: position 143,387,838 of record NC_072429.2, read on the forward strand.
AAGACAAAAGAATAGGTAAAAAGTAAAGGGTTGAAAAAAGAGATACCATGCTAACATGAATCAAATTAATATTGGAGTGCCAATATTAATGTAAGTAGATTTTGGTGCAAAGAATATTTCTAGGAACAAAGAGGGTCAATGATGAAGGGATTAATTTGTCAAGAGGACAAAATCCTAAATGTTTATGTACCTAATTACAGAGCCCCAAAATACTCCTGGGTATTTTCTGAGAGAAATAAAAATGTATGTCCAAACAAAGACTTGTACATGAACGTTCATAGCAGTTTTATTTGTAATAGCCCAAACCTGCAAACAACCCAAATGCCCATCAGAAGGCGGTACATCCATACAATGGTATACTACTAAGCTGTGAAAAAGGAATAAACTACGGATACATGTAACAACATGTCAAAACAATTACATGGAGTGAGTGAAAAAGGAATAAACTATGGATACATGTAACAACATGTCAAAACAATTACAGGGAGTGAAAGATGACAGACAAAAAAGAGTGCATACTGCTTCAGTCCTTTCATGTAAAATTCTACAAAACACAAATTAATCTATAGTGAAACAGGTAGACGAATGGTTCCTTAGGAATGTGGGTGATTGTGCGGAGACAGGTGGGAGGGGAACAGGAGGGCAAAGAGACTTCTGGCACCAGTGGAAAGTGCACTACCTTAATTGTGGTGATGGTCATGGGTGTGTACATACATCAAGACTTATCAAAATGTATGCTTTAAATGTGTGTGGTTTATTGCCTTTCAATTGTCCTTCCATAAAGTTGACACACTTGAAGAGATACAAACATCAGAGCAAGGGCAGGAAGACATCCATCCAAATGTTAACAAAAACACACAGAGTAGTGGGTGTGGGGAATATGAAGACAGACAGGGCAACAGAAAAGCGTATATGCTGAGGCTAGGCGCGGTGGCTCAGGCCTGTAATCCCAGCACTTTGGGAAGCTGGGGCGGGCAGATCACTTGAGGTCAAGAGTTCGAGGCCAGCCTGGCCAACATGGTGAAACCCCGTCTCTACTAAAAATACAAAAATTAACCAGGCGTGGTGGTTCATGCCTGTAATTCCAGCTAGTCAGGAGGCTGAGGCAGGAGAATTGCTTGAACCTGGGAGGCGGAGGTTGCAGTGAGCCGAGATCACGCCATTGCACCCCAGCCCGGGTGACATGAGTGAAACTCTGTCTCAAAAAAAAAAAAAAAAAAAAAGCTTATAAGCCGAGCAGAACATGAGATGATGAACTGAACCCTCTTGTTGCATCTGCAATCTCATCAATGACTGGAACAATCCTCCCAAACAAAAGATGGGTGTTTGGACTAGATTTAAAAAATAAACCAAACAGCTATACATCATTTACAAGAAATAGACTGGATGGATAAAGGAGGCAAATTCTAACCAAAGAGAAACAACGGCACCACAAACTCTAAAAGTTGACTTCAAGGCAAGAAGACTGTGAGGGGTAAGAGGATTAGACGCAATGACAATAGGAAAAGTCTGGCAGGAAAACGATTCTAAACTTACGAGCGACCAACTCACTGCTTCAATACATAAGAACTGGAAATGGACAGATTTTAAAGGAGAAATGAACAAATTCTGCTATTCTAGGAGGAGACTTTAACTCTCAGAATGGAGAGAGCAGGTAGAAAAAAATAGGTTGAAAAGATCAACAAAATTGGTACACTGCTATCAAGACTAAAAAAGAAGAAAAGAGAATAATCAAATAGACGCAATAAAAAATGATAAAGGAGATATCACCATGATCCCACAGAAATACAAACTACCAATAGTGAATACTATAAACACCACTACACAAATAAAATAGAAAATCTAGAAGAAATGGATACATTCCTGGACACATACACCCTCCCAAGACTAAACCAGAAATAAGTTGAATCTCTGAATAGACCAATAACAGGCTCTGAAATTGAGGCAATAATTAATAGCTTACCAACCAAAAAAAGTCCAGGACCAGATGGATTCACGGCCGAATTCTACCAGAGGTACAGAGAGGAGCTGGTACCATTCCTTCTGAAACTATTCCAATCAATAGAAAAAGGGGGAATCCTCCCTAACTCATTTTATGAGGCCAGCATCGTCCTGATACCAAAGCCTGGCAGAGACACGACAAAAAAAGAGAATTTTAGACCAATATCCCTGGTGAACATCGATGCGAAAATCCTCAATAAAATACTGGCAAACCAAATCTAGCAGCACATCAGAAAGCTTATCCACCATGATCAAGTGGGCTTCATCCCTGGGATGCAAGGCTGGTTCAACATATGCAAATCAATAAACATAATCCAGCATATAAACAGAACCAATAACAAAAACCATATGATTATCTCAATAGATGCAGAAAAGGCCTTTGACAAAATTCAACAACGCTTCGTGCTAAAAACTCTCAATAAACTAGGTATTGATAGGACGTATCTCAAAATAATAAGAGCCATAAATAATGAGAAACCCACAGCCAATATCATACTGAATGGGTAAAAACTGGAAGCATTCCCTTTGAAAACTGGCACAAGACAAGGATGCCCTCTATCCCCACTCCTATTTAACATAGTGTTGGAAGTTCTGGCCATGGCAATCAGACAAGACAAAGAAATAAAGGGTATTCAATTAGGAAAAGAGGAAGTCAAATTGTCCCTGTTTGCAGATGACATGATTGTATATTTAGAAAAACACGTTGTCTCAGTCCCAAATCTCCTTCAGCTGATAAGCAACTTCAGCAAAGTCTCAGAATACAAAATCAATGTGCAAAAATCACAAGCATTCCTATATACCAGTAACAGACAGAGAGCCAAATCATGAGTGAACTCCCATTCACAATTACTACAAAGAGAATGAAATACCTAGGAATCCAACTTACAAGGGATGTGAAGGACCCCTTCAAAGAGAACTACAAACCACTGCTCAACGAAATAAAAGAGGACACAAACAAATGGAAGAACATTCCATGCTCATGGATAGGAAGAATCAATATCATTAAAATGGCCATACTGCCCAAGGTAATTTATAGATTCAATGCCATCCCCATCAAGCTACCAATGACTTTCTTCACAGAATTGGAAAAAACTACTTTAAAGTTCAGATGGAACCAAAAAAGAGCCCGCATTGCCGAGACAATCCTAAGCCAAAAGAACAAAGCTGGAGGCATCATGCTGCCTGACTTCAAACTATACTACAAGGCTACAGTAACCAAAACAGCATGGTACTGGTACCAAAGCAGATATATACATCAATGGAACAGAACAGAGTCCTCAGAAATAACACCACGCATCTACAACCATCTGATCTTTGACAAACCTGACAAAAACAAGAAATGGGGAAAGGATTCCCTATTTAATAAATGGTACTGGGAAAACTGGCTAGCCATATGTAGAAAGCTGAAACTGGATCCCTTCCTTACACCTTATACAAAAATTAATTCAAGATGGATTAAAGACTTAAATGTTAGACCTAAAACCATAAAAACCCTAGAAGAAAACCTAGGCAATACCATTCAGGACACAGGTATGGGCAAGCATGTCATAACTAAAACATCAAAAGCAATGGCAACAAAAGCCAAAATAGATAAATGGGATCTAATTAAACTAAAGAGCTTCTGCACAGCAAAAGAAACTACCATCAGAGTGAACAGGCAACCTACAGAATGGGAGAAAATTTTTGCAATCTACCCATCTGACAAAGGGCTAATATCCAGAATCTACAAAGAACTTACACAAATTTACAAGAAAAAAACAACCCCATCAAAAAGTGAGCAAAGGATATGAACAGACATTTCTCAAAAGAAGACATTTATGCAGCCAACAGACACATGAAAAAATGCTCATCACTGGCCATCAGAGGAACGCAAATCAAAACCACAATGAGATACCATCTCACACCAGTTAGAATGGCGATCATTAAAAAGTCAGGAAACAACAGATGCTGGAGAGGATGTGGAGAAATAGGAACACTATTACACTGTTGGTGGGAGTGTAAATTAGTTCAACCATTGTGGAAGACAGTGTGGCGATTCCTCAAGTATTTAGAACTAGAAATACCATTTGACCCAGTGATGCCATTACTGGGTATATACCCAAAGGATTATAAATCATGCTGCTATAAAGACACACACACACGTGTTTACTGTGGCACTATTCACAATAGCAAAGACTTGGAACCAACCCAAATGTCTATCAACGATAGACTGGATTAAGAAAATGTGGCACATATACACCATGGAATACTATGCAGCCATAAAAAAGGATGAGTTAATGTCCTTTGCAGGGACATGGATGAAGCTGGAAACCATCATTCTGAGCAAACTATCACAAGGACAGAAAACCAAACACCCCATGTTCTCACTCATAGGTGGGAATTGAACAATGAGAACCCTTGGACACAGGGCAGGGAACATCACACACCAGGGAATGTTGTGGGGTGGGGGGATGGGAGAGGGATGGCATTAGGAGAAATACCTAATGTAAATGACAAGTTAATGGGTGCAGCAAACCAACATGGCACATGTATACATATGTAACAAATCTGCATGTTGTGCACATGTACCCTAGAACTTAAAGTAAAATAAAAATAAAAAAAGGATGAAACTTGATTTACATAATAGATTTCATTTAATTAACATATGCAGAACTCTGGGCACAACAAAAAGAAAACAGAAATTATCCTTTTGAAGGAGTCATAAAATCATTTACAAAAATTTATGAATTAGCCCACAAAGTAAGTCTCAAAAAAATAAAAAAATTATGCATTCCTTAAGTTGGCAATCAAGAACGAGAACGAAAAATAAACTGTAGCTTTGGAAATGAAGACATTTCTAAATTACAAATGAGTCAAAGAATAAATCATAGTTAGTCTGGGAGTGGTGGCTCATGCCTATAATCCCAGCACTTTGGCAGGCTGAGGCAGGCAGATCACTTGAGACCAGGAGTTCGAGACCAGCCTGGCCAACATGGCAAAACCCCGTCTCTACTAAAAATACAAAAATTAGCCAGGCATGGTGGCGCCCCTCTGTAATCCCAGCTACTCAGGAGGCTGAGGCATGAGAATTGCTTGAACCTGGGAAGTGGAGGTTGCAGTGAGCTGAGATTGCACCACTGTACTGCAGCCTGGGTGACAGAAGAAGACTCTGTCTCAAGAAAAAGAAAAAAAAGAAGAGGAAGAGGAGGAGGAGGAGGAGGAAGAAAAAGAAGAAGAAGAAGAAGAAGAAGAGGAAGCAGCAGCAGCAGCAGCAGCAGCAATCTAATTAAAATTTGAAAATATTTAAAAGTGGGCTGGGCTAGGTGCAGTGTCTCACACCTATAATCCCAGCATTTTAGGAGGCCGAGGTGGGAGGATCACTTGAGGCCAGGAGTTCCAGACCAGCCTGGGCACCATGGCATTAGCCTACTTCTATAAAAAATAAAAAAAATTAGGCTGGGTGGGGTGGCTCACGCCTGTAATCCCAGCACTTTGGGAGGCCAAGGTGTGTGGATCACAAGGTCAGGATATTGAGACCATCCTAACACAGTGAAACCCCATCTCTACTAAAAATACAAAAACAAAATTAGCCGGGCGTGGTGGCGGGCGCCTGTAGTCCCAGCTACTCGGGAGGCTGAGGCAGGAGAATGGCGTGAACTCGGGAGGTGGAGCTTGCAGTGAACTGAGATTGCACCACTGCACTCCAGCCTGGGCGACAGAGCGAGACTCCATCTCAAAAAACAATAATGATGATAATAATAATAATAATAAATAAAAGATAAAAAAATTAGTTTGGTGTGGTGGTGTACACCTGTAGTCTCAGCTACTCAAGAGGCTGAGGTAGGGTTGCTTGAGCCCGGGAGTTGAAGGCTGCAGTGAGCCATGATTATGCCATTTCATACCATCTTCACACATGCAGGAGACTTTACAGTCAGATGTCACTTCACAACACAAATGTGTTCTGAGAAACGCATCATCAGGTGATTTTGTCACTGTGTGAACATCACAGAGTACAGTTATACACATGCAGGCTGTAAGGCCTGCTACATACCCAGGCTATATGGTGTAGTCTATTGCCCCAGGCTACACACCTTAGCATTACTGTGCCAAATGCTAAATGCCATTGTAACACAATGGTATTTGTGTGCCTAAACATATTTAGACATAGAACAGGTACAGTAAAAATATGGTATAAAAGATAAAAAATGGCACACCTGTACCAGGCACGTAGCAGGAACAGAGCTTGCCGGACTGGCAGTTGCCGTGCGTGTCGGTGAGTGAGCCCTGGACATCACTGCACACAACTCCCGACTTGACAACCCTGTACACTTAGGCCACACTCAATTCATTTAAAACTTCTTCTTTCTTCAGTAATAAATTTAGTTTACTGTAACTTTTTTACTTTATAACCTTTTTAGTTTCTTTAAACTTTTTGAGTCTTTTAGAACACTTTGCTTAACATACACATTGTACAACTATACAAAATTCTTTCTTTACATTCTTATTCTATAAGCATTTTTAATTTAAAATTTCTTAAATTGACTTTTTGTTACAAACTACGACACAAACACACTAGCCTAGGCCTACACATGCTAGGACCATCGCCACCACCGTCTTCCCATCGCCACGTGGTGTCTTGGGAGACAGCAACATGCGCGGAGCCATCACCTCCTGAGACAACAGCGCCGCCTTCTGGACACCTCCCGAAGGACCCACCGGAGGGTGTTTCCAGCTAATTTTTTTTTAAGTGCACGCTAAATGATAAAAACTATGGGCCGGGCGCGGTGGCTCACGCTTGTAATCCCAGCACTTTGGGAGGCCGAGGTGGGCGGATCACGAGGTCAGGAGATCGACACCATCTTGGCTAACACGGTGAAACCCCGTCTCTACTAAAAATACAAAAAATTAGCCGGGCGTGGTGGCGGGCGCCTGTAGTCCCAGCTACTCAGAGAGGCTGAGGCAGGAGAATGGCGTGAACCCGAGAGGCGGAGCTTGCAGTGAGCCAAGATCGCGCCACTGCACTCCAGCCTGGGTGACAGAGCGAGACTCCGTCTCAAAAAAAAAAAAACAAAAAACTATGGTACAGTGAATACGTAAACCAGTGACAGTCACGTATCATCATCATGATCAAGTACTATGCACCGTTCATAATCACACGTGCTGCGCCTCTGTATGACCGCAGTGCAGCAGGTCTGTTTACGCCAGCATCACCACAGACTTGTGAGTACAGTGTTGCACGCAACCACAGTAGGTCATATAACATTTTCAGCTCCATTATAATCTATGAGACCACTCTCATATATGCATGTGCTGCTGATGGAAATGTTACATGGCACATGACTGTGTTATAAAGACATCTATCTACCCAAACGAATCCATAATTCAACACAATTCTAGTCAAAACCCCAACAGAGTGGCCAGGCATGGTGGCTCACGCCTGTCCAGCACTTTGGGAGGCTGAGGTGGGCAGATCATGACGTTAAGAGATCGAGACCAGCCTGGCCACCAACATGGTGAAACCTCGTCTCTACTAAAAATACAAAAATTAGCTGGGTGTGATGGCAGGCGCCTGTAGTCCCAGCTACTCGGGAGGCTGAGGCAGGAGAATCGCTTGAACCTGGGAGGCGGAGCTTCCAGTGAGCCAAGATTGCACCACTGCACTCTAGCCTGGGCGACAGAGTGGACTTCATCTCAAAAAAAAAAAAAAGAAAGGAAAAAAAAAACTCCAACAGAGCTTCTCATGGAAGTCCTGGCCCCAATAGCCCCACATCGCCCAGAACTCCTGAGACATTTTTGAAAAGCGATGGACACTCCAGTCCCCAGAGAGTGGGCCCTGAACCATGGCCGATAGGGCAGGGCTAAGGCCAGACCCACGGCCTCTCTGGGAAAGAACAGCCCTGCAAGTGTGGATGACTGACACGTTTTGAAAATAGAATCACAAAAAGAAACCAATTCCTTCACCTAATTGCAGAGATGAGTCAAAACTAATAACAAATTCAAAATTATTATAATCCGATACCAATTCTCTGAGAAGTTCTGTGCAGGCCCGAAGCTGTCCGTTCTGTTCAGTAAGAGGAAACAGGAGATCCCAGCGCTGCAGCACAGCACAGGCTCTTGAGGGAGAGTTATTTTTAAAATGTTAACGCCAAGCCCGCTCGTCCACTTGTTTCTTAAAATGATTCACGATTCTCAGAATCTGGCTTCGACTTGTGCAAGATGAGCTCCTGCCCGTTTCTGGCTGGGAGAAGTTGTTCTCCAGAGGGACCATAGGATTTAACTGCCATCAGTATTTACAGCAAACCAATAGGTTTGTTTTTCACTTATGTCATTTAAGCCATAAAGCAGATGTTGCAGTCACCTTTCCACGGAGCTCCACCTGTACACGCCACGAATGTCCTTTATTCCTTAACCTCCACAACAGTCTAAATTCTGTACCTTTCAGTATCGTCTCCTTTGGGAAATGCCGCTGGAGGGCCAAGGACTCCTGGCCTGCTCTGGTGTGTGTTTAACCGCAGGCAGAGATTGCTCACGTGGGTTTCATGGATCATATGAAAGCCCACAGGGAGGTTCCTCTGTTTTTCAAAAGCACACAGATGCTGCTGTGATGACCGGAATACACACTCAAGGACGGTTCAACATGAGACCAACCAGTGTAAAACACCACACTGACAGATAGACTGAAGGGGGGAAACCACATGATCATCTTAACTGATGCAGAAAAGGCACTGACAAAATCCACATGATAAAACCACTGGGAACACAAGGAGTATCAAGGAACTTGCTCAACAGAAAAGACTGGAAGCTTTCCCTGAGATCAGGGGCGGAACCAGGAAGCCCCTTCACCACTGCCATCCAACACTGCACTGGAATCCTACGCAGGGCAATCAGTTAGGAGAAGAAAAAGGCATCCAAATTGGAAAGGAAGATGTTAGACTATCACTAACCACACATGACATAGTCCTATATATAGAAAATCCCAGAGATTATAAATGAAGGTTACTACAGCTAATACAGAAATTCAGCAAAGTTGCACAGTGCAAGATCAACACACAATCAGTTATGTTTCCATACACCACAATGGACAATCCAGAAACAAACAAACAAAAAATTCCACTTACAATAGCATCTAAAAGAATAACATATCTAGGAATAAACTCTACCAGGGAGGTAAAAGGACTATACACTAGAAAATATAAAACACTGCTAAGAAAAGTCAGACATAAGCAAATGAGAAGACATCCTCTGTTCATGGATTAGAAAATTAACATTGCTTGGATGAAGTATGACCTTCCAGATCCAATACAATCCCCCACACAGATCCAAAATTCCAAAAGCTTTTTTGTTGCTCTTGTTAAAAGAAATGAAAAAGCCAATCCCCAAATTCATATGGAATTGCAAGGTGCTCCAAATAGCCAAAACCACCTTGAAAAATTACAATAAAGCTGGAAGACTCACACTTTCCAGTTTCAAAACTTATTACAAAGTTACAGTGATCACAACAATGTGGTACTGGCATATGGATCAATGCAAATCAACTGAGAGGCCAGAAATGAACCCAAATCTATGACATGTCAATTTTTGTTTGTTTGTTTGTTTGTTTTGAGACAGCATCTTGCTCTGTCACCCAGGCTGGGGTACAGTGGTGCGATCTCGGCTCACTGCAACCTCCACCTCCTGGCTTCAAGTGATTCTCCTGCCTCAGCCACCCGAGTAGCTGGGATTACAGGCGTGAACAACCACTCCCAGCTAATTTTGGTACTTTTAGTAGAGACAGGGTTCTGCCACGTTGGACAGGCTGGTCTCAAATTCCTGGCCTCAAGTGATCTGCCTTCCTTGGCCTTGAAAAGTGCTGGGATTACAGGCGTGCACTTTTCTTGGCCAAAATTAAAAACTTTGTACTTTGGCCATGCACGCTGGCTCATGTCTATAATCCCAGCGCTTTGGGAGGTATAGGTGGGCGTACTGCCTGGGCTGAGGAGTTGGAGACCAGCCTGGCCAACATAGTGAAACCCCAATCTCTACAAAAAAATACAAAAATTAGCCGGGTGTGATGGCGCGTGCCTGTAGTCCCAGATACTTGGGGGGCTGAGGTGGGAGGGTCACTTGGGCCCGGGAGGTGGGGGCTGCAGTGAGATTGCACCACTGCACTCCTGCGCCAGAGACAAAGAGAGACCGTGTCTCAAAAACAAATAAACAAACAAAACAAAAACAACAAAAACCTTTGTTTTTCAAATGATACCATCAAGAAACTGAAAAAAAGGGCCGGCGTGGTGTCTCACACCTGTAATCCCAGCACTTTGGGAGGTGGGTGGATCATGAGGTCAGGAGATTGAGACCATCCTGGCTAACAGGATGAAACCCCATCTCTACTAAAAATACAAAAAATTAGGTGGGCGTGGTGGCAGGTGCCTATAGTCCCAGCTACTCGGGAGGCTGAGGCAGGAGAATGGCGTGAACCCGGGAGGCGGAACTTGCAGTGAGCAGAGATTGCGCCACTGCACTCCAGCCTGGGCGACAGAGCAAGACTCCGTCTCAAAAAAAAAAAAAAAAAAAAAGAAAGTGAAAAAAGGCTCAAAGTCATTAGTCATTAAGGAAATGCAAACCAAAACTACAATGAGACATTTCACGGTGGCTACAATAGCTAAAATAAATCTCAAAAGGAAAGTAAGTAGTGTTGGCAATGCTGTGGATAACTTTGAACCCTCATATTTGCTGGTGGGATGTGAAATGTAGGCCCTGGTCCTCTTTGTGCCCGCCTTCTGCACTGCTCACCCACGCCACGCCCGAGCCTCCGCTGCTCACCCTGCCCTGAATGCCGACACCAACACCGTCTTCCCAGTGTGCTCCAGTGGCTCCTCCACACCTGATTTGCCCCAACTCCTGCCCACTCTGCAGCAGGCCCCATCCCTGGCCTCCCTTTCATCCTGCCAGGCCGGGTCCACAGGGTGAACCTGCTGCCCGCCTCCCTCTGTGCCTGCACCTCGGCAGGGTGGGACGGAAGCCTGCTGTCCTCTGAGCTCTGTGGTTCACTCTGAATCCCTCTTCTGAAGCCTCAGATGAGCCTGGCAGTCCAACAGGCTCCTTCCCACCTCTGCAGAAAGCCCCTGGGCCTCAGCTCCCCTGGCAACCTCAGCCAAGCACCGAAAATCTGGTACTGGGGGGGACCAATCCCTGTCTTTCTCTCCCTGGGGTCCAGCCTCTCCTCCATCCTCTCCAGAGGAGCCTCCATCCGCCCCTGCAGTGGCCAGGCCTGTCTGCCCTGGGCCACAGCCTGGGCTCTGGGAAGCCCCAGCCTCCTGTCCCTGGGCCAAAGTCTTACCTTTGCCATCCATGACCCCATGGGACCCCAGAGCTTACCCTGTACCCACCATGAGGCACCTGCCTTATCTCTTCCCCACTGTCCTGCTCGCCTGCCACCTGCCTCAGCCCTTCCCCACTGTCGTGCCCATCTGCCTTGGCCCTTCCCCACTGTCCTCTCTGGACTCGCTTCCCACGGTTGCACTCACCTCGAGGCCCTTGCGCTCTCCCCTGACCTCTCCCTGTTTCTGAGGGCGGGGGTCTCCTGGGCTCCCACCAACACAGGCTGTGCTCCTTCAGAGCCACTGTGACTCCAGAGGGTCACCTCCAAGCCTGCTCAGACCCCTCAGCTGTGTCCACACTGATATGCACCCCGCTACCTGGGCCCCCCAGGTCCACACACCCCACACCCGCACCCAAATCCCCACATCTGCATCTCCCTTCGGCAGAGAGAGCTGGGCAAGCCCCTCAGACACTGCCCTCAGGAACCACCACCTGCCAGGGGCTGGGCCAGCGAGGGGCAGGGTTGGAGGACCCAGAAACCTCTGAGGCTGAGCACCAGGCTCTGCTGCCCAGAGAGACAAGAAAGTGCTCACTGGGGACAGCAGCGGTAGCTGCTACAGCCAAGGACGAGGCTCTGGCAACTCGCAGGTACACTGAGTCCCCTGGGTCCCCGCCCACCGCCCTCACCTGGCCCCGCCCACCATACCTGACCCACTCCTCACCTGGCCCCGCCCCCCACCTTCGCCAGTCCCGCTCTCACCTGGCCCCGCCACCACCCCTACCTGCCTCACCTGGCCCCGCCCACCACCCTACCTGCCTCACCTGGCCCCGCCCATAGCACCTGCCCCCGCCCTCACCTGCCGCTGTCCTCCTTCACTGTCCCAAACGCCGCAGGCCGCCCGGCCCTCGCTGGCAACTCCTGAGCCTTCTCAGTGTCGGGCTCGGGCTCCAGGGAGGAGCTGGTGCTGCCCTCACGGCTGACGCTGCTGCCGCGCCCGGGGCTGCTCTCAGCCGAGGCGCGCGGGGACTCCGTGTTCTGCTTCAGCGTCTGCAGCTTGGCCAGCGGGATGATGTCGCAGCCCTGCGGCCGGTGCCACACCGTGCGCTGCGTGCTGGCATTGTAGTAGTAGAAGCGGGACGTGTTGGGGTCGAACAGCTCCCACCACTGGTTCTCGCTGGTGCGCTTGATGCGGACGCCGGCCGGCGGGTCCCACACGCACTCCCCGGTGACCAGGTTGGCGTACATGCGCTCGCGGGTGCGCGGTTCGATGATCTCCACCCACTCCAACCTGGGGAGAGACAGCGTCAGGGCAGCTGGAGCCACGGCGGCCTGGGCCCGCGCCTCCCACCCCTGCAGACCCCGGCTCCAGCCCCAGCTGCAAAACCCAGAAATCCTGTCGCAGAGGAAAGCAAACACAAGCCCAGTCCGCCCCTGACTGCTGCGCTCCTGAGCACCCGCACCCGGGGAAGCCCCCGGAGCCGCCAGCGCCTCAGGGTGGTGCAGCCCTTTGGGGGGTCCTGGGCCCCACGTGGGGTAGGGACATACTGGCTGTGGTTGCAGGTTCCTGTCCTCACAGGCACCCAGGCCACAACCCCACTGCCCACTGCTCCGTCCTGCAGGATCGTGGCACGGGCCTGCGAGTCACCACTGCACACCTGCTCAGTAGCCCCTCCACTGCAACCGGACCACCACCTCCGCACCGGGTCGGGGTCTGGAGGGGCCTCAGGCCCAGCTAAGTGCTGCTGGGCTCCCAAGCTGTGTTCTCCCAAGGACCCCCCAGATCAGCAAGGCCAAGAGCCCAGCTGGCCCTCAGACCCCCGCTGGGCGGCGCAGTCTCCACCCGGCCCTCAGACCCCCGCTGGGGGGCACAGCCTCCAGCTCAGTAAAGTTTCTGAGGCCTCTTCCATGTTTCTACACATAAATAAAAACCCTTAGAGGCACCGAGTGCCTCTCAGCAAAGATGCTGCCAGGAGGCGTCGCCATGGACCCTTGCATCCGTCTCTTAACCCTGCGACAGGCCTGGTCCATCACCATCACCGCGCTGGTAAGGGGTCTTGTTTTCAGGGAAAAGGCACTGATCCCAGGGGCTCAGCAGAAGGGGAGGCAAGTGGTGAGGGCAGAAGGGCCAGCGGACACCAGGCCTGGACACGGGCTAGTGGGGGCCGCCTGCGGCTCCCCCAGGTCAAGGACAGAAAGACCCTCCTGGGCTGCTGGCGCAGACTGGCTGCGGGGGCGACCTTCATCCCACGTCCCACCCTTTGAAACCAGGCCAGGGGCACGGCGGCTCTGAAAACAGGTTGTGACGCACACCACACCTGCTCGTGGGGCACCGAGGATCCAGGCGGAGTCTGTCCCCGCCACCCCCCAGAGGCCAGCTGGGGAAGCCGGGCCCTCGCACAGTGGCGGCGGCCCCAGCAGCAGCCCTGGGGGTTCTGGGTCTGTTTCTTGCTGATGCAGATGAGCAGCTGAGAAACAGCTGCCCTCCTTCAGCCCTGGCCGCTGGGCACTGTTTGCTCCTCTGTGTTTGGGTGCCGCAGGCAGAAGGCACCGAGGGACAGTCCATGTGGGGCCATGAGGTGGGCGTGCTCAGGGCCTCACGTGGGGAAGGAGCTGGCTCAGGGGTCTGGCCACAGGAGGAGAACGAGGCGGGTGGGGCTGGGCCTAAGTGCAGACACCACAGCGGTGCACTCAGAAGTCCAATGAAGGAGGGCCAGTGAGAGAAGGGGCACCCTGGGGATGGGCTGGTGGTGGAGGGCTGCAGGGGAAGGCAGATGAGAACTCCTGAGGCCCGCCTGTGGACGTTTCACTGTCATCCCCGTGGGAAGGCGAGGTGGTGGGGCTCCTGTTTTTTTGCTGAGCTTGAGTACATCTGCCAACAACTCCCCCCAAACAAATGCCTCGGCTTGCTCGGCTCAGACCCTCCACAGGCCCCAGACTCTGAATTTCCACCTGCATGTGTCGCCACACCCTCAGCGTACACACCCACTCCACCGTCCACCGTCCAGCAAACGACACGCTACAGGGGCCACCCCTGCTCTGGTCCATGCTCTCCCTTCTCAGCCCGGGGTCTCGCCAGGCACCAATAGCTGCCCAGCCCCTCCCTTCCAGCCCACAGTGGATCCCCCAGTCACTCCTGAGGAACAAATCTAGGCAGCACCTTTCAGTCGCGAGGGAGCTGTGCCACTTTTGATACCACTGATCATGTTCTCTTCCTTTTATTTTTAAAATTTTAACTTTTTGTTTTATAATTTCATATTTTCAAAAAGGTTAACAAACAGCCTTCACCCAGATTCACTGCGTGGCACCACCCTGAAACCGCAACAGGAAGTAGCGTACGCACTGTGGGGTGAGCAGCTCAGGAGACAACTGCTCGGCATGTGGAGGCACAGACGGGGTCTGCCCACGGCCTGGGCGGGACTGGGTGCCCACTAGGGTTCCCCACCGTAGCATCCTGTGCCGTCTCTCCAGCTATGAGGATCTCATGGGGATCCCGTAAGGCCCCCGACATCCTATTTCTCCTCCACTTTAACCCACGACTTTCAGCGCCATGGATACTTCTTGCCTGCATGCTCCGCTGAGCTGGCCAGCACACCGTCTACCCTTGCTGGCTGGAATTCTACTCTAAGAGCTGCACGATAAAGAATTTGTCATGTTGGCAGTGCTGTTGTGGGCGTGGCAGGTTACAGACGTTTCTATTTTTCTGTATTTTCCAAGTGTTCCACAATATTCACAAGATTACTACTGCCATTGGAAAAAAAAAACACACGTTGTCTTCCTATAAAATGGTGCATTTTCCACGTATGACATGCAATGAATCTTTCCAAGTGTCCAGTTTTACAGTTTTAAGGATTTAGTGGGCAATGTTTCCATGAAGTATCTGCACTCTTATACTGGCCTGTGCAGCACATCACTCAAGGGGATAAACGGTATCTCCCTGCAGGGGTGTTTTAACTCAATGCAAACTAAAGACAAGGAAGGACTGTCACAGTTTATAATGAGATAAAGTTATATAGCTTTATTTTTAAAAGTGACATATGTGTTTACATGTATATAGTTGTCTAGAAAATTACTGGAAGTCTAAAGCCACTAAAAGAAATTAACTGGCCAGGTGCAGTGGCTCATGCCTGTAATCCCAGCAATTTGGGAAGCCAAGGCGGGAGGATCACTTGAGCTCAGGAGTTTGAGACCAGCCTGGGCAACATGGTGAAACCCCATCTCCACAAAAAATACAAAAATTAGCCAGGCATGGTGGGTGCACCTCTGGTCCCAGCTACTCGGGGAGCTGACCTGGGAGGATCGCTTGAGCCTGGGAAGCAGAGGGTGCAGTGAGCCGAGATTGCACCACTACGCTCCAGCCTGGGTGACAGAGAAAAGATCCTGTCTACACACACACACACACACACACACACACACACACACACACACAAAGCAGGGGGTTACCTAGGAGTTGTGGAATTTGGTGTAATTTTACCTTACCCCGATTTTTGCTTTCAAAATGTATAATGGAAAATTTCAAACACGCACAAAAATATAGAGATTAGTATAATGACTCCCATGTATGTGGTTTTAATTTTTCTAATTATTAATGTGGACAAGCATTTCCTCATGTCCCTAAGCCACTGACATTCCTCACTCACCAGACACACACGGCTTTGCCATTACGGTGTTGTGTTTTGTTTTAGAAATGCACACCCTGGGTGACGCCTCCTGCTCCGTTGTCTGTGCTCTAAAGATCTCTCTGGCCGTGTGGCTTGTCTTTTCACTTTTTATGGTACCTTTTGCCAAAACGAAGTTTTTAATTTCTTTTTTTTTTTTTTGAGACGGAGTCTCGCTCTGTCGCCCAGGCTGGAGTGCAGTGGTGCGATCTCGGCTCACTGCGAGCTCCGCCTCCCGGGTTCACGCCATTCTCCTGCTTCAGCCTCCTGAGTAGCTGAGACTACAGGCGCCCGCCACCACGCCCGGCTCATTTTTGTATTTTTAGTAGAGACGGGGTTTCACCATGTTGGCCAAGCTGGTTTCGAGCTCCTGACCTCAGGTGATCCACCTGCCTCGGCCTCCCAAAGTGCTGGGATTACAGGCGTGAGCCACCGTGCCTGGCCCTTTTGACCTTTTTAAAGAAAACTTCCCTACTTCTAGGTCACAGATATTCTTTTTTTTTTTTTTTTTTTGAGATGGAGTCTCGTTCTGTCTCCCAGGCTGGAGTGCAGTGGCGCGATCTCGGCTCACTGTAACCTTCGCTTCCCGGGTATAAGTGATTCTCAAGCTGGTTTCTTGAGTAGCTGGGACTACAGGCATGCACCACCATGCCCAGCTAATTTTTGTATTTTTAGTAGAGACGGGGTTTCACCATGTTGGTCAGGCTGGTCTTGAACTCCTGACCTCGTGATCCGCCAGCCTCAGCCTCCGAAAGTGCTGGGATTACAAGTGGGAGCCACTGCGTCTGGCAGATATTCTCTTATAAGTTGCTTTTCAAACTGAAGTCATTAATCTGCCTGCATTGATTTTTATTTACTGTGTGAAATTTCATTTTCCCATATGGATAGACAAGGATCTTAGGACAGCTTGTTAAATAGCTTTGTTTCCTCAATGATGGACAACGGCAGCTCTATCTTACATTGAGTTTCTGGCCAGGTGCGGTAGCTCAGGCCTGCAATCCCAGCACTTTGGGAGGCCGAGGCAGGTGGATCACCTGAGGTCAGGAGTTCGAGATCGGCTTGGTCAACATGGTGAAACCCCATCTCTATTAAAAATACAAAAATTAGCCAGGTGTGGTGGCGGATACCTGTAATCCCAGATACTCGGGAGGCCAAGACAGGAGAATCCCTTGAACCCGGGAGGCAGAGGTTGCAGTGAGCTGAGATCACACCACTGCACTCAGGCCTGGGTGACAGAGCGAGACTCTGTCTCAAAAAAAAAAATAAATAAATAAAATAAATAGATAAATAAATAAATAAATAAAATAAATCGAGTTTCTGTAAGTGTGTCTGAGCTCCCAGCTGGCTTTGCTGATCCATCCATCTCTGTCTCTGCCTGAGAGGTGTCTTAGTTACGTAGCTTTGTAAAGTTGGTCCAAAGCCACACACTCTTCTCCCTCAGATATGCTTCAGGCATATGTCAAAGCCATTCTTGACCCTTGGTTCTTCTCTGTGAAGTTAAGAATCACCTCTTTGTTGGCTCCGCAAGGAGCCTGTGGATGGATTTAAGGAGAACCAGGCATCTCGGTGGAACTCTGGTCTCCACCCAGAGCCAAGTTGTCTCTCTCCGCTCGTCCAGGTGTCTGAAGGGCTTGGACGCCTTCTCTCAATTGGCCCTGCGTCCCTCTCTGCTTTCACAGGACCACTAAGGGAAACCCCGCAGCACGGAGGACTGGGACCACCCAGAAGCCTCTGCATGTCCCAGCTCCAGATGCAATGGCAGACTCACCCTTCTTCCCGAGGGCCTCACCTCTGTCTCCCTTCCTTCTCTCCATGGACATCCCAAATCACCACAGAGAACCCGAGGGGCCAGCCAGGGGTTCCCAGCACCGGCTCACATAGAACCTGGAGGAACCAGCCAGGGGTTCCCAGCACCGGCTCACCGAGAACCTGGAGGAACCAGCCAGGGGTTCCCAGCACCGGCTCACATAGAACCTGGAGGGGCCAGCCAGGGGTTCCCAGCACCAGCTTACACAGAACCTGGAGGAACCAGCCAGGGGTTCCCAGCACCAGCTCACTGAGAACCTGGAGGAACCAGCCAGGGGTTCCCAGCACCAGCTCACACAGAACCTGGGGGCACCAGCCAGGGGTTCCCAGCACCAGCTCACACAGAACCTGGAGGAACCAGCCAGGGGTTCCCAGCACCAGCTCACCGAGAACCTGGAGGAACCAGCCAGGGGTTCCCAGCACCGGCTCACATAGAACCTGGAGGAACCAGCCAGGGGTTCCCAGCACCGGCTCACATAGAACCTGGAGGAACCAGCCAGGGGTTCCCAGCACCGGCTCACATAGAACCTGGAGGGGCCAGCCAGGGGTTCCTAGCACCGGCTCATATAGAACCTGGGGGCACCAGCCAGGGGTTCCCAGCACCGGCTCACATAGAACCTGGGGGCACCAGCCAGGGGTTCCCAGCACCGGCTCACATAGAACCTGGAGGAACCAGCCAGGGGTTCCCAGCACCGGCTTCCCCTTGTGCACTCTCTCACCCTTAGCTCCAGGGCAACTCTCCCTGGAGACCATTGACCTCAGCCCTTGATACAAAGTGTCAGTGTCTCCCATTGTTAGAAACATAGGGACACCAACATGGTGCACCTTGAACCCCCACAGCTCAGCACTCTAGGGAGAGAGGGTTGAGGCTTGGCAGGGCCAGGACCTCCCGCCCATGGTGCCACACGCTGCAGCCTGGACGTCCCGAGGATGTCACTGGTTGTGGCTGTCCGCTGCACACACCATGCCCTTAAATCTCATGGGCCCCTGCAGGGCCCATAGTTTAAATGAGAAAGAGAATCCAAGGATCACACTAATAAAAATGGCAACTGTTGGAAGGAGGTGGATGGGTGCCCTGCCTTCCCCCTGGTGCCCGGCTCTCCCCAAGGGACAGACAGGGCATCCCTGCACTCCCACGGCTCAGCCAGGCTCTCCACTCTTGTTACCTGACCGCTGTGACTCAGGGCAGTTTTTTTTTTTGGAGACAGAGTTTTGCTCTGTCACCCAGGCTGGAGTGCAGTGGGGTGATCTCAGCTCACTGCAACCTCCACCTCCCAGGTTTAAGCAATTCTCCTGCCTCAGTCCCCCAAGTAGCTGGGATTACAGGTGTGTGCCACCACGGCTGGCTTTTTTTTTTTTTTTTTTTTTTTTTTGTATTTTTAGTAGGGATGGGGTTTCACCATGTTGCCCAGGCTGGTCTCGAACTCCTGACCTCAAGTGATCCGCTCGCCTTGGCTTCCCAAAGTGTTGGGATTACAGGAGTGAGCCACCGTGCCCGGCCTCAGGGCTGATTCTCAGCCAGCAGTGGCCACAACAGGACTTCCTTCCATGACGTTTCTCACATTGCTGGAAGTGCAATCAGCTCAGCCCTCTGCCCAGAATCACTCCTGGCTCTGGGCTACACCCTGGTGACGCGTTCCACTCTCCTCTGCCCCACAGGGTGTGCCCGGGACACCCCCAGTGTCTTCCAGTCTTATCCCTCCCATGGCCGCAGTGTGGGAGAGTTCTCTCCCCAGGAGGCCAGACCCCATGTAGCAGTCCCAGGCTCCCCTGAGCCCTCAGTGACAGCCTCAGGAGCAGCCTCGAGTGTGACTCCTTCCCAGACACTGGGCTTCAACTTGGGGCAGTGGCCAGAAAACTCTGGCTGATGCAGGTACCACGCCCATTTCCAGGCACTGGGTCCCATGTTGACACAGGGCTCAGAGCCTGCCCAGCAAAGGAGGCCTGGATGACAGTCCAGAAGCAGAAGTGTCCCCAGGACAGTTCCCACTGGCACTGGCTGGCCTGGGCTGCTGTCGGTCTGCTCTGCAGGACAGCAGCCATCAGCAACCCCACATGGCTGCACGTCCATCTCATACACCAGGAGGGACAATGATATGGTTTGGCTGTGTCCCCACCCAAATCTCCTCCTGAGTTGTAGTTCCCATAACCCCCATGTGTCGTGGGAGGGAACAAGTGGCGGTAACTGAATCATGGGGGCGGCCTCCCCCATCCTGTTCTCGTGATAGTGAGTTATCATGAGATCAGATGGTTTTACAATGGGCTTCCCCTTCACTGGGCTCTCATTCTTGTCTCTCCTGCCTCCAGGTGAAAAAGGACTTGTTTGCATCCCCTTCCTTCCACCATGATTGTTCCCTGGGCACCCCCAGCCATGCGGAACTATAAGTCAATTAAACCTCTTTTCTTTGTAAGTTGTCCAGTCTCAGGCATGCCTTTAGTTGCAGCATGAGAATGGGCTAATATAGGCATCAAATAAGTGACAGCCAGGTAAGCACAAGGAAGAACCAACTGAAAACCAAGAGAGAAGGAAAGAGGCAACAGCAGCTCCTCAGGGGATCCGGGTTCAGAGCCAGCACGCGTGGAATGCACACTGCTGTGACTGGCATTCACGACAAGATGAGTTTCTACACAGGAAGGAAACTGTAGAGGGTGTATAAAGAATTGAGTGGAAAATCTAAAATGTCAAAATAAATCCCTGAAATTAAGTGTTATACAGGTTTAAGAAGAAACTAATGCCGAAGGATGGAGGGATGGAGCATGGGATGGTCAGAGGACAAAGCCCGGCAGCATGGGACGGGGCGTGGGGAGAGAGGACACGGGAGCCGGCAGGGAAAGGGCTGCTGGGTCCACACGAGGAAGAGTGAGGGGCAGAGAGGATGGTCAGAGGACAAAGCCTGGCAGCATGGGACGGGGCCTGGGGAGGGAGGATACGGGAGCGGGCAGGGAAAGGCCTGCTGGGTCCACGCGAGGAAGAGTGAGGGGCAGAGAGGATGGTCAGAGGACAAAGCCTGGCAGCATGCGACGGGGCCTGGGGAGGGAGGACACGGGAGCGGGCAGGGAAAGGCCTGCTGGGTCCACGCGAGGAAGAGTGAGGGGCAGAGAGGATGGTCAGAGGACAAAGCCTGGCAGCATGGGATGGGGCCTGGGGAGGGAGGACATGGGAGCGGGCAGGGAAAGGCCTGCTGGGTCCACACGAGGAAGAGTGAGGGGCAGAGAGACATTTTGTTTTTTTCTTTTTTTTTTTTGATAGAGTCTCGCTCTGTCGTCCAGGCTGGAGTGCAGTGGTGCGATCTCAGCTCACTGCAACTTCTGCCTCCCAGGTTCAAGCAATTTTCCTGCCTTAGCCTCCCAAGTAGCTGGGATTACAGGCACGTACCACCACGCCTGGCTAATTCTTGTTTTTAGTAGAGATGGGGGTTCACCACATTGGCCAAGCTGGTCTCGAACTCCTGATCTGTCCGCTTTGGCCTCCCGAAGTGTTGGGATTACAGGAGTGAGCCACCGTGCCTGCCCAGAAGAAACATTTTTAGACAGATCAGCCTCCAGTCTCTGCAGGCGGAAGAGAGTGCCCATCACCATCAGGGAAATGCAGAGCTCAAGACACCGAGGAACACCAGCAAGGGTGGTGGTCCCAGCCCCACGGGGACAGCTGGGGTAGACGGAGCCGGTGACATTGCTGGCAGGGACAAGTGACGCTGTTGGCCACGTGTGCCAGGTGCTGGTTGACAGCACTGTGGGGACTCGTTGCCCTGGGCCTGCAGCTTAAGACCTGGCAGGAGTGAGGGCGTACAGACCCAGCAAGACAGAGCAGAGCCACAGAACCAGCAAGACACAGCAGGGCCGCCCTGAGGGGTCCTGAGCACGCATGCCGCGTGAGGGAACCAGCCAGGGGCCTGCAGGCTGTGCGCTGCATCGAGGCTCATGGAGGCACAAAACCAACGGTGATGCCAGAGGCTGCCTGCCCGGGGGAGCGCGTCATGTGCCTGCGCCTCCTCGAACACTTCTCTGCACACACGTGTGTCAGCTAACATGTTTGTAGAGGAAGAGAAATGTGCCTCACCCTATGGGGAGGTGGCCCTAAGCCTCCCTCAGCAGCCGGGAAGAGCAGCCGTATGCAGCAGGGACAGAACTGTGGGGACTGCGGGGAGTGGCAGACTGGGTGCGGGAGGCGGGGCTCTCGCCAAGCCATCTGGAGAAACTAGGCCCAGGGCCCGAAGGGGAAGGTAAGACCCAGTCAGTAGGGCTGGGGACCCGGCTCGCCGCCTGATGCCCACGGCCTGTCTCTGTCAAACCCAGCGAGAGTCAGACTCACAGCCGGAGACAGCATGGCGGCGCGGGGGGGGGATACAGCAAAGCCTCAGCAGCCTCAGCCGGGCGACCACGGCCAGCGTGGGCAGGACTCCCGTGCGTGCTCACTGCGCCGTGAGATGAGAGCAGCACGCCGCCTTGGTGGTCCTCCTCCCAGTGAATCGTGGTGAAGATCAGGCACGTACAGGCGAAGGGCGTGTCACGCGACGCCG
Source organism: Symphalangus syndactylus (assembly GCF_028878055.3). NCBI lineage: Eukaryota > Metazoa > Chordata > Mammalia > Primates > Hylobatidae > Symphalangus > Symphalangus syndactylus. Next base: position 143,410,100 of record NC_072429.2, read on the forward strand.
GGCCCGCCCTCCTCCAGGCCGTGCAGGTCACCAAATGCCAGGAGAGGGTAAATTCAGAGGAGCCCGGGGACGTCAGGATCAATGTCACGTGGGACCCGGGGACAGAAAAAGGAAATCAGGTGCAAACCCAAGCGTCTGCATGAGGTGTGGATTCAGTTAGTAACAGCTCCCGGCAGGGGCCCATCAACTGCAGAAAGGCACCGGCGGCACAACGGCGAGGGTGTCGGCGGCCAGAGGACCCTGGTGCAGTGGACACAGAGGCTCTGTGCTGCCTGTGCCATTTCCACGTAAATCTAAGATTGTTCTAAAATAAAAAGTTTACTTAAAAAAAGTAAGTAGTCTCCATATTTTAAAATGTTAATTTTATACTCTATAAATTATATAAGTAGCACAGTCGGCCTCATTTCGGAGCCAGCAGCTGCTCCTCCATGCAGGCCTGTCCCGGCAGGGCCTACCCTGGGGCAGGCAGTCGTGGCCCAGAGGGGCTCAGGGGACAGGAGCGCCCAGAGCAGGGCAGCGGGAAGCCCCTCCTGGGAGGACGAACTCCTCTGACACTAACAGGGTGGAACGAAGCCCCCAGTTCCTCTTCCTGAGGACACCGACTTGGTGACCATGGGGCAGCTTCACCAAAACACAGGAGACCTCTCCAGCTCCCCAACGAGGCCCTCTGCTCTAGGGACTCCCGTGACCCTATAATCCAGGGACAACCAGGTTCTGGGAGGGGCTGGTGCACAGGGCAGAGGGTGACCCCCACATGTGCTGGCAAACGCCGCCACCCTACTCAGGGACCTGAAGCTAGGTCCGTCTCTGTGGCCTGTGGCAGAGACACCCACGATGAGCTCAGAGGCCTCCCACGGCTCTGCCTCTGGTGTGAATCAATCAACAGCCCTGGGCACAGCCCAGGCGCCTGTGAGGTGGGGGCTTAGGCCAGGCCCCGGCTCCTCCAGAAGCCTTAGGACAAGGGAAGGGACAAGGGCTGCGGGCTGAGGGGGGTTGAGGGGCGTTGAGGGGCACAGAGGGGCGTGAGGAACCTACAGAGGCTGAGATGCGTGAAGGCCCCGCCCACAAGAGGGAACAACATGTCACTGCTGCCTCGGGGCCCACGACGCCCTGACCCTGGTGCCAACTGCTAGCCCTCCATGCTCCCAGCTGACGTGAGGCCAACAAGGGTCTCTCGCCTGTCATCCTGCAGAACACAGGGCCAGCTTGGTGGGCTCACCAGGGACACCACGTGGCATGTGGGACAGAGGCCAGAGAAGCCTTCCAGACAGGGCCTGACAGAAGATGCCATCTACACTGTGGTTGGGGCAGGGCCATCTCCGGAAGATGCCATCGACACTGCGGTCGGGGCAGGGCCATCTCTGGTGACCTTGTATAGTGGCACTGACAGGTCACTTGTGTTTTCTGACCACTGGTGATGACGGTTTGGATGTTTGTCCCCAAACCTCATGTTGAGATGTGATCCCCAGTGTTGGAGGTGGGGCCTGGTGGGAGGTGCCTGGGCCGGGGCAGACCCCTCATGGCTTGGTGCCGCCTTCTCGAGTGTGAGTGAGTTCTTGTGAGAGTGGGTTGTTTAAAGTGTGTGGCGCCTCCCCCGCCCCGCACTCCTGCTTTGCCATGATCAGAAGCTTCCTGAGGCCTCCCCAGAAGCCGAGCAGATGCCGGTGCTGTGCTTCCTCCACAGCCTGCAGAACCACCAGCCAATTAAATGTCTTTTCTTTATAAAATACCCAGCATCAGGTGTTTATAGCAATGCGAGAACGGCCTAACACAAGTGACTGCAAGGCCAGTCTACAGAAGGCTGGGGGGGCAGCGGTCACCACGTGACATCTCAGTGTGCACCGAGGGGTCTTTGTCAGCTCCAGAGACTCCCCTACCCCCCCACAAGCCAACCTGCTGCCCTAGCCCTGCGTGGGAACAGAGCCAGCATGGAGACCCCAGCCAGGGCCGAGGCTTGTCTCCTCCTGGTCCCTGGCCGTGAGCCTTGTTGACCACCCCAGGGCCCAGCCAGAGGATGAGGTCGCCCTGACCCCCAGCCCTCACCCCTGCCCCGTCCAGGCCATTCTCCATGCTGAAGATGGAAGAAACTCCCCAAACTGGACCCTGGTCATTACACCCTTGACACCTTCCACAGCCGGCACTGACCCTGGAGCGGGGCAATTCCCGGCAAAGCCCCCATCCCCCTGCTCCACTCCCCAGCTTGGCCGGGCTCTGTCACCTTTGCTGCCATGACCTCCTGGAGCCGGGCGGCTGCGCAGGCCTGGGGTGCAAGGCCAGAGGCTCACGGTCCCCCAGCAGGTGCCTTCCCTGTCCATACACCTCCTCTCCCCAGCCGGAGCCTGGACCCCGATGGACAGCTGCTCTGTGTAAGGAGCACCTTCTGGGACGTTGAAAAGGACAATGGCAGATGCAGCGGCCTCAGGGCACCCAAGGAAACCCCAAGAAGGCACCTGCAAGCAGACACCTGCAGGAAGCTCGTCTTGAGGCCTGGGGGAACCAGAGGTAGCAGGGCCACCGTGAAGGGCCTGAGGTCTGGGCTGACCTGACCTAATTCAGGTGAACGGACCCCGAAGAAAGACTTGTTTGCATCCCCTTCCACCATGATTGATCCCTGGGCGCCCCCAGCCATGCAGAACCTCCTGGCTTGTCCACCGGGAGCAGGATGAAGGCTCCGGGAGGCCAGTGGTGCTGGGGGACAGGGTGCGTGCCAGAAGAGAGGTGAGGGGTCGGGGAGCAGAGGCGAGGAAGGGCAAGGTTTTCGGCCTGAGCACCAGCAGGGGCGGGGCTGTGTCAGGTCTGGGGTCAGAACTCAGGACGCACACCAAGGACAGGACCACGTGGACCCAGGTCAAACGCGGTGAGCAGTGAGGTGCCCTCGGCATCAGCACGGCCTCCCCGCCCGGAAGGAACAGGCCCCGTGTGCCAGGGTGGCTTCCCCTGGATGGTGGCGTCGCCTCGTGCTGCCTGCTCTCCTGTTCTCGCGTCACTTCTGTTAGATTTTAGCAGAACAAAGTTGAGATACTCCCAAAATAGTTTTTCTGAGTACAGAGAAGCTCAGACAGCAGAGAATCGAACATTCTATGCCCTAAAAGAAGTAATACCAATTGTTATTTTGTTTAAAATGTACCTTCAAACGAATGTAATGGGATAATTCTCTCTCAACAAAGAATAGCATTTTGTTCCCTTTTTAGTGCACTCCTGCGTGCGTGTTGGCAGAATACCAGCCTCCTAAGAACACTGAGGGCACCTCCTGGGGGACAGCATTGAGCCCAGACCCTCGGGAAACCTGGGCACCTCCTGGGGGACAGCATTGAGCCCAGACCCTCGGGAAACCTGAGGGCACCTCCTGGGGGACAGCATTGAGCCCAGACCCTCGGGAAACCTGAGGGCACCTCCTGGGGGACAACATTGAGCCCAGACCCTCGGGAAACCTGAGGGCACCTCCTGGGGGACAGCATTGAGCCCAGACCCTCGGGAAACCTGAGGGCAGACAACAGCATGGAAGACGCTGGGCCTTGGGGAGCTGCTGCCCAGAGAAAGGCACGGGCTTCAGAACGCAGAGGGTGACCCGGCCTCAGGGGTCCCACAGACTGGCTGGAGCTGGACCGCAAGGACAGAGGGGTACAGCTGGTGGCCCTGCATGCTGGCTCTGCACAGGGCGAGGTGGGGAGGACATTGTGTGGGCTGGGGAACTCGCACCTCAGCCCTCCACCACAGAGGGTCAGCATCAACCCACAGATGCAATCTGAGGTGTGTTTGCGGAAGATTTATTCGGCAGCAGTATTTAAAATGAAGTGGGAAGAGAAATAAGCCATTTGGTGACAAAGGTGGAAGGATGCAAGATGTCTACGATCCCCAGGGGACTCAGGGTACCCGGGGGGACGGGCCTCTTTCCAGAAGCTGCCGTAAAGGCGGAACAACCTTCCTGCAGCCCGTTTCTTGGAGATGTCTGTTTGCAGACAGTGATCGGCCCACATAAGCCTTTTCTAATGAATGTAATGAGTGCCATGTGCATGCCACGCAATTTGCCAGGTGCTGGGGACACAAGAGTGAACAAGAACATGCCCTGCCCTGCAGACGTAGACAAGGGTGTCGAGACCACTCAATGAGGAAAGGAGAGTCTCTTCAACAAACGTGGAGGTGGACGTCTACCTGCAAACAAATGCAGTCAGCCCCTACCTCATGCCACACACAAACATTGATCCAAAGTAGACGAAAGGTCTCAACGTAAGAGCTAAACTGACAAAACTCTTAGAATAGACAGGGCGACTCTGCATGACGTCGGATTTGGCAATGGATTCTGAGCTATGACACCAAAAGCACATGCAATAAGACAAACAATGGAAAAACAGACTTCATCAAAATTAAAACTTTTGTGGCCACCACCGAGAGAGTGAAAACACAGCCACAGGATGGGAGAAAACAGCTGCAAATCATCCATCTGATGAGGTTCACAAAGGACTCTCCCAATTCAGTAACAACAGGGTAGGAGCCTGGGAGGTAGAGACTGCAGTGAGCCCTGATCTACTGCACTCCAGTCTGGGCAACAGAGTGAGATCCTGTCTCGAAAAGAAAAAAAAGACAGACCGGGTGCAGTGGCTAACACCTGGAATCTCAGCACTTTGAGAGGCCGAGGCGGGTGGATCACCTAAGTCAGGAGTTCAAGACCAGCCTGGACAACATGGTGAAACCCCGTCTCTACAAAAAATATAAAAATTAGCTGAGTGTGGTGGTGCACACCTGTAGTCCCAGCTACTCAGGAGGCTGAGGCAGGAGAATCGCTTGAACCCGGGAGGCAGAGGTTGCACTGAGCTGAGATTGTGCCACTGCACTCCAGCGTGGGTGACAAAGTGAGACTCTGTCTCCAAAAAAAAAAAAAAAAAAAAAAAGAGATAAATACCCCAGTTTAAAAATGGGCAAAATATCTGAACAGACACATCTCCAAAGAAGATATGCAGATGGCCAATCTACATTAAAAGACACTCATGATCATTAGCCACAGAGAAATGCAAATAAAAAAATCAAAACCACAAGAGACACCATCTGAAACCCACTGGAGGTAAAAACCATAATAACAAGTGTTGCTAAGGATGTGGAGAAACTGGAACCTTTATACATTGCTGGTGGGAAGTGGGAACATTAAATGGTGTGGCCACTGTAGAAGAGTTTGGTGGTTCCTCAAAAAGTCAAACATACCGGCCGGGCACAGTGGCTCACGCCTGTAATCCCAGCACTTTGGGAGGCCGAGGTGGGCGGATCACCTGAGGTCAGGAGTTTGAGACCAGCCTCACCAACATGGTGAAACCCCGTCTCTACTAAAAATACAAAATTAGTCAGGTATGATGGTGCATGCCTGTAGTCCCAGCTACTCGGGAGGCTGAGGCAGGAGAATTGCTTGAACCCGGGAGGTGGAGACTGCGGTGAGCTGAGATTGCGCCACTGCACTCTGGCCTGGGCAACAAAAGCGAAACTCCACCTCGAAAAAAAAAAAAAAAAAGGTTAAACACACAAAAATTAGCCAGGTGTGGTGGCAAACACGTGTAGTCCCTGCTACTTGGGAGGCTGAGGCATGGGAATCACTTGGATCCGGGAAGTAGAGGTTGCAGTGAGCCAAGATCGTGCCACTGCACTCCAATCTATGCAACAGAGTGAGGATCTGTCTGAAAAAAAAAGTTAAACAGGCTGGGTGTGGTGGCTGTAATCTCGGCACTTTGGGAGGCTGAGGTGGGAGGATCACTTCAGCCTGGGAGTTGGAGGTTGCAGTGAGCCGTGACTGCACCTTCGCACTCCAGCCTGCCAAGTACCAACCTTTCTCGAAAAAAAAAAAAAAAAAACCAAAACACAGAGTTACCACCTGATCCAGCAATTCCACAACTAGGTATATACCCAAGAGAAACGAAAACATTTTCACACAGAAATCTGCACACAAATGTTCATGGCAGCATGATTCATAATAGCCAGAAAGTGGCAACAGAGCAAATGTCCTTCAACTGGTGCATGAATGAGCAAAATGTGGCCCATCCCTACATGGGAATATTGTTCAGCAGTAACAGGAATGCAGCCCTGACCCAAGCTATGGTGTGGATGAACCTGGGGCACGTCGACGTGAGCGAAGGACCACTCGCAATTCCACGTATTTGAATCGTCTGGAGTTCGTGAATCCCACAGGACACAACACCGGCCCGACGTGCCCAGGGCTGGGGAGGGGCTGCTGCTGGGAGTGGGGCTTCTCTGTGGGGGGCGGATGGTGGCAGCAGCTGCACAACTCTGACTGTTCTAAGAGCCACTGGACTGCGCACCTTAGAGGGTGAGCTTTGTGGCATGTGAATTATATAAAAAAAGGGAGTCTGGCAGGTGAGGGGCAGCTGGGCTGGGCTCTCGCTGAGAAGGCCCCATCGGGCTGTCCTCAGCCAAGAGGTCCCAAGAGGCAGGCAGGTATCTGGGAACATGTGGAGGGTGCAGAGGCTGAACGGGCCACCAGGGTCCATGATGGCCATGGCGATGCTGAGCCTCCAGCCACCACAGCTGGCCCCGAGCAGACCCTCTTGGTGGGTCCAGTGGGACCACTCCCCAAGGCATGCAGCCCCCAGCACAGCTCCTGGCTGTACAGCCTCTGCCAGGGGTACCTGGTGTCCCTCCCGCCTCGCCGCCGTCTTCCCATCACCCCTCCCTGACCTGCTCTTTGTTCCCAGATGGCGTCCTCTTTGCCACACTGCTCCTCTTTCCAACCTTATCACTCTGCCAGGTGGCAGGTGTGGCCAGCCCCATACCAATCACCACAAACACCCGCAGAGGACACCCAGACCAAGCAGCAGACACCAAATCCCCTCCTCACCCAACAGGCTGCTCACAACTGCACACGACACACAAAGGAGACAGCGGCCCAGCAGCAAACCCACGTGACCGGAACCCAACGGGCCCTGGCGGTAGAGGGGGACGGCTGAGGCCTCGCCACCTCGGCGCTGTCCACCACCCTTCTGTGGGCATAGGGGGACGGCTGAGGCCTTGCCACCCCGGCGCTGTCCACCACCCCTCGGTGCTCTGCCACTGCTCCTGTCTGGCCTCAAGACTTTGTTCCTGACAAGTGACTCAAAGGTTAAGCCCTTCCACTCCCTCCTGGTCTCCCAAATCAAGGCCTAGCACTCTAGGGCATTCACTCATGGGGTGAATCCAGACTGGCCATGAGGGCCGCATGGAAGGGTGCTGTGCGGGGGCAGGGAAGCCCTGCAACGGTGAGCACGTGGGGGAGGCATGGCCTCTCAGGCCTCCTGCACAGAGCAAGGCACTGCTCTTTACCAGGCAAGCATCCAGTGCTGCAGGCCCCAGTTGGCGTGCACTGCCAGGGTCCTCGGCGAAGATGAGAAACGGCACACAGACAGAGGGCCCACTGGTGCCGCAGGACCTAGCACATGCTGCAGGAGCGGCCACCATGATAGACCGTCCTCCAGACCCGCAAGGGTACCACACCCCTAAGCACTGGAGAGCGCAGGCTCTGCCGGCCAGCCCCACCTTCCCAACTCTGCCTCCAGGCCCAGGGCATGTGTCCAGGCACATCGTGCTGTCCTGAGGCCAGCAGGAGGGCAAGGCAGGTCTAACGCCATGAGATAGAGTCCCGACAGCAGAGGCCATGGCTCCTCACATCAGCCGTGGTGAGGGAGGAGCCGCGGGAACTCCCTCTGGGCCTTGACATCCCTGGTTCACCTGTGCCCAAGGAGACCTGGCTGACTGCCTGTGGAGCCTGGGAGGAGGGCGACCGGAACCCTAACAGCCTTAGGGCTGTAACGAGGCTCACAAAAGCAAGGTGAATCCAGCAGGAGACGCATTTGCTCCATGAAGAGCAAGGTGAATCCAGCAGGAGACGCGTTTGCTCTGTGAGGACGAGGTGAGGCAGCTCCACCCGATGCAGCAACCACCTCATCAAATCCCAGGACACTCCCCACCAGCAGCCACACCGCCCTACGCCTCCAATCCAAAGCCCAATGTCTTCTCTGGGTGGGACCGACTGGTCCTGTCTCCATCTAGAAGAGCACATGGAGGGAGGGCGGAGGCATCTTTGAATCAAAGGACTGCAGCTGGGGAGGGAACTCAGGACACAGATGGTGAGCTGCCAGAAGCTGGGGAAGCTACGTGCCCAGGCTGGAACCCCAGCACACTGAGGCGTGGACAGAGAGCCCCTCGCTGCCCCTCGCAGATCTACGCGATGCCCTTGAGGATGGGGGCAGGGGGCAGGGGGAACCCAGGATCAGTCAGAGAGGCAAGACTCTAATCAATGGGGCCGGGATTGCTGACTTGGGTTGATATGAAAAACAGTCTGATCAAATGGGAAAGGCAAAACTTTAAGACTTTTAGAAGAAAATACATGAAAAATTTCAGGAGCTCAGTTAGGAAAGGGCTCCCTAAGACACAAAACCAGAGAAAAGGCAGGTGGACAGAGAACGCTGGAGCTCAACACATTGGCTCATCAAAGCCACCAGCTCCGACACAAAGGCGCGACACAGACGGAGACCGTCATCCAGGCTCAGTCAACATGCAACTGTACCCGGAACACACAGGGACGCATCCACACCACAAAGGCTAAGAAACATGACTAAACGGAAGAAAAGGCCAGAGGAGATTCCCAGAGGTGGAAACCTGAGGGCTAAGAACACACGGAGATGCTCAAACCCACCAGGTAGGAAGCCATGCAGACCCACCCGCCAGCAGGGAAGGAGAGTCCGGCCAGAGTAGGAGCTCCGTGATGGGGAAGGAGCAGCCTGGGGAAGTCCAGAGGGCGCCTGGCATGGCCTTGAAGGCTGGACACCTGCGGGGCCCTTTCCGCGTTGTGTGTAAAGGGGAAACTCGGAACCCAGCCTTGGGTGTCAGTGGAGGGATACCAAGGCGCCACATGAGGACACATGAGCCCCAGGGAGGCTGGGAAGGAGCAGAAGAGACTCTGGATGAGGCAGGTGTGGCTGGGCACAGGACAGGAGGCAAGCAGGACCAGACAGACGGGCAGAAGCAGCCCCAGCTCCTTACAGAGCCCGGGGCACGAGAGAAGGCACGGTGCCCCTCACAGAACGCAGGCAGCCTCAGCCTCTAACAAATGGCACAGGGACAGCCAGATGCATGTGGAAAACAAACAGGTCAGACCACACCTCACACCACACACAAGAACCAACTCTAAGCAGATCTGGGATCCAAAGGCAAGAACAAAAGTATGTCAGCCTGTGAGCAGGTGCCACGTGCTCTTCCTCAGTCGCCTGGATGGAGGTGACTGAAAACACAGAGGCACTGAAGAAAGGATGGCCAATCTGACTACACAAAAATTCGAATCCTTTCACATGCAAAACCACTACAAATAAAACAGATTTTGGCTTTTTAGACACATTTAGTGGAACATTTACAGTAAGAGCTCATGTCTTTAATATATAAATTTGAGCATGAAAAGATAAAAAATACCATAGAAAAAGGGCAAAAGAGAAGAGCACGCAATTCACAAAGTGAACAGTAATACACGGAGGGTAGCTGCTTCAGCGATCATCAGAGCCCCAAGCCCAGGCTGCACAGAGACCCCAAGCACCCGCCCACGCATCTGACAGCAGGCAGCAGTTGATGGCCCCGATGGCCTGGGGTTGGTGCTGCTCACAGAAGCCCCAAGGACAGCACATCCAAAGGCATCCTTGGACCTAGCAGTCCCTGGTCAGAAATTCACCTGCAGATGCACTCCCCAAACTCAGAATTATACAAGCAGACTGCTGCTGCACTCTTGTAATTGCAGAATATGCGAAATTACCCACATGGCCAACACAAGACTGAGGCACACACACAATAGAGGCCCAGGAAGCTTTGAAAAAGCAGGACGGCAATCTCGATGGTCTGGGAGGCAGTGATGTCTAGGGCATGTTTTAAGTGGAAAAAGCAAATTGTGCAAAGAACACATAAATCATGATACCATTAGTGTAAGAATGAAGGGGAAATAAGAAAACATACTAACATCTGTTTATTCTTCACAACAGAAACCCAGGAGATAAACAGAAAACAAGATGAGTTTCTGCCTGCAGCAGGTAGGCAGGTGCAGAAAGGGCGCAGGGAAGAGGCCTGGCTGAATGTGCCTGCGTCCGGTTGGGGCTTTCGGAGCGTGCGAATGGTCTATATATTTAAAAGACAAAATTATATCAGGAAGAATAAAAAGGGAGACAAAATAATCTCTAACTGAAAGTAACGAACCAACGGATGCCAGAACCATAATGAAGAAAAGAGACAGAGCTAATCCAAACAACTTACGAACACAGGATGAGCCAGTGTCGCATTCCTGGGAGACACGTGCACATGAGGGAATGCAAATGAACCCTGGCTTTTTTTAGTGCATATATTTTTGTAGTGGAATGGGTGAAGCAATTCTGAACCAATTTTAGACGAATTATCAGATGAGCAAGTGAGTAAACACACTGGTGTTCTTGGGAGCCAGGGAAGAAGAGATGTGACGGAAGAGGAGACCACAGAGCAACTCTCTGTGGGAGGGACGGGACTGGGGCACCGTGTGCGCTCAGCATTTCCAGGAGGCGTGTGTGTGCGTGGAGGCGTGTGTGCGACCTCGTGTACCTGTGTGCGTGCGCATGGAGGTGTGTGTGTGCTCATGTACCTACCTGTGTGTGTGTGTGTGTGGAGGCGTGCATGTGTGCTCGTGTACCTACCTGTGTGTGTGTGGAGGCATGAACGCGTGCTCGTGTACCTACCTGCGTGTGCATGGAGGCGTGTGTGCGTGCTCGTGTACCTACCTGCGTGTGCATGGAGGCGTGTGTGCGTGCTCGTGTACCTACCTGCGTGTGCATGGAGGCGTGTGTGCGTGCTCGTGTACCTACCTGCGTGTGCATGGAGGCGTGTGTGTGAGCTCATGTACCTACCTGCGTGTGGAGGCATGCGTGTGAGCTCGTGTACCTACCTGCGTGTACATGTGCATGTAGGCATGTGCGCGCTCGTGTACCTGTGTGCGTGTGCGTGGAGGCGTGCGTGTGTGCTCGTGTACCTACCTGTGTGTGCATGTGTGTACCTGCATGTGTGGAGGCATGTGTGCATGCTTGTTAATCTGTGTATGTATGTGTGTGCGTGGAGGCGAGTGTGTGCGCTTGGGTACCTGTGTGTGTACCTGTGTGTGTACATGTGCATACTCCTGCCTAATTTTCTAGTTCTGTGTGCTTAGGCCAAAAAGCTCACACCTGTAATCCCAGCACTTTGGGAGGCCGAGGCGGGCAGATCATGAGGTCAGGAGTTCGAGACCAGCCTGACCAACATGGTGAAACCCCATCTGTAGTAAAAATACAAAAAATTAGCCGGGCGTGGTGGCACGCACCTGTAATCCCAGCTACTCAGGAGCCTGAGGCAGGAGAAATGCTTCAACCTGGGAGGCGGAGCTTGCAGTGAGCTGAGATCATGCCAGTGCACTCCAGCCTGGGCGACAGAGTGAGATTCCATCAAAAAAAAAAAAAAAAAAAAAGGCCAAAAAGCAAAAAGCAAATACAAAATACACTGCAGTAGCACTGAATGTTCTAAGAACCCAGACCTTGTTCTCTAAGACCAGTATTCCCTAAAAGGAACCAGCACTCCCTAGACAAACAGCTGATTCCAAGGCTGAGCAGGGCAGCTGTGCCAGGAGGAAGGAAGCACTTGCATGAATGAGGACGTCAGGGACACAAGAGCCAGTGAGACGCTCAGGGGCCTATCTGGGCACATGTGCACCAAGCCAGTGAAGAGCAAGAGCAACATAAACCCCGAAAAAACCCAACGGAGCTCAGAGCCTACATCAGCGAACAAACGAATGAAGATCAAACAAACGAATGAAGAACGAACAAACGAATGAACAAGGAGACAGCAGGACTCCTGCTCAGGTCAAGGCCAAGTGCGGATCTCCGCTGTGGAAGGTGCACAGAGTCCTGGAGAGACCAACCACATAGGGAGGCACAAAGCACCAGACACGGAGCCGGGCCCAGAGCGCCCAGAGGTGGCCGCGAGGCAGCAGCTGCACCTCGGGGGGTGCGGGCAAGGCCTCTGTCAGGGTCAGAGGTCGTGCTGCCAGGTGAGGGGCGGATGGACAGCAGTGTCTGCAGATGCGGGGCCTGGGAGGACCCAACACCACCTGTGTGGCATCCTCCTGAAAAACTGTCAGACAAACCCAAACCAAGGAACTCTCTATTTTACTTTATTTACTGTGACACGGGGGTCTCACTCTGTCGCTCAGGCCAGAGTGTGGTGGTGTGATCTCAGCTCACTGCAGCCTAAACCTCTCCGGCTCAAGGGATCTCCTCACCTCAGCCTCCCGAGTAGCTGAGACCACAGGCATCTGCCACCACGTCTGGCTAATTTTTGTATTTTTTGTAGAGATGGGGTTTCACTAGGTTGCCCAGGCTGGGATGACCTGTTTTAAATAGGGTGACCATTACCTTAAAAATATCAATGTGACAAAAGGCAGAGAAAAGCTGTGGAATTCTTCCAGATTAAAAAAGGCCAAGGAGAGAGAGGCAGTCAGGGGCAGAGCCGACCTAGAGGCATGGGATGCTGGCTGAGACGGGACAGGGCCAGATTTACTTGTGGTAACAAGTGTCCTGGACTACCTGCAAGATGTCCTGAGGGAGCTCACGCTCTCACACTGCGACCCCCCAAAAGCATTCAGAGGTGACGGGAGCAATCCTAGCCACAGGGTCTCTGGGCAAGGGCACTCGAGCGCTCATGGGGCTGTTCTTATTCTTGTAACTTTTCTGGAAGCATGAAATTATTTCCAAATAAAAGCCTAGAAATCAGGGCAGAGCAGTGGCTCACGTCTGTGATCCTAGCACTGTGGGAGGCCTTGGCCTCCCAAAAGGATCGCTTGAGCCCAGGGGTTTGAGACCAGCCTGAGCAACAGACCTCATCTTTACAAAAAATTAAAAATCAGCTAGACGTGGTGGTGCACGCCTGCAGTCCCAGCTACTTGGGAGGTGAGGTGGGAGGACTGCTTTAGCCTAGCAATTCAAGGCCGCAGTGAGCTATGATCACACCACTGCACTCCAGCCTGGACAACACAGTGAGACCCTGTCTCCTCAATAAATAAATCAATGAATAAATTAGAAAGTCAAAAATTAGAAAGATAAAAACAACAAATCACGGCGACCCACATCTGCAGGACCGTGGGCCAGAGCCCTGAGGGCTGCGCTGTGCACAGGTGGCATCGGCCATCCAGGCCTTGGGAAGAGCCAGTGACTCCGCGGAGAATCTTGCACGCACACTGCTCTCTCTACAGGAAGAAAGCAGTTCCACCCACTCCTGAGGCCCGGGCAGCTCCGCAGGTCGGTCCGCTCCTTACCGAGTGCTCGACCCTGGAATCCTCGACTCTGGCAGGTCGACATTATGGCTCCTGCACTCATAGTCCTGTGTCTGGGACATCGCTGTCTGCTTCCTCGCCCAAGTGGACAGACGTCAGGGCATCATCGGGACAACACCAGCATCAGACGGGAAGGTGCTGCACTGCAAGAGAGGAGAAGCAACAGTGCTGATCTGGAAAACGCCTCACCACACCGACCACCCAGCCGAGCCTATCGCCGCAGAGTGGCCGGACAGAATGAAGATGGACTCCGCGGCACCCGTGAGCTGCCCCCGGGCAGCCAACCCCACTCCCCAGTGCTCCTGATGCCTGGTCCTGGGTTGCAGCAAAGCCTGGCCAGCCTCACACGCAGCAGGGAGACTGTGCCCACCAGCCAGGATCCAGCCCATGCCAGTCTGAGACACCAGCCCCACTCCACGATGGGCCGGGGCAGGCACAAGCCAAGCATCGCGGGGCCGCGGGACCGCAGGACTGGAGGACTGGGAGGAGGGTGAACAGGAGGACACAGGACCTGCTCTGCCCTCACTCTCAGCCCCACATCTGAGACTCAGTGTCCCCAGCTGTCCACAGGCGACACTCGCTGGCAGTCACTGGGGAAGGACGTGGGACCACACGCGTAGCACAAGGGTGCTAGGAGCAATCATGTTCACACGGACCACCTGACTTCTGACAACAATGCTGTGTTCACCAGGTGTACAGTCCATCCTTGAAAAACACGGGTCTGAGCCAGGAGGGTCACATATACGTGGATTTTCTTCCTCCTCTGCCTCCCCTGAGACAGCACAACCAACCCCCTTCCTCTTCCTTCTCCTCGGCCTACTCAATGTGAAGGCAATGAGGAGAAGATCTTTAGGATGATCCACTTCCACGTAATGACAGTAAATATATGTTCTCTTCTTTATTATTTTCTTACTACTATTTTCTTTTCTGACTTTATAGGAAGAGTACAGTAGATATTACAATAGCATACAAAATGCATGTTAATTGACTGTTGTTATCCGAAGGCTTCCCATCAACAGCAGGCTGTTTGTAGTTAAGGAGGCGGCGGCGGAGGAGGAGGAGGAGGCGGAGGCAGAGGCGGAGGAGGAGGAGGTGGAGGATGAGGAGGAGGCAGAGGAGGAGGCGGAGGAGGAGGAGGCGGAGGCAGAGGCGGAGGCAGAGGCGGAGGAGGAGGAGGAGGAGGCGGAGGAGGAGGAGGTGGAGGATGAGGAGGAGGCAGAGGAGGAGGAGGAGGAGGAGGAGGAGGCGGAGGAGGAGGAGGCGGAGGCGGAGGAGGAGGCGGAGGAGGAGGCAGAGGAGGTGGAGGAGGAGGCGGAGGAGGTGGAGGAGGAGGAGGAAGAGGCGGAGGAGGAGGAGGAGGCGGAGCAGGAGGAGGAGGAAAGTCAGACATGGGTTTTTGACCACCTGGTGGGGGTCAGTGTCCCTAACCCTGAGTTGTTCAAGGGTCAAACGTGAAAAAAATGAACCTTGACCTCTATCTCATCCAATCTCGTATGCAAAACTTTTTTTTTTTTTTTTTTTTTGAGACGGAGTCTCGCTCTGTCACCCAGGCTGGAGTGCAGTGGCGCAATCTCGGCTCACTGCAAGCTCCGCCTCCCGGGTTCACGCCATTCTCCGCCTCCCGGGTTCACGCCATTCTCCTGCCTCAGCCTCTCCGAGTAGCTGGGACTACAGGCGCCCGCAACCACGTCTGGCAAATTTTTTGTATTTTTAGTAGAGACGGGGTTTCACCGTGGTCTCGATCTCCTGACCTCGTGATCCGCCTACCTCGGCCTCCCAAAGTGCTGAGATTACAGGCGTAACCCCCAATCTGAGAAGTGAGGAGCGCCTCTGCCCGGCCACCCACCGTCTGGGAAGTGAGGAGCGCCTCTGCCCGACCACCCACCGTCTGGGAAGTGAGGAGCGCCTCTGCCTGGCCGCCCCGTCTGGGAAGTGAGGAGCGCCTCCGCCCGGCCACCTATTGTCTGGGAAGTGAGGAGCGCCTCTGCCCGGCCACACATCGTCTGGGAAGTGAGGAGCGCCTCTGCCCGGCCACCTATCGTCTGGGAAGAAGTGAGGAGCGTCTCTGCCTGGCCGCCCCGTCTGGGAAGTGAGGAGTGCCTCTGCCCAGCCGCCCTGTGTCTGGGAAGAAGTGAGGAGCGCCTCTGCCCGGCCGCTCCGTCTGGGAGGTCTACCACGGAGGCCAGAAGCAAGGTGGGGGCTGGACGTGGTGGCTCACGCCTGTGGTCCCGGCACTCTGGCGGGCGAG
This sequence comes from Symphalangus syndactylus, assembly GCF_028878055.3. NCBI lineage: Eukaryota > Metazoa > Chordata > Mammalia > Primates > Hylobatidae > Symphalangus > Symphalangus syndactylus. The sequence continues at coordinate 143,425,681 of NC_072429.2, forward strand.
GCGGGTTGATCACTTTGGGCTAGGAGTTCGAGACCAGTCTGGCCAACTTGGCGAAACATGAAAAGTACAATAGACAAACCAACCAACCAACTCAGTGACAACAAAACAGGTCTACCCTGGAGTCATACTCTAATTTTTTCTATTTTCATCCCTTTCTGATCCTTTATCCCACTTTCTTTTTCTTCCTCTTCCTTCTCCCTCTTCTTTGTCAAATAGAGGATTGAGTTATTATCACTGATCCATATAAAGTCCCTCTCTCATTTATTTTAACTCCCACCCCCCATTTCTATTCCCCGACTTCCCATGTGCAACCTTCCTAATATGTTTGATACACATCTTTTTGTTTGTATGTATTTTTAGAAAATGTTTATTGTTTTTGTGTGCAAAAACAATTAAAAAAAAATTTAAAAAAAAAACGAAAAAGAAAAAGAAACTCAAATATTTTTAATTTATTGTTTGAGAGGAAACAGGTGACCTGCCTGTACAGCTTCAATCTTTTTGAAAAGTAAAACAGCAGCATCAGTGAAGTTCTAAAAAGCTAAAATGAATCCACCACAGCCTGAGAGCCACCTTAACCAACCCCTTCCCCTGTGCACCTGCTTTCCATCCTTAGTCCATCCTTCCATCACGGGTTCCCACATGCTCACCGACCTCCTCGTCCTCTTAGACTCAACTCAGGCGTCACCTCTCAAGAAGCTTCCTCCCATCTGGGACCCCACGCCACAGTGAGCCCAAATGCACCGGGTCTGCAATCAGGCACTGCGAGTCCCCAAACTCTGCTTTTCATTGTTGAAGTTGTTTTAATTATTCCAGGTCCTTTGCATTTCTATATGAATTTCAGAATCAGCTTCTCGATATCTACAAAATAGCCTGCTGGGATTTTTATTGCAGTTGTGTTGACCTATCGATGAGTATGAGGAAAACCAGCATCTCACCTACATTAAATCTGATCTGTGAGCAAAATATCTCTATCTAGTTGGGTCTACTTTCTCAGCAATATTTTTTTAGTTTTTAGGTTTTTTTTGTAGTTTTTAGTGTACAAATCTTGCATATATTAGTTAAGTCACCCTAAGCATTTCATATTTATAATACTAACAAAATATAATTTCAAATTTTTTGTTGCTAATACAGAAAAAAGTTATTTGTTTTTACAATTTGATCTTGTAACCTTGATAAACTCACTTATTAGTTCTAATTGCTTTTTTTCCACAGACTTATTATGTTTTCTACAGAGATGATCATGTCAACAGTGAATAAAAAGTTTTACTTCTTCCTTTCCAAACTAGATCCTTTATTTTTCTTGCATAATTGCACTGGGAAGAACCTGCAGTATTATTACTGAACACAATTAGGAAGAGTGAACATATGTGCCTTCCTCCTAATATCAGGGAAAGCATCCAGTCTTTTACCATTAAGTATGATGTTGACAGTAACTTTTTCATGAATGTCTTTTGTAAGGTCAAGGAAGTTCCTTTGTATTTTTAGTTTGCCAAGTTATTTTCAAATCAGGAATGGATGTTGGATTTTGTAAAATACTTTTACTGTGTCTATTGAAATGATCACATGGTCTCTCTTTAGTTTGGTGATAGCTGGATTCCATCAATCAATCTTCTGTTCTTAAACCAATTACGTATTCCTTGTATAAATGCCAGTTGGTCACGATGTATTGTCTTTTTTTTTTTTTTTTTTTTTTTTTTTTTTGAGATGGAGTCTCAGTCTGTTGCCCAGGCTGGAGTGCAGTGGCATGATCTCGGCTGACTGCAACCTCCACCTCCCAGGTTCAAGCGATTCTCCTGCCTCAGCCTCCCAAGTAGGTGGGATTACAGGCACCCACCACCATGCCCAGCTAATTTTTTTGTATATTTGGTAGAGATGGGGCTTCATTACGTTGGCCAGGCTGGTCTTGAATTCCTGGCCTCATGATCCGCCGCCTCGGCCTCCCAAAGTTGCTGGGATTACAGGCGTGAGCCACCGTGCCCGGCCATATTGTCCTTTTTATATATTCTCAAATGGGATTTGATAAATTTTGTTAAGAATTTTTACATCCATATTCATATTCATTTTTGCATCTATTTTCTTCTTGTAACATCTTTGGTTTTGCTATCAGAGTAATACCAGCATAACAAAATGAGAAGTATTCCCTCCTCTCAAATTCCTGGGAGAGTTTATATAGAATTGCTATTATTTCTTCCTTAAATGTGTGGCAGAGATTCCAGTGAAGCCAGATGGGCATGCAGTTTCTTTGTGGGAAGGTTTTCAATTACACATGGAATCTATTTAATAGATACAGAGCTGAGCAGGTTCTAAAAATTTCTTCTTACGTGAGTATGAATGGTTTGTCTTTTAAGGAACTTGCCCATTTCATATAAAATTAATCACATTTGTTGGCATAAGTTATTATACCATACTATTCCTTTATATCCTCTTAAGAGCAACAGACTCTGTAGCGATGCCACATCTTTCATTTTTGACACTGATATGAGAAGTTTTTTTTTTTTTTTCACTTTCTGGCTAGAAACTTATCGATGTTGCTGATTGCCTCAAAAAGACAGCTTCATTGTTTTTTTTCTATTGTTCTGTTTTCATTAATTTCCACTTTGATCTTTGTTTCCTTTCTTTTGCATCCTTTAGACTTAATTTGCTTTCCTTTTTCTAATTTCCTAAGCTAGAAGCAGAGTTCAGTGATTTGTACATTTAAAAAAAAAAATTAGGGCCGGGCGTGGTGGCCCACGCCTGTAATCCCAGCACTTTGGGAGGCTGAGGTGGGCGGATCACGAGGTCAGGAGATCGAGACCATCCTAGCCAATATGGTGAAACTCCGTCTCTACTAAAAATACAAAAAAATTAGCCGGGTGTGGTGGTGGGCGCCTGTAGTCCCAGCTACTCGAGGCTGAGGCAGGAGGATGGTGTGAACCTGGGAGGCGGAGCTTGCAGTGAGCTGAGATCACGCCACTGCACTCCAGCCTGGGCGACAGTGAGAGACTCCGTCTCAAAAAAAAAAATTTAGGTATTTAGTGTTATAAAATATCCCACTGAGTACAGCTTTCATGATATCCGACAAGTTCTGATATGCTGTATTTTCATTTTCATCCTGTTCAAAGAGTTTGTTTGTTTTTTTTTTTTTTTGAGATGGAGTCTCGCTCTGTCACCCAGGCTGGAGTGCAGTGGTGGGATCTTGACTTGCTGCAACCTCCACCTCCCAGGTTCAAGCGATTCTCCTGCCTCAACCTCCCCAGTAGCTGGGATTACAGGCATGTGCCACCACATGTTAGCCAGGCTGGTCATAAACTCCTGAGATCAAGGGATCCTCCCACCTTTGCCTCCCAAAGTGCTGGGATTACAGGCGTGAGCCATCACGCCCAGCCTCAGAAAGCTTTCTAACCTCTCTTTTGATTTCTTCTTTGACTAATGGAACATATACTCAGTAACTAATCATGTTCCAGATATTTTTTATTGGCTTCTATTTTTCTCAGAGAACATAATTTATATGATTTGAATTTGTTCAAGTTTATTGATGCTTTCCATGGTCCCCTAAAACGGTCTATCCTGATAAACGCCCCGTGTGCACTGGAAAAGAATGTGCTGCCGGGTGAAGTGCTGTATAAAGCCAATCGGATCAGGCTGGTTGACGGTGCTGATACTAATTTCTGTTCTACTTGTTCTATCCATCACTGAGAAACAGGTCATGAGAGTCCCAACTACAACTGTGGATTTGTCTACTTCTCTTTGCACTATCAGTTTTTGCTTCATGTATTTTATAGCTCTGTTATTCGGTGCATACACATTTACAGTGTCTTCTTGATGAATGAAGTATCTTCATCCTAGTAGTTTCCTTTGCTCTGAAATCAGTACATTTGATGTTATAGCAACTCCGGATTGCTTTACATCAGAGTTAGAATTGTGTAACGTTTATCCTTCTTTTACTTATAACCTATTTATTTATTTAAATTTAAAGAGGGTGGCAAGGCACAGTAGCTCATGCCTACAATCCCAGCACTTTGGGAGGCTGAAGCAGGAGGATCCCTTGAGGCCAGGAGTTCAAGACCAGCCTGGGCAACATAGTGAGACCGTGTCTCTACAAAAAAAAAATTAGCCAGACGTGGTGGGGTGCACCTGTATTCCCAGCTACTCCGGAAGATGAGGCAGGAGAATCGCCTGAACCCGGGAGACAGAGGTTGCAGTGAGCTATGACTGCACCACTGCACTCCAGCCAGGGCAATAGAGTGAAGTGAGCCATGACTGCACCACTGCACTCCAGCCAGGGCAATAGAGTGAGATCCTGCCTCAAAAAAAAAAAAAAAAAAAAAGGTTTATTTTAGCCTGCATATATGTGGGTATTGATTTTTTATGCAATCTGACCATCTTGCTGTGTGTTACCTGTTCTATCTGTTCTATTTTCCTCCTTTCTGCCTTCTTTGGATTAAGTATTTTATGTGGGTCAACTTTATCTCCACTGTTCACTTATCAGCTGTAATTTGTTGCTTTGCTATTTTAGTAAATGCTTTTGGGTTTATAACATACATCTTTTTTTTTTTTTTTTTTTTTTTTTTGAGACGGAGTCTTGCTCTGTCGCCCAGGCTGGAGTGCAGTGGCGCAGTCTCGGCTCACTGCAAGCTCCGCCTCCCGAGTTCACGCCATTCTCCTGCCTCAGCCTCCCGAGTAGCTGGGACTACAGGCGCCCGCCACCGCGCCCGGCTTATTTTTTTTTTTTATACATTTAGTAGAGACAGGGTTTCACCATGGTCTCGATCTCCTGACCTCGTGATCCGCCCGCCTCGGCCTCCCAAAGTGCTGGGATTACAAGCGTGAGCCACCGCGCCTGGCCATACATCTTTAATTTGTCATACTCTGCCTTCAAGTGCTATTCTACCATTTCAAATATATGCATTTACCATTTTCTTCTCTCCTGGTCTTTTATTTTTGCCATTTTTGTCAAATATTTTATTTCTGTATATGTTATAAATTCCTCTGTTACACAGTTACTATTCTTAAACAATTACATTTTAAAGAGAGTTAAATATCACGTATTTACCCATGTAGTTACCATTTCCAGTACTCTTCAATTTTCTGTATAGATCCAGATTTCCACATGGTCTTGTTTTCCTTCAGCCTAAAGCATCTGTAACATTTCTTTCAGTGAAGGTCTGCTGTAATGAACTAGTTCAGCTGTTGTGTGTTTGAAAACATCTTTATGTCGCCTTCACTTAAAAGATATTTAGGTATAGAATTCTTGGTGGACAGTTTTTTCTTTCCTTTCAGCATCTTAAACACACTACACACCATTGTCTTCCTACTTGCATTGCTTCTCATGAGAAATCTGCTGTCATCTGTGTCTTTGTTCCTTCATACACAAAAGGCCTTGTTTTTTTTTTTTTCTGGCTGCTTTTAAGATTTATCTCTTTGTAACTGGTTTTGAGTAACTTGATGATGATGTGCCTTGCGTGATTTTCATTTCTTGTGCTCAGGGGTCATTAAGATGGTCAGATCATGTGACATGAATCCATTGGTCAACAAAGAAAAAAGAAAGAAAAGATGGTCAGATCGAGGCTTATAGTTTCCATCAAACTGGGAAGCTTTTCAGCTATCATGTTCTCAAACAATTCTTCTGTCCCTCCCTTCCCACTTAGGGACTCCAATCGCACAATCGTTAGGCCTCTGAAAGTTGTCCTACAGCTCAGTGATGCTCTTGTTTGTTTTAAAGTATTTTTCTTTTCCTTGTTTCAGTTTGGAGAGTGTCTACTGTTTCGTCTTTAAGTTCATTAATCTTCTTCTGCAATCTCTGATCTACCATTAATCCCATCCAGTGTATTTTGTACTTGGACATTTTCATTTCAACTCTGATTTGGATCTTTTAAAATACTTCCATGTCTCTACTTAACGTGTTCAGTCTTTCCTGTTGCTCTTTGAACACATGGAATACAGTTATAATAATTACTTTAATAACCTGTCTGCTAAACCTAACATCTATGTCAGTTTTGATGGATTTTTCACTCCAGTATGGGTTCTATTTTCCTGTTTCTTTCCATACCTGATAATCTTTGGTCGGATGCCGGACATTATGAATTTTATCTCTTGGAAAGCTGCATATTTTTTGTGTTCCTTTTTTTTTTTTTTTTTTCGAGATGGAGTCTCGCTCTGTCGCCCAGGCTGAAGTGCAATGGTGCGATCTCGGCTCACTGCAACCTCTGCCAAGTGATTCCCCTGCCTCGGCCTCCTAAGTAGCTGGGATTACAGGTGCGTGCCACCACGCCCAGCTAATTTTTGTATTTTTAGTAGAGATGGGGTTTAACCATGTTGGCCAGGCTGGTCTTGAACTCCTGGCCTCAGGTGATCTGCCCACCTTGGCCTCCACAAGTGCTGGGATTACAGGTGTGAGCCACCGTGCCCAGCCCGTTACTATTCTTGAGCTTTGTTTTGGATCCAGATACTTGGAAACTGAAAATGTTGATTCTTGCTTCTGAGATTGTCACACAGCAGCAGAGTAGCATTTATTCTAGGGCCACCTGTTCTCCACTGGGTACACTACCACATGCCCTGTGCGTTATGAGGTTTCTCAGTCAGCCTGCTGGCAACAGGCACTCTTCTTAGTGTTTTGAGACCTCTGAGTACTTACTGTTCCCTCTAATCCTTCCAGGTGACTTTTTCCCTGGTCTCTGGTAGTTTCCTTATATGAACGCAATGATCAGTATGATGTTGAAAAACTAAGAGGAATCCTCAGCCCATCCTTTTGTTCCCCATTTCACCCCTTACGAGTCTGGATCGTGGGGGCAGAGGCTCACACCTGTAATCCCAGCACTTTGGGAGACCAAGGTAGGAGGATTGCTTGAGCTCAGGAGTTCGAGACCAGCTGGGCAAGATGGCAAAACCTGATCTCTACCAAAAAATACAATAATTAGCTGGGCGTGGTGGCACACGCCTGTGGTCCCAGCTACTTGAAAAGCTAAGGTGAGAGGATTGCTGACCCCAGAAGGCTGATGCTGCAGTGAGCTATGACTGTGGCACTGCGCTCTAGCCTGGGCAACAAAGTAAGACCCCTTTCTGTAAAAATTAGAATAAAAATGAGAGTCTGTATCTTATAGAAAAGTGAAGCACATGGGCCTTCTGCCTCATCTTGCTAGATGTCTGCCTATACTCAGCTCCCCCGAGCCACAACCCCATTCTTTTAAAATACTCATCAATGCTATCTCCAAAAATCCATTCTTGTTAAACAAAAACCCAGCCTGCTGGAGACCTGATATGGCTGTCACTGCTTCCCGTCTGGCCGACACCCTCCTCTGCCATGGCTATTCCTTAGGCCCATTGTGGATTAAATCTTGTTCCCTATTTTTCATTCTCTTTGTTCACTGCAGTGAGTTTCAAGAAGGGAAGCAGAATAAATGAGTCTTTACTCAGCTGTCATTTCCAGAAGGCCCAAGTTCCATTTTCAATGCTGTTTTTAGTTTTCCCGGTTCTGAACAATGAACCCAGTCTCATGCTCTGAAAGCTCGGCTGTGAGCTGGAGACACAAGGCCCCATTCTCCCCGCCCAGTGCCTGGGCCAGGCTGAGCAAAGATGCGACCCCAGTGAGCAGGACAGGCACGTCCGGCATTTGCCGCCCCTTCAGCAGCTGTGCTCACCAAGGCCGCCTGCTCCAGGACAGGCCGGGTTGAGAGGTTTAGATCTGTGACCCAGCCCATCAGCAAGCCACGGAATGGACTTGGGAGGTCAGGGCCGGCTTCTTCACCTTTCTGGGAGGGGGAAAGGAGGGTGTCGGGCACACCCCACTTGGAGAGGACGGTGCTGGTTGGAGCCACCTGGATGCACAGAAAAAGAATTTCTTACTGTGGTGTGGCTGCTGCAACGCTTGCAAAGCCGCTGCCTGGCCCTGGGGCTGGCGTTACACCTGGCTCCGTCTGCGTGACAAGTTCCTGAGATGGGCAGTCTGGAGGGGTCTCTATGCCTTCAGGACACATGGACCTGCCTGGCAGCACAGCCCCTTCCCGGATCCTCTGTGTCCATGGTCAAAAGAGAGACCTGGTCTGTGACCCGGGACAGGCCCCCCACAAAAGGGTCCTGGCTTGTTCATAAATTCTGAATGAGTGTGGCTGTGGGTTGCCCCTGGCTTTCAGAGAGAAATGAGAAAATCCATGGAAGGGCTTTGTAAATGCAGGAAACAGAGGCTCAGGCACTACAAGGGTCAGACCCCTCCTCGGAGCCTGCTTGTGTCCTAGGAGGCCGCCTGGTCAAAGGGTGCTCAGCTACTCCTTTGACCCCCTCCAAGCTGAGCCTCCCAAGCCAACCTCCAGGGTAAGAGATGAGGCTACGCCCTTGTTGCTGACTCTGAGCCACTGCCTCACCCCAGGCCGCCCTGGGCAGCAGTCAGGAGGTGGGGAGGGCAGGGGGGGCCCAAGGGCCACGGGGTCAGCATCCAGGGGCGGCACAGTGGCCTCAGGCAGCAGGAGGGGTGCAGGGGGACCTGGGTCCCCCGAAGGAAGGTGAGCTCCAGTGGCATCCTGTGGTGCAGGGTACTTTTCTTATTACTCAAACCTCTTTACAAAATGATTGTTTAAAATCCAGTAAATAAAAATGTCTTCTGCTCACTACCATATATGCCCAATGCCCAGTGAATCAATTTTGCCCAATAAATCAACAAACACTATTTTAAAACAAAATAACGCTGGGCGCGGTGGCTCATGCCTAGAATCACAGCACTTTGGGAGTCCAAGGCAGGAGAATCACTCGAGGTCAGGAGTTCGAGACCAGCCTGGCCAACATTTTTAGTCTCTACTAGAAATACCAAAATTAGCTGGGCACGATGGCGCACGGGCTGTAGTCCCAGCTACTCGGGAGGCTGAGGCAGGAGAATCACTTGAACTAGGGAGGCGGAGGTTGCAGTGAGCAGAGATTGTGCCACTGTACTCTAGCCTGGGTGACAGAGCGAGACTCTGTAAAAATAAACAGACAAACAAACAATTGGGTGATTTCAGAAGTCCTTCTGAATAAAGGTGATGGTACGAGGGCCTGGCACCTCAGGTCTCAAAGGGCTTCTCACCTGTCACTGGCTTTGGCAGGCGAGACAAGCAGCGCAGCACCAGCAAGAGCCAGGAGACCTGAGCACCCAGGGCCGCAAACCAGGAGACCCGAGCACCCAGCGTCGCAAACCGGGAGACCCGAGCACCCAGGGCCACAAACCAGGAGACCCGAGCACCCAGGGCCGCAAACCGGGAGACCCGAGCACCCAGGGCCACAAACCAGGAGACCCGAGCACCCAGGGCCGCAAACCGGGAGACCCGAGCACCCAGGGCCGCAAACCAGGAGACCCGAGCACCCAGGGCCGCAAACCGGGAGACCCGAGCACCCAGGGCCGCAAACCGGGAGACCCGAGCACCCAGGGCCGCAAACCAGGAGACCCGAGCACCCAGGGCCGCAAACCGGGAGACCCGAGCACCCAGCGCCGCAAACCGAGGGACCCGAGCACCCAGCACAGCAAACCAGGACACCCCCAGCTCGGCTGGGCCTCCTAGGAACACAGCCTTCAGGCTGAGAGCCCAGCCTTGGCCCCAGGAGATAAGAAACTGAAAAGATAAAAAAAAAAAAAAAAGGCAGGAGCAGGTGAACTCTGCCAGCCGCACCCACTCTGGTCTGGTTTTGTGATCTAAAGTGAGGTTTTTGTTCTTTTAATCATGGAATCTAGCTTCTCACCTGGTTTTGTTGGTTGCCTTTCTGTACAGTTTTATGTTTTGCTTTCATCTTCTGCATTGATTTTTAAAATTCTATTCGTTTTTCCTTTCTCTTTTTTGAGGCAGGGTCTTGCTCTGTCACCCAGGCTGAACTGCAGTGGTGCAATCAGGGGTCACTGTAGCCTCAACCTCCCGGGCTCAAATGATGCTCTGGCCTCAATCTCCTGAGAAGCCGGGACCACAGGTGCGAGCCACCACGCCCAGCTAATTTTTGTATTTTTTCTAGAGATGGGGTCTCTCTATGCTGCCCAGGCTGGCCTTGAACTTCTTGGCTCAAGGGATCTGCCTGCCTTGGCCTCCCAAAGTGCTGGGATTCCAGGTGAGAACCACCACGCCTGGCCTAAAATTCTATTTTTAATGGAATAGAATATTTTAATTTTTATTAGGTGGTTATTGTAACATTTCTCAGAAAATCCTGAGCTCCACCCTTTCAAGAATCGCTTGCCTGCCTGCACGGCAAAGCCCGACCTAGCCCAGGGCCCCTTGTCCCCACCCTCTCCCAGACTGGGGTCCTGGTGTGGAGCTGGGGCCACACGGGGTCCTGAGAGGGCAGGGCTGGTGCTGAGGGGTCTGTCATGATCACGTCCCGCCTCTTCTTTTCTGCTCAGTAATCTCGCATGAGCTTTTTAAAAAGAATCCACTTTTCAATTTACTGATGTGGAATTTTTGTTTTTGCCTGTGTTCATGGGTAGTTTAACAGGTGATGGGAGAGGAAGCTTCTGGAGGTCCCCGTGGACTCTATCCTGAGGCTGTCCACCAGAATGCTGTACCCAGAGCCCTGCCTGAGGTGGGGGCTGCTGCCTGCAGAGGTTGTGGTGGGCGCGAGCAGGCAGGCAGAGGGCACGGAGCAGGCAGGCAGAGCCCCCAGGAGGTGCCTCAGCCGTGCGCCCTCCGTCCCCAGGCCCAGGGCCAGCCTCAGCCACCTCCCCCTCTGCTGGGGCTGCCGCCTGCTCAGCTGGGAGGGAGGTCCCTGAAGAGGCCGGGCGCAGGAGGCGGCTCCCCGCAACGCGGCACCTGGTTCTCGTGTGGGAGGTGCAGTGCTGGGCTTCCTGGGAGCAAGTCCTGCTGGGGCCTCCCCAGCCCCTGGCACTGGCTACCTCCTCCCGAGGCCCTGTGGCGCAGCGTGAGCAGGACCGCGGGTGCACAGCCACAGTGGCGGCACAGTTGCGCACTGGTGACAGTGGCCTCACCTGGTTCTTCCCAAAACCCTATGAGGCAGGTGTGCTCCATCCTCATCCTCGTCCTGCAGACGTGGGGCCCCTAGGGCCTGCGGTGGTCTCTGTAGCAGTCAAGGCCACAGCCCAGCCTGGTCCACAGCGGACACAGGGAGCAGGACAGGCCCAGAGAGCAGGACAGGCCCAGGACCCAGGCACGTCACAAGGGCTTCCCGCCCCCACCTCGCACTGCCGGAAAGTTCCGGTCATGAGTGGGCAACAGGCACTTGCTTCCAACGTCCCACGCCGAATCTGGAACAGAGGATACTCTGTGCCAGCTCCAGACAGGGTCTGCTGGGAGAGCAAGCGCGGAAACAGCATCTGCCTGGGCTGGCGACGCCTGCCATAGACCAGGGTGCCAGAGGCCCCTCGCTCCAAGAAGCGCGGGTCCCCCATCCCCGCTCCAGGGCTGGCGCGCAGCATGTGTGTGGGCCTGTGTGTCCCAGAGACAGGGTGTGTGTCCGTCTGCATGTGCGCCCATGTGCGTGAGCCTGTGTCCCTGAGAGCGTGTGCGCCCGTGTGCGTGAGCCTGTGTGTCCCTGAGAGAGCGTGTGTGCCTGTGTGCACGTGAGCCTGTGTGTCCGAGACAGCGTGAGTACCCGTGTGTGTGTGAGCCTGTGTGTCCCTGAGAGAGCGTGTGTGTCCGTGTGTGAGCCTGTGTGTCTGACAGAGCATGTGTGTCCGTGTGTGAGCCTGTGTCCCTGAGAAAGCGTGTGTGCCCATGTGTGCCTGTGTGTCCAAGGGAGTGTGTGTGCCCATGTGTGTGTGACCCTGTGTCCCTGACAGCATACATGCCCGTGTGCCTGTGAGCTTGTGTATCCATGACAGCATGTGTGCCCACGTGCGTGTGAGTACGTGTGTGTGAGTGCATGCCCACTGCCCAAGCAGCCCTGCAATCTGCCGAGTTTGCATGCCTCACAAGAGTGATGGCTCCAAACCCAATTCAGGTCCAGACTGCCCTCTCTGACCTGACTCACTGGGCTGCCCTGAGCACCGCCTGTGCCTATCCACCTGCCTCTCCAGGACAGACGCCTACGTCTGAGAAGATGCTGGGTCAGGCAGGGACTGTGAGTACAGAAGAGGGGCCGTGAGGACCGGCAGGAATCCCTGAGGCCAAGCTACTGAGGCGGCCACTGTGCCCTCGAGGTGAAGGTGCTGGGAAGGAACTGGGAAACTGAACAGCAACTGGAAAATGCCAGGCACAGGCCCGTCCCTCGGCAGCCCTGCTGTCACCAGCCTGTGAAGGCCTGCTTTGCAGGAGGCACATGGTTGGAGGGGACCAGACTCACCACCCAGAGCCCCAGTTGGCAGCTGTGCTGGTGCTGTCCTAGCCCCCATTACAGGGTGGCCCAAGCCCCAGCCTGCAGCTGCCTACCCTGTTAGCGTGACATCACATAAACTCTGAGCAGTCCCTGCCTTCAGCCTGGACTCTGCAGGCCAACCAGTGACCCCTCAGAAGTTGTGCAAAGGGGCAGCAGGCCAGGCCAACACAAGCTGCATCCTGCCAGGTCTCCCTGATGAGGGCTCTGGGCTCTAGAACAGAAACCGCCCACTTCCCAAGTTTTCCACGGCCCCCAGGGCTTCCAGGCCAACAGTGGCCCTCAAACGCAGCTTGCCACTTCCCAGGGGCGGGAAAACCACAAACCCCAGGAAGAGGCAGTCCCATGGCTCCATATCAATGCGACAGGGTCCGGAGTCAAGGCGCCACCAGAGAAGAGGTTCTGAGGCAAGAGGTGGGAAGGGCTGGGGGGCAGGGCCTGGCAGGTGGGAGGAAGACAGTGGTGAATGTAACTGACCACTGGTTAAAAGCTCATGTTGTTGGCAGGCTGAGGCAGGCAGATTGCTGCAGCCCAGAAGTTCAAGACCAGCCTGCGAAACATAGTGAAACCCCATCTCTATGAAAAAATACAAAAATTAGCAGGGCGTGGTGGTGCGCATCCATAGTCCCAGCTACTCAGGAGGCTGAGGTGGGAGGATGACTTGAGGCCCTGAGGTAGAGGCTGCAGTGAGCCAAGATCTTGCCACTGCACTCTGTAGCCTGGCGACAGGAGTGAGACCCTGTCTCAGAAATAAAATAAAATAAAAGCTCATGCTCATGTTCTCCTAAGGGATGAAACTACAGTTTCAGGCAGACAAGACGTGGTCGGCTCAGTGCGGGCCGCACATGCTCAGGTGTTCCTCAGAAGAGCTGAGTGACTGCGACTTGGGTAGGGAGACTCAGAATGCACAATGTTAAGGGTGATCAAGAAAATAATCAAATCCACTGGAAAAATACAAAGGAGGAGCAATTTTCATTTACCCCACAGAAAGCAGGAAAGAAAGAGAGGAAAGGGACAGACACAGAAAACACACACAAGACTGAGCCCCCCACGGCCTCGTGCCAGCAGCAGGACACAGGCAGACCGCCACTGCCTCGATGGGGTCTGCACAGGCCCAAGGTGAGGGGCCCCGGGCAAAGCCTGGGAGCCTTGGGGCACCAGAGGAGCGGAGGCTGACTGGCCTCTGGGAGGAATCACTTCCAGTTTCTCTTTATTTATTTATTAATGTTTTTTTTTTTTTTGAGACGGAGTCTCGCTCTGTCGCCCAGGCTGGAGTGCAGTGGCGCAATCTCGGCTCACTGCAAGCTCCGCCTCCCGGGTTCACGCCATTCTCCTGCCTCAGCCTCTCCGCGTAGCTGGGACTACAGGTGCCTGCCACCACGCCCGGCTAATTTTTTTGTATGTTTAGTAGAGACACCGGGTTTCACCGTGGTCTCGATCTCCTGACCTCGTGATCCGCCCACCTCGGCCTCCCAAAGTGCTGGGATTACAAGTGTGAGCCACCGCGCCCAGCCCCAGTTTCTCAACGTAGGTTCCAGAAAAACTTCAGCAATGTCCTCACACCCCCATGGCCATGTCAGCAGCCCCACCCGCCACAGGCTTCCTTCTGTGAAGCCTCCAGCCAAGTCCAAGGCTAAACCACAAGAAGTAGCAGAAGGCACGGCACGGCACGGCACTTCCCAGATACTCCGGGCTCTGCCACAACGACCCGACGGCCAGAGCAGCTGTGCCCGGAGCCGCCCTCCCAGGAGAGGAGGCCCAGTCCTGGTGGGAGAAAAACACTCCAGCCTCAGGCGCGAGCCCAGCCCACAGCACCGACAGGAGTCAATGTATTCAGAGTGGACGCTTGCGTTTTGTCAGAGTAAACTATACAGCTTTGACCAGCCCTTTAATGAACAAACAAGCATTACTACCAGGTAAGATATATTTTAAAAAACTTTAAAAATCTATCACTGGGTTGGCAAGAATGTTCAGAACCTTAGAGAACAAAAACTAAGTAAAAGCAGGAACCTGGAAAAAGGAAGGCCCCACGCAGGAGGGCCCTGGCCGGCAGCTGGCCTGCGCCCGCTCCTTTCACAGCTTTGCAGAAGTCAGGGGAGAGAGCCTGGGCCAGGCCCAGGTGCTGATCCAGTTACTGCCGGGGGATGCCCCAAGGCTGAGACTGGAAGGGTTTAGGTGAACAAGGAAGAAAGCCACCATCCAGCCGTGGGGAAGGTCTTATCACAGTCCTGGCCCCACGCGGTCAGGACCCACAGAAACACAACATGCTGCAGGCTGAGACGGGGAGGGCAAGTCCTGTGTGGATGGAGTGCTCAGAATAAAATGTTCCTGGATCTTTGAATCATCTGGAGGAGGGCAACAATACTAATTTTAGACTTCGACAAATTAATTCTGCATGTTAGAACATCCAAGGCAACCACTATGAAGCCAAGTGAGCAAATTCCAACCCAGTAGAAAAGAAAAAGAAACAAAAATAATCCAAAAGAAGTCAAGAAACGAAAAAGCAACTGGTCCTCAAATGACAGAGTACAAGGAAAGATGGTGGAAATAAATTTAAATATAATAATTACAGTAATGTAAATGGACCAATAGTCTAGTTAAGACAAAGACTGTCAGCAAGATTTTAAAGATCTTGGTAAAGATCTACACCAAACACATCTACAGTGTAAGGGCAGGAAATTCTAAAAGTCAAGAATGGAAGAGACAGAGCTGGTGCAGCTCCATCGGGGCTGGCTCTGTGGAAACAGGGCTCCCGCCACTGGCGAGGCGACCCAGACCTGACAGGTGGCCTCACGGCACAGACACAAGGCAGGCAGACATGTTCCAGGAGGCACCCGACGTCTGCAACGACAGAGGAGATGGCACAAGAAGCCTGGCTTTACCTTGCAGGAGTGCAGAACGCCGACCCAAGAAACGGAAAACACAGATTCACCATCCAGGGAGTGTCTCTGAAACTGACCACAGAGCAGGGCATGAAGCAACGTCTGGGCAAATGTCAGAGGCCGCAGCACCCAGGCAGGCCTCTGTCAAATGCACCGCCCAGAATCAGGGATGAGAGAGGCCACTGGGCAAGTGAGCACACAGAGCAGACAAAAAGCCTCCCAGGGAAGCACTGGCAGTGAGTGAGGAGCTCTGTGCCCGCATCCCTCACTTGTTGGGGTGACAACAGCGCACCAAGTGCAAACAAAGGCCCACGACCATGCTTGGCATCAGCAGCAGCCTTGGGCATCCCAGCTAAGACGTGGAGAGCTGACGGAGCAGCCTCGTGCTGCAAACAAGCCAGGACCCTCCGCCCATCAGAGGGAGCCCAGACCTCACCAGCATGGCAGGCCTCCTGAAGAGAAGCTCCCTTACACTCGTGCTAAATCAGCCAGGAGCCATACGAGGTCGGCCCTGTAAGCCACACCCACCTGCACCTGTGCCTGCTGCCATGTCAGCCCCAGTGATTTGGCTGTGCCGACAGCCATGACAAACGCCCTTCGCACTAAGTGTAAAGCGTACAGTATAGGATATACTTTTGGGCTTGGACAAAACAGTGAATCATAAAATATATAAAATAATCATCATCTCAAGAAATAATTTTATATGAATAGAGAGGAAAGAGGAGGAAGCATGAAATCCACAACTCACTGCACCTGAGAATGAACTAGAACACATCATTTCTTTCTGATCAATCACACCCCAATCTCCTTCTGAAGACCAGTGAAGACTCGCCTGTGAGGCAAGGCTGCCTCTAACCCGCACATCTGCACCGACGCGGCTGCACAAACAGCAAAACCGCAGCAGGCCCTGCCCGGCGGCCCGGTTCACAGAGCACCCACTGCACTGCAGCAGGCCCTGCCCCGCGGCCCGGTTCACGGAGCACCCACTGCAATGCAGCAGCCCCTGCCCCGCGGCCCGGTTCACGGAGCACCCACTGCACTGCAGCAACCCCTGCCCCGCGGCCCGGTTCACGGAGCACCCACTGCACTGCAGCAGCCCCTGCCCTGCGGCCCGGTTCATGGAGCACCCACTGCACACTGCAGCAGCCCCTGCCCCGCGGCCCGGTTCACGG
Source organism: Symphalangus syndactylus (assembly GCF_028878055.3). Taxonomy (NCBI): domain Eukaryota; kingdom Metazoa; phylum Chordata; class Mammalia; order Primates; family Hylobatidae; genus Symphalangus; species Symphalangus syndactylus. The sequence continues at coordinate 143,441,987 of NC_072429.2, forward strand.
AACACCCACTGCACTGCAGCAGGCCCTGCCCCGGTGATCCGGTTCACAGAGCACCCACTGCACTGCAGCAGGCCCTGCCCCGGCGATCCGGTTCACAGAGCACCCACTGCACTGCAGCAGGCCCTGCCCTGGCAGCCCGGTTCACGAAGCACCCACTGCACTGCAGCAGGCCCTGCCCCGGCGATCCGGTTCACAGAACACCCACTGCACTGCAGCAGGCCCTGCCCCGGTGGCCCGGTTCACGGAGCACCCACTGCACACTGCAGCAGGCCCAGCAAAAGCCTTGTCAACACCACCAGCATTTCTTCCTGAGTCCTGACCTCCCCACTTACAAGGTGGACCCCCAGGGCCTGTCTCCAAGACCAAGGTCTGCCCTCCTACCGGGGACACGCCCGCGGCTCTGCTGGGCAGCTTCCCTCCCCTCCCCTCCTCGGCTAGAGACCCCTCTTTCTGCAGTTCCCCCTCCTGACACTTGAGTGGGGCTCCCCAGATATCGGTCCCCAGCAAAGGCACAGCATGGAGGCAGCAGCACTGAGGTGGGACAACAGCCCCCACAAGACATCCCTGAAACTCCTGCTGGGATAACGTTCGTGGCCTGCAGCTGTCAGGGCCGTCTGTCCCCCTGGGGAGAGGATCCCCCCAAAAACATCAGGGAGCAGAAATGAAAAACCAGAAAAAGCAGACAGACCACCTGGCACCTGGATCCAGCTGTCCTGAAGCCAGCCCCACACAAAGGAGCCGGGCCAAGGCTGCAACTGCCTCTGCTGTTTGGATCCGACCGCCCTTCCAGTGTCTGCAGCTGCCAGGGACAGGCGGGGACAGAGGAGGGGGCTCTGGTGTCACCCTTCATTTTCAGCTGGTTGACCTTCCAGGCCACAGTGCTAGAAAGGGGGTTCATTGGCCGGGTGCGGTGGCTCACGCCTGTAATCCCAGCACTTTGGGAGGCCGAGGCAGGCGGATCACAAGGTCAGGAGATCGAGACAATCCTGGCTAACACGGTGAAACCCCGTCTCTACTAAAAATACACAAAAAAAAATATTAGCCAGGCGTGGTGGCGGCGCCTGTAGTCCCAACTACTTGGGAGGCTGAGGCAGGAGAATGGTGTGAACCTGAGAGGCTGAGCTTGCAGTGAGCCAAGATCACGCCACTGCACTCCAGCCTGGGTGACAGAGTGAGACTCCGTCTCAAAAAAAAAAAAAAAGGAAAGAAAGGAAGGAGGTTCATAATGACCTCAAACAGCTGCTGCCAACTGGGCGCGGGGCACACACCTTGGTCCCAGCACTTTGGGAGGCTGAGGTGGGAGGATCACTTGAGCTCAGGAGGTTGAGGCTACAGTGAGCTGAGATGGCGCCACTGCACTTCAGCCTGAGCAACAGAGCAAGACCCTGTCTCGAAAAACAAAACAAAACAAAGCAGCTGCTGACTTCATCAGCCATGAGGCAGGTTGGTTCATGGAGGTCTCCCTGCACCCTGGACCCCTTGCCCTCCCGGTCACAGCAGTGCTCTGCCGGGCACTCCGACCACTGGCTCTGGAGTCACCAGCAGGGGAGTCTTGCCCCTGCCTCGGAGCCAGTGGGGGGCCCCGCCGCAACTCAGACTCTGGCCCAGCTGCATGCAGACCAATGCAGTGCGCTGGGGGCCGCGTTCCCCAGGAGGCTGGCACTGCCGGTCCTGGACCTGCAGGAGAGCCACGGCTGGCGTCGGGCACAGCAGCAGTCATCCCACACTCAGTGGTCGACACAGGCTCTCACTCAGGGTATTCTGACAGAAACTGCAGGCGGCTGATGTTGGCCCCACACAGAGACACCGTCCTCAGAGAGGGGCGGCGTGGGGTACCACGGTGGTCACCATGCAGGGCAGGGGCCAGGTGCCACCTGTGGGCAGAAGACATCACCCGCTGCTCTCCCCAGCTCTCTCAGCGTAGCATGGTGTGGGCTGCCAGTGAACATCTGCCAGGTAAAAGCAACCCAGCCATTGGAGCAGGGGACACTCATGAGAGCTACAGCAGGAGAAATAGCCAGGAGAACACACGCAGAGGGCTGGTCCAGCAACCCTCGTGCCAGACGAGAGGCAGCAGCACAGAGGCCATTCCGGAGTGGCACGCCAAGTCAAACGGCAATCCTGAATGTACATGGTGTCACCCAGCTTTAGGTTTACAAAGCAAACGCTGGCAGAACTCAAAGGAAAAACAGACAAACCCACAACTGCAGTGGGAGATTTAAAACCATCTCTCTCAATAACTGACAGGGTGGGCAGACAACAAAACAAGATCACCGATCTAGAAGAACACAGATTCCCAACAGTCAATGAGCCAACCAGGTTGGCCTGACTCCAATCAACAGGGAACCCACCCTCTAAATAACCCGTGGGCCGAAGAACTACCCCAGGCTGCCGAATTCCTTGTGTCTATCCTAAGCTCAGCTCACCACCGGTTTGTAGGAATTCTGTGCCCCACATCCCGGTCCAGTTTCTCACTGCCCCACCCCGTCACCGCTGTGCCTGGGCGGGACGCATGCAATTCTTGTGATGGCAGGTGCGTCTCCCACCACTGAAATCCAGCTTCACATTGCCACACCCCGTCACCGTTGCGCCTGGGAGGACACGTGCGATTCTTGTGATGGCGGATGCGTCTCCCACCACCAAAGTCCAGCACCTGCCACGTGCTTCCTGTTAGTGCCTCCCTCCCCCAAAGGTGTTGGCTCACACCCTTTGTCCACTCCTTTACTGGATCTTACTAACTTGGAAATGTTTTCTGTGGGTTCACAATGTGCACAGAATGAGTGTCTTCAGCTACTTGAGTTGCAAACTCTCTAGGTTTGAGGCCACATTGCTCTTCTCGGTACCTTCTGTAACGGAAGGTTTTTCCCTTTCCCCAGTCACCACTCACCCTGCTCCCTGATCGGGGCAGCCTCAGCCTAAGGCAGAGCTGCAGCAATGGCAACACCTCACGAGCAGACCCGCAGGCTCCAGTGGGGCCGTGAGACCTCCAGGGCTTGGCTGGACGGGCCCTGGCAGACGTGGGAGCTGCAGCAGGCTGGGGAAGGCCAGGGGGAGTGGGGCTAGGGACAGGCAAGTGTGAGGGGCTTATCCTGCATGTGTACCCGAACGCAGGTGTGGTTTCAGAAGTCCGAGCTTTGGAGACAAACCTGAAAGACATCAGCAAACAGATTCAACCCTGTGAAATTATATTTTTCTTGCTCAACAAAAGCAGCAGCTTTGTGTGTACACTGGGTGATGGCATTGACAGCAATGAGCGCCTCTGCCCAGGGGCCTGGGGCCAGACCTGTGCTGGCAGAGGGTGGAGAGGCAAGACTTGGGCGGGGCTGCGACAGGCAGAGCAGGAGGGCGCTGGGTTGTGGCCGGGGGACTTTAAGCTGCGATAGTGTCAGTGGTGTGTGCAGAGGGGACGGTCCTGTGGGAAGTGTCGGGGGACTTGCTGGGGGCACATCCTGGGGGATGGCAAAGGCAGCGCCTCCCAACTGCGAGTCCAGGTGCAGCACAACGCAGGGGCAGGGGACGCTGGAGGGGGCCCTGGGGGCTGATTCTAGCCCCAAACACCACGAGGGCAACTTCTTACTGAGAGACAGGCAAGGCTGAGCCCCAGCCCCAACAGGCCCCTGGCAATGGTGTGGGATGAGCCCAGGTGCCAACACCAGGCATCCCAGCAACACGCTTGAGGCCCAGAGCACACGAGCTGAACAGGAACCCGCAGGCCTGGTCGATGGCAGTGGCCTGGTACCCCAGCCCCAGCTAGGCCCCCACCCGGCACCATCCAGCTCCTCCTCACTGCCCCACCACAACTCATGTGCTCGCCCAGGCACCAGGTGCCCTTTCCTGAAAAATGTTAGATGGGAGGTAAAGTTTTGAAACCATGCCTGTCTGGAAATGCCTTCATTCTACCTTGACAACAGATGGACTATTCAGCTTCATCAGAGTCATTCTGTCACAATTTTGAAAGTGCTTCCTGGTTCTCCAGCCCTACGGTGGCTAAGAAGTGCCCCAGCCCTAGCCCCCAGTTTCTGCAGCCTCCCAAGGGTCTGGTCTCACCCACTGTGCTGAGCACGCAAGCCCGACGTGCCTGGTGACATGCATGGCGTCCCCTCTGTCCTTCTTCTAGAACTCCAGTGACCGAGACACTGAGCCTCCTAGACTCTGCTTTTCATTTCCTATTTGCTGTGGTGTGAATGAATGGCCCCTGCCAAATGCGGATGCTGGACCCAGAACCCCATGTGATGGTGTTAAGAGGTGACACCACTAACCCCACCCCCGGGGGTGACCAGGTCCTAAGGGCCTGGACTTTCCCTCTCTTTCGCTGGGTGAGAAGGCGCCAGTGAGGAGCCGGCCCTCCTCAGACGCCAACCGGCCAGGGCCTTGCTTGTGGACTTCCCAGCCTCCAGAACTGTGAGAAGTAAGTTTCTGTGTCTATAAATTACCCATCTGTAATAGGCCATTCTTGCATTGCTATAAAGCAATACCTGAGACTGTAATTTATAAAGAAAAGAGGTTTAATTGGCTCACAGTTCTGCAGGCTGTACAGGAAGCACTGCACCAACATCCCTCGGCTTCCGGGGAGGCCTCAGGGAGCTCTGACTCGTGATGGACGGCCAGCAGGAGCAGGTGCCTCACATGGCGAAAGCAGGGGTCAGGGAGCTCTGACTCGTGGCGGAAGGCCAGCAGGAGCAGGTGCCTCACATGGCGAAAGCAGGGGTCAGGGAGCTCTGACTCGTGGCGGAAGGCCAGCAGGAGCAGGTGCCTCACATGGCGAAAGCAGGGGTCAGGGAGCTCTGACTCGTGGCGGAAGGCCAGCAGGAGCAGGTGCCCCACATGACGAAAGCAGGGGCAAGAGGGGGCAGTTGCTGCCCACGTTTAAATGACCAGATCCATCTCGCGTGAGCCAGAGCCAGAGCTCACTCATTGCCAAGGGGGTGGGCCAAGCCATTCATGCGGGATCCGCCCCCATGATCCAAACACCTCCTGCCAGACCCCACCTTCAACACCGGGGATTACATTTTGACATGAGATTTGGGCAGGACCAAATATCCAAACCATCTCACCAGTCCAGGGCACTTAGTTGCAGCAGCAGGAACGGACGAGGCCCCATTTCTTGCCCGTCCATCTGCCCTTCTTTCTGGAAGGCTGCACCCTTGTCATTCATCTTCCAATCCTTGAGGTCTCATTCCCGCCATCACATCTTTAACTGACTTCTCATTCCTGCCATCACATCTTTAACTGCCAAGCATTTTTTCTGTTCTCTGAATATCCCTTTCTTTACGCCATCTGCCCCATTTCACGGGTGTGATATCCTCTCGTTCCTGAGGATAATCACAGTATCTGATGCTCTTCTCTGTGAAGAGTCTCTATCTTTTGCAAGTTGAAGTTGGTCTGTGTCTTTCCTGTTGGAAGCTTGACTCTGAACCTGTGGAGGTGGATGGGGCCAGGTCAGTGCAGTGCAGCTGGGCCATCGGTCGGGGTCCCTGGTGTAACCACCTTTGGTTCTTCCTTGGCAGTTGGATCCCCCAAAGCAACCTGTGCAGAGGGAAAGGCCTGGCCGCCATCCCATTCTGGGCAGGGAACTTCCAGCTTCACCTCGGCCAGAGCCCCAATACCAACATCTCCTGTTTTCCTGTAACCTTTTTCCAGAGAAAGAGCCTCCACACCAGGCAGGGCAACTGTCAGTGCCAAGAACTGACAGCAAGAGTCTAGGACCCAACTGCTTTTCAAACAGCCGGTGACGGGGCCTCCGTATCTCAGCTGCCACCCCTGAGAAAGCCAGGGCCGTGGATTCTGAGCCCTCGGGTGAAGCCAGAATTTTGAACTTACTGCTTCACAGACTTCCAAACTCCAGAACTGCTATTAAGAAGTCCAAAGTTATTCTGACCCTCAATCCTGGAATGCAACCCGTGTCTTTCTGGAAGCTTTCCAAATCTTCAATCTGTTCTCAGGGTCTAGGATTTCCAGACGCCGTGTCTTTGAGTCTTTGTACCGGTCTGTTTTCACACAGTGTGTGGGTGTCTGGTGGACTCTGGGACATTTTGTTCAGTGACTTTCTCTCACTGATGTTTCCTCCATCTCATTCCTAAAACTTTTACTATTCAGGTACTGGACTCTCTAGACTGGTCCTTGAATATTCTTCTCTCCTATTCTCCAACTCCAAATTTTTGCTCTATTTTCTGAGAGATTCTCAACTTTATCTTGCAATACACGCTTCTGTTTAGTCTTTTTTTTCTTTTGAACCCTACAAAGATTATTTCATTGCTGGGCGCAGTGGCTCACACCTGTAATCCCAGCACTTTGGGAGGCTGACGTGAGCGGATCATGAGGTCAAGAGATCGAGACTATCCTGGCCAACATGGCGAAACCCGGTCTCTACTAAAAATACAAAAATTAACTGGGCGCGGTGGCATGTGCCTGTAATCCCAGCTACTCGGGAGGTTGAGGCAGGAAAATCGCTTCAACCCGGGAGGCAGAGGTTGCAGGGAGCCAAGGTTGCGCCACTGCACTCCAGCCTGGCAACAGAGCGAAACTCCATCTCAAAAAAATAAACAAACAAACAAAAAACAATTATTTCATGCAATGTTTATAGACTTAGAGATGTGTTTACATTTTGCTAACCATTTCTTTTTGCATCTCTCTCTCCCTCTCTCTTTTTTTTTTTAGATGGTCTTGCTCGGTTGCCCAGGCTGGAATGCAGTGGCACCATCATGCCTCACAGCGACCTCCAACTCCTGGGCTCAAGTGACCCTCCTCAGTAGCTGGGAGCACAGGTGTGTGCCACCACGTGTGGATATTTTTCTTTCTTTTTTTTTTAGAGAGGGGTCTTGCTATGTTGCTCAGGCTGGTCTTGAACTCCTGGCCTCAAGTAATCCTCCTTCCTCAGCCTCTCAAAGTGCTGCGATAACAGGCATGACCCACCACGCCCAGCTCATTCTTTCCTTTTAAAACATTTTTCCTTCTTCTTGAATCCTGTCTTTCGGAAGCATCTTTAATGATGGTCTGTTGGTAGTAAACTCTGTTTTATCTGAAAATGTCATTTCACCCTGGATGTTAAAAGATAATTTTGTTGGATGCTCAACAGGTTCCTTCTCTCAATATTGAAGATGAACACCGCGGTCTTCTGGCTTTCTCTGCTGCTGAGAAGGCAGCTGGCCGTCTGTACTGCTGGCACTGCCCTGGATGACCTCTCTCCTACCTCTGGTTGCTTTTAACATCTTCTCTTGGTTTTTGGTGTTTTGGAGCTTCCCTATGATGTGTCTCCACATGGATTTCTTTTATTTAACCTGTTTAAAATATACTGCGTTTACATTACCTAGGGACTCAAATCTTTCATCAGTTACAGAATATCCTTCAGCCAACGGCTCTTCAAATACTGCCTCTTCTCCATTCTATTTTCCCCTTCTGGGGCTGAAATCAAATGTATCTTAAACTTTTGCATTCTATCCTCTGTGTCTCAATCAACTTCTCTGTCACCTTCCCCATCTTGTTAACTCTTGGCTGCATTCTTAAAAAATGTCTTCCAGTTCACAAAGTTTCTCTCGACTGTACATACTCTGACATTTAACCTATTGATTGGTCTCTTTCAAAGCTTCCTGATCACTCCTGCTGATCTCTTGTTTTCTGCTCATCTTCATGTTCTTTCTTTTTCACTTTTTAAGTCCCTAGTACCTCAACTTTTCGAGACTTTTGAGTGTTCTGTAGCACAAACAGGATGAATCCTTAGCTTCCCTCACTGCCGACATGGAATCTGGCTTTCTTGGATCTGCTCAGTAAATGATCACTCACCCATCTGCTTCCCAGCTTCCAGAACTTCACTACTGTCTTCTCTCCCACTTCACCCATTCCCTGTGAGTCTGACTTTTTAAAACATCACTTTGCTGTTCACTTAGCAAGGGCTTGGGAAAGAGTGACACTGCATTTGTATTCACTCTGCCACCCTTACCTGGAAGCCAGTGTGCTTTTTTAAAAAATTACCTTCGGCATGGGCCAGGAGCAGTGGCTCATGCCTGTAATCCCGACACTCTGGGAGGCCGAGGCAGGTGGATCACTTGAGGTCAGGAGTTTGAGACCAGTCTGACCAACATAGTGAAACTCCACCTCTACTAAAAATACAAAAATTAGCTGGGCATGGTGGTAACATGCCTGTAGTCCCAGCTACTTGGGAGGCTGAGGCAGGAGAATCACTTAAGCCCGGGAGTTGTAGGTTGCAGTGAGCTGAGATTGCACCACTGCACTCCAGCCTGGGTGACAGAGCGAGATGCTGTCTCAAAAAAAAAAAAAAAAGGAAGAAAGAAAAGAAATATTTTTTGAATTAATTTAAATTTCATTTCTATGACAAAAATTATTTCAAAATATAAAAAAAGAACTTCTTAAATCATCATCTATTAACATTAACCATATTACAGGCACACCCCACAGATGTCTTCCTGGTCAACATTTCTTGATAGAGCATCTTTTTATTTTTGACAGTTTATAAGTTCATAAACCATATGATTCTTCCAATATGTATTCCTGTCAATGGTTGCCGGGGTAAATTTTGTATTTACATCAAAAAACAAAACGAACATTTTAACAAAATAAAGTGCAGGGGAGAAAAAAAAATCCTCAAGTTGCATTTCAGATACAACCAGGAGATGCCACAATCACACACGTGGGTGTGAGCAGAGCATGTGCCGCCTGGATGACGCTGACACAAACAGGCCTCTCAGTGCCACCCTGGGAAAAGCAACAGTGAAAGCTTCACCTCAGCTGTCCAGTGTCAGGAAGCTGCGTTTAAAACATTAACATCCTCACACAATAGCCTGTTTCTTGTATAAAGGGTGTTTGTTACACGGATGTTTTGTCTTAGGAAACCGGTTGCACTGACACATAATAATGTACTAGCTTTTCCTATTTAACGTGAAAAAGACAGCATTTTCATGCAAGATGTCTGGTTTTCAGGAATGGGTTACGGATGCAAGAACTACCTTCGCTCTCTGTAGAATATATTACAAGCGACATGCAGAAAATATGGAAAACCATTTCTGCCAAAAGCCAGATCAAGTAATCTATGCTATTTTAGCAGCTCCGTGACACCAGAGATTGGCTAAACACAAACACATTCAAACCAGCACCCACCTGTTTTTGGACTCTTGCATGGCTCAGTTTCACATGGTAGACTGACAGGGACAGTTTTCATGGCACGTGATATGGTTTGGCTCTGTGTCCCCACCCAAATCTCATCTTGTAGCTCCCATAATTCCCACATGTTGGGGGAGTGACCTGGTGGGAGACAACTGAATCATGTGGGCGGGTCTTTCCCGTGCTGTTCTTGTGACAGTGAATGAGTCTCACGAGGCCTGATGGTTTTAAAAACGGGAGTCTCCCCGCACAAGCTCTCCTCTTTGTCTGCTGCCATCCAGGTAAGACGTGACTTGCGCCTCCTTGCCTTGCACCATGATTGTGAGGCCTCCCCAGTCATATGGAACTGTAAGTCCATTAAACCCTTTTTCCTGTATAAATTACCCAGTCTCAGGTATGTTTTTATCAGTAGCTTGAAAACAGACTAATACAGCACACTTACAAAGCAACACTTCAACGTAGATTTAGCAGAAACAACAAAAAATGTTGCAGCATTGCAGTAAAGAAGTGTTTTCCCGATAAATACCCATTAGGTATTAGATAAGCATCCCATGAAACACTGTTGAAAACGAAGCCACATTTTCCGATTCACACAGTTGTCTGTTTTAACCTCTCTAAATGCTCTGTTCTAGTTGCTTTCATCAGACCCTAGTACATAGAAATCAACATTGTGATGGTCTCACTCTTCATCTATACAGACATTACTCTATTTCTTCTTTCCTACAATAATAAAATGTACACTCAACTAGATATTTTTATTTCTCATCTGCCTGGGCCCATCCCAGCACCAGCTCTTGCAGAGGTGCTCCAGGAGGTGACATCTGAAAGGTTTCATCCACCATCCACCTGTTCTGCCACAGGATCATGGAGGGAAAGACCACAACGGCTTCTGGTTCTCAGGTTCTAGTCTATGGCATCTGGGACCCTGGGGCACCAGTCTCTGGCCCTCAAGGCACCAGAGGACGGGAAAGGAGAGGAAGACGCTGTTAAATTCTTCATGGAATGAAAATTAACTCTTTATGTTGTATAACTGGCTGCTACAATCTGTCAAGCAGAAACGAGACAACATGGAGATGCAGATGTAGGCAGATGATGGGCTGGTAAAGTGAAGCTGACCACCAAGACCCCACCATGCTCACATCGAGGAAGAACGCAGCGGCACCCAGGTGGCCAACTCCCGAGCCGGGAGCTCAGGCAGGGCCCTGGCAGCACCACCTGACCTGTCTCCTGGCATCCCCTCAGCTCTCCTGTGTTCTGCCCATCACTCCACCCCAGGACTCCATCCTCCCACACCCCTTAACTTCCAGCTTAGACTCAGCCTCTGTCGGCCTCTGCCAAAAGCAGAGCCTGAGATGAGGATGTGGATTCAGGGGCTCTATTTAGGAGGTGAGCTCAGTAAGAAGAAACGCAGGCCCAGGATGCATCCAAGCTCCTGCCACAGTCTGAGCTGGCCCCGCAGGGACCCAAGAGTGTCCTCTGAAGCCGGTGCATTTACCCATCATGCAAGGAGAGGGGGACATCCCATCACAGCGCAGCCACAAGGAGGAGGGGTACTTGCCACAAGCTCTGGGTGGGCCACTGCAGCCACCCACCACCTCATCCTTGGCCCCTCGGCACACCCACCTGCAAACCCAAACCTGGAGAGACAAAACTGTCAGAACCACACCCAGGCTACATAGATCTGTGAGCAACAGATTTATGTTGCTGTAAGAGGTTAAATCTGTGGTGGTTTGTTATGGCAGCAATAGAAAACTAACACAGATGTGGCTCACACCTCTGATCTCAGCACTTTGGGATGCTGAGGCAGGCTGATTGCTTGAGCGCACAAGTTCAAGACCAGCCTGAACAACATGAGACCTCGTCTCTATTAAAAATCAAAAGAAACAAAGATAAAAATTGGGCTGGGCACAGTGGCTCAGGCCTGTTAATCCCAGCACTTTGGGAGGCTGATGTGGGTGGATGACCTGATACCAGGAGTTCAAGATCAGCCTGGCCAACATGGTGAAACCCTGGCTCTACTAAAAATACAAAATATTAGCCGGGCACAGTGGCAGGCACCTGTAGTCCCAGCTACTCAGGAGGCAGAGGCAGGAGGATTGCTTGAGCCTGGGAGGCGGAGGCTGCAGTGAGCTGACATCACACCACTCCACTCCAGTCTGGGCAACAGAGCAAGACCGTCTCAAACAAGCAAACAAAACAAAAACAATAGAAAACTAACACCAAGGTCTTCCTCCTCCTCAGGAAGCTTCTGCTGTCAATGATCCCTTATCTCTTCTGTAGAGTAGCCCTCCCCCTCCCCACCGGCCTTCCTGCCAGTATTTAACATGTTCTTATCTCCACCATATTAAAAATAATCAGCCAGGTGTGGTGGCTCACGTTTGTAATCGTAGCACTTTGGGAGGCTGAGGTGAGTGCACTGCTTGAGCTCAGATGCTTGACACCAGCCTGAGCAACATGGCAAAATCCTGTCTCTACAAAAAAATTGCCAGGCATGGTGGTGCACACCTGCAGTCCCAGCTACTTGGGAGGCCGAGTGGGACGACTGCTTGAGCCCAGGAGGCAGACGTTGCAGTGAGCCGTGATCGTGCCACTGTACTCCAGCTTAGGCGACAGAGCCAGACTCGATCTCAAAAAGAAAAACAAAAGAAAAAAATAATCACACAGAGAGACTGGTGCCCCAGCTCTCTGCCCCTCCAGCCACCACTTTGGTTCTCACCCCGCATGTCCCCACAGTTCCTCTGACGAAGTGGCCTCCATCTCCTCACCTTCCCCTGGGGCCTCAACTCTGACACTTTGGTCTATGCCTCCACTCGACTGAAATCTCCAGTGACTTCCAAGTCACCAAACTGAATCCAGAGGATTGTACTCAATGTTACTAAAGGACCAAGACTTCTTAGATTTAACAACCAAAGGACGTGTGATAGAAGAAAAACAAAGCTCTGGGATTACATGTGTAACCACCATGCCTAGCTTGTCTTTTCACCTTCTTCATGGTGTATTTTGAAGCACAAAGTTTACGAATTTTGATAGAAAGTCTATTTTGCTATTGTTTTTCACCCAATAGGATGGCTAGGGAAAAAAAGAAAATGTTTTAAAAGGGAGAAAAAAAATAAGTCACACAAAAGTGTTGGCGAGAATGTGGAGAAAAAAGAGCCCTCATACACTGCAAGTAAGAACTCACTTTGGAAAACAGTTGGGCAAAAATCCACCATATGACCCAGCAATTCCACTCCCAGGAATCTACTCGGGAGACATGAAGTCACAAATGCACAGTGCATACCGGACACACACATTCTCAGCAGCACCATTCACAGGAGCCAAATACAGCACAGCCCCACGTTCACCACCAGACGATGGGGGAGAAAAGACGGTGGACCCACTCAATGCGATGCTTCAGCCATAGAGAGGGATTGGCTCTAAAGCTAAAAGAGCCCTCCAGAAACCCTGGAGAGAGTGTTTTAAAAAACAAAAGAAAGCAGGCAACAAAGCCAGACACAAAAGATGACACATTGTAGGATTCCATGTCCATGAAGTGACCGGGAGCGGCAGATCTGCAGAGATGGGGGCAGCTATGGGGCGGGGCTGGGCACGAAGCAGCAGCATCTTCTAGGTGATGGAAATGCTCGACAGGAGGTGATGGCTGCACGACTCTACAAATTTACTAAAAACCATGGGATTATATACTTGAAACGAGAGAATTTTTTATATATAAATTATACCTTCATAATTGAAACACTGCCAAATGCACACTGGCTCGTGGCGGCGCCCCTTCTGACTTCCACCATGCATTTCTGAGCTCTGAGTCACCTGAAGCAGCATCTGAGGCCTTCTCTCACTACAGGCCCTTGGGAGCAGTGCAGTCTGCAGGACTTCATCATCAACCCAGGCCAAAGCACGTCCCCGTCCGTGACTTTGCACCTGGCCTTTCAGCACCAGGTGTCTGCACAGCTCTCGGCTGCACCTGCACTCTGAGTCATTGCAGGCACCGAACCCAAGCCCTGTACCTTCACCCTACACCTGAGCCCCTTCCTCAGGAGCTGTGCTGCCTCCTCAGAACTCAATTTCATCTCATCAGACTCTGCCCCTAGCAGGTCCTCTGCTCCGTGCTCCCACACCCTGCCCAGTGTGCCCATTCAGGACAGAAGTCAGTCCTCGCAGGCTTGTCCCTGGGTGGCAGGTGACAGGCACTGGGCCATGGCAGTGAGCACGTGTCAACCGCAGTCCCCGTGTTATCTAGGAGGAAGCAAAGAAAACACTGGGCATGTCCACGGTTAAACAGCAACTCTCTAACAAGAAGTGGGTCCTAAGCCTGGCTCTGCACAGCTCCAAAACCCCATCCCTCTCATACTCAGAGCTGCAGATGCCAGTGCAACCATGCGGAGAAGAAGGTGGATGAAGTCACAGCAATGAAACTCAGGCTGGAAGCTCTGGGACACTACATGAGCTGAAGGCACGAGAAGTCCAGGTGTCAAGGAGAGGTTGGCCATGAGGTCGGATGCGCAGGTGGGAACCAGCCCTGGGACACCACGCTCTCAATGATAGGCTCCGTGAGGGCAGGGCCTCCCCGCCTCACTCTGGTCTCTCCCAGCACAGAGTCCCATGAATGTCATCATCCCAGATGTGTTAGGAATGGAAGACATGACACGTAAAGTGCAAACGTGAGGGATTCTTATCCTCTAGATAAAATCATCCCCAAACCCAGACGTGCTCTCAGGAAGCAGAGCGATAGACCTTGGATGGCAGAGGTTTATTTTGTGTGGAATCCCAACACTCAGGAAAGTCATAACCAAACAGGCTGCCTGAGCGAGGCCAGGGCTGCAGGGGGAGCTGGGGGCAGCAGGGAGGACAGAGACACCTGCAGATGCTCCCGGATGGAGCTGGCCTTGCCTGGGTGCTGGTGCAAGGTATGCGGCGGCAACACCATCTTTAGGATGTCACTGTGTAACAACAGGGTAACACCCAGATGGCCCAGCTGGCTCTGTGGCCAAGGTAGGATAGCTAGAGAAGGTAACCACATAGAACACACCACCCCCTGACCAGCAACCACCTGCTGGGCATCCCCCGGAGCTGTACTGGCCACCCCTCCTCACCGGTGGCACCCAAATGTCCGACAGCAAGGACGGACACATCGCAAGCTCGGAGCCTGCTGGAGGAAGGGCACAGGCCGCCGGAGGGGATGTGGATGTTCTCTCTGTGCCGACAGGGCAACAACCGCAAACGTGTTCAGCAGGGAAGAGCACGTATGGACCAGGCCAACAGGGGGCCCCAAACAGGAGTAAGAACAAGGGTGCTTCTGTTGTTTCGTCTGCAGTGAAAGTGGTGCTGGGAGTTGGCAGGAACTGCGAGGGGGAGGGGAGGGAGTGAAACTTCGTAGCACATGCCTTCTTGGCTTCTGTTTGTTTTTAATCCTGTGAAAGTATCGATAGCCAAAAAACTAAATTTTAAAAAATCACCAAAGTATGGAGAAAATATAAAGAAAGGAGGAATAGCAGGGACACCAAAAGAAGGAGGGAATCGGCTGCCTCTGAGGACAACTGGGGTGGGCACAGGCCGGCGGGCGTGGAAGCCTCGTCCCTTCTGCACCACCGCACAACGTTAGAGCTCTGCGCCTGGGCTACCTTCATTAAAAGTGAAGTTCCTTCTCAGAAACCTACCTGAAAGCCTTGATTCTAAGAAAACAACGCCTCTCTGAGCCAAGGGCATGGGAACCTGCAGGAGACAGCCTGGTCCTGGTGAGACCCTGGCTGAGCCCAGAGTCCGAGGGGCCATGGCCCTGGCACTGCACGTGAGGAAACAAGACCTTGGGTTTTTCTCCACCACACTTGCTGCAGACGAGGGTCCGGGACCAGACATGCCCAGAGGGCCCCAGCGCCCTGTGGTTGGGTGGAGTTTCCTTCTGTCTCTCTCCCTGATGGGGCACAGCTGGAGGCATCTGCTCTGCTCTGACCCTTTTTTTTTTTTTTTTTTTGAGACGGAGTCTTGCTCTATAGCCAGGCTGGAGTACAACACCATCTCAGCTCACTGCAAGCTCCGCCTGGTGGGTTCACGCCATTCTCCTGCCTCAGCCTCCCGACTAGCTGGGACTACAGGCACCCGCCACCACGCCCAGCTAATTTTTGTATTTTTAGTAGAGACGGGGTTTCACCATGTTAGCCAGGATGGTCTCGGTCTCTTGACCTCGTGATCCGCATGCCTCGGCCTCCCAAAGTGCTGGGATTACAGCCGTGAGCCACTGTGCCCGGCCTGCTCTGACCCTTCTTAAAGCTCGAGCATGTGGCCCCAGTAAGAGCAGGGAAGGGACAAACAGCCCATCCTCACGTGAAACCCGCAGACTGCTGTGTCAAGGTGGCATCTGCTGTGTCAAGGTGGCATCTGCTGTGTCAAGGTGGCATCCCTGTTCTCATCCTCACTGTGCAGAGTCCCTGAGACTTCCCCACAGGCACCACGGGCTTGAGTCCTGTGCTCACAATGTCCATGGCCCCAGAACATTCCCACAAGGAAAGGCTATCGGCAGCCTGCAGCTGCCCACCCTGCTGCCCACACTGCCCTGTGCACTGCTGTCAGCCACGCCTGAACAGAGACTCTCATTCTTCCTGAGGAAATGAAAACAAAACAGCAATGAAAATGACTTTACACCACATCAGGTCAGGACTTTGGTGGGTGAGGGAAGGAACGACCAATCCAAGACAAGAAATGCTCAGGTGCTGGGGGACAGTCCTGGAGACCAACACAGAATGCAGAAAAAGCAAGACGCCATGCCAGGGGAGGGCAGCTGGAAGCCGTGCATGTGTCCACGGGGACCCCAAGAGAGGGAACCAGAGGGAAAAATGGAGAACAGTGTTTCCGAGCAGAAGTGCACCCATGTGCCAAGTACTGTACATAAAATAAGTCCGTATCCAGACTCGTTGCCCTGAAGGACTAAAAGCTACCAGAGACAAAAGACTGGAGGGCTGAAAACATGTACAGATTCCTGGTACCATTTCTACACAGTGGTGGAGAGTCTAATTCCCCTTCCTCTAGCATAGGTGGCCCTAAAAACTCACTCCTGGTACACACA
Source organism: Symphalangus syndactylus (assembly GCF_028878055.3). Lineage (NCBI taxonomy): Eukaryota > Metazoa > Chordata > Mammalia > Primates > Hylobatidae > Symphalangus > Symphalangus syndactylus. The sequence goes on from NC_072429.2 coordinate 143,458,158, forward strand.
ATGGGGACCTGTGACCTCAGAGGTTGGGCTGGAAAAGGGGGTAGAGACTTCAGAGCCCTGAGCTGCCCTACCCTGAGGATGCCATGCTAGAACACCCACAAGATGGCAGGGAGCGCCAGCTGCTCCAGGGCCCCAGCTGCTCCTCCAGGTCCCCAGCTGCTCTGGTTTCCCCAGCAGAAGCACCAGACAAGCCAGTAAGATGGCTCATCCCTAGCTCCTGTCTTGACTGTGGTCTCAGGAGACCCTATGCCAAGCTGCTCCTAAATTTCTGTTCCACAGAAACCAGGGGAGAGGATCATATAAACTATTTTAGGCCCCTACATTTTGGGGTAATTTGTTATCCAGCAAAAGTAACCTGAGCAATCTCCTACAAGGAAACAAGAGCTTAAGTTGTATCCAATTGCAGCACTCACAGACCCTCACTACAGAAACTACTGAAGGGCTCATTCCAGAAAGAAAACAGCCCAGGGGGAAACCATACTGAGCAAGGCGATGTCAGACATTGGAAACTCAATTTCTGGCTGTTTAAAAGCTTTTTATTCTGAAAGGGAGAGCAAGTTCCACTCAACAACAAGAACGACAACTGCCAAGGAGGGCTGCTCAGACAGTGCCACTGTGGAGATGAAGCAAATGCAGAGCCAGCTCAACCCTAGCTTCGCAATGAATCTCTTGTGGAACTTTTAAAAACTCATTTTTTAAAGCTAGCTGAGCTGAATGACTTTGGGGTAAATAATGAAATTACGGCAGAAATCAAGAAGTTCACCGAAACTAATGAGAACAATGATACAGCATACCAGAATCTCTGGGACACAGCTAAAGCAGTGTTAAGAGGGAAATTCATAGCACTAAATGCCCACATCAAAAAGTTAGACCTCAAGTTAACAACCTAACATCACAACTGAAAGAATTAGAGACGCAAGAGCAAATCAATCCCAAAGCTAACAAAAGACAAAAAAATAACCAAAATCAAAGCTGACCTGAAGGAAACTGAGACACAAAAATCCATTCAAAAGATCAATGAGCAAGAGTTGGCTTCTTGAAAAAATTACTAAGATAGATAGGCCACTAGCTAGACTAATAAAGAAGAAAAGAGAGAAGATCCAAATAAACACAATTAGAAATGATGGGCCAGGTGCGGTGGCTCACACCTGTAATCCCAGCACTCTGGGAGGCTGAGGTGGGCAGATCACGGGTCAGGGGATCAAGACCATCCTGGCTAACACAGTGAAACCCCCTCTCTATTAAAAATACAAAAAAAAAAAAAAAATTAGCCGGGTGTGGTGGCGGGCACCTGTAGTCCCAGCTACTCGGGAGGCTGAGGCAGGAGAATGGCGTGAACCCAGGAGGCAGAGCTTGCAGTCAGCCGAGATCGTGGCACTGCACTCCAGCCTAGGTGACAGAGCGAGACTCTGTCTCAAAATAATAATAATAATAAATAATAGAAATGACAAACGTGGCCAGGCGCTGTGGCTCACATCTCCCAGCACTTTGGGAGGCCAAGGCAGATGGATCACTTGAGGTCAGGAGTTCAAGAACAGCTTGGTCAACGTGGTAAAACCCTGTCTCCACTAAAAATACAAAAATTAGCTGGGTGTGGTGGCACACGCCTGTAATTCCAGCTACTCGGGAGGCTGAGGTTGCAGTGAGCTGAGGTTGCACCACTGCACTCCAACCTGGGTGACAAAATGAGGCCAACTCAAAAAAAAAAAAAGCAATGATGAAGGGAATGTTATCACTGACCCCACAGAAATAAAAATAACCATCAGAAACTACTATGAACACCTCTATGCACACAAACTAGAAAGCCTAGAAGAGACGGATAAATTCCTGGACATGCCTGTAATCCCAGCACTTTGGAAAGCCGAGGTAGGTGAATCACAAGGTCAGGAGTTCGAGACCAGCCTGGCCAACATGGTGAAACTGTTTCTACTAAAAATACAAAAACCAGCTGGGCATGGTGGTGCACGCCTGTAATCCCAGCTACTTGGAAGGCTAAGGCAGGAGAATTTCTTGAACCCAGGAGGCGGAGGTTGCAGTGAGCTGAGATTGTGCCACTGCACTGCAGCCTGGGCAATAGAGCAAGACTCTGTCTTAGAAAAAAAATTAAAAAAAAAAAAAATTCCTAGACACATACACCCTCCCAAGACTGAACCAGGAAGAAACTGATTCCCTAAACAGACAATTAACAAGCTCCGAGATGGAATCAGTAATAAATAGCTTACCATCCAAAAAAAGCCTAGGACCTGATGGATTCACAGCCAAATTCTACCCGATGTACAAAGAAGAGCTGATACCATTCCTACTGAAACTATTCCAAAAAATTGAGGAGGAGGGATTCCTTCTCAACTCATTCAATGATGCCAGCATCATCCTGATACCAAAACCTGGCAGAGGTACAACAACAAAAAATGTACATATTCAGGCCAACATCCTTGATGCACATTGATGCAAAAATCCTCAAAAAAATACTTGCAAACTGAATCCAGCAGCACATCAGAAAACTAATACACCACAATCAAGCAGGCTTCATCCCCGGGATGTAAGGTTGGTTCAACATATGCAAATCAATAAATGTGATTCATCAAATAAATAGGACTAAAGACAAAAATCACATGATTATCTCAATAGATGCAGAAAAGGGCTTCAATAAAATTCACAACTGCTCATGTTAAAAACTGTCAATAAACCAAGTATTGAAGGAACATACCTCAAAATAATAAGGACCATCTGTGACAAACCCACAGCCACATCATACTGAATGGTAAAAGCTGGAAGCATTCCCCTTGAAAACCAGCACAAGGATGCCCTCTCTCACCACTCCTATTAAACATAATATTGGAGGTCCTAGCCAGAGCAATCGGGCAAGAGAAAGAAATAAAGGGCATCCAAATAGGAAGAGAGGAGGTCAAACTATCCCTGTTTGCAGGTGACATGATTGTATATCTAGAAAACCCCACAGTCTGAGCCCAAAAGCTCTTTCATCAAATGAAGCTGATAACTTCATCGAAGTTTCAGGATACAAAAATCAATGTCCAAAAAATCACTAGCATTCCTATACACCAACAATAGCCAAGCCGAGAGTCAAATCAGGAAGGCAATCCCATTCACAAATGCCACAAAAAGAATAAAATACCTAGGAATACAGCTAACCAGGGAGGTAAAAGATCTCTAAAATGAGAATTACAAAACACTGCTCAAAGAAATCAGAGAAAACACAAACAAACAGAAAAACATCCCATACTCACGGATAGGAAGAATCAGTATCATTAAAACGGCCATACTGTACAAAGAAATTTACAGATTCAATGCTATTCCTAACAAACTACCAACGACATTCTTCACAAAACTAGAAAAATAATTTTTAAATTCATATGCAGCCAGGCACAGTGGCTCACGCCTGTAATCCTAGCATGTTGGGAGGCTGAGGTGGGTGAATCACCTGAGGTCGGGAGTTTGTGACTAGCCTGGCCAACATGGTGAAACCCCATCTCTACCAAAAACCCAAAAATTAGCTGGGTGTGGTAGCACACACCTGTAATCTCAGCTACCTGGGAGGCTGAGTGAGGCAGGAGAATCACTTGAACCTAGGAGGCAGAGGTTGCAGTGATCTGAGATCACATCACTGCACTCCAGCCTGGATGATAGAGAGAGACTCTGTCTCAAAAAAAAATTAAAAATAAATACATACATTCATATGGAACCACAAAAGAGTCCAAATAGATAACGCAATCCTATGCAAAAAGAAGCTGGAGGGATCATGTTACCTGACTTCAAATTACAATACAGTGCTACAGTATCCAAAACAGGATGGTACTGGTACAAGAACAGGCACCAACGGAACAGAATGGCAAACCTTTACACCATATACAAAAATCAACTCAAGATGGATTAAAGACTTAAATGTAAAACCCAAAACTATAAAAACCCTGGAAGACAACCTAGGCAATACCATCCTGGACACAGGAATAGGAAAAGATTTCATAACAAAGATACAAAAAGCAATGGCAACAAAAGCAAAAGTTGATAAATGAGATCAATAAATGAGCTTGTGCAAAGCAAGCGAAACTATCAACAGAGTAAACAGACAACCTATAGAATGGGAGAAAATATTTGCAAGCTATGCATCTGACGAAGATCTAATACCAAGCATGTATAAGAACTTAAAAACAAATTTACAAGAGAAAAACAACCCCATTAAAAAGTGAACAAAGGACATGAACAGAGATACATGTGGCCAACAAGCATATAAAAAATGCTCAATATCATTGATATTTGAAAAATGTGAATCAAAACCACAATGAGATACCATCTCCCACCAGCCAGAATGGCTATTAATAAAAAGTAAAAAAAGGCCGAGGCGGGTGGATCACGAGGTCAGGAGATTGAGACCATCCTGGCCAACATGGTGAAACCCTATCTCTATTAAAAGTACAAAAAATTAGCCGGGCGTGGTGGCGGCCGCCTGTAGTCCCAGCTACTCGGGAGGCTGAGGCAGGAGAATGGCATGAACCCGGGAGGTGGAGCTTGCAGTGAACCGAGATCGTGCCACTGCACTCCAGCCTGGGTGACAGTGCAAGACCCTGTCTCAAAAATAAATAAATAAATAAATAAATAAATAAATAATAAAAATAACAGATGCTAGTGAGGCTGTGGAGAAAAGAGAACACTTAACACTGTTGGTGGGAGTGTAAATCAGTTCAACCGCTGTGGAAAGCAGTATTCCTCAAAAAGCTAAAAGCAGAACTATCATTTGCCCAGCAATTTTATTACTGGGTATACACCCAGAGAAATATAAATCATTCTACCATAAAGATACATGCACATGAATGTTCACTGCAGCACTATTCACGATAGCAAAGACATGGAATCAATCTACACATCCATCAATGACAGATTGGATTTTTAAAATGTGGCACATAAACACCATGGAATACTATGCAGCCATAAGAAAGAATAAGACCATGTCCTTTGCAGGAACATGGATGGAGCTGGAGGCTATTCTCCTTAGCAAACTAACACACGAACAAAAAACCAAATACCACATGTTCTCGCTTGTAAGTGGGAGATAAATGAGGAGAACTCATGAACACAAAGGAAACCAGCGGACACTAGGGTCTACCTGAGGGTGGAGGGTGGGGAGGAGGGAGGGAGAGGAGCATAAAGGATAACTACTGGGTACTGGGCTTAATACTTGGGTGATGGAATAATCTGTACAACAAACCCCCACGACATGAGTTCACCTATGTAACAAACTTTCACATGTACCCCCCCGAATTTAAAATAAAAGTTAAAAAAAAAAAAGTAGCCAAGGATAAGTCCAATTTCTCAGGTTCTCAACGTGATTTTAATGTGCAGCCAAGGTTGAAAATTATTGAAATATGAGGCCAGGCGCAGTGGCTCATGCCTGTAATCCCAGCACTTTGGGAGGCCAAGGCGGGCAGATCACCTGAGGTCAGGAGTTTGAGGCCAGCCTGATCAACATGGTGAAACCCAGTCTTGACTAAAAATACAAAGTGGCCGGGCGTGGTGGCATGTGCCTGTAATCCCAGCTACTCAGGAGACTGAGGCAGGAATCCACAATCACTTGAACCCGGGAAGTGGAGGTTGCAGTGAGCCGAGATTGTGCCACTGCACTGCAGCCTGGGCAACAAGAGCGAAATTCTGTCTCAGAAAAATAAATAAAAGAAAATTATTGAAATATGAAATAGAAACTCAGGCAAAAAACACTAATAGGAAATCACAGAAACTACAAACAGTAAAAGGAACAGTCCATCGAGTCATAAACACGCACAACACCATGCCTGGCGTCTACCTGCTTGGGAGCTGCTGAAATGATGGAAAAAGGAGGCCCCTTCAATGGAAGCACAAGCTCCTCCACCTTCCCGTCAGGCACTTGCTTGCACTGAGAACCCCCACAAACACTGGCCATCGGAGACTCTGAAACACCCATGGCCTAACCCTATCGGTCTCATCAAACCTGCAGTTAAGACTCCTATGCAGAAAACTGATATAGAAAAATCAAAGGACCTTCCTTATAGTGGAGAGGGAGCCAGAGCTCGGGTCATGACAGGGACTGGACTTGTCCTCCTGTTGTAATAACTAGAAATTGTATGAATGTGAAAGAACTGGTGCCAAAAAAGGGAAACAAACAAGGTGAAACCCGCTCCCAGCCCGGCTCTGTGCAGGCACTTTACAGACCACGCGGACAGAGCTGCGCCGTCTGCACGTGAGCACGGCTGTCTGGACTGCCGGACACGAGCACTGAAAGGAGAAGACAGCAGTGAACCCAAAGGTGGCAAATGGAATTATCCAAACTATAGCCCAATGGAAGATGAACACTGACCTACAGGACAACATGAAGCACCCCAACATATATATAACTGGAACCTTTTACCGAAAATAAACGGAGAAGACAGTAAAAGTAGTTGAAAAAATAATGGTCAAAATTTTTCCAAATTTGAGGCCAGGCACAGTGGCTCACACTTGTAATCTCAGCACTTTTGGAGGCTGAGGCAGGTGGACTGCTTGAGCCCAGGAGTGTGGGACCAGCCTGGGCAACATGGCGAAACCCCATCTCTGCAAAACATACAAAAATTACCTGGGCACGGTGGCAGGTGCTTGGAGTCCCAGTTACTCGGGAGCTGAGGTGGGAGGATCAACTGACCCTGGGAGGTGGAGGCTGCAGTGATCTGTGATCACACTACTGCATTCCAGCCTGGGTGACAGAACAAGACCCTGTCAAAAAACTTTTCCCAAATTTGATGAAAACTGTTGCTGGCAGTGGCCACTCAAGAAGGCCGGCCGCTGCCATCATGCCGGCTGCAGCGGGGAGGTGTGGCCAGGGCTGCACACTCCATGGAGCTGGCAGGAGCCGGGGACAAGCAGGAGCCCCACCCCTTCTGAGTTGGGGTAGAAGCTCCCCCTGGTGCTGCTGTAGCTGCCCAAGCCGCTGCTGCAGACCCGAGCCCCCTGCTCCATGGGGCAGGCGGAAGCCCTGCCCTCCTGGGCGGTGCTGCAGCCACCCAAGTTGTGGCTGCAGATCTGAGCCTCCCTGTGTTCTTGGGGGGCTGGGAGCAGGCAGGAGCCCTGTCCACCCAGGTGCTGCTGCAGCCGTCCAAACCATGGCTGTAGACCCAGCCTCCTGCTCCATGGAGCAGGCAGGAGCCCCACCCCAATGGGCACAGCTGCAGCCACCCAAACCACAGCTGCAGACTCAGATATCCCTGCACTCTTGGGGGCCCAGGAAGGCCCCCCACCCTTGCAGACTCAGAAGTGCTCAGTCCCACTACCTGGCTTCTCCCTGCTGTCAGCTCCCACTCCAATCTTGGAGCAAAGTTGGGTCTGAGCCCAGGTGCCATGAACAGCAGCAGGAAGCAGACAGATTACTAAGTGGAAGGGGACAGGTCCCCAGTGAGGAGATGGCCTGAAGGCTGGGGGCTGGGCTGCCAGTCCCATGGACTGCAGTGGGAAGTTGTGGTGCCTTTTCCAGACCCACCCATGGCCACCCATTGGCATGCAATTCCTCCCCTCTGAGGCCCATGAAAGCCCCGGGATCAGCCAGAGCTGAGCAGAAAACAAGACAACCAGCTGAAGAGAGGAGCTACCCTCTCTACTGAAAGCTTCAGAGACCTGCAGAGACACCAGGACTAATGGCTACAAAGAGGAGCAGCCCAATCCAGGGCTTCCTCTCTGCTAGGAGCTGGGCAGATGTTGGGATGGCCAGCTGCAGAGAGGAGCCACCCACTCCAGGGCCTCCTCTCTGCTGAGAGCTGAATGCTCATCAGGATGACCTGCCAGCAGAGAGGAGCCATCCACTCCAGGCCTCCTCTCTGCTGAAAACTGCAGGGACGACAGGACGACCTGCCTACAGAGAGGAGTCACCCACTGCAGGTCTCCTCTGAGGTGTTCTAACACTCAGTGAGGCTTCTCTTCATCTTCCTCACCCTCCACTTGTCTGCCTACCTCATTCTTCCTGGATGCAGGACAAGAACTTGGGCAAAGGTAGCCACTGGCCACAGAGGTTTCCGGCCAGAGAAGCGACACCCCAAAGATCCCGTAACACTATGGATGTGACAAACTTGATGAATGCCAAGCAGGAAAACACCAGACCAAAGTTCAGTCTTATCAAACCGCTACAAACCAGAGAGAGAAAACCTCTCATCAAAAGCAATGCACAAAAGAAGAAAGGGAACAGCATCTCTAACATGCTAAATCAAACAAAACGAGCAATCTAAAATCCCATGCCCAGTTAAAATATTCTTAAAAAATAAAACCAAAAACAAAGATTCTTTTCTTCCTGAGAAACATAAGAGAATTAGTTGCCAACAGATATATACTAAAAGAAATATTAAATGAACTTATTCAGGCAAAAAGATAATACTGGATAAAAACTTGAATATGTAAAATGTAATAAAGAGCACTAGACATAGCAGATAACGAAAAAAAAAAAAAGGCCAGGTGTAGTGGCTCATGCCTGTAATCCCAACACTTTGAGAGACTGAGGTAGGAGAATCGCTTGAGCCCAGGAATTCAAAACCACCCTGCTCAACATAGTGAGACCCCATCTCTACAAAATTAAAAAAAATAAAAAACAAATGTTTTCTCATTTTAAAATGTATGTGATTAAGAGGGTCAATTCATCAAGACTATGTAACAATCCTAAATGCATATGCCTAGTCTAATAACATAGCTTCAAAACACATGGAAAAAAAAGTATGGAACTTCAACAAGTAAGGGACAAATTCAAAAGTTAGTCTAAGGGGCCAGGCATGGTGACTCACGACTGTAATCCTAGCACTCTGGGAGGCTGAGGTGGGCGGATCACCCACTTGAGGTCAGGAATTTGAGACCAGCCTGGCCAACATGGCAAAACCCTGTCTGTACTAAAAATACAAAAAATTAGCCAGGCGTGGTGGCACACACCTGTAATCCCAGCTACTCGGGAGGCTGAGATAGGAGAATCACTTGAACCCAGGAGGCAGAGGTTGCAGTGAGCTGAGATGGTGCCACTGCTCCCAGCCTGGATAACAGAGCAAGACTCCATCTCAAAAAAAAAAAAAAATAAGTGAGTCTAAGGGTATATAAGACTGGATCTCTATCAATCCACTTTAACCGACATTTATAAAATGAGTTAATTAGACGAAATGGATAAATTCCTTCAACAACACAAACTACCAAAAATCACTCACGAATAAATAGATAACTTGATAGCCAATGTATCTATTTAATAAATTGAATTTGTAGACTGACCTTCCCACAAAGAAAACTCCAGGCCAAGATGACTGCACTGGTGAACATTTAAGAAAAATAATTAAAACTAAACATTTAAGAAAAATAATTTTGGCCTAGCATGGTGGCTCATGCCTGTAATTCCAGCACTTTTGCAGGCCAAGGTGGGTAGACTGTTTGAGCCCAAAAGTTCAAGACCAGTCTCTGAAAAAAATAAATAAAATAAAACAAAATAAAATAATATTAATAAAAGACAAAAAAGGAAATAAAAAAGAAAAAAGAAAAGAGGAAAGAAAGAAAAAATTAGCTGGACATGGTGGTATGACTGTGGTCCCAGCAACTCAGGAGGCTGAGGCAGGAGGATAGCTTGAGCCCAAGGGGTGGAAGCTGCAGCCAACTATGATCATGTTACTGCACTCCAGGCTGGGCAACAGAGTGAGACCCTGTCTGGAAGATGCATTTCTCAACTCATTTATAAAGCCAATTGTACAAACTATATGCCAATCTCAAAACCAGACAAAGGCATTACAAAGAAAACTACAGACCAATATCCCTACGACCACAGATACAAACATCCTTAAAATTTAAAAATTTTAGCAAATTGAATCCAGCAATAGAGGATAACACAATCATATCCAAGTGGAGTTTATCCCAGGATTGCAAGATTAGTTTAACATTTAAAAAATCAGTGTAAGTCACCATATTAACAGACTAAAATAGAAAAATATATAATCTTTGCAAAAGAGGCAAAAGAAGCAGTTCACAAAACCCACCATTTATTCTAAATAAAAACTCAAAGCAAATTGAAAATAGACAGAAACTTCCTCAACTTGATAAGAGGTACATGTCCAAAACCTATAGCTACAGTCAGCCCTCCACATCCATGGGTTGAACCAACTGGGGATTGAAAATATTTTTTAAAATAAAAAAAAAAAACAATATAACAATAAAAGATAATACAAATTTTTTAATATGGCATAACAGTTATTTACATAGCATTAACACTGCATTGGATATTAAAATTAATCTAGGGATGATTTAAAGTATACAGGATGATATATATAAGTTATATATCAATCCTACAGCATTTCTTTCTTTCTTCTTTCTTTCTTTTGAGACGAGGTTTTGCTCTTTTTGCCCAGGCTGGAGTGAAATAGTGCCGTCTTGGCTCACTGCAACCTCCGCCTCCCAGGTTCAGGTGATTCTCCTGCCTCAGCCTCCCAACTAGCTGGAATTACAGGTGTCCACCACCACACCCCGCTAATTTTTTTTTTTTTGAGACAGAGTTTTGCTCTTGTTGCCCTGGCTGGAGTGCAATGGTGTGATCTTGGCTCACCGCAACCTCCACCTCCCAGGTTCAAGCAATTCTCCTGCCTCAGCCTCCCGAGTAGCTGGAACTACAGGTATGTGCCACCACACCCAGCTAATTTTGTATTTTTTAGTAGAGATGGGATTTCTCCATGTTGGTCGGGCTGGTCTCTAACTCCTGACCTCAGGTGATCCGCCCGCCTCGGACTCCCAAAGTGCTGGGATTACAGGTGTGAACTACTGCGCCTGGCCACTACAGCATTTTTAAATCAAGGACTTGATCATCCTTGAATTTTGGTATCCACAAGGTATCCTAAAACCATTCCCCATGGACACTGAGGGATGACTGTGTATCATAACAAACAGCAAAAGACTGACTGCTTTCCCCTCACTACTCTAACATGACACATTACTGGAGGTCCTAGCCAGTGCAATAAGGCAAGAAAAAGAAAAGGTAGAAGGATTAGGAAAGAAAAAATAAAACTATATTCATAGACAAAATGATTATATATGTAAAAAAATTAAAACATTAAATATTAATGTTTAATATTGGGGTAAATAATTTAATCAATATTAGAAATAAATTTGGCAAAATACATGCACTGAGTACTACAAAGTACTGATGAAAGACATTTAAAAGGACCTGAATCATGGGGAGGTGTACCAGGTTCATGGATGTGGTAGCCCAACAGGGTTAGGGTGTAATAGCTCCACTGTCTTTCTGTCCAATCCTATTCTGTTCACTCACTCCACAGGTGCTAATCCCAAAAGCACTCCTCAGTAAACTTCCTAAAGACAAATCAACTCAGAGTCCACTTCCCAGGGAACTCAACACAAACAGCAATTAATAATATACATTGTAAAGGACATAATTACTGTAATAAAAAATGACAGGCAGCTAGATAACCAGCAACACACTGACCAGAGCCATTAACCTACCACCAGCCTAACCACACACTCACACCCTGAAGGCTTGGAGGAAACACCTGGTAACTCCCAACATGTGCTGGGAAGCTGCTCATTTGAAGAATGCTTCTTAACACAATTAGATATGATCAAATGATGTTGCCTTTTTCAATCGTTTTTGACCTACAAAAAACTAAAGTTTCACGTGTTCAACTTTCTGTTTCCATTGAGTCCTGTCTTAACCACGACAAAACGTCTCTGAGGCCAACGAGTGCCCACTTTTCAATCACACCAGCCCTCTGATCTAAGAGTGGAGAGACAAGTGTTATTTCTAAGTCAATGTTCCAAGTTCAAGCCTAATTGGAGGACATTTTCTAGACTATTTCATGGGACCTAAACAAAGCAATCAGAGAATCCCAAACAATTTTTTGCCAAATCTTCCGGCCTTGGCTCATTCGCTGGTTCTGATGCTCTGCCACGCCTTCACAGCTCACTGACCCATGCTCTCTGCAGAGCTAAGCTAACCATTGCTTCTCTCATCCCCATTCTCTGGCTGCCTTGAGGGGTCCACTTATTCATGCCCCACTCCAACTGTGGGACACCCCAAGACGCATTTCCCTCTACACGCTATCCTTTGAACTCCTCATTCTGTTCCCCCAGTCTCCATTATAATCCCTCTGTAGCTAAGTCCCAATTCTCTACCCAACCACTTCTCTCCCAAATGCCAGGTTCGCCTCAGTTTACAAATGCCAGATGGACATTCCTTGGGTGGTGTTCCTTCACCTGAATCACAATGCTACTCCTCCCCAAATCACTTTTCCCAACCACCACATGCACTTGCATTGTGCATCTATTTCTGTCCACAGCACATGCCACGCTGCCCCTAACCCCTGGGTCAAAGGTGTGGAATGCTCCCGTGTCTCCTCCTCCTGGACCCCAGGTCTCCATCACTGTCCATCCCATCCAGGGCACCTTGGCGTCAGCTCTGCAGCACCTGTTCCCACAAGCCTGAATGGTCTCTCACAAATTCAAGACTGAATTCCTTCTTGCTGGCCTCTGGTTAAATAAGATTATTCATGCTTTCAGCCTTTCCTCCCCTAACCCCATCTCACCCCTACTACCATATTAAAGAATCTCCAAAAAAGCTAGCCAGGGTCACATCACTTTCATCATGATAAGCATTCACTGGTGCCTCTAAAATAAAAGGACAACCCTTGCACGAGCACATTCCTTGGAACTGCACTGTGCAACACACTAGTCACTTGTCACCATGCTTATTTAAAGTAAAGTTGAGTAACATTTAATACTCAGTCTTACAAGCCATGATTCCGTGCTCAGCAGCCACACATAGGACAGCAGGCTCTAGAAAACACTTCTCTCAGGATCTTGGCCCAGACTGACTTCCTACTTCTGCTCTGTTCCAATAAAAAAATCTCTAAATAAATAAATGAATAATTTTTTTAAAGGCCAGGTGGGTGGTTCACCCCTATAATCCCAGCACTTTGGGAGGCCGAGGCAGGCAGATCACTTGAGGTCAGGAGTTTGAGACCAGTCTGGCCAACATGGTGAAATCCTGTGTCTACTAAAAATACAAAAAAACTTAGCTGAGAGTGGTGGTGCATGCCTGTAGTCCCAGCTACTTGGGACGCTGAGGCAGAATTGCTTGAACCTGGGAGGTGGAGGTTTGCAGTGAGCTGAGATTGTGCCATTGCACTCCAGAGCGAGACTCCATCTCAAAAAAAAAATAGGCATGGTGGCACACGACTCTGTAGTCCCAGCTTCTCAGGAGACTGAGGCAGGAGGATCACCTGTGCCCAGGAGATGGAGGCTGCAGTCCAGTCTGGCTGCTGACAGCCCTCTCAGCACCGCCGTGAAAACACATGCAGTCCTACACAGGGTCCCAGCAGCTTCACCCACTCCGGGACCACCATGGCCCCTTCACACACATGCAGTGTGGATCGGAGGAGGCCATTCCGCTCTACACACACAAGGCTCTCAAAGCTCTGTGAACAACATCTCAGCCTCTCCCCGGCTCTTCTTTGCGCATTCGCGCATGACACTCCTGCAGAGGTGGACTCCACACGCCAGCCACCTGGCCTCAGTCTCTTTCCTTTTAACAGGAACAGCACCCTCACTCCTGTGATATTCTCAACTCTCTTGGACCCATGCTTACCTGGCAAACACCTGTGGTTAACCCAGCACTCCCCATCCACACCTGCCACTAAACACACCCAGAGGACAACAGCCTCTAACCAGCCTTCCCCTTTCTCCCCTCCCAATCCTCGCACCAGCCCAAGGCCTGAGGCCATCTGGCCACCAGGCTGGTCTCGAACTCCTGCCCTCAACTGATCTGCCCGCCTTGGCCTCCCAAAATACTGAGATTATAGGTGGGAGCCACCATACAAATGAATGAATGAACGAGACAGGGTTTGCTCTGTTGCCCAGGCTGGAGTGCAGTGGTGCGATCACAGCTCACTGCAGCCTTGGGCTGCAACCCACCTCTCCATTATCCACCTTGGACCCCTCCCGTGTCTCTATTATCCACCTTGAACTGCTCCCTCCTCCCCATTATCCACCTTGAACTGCTCCCTCCTCCCCATTATCCACCTTGGACCACTCCCCCTCCCCATTATCCACCTTGACCCGCTCCCCACTCCCCATTATCCACCTTGGCCAGCTTCCTCCTCCCCGTTATCTACTTTGGACTGCTCATCCTCCCCATTATCCACCTTGGGCCTCTTCCCTCATCCCCATTATCCACCTTGGACCATTCCCCACACCCCATTATCTGCCTTGGACCACTCCCCACTCCCCATTACCCACCTTGGCTTGCTCCCCTTCCCCGTTATCCACCTTGGACCACTCACCCTCCCCATTTTCCACCTTGGGTCACTTCCTCTCCCCATTATCCACCCTGGACCACTCCGCCCCTCCCCATTATCTGCCTTGGACCGCTCCCCCGTCAGCATAATCCACCTTGAACCCCTTCTTCCTCCCCATTATCCACCTTGGACCACTCCCCCACTCCCCATTTATCCACCTTGGACTGCTCCCCCTCCCCCTTATCCACCTTGGGCCCCTGCTCCCATCCCCGTTATCCACCTTGGGCCACTCCCCCACTCCTAATTTATCCACCTTGGACCACTCCCCCTCCCTATTATCTGCCTTAGAGCGATTCCCCTCTCCCCATTATCCAACTTGGACCATGCTCCACTCCCCATTATCCAGCTTGGACAGCTCTCCCCTCCCCATTATCCAGCTTGGGCTGCTACCCGCCTCCCCATTATCCACCTTGGGTCACTCCTCCCCTCCCCATTATCCACCTCAGACCACTCCCCGTCAGTATTATCCACCTTGAACCACTCCTTCCTCCACATTATCCACTTTGGACTGCTCCCCCTCCCACTTATCCACCTTGGACCACTCTCCCTCCCGATTATCCACCTTGGGCCGCTCCCCACTCCCCATTATCCACCTTGGACCGCTCCTCCTCCCCATTATCCGCTTTGGACTGCTCCCCACTCCCTATTATCCACCTTGAGCCACTACTCACCTCCCCGTTATCCACCTTGGGTCACTCCTCCCCTCCCCATTATCCACCTTGGACCGCTCCCTCCTCCCCTTTAGCCACCTTAAACTGCTCCCTACTCCCTATTATCCACCTTGAGCCACTACCCGCCTCCCCATTATCCACCTCGGACTGTTTCTCCCTCCCCCTTATCCACCTTGGGCCACTCCCCCCATCCCCATTAGCCACCTTAAACTGCTCCCCACTCCCCATTATCCACCTTGAACTGCTCCCCACTCCCCATTATCCACCTCGGGCCTATCCCCCACCCCCATTATCCACCTTGGACTGCTCCCCACGCCCCATTATTCACCTTGGGTCACTCCCTCCTCCCCATTATTCACCTTGGACCGGTCCCCCTCCCCATTATCCACCTTGGGCCACTCCTCGCCTCCCCATTATCCATCTTGGGTCACTCCCCACCCCCCATTATCCACCTTGGACCACTCCCCCTTCCCCATTATCCATCTTGGACCGCTCCCTCCTCCCCATTATCCCCCTTGGACGGCTCCCCCCTCCCCATTATCCTCCTTGGACCACTCTCTCCTCCCTGGTTAACCTTCCTCACTTGGCCTCTTGGTCACTAAAGCCCCTGTTTGTGCTGCTATAAAGGAATACCTGAATCTAGGTAATTTATTAAAAAAAAAAAGGTTTATTTGGCTCACGGTTCTGCAGGCTGTACAGAAGGCACAGCACCAGCGTCTGCTTCTGGTGAGGCCTCAGGAACCTTCCACTCCTGGCAGACAGGAATGAGAGCTGGCATGTGGAGATCACACAATGCGAGATGGAGCAAGAGACAGCTCTCGAGAGAACTGGGTGAGAAGTCCCTCCCGAGAGAACGGACCAAGCCACTCATGAGGGAGCCACCCCATGTCTCCAACGCCTCTTACCAGGCCCCACCTCCAACACTGGGGATTAAACTTCAACACAAGACTTGGCGGGACTGAACAAACCATAGCCAACCACAGCAGCCTCCTTCCTGCTCCTGGACCTCACGTGGCAGGAGGCTCCACGCTCAGCCCCAGGTGCCCTCTCCAGCTACACCCATTCCCTGGGAGGCCTCCCCTAGGCTCAGGCGGGCCCTTCATCTCTACACTCAGGACTCCCCAACCGACACTCCACAAACAACTTCTGACCACCATCTCCAATCCTTCAGGCTCGTAAATGCAGCACGTCCAAACTGAACTCCTGGGCTTCTACCAGGAAACTTTATTGGTTAACTTCAAGAGAGGTCCAGAAAACTCAATAAGCAAGATTAAAACAAATGAGGAGCCAGGTGCAGTGGCTCATGCCTGTAATCCCAGCACTCTGGATGGCTGAGGTAGGCGGATCACTTGAGGCCAGGAGTTCAAGACCAGCCTGGCCAACATGGTGAAAGCCTGTCTCTACTAAAAATACAAAAATGAGCCAGGCACAGTGGTGTGCAGCTGTAGTCCCAGCTACTTGGGAGGCTGAGGTGGGAGAATCACTTGAACCCAGGAGGCGGAGGCTGCAGTGAGCTGAGATCATGCCACTACAATCCAGCCTGGATGACAGAGTGAGACTCTGTCCCCCCAAAAAAAAGAAAAAAAAATGAGGACAAAAATAAAAACGATTTCCAGATTCCAACAGCCTATCCCCTCCACCACTGCCACCTGGGTAGAGCCTGGGTTGCTGCGGTCAGCTCCTAACTGGTCTCCTCCTCCCTCCCTCCACATGGCAGCCAGCAGGATCCTTTTAAAACAGACAAGGCAGCAGTTTTCCCCAGCTTTGGGTGGTGGCCACTGCCCAACTTCAGCTTCCATTCCATGGAGGGCAAGGCCACGTAAACAGTGGCCCCAGGACTCTGCCACTTCCTGCCTCAGCACCTGGCTGCTAGCCCCAGAGACAGGCCATCCAATGTGTGGTAATGGGAGATGGAGCTGCAGGACTCAGCCATGGTGATGTGGTTTGGCTGTGTCCCCACCCAAATCTCAACTTGAATTGTACTCCCAGAATTCCCACATGTTGTGGGAGGGACCCAGGAGGAGGTAGTTGAATCACGGGGGCCGGTCTTTCCTGTGTTATTCTTGCGATAGTGAATAAGTCTCACGAGATCTGATGGGTTTATCAGAGGCTTCCACTTTTGCTTCTTATTTTTTCTTGCCACCACCACGTAAGAAGTGCCTTTCACCACCTGCCATGATTCTGAGGGCTCCCCAGCCACGTGGAACTGTAAGTCCAATTAAACTTCTTTTTTTATTATTAATTTTTTTTTGCACACAAAACAATAAACATTTTCTAAAAATACATCCAAACAAAAGGATGCATACCAAATGTATTAGGAAGGTTGCACATGGGAAGACGGGGAATAGAAATGGGGAGTGGGAATGAAAGAAAATAAATGAGAGAGGGACTTTGTATGGATCAATGATAATAACTCAATCCTCTATGTCTTTGACAAAGAAGAAGGAGAAGGAAGAGAAAGAAAAAGAAAGTGGGATAAAGGATCAGAAAGGGAGGAAAATAGAAAAAATTAGAGTATGACTCCAGGGTAGACCTGTTTTGTTGTTGCTGAGTTGGTTGGTTGGTTTGTTGAATTTTTCATGTTTCGCCATGTTGGCCAGGCTGGTCTCGAACTCCTAGCCTCAAGTGATCAACCCGCCTCAGCCTCCCAGAGTGCTGGGACTACAGGCGTGAGCCACCACGTCCAGCCCCCACACTGCGTCTGGCCTCCGTGGTAGACCTTCCAGACGGGGCGGCCGGGCAGAGACGCTCCTCACTTCCCAGACGGGGCAGCCGGGCAGAGGCGCTCCTCACTTCCCAGACGGGGCGGCCGGGCAGAGGCGCTCCTCACTTCCCAGACGGGGCGGCCGGGCAGAGGCGCTCCTCACTTCCCAGACGGGGAGGCCGGGCAGAGGCGCTCCTCACTTCCCAGACGGGGCGGCCGGGCAGAGGCGCTCCTCACTTCCCAGACGGGGCGGCCGGGCAGAGGCGCTCCTCACTTCCCAGACGGGGCGGCCGGGCAGAGGCGCTCCTCACTTCCCAGACGGGGCGGCCGGGCAGAGGCGCTCCTCACTTCCCAGATGGGGCGGCCGGGCAGAGGCGCTCCTCACTTCCCAGACGATGGGCGGCCGGGCAGAGGCACTCCTCACTTCCCAGACGGGGCGGCCGGGCAGAGGCGCTCCTCACATCCCAGATGATGGGCGGCTGGGCAGAGGTGCTCCTCACTTCCCAGACAGGGTGGCCAGGCAGAGGCGCTCCTCACTTCCCAGACGGGGCGGCCGGGCAGAGGCGCTCCTCACTTCCCAGATGGGGCGGCCGGGCAGAGACGCTCCTCACTTCCCAGACGATGGGCGGCCGGGCAGAGGCACTCCTCACTTCCTAGACGGGGCGGCCGGGCAGAGGCGCTCCTCATTTCCTAGACAGGATGGTGGCCAGGCAGAGACGCTCCTCACTTCCCAGACGGGGCGGCTGGGCAGAGGCGCTCCTCACTTCCCAGACGGGGTGGCCGGGCAGGGGCACTCCTCACTTCCTAGATGGGGTGGCGGCCAGGCAGAGACGCTCCTCACTTCCCAGACGGGGCGGCCGGGCAGAGGCACTCCTCACTTCCCAGACGGGGTGGCCGGGCAGAGGCGCTCCTCACATCCCAGACAATGGGTGGCCAGGCAGAGACGCTCCTCACTTCCTAGGCGGGGCTGCAGCCGGGCAGAGGCGCTCCTCACCTCCCAGATGGGGCGGCCAGGCAGAGGTGCTCCTCATATCCCAGACGATGGGTGGCCAGGCAGAGACGCTCCCACTTCCCAGACGGGGTGGTGGCCGGGCAGAGGCTGCAATCCTAGCACCCTGGGAGGCCAAGGCAGGCGGCTGGGAGGCAGAGGCTGCAGCGAGCCAAGACCACGCCACCGCACTCCAGCCCAGGCAACACCGAGTACCAAGTGAGCGAGACTCCATCTGCAGTCCCAGCACCTCGGGGGGCCGAGGCGGGTAGACCACTCGAGGTCAGGAGTTGGAGACCAGCCTGGCCAACATGGCAAAACCCCGCCTCCACCAAAAATACAAAAAGCAGCCAGGCGTGGTGGCACGCGCCTGCAATCCCAGCCACCCGGCAGGCCGAGGCAGGAGAATCACGGGAGCCCGAGGCAGGGAGGCTGCAGCGAGCCGAGACCATGGCGCTACACTCCAGCCTGGGCAACAGAGGGAGACCGTGAAGAACAAAAGGAAGGAAAGAAGGAAGGGAGGGAGGGAGGGAGGGAGGCAGGCCAATTAAACTTCCTTTTGTTCCCAGTCTGGCAGCATGAAAATGGACTAATACAGTAAACTGGTACTTGAGTGGGGCGTTGCTGAAGATACCTGAAAATGTGGAAATGACTTTGGAACTGGGTGATAGGCAGAGGTTGGAACAGTTTGGAGGGTTCAGAAGAAGACAGGAAAATGTGGGAAAGTCTGGAACCTCCTAGAGACTTGTTGAATGGTTGACAAAAATGCTGATAGTGATATGAATAAGGTCCAGGCTGAGGTGGTCTCAGATGGAGACAAGGAACTTGTTGGGAACTGGAGCAAAGATGACTCTTGTTATGTTTTAGCAAACAGACTGGCACATTTTGCCCCTGCCCTAGAGATCTGTGGAACTTTGAACTTGAGATAGACGACTTAGGCTATCTGGACAAAGAAATATCTAAGCAGCAAAGCATTCAAAAGGTAACTTGGGTGCTGTTAAAAGCATTCCACTTTAAAAGGGAAACAGAGCATAAAAGTTCAGAAAATTTGCATCCTGATGATGCAGTAGAAAAGAAAAACCCATTTTCTGAGGAGAAATTCAAGCCAGCAGCAGAAATTTGCATAAGTAGCAAGGAGCTGAATGTTAACCCCTAAGACCATGGGGAAAATGTCTCCAGGCCATGTCAGAGACCTTCATGGCAGCCCCTGCCATCACAGGTGCAGAGGCCCAGGAGGAAAAAGTGGTTTCGTGGGCCAGGCCCAGGGTCCCTGTGCTATGTGCAGCCTAGGGACTTGGTGCCCTCTGTCCCAGCCTCTCCAATCGTGGCTGAAAGAGACCAACATAAAGCTCAGGCTGTGGCTTCAGAAGGTGGAAGCCCCAGGCCTTGGCAGCTCCCATGTGGTGTTGAGCCTACAGGTGCACAGAAGTCAAGAATTGAGGTTTGGAAACCTCCACCTAGATTTCAGAAGATGTATGGAAATGCCTGGATGCCCAGGCAGAAGTTTGCTGCAGGGATGGATCCCTCATGGAGAACCTCTGCTAGGGCAGTGCAGAAGGGAAATGTGGGGTTAGAGTCCCCACTGGGGCATGGCCTAGTGGATCTGTGAGAAGAGGGCCACCATCCTCCTGACCCCAGGATGGTAGATCCACCAACAGCTTGCACCGTGTGCCTGGAAAAGCTGCAGACACTAAATGTCAGCCTGTGAAAGCAGCCAGGAGGGAGGATATACCCTGCAAAGCCACAGAGGTGGAGCTGTCCAACCATGGGAACCCACCTTTTGAATCAGCATGACCTGGATGTGAGACCTGGGGTCAAAGGAGATCATTTTGAGCTTTAAAATTTGACTGCCCTGCTGGATTCTGAACTTGCGAGGGGCCTGTAACCCCTTTGTTTTGGCCAATTTCTCCCATTTGGAACTGCTGTATTTACCCAATACCTGTACCCCCACTGTATCTTGGAATTAACTCACTTGCTTTTGATTTTACAGGCTCATAGGCAGAAAAGACTTCCCTTGTCTCAAATGAGACTTTGGACTGTGGACTTCTGGGTTAATGCTGAAATGAGCTAAGACTTTGGGGGGCTGTTGGGAATGCATGATTAGTTTTGAAATGTGAGGACATGAGTTTTGGAGGGGCCACGGGTGGAATGATATGGTTTGGCTGTGTCCCCACCTAAATCTCAATGTGAATTGTATCTCCCAGAATTCCCATGTGTTGTAGGAGG
Organism: Symphalangus syndactylus; assembly: GCF_028878055.3. NCBI lineage: Eukaryota > Metazoa > Chordata > Mammalia > Primates > Hylobatidae > Symphalangus > Symphalangus syndactylus. The sequence goes on from NC_072429.2 coordinate 143,479,071, forward strand.
GACCCAGGGGGAGGTACTTGAATCATGGGATCTGGTCTTTCCTGTGCTATTCTCGTGATAGTGGGTAAGTCTCCGAGATCTAATGGGTTTATGAGGGGCTTCTGCCTTTACTTCTTTCTCATTTTCTCTTGCTGCCGCCATGTAAGCGACCTTCACCTCTTGCCATGATTCTGAGGGCTCCCCAGCCATGTGGAAAGGTAAGTCCAATTAAACTTCTTTTTCTCCCCAGTCTTAGGTATGTCTTTACTAGCAGCTTGAAAATGGACTAATACACATGGCTAAAGGCGATCAGTGCTGGACAACACCGGGAGTGCTCTAGCTCTCACAGCAAGGCCCCGACTGTGTTCAAAGCGACTCAAGCAGGCCTCTGCCCACCTCCTGTGAAAAAGAGGAAGAGAAAATGCCTGCTGTGGGAAATGTCCAAGCCCCTCCTCCTTGGTCCTGTCCCTTTGAACCTTTGTAAACTTTGCTCAAAAAATGGTAGAACCTTTGCACTCAAGGCCAAGTTTCTGCTACAGATTAATTTTTCCATAAAACCATTTTGAACCAATCAATTTTAACATTTTGTTTATTCTAAATATAAGAGTTCAGACTCACATTCTATTAAAATTTATCCCCAAAGTGAAAAAGAAACACACAAGGCAGATGCAGCACCCTGATGCTCCAAGCCCACCTGCACCCCCATTGCCTGTCCCCAGGCAGCCTGGATGCCCTCCTGCTCCCACCTCACAGGCTGCCCTCCAGCACTGCAGGCTCACTCTGACCCTCCCTCCAGCCTCTGCACTGGTCATTCCCTCTGCCTGCACTCCTTCCCCCACAAATGGTTTACTTCCTTCACCTGCCCAAATGAAGGATCCTTGTGACTGAGGCCCACCTGACCCCACCCCCTTCCCAATCTCCAGACCCTCCCTTATCCTGTCTCTACAGCACTGACACCTACCAACTACTGCAGACGTCACATGTCACGTGTCTGCTTTCCCCTGCCGTGGGAGAACATAAGCTCCAAGAGAGCAGGGGCTTGGCCTGTCCTCCTCCCTGTGATGTCCCGGCACCTGGGACAGCTTCTGTGTACACTAAGTCTCAATAAACAAACTGTTTACACCCTAAGGTCATGGAGATGACAGGACAGGAGAAGTGTGACGGTGGTAAGAGGGAAAGTTCAGGAGTCATGGCACCTGGATTTGAATCCTGGCTCTGCCTACTAGTTGTGTGACCCTGGTGGGTCACAGCCCTCTCCAACCTTGATTTCCTCATCTATGAAACAGGACCAAGAGCACCCACTGCATGCATTGTTCCGAGGCATAAATAAAAACACAGAATGTGTTCAGAGCATAAGCATCAGATTACAGCAACAATGTTAACAGCAATGAAAATGGGCAACATTTATCTTCAAAACATTTTTCCTAGACTTTATGGAGAGTGATGGCTTCTGACAAGGCAATGTTCAAACCATTGGGCGAGCTGAAAATGCCAGTATGTGCTTCATGGAATTGTGTTCACAGCCTTTTTTTTTTTAACCTCCATTCAGGACTCAAAAAAGCTAGTGAATTCTTGGTCCCCTAAAAACTGGCACACTAGAGGATGGAATAGAAGTTATATATATATTTGTTTCCTCCCCATTTTTTCAGAAAGGAAATTTTAAGGCCAGGTGCAGTGGCTTACACCTGTAGTCCCCGCACTTTGGGAGGCTGAGGCAGAAGGACTGCTTGAGCCCAGGAGTTTGAGACCTGCCTGGACAACATGGCAAAATCCTGTCTCTACAAAAATACAAAAATTAGCTGAGCACAGTGCCATGCACCTGTAGTTCCAGCTACTCAGGAGGCTGAGGTGGGAGGAGAGCTTGAGCCCAGGAGGTTGAGGCTGCAGTGAGTCAAAATCGTGCCACTGCACTCCATCATGGGTGGTGACAGAGTGAGACTGTCTCAAAACAAAACAAAAAATAAAAACCAATACTTAGCAGGATCAGGAAGTATTTTTAGAAGACTCATTAGCAATGAAAAACTCTGAAAATAAGGTTAAGAAAACAATTCCATTTAGAATAACATCAGAAAGAGTAAAGTATTTAGGAATCAATTTAACAAAAGAAATGCACTTATATACTGAAAACTACAAAACATTGTTGAAAGAAATTAAAGAAGTCCTAAATAAATGGTAAGACATCCCACGTTCATGGAATGAAAGACAACATTAGTAAGATGGCAGAACACTCCACACTGATCAACAGAATTTAATAGATCCTTATCAAAGTCAAGCTTGCTGCAAACAAAACAAAACAAAACAAAACAAAACAGAAAACAAGCTTGCCTTTTTGAGGAAACTGACAGGCTGAAGTTCACATGGAAATTCAAGGGACCCACCAGGATAGCCAAAACAATCTTGAAAAAGAACAAAATGGGATATACCTTCTGACTTGAAACTTCTCACAAAGCTACCATAATTAAGACAGTGTGGCATGGGCATGAGGACAGACACACAGGACAACAACACAGAGTTGAGTTCAGAAATAAACCCTCAAATTTATGATCAAGTAATTTTTGACAAAGGTGCCAAGACATTTCGATGACAGAAAGAAAGAACAATCTCTCCTACACATGGTGCCAAGCGGCCATGTTAAAAAAGCAAAGCAGGACCTTACCTCACACATGAACAAAATTAACTCAAAATGGATCAAACACCTAAATGTATATCAAAATGACATAAAGTAATGTATAAAAATAGAAATGTAAGCCAGGCACAGTGGCTCATGCCGATAATCCCAACACTTTGGGAGGGTGAGGTGGGACGGTTGCTTGAGGCCAGGAGTTCGAGATCAGCCTGGGCAACATAGTAAGACTCTAAGAAAAAAAAATTTTAAAAATATATAGAAATGTACAGGCAAGTCCAAAACTATAAAACTTAGAGGAAAACACACGAGTAAATCTTTCTTTTTTTTTAATTTGAGACAGGGTCTTGCTCTGTCACCCTGGCTGGAGTACAATGGGGCTTCCACAGCTGATGCAGCATCAAACTTCTGGATTCACGCAATCCTCCTGCCTCAGCTTCCCAAGGAGCTAAGGCTACAGGTGTGCACCACACCTGGCTAATTCTATTTTTTGTAGAGATGGGGTCTCGCTATGCTGCCCAGGCTGGTCTTGAACTCCTGGCCTCAAGTGATCCTCCCATCTAGGCCTCACAAAGTGCTGGGAATACAGGCACAAGCCACTGCACCTGAGCAGGAATAATTTTTTTTTTTTTTTAAACACAGTCTCACTCTGTCGCCCAGGCTGGAGTGCAGTGGTGCAATCTCGACTCACTGCAAACTCCGCCTCCCAGGTTCAAGTGATTCTCCTGCCTCACCCTCCTGAGTATCTGGGACTATAGGTGTGCGCCACCATACTGGGCTAATTTTTGCATTTTTTAGTAGAGACAGGGTTTTACCATATTGGTCAGGCTGGTCTCGAACTCCTGACCTCATGATCCGCCCACCTTGGCCTCCCAAAGTGCTGGGATTACAGGCGTGAGCCACCATGCCCAGCCAGGAGTAAATCTTTATGATGTTGGGTTAAGCAATGATTTCTTAGCTATAATATCAAAGTACAAGCAGCAACAAAAACAACAACAACAATTATTTCTATCAAAATTAACTTTTGTGCTTCAAATGATACCATCAAGAAAGAAAAATTCCAGCCAGGCGTGGTGGCTCACGCCTGTAATCCCAGCACTTTGGGGGCTGAGGCGGGCGGATCACGAGGTCAGGAGATTTTAGACCATCCTGGCTAACACAGTGAAACCCTGTCTCTACTAAAAATACAGAAAATTAGCCGGGCGTGGTGGCGGGCGCCTGTAGTCCCAGCTACTCTGGAGGCTGAGGCATGAGAATGGTGTGAACCCAGGAGATGGAGCTTGCAGTGAGCCAAGATCATGCCACTGCACTCCAGCCTGGATGATAGAGTGAGACTCTGTCTCAAAAATATAAAAAAAAGAAAAGAAACATAAAAATTCCAAGGCCTTATGTACTGCAAAAATAAAGAAAAAAAGAAAAAAATAACCCACAGAATGGAAGAACACGTTTGTAAATTGCATATATCTGATCTGGCGCTTGTATACAGAATATATAAAAAATGCATAACTCAGTCATAAAGGATAAGTAGCCCATCTAAAAATGGGCAAAGGATATGAATAGACATTTTTGCAAAGATGACGGACAAATGGTCAACAAACACAAGAAAAGATGTTCCACATCATTAGCCACTGGGGAAATACAAATAAAAATCACTGAGATGTCACTTCACATCCACTGAGATGGCTTTAATCAGAAGGATGAACAATCACAAGTATCGTCAAGGATGTGGAAACATTGGAACCTTATGCATCGCTGTGGGAACGTAGAACGGGGCAGCTGCTTTGGAAAACAGTTTGGCATTTCCTCAAAAGTAAACATAGAATTACCATATGACCCAGCAGCAACACAAATATTCGTAATAGTCAAATGTGGAAACAACTCAAATGCCCAGCAACGGATGAAAGTCTAAAGGAAACGAGGTTGACCCGTACAACGGAACGTCCCTCAGCAATAAAAAGCAACAGAGCTTGGACGCATGCTAGAGCGTACCAGGAAGCAGGATCAGCACCTGGGACCAGGTGGCTGTGCTGGGGTTCACCACACCGCTCCCATCATCCTCTCCACCGGGCCATCGAGCCTCTGAATCCTACACCTCTGCCATCTCCCCTCAGCCTCAGCCCCACTGTCATTCACCTGAACCACAGGTGGCTCAACCATTTCTGTATTTCCTGTCAGTCTCCTTGATGTGCTCCTGACACAAAAGCCTGGGTGAGGCTTCAAGACTATTTTGGGTGGGCCCTTGGTGCAGTCTGGCTGGCTGCCTCACTTGTCCTGCCTCCCGCCCTGCTCCAGGCTCCCTGGGCTCCTGCCATCCAGACCTGCTACCCCAGGGCTGCCACATGAGCTGAGCCCCACTATCTTCTCCTGCAGGCCCCAGAATCAATCTCCCTCCTGGAGGCTTGCCCTGAGCTCCTCATCTAAGTGAAGCATGCTAGATTTGCTCTCACAGCTTCATTCCCGTCCTTTAGACCACACACCGCAGTTGCCCACTGTGTGTATCTGTTCCCTGCACTAGAGTCTGAGCTTCAAGAGACAAATGCTTTACCCCTGCACTGCCAGCCCCCAGCACCACTGACTGGCACTCAGTTATCCATGGAATGGATGACCAGAAAGGCATGACCACCCAATCCAGCTCTGACGACGCTGCCTGGTGCTGCTCCCTCCTCCCACACCAGAGACCCCCACCACACACATGTGCTCACACTCAGGACACGCAGTGCTGCTAAGCCTCAGGGCCGCCAAGCTTCTCCCAATACCCAACCAGAGCCCTTCACATACAAAGCACATGCTAATTAATTCCAGTTTGTAAATCCTAATGTCAGTTCTCTCTGTGGAATGAGGCCTATGTTAGGTGTCTCATCCTTGCATCTGGGGCCCATGCCAGGCTCTGCAGGTCACTGACAAGAGTCTCTGCCCTGCAGCATCTCCCAGCCAGGGGCACAGGGTCACCAACAGGCAGATTCTGCAGATGACTTACCATTTAAAATACATCAGAATGGGTCAAGGGTGGATAATAACTTCACATAAGTTCTGATGTTTTCCGCAAAAGAAATGAACGAATAAAGCTGGAGTTGAAAGAAGCTATTGCCAACCACTTCACTCTTCCTAACTGCATGCTGACTCCGAAGGTGGGGCTCAAGCTGAGAAGTGCTCCCCTTCAGGAGACAGTCTCACTCTACACGCTGCAAACACCACTCTCCCACCTGCTCACTGACCCCCAGATGCCTGCTCGCCTGGGCTCTCGCCAGACACTCCAGTCACACAGAGCTGCTGGCTCCAGCTGCGTGTCCCTCCCGCCTGAGGGGCGCTCTTTTTGCGCCTGGTGAATGGCCCAAGGCTCAGCTGCCGATACCCCTCCTTTCCAGACAAGACACCCCTTCTCCAGAAAGCCCACCTGAACTCCACACCCCTCCCGGCCAGCCACCCTAGGGTTCTCCGTACGACCCCAGGCACATGGCCACCTCTGCTGTCCACAGGATGTTAGCACAACTCACTCCCGTGTCCCCCACCAGAGGCCTAGTCTGTCTCCTCCCTGTCAGGGGTATCTGACTGGCAAGTGGCTGGCACATACAGGCCACAGTAGAGACAGGGGCGAGATAAGTGTGGGTGGGCCTGGCAAACACAAGACCAGGTGTGAGAGCCCTGCCAGCGTAATGGAGACGGGCTCTGCCCAAGTGAGGTTCATCCTGGGCCCCAGTGGCCTTGGGCAGAAAGCCCCACACTGTCCCTGGACGCCGTCTGTGATTCTAGCACATGCTGTAAACGAGGGTCTCAGGGACATCACAGCACTACCCCTCCCAGATGTAGGAATTTCCACAGCACGGCTGAATTCTGAATAGAAAATAAAAGGTCAACACAGCCGCAATTAAATAGAAACACAGCACCTAGAGTTTCAGAGGCTGCTCCCCTTTATCAGCCACACATGCAGCAGGCAGGCAGATGCTGGGAAAACTTACACTGCAGAGGCTTCAGCACAGCCCTGAGTGCCAGGAGGAACATGGGGGCCACCACTGTCATCCCAGGGAATGCTTGAAGGGACTGTAACAGAAAACCACTAGGAGTATCTCAAGGCTAACAGTAAACTCAACCCATGAAGGAAGCATCAGCCACTCTGGATAGTGTTGGGGCCTCTAGTAACTGAAAGTAATAATCAAGAGAAAAAGCAGAAAAGATGAAAGGAGCATGGCAAGAAAGGAAAATAGACTCAAACACTGTTGGCCAGACAAGGGGTTCTGGACCCTGCGTCCAGCACCCTGGCTGCCAGGAGCTGGGGAGACACTGGTGCTCCCATAACTCACATCTGTCTACACCGCCATCAACTGTGCTCTGTGTGCGCTGTCTTAGACCACCCTGCAAGAGGCTGGTTCATCAGCCTCTTAGTGTTGAAATTAATTTTTAAAACTCCTATTATACACAAATAACAGTAATTTACAGAACCCACTGAGACTCAGCCATTCTTCAGCTTCACAACAACCTTGAACAAATAAGCAGGACAAGCATCTTATCTGCAGATGAGAGCTCGAGTGCTTAACTGACTTATCTGTGCTCAATCACACAGGCAGCGATTAAGTCAATGTTTAACTCAAGTCTTCTGCACGGAGACCAGTGTAGCATCTGCTACCACCTGAAATTTGACACTGATCAGGGTCCAGGCACAGTGGTTCATGTAATCCTAGCACTTTGGGAGGCAGAAGTAGGAGGATCACTTGAGACCAAGAGTTCGAAACTAGCCTGGGTAACATGGTGAAATCCTGCCTTTACAAAAATTACAAAAATTAGCTGGGCATGGTGACATGCACCTATTGTTCCAGCTACTTGGGAGGCTGAGGCAGGAGGATCGCTTGAGCCCAGGACGTCAAAGATACAGTGAGCAGAGATCATGCCACTGCCCCCTAGCCTGGGTGATAGATCGAGAACCTGTCTCAAAAAAAAAAAAACAGAGGAAGAAAGAAAAGAAACTGATCAGGGACTTATCGCCTTGCCAAAGCCCCCAGGAACACACCTGCACCACGGCCCTCTGCGGGCATGCAGCCTTCTGAGTCTCACCTTGCAATGTTCTCTTCAGAAAAATCCTAGTCACTCCTGTTTTTAACAGCTTCACTGAGAGAGAATTCACATTACATACAATTCACCCAACTAAAATATATGATTTTAGGTTATTTTTAGTATATTCACAGATATGTGCAACCTTCACCACAGTCAATTTTAGAGTATTTTCATTATGCTAAAAGAAATTCCATACCTCTTGGCTGTCATCCCCCAGCCCTTGGCAACCACTAATCTACTTTCTATCTCTACAGATTCACTTCTTCTGGACACTTCACATAAACGGAATTGTCATGAGATCCTTGGGGTGTCGCTTCACCAGCCGGAAACCGCTGTGGCCAGTGGCACCTTCTGCCTGAGTACTGCTCATGCCCACTGGGATCGTTCCGCCCACTCAGCCTGGCAGGCTGCGCTCAGCTCGCACTACTGGCCCAGATCCCACACCTGCCAAGTGCAAGCCAGGCGCAAAGTGGCAAGGGGTGTGTGGGCAAGCAAGCGCAGGGTCAGGCCACCGTGCATAGCCAGGAATGCCAGCTGCAGCAGGGCAGGCTGCTCCAGGTGCCAGCTCTGTGTGAGGCTGTGGCTTGACCAGATGTACTGCACATGGCTTCCACTGTGGGCACCTGCATCTAGATGAGGGGAATGCTGTGGCATCCGGAAGTCTGGAGATGCCAGGAACCACAGGACCCCAAAGAGGGTGTCACAGCCCTGGCTCGAGGAGATCCTAGGTCTGGGCTCCCCAAAGTGCTGCAGCTCTTCTCTCCTTTTCATTACTTGCAATGTGGTGAGTGGTAGGGGGCGGTGGTCGGGGGGAGTGTGTGTTTCAGCCCTGTTTGTGTTGCAGCTCATTTAGTCCCGCCATTCAGCAGGTCCCAAGTTCTTGTCACATGTCCAGGAGGAATGAGGTACGTGAACAACTGGAGGGTGAGCGAGGTGGAGGAGAGCTTCACTGGGCAACAGAGCAGCCCTCAGGAGACCCAGGGTGGGCAGCTCCTCTCCACACACAGTCACAGTGGGCAGCTCCTCTCCACACACGGTCACGGTGGGCGGCTCCTCTCCACACACAGTCACGGTGGGCGGCTCCTCTCCACACACGGTCACGGTGGGCAGCTCCTCTCCACATACGGGTTGTCCCGACGACTGTCCAGTTCTCAGCAGAGAGGGGACTCGGACTGGTTAGCTCCTACCCTATCTGCAGGCAGGCTGTCCTGTTGTTTGCCTGAGTCTGGCTGAGTCCAGGATTTTTATGGGCTTCAGAGGGGAGAATGTATGTGCTGACTGGTTCATGGGTGGCCGTGGACAGGCCCAGAAGAAGCACCATAAACTCTTACTCTGGTCCATGGAACTGGCAGCCCAGCCCCCAGGCTTCAGGCTGTCCCTGACTTGAACATGGGGCTTCACCAGGGACCTACCCCTTTCCACCCAGGAGCCTGTCTGCCTCCTGCTGCCATCAACCTGCCGTCCATGGTGCCCGGGCTGTTCCTGCTGAGGGGCTCCTGCAGGCCTGCGCCAAGCTGCCCTCAGCCCCTCCTCGGGCTCCCTCCTGTGCTCGCTCGTCGGCACCCAAAGTCCGAAGGCGGCCGAGAAGGCAGGGGGCTGGCATGTCAGTTTTGCCCCAAGTATATGCACACCTGGCCAGGTTGCAACGGTGCCTGGGCTCAGCCTCAACTTTGTTCCAAAACTGACGTGGGCACCAGGAGCAGGGAAAGGCCAGGCAGCGGGAGCAGGCTGGCCTGCTTCTGAGTCTGCAGGGGAAGGGGGGCTTCCTGAGTCCTCAAGAGAGCAGGGATGTCTGGGTCCACAGCCACAGCTGGGCAGCTGCAGCTGTGCCCAGGAGGGCCAGGCTCCCACCCCTCCAACTTGGAAGGGCGTGCGGCTCCTGCCTGTTCCCAGTTCCCACCAGCTCCGTGGACCATGCAGCCCCAAGCCTCCCCAACTGCAGCCAGCATTGTGGCAGCAGCCACTCCAGACAAGCCACCAATGCCATTAGAATCATACAGTATGTTTCCAGCTTCTTTCACTTAGCTTTTTTTTTTTTTTTTGGAGACAGAGTCTCACTCTGTCACCAGGCTAGAGTGCAGTGGCATGATCTCGGCTAACTGCAACCTCTGCCTCCCGGTACACCACTGTGTCCGGAATTGGTGGGTTCTTGGCCTTGCTGACTTCAAGAATGAAGCCGCGGACCCTCGCGGTGAGTGTTACAGTTCTTAAAGATGGTGTGTCCGGAGTTTGTTCCTTCTGGTGGTTCGTGGTCTTGCTGACTTCAGGAGTGAAACTGCAGACCTTCGTGGTTAGTGTTACAGCTCTTAAAGGCAGTGTGTCTGGAGTTGTTCATTCCTTCTGGTGGGTTCATGGTCTCGCTGGCCTCAGGAGTGAAGCTGCAGACCTTCGTGGTTAGTGTTACAGCTCTTAAAGGCAGTGCGTCTGGAGTTGTTTGTTCCTTCCGGTGGGTTCGTGGTCTTGCTGGCTTCACGAGTAAAGCTGCAGACCTTCATGGTGAGTGTTACGGTTCATAAAGGTAGTGTGTCCAGAGTTGTTTCTTCCTCCCGTCAGGAGTTGTTCTTCCCTCCCGTCAGGAGTTGTTCTTCCCTCCCAGTGGGTTCTGGGTCTTGCTGGCTTCAGGAGCGAAGCTGCAGACCTTTGCGGTGAGTGTTACAGCTCATAAAGGCGGCGCAGACCCAAAGAGTGAGCACCAGCAAGATTTAGCGCAAAGAGCGAAAGAACAAAGCTTCCACAGCATGGAAGGGGACCCCAGCCGGTTGCCGCTGCTGGCTTGGGTGCCCTGCTTTTATTCCCTTATCTGGCTCTACCCACGTCCTACTGATTGGTCCATTTTACAGAGAGCTGATTGGCCCATTTTACAGAGAGCTGATTGGTCCGTTTTGACAGGGTGCTGATTAGTGTGTTTACAAACCTTCAGCTAAACAGAGAGTGCTGATTGGTGCATTTACAATACTTTAGCTAGACACAAAAGTTCTCCAAGTCCCCACTAGATTAGCTAGACACAGAGCACTGATTGGTGTGTTTACAAACCTTGAGCTAGACACTGGGTGCTGATTGGTGCATTTACAAACCTTTAGCTAGACAGAAAAGTTCCCCAAGTCCCCACCCGACCCAGAAGCCCAGCTGGCTTCACCTCCCAATGGTGGGACTTTGCGACACCTAGCCCAGGCACTCCGGCAGCCCAGAGGGAGCTCGTCACCGATTAAGCTCAGCAGGCGCCAGCCACAGCCTCGGCTCCCGCCCATGCCTCTCCCTCCGCTCACCGGGAGGTGAGCGGAGGGAGTCGGCTCCGGCCTCGGCCAGCCCCAGAGAGAGGCCCCCACAGCACAGCGGTGGGCTGAAGGGCTCCTCGAGTGTGGCCAGAGTGGACGCCAAGGAGGCGCCAAGAGCGAGCGAGGGCTGCTAGCACGTTGTCACCTCTCACCTCCACGCCCAGCTAATTTTTGTATTTTTAGTATAGACAAGGTTTCACCATGTTGGTCAGGATGGTCTCGATCTCTTGACCTCGTGATCCGCCCGCCTTGGCCTCCCAAAGTGCTGGGATTAGTGGCTTGAGCCACTGCGCCTGGCCTGCATATTTTTAAGGTTCACACACATTATAACATGAATCAGTAACTCACTTCCTTTTATTGCCAAACAATACTCCATTGCAGGCATGGACCACATTGTGTTTATCCATTCATCTGTTGATGGACATTTGGGTTGTTTCCACTTTCTGGCTGCTGTGAACACTCATGGACAAGTTTCTGCGTGGACGTGTATATTTCCAGTCACTCAACCAAAAGAACACACAAAAGGTGAACCAGTTTCCAACTGAGACACTCATTTAATTTGACCTACTATATTATTTAAAATAAAGAGAGATGAGATAATTACGAGAAATAAATGACCAAAGGAAGTGCAGAAATAAAGACACTAAGAGACTAGAGCAAACCCTGATATGACTGAATAAATGGTGATTGAAGAAAGAGATGCTATTTCTAGAATGGGTCCTACAGGTATATTTGCAAAACACCGTGCCTATAGCGTTGCTCATAACTGCATGAAAATTCCACAGCACCTCCATACAGCCGAATACAGTGCAGTCATGGAAAGAAGGTACCGGAAAATGTACTGATATGGAAAGATCTCTCAAACCTAGTTGAAAAAGGCAAAGTTCAGAAACTTTTTAAAAAGAAAAGGGTAAGGAAAAAAAAGAATAGATACACTTGTTTGCTTGCAAAGTTACAAAGTATCTCTCGAAGGATACATAAGAAGCTGGTCCAGCAAAGCTTCCAGGGGAACCAGGTTCCAGGGTAGAGACTAGGAGGCTTCACTGAGCTCCCTTTGTACTTCTGAACCATGTATATTATCTGCTCAAAAATAGTAATAAACAAAATTGAAACTTTCTAGAAAGCAAAAATAAAGAGAATCTGTGAGAATCAAGACATTTATACTTAGGAAAGCAAGTTACAAGAGAGGCCCAGGAAGCTGGAAGCAGCCAATGTGGGAAATGTGTCAAGGAGTCCCTCCCGCTGCTGCGCCAGCCATTCTGAGGGCAACTCCCCATCCTAAACCCAATCATCTTTACTGAAGCCAGTGCTCAAAGAAAATGTTGCAATCTGCAGCAAGACATTCAGAACACAAACAGCCAGGTGCCATGGCTCATGTCAACAATCCTGGCACTTTGGGAGGCCAAGGTGGGAGGATCACTTGAGCCCAGGAGATGGAGGCTGCAATGAGCTGTGATCATACCACTGCACTCCAGCCTGGGCAACCCACCGACTCACTCTCTAAAAAAAAAAAAAGAAAATACAAATGTATCTGTTGCCCTCAAGGACTTCCCAGTCCAGAGGGGAGAAAATATTATGTGATTGTGCAGTGACCAAAAGCACCATCTAGAGCACTACGAGAAGGGGTGGAGCACCTGAGGACAAGGCAGGGATCCAGGAGGCGCTCCCTCGGACATTACCTGAGTCTGAGTCAAAGGGCTGAAGGAACCAGTGAGCTTGGCTTAGTTTTGGAAGGAGGGATGCCAAGAAAGGCTTGGCCCACAACCACGTGGCAGTTTTTCTGGAGAGCAGAGTAGGCTGGGGTCATGCAGCACTGTGGAGCATGGTCCAGGAGGCACTGGGGAGCCAGGGAGGAGAGCCAGGCAGCAGAGTCACTCGCCTAGACGCTCTGAGCCTGGCGCCATCCTGTGCACTGTAGGATTTCAACAGCATCCCTGGCCTCCACAAATCCTTGGCCATCCCCTCCTAGTTGGGACAACCAAAAATGTCTCCAAATATTGCCAAATGTGGCAGCGGGGTGGGGAGTGGTGTCAGAATCACCCCTGGGGAGACCACTGCCCTGTGTATATCATCTGAGCAGCTATGTGGCAGAGACAGGAGAGCGGCTCAAGGCTGGGGCAGGGGAGCCCCAGGAGGCACAGCCTAGTGCAGGAGGGACATGGCGCAGGTCCCGCTCAGGCAAGGGTTCTGATCACCGTTCAGGGGGAACTAGCAACAGGACCTGGAGCCGTACCGCACGGCAGCTGAGAGGAGGACCCAGCATGCCAAACTTCTAGGTGGTGACCAAGCAGATGGAGGTCCCAAAGCCCCAAAGGGTTGAGGCCAGAAGTGAATGTGGGTGCTGAGTCTGAGCCGCCTCAGGGGCTCTTGCACATGGTGGCCAGCTCCAGTGTCCAGCGTCTGAGGCTGAGGGGAGACGTCCAGCTGCACCTTCAGTCATGGTGAGATGGCCCAGACAGCAGGCGCGGGCTCCTTAGCTCTCTTCGGCACAGCGTCCGAGCAGGGGCTCACCCTTCCCCATAAGAAGGCTGTGCGTCACACCCTGCTTTGGTCCGTGGACCCTGAGACGCCAGTCCAGGATGGTGCTGGAAAAGACGCTAGGTTTCTGCCACTCTCTTGCCATAAAAACAGCATGTGCCACATAAGGCCTGGTCCTGGGTCTGGAAATGAAGACTCTTGGAAAAGAGTCACAAGCAAATGAAATGCGGGCAGGAATCAGCCTCTGCTGCTGTGAGCGCTGCAGTGCTGGAGTTGCTACTGCACCTCGCCCTGGAGAAAGCCGTCCAGTAAACTCCCGGATGTGGATTTCTTCCTTCACCAACCCATCCTACAGGGCATTGCCAATTCAATCTCCCTAAACCATTAATCAGGACATCCCCTACTCACAAAGCTGCCTGCGGTGGCTCCCTGTTAGCTAGAAAATTAAAATCTACGCCGGGCGTGGTGTCTCACACCTGTAATCCCAGCACACTGGGAGGCCGAGGCGGGCGGATCACGAGGTCAGGAGATCGAGACCATCCTGGCTAACACGGTGAAACCCCATCTCTACTAAAAATACAAAAAATTAGCTGGGCGTGGTGGCGGGCGCCTGTAGACCCAGCTACTCGGGAGGCTGAGGCAGGAGAACGGCGTGAACCCTGGGGGGCAGAGCTTGCAGTGAGCTGAGATCGTGCCACTGCACTCCAGCCTGGACGACAAAACAAGACTCTATCTCAAAAACAAAAAGAAAATTAAAATCTAAAGCCTTTAACTGGAATTCAAAGACCTTCTCATTATGACCCTTATCTCCCATTATTCCTTACACAACCTTTAAACCGCTAGAAACCACACATAACCAACCTTCTCACTTTTGCTCCCAAAATGTGAAAATACTTCTGTCGGCAGTGCTGTGTCCCTACTCTTCGCTCTTCACATCCCACTGAGTACGGTCCAGCTAGAAGACCACCTCGTCTTGAAGCCTCCCTTCACTGCTGCAGCCCCCTGCAATTATCTCCCCTTTAAACTTCTAAAGCAAACTTTTCTGTAAATGGGCCAGATAACAAGGGTTTAGGCTTTGTGGGCCACACAGCCTCTACACAAGGAGTCAGTTCAGCCACAGCAGCCATGGACAATACAGAAATAAACAGGTGCGGCTGTTGAATAAAACCTCATTTCCAAAAACAGGCAGAGGAGTCTGCCAGTGGGGCTGTAGTGTACTGACCCCTGGTCTGGAGCACTGGTTAGGCCTTTAATCACAGAAGGACTCATATCTGTAGCAGATTTTTTTCTTTTTAAGCTCCCTGAAAGCATGTCTGTGGCACTACAATGTAAGTACAACTGAGCATAAATTAGATGTTCGATTTTAAAACTACAAAACAATACTTGGAAAACACTTGCAAAAAAAATTGAAAAAAAAATATTATTAATGCTAAATATTATGGTTTTCCCACAGAAATCCAAAAACTCAAAAGAAAAGGAGGGGAAAGCCACACCAAATGTTGCACCAAGAAAAATTCCACCCAATGGATCATAATAGCGGCCACTAATCTCTTTTCACAATACACCAACTGTGTCAAAGACTGGTACGAGTTTCATACAAGATTATCAATGGAGGGGGGTGCTATTTCATGTTAACAAAACTCACACATGTATGATAATAAAATTACTTTGTCACCATCACATTTCAGGGGGTTAGCAGGATGGCAGGCACCAGTGACCAACATGAGTTTTAGGGAAGACTACCCCTGCAAAATCCTGGTCTCACGTGTCTTGATACCAAACACAGCAGAAGTGGCAGAGGAGCTGGCGTGCAGACCAGCTGAGGAGGAGGACCACAGCAGGTGGAAACGGTGTAGCCAGGGCATGGAAGTCAGGGTCAGACTCAATCTCAGGGCACAGCGAAGACTTGTCAGATAAACTTGGGAACAAGTCTAAGTGGCAGATGAAAGACACAACGAGGCAAGCACAGTGGCAGCAGAAACAGCCAGTGTCAGAGGGTAAGGATTTCACTTGCTGAAGCAAGAAAGGTAACGAGAAGGGACAGGAGATAGGCCAGGCAGGGTAGTCCAGCTCTGCGAGGCAGTCTGTCCAGCTCTACAAGGGAGTCTGCTCCACAAGCTGAACACCAGAGTCTGCTCCTTTGAGCCATGCCTTGTGGTGTCTTTACAGGCCACCTGCAAAGCTAAGTGTGAGACGGATCGCATAAAGTCTATGACGCAGGACCGTGAATCAGCAAAGAGGCACAGCAGAGGGGCTTAGGGGCTTTGCTAGTAGAAGTAGGTGTCTCAATATAAGAGCATGTTTCTGCCGGGCGCGGTGGCTCACGCCTGTAATCCCAGCACTTTGGGAGGCGGAGGCGGGCGGATCACGAGGTCAGGAGATCGAGACCATCCTAGCTAACACAGTGAAACCCCATCTCTACTAAAAATACAAAAAAAATTAGCCGGGCGTGGTGGCGGGTGCCTGTAGTCCCAGCTACTCAGGAGGCTGAGGCAGGAGAATGGCGTGAACCCTGGGGGGCGGAGCCTGCAGTGAGCCGAGATCGTGCCACTGCACTCCAGCCTGGGCGACAGCGAGATTCCGTCTCAAAAAAAAAAAAAAATATTTCATGGACCTTTTTTCAACAGCACCAAAGAAGCCGGTACAAGCCTACCAGGAGGCTGCATTCTCTGGACTACTGTTGATAAATTGTTCAAGGACATGCTAACTCCCTACGTAGTATGCAGCTTCCACAGCCCATCCCAGCAGAGAGGTAGGAAACAAAGCTGGGACAGGCATTTAAAAATCTATTTTAGGCTATTTGTGTTACCACTATCTAAACATTAAATATTCTCACCTTAAATGTCACCAATCTCAAAACAGTCTACTAAAGGTGGAAGGGTTTTCCCTAATCTTTGTGTCACACAATATAAAGGTGATGAGATGCGATTTTCTAAGGTAAAGCTAAGATACAGAGGGAAGAGGTGACCAGACTTGAGGAGGACCATATCCTTGAGAAATATGGGAAATCTTTCCACTATGTTCTGAAGCAAGTTAAATCTTACTTCTCGGCCGGGCGCGGTGGCTCACACCTGTAATTCAAGCACTTTGGGAGGCTGAGGCGGGTGGATCACGAGGTCAGGAGATCGAGACCATCCTGGCTAATACGGTGAAACCCCATCTCTACTAAAAATACAAAAAAATTAGCCGGGCATGGTGGCGGGCGCCTGTAGTCCCAGCTACTTGGGAGGCTGAGGCAGGAGAATGGCATGAACCCGGGAGGTGGAGCTTACAGCGAGCCGAGATCTCACCACTGCACTCCAGCCTGGGGGACAGAGCAAGACTCCATCTAAAAAAAAAAAAAAAATCTTACTTCTCACAACAGCTTAGCAGGCGGAATGTTACACTGCTGGTGATTCCACCTTCTCACTTTCTGTTATGTCCTCCCTGTCACTTAAAATGTTTATTTTAATAAATCACCTTTTCTGTTGCAAGGATAATACTGAGAAGTATAACAACAATGGTAGGCTGGGCACAGTGGCTCATGCCTGTAATCCCAATACTTTGGGAAGCCAAGGCCAGTGGATCAGTTGAGCTCAGGAGTTTGAGACCAGTCTGGGTGACATGGCAAAACCCATCCCTACAAACAAAACCAAACAAAAAAATTAGCCAGGTGTGGTGACACACACCTGTAGTCCCAGCTACTTGGGAAGCTAAGGTGGGAGGATGCCTTGAGCCCAGGAGATCGAGGCTGCAGTGAGCCATGATTGCACCACTGCACTCCAGCCTGGCCAGCAGAGTGAGACTCTGTCTCAAAAACAAGCAAAAACTGGCTGGGCGCGGTGGCTCACACCTGTAATCCCAGCACTTTGGGAGGCCGAGGCCGGCAGATCACGAGGTCAGGAGATCAAGACCATCCTGGCTAACATGGTGAAACCCCGTCTCTACTAAAAATACAAAAAATTAGCCAGGCTTGGTGGCGGGAGCCTGTAGTCCCAGCTACTCGGGAGGCTGAGGCAGGAGAATGGCGTGAACCCAGGAGGCAGAGCTTGCAGAGAGCTAAGATTGTGCCACTGCACTGCAACCTGGGCGACAGAGCGAGACTCTGTCTCAAAAAATAAAAATAAAAATAAAATAAAATAAAATATTCTTTTTTTTTTTGAGACAGAGTTTTGCTCTGTCGCCCAGACTGGAGTGCAGCGGCACAATCTCAGCTCACTGCAAGCTCCGCCTCCTGGGTTCAAGCAATTCTCTGTCTCAGCCTCCCGAGTAGCTGGGACTACAAGTGTGAGCCACCACACCCGGCTAATTTTTGTATTTTTAGTAGAGACAGGGTTTCACCATGTTGGTCAGGCTGATCTTGAACTCCTGACCTCAAGCGATCTGCTCGCCCCTGCTTCCCAAAGTGCTGGCATTACAGGCGTGGGCCACCGCACCTGGCCATTTTTCTCTAAGAACGTCTTAAAACAATCACATAATAATTCATCTAAGTATGTGAGGCTTGCTTCTCTTTTACCTTTATAAACGTGTTCATCCAAACCTCAGCTTTCTTGTGTGAGAAACCAGCGCCACAGACTTCCAGCTTAATGTAAACTGGAAGTTTACATTACATTGGCAGTGCTGGAGAAACTAAAGACCCACTGACCCAGCACATGCACCCTGGAAGCACCAGATCTTGGCAGAAATAACAATTCCTAACTTTCTAAAACACAATGTGCCAGGAACAAAGTGTTTCACAAGTCTTAATTCACTGAGTCCTCACAACAACCCTATGAGGCCAATATTATTAGTGTTCCCATTTTACAGACGAGAAGCCAAAGGCACAGAGACCTTGCCGAAAACCACAAAGCCAGTAAACAGAAGAGTCGCGACTCAAGAGGCGGGGGCAGCCTGGCTCCAGAACCCGCCCTCCTGTCCACTCTGCTCCCCTGCCTCTCAGCAAGACAGCTGGCTAGACCAAGTGCAGGGAGCGAGGCGCCACCCCCATTCATTCACTCCAAGCATTTATGGCTACAGAGCCTGTGCCCAGGGTGGTTTATGGAATGAGTCTCCTCGATTTACAGCCACACTTCCTATCAAATCGCCTTTCCCTCCCCCGGCGCGAGAAGCGCACCTTGCCCCTTGTGGATCTGGCGCCGCGGACGGAACCACCTGCTGTCTATAGAGGGCACCTAGGACGCAGCGTCCAATTCCCCTTACTGGCTTCAAAAGACAAATTTCCGTATTGTTGCACCAGGAGGCACGAGAAGCCTCACCACTGTAGGTTTTTCAGCAGAGGTCACTAGAGGTCTGGTTAAACCCGTACAGCACTGAGGGGGAGGGGGCCCGGCTGCGTTTCCGAAGCTGCGCAGCGCCTACAGCAGCTGCTGGTGGGAAGCGGCTCGGAACACACCCACAGCTGCCAAGGAGCCGGCTGCACGTTTTAAAATAAAAAACGTCCTGGGCCCCAAAATGCACAGCCTGCCTCGCTCGCGGCCCTGGGCACGGAACGCTGCCTCCACCCACAGCACTCCAGCAACTGGGAAGCAACCGAGGGAATTCCAGCTCGGGGGGCAACTGGGAGGGGAAGGCTCCGAGCGCCGGAGCCCCAGCCCGCGCCTGCCGCAGAGGCGAGGCCGCAGAGCCCACCCGCAGGCGGCCATGACCCCACCTGGAGACGCCCATGCCCGCTCCCTGCGCCCCGGGGACAAAGCCCGAGGCTGCACCACAGCGCACCACAGCCCTGCACCCGGGCCGCCCTTCAGGACGCGGGCACCAGCCCCGACCGGCGGGCACCCACCTTGTCCCCACTCCGACGGCGCCCGGGAATGCGGCCGGCGCCCCGAGTTCAGGCTGGGCACACGTGCACCCACACCCACCACGGGCGGGGTCCCCTCACACCCCCCTCGGGCAGGGGCACACTCACACTCACCTAGGGCCGGGCACACTCACACCCCCCTCGGGAAGGAGCACACTCACACCCCCCTGGGGCCGGGCACACCCACACTCCCCTCGGGCAAGGCACACTCATACCCACCGTGGACAGGGGCACACTCACACACTCACTCTGGACAGGGGCACACCCACACCCACATTAGGGCCGGGCACACTCACACCCACCTAGGGCAGGGACACAACCCACCCTGGACAGGTTACAGTCACACCCACTTCGGGCCGGGCACACGCGCACTCACCCACCCTCACACTCCCAGCCCGGCCCGTCGGCGCGCACCCGGGCCCCGCGCGGCCTTGGCCCCTAGCGCCTCCGCGCCCCCCGCCCGGCCCGGCCCCGCACACCCACGCCCCCTCCCTCCACGGCCCAGTCACAGCCCCTCCCGCCGCTGCAGTCGCCGCGGGCCTGGATTCCTCGCGCTGCCGGGCCTGGAGCCTCCGCCGAGGCTGGGCCAGGACCACGGGGACCGCAGCGCCGGCCCCTCCGCCATCTTCCCGGCCCGCGCCGCCCACCGCCCGCTGCCCGCGCCCTCACCGGCCGGCTGCGCGCGGGCCGCGCCGCCACAGTCCTTCATCCCGGCCCGCGCGACGCGCGTGAGCCGCCCGCTGCTCCCCGGCCTCTCTGCTGCTCCGCCGCGGCTGCCGCGACAGCCCGTGCTGTCGGCGTCCTCCGCCGCCGCCGCCGGCCCAGTGCGCGGCGGCCGCGCGTCCTCCCGTCACCAAGCGCAACCCCCCGCCTCCGGCTCCGCCCCCGCGGCGTTCCCCACCCGCCGCCAGGGGGCACTGCCTCGCGAGGCAGCACAACGCATGCGCTGGCGCGCGGCATGCCGGGAGTCGGAGTCCCGCCGAGGATGCGCGGGGCATGCCGGGAGCCGAAGTCCCGCGGTGGGCGCGCGCGGCATGCTGGGAGCCTCCTGGCCCCGCCCCGCCGCCGCGCCAGAGGCCTCTCGCGCGGACCTACCCTGTGAGTTAGCGGTGTCTTCCCGTGTCTTTTGGTGCAGAGCAGTTACCATCTGACACGTCTCGGTGTGGTTTGGTGTAATTTTGCCCTCTCAAACCACGTTGGGCTTCCCGAGCCTGAGATTTCACTTTTCTTCGACTCTGGAAATGCAGCCATTCTTTTCAAAACGTGGGCTGCCCTGTTCCTCAGTCCTTCTTGTGGCGGGCTCGTGTCTCTTCACCTCCTGTTATTCTCACCTTTTTGGCCCTGTCACCTTTACTTGGTAATTCACTCAGCTGCAGCTCGACTCCATTCGGCTCCATTCGGCGTTTTCTAATCTGCATTCAGCCTGGTCTTCTAGATTCTCTTAGTGCCATGTGCGTTTCTGGAAATTAAATCTGACTGGCATTTCTGGAGAAATGGAGGCTAAACAGCCTGAAGCTTCGACAGTAGAAGACAGGGGCGCACACCCTTCAGTCCTAGACATTCCCTGGGTCTTCAACCGTGAGAAGCCGCAAAGGGCCGAAAGGTCCCCGTCAAAAGTCATCCGTGGAGCTCCACCTCCTGCCCTGCAGCTCACTCGCCTTGCAGGGACTCTCCCGCTTCAGGAGATCTCCCGTCGGGCTGTCTCGCCGCCCGCGCTTCCCTGTTGGGCCGTCGTCACACTTCACTCTTATACACAGGGCTCTGTTTTTTCGCCTCCCGCTCCCTCTCCACGGTATTCACTTAGAAAACCCAACTGGGCGAGCCCAACCCTTCTCCTCCATGACTGCTGAAGAAAATCACACATCCAGGCTGACTGCCTTCACCTTAAACCTGTGACCACTGACCACACGCTAGCGGTGAGCACATCCCACCCCCGTGACCACACGCTAGCGGAGACCAGTTCCCACCCCCGTGACCACACGCTAGCGGTGAGCACATCCCACCCGCGTGACCACACACGGGGCGAGCACTTCCCACCCACGTGACCACACACTGGCAGTGAGCACTTCCCACCCACGTGACCACACATTTACAGTGAGCATTTTCCACCCCCGTGACCACACACTAGCGGTGAGCACTTCCCACCCGCGTGACCACATAGTAACATGGGGTTTCACCATGTTGGTTGGCCAGGCTGGTCTTGAGCCCCTGACTTCAAATGATCTGCCCACCTCAGCCTCCCAAAGTGCTGGATTACAGTCGTCAGCCACCACGTCTAATTTGTGTGTGTGTGTGTGTGTGTGTGACGGTTTTTTGCTCTTGTTGGAGTGCAATGGCGTGATCTCGGCTCACCGCAACCTCTGCCTCCCGGATTCAAGTGATTCTCCTGCCTCAGCCTCCCGAGTAGCTGGGATTACAGGCATGTGCCACCATGCCTGGCTAATTTTCTGTATTTTTATTAGGGACAGTGTGTCACCATGTTGGCCAGTCTGGTCTCAAACGCCCAATCTCAGGTGATCCGCCCACCTCGGCCTCCCAAAATGCTGGGATTACAGGCGTGAGCCACCACGCCAGGCCTATTTTTAATTTTTTGAGAAACCACCAAACTCTTTTTCACAGCAATTGTACCATTTTGTTATTTATTTATTTTTAAGATGGAATCTCACTCTTGTCGCCCAGGCTAGAGTGCAATGGCACGATCTCAGCTCACTGCAACCTCTGCCTCCCCAGTAGCTGAGATTCAAGTGATTCTCCTGCCTCAGCCTCCCCAGAAGCTGAGATTACAGGCACCCGCCACCACGCCTGGATAATTTTTGTATTTTTAGTAGAGATGGGTTTTCACCATGTTGGCCAAGCTGGTCTTGAACTCCTGACCTCCCACCCACGTTGGCCTCCCAAAGTGTTGGGATTACAGGCGTCAGCCACTGCAAAATTGTACCATTTAACATTCCCACTGACAGTGCAAAAGGGCTCCAATTTCTCCATACCCTCTCCAACACTTGTTAATTTCTGTTTTTTTATAGTAGTCATCCTAATGGATGTGAGGCGATATCTAATTGTGATTTTGATTTCCATTATCCTAATGATTAGCGATGCTGAACACCTTTTCATGTACTTATTTGTTCTACTTATATTTTCTTTTATAAGGTGTCTGTTCACATCTTTTGCCTGCCCTTTTTTTTTTTTCCTTGAGACAGGGTCTTGCTCTGTTGCCCAGGCTGGAGTGCAATGGTATAATCTCAGCTCACTACAGCCTGGACCTCCTTGGCTCTGCTGATCCTCCTGCCTCAGCCTCCCAAGCAGCTGGAACTGCAGGCACACACCACCTCACCCAGCTGATTTTTTTTTTATTGTAGTTTTGTATTGACGGGGTTTCGTCATGTTGCCTAAGCTGGTCTCGAACTCCTGGGCTCAAGTGATATGCCTGCCTCAGCTTCCCAAAGTGCTGGGATTACAGGTGTGAGCCACCTTGCCCAGCCTTTTTGTCCATTTAAAAAAATTGAGTTTCTGGGCCCGGTGCGGTGGCTCCCGCCTGTATTCCCAGCACTTTGAGAGGCCAAGGCAGGTGGATCACGAGGTCAGGAGTTTGAGACCAGCCTGACCAACATGGTGAAACCTCGCCTCTACTAAAAATACAAAAATTAGCTGGGCGTGGTGGCGTGGGCCTGTAATCCCAGCTACTCAGAAGGCTAAGGCAGGAGAATCACTTGAACCCAGGAGGTGGAGGTTGCAGTGAGCCGAGATTGTGCCATTGCACTCCAGCCTGGGTGACAGAGCAAGACTCCATCTCAAAAAAAAAAAAAAAAAAGTTTCTGGCTGGGCATGGTGGCTCATGCCTATAATCCCAACACTTTGGGAGGCTGATGTGGGTGGATTACTTGAGGCCAGGAGTTCGAGGCCAGCCTGGCCAATGTTTTTAATAGAGATGAAAATCCGTCTGTACTAAAAATACAAAAATTAGCTGGGCGTGGTGGCACGCTCCTGTAATCATAGCTATTCAGGAGGCTGAGGTATGAGAACTGCTTGAATCTGGGAGGTGGAGGTTGCAGTGAGCCAAGATTGTGCCACCGCACTCCTGCCTGGGTGACAGAGTGAGACTTTGTCTCAAAAAAAAAAAAAAAAAAAAAAGAGTTTCTGACCAGGCACAGTGGCTCACACCTGTAATCCCAGCACTATGGGAGGCCAAGGCAGGAGGATTGCTTGGGCCCAGGATTTCAAGACCAACCTCGGCGACATAGTAAGACCCCATCTCTATAAAAAATAAAAAAATAAAATTAGCCAGGCATGATGGCAGGCATCTGTAATCCCAGCTACTGAAGAGGCTGAGGTAGGAGGATTACTTCAGCCTGGGACGTTAAGGCTGCAGTGAGCCCTGATCACACCACTGCATTCCTGCCTAGGTGACAGTGACATCCTGTCTCCATTAAAAAAAAAAAAAAAGGCAGGGCACAGTGGCTTACGCCTGTAATCTCAGCACTTTGGGAGGCCGAGGCCGGCAGATCATGAGGTCAGGAGATCGAGACCATCCTGGCTAACACGGTGAAACCCTGTCTCTACTAAAAATTAAAAAAAAAAAAAAAATTAGCCAGGCATGGTGGCGGGTGCCTGTAGTCCTAGCTACTCGGGAGGCTGAGGCAGGAGAATGGCGTGAACCTGGGAGGTGGAGCTTGCAGTGAGCCGTGAGCCACTGCACTCCAGCCTAGGCAACAGAGTGAGACTCCACCTCAAAAAAAAAAAATTAAAAGTTAGATTTCTCATTGAATTTTGAGAGCTATTTATATATTCTGGATACAAATCTTTTGTTGGGTGTGTACTTTGTAAGGCGTTTCTCTTGGGCTGGTCTCTTGTTAAAGCTTTGTTACTAGGGACTCCAATAGGAGAACAGATGGGAGAGGGCATACTTCGTGCAGCAGGAGGGAGTCTGACAGGTGGGGCCACCCCAAAATTTTTGGTGCACCCTCCCAGGCAGGCTGAATGCCCTTCAGGTGCACACCCTACTGCCCCTCTCTTTGGCCCTGCTTGTGTCCGGAATTGGTGGGTTCTTGGTCTCACTAACTTCAAGAATGAAGCATGAAGCCACGGACCCTCGTGGTGAGTATTACAGTTCTTAAAGATGGTGTATCCAGAGCTTGTTCCTTCTGATATTCAGACGTGTTTGGAGTTTCTTCCTTCTGGTGGGTTGTTGGTCTCCCTAGCTTCAGGAGTGAAACTGCAGACCTTCACAGTATTACAGCTCTTAAGGCGGCATCTCTGGAATTGTTCATTCCTCTCGGTGGGTTCATGGTCGCACTGGCCTCAGGAGTGAAGCTGCAGACTTTTGCAGTGAGTGTTACAGCTCATAAAGGCAGTTCACACCCAAAGAGCAAAAGAACAAAGCTTCCACGATGTGGAAGGGGACCCAGAGCCGGTTGCCGCTGCTGGCTAGGGCAGCCTGCATTTATTCCCTTATCTGACCCCACCCACATCCTGCTGATTGGCCCATTTTACAGAGAGCTGATTGGCCCGTTTTACAGAAAGATGACTGGTCAGTTTTGACAGGGTGCTGATTGGTGCATTTACAATCCCTGAGCTAGACACAGAGTGCTGATTGGTGCATATACAATCCCCCATAAAAGTTATCCAAGTCCCCACCTGGTGCGGTGGCTCACGCCTGTAATCCCAGTACTTTGGGAGGCCCAGTCGTGTGGATCACGAGGTCCAGAGATTGAGACTATCCTGGCTAACAGGGTGAAACCCCATCTCTACTAAAAATACAAAAAAATTAACCAGGCATGGTGGCGGGCGCCTGTAGTCCCAGCTCCTGGGGAGGCTGAGGCAGGAGAATTGCGTGAACCCAGGAGGCGGAGCTTGCAGTGAGCCGAGGTTGCCCCACTGCACTCCAGCCTGGGCAACAGAGCAAGACTCCATCTCAAAAAAAAAAAAAAAATGTTATCCAAGTCCCCACCCGACTCAGGAGCCCAGCTGGCTTAGCCTAGTAGATCCCATGCGGGGGCCATGGGTGGAGCTGCCCGCCAGTCCCGCTGCACGCCTGCACTCCTCAGCCCTTGGGTGGTCGATGACACCGGGCGCCGTGGAACAGGGGGCGGCGCCCGTCAGGGAGGCTTGGGCCGCGCGGGAGGTCCCTAGCCCTGCAGGTCCCGAGCTCTGCCCCGCAGGGAGGCAGCTGAGGCCCGGCGAGAATTCGAGCGCGGCGCAGGCGGGCCGGCAGTGCTGGGGGACCCTGCGCCCCCTCGGCAGCTGCTGGCCCAGGTGCTAAGCCTCTCACTGCCCCCGGCTGGCCTGCTGCGCCGGCCTGCCGCTCCGAGTGCGGGGCCCACAGAGTCCACGCCCACCCGGAACTCGCGCTGCCCGGCGAGCGCTGCGCGCAGCCCGGGTTTCCGCCCGTGCCTCTCCCTCTACACCTCCCGGCAAGCAGAGGGAGCCGGCTCCAGCCTCGGCCAGCCCGGAGAGGGGCTCCCACAGCACAGCGGTGGGCTGAAGGGCTCCTCGAGTGTGGCCAGAGTGGACGCCGAGGAGGCGCCCAGAGTGAGCGAGGGCTGCCAGCACGCTGTCACCTCTCACTTGGACTCCAGTGTATCTTTCCTGCTGTTTCCTCTGGTTAAACCCACTCTTAGCAGGAGACCTGGAGCGAACGTTGGATGGATTATAGACATACAATGTTTTCAGGTTAGAGGACACAAACCAGGTGATGCTGAGTAACGGGGTTTGCTGGGGGGCTCTGAGGGACAGGGAGGAAGATCAAGTGTGTCCAGCCACCTGCAAACCTCCTTGGTGGCCTTGGTTCCTGCCACCCTGGCCTGCCTGGCCAGTCCCAGGTGCACTCATGTGGGGTTCCTCAAAGCAGACTGAGCCGCTCTGCTGGGCTGGCACTGGAGACACAGCACTCGCCACTCGGCTTCTCTCTTGGCAGCTCTTCTCCCCGAGTCTCACCTTCCTGCTCCCCAGGTGACCATCCAGTGTGCAGACCTTGGCTCAGGACACTTCCTCAACTAGTGACTGTGTCTGGGGAAACAGGATTGATTTGCAGGCACAGCTGGCTCAGGAAGCCCCACAGACAGCTGCTTGGAGCCCTTTCCTCAAGTGGATCCAGGAGACAGCTGGATTTGAGGGTCTGGTGGACCATCCATGATGTCTGCCCTGTGTCTGCTGGAACCCAGCAGGATGTCCTGCTTGGACATCTGCACCTAAAATGCCAATGTCTTTGGTCTGGGATCATCTGATTCCAAGTGTGAGAAACAAACTCACCCGTCCAAACCCAAAGAATGGACTTAGAGACCCAGGGAACAGCGAAAGTGAGACTTTTAATGATGGCCTTGCAAGGTCGGGTGTCTAGTAGGCAGGCACACCCAGCACAGTCACAACAAGCAATTTATCCCCTAGTGTGCAGGTCCCTCCCCCAGTTCCTCATAAGCTGAGTACTATGGGGTCACAGTCTTCCCGGACGTCACCTATTGATTGTTATGCAGAGGCTGTAGGTGTTTTCTTTAGGGTTGTCTTGCTGCATTTTGTTGCAGCGACAATGCATTGCAATCCTACTCAGCTCGGGGGCTCTTTGAAGAATTTGATTTATGACCTAAGTAGCTGGGAGGCCTGATAAGAACAGACAAAGCGAGCTATTTTGCAGGCTAGTAAACTTTCATCTCAGACTAAACTTCTTTGGATCGGGTGAGGGCAATTAAGCGGCAGGGTGGGGGGCGGCAGGGAGGGGGACAAGAAGCAAGCATTGGCTATCCAAGCAGGGCCTGGTTTATCCTGTTTCTTCTGTAGTTTGCTGTCCTAAACCGATTCAAGGCACTTTGTCTTCGAAATGGACCACCGTATACATTATTTCCTTCACAAGTAGAAGCTACACAGGCTCCTAAAACTGAAGAGAATTCACTGGAAGCCATGGGAGCTTCTTACAAGCAGATGGCATGAGGCTGACAAAGGGCTTGGGAAGGGCTAGCACTGCTCTCTCTCCCCACCACTTCCCTCTTTCTCTCTGTCTCTGTCTCTTTCCCCCTCCCTCTCTCTGTCTCCTTCTCTATGTCTCTCTCTGTCTCCTTCCCTCCCTCCCTGCCTTCATCTGGCTATTCTGCTTCTCTGTGCAGGGGCTCCCCCATGCCCCGCCCCAGCTCTGCGGGGTCTCCTGGCACCAACCCTGGCACTAAATGGGATGTGTGTTACTAGCCTAAGGAGGAGTGGGGGTGGGATCTGTCTCTGCTGGAGACAGACCTCAGCCCCTCAGCTGTGCATCCGCAATCATCTGGTCCAGTCAGCATGGCCTGGGGACAGCCCCAGGAAAGCACATGGACCAACGCAGGTCCCACAACGAAGCGATTACTTGCTTAACTATAAATCCTCCTCAAAGTCATTCCCAGTTGCTGCTCCTAGACACAACATCAGGGACCACTGAAAAAGGTGCTCAGTGGGTGCTGTGGACCGGCTTGCTCTTCACACAGGGACTGTGTGGCTCAGGGCTGGACCTGCAATCCACTGCACCACTAACGCTCCACTTGGCCCCAGTAAGCCAAACCCAGATGCATGGACTAGCTAAACCATCATAAAAACACTAGGAAGAGAAGAAAATGTATATTGTAAAATTCTTTTTTTTTTTTTTTTTTTTTTGGTGAGACGGAGATTTACTCTTGTCCCCCAGGCTGGAGTGCAATGGCGTGATCTCGGCTCACCGCATCCTCTGCCTCCCAGGTTCAAGCAATTCTCCTACCTCAGCCTCCCGAGTAGCTAGGATTACAGGCATGTGCCAGCACGCCTGGCTAATTTTGTATTTTTAGTAGAGATGGGGTTTCACTGTATTGCCCAGGCTGATCTCAAACTCCTGACCTCAGGTGATCCGCCCTCCTCAGCCTCCCAAAGTGCTGGAATTACAGGCATGAGCCACTGCGCCCGGCCTTTTTTTTTTTTTTTTTTTTTTTTTTTTTTTTTTTATTGAGACGGAGCCTTGCTCTGTCACCCAGGCTGGACTGCAGTGGCACTGTCTCGGCTCACTGCAACCTCCGCCACCTGGATTCAAGCCATTCTCCTGTCTCAGCCTCCCAAGTAGCTGGGATTACAGGCATGTGCCACCATGCCCAGCTAATTTTTGTATTTTTAGTAGAGGTGAGGTTTCACCATATTGGCCAGGCTGGTCTCGAACTCCTGACCTTGTGATCCTCCCACCTCGGCCTCCCAAAGTGCTGGGATTACAGGCATGAGCCACCGTGCCCGGCCGTAAAATTCTGTTTTTGTTGTTTGTTTGGGTTTTTTTTTTTTTTTTTTTTTGAGACGGAGTCTCGCTCTGTCGCCCAGGCTGGAGTGCAGTGGCGTGATCTCGGCTCACTGCAAGCTCCGCCTCCCGGGTTCACGCCATTCTCCTGCCTCAGCCTCCCAAGTAGCTGGAACTACAGGCGCCCACCGCCATGCCTGGCTAATTTTTTATATTGTTAGTAGAGACGGGGTTTCACCATGTTAGCCAGGATGGTCTCAAACTCCTGACCTCGTGATCTGCCCGCCTCGGACTCCCAGAGTGCTGGGATTACAGGCGTGAGCCACCGCGCCCAGCCGCCCGGCTGTAAAATTCTTTGAGAGATTTGTTTCCCAATGAAAGCAGGTTTTGTTCTGGTTTTAGTTATTAAACAAATACTGATCACACACTGGTTTAGGCATCAGGGGTACAGCACTAAATGGAAAAGGAATGTCCCTGCCCTCCCGGAGTTTACATTTAGAAAGTTGGCGGGAAAGACAAATAACTAAGCGTGTCATGCAATGCTGCCATATGGAGCCAAGTGCAGTGGGGACAAGCCAAGCAAAGGGGGGAGGGAGACAGGGAGGCTGCAGAGAGGAGGTCTTTGTAGACAACAGAAGGGAGGGAAGGGCTGAGCCAAGCAAATAGCGAGGGCAAAGGAGAAAGGCAGTGCAAAGGCCCTGAGGCAGGAATGTGACCGGAGGGCTACCAAGAGGAGAAAGAGCAGACTTCATGTTCAGAGAGGTGAAAGAAGGGGATGGCGAGGGTCTGGGGACCTCAGTGAGTGGAGGGGTGGGGTGACGGGACTTGTGTTTTAAAGGAAATATTCTGGTTGTTGTGAGGAATAGGCTGCATGGGGCAGGGGCTGGGTGGTGGCGGGCTTGGGGGAGCAGCAAGAGCTGGAGCCAAAAGGAGGCCAACCTTGGTGGCGCAGCAATGTAGGTGGCGGGGAGTGGGGTCTGCAGGGTCACCAAGAGGTTGGGTAATGAACGTTCACTGTTTCCACTTTCCCCGCTGCAGGTACATCCCTGGGCCCTAGCCTATGCACCAGTTCCGGTTTCCATGGATGTCCCAGAGTGGAACGGCTTAGCCCAAGGACAGGTGCATTTGTGAATTTCAGAAATGCTCCTAGATTGCTTTATAAAGTGCCTGTGAAAATGTACCTTGCCACCAGCTGTGTGTGTTAACGCTGTTCCCCCACTACGTGAGTCAGCTTTTGCTGAGTTGTGCGGTAGTAACAACTCCCAGATCTCAGTGGCTTTTGACATTGGAGTTTCAGGCCTTCTTTGTGTTATGCACCTGCTCTTTAAAGATCTTCATGCTGGTGTCAGCGCTATAGAGTATCTATCCTGGACAAGCTGTTTTCATGGCAGTGTGGCAAAAGCCATGCTGGAATCTTATGATAACATTTCAGGCTGCTGAAAGGTGGCAGCTGTTTCATTGATCAAAACAACATCATCAGTACAGGGGGGCCTTCTCCTTCCATAAAGAGGGACACTGCAAATCTCATGGGTGGGCAGGGATGTTGTAGGCAGGAATTATTGCAACAGAGTACAATCGATCAGCACCAAGTGCTATTGCTTTTTACATTTTTGCCAATGTGATGAGAAGTGACAGCTCATTGTTCACACATGAGTTTTAAGTTGCCCATTGATTAGTGAGGTTGAGCATCTTTTTCATGTTTATTGGCCACTTGGATTGTACCATCTATCATCCATTCTTTTTCGTTTTGTTTTGTTTTGTTTTTTGAGACGGAGTCTCCCTCTGTCGCCCAGGCTGAAGTGCAGCGGCGCAATCTCAGCTCACTGGAAAGCTCCACCTCCCGGGTTCACGCAATTCTCCTGCCTCAGCCTTCCGAGTAGCTGGGACTACAGGCGTCTGCCAGCACGCCTGGCTAATTTTTTTGTATTTTTAGGAGAGACGGGGTTTCACCGTGTTAGCCAGGATGGTCTCAATCTCCTGACCTCGTCATACGCCCGCCTCGGCCTCCCAAAGTGCTGGGATTACAGGTGTGAGCCACTGCACCCAGCCCATCCATTCATTTTAAAATCTATCTTTCTATTGTATTTTTGAACTTTTAAAAATTAAATTTGGCGCGGTGCGGTGGCTCATGTCTGTAATCCTAGCACTTTGGGAGGCCAAGGCGGGTGGATCACCAGGTCAGGACATTGAGAGCATCCTGGCCAACATGGTGAAATCCCGTCTCTACTAAAAATACAAAAATAAGCCAGGCGTGGTCGTGGGCACATGTAATTCCAGCTACTCGGGAGGCAGAAGCAGGAGAATCGCTTAAAACTGGAAGGCGGAGGTTGCAGTGAGCTGAGATCGCTCCACTGCACTCCAGCCTGAGCGAAAGAGTGAAACTCCATCTTAAAAAAATAAAAAAGAAAAGAAAGGCCGGGCTTGGTGGCTCACGTCTGTAATACTAGCACTTTGGGAAGCCGAGGCAGGCGGATCATGAGGTCAGGAGATACAGACCTTCCTGGCTAACACGGTGAAACCCCGTCTCTACTAAAAACACAAAAACAAAATTAGCTGGGTGTGGTGGCGGGCGCCTGTATTCCCAGCTACTCAGGAGACTGAGGCAGGAGAATGGCGTGAACCCGGGAGGCGGAGCTTGTAGTGAGCCAAGATCGCGCCACTGCACTCCAGCCTGGGCGACAGAGCGAGACTCCGTGAAAAAAAAAAAAAAATAATAAATGTCTAGGAGCACTTTGTACATTATAATAAGAGAAATAATAATGATAGGTAACAACAGCACCAACTACACCAAGCATTGTTGTTCTAAGCATTTTTGTTTTCTGCGGGGGGGGGGGGACGGAACCTTGCTCTGTCGCCCAGGCTGGAGTGCAATGGTGCGATCTCCGCTCACTGCAACCTCCACCTCCCAGGTTCAAGCAATTCTCCTGCCTCATCCTCCCTAGTAGCTGGGACTACAGCTGCGTGCCAACACTCCAGGCTAATTTTTTGCATTTTAAGTAGAGATGGGGTTTCACTGTTAGCCAGGTTGGTCACGAACTCCTGATTTCACCACGACCCTGTTTCATTGACAAGGTGTGACACCGAGGCCCAGGGACTGTCTCTTCTAGGTGACTTCTGAAAATGTGACAGCAGAGCCAGACACTGCATGTACTGTTGTACTTGAGCGAGTTAGAGAAAACACCACACTTTGAGACGAATTAAGAGTCCATTTATTTAGCCAGCGGCCAAGAGACGGCTAACGCTCAAAGTTCTCTCGTCCTTGAAGAAGGGGCTAGATTTTCTTTTATACTTTGGTTTAGAAAGGGGAGGGGGGGTCTAGTTAAAACAATTTTACAGAAATAAAGTAGGCAAAAAAGTTAAAAGGATAAATGGTTACAGTAAACAGTTCTAGGTGCAGGGTCTTTACGACTATTACAAGGTGATAGACGCGGGGCGTTGGGCGTTATCAATCGGATGAATTCCTGGGAACTGCGGATATTGCTCGCCACAGTATCTTATCAGTTAATTGCATTCTTGGATGTGCTGGGAGTCAGCTTGCACAAGTTAAATCCTTGAGGAAGGGGCTGCCAGTGAAAAAGCCAAGATGGAGTCTGTCTGGCTCTCTTAGCTAACGGAGAGTCAATTCAGGTGGAACCAAGGCTAGGTGATTAAAGGAAAGAGGGAGAGTCTAAAAACAGGGTTAGTAAAAACCAGGTTGGGCATTACAGTGCTAACCACTGGGCCACACGCTGCCTCCACTTCGCTCTGCTGCATGTCTTCATACTTTTCTTGCCCCAATTAAATTTTTTTTTTTTTTTTGAGACGGAGTCTCGCTCTGTCGCCCAGGCTGGAGTGCAGTGGCGCAGTCTCGGCTCACTGCAAGCTCCGCCTCCCGGGTTCACGCCATTCTCCTGCCTCAGCCTCTCCGAGTAGCTGGGACTACAGGCGCCCGCCACCACGCCCGGCTAATTTTTTGTATTTTTAGTAGAGACGGGGTTTCACCGCGGTCTCGATCTCCTGACCTCGTGATCCGCCCGCCTCGGCCTCCCAAAGTGCTGGGATTACAAGCGTGAGCCACCGCGCCCGGCTAAATTTTTTTTTTTTAAGACAGAGTCTTGCTCTGTCACCCAGGCTGGAGTGCAGTGGCACAATCTCAGCTGACTGCAACCTCCGCCTCCTGGGTTCAAGCGATTCCCATGCCTTAGCCTCCCGAGTAGTTAAGATGACAAGTATGTGCAACCACACTTGGTTAATTTTTGTATTTTTAGTAGAGACGGGGTTTCGCCATGTTGCCCAGGCTGGTCTTGAACTCCTGACCTCAAGTGATCCACCTGCCTTGGCCTCCCAAAGTGCTAGGATTACAGGGTGAGCCACCGCACCTGGCCGTGCCCCAGTTAAAATTTGTCTATCAATTTCATTTAAGGGATCTTTTGTCATACAAGTGTTTTTCATTTTATTAAATAAATATGCCTAATCTATTTTCTATAGCTTCTGAGTTGCCCGTCACGGTTACAAAGGATTCCTCTGATCTATCTTGCACATATGATGTCCTAAATTTTCACTAAGATTTTTATTGCTCTGAGTTTTAAAAAAATTTTATTGTGGTAAAATTGACAACATAAAATTTACCATCTTAACCTATTTTAAGTGTACAGTTCAGTGATATTCAATACTTTCACAATGCTGTGCACTCATCACCACCATCCATCTCCAGAACTCGTTAACTGTGTAAAACTAAAACTGTCCCCATTAAACACTAACTCCCCATTCTCCCCTCCCCTCAGTCCCTACTAACCAACATTCTTTCTGTCTGTATGGATTTGAATGCTCTAGGTACCGCAAGTAAGCAGAATTATACAGAATTTGTCGTGACTGGCTTATTTATTGCTCTGTTTTTAATTAAGGCTTTAAATACCTTTAGAAATATTTCCATATATGTTATGAGACAGAGTACAACTTTAATTTCTTCTAAATATATTAATGATCCTGGTTGGGCGCGGTGGCTCATGCCTGTAATCCCAGCACTTTGGGAGGCCGAGGCAGGCGGATCACCTGAGGCCAGGAGTTCGAGAGCAGCCTGACCAACATGGTGAATTTCCGTCTCTACTAAAAATACAAAAATTAGCCGGGCATGGTGGCGCACGCCTGTAATCCCAGCTACTCAGGAGGCTGAGGCAGGAGAATCACTTGAACCCGGGAGGCGGAGGTTGCAGTGAGCTAAGATCACGCCACTGCACTCTAGCCTGGGCAACAGAGTGAGACTCTGTCTCACAAAAAAAAAAAAATAAATAAAATAAAATTATATATATATAGGCCGGGCGCGGTGGCTCACGCTTGTAATCCCAGCACTTTGGGAGGCCGAGGTGGGCGGATCACGAGGTCAGGAGATCGGGACCACGGTGAAACCCCGTCTCTACTAAAAAATACAAAAAATTAGCCAGGCATGGTGGCGGGCACCTGTAGTCCCAGCTACTCGGAGAGGCTGAGGCAGGAGAATGGAGTGAACCCGGGAGGCGGAGCTTGCAGTGAGCCGAGATTGCGCCACCGCACTCCAGCCTGGGGGACAGAGCAAGACTCCATCTCAAAAAAAAAAAAAAAAAAAAAAAAATTATATATATATATATATATAAACGATCCTTGCCTCACTGAACTGAAATGCCGCCTTTGTGAAATAGTAAATTCCCCTCTGTTTTGGGGTCATTTCTAGGATTTCCATTTTAGTCTTTGATCTTTTTGTCTATTTTTAGACCAATTCCACATTGCTTTGCTTTCACAGGATTTAGAGGCTAGTTTAATCCGGAAGGCAAATCCTCCCTCCTGATCCTTTATAGTTTCCCTGGCTAGTTTTGAAAATTTTTCTTCCATATATACATTAAACTGACTATATCCTTTGAAAGATGCAATTACTGGGTGTCAACTTGGAGGTATGTTAATTGTATACATATTTTCGATATATTTGGAAAGAATTTAATTTTTAGTAAGTCTTCCAGGAATGTGGACTCCTTTTTTTCAAATCTTGTTTTTATGTCCTCCAATATGGTTTTATGCTTCGTAATTTATTACATCTTACTTTATAATTACTAAATATTACATTTTATAGTTTTCGTGGCTACTGTGAATGAGCTATTTTCTCATTTCCATTTCAAGTTGGTGATTACTTAATGATTATTGAGGAAAGCTATTGAGTTTTACATACTTTAATGTATCCAGTAACTTTAACAAACATTCATATTAATCCTAATAGTGTTTTCCATGCAGACAATCACATCATTGCCCAAAAAAAGTCAATGTCTTTTCTTTATCAGCACATATACGAATCGTATTTCTTTTCGTTTTCGTAAGAATTACCAAACAATGTTGTATTAATCTGCTCAGGGGGCCATAACAAAATACCTCAGACTGATGGGGTTGAAACAACAGAATTTACTTCTCACGGTTTTGAAGGCTTAGGTCCCCAGTGAAGGTGCTAGCTGATTTAGTCTCTAGTGAGGACCCTCTTCTTGGCTTGCAAATGGCCATCTTCTCACTGTGTTGTCACATGGCGGGGGTGGGGGAAGAGCAAGCACACTGGTGTCTCTTCCTTTTCTTAGGGCATCAGTTATATCAGATCAGAGCTCCACTCCATGCCTTCATTTAACTTTTTTTTTTTTTTTTTTTAAGACAGAGTCTTGCTCTGTTGCCCAGGCTGGAGTGCAGTGGCGCGATCTCGGCTCACTGCAGGCTCCGCCCCCCAGGGTTCACGCCATTCTCCTGCCTCAGCCTCCCGAGTAGCTGGGACTACAGGCGCCCACCACCGCGCCCGGCTAATTTTTTGTATTTTTAGTAGAGACGGGGTTTCACCGTGTTAACCAGGATGGTTTTGATCCCCTGACCTCATGATCCACCTGCCTCAGCCTCCCAAAGTGCTGGGATTACAGGCATGAGCCACCGGGCCTGGCCACCTTTTTTTTTTTTTTTTGAGTTGGAGTCTCGCTCTGTCGCCCAGGCTGGAGTGCAGTGGCGTAATCTCAGCTCACAGCAACCTCTGCCTACCAAGTTCAAGCGATTCTCCTGTCTCAGCCTCCCCAGTAGCTGGGATTACAGGCGCCCGCCATCACACCTGGCTAATTTTTGTATTTTTGGGTTTACAGGCGCCTGCCACCGCACCCGGCTAATTTTTGTATTTTTGGAATTACAGGCGCCCACCACCGCGCCCGGCTAATTTTTGTATTTTTGGTAGAGATGAGGTTTCAGGGTTTTACCATGTTGGCCAGGCTGGTCTCGAACTCCTGACCTCAGGTGATTCACTCACCTTGGCCTCCCAAAATGCTGGGAATACAGGCATAAGCTACAGCGCCTAGCCCTCATTTAACCTTAATCACCTCCTTAAAGGCTGTTATGGACTGAATGTTTGTGTCCCCCTGAAATTCCTATGTTGAAGCTCTAACCTCAATTGTAATAATATTTGTAGATGGGGCCTTTGAGAGGTGATTAGAATTAAAGGTCATGAGGGTGGAGTCCTCATGATGGGATTAGTGCCCTTATAAGATAACACACTAGAAATGAGATCTCTTTGTCTTCCTCCGTGCCACATGAGGACAGAGTGAGAAGGCAGCTCTCTGAAAGCTAGGAAAAGACCCCTTGAGAAACTCTCCATCCCAGCACCCCGATCTCAAACTTCCAGCCTCCAGAAGTATGAGAAAATAAATTTCTATTGTTTAATCCACCCAGTCTGTGGTATTTGTTATGGCAGCCAGAGTAGACTAACACAAAGGCCGTATCTCTGGTACAGTCATATGGACAGTTAGAGCCTCAAATACAAATTTTGGGGGAACATAATTCTGTCCGTAGCAAATGTAGAGCAAAAATTATGTAAGTTGGTGTCCTGGTGTTATTCCTCATTTTAAGAGTAATAGCTTTTTTTATTTTTTTTATTTTTTTTTGAGACGGAGTCCACTCTTTCTCCCAGGCTGGAGGGCAGTGGCGTGATCTTGCTTGGCTCACTGCAACTTCCACCTCCCAGGTTCAAGCGATTCTCATGCTTCAGCCACCTAAGTAGCTGAGATTACAGGCATGCGCCACCATGCCCAGCTAATTTTTGTATTTTTAGTAGAGACATGGTTTCACCGTGTTGGCCAGGCTGGTCTTGAATTCCCGACCTCTAGTGATCCACCTGCCTTGGCCTTCTGAAGAGCTGGCATTACAGGTGTGAGCCACCGCGCCTGGCCCAAGTAATAGCTTTAGTAAATATGTCTAATCTGTTTTTTACAGCTTCTGAGTTGCCCATCATGGTTACAAAGTATTCCTCTGCTCTACCTTGTACATATGATATTCTTTTTTTTTTTTTTTTTTTGAGACGGAGTCTCGCTCTGTCGCCCAGGCTGGAGTGCAGTGGCGCAATCTCGGCTCACTGCAAGCTCTGCCTCCCGGGTTCATGCCATTCTCCTGCCTCAGCCTCTCCTAGTAGCTGGGACTACAGGTGCCCGCCACCACGCCCGGCTAATTTTTTTGTATTTTTAGTGGAGACGGGGTTTCACCGTGGTCTCGATCTCCTGACCTCGTGATCCACCCGCCTCGGCCTCCCAAAGTGCTGGGATTACAAGCGTGAGCCACCGCGCCCGGCCGTACATATGATATTCTAAATTTTCACTAAGATTTTTATTGCTCTGAGTTTAAAAAATTTTTATTGTGGTAAAATTCACATAACATAAAATTTACCATCTTAACTTATTTTAAATTACAGGCACAGTGACTCATGCCTGTAATCCCAGCACTTTGGAAGGCTGAGGCAGGCGGATCACTTGAAGTCAGGAGTTTGAGACCTGCCTGACCAACATAGTGAAACCCCATCTCTACTAAAAATACAAAAAAAATTAGCCAGGCATGGCGGCATGCGCCTGTAGTTCCAGCTACTTGGGAGGCTGAGGCAGGAGAATCGCTTAAACCCAGGACCTGGAGGAGGTTGCAGTAAGCTGACATCGTGGCTTGGGTGACAGAGCAAGATCCCTCTCAAAAAAAAAAAAAAGTAATAGCTTTAGCATATCGTTCTATAAATGATGCCTGTTCTTGGAGTTTATGGTTAATAATTTTTACCATATTTAAATCATTTTCATTTATTCCTACTTTCTTTGAAATTTTACTCAGAATGGCTCCAGAGTTTTATTCAATGTTATTATTTAGCATATGTGGATGGAATGCTGTTTTTTCTTTTTTTTTTTTTTTTTGAGATGGAGTTTCACTCTTGTTGCCCAGGCTGGAGTGCAATGGTGTGATCTCAGCTCACTGAAACCTCCACCTCCCGAGTTCAGGCAATCCTCCTGCCTCAGCCTCCCACGCCCAGCTAATTTTTTTGTATTTTTAGTAGAGACGGGGTTTCACCATGTTGGCCAGGCTGGTCTCGAACTCCTGACCTCAGGTGATCCGCCTGCCTTGGCCTCCCAGTGTGCTGGGATTACAGGTGTGGGCCACTGCACCCGGCCTGTTTTTTCTCTTTTAATTTGTTGAGCTAATGAATTGCAATGGTATGTAGGTATCCTTGCATTCCTGAAATAAACCATACTTGGCCAAGGCATATTATTTTTTTGATATGCTGCTTGATTCTATTTGCTACTGTCTTATTTATAATTTTTCAATATTAAACATAGAGATCTGGGTCTATAGATTCTTTGAGCTCTATCATTTTGGCGTGTTAAGCTTCGCTATGGTTTGGGTATTTGTCCTCCCAAACCTCATGCTGAGATTTGATCCCCAATGTTGGAGGTGGTACTTGGTAGGAGGTGTTTGGATTATGGGGGTGGATCCCTCATGAATGCATGGTGCCCTCTTCATGGTAATAAGGGAGTTCTAGTTCTATGAATTCCCCCAAAAGCTGGTTGTTTAAACAAGCCTGGCCTCTACCCACTCTCTCTCTTGCCTCTTCTCTTGCTGTGTGATCTCTGCACACCAGCTCCCCTTCATCTTCCACCATAACTGAAAGCAGCCTGAGGCCTCACCAGTAGATACTGGTGCCACACTTCCTGCACAGCCTGCAGAACTGTGAGCCAAATAAACTTCCTTTCTTTATATTACCCAGTCTCGGGTATTCCCTTTATAGCGACACAGACTTAGACAAGCTTACAGACAGAAGGCTTCGTAAAGTGAATTGAGGTTTTTAATCTTTTTCTGTGGCTTGGAAAATTGTAATTAACTTTCAAATTATCTGATCTCTAAAGGTTGGTGAGAGCTCAGCTGTGATCTGGAGCCATCTGGAGCTTTCTTAATGGTAGCTTTTTAATCACCTCTCTAATCTCTTTTTTTGGCAATTAGTTAATTCAAGTTTTCTACTATGGCTCAGCTTTAGTATTTTGCTAGGAACCTATCTGTTCCATCCACATTTTCTTGGCTTTTCCTGGCCTGCCTGGCACAGTCTGTACTGAGAGGACGAAGGCCTTTTCCATTGGTGTCCTTCGCCATGAGTGGGTCAGGGCATCTCCTTGTTGGCTTGGGTATCAGTGGGGAGTGGAATGAGGACATAGCTTCGCCTCTAAGGACTCAGAAGCCTTCTTGCAAAGAGAAGGCCACCTCTCCCTTGGGGGGGTTGGGGGGTCCAAGATGTGA
The DNA here is from genome assembly GCF_028878055.3 of Symphalangus syndactylus. NCBI lineage: Eukaryota > Metazoa > Chordata > Mammalia > Primates > Hylobatidae > Symphalangus > Symphalangus syndactylus. The sequence continues at coordinate 143,518,007 of NC_072429.2, forward strand.
ATAAACATGGAGTGTTCACACCATCCTATGGCCTGCAACCCCAGTGAGAAGACCCCAGCCGTGTTTCTCTTTGGAGTGGCTCATCCATGGCATTCTGCCTAAAAAAGCAGGGTCCTGGAGTTCCAAGGCTTCTCACTGCACAGGGCGCGGGACACACCTCTTGTCTCTTGGGAGGTACCTGGAGCCCAGCCTCTCAGGCGCTGGGCGATGCAGGGGGTGGGGACTGTAAGCCCTGGGAGATGGGGCGGTGAGGGGCGCTGTGGGGCAGGGTGGTGTGGGAACTGAAGGTGGGGGCGCTATGGAGGATGTGGGGTGGTGTGTTGTAGGGCAGGGCGGGGTGGGGGATGCGTGGGGCAGGGCAGTAGGGCGGGGCCGTTAGCGGGGCCTTGGGGCGGGCGCTGCGGGGCGGGGTGGTGTGGGGGGCTATGGGAAGGGGCACTCTGGGGAGCTGTGGGGTGGGGTGCTGTGGGGCACCTTGGGGCGGGCCGGTGTGGGGGTGCCGTGGGTGGGACAATGTGGAGGGTCATAGGTTGGGGCCTTGGGCCGGGGGTGGGAGGTTGTGGAGCGCTGTGGGGTATTGTGGGGTGGGGCCTGGCGCTGTCAGGGGCTGTGGGGCTGAGGGACCCGAGGTCGAGGCCTTGTGAGGCGCTGTGGGGCAAGGCGCTGTGGGAGGCTTAGGGGGCTGGTAGGCTGGGGGCATGGAGGGGAGGCTGTGTGGGCGCTCGTCGGCACGGCGGGGCGGGGTGCTGGTGGGCTACGGGACGGGAGGGTGAGACGGTCTGGGGACCATGGAGGGCTGGGTGGGCTGGATCAGTGCCCAAGTTGACTTCGCGTCACCAACTGGCATGAGGTTTGGGTAGGAAAGCGGGCTTCTCACAAGAATAAAATCCATCAAGGTTCTCTGTTTCCACCCCATCCCCCAGTCACAGCGCCTTCTTCCGGGCTGGAACCTGTCGGGGGCCCCCAGCCTGTCCAGGGCCGCTGTCGTCCAGGAAGGAGAGAGCTGTGCCCAGAGAGGAGACAGAACTCTTTCTCCGTGAATCTCATCCCTTTCTGTGCGGGATGATTTACATTCTGGGAACAAACGGGGCCGCATCTCACAGTGCTGCAGGATGCCAGTGGTGTAAACAGTCGGCGACCGGGCCATTTCCCGAGGGTCTCAGGGTCCCACCCAACAGCCGCTCCCCCTTCCCTATCCGTCACCTCCTCGTTCTCCTACGAAGGCGCGAACTTTCCAGACTCTCGCCGGTCCTCGACAGCACTCATTCAGTCTCCACCCCTGGAGATCCCAGGCCGTACTCTGGGCCAGAAAAGAAGGCGGGTACGACCGCGGTGTCGGGTCCTCCCTTAGCCGCTCCTTGTCCTGAGGGAGCCAGGAGGGAGAGAGGGGAACCACTGAGGCCTCGGTCTTCCCGCGTCCTAGAGCGGACGGGCGAGCCTCACTTCCGGCCTGTGACCCGCTGACCTGTCCTTGTCCTACCAGTCGGGCTGTGAGTTGGACTGACTGGTGACCCCTGGCACCAGGCTTCCCTATGGGCACCGGAGCAGGCGGACAGGGGTGGGGTCCCGCGAGCGACACGGAAGGGTCAGGGTGGCGGAGCGGACCCTGTGGAGGCGGGGTCACTGCGCTCCTGCGAAGGGTCTTCGGGGGCGGAGTCTATCAAGGTTGCGGGGGCGTGGTCACGGTGCGGGGCCAATAAAAGCGGGGCGTGCACGGTCGCGGGCGGGTGCCTGTGAAGGGCGAAGGGTGTGGTTAGAGAGCGGGATCTACGAAGGATGCAGGGGCGAGGCAGGGTCTCTGCAGGATGTGCGGTCGCGGGTCGGAGTCTATAAAGGGCAAGGGGCGTGGTGCCTGGGTTGGGTGAGGGGTGTGGTCATGGGGTGCAGGTCTGTGTAGGGTGAGGAGCTTCTTCCCCGAATGAGGGCCTGTGAAGGGTGAGGGGCGTGTTCCTGGGGTGGGGGTGTTTGTGAAGGATGAGGAGAGTTTTTCCGGCATGAGGGGCTGTGAAGGGTGGGGAGTGTTTTCCTGGCTTGAGGGTCTGTGAAGAGTGAGAGCCGTGTTGCCGGTGGTGCAGGTCTGTGAAGCGTGAGGGGCGTGTTCCCGGAATGAGGGTCTGTGAAGGGTGAAGGGCGTGTTTCTGGGGTGCAGGTGTTTGTGAAGGATGAGGGGCGTTTTTCCGGCATGGGGGCTGTGAAGGGTGAGGGGTGTTTTCCTGGCCTGAGGGTCTGTGAAGGGTGAGAGCCATGTTGCCGGTGATGTGGGTCTGTGAAGGGTGAGGAGAGTGTTCCTGGAGCAGGATATGTGAAGGGTGAATGACGTGGTTTCGGGGTGAGGTTAGTGCAGGATGAGGGGAGTTGTCTAGGAGCTGTGTCCTCTAAGGTGGGGGGCGTGGTCTCTGGGCGGGGTCCGCCATTTTGTCTGGTGAAAGTTGGGAAGGGACAAGCGAGACTCCCACCTCTGGCCTCATCCTCAGCCCTGCGTTTTCCCCACTTGTACTGCCAGAAAGCTGAGTGGTGGCAATCACTTTTGGAGTCTTCTGAGACAATCCACCAATATGAAGTAAACTCGAGGAGGTGAGAGGAAATCATTCGTTCATTCATTGATTCCACTCAAGGATCACCCAGGACTCCTCTCTCAGTTTTTCTCACGTCCAGTGCCCTACAAGATATCTGGAAGCCGCCCTGCTGTCCCTGCACCGCTCTTGGGCCGAAAGCATGCTGGGGGTGGTGGGGGCCTGGGAATAGCATGAAGAGGGAAATGTGGAGCAGAGCCTGGCTCTGTCTGTGCAGGACTCTCCTCTCAAGCATGAATGGCCGTGGGATGGCGATGACAGGTAGTACCTCTGACTTAGCGAACGTGGAGCACTGAGATAGGAAAAGGCCACTGGACCCCAACCTGTGGCCTGGACCACAGGCTTCCTCCCGTGTCCTCTCCTGCCTCCAGACTGCCCTCTGCAAGAAGCCAGAGTGATGTCTTCTATTGCTACTTGTTAGAAATAAATGCTTATTCCCTGGTGTCGCAAGGAAGAGTCAGCATTTAGACAAAAGGTACTCTCAGCAAGGCAACTTTACTTTCTGCAGAAATGGTACTGCTTGCCAGCAGTCTTGCCAAGAGAGTACCCCAAACAAAGGGAGACAGGAATATGTATCCCTAACGCATGAGGTCCCTACTGCTGTGTCCTATCCCCGTTGGCTGAGTCGGACCTCACATTCTAGGTTGAACTCGATTGGCTAACAATTTAAAACTTTCTAAATAGGTAAAGACAATAAGGAACAAAGGAAAAGAGGAAGTTGCTTACGAAAGGACTTTAGAACAGTAATAACATTTCCAAATAAGGAAGGGGCATAGGCTGCAAGCTGGGACATGTCTGGGCACGTCCAGCACGAATATTTTGGTTAAGGTACAACGACATAGAATGTACTACATGTCTGTGAAAATGTCTAACACAAATACTGAAGTCAGAGCATACAGGCGTACAGTATGCTTATTCTGTTGCATTTGCTATATAAGGCGTAACAGTTATCACTATAAAATAAGAAGCTTGAACAGAACTAGCTCTGAGAGAAAATACCAATAACATTTCTGATTTAAAGAAGAAACTTTGAAGAGGAACTTTTTACTTTCCACACTGCTCTTAATTTTGAGAATGTTCAAATCCACAGAAAAGTATTATGAACACCATAAACTCTTCATTTAGATTCTGTAGTTGTTGTTGACATTTTGCCACACTGGCTCTATATTTGAATATATTTACTTTTTGTTGCTGAAAAGTAATTTGAAAATACCATCAACCCTTGACTAATACAGGGGTTGGGGCAGTGACCTCTGTGCAGTTGAAAATCAAAGCATAACTTTTAACTCCCCTAAAATTTAACTACTAATAGCCTACTGTTGACTGGAAGCCTTACACATAACATAAATAGTCAATTAACACATTTTTTATGTTATATGTATTATATACTCTATTCTTTTTTTTTTTTTTTTTTTTTTTGAGACAGAGTCTCGCTCTGTCGCCCGGGCTGGAGTGCAGTGGCGCAATCTCGGCTCACTGCAAGCTCCGCCTCCCGGGTTCACGCCATTCTCCTGCCTCAGCCTCCGAGTAGCTGGGACTACAGGCACCCGCCACCGCGCCCGGCTAATTTTTTGTATTTTTTAGTAGAGACGGGGTTTCACCGTGGTCTCGATCTCCTGACCTCGTGATCCGCTCGCCTCGGCCTCCCAAAGTGCTGGGATTACAAGCGTGAGCCACCGCGCCCGGCGTATATACTCTATTCTTAAGCTAGAGAAAAGAAAATAGTGTTCAGAAAATCATAAGGAAGACATAATATATTTAATATTCATTAAGTGAAAGTGGATCATCATAAAAGTCTTCATCCTCATTGTCTTCACATTGAGTAGTCTGAGGAGGAGGAGGAAGAAGAGGATTGGTCTTGCAATCTCAGGGGTGACTGAGGTGGAAGAAAATCCAATTATAACTGACCCTCGCAGTTCAAACCTGTGTTGTTCCAGGGTCAGCTGTAATTTGTAGACATCATGACACTTTCCCTTAGGTACCTCAGCCTATTTCCTAGAGGTGGGGACATTTTACATGATAGCAATACTTTATTTCACCTGAGAAAATTAACAATTATCCCGTGGTCGCCGGGCACGGTGGCTCATGCCTGTAATCTTAGCACTTTGGGAGGCTGAGGTGGGTGGATCACGAGGTCAAGAGATCGAGACCATCCTGGCCAACATGGTGAAACCCCATCTCCACTAAAAATACAAAAATTAGCTGGGTGTGTTGGCATGCGCCTGTAGTCCCAGCTACTTGGGAGGCTGAGGCAGGAGAATCACTTGAACTCAGGAGGCAGAGGTTGCAGTGAGCCAAGATCGTGCCACTGCACTCCAGCCTGGCGACAGAGTGAGACTCCATCTCAAAAACAAACAAACAAACAAACAAACAAAAAAAAGCAATAATCCTGTGGTCACATAACTTATTTCTCCAATTGTCTCTAAAATGTCTGCATAGCTGGGTTTTCCCCCTCTAATTCAGAAGCTAATCAAGATTGCATGTTGCATTTAATTGTGTTTCTGTCTCTTCAGGCTCTTTTTTTTTTTTTTTTGAGACGGAGTCTCGCTCCGTTGCCCAGGCTGGAGTGCAGTGGCGCGATCTTGGCTCACCGCAAGCTCCACCTCCTGGGTTCAGGCCATTCTCCTGCCTCAGCCTCCTGAGTACCTGGGACTACAGGCACCCGCCACCACGCCCGGCTAATTTTTTGTATTTTTAGTAGAGTCGAGGTTTCACTGTGTTAGCCAGGATGGTCTCGATCTCCTGACCTCGTGATCCGCCCACCTTGGCCTCCCAAAGTGCTGGGATTACAGGCATGAGCCATCGTGCTCGGCCTTTTTTTTTTTTTTTTTTTTTTGAAACAAGGTCTCACTCTGTCCCCAAGGCTGGAGTGCAGTGGCGCCATCATGGCTCATTGCATCCTCAGCCTCCCGAGTAGCTGGAACTACAGGAATTTGTCACCATGCCTGGCTAATTTTTTGTATTTTTTTATAGAGAACAAGTCTTACTATGTTACCCAGGCCAGTCTCAAACTCCTGGACTCAAAGGATCTGCCTGCCTTGGCCTCCCAAAGTGCTAGGATTACAGGCCTAAGCCACCGCACCTCGCTGGCTCTTTTAATCTGGAATAGCTTCCCTACTTTTTGTTTCTCTTTAGGACACTGACTTGTAACCATGTGTGGCCATCTATCTGTGTTATACCCTATGTTCTAGGTGTAACCTGGAGCCCACACAGATTAACACTCCCTGCCCTTCATGCCCCAGTGGGTGGAGTCATGATCTCTGCTGTCCATGAGGCAGAGGTGGTTGAGGTAACGTGCAGCCAATTATGGCCTGCTCCCAACCCCCTGGGCCCAGCTGCTGAAGAGAGATCCCTACTGACCACCTTTCCAGGGTCCAGCTCATGCCATGCCCCTCCACCCGCAACCATGATGCCATGGTGGCTTCTTTTGTGGTAGCCTCTTTCAAGGGGGTGCAGGAAGGCTGCAGAGCTGAGGCCTCAAGATGGACAGGGCCGTGGGCCAGGGGCCTGGTGAGGAAGTCAGTTTACAAACCCAAGTCAGAGCGGGCTGAGCCAGGGGCCGGCAGAGACTGAGAGACCAAGGACCAGGGTAGTGATTGGGGGAGGGAGGTGCCCTGGCCTCAGGCAGGGGTGGGGGCAGCTGGGGAAGAGGGGAGCAGGTGGAGGGGTGAGCCCCCACCCCCTGCCATTCCCAGCCTGGGGCCTGCTGCCAGCTCTACCAAAAGGGTTTTCTCCAGGCCCAAACTATAGGTCCTCCTGCAGGCAACTCTGAGGATGCACACACCTCCAGTATAACTCCAGCCCCTCTTAAACATGCCTCGCCCCCACAAGGCATTGATTTGAGGTGCTCTAGGGAGGAGGGCAAGCTGGAGACCCAAGGGAGCCCACAGTGGACCCGAACTCCGGGGGTGGGAGAGGGTACCAGTGGGAGGTGTTGCCAGGCAGGGTCAGGGTCAGGTCACATCCTCCAGACTCCAAGCAGCAGAGGCACAGCATCACCCGTGAACCTGAATCCAAGGGCTCTGCAGCAGCACTAAGCCCAGGTGAGAAGGTCTTGGGCACAGGTGCCCTTCATGCTGAAGGAAATGCAGGGTCACCAGCTCCTAAGACAGCTTGTTACCTGGGGCCGCTGCAGCAGTCAGGTCTGTGGGGCATGGGCTTGCTCTTCTGTCTCTTCCTTTTGACACCCTGCCTCTATCCTTCCCAGGAGGAGCCCAGCGATGGTGGCTGAGCCCCAGGTGAGCTGGCCTTTGGGGAACAGTTGCTGCTTAAGGCCTCTCCCCCTCAGCCTGGAGCCCCTTGCCCAGGAGACCCTTGGGGCCCTGAGAACAGAATCTCCCTCCTCATATCCAGGCCTACCCCACTAGCTGCCCCTTCCACAGAGCTGAGCAGGATGCAGGGCCCTAAGGGGAGAGCCCAGTTTTGAGAGCTCTGTGTTTCCATAGTCACACCTTCCCTGCCCAACCTACCCCTAGCTCTTTTCCTAAACATCTGCCTGGAAGGTAGGGAGATGCATGTAGAGCCTCTTGCTAGAAACTCAGTCCAAGCTGCAAGGTGCACTTGCCCTTGGGCAGGGTTGAGGCTCTCTGGGCAGTGAGCACCTGTGATTCCAGGGCACAGTGATGTTTGAGGAGGTGGCCATGTACCTCACACAGGAGGAGGGGCAGCACCTGGGACCCCCTCAGCACTCTACCAGGATGTGATGCTCGAGAACCACTGCACCCTAGCAGCTCTGGATAAGCATCACATGGTGGGCTTCAGGTCCCTGCTCCCCATCCCCAGGTGACTGGTCCCCTGGGCTCTCTTGACTCATAAACCAAACATCCCCAGTCCATGCTGGGGTGCCCCTGTCCCAGCAGGGAGTGCCCAGTGATCTCATCACCCATTCTTTCTTCTCGAGACCTCCTCTGGATCCCCCTCCTCTTGCAGCCTCTGCGGCCCTCAGCCAGGGGCAGCTTAAATATTCTAGCACTGACCATTATCTTCTTGATAAACAGGTTTTTCAGTGTCCACACTCAGAGTTATCTCCCAGCAGGAGCAGGGGAAAATGCCATAGGTCTTTGCTCTGCCAGGGCCTCCCTGCACAGGTGAGTGAGGAGGTAGGTATCTCAGGGGAACTGTGATGTGTTGTGCATGTGAGCTGTGAGAGTGGTGAGGGGGGAGTTCAAATGGCCAGCTGAGAGACCTGTGATTGTCTATTCTGGCTCCTGTCCTGGCCCCACCTTCCCTCTGAGGGGAAGTGCAAGTCCATTGTGCAGCTACTCAGGTGGGACAGCCATTTTCTAGTGGTGACCAGGCTTCCCTGATGAGCTGATTTGCACTTACATGTCAAAGTACAAACAAAACTCCACATTGTGGTCACATGGGAGCATGCCCCCAGCACCCTCTCCTATTTCCACAGTTTGCATGCTGCTTGCATGCAGGCATTCTTCTAGGTGCTGGGGTTAAGTATAAGCAAAACCAAGTCCTTGTCTTCAGAGAGTGTGCATTTTGGTTTGTGGAGAACATCGTAGTTTGTGGAAGAATTATTTATCCTGCCCTGATGTGCTATCATATTGTTGGTCTCCACATTAGACTGTTAAGGGACAGGGGACTTCATTCATTCACTAAGTCCCTGGTACCTCAAGCAGTGCCAGGCACCCAGGAGGCACCTGGCAAACACTGCTGGGATGAATCCATCATTCTTTAGTTGTCAGCTCCTGCTTTGTGCACTGTGCCATTAAGGTGCCGGAAGTACTTGTGTGAGAAGGCATTTGCCTTCAAAATTTCAGTCCAGTCAGAGAGAGATGGACACACACAACTAAGCGTGATACAAGACAAAATGGAATAAAGTGATTAACAGAAGGGAAAATAAAACTCAACTCAGGCTGAGACATATGAGCTGCACAGAAATTTGCTCTGGCTCAATCAATTTCTTCTTTCACAGAGAAACTTAATTTCCATTCTTTGTTTCAGATTCTTAGGTCAAGACAAAACATAAACAATCAACCCCAACAGAAAAATCTTCTGAAGAACAATTACAAGGAGTAACTCTCAGGAAATTTTCCCAAGAGGCAATCCAGAAGAGTTTGAGTTTCGATCAGCTTGTAGGACTGAGACAAGAGCAGAATATTGCTGGAAAAAATTCACAATACAGACCAGGATGAAGTTATTTCCCCAAAAGAGAGGTTCGAGGCAAGTGGTCAGCTCCTCCTTGAAAATCATTGTAGCAGACAAATACCAGGAATGTAATAAATTGGAGAAAACTTTGTCTCTGGGCACAAAGCCTGTTGTACCTCTGAGGGACAGGCCAGGAAAGAAAGCCAGTGGATGGAGGATGGGTGGCTGAGGCTTTCCATGTGAGTCATGTCTGAGTGGACATCAGGCAGTTACCAGTGGGACAAAGCCCCATGGATGTCATGTGTATGGGAAGTCTTTCAGCAAGAACTCACACCTTACTTGGCATCAGATAATTCATACTACAGAGAAGCCCTGTGTATGTATTGAATGTGGGGGAAAAAATCACAACTCAAGCCTTATACAACATCAGAAAATTTGCCATGGTTGGTGAAACCCTATCTCTACTAAAAACACAAAAATTATCTGGGTGTGGTGATGCATGCTGGTAATCCCGGCTACTCAGGAGGCTGAGGCAGAAGAATTGCTTGAACCAGGGAGGCGGAGGTTGCATTGAGCTGAGATTGCGGCACTACACTCCAGCCTGGGCGACAGAGTGAGACTCCGTCTCAAAAAAAAGAAAAGAAAAGAAAAGAAAATTCATGGTGGAGAGAAACCCTATGTGTGTAGTGAATGTGGTAAGGGCTTTAGGGAGACATCAGAGCTTGTTAAACATCAGAGAATTCATACTGGAGAAAAGCCCTATAGGTGGAATGAATGTGGCAAAGCCTTTAGTGGGAATTCAAACCTTATTAAACACCAACTGATACATACTGGAGAGAAGCCCTATAAATGTATTGAGTGTGGGAAAGCCTTTAATCCAAAAGCAAATCCCATGCAATATCAGAGAATTCATACAGGAGAGAAACTTTTTGAATGTAAAGATTGTGGAAAAAGCTTCAGTCAGCCATCACAGGTGATTCATAATCAAAGGAAGCATTTTTGAGAGAAGCCCTGCAAATGCAATCAGTGTGGAAGGGGCTTCAAACATCACACCTGATTGATCATCAAAGAATACACACTAGAGAGAAAACTTATGTATGTGTCATGTGGGAGAGGCTTTATTCAGATGTCACACTTGATTCATTGCCACAGAACACATTCTGTAGAGAAGCCACAGGCATGTAGTGTATGTGGGAAATGTTTCAGCCAGAGCTCAACCCTTATTAGACATTAGGTTATTCACACTATGGAGAGCAAGTATAAGTTAAAGGAATGTGGGCAGGCTTTCAGTGTGAGCTAGCTTCTCAGTCACTGTCTCACAAATTCTACTGGAGAGGAACCCCTGAATTCATACAGGAGGGAAAAGCATCCAAGAATGCAACAAAGGTGGGAGGCCTTTCATTGTAGCTCATTATATAATGTCGGAGAGTTCCTATTGGAGAGAACCCCTATGGATGTAATGAATGTTGAAAAAGCATTTAGTTGGAAGTCACATATTATTTACAATGAGATAATTCATAGAGGATGTAATGGATATGAGAGGCTTTGGTGTACTGTAGGAAGTAGGTGGAAATGTGGGTTCTTGCTGTTGCCAGCTACAAGATAAACTGCCTTTTGAATAAACTGCCCTAGCAGGTGCTTGCCCCAGGGTGGCCATGCCCTGTAGGGAATCTTGCTTTAGACTGGGATTGTGAGATGGAGACAAAGACAGCCTTATTCCTGGCTGGGAATGCCATTGGAAATGCTAGGGGAGGCCAGTGATCCATGGTGTGGCCTGATCTCAAATATGCAGAAACCGGAAGCAGAGACCAGACCCAGAGAGAGGCAGAAAAATGCAACCTCCAAAGTGGATGCACAGGAAAATGGAAAACTACTAGAGTTAGTGTTGGATCTCCAGAGCTGCCTTTTTATCCTGAACAATGATGAGCAATGACTCAAGGTCTTCGTGAAACCAAACAGAATAGCTGAAGCAGATTCCTACACTTCTGCACTAAGTTTCTTAAATCTGAAAGCATGTAGAATGAGTGTCAGCCGTACCAACATGTAGGATCTGTATTTTCATCAGAAGGCAATCCATTGTGGCTACTGGCTATACTGAAAACATAAAATTATTTTAACATAATCCTTCAGCAGCTTAGGATAAAATCCTTGACTTTAGATTGAAGTTTTCACTATGAAATGAAAGCAACGCTGGGCACAGTGGCTTATGCTTGTAATCCCAGCACTCTGAGAGACCAAGATGGATCACTTGAGGCCAGGACTTTGAGACCAGCCTGGCAACATGGTGAGACCCCATCTCTGCAAATAAATAAAATTAGCCGGGCATGGTGGAAGGATCATTTGAACCCAGGAGGTTGAGGCTGGAGTGAGCCGTGATTGCACTACTGTACTCTGGCCTGGGCAACAGAGTGAGCCTCTGTCCCAAAAATATATGTGTTAAAGATTACTTATATCTAGTTCATACCCCCCAAAGGTAATTTGAATTGAAATAGTGATGCATACAATAAGGTCATTAAAGTAGAAACAGAAAATAAAGGATTGTAAAGCCATTGATGGTAAGAGCAATTGATTTTGTGAACTTCAAATCATAGATATAACTTAATATTTCGTTGTTTATACAAAATAGCTGTTGAAAACTTTCTGACTGACTGGGTGCAGTGGCTTATGCCTATAATCCCAGCACTTTTGGAGGCCAAGGCAGGCAGATCACTTGAGAACAGTCTGGCCAACATGGAGAAACTCTGTTTCTACTAAAAATACAAAAATTAGCCAGGCATGGTGGTGCACGCCTGTAATCCCAGCTACTCCAGTGAGTCAAGAGAATTGGTTGAACCCAGGAGGCAGAGGTTGCAGTGAGCTGAGATCACACCACTGCACTCCAGCCTGGTGACGGAGTGAAACTCTTGTCTCAAAAAAAAAAAAAAAGTTTCTGGTTAGATTTTTCCTCTAGGCACAATCTGAGGAGAAAGGAGGAAAGCTTAGAGAGGAACGCAGCTATGAAATGCATCCATCTGCCCCTCCTTCATCATCAGGCAATGGCACAACCTGAACCAGGAATGACCCTCTGTCTTCCGAGGCCTGAGGTGCAGAGAAGAGCAACCTGTCCTACATAATCTTCCAGGGTTCCACCCCCAGTCCTGGGTGTAAGAAGCAAGCTGTTGCCTTGTATGTGTTAAAAAGAAGAGGGGCTGGGCGCAGTGGCTCACGCCTGTAATCCCAACACTTTGGGAGGCTGAGGCAGGAGGATCACTTGAGGCCAGGAGTTCAAGACTAATCTAGACTACAGAGACCCTGTCTCTACAAAAAAAAGAAAAATTACAAATTAGTCGGGTGTGGTGGCCTACATATGTAGTTCCAGATACTTGGAAGCTGAGGCAGGAGGATCTCTTGAGCCCAGGAGTTTGAGACTACAGTGAGCCATGACTGCACCACTGAACTCCAGTCTGGGTGATAGAGACCGCCTGGTCTCTAATTAAAATTTTTTTTCAAAAAGGAGGGGAGGGTAGTCTCTTGAGTCTTGTCTACAATTCTGTACTCCTCTCAGGGAAAACGGACCTTACATTCATAAAAGGGGAGCCACAGCAGCTGTTGTCACCAACAGGTGCTTCTGTGCATCACTGATTTGTGTCTGGCTCACTCTCTTCCACTTGTCCTGTTGTGCACACCGTTGGATGCCAGGTGACACTTGCCAAGGTCGTAAGTGCCACAAGACTTGCAGTGAAGGGAAGGGTTGATTGGGGAAGAGGGGTGAGGAAGGTTTGGATGAAGGGATAGAACTGGGCCTTGAAGGATTGACAAGATGATGGCAGAAGGAACACAGATGAGCTGGGAAGAGGCTGATTCTCTCGGATGCCACAGGGTTGGAAGTGTGACTGAGGACCGGGGCAGGATCGGGATCCTGCAGAGCCTGGCCTTGCAGGCTCTGCTGGGAAGTATGTTCAGTCCTGGAGCCATGGGAGCTGTAGGATATTTTGAACCAGGAGGGTTTCAGAATTCCTCTTCAAGGCCATATGGGTACGTGGACTGCGAAGCACCTGGCAGCTCCCTGTGCCCACGAAGTTACTGTGCTCCATGTTGAGCATGGCTCTTCTCCTCACCTGTCATCCAGGGGTGTCATAGGTATGCTGCCCTGTTCCTCAGACTGTAAACTGGCTTCTTGATTACCCTCATGGCTCCTTTTCCTGCACATGAGATTTTATGGTTAAAAAAAAAGGCCAGGCGCAGTGGCTCACGCTTGTAATCCCAGCACTTTGGGAGGCCGAGGCGGGCGGATCACGAGGTCAGGAGATCGAGACCACAGTGAAACCCCGTCTCTACTAAAAATACAAAAAATTAGCCGGGCGTGGTGACGGGCGCCTGTAGTCCCAGCTACTCGGAGAGGCTGAGGCAGGAGAATGGCGTGAACCTGGGAGGCGGAGCTTGCAGTGAGCCGAGATCGCGCCACTGCACTCCAGCCTGGGCAACAGAGCAAGACTCCGTCTCAAAAAAAAAAAAAGAACGACTCCCAAATTATTATTATTATTATTATTTTTTTTTTTTTGAGATGGAGTCTCTCTGTCGCCCAGGCTGGAGTGCAGTGGCGCGATCTTGGCTCACTGCAGGCTCCGCCCCCCAGGGTTCACGCCATTCTCCTGCCTCAGCCTCCCGAGTAGCTGGGACTACAGGCGCCTGCCACCTCGCCCGGCTAATTTTTTGTATTTTTAGTAGAGACGGGGTTTCACCGTGTTAGCCAGGATGGTCTCGATCTCCTGACCTCGTGATCCGCCCGCCTCGGCCTCCCAAAGTACTGGGATTACAGGCGTGAGCCACCGTGCCCGGCCGACTCCCAAATTATTCAGTAACACATTTAAAGACAGTCTCTTGTCTGTCCCTACAATGGCCAGCCACATCGAATGTGAGAGCCTGGGGGAGTAAAAAGAAGGTTTTGGAGTGGGATAGATGGATCTGGATCATAGACAATTTGTTCAGCCTCAGCTTTCTTACCTGTGAAATGGTGATGTCAATCCTTGCCTGGCGCACACAGAGCACTTAGCACCACCTGGCACATAGCAGGTGCTCCATGAATGGCAGCTACTGTTACTGTGTCCGGAGTTGGTTCCTTCCAGTTGGTTCGTGGTCTCACTGACTTCAAAAATGGAGCCACCGACCTTCACGGTGAGTGTTACAGCTCTTAAAGATGGCACGGACCCAGAGTGAGTAGCAGCAACATTTATTGTGAAGAGCGAATGAACAAAGCTTCCACAGCATGGAAGAAGATCCAAGCGGGTTGTCCCTGCTGGCTGGAGGGTGGTCAGCTTTTATTCTCTTATTTGTCGCTGCTCATGTCCTGCTGATTGGTCCATTTTACAGAGCACTGATTGGTGCATTTTACAAACCTCTAGCTAGCTACAGAGTGCTGATTAGTGCATTTTACAATCCCCTTGTAAGACAGAAAGGTTCTCCAAGTCCCCACTCGATCCAGGAAGTCCAGCTGGCTTCACCTCTCATTACCACCACAGTGGACTTTACTAGGCTAATGGTCAAAGGCAACTTTATCTTTGTGACCAGGAGATAACTTTTTCCCCAAATGGGTGAAAAGACTAAGATTCTGACATGTTGCTTCTGGGCTCCTGCTGCGGATATCATCAACCACAGCCACCTGGAAACATTCCCAAGATAACTATTTTTGCTACAGAGAAGTCAAGTTATTTTTCGTACCTTCGGTCCTTAGTTCTCATTCTCCAAGGAACTCAACAGTCCTGAGCAACACTGAGGTCTCAGGGGCCTAGTTCCATGAGGGATTCTGTGGCACCTGGCCCCTGGGTCCCTCCCCTCCCACCCAGGGCTGCCCCAGCGGTCTCCATGCCCAGGGCGCCTCTTCCCTCTTCAACTGCCCCAGGGGCAACAGGGCCGCTTCTCACTCAACACTGTCTCTGGGTGACCTAGCGAGCTCAGTGACATCACTGACCATCAAGACGCCCCAATTTGCATCTACATCACAGCATCTTCTGCCGGCTTTAGGTCCTGTCTTCACCAGGATGTCCCACAGTCGCTTCACACTAGGAGTCCAACTGGCCCCTTCGTTGCCCGGACCCCGAGCCCCCGTCGGGGACCGTTGAATCACCGAGTGGGCGGTCATCCGGGTGTCCCAGAGCGGACCGAGAGCAGGTGCGCAGACCTCTTCGGACGGCTACTTCCGGTGCGCTCCCAACAAGTTTCTGCCCGGGTTCACCGGCCGCAGTGCTCCTTTCCGCCCTGAGGGAAGCGCGGACTCGCCCTTGCTGCCCGCCCGGCGTTGCCTCAGCACATCCCAGACCGTCGGAGGAGCCCCTAGAAGTGGCAGTGGGCGCAATGGTGGCGGCGTGTGGCGGGGCCATGCCCAGAAGCGCTCGCTCTCCCGGAGCGGTGGGGTAGGGCCGCTGTACCCCGCGCCCGAGTCTGGGTGTCCGCATTGCCGTGTGGTCGGCGAAGCGCGCCCGAGGCGGTGGTTAAGACAAAAGCGTGGGGAGGGGCCACGTCCCCGCTGCCCCAGCCAGGCGTTTCCTTGCCTCGCCTGGTCATTCCTCTACGGCGGGAACGCGAGTTGCCCACAGGGGATGTCGCTAATGAGTCCGCGGGGCGACGCCGAGAGTGCTTGAGGGGTCCCCGCAGGAGCCCCCGGCGCGCGCCTCTTCCAGTGGTTTCCACCTCATTTCTGGCCCAGTGCCTCGAGTGGGTAGAGGGCGAGAAATCCTTTGCTTCAAGCATCCGCTAAATGGGTCGGAAAGATCAAAGAGAAACGTTTCTGAGGGAAAACCTGGCGCCATCGCGTCAGCCATGTTTTCAGAGCGTGCGTTTTCCGCGGGGTGGGAGCTGCCGTCTGACCATAGGTTTCTTGTGGCCCTAGATTCTTTGGCGCTTTAAACCTGGGGTTCCAGAAGCTGTAGCCCCCGTTTCAAAATCCGCCGGAAGCGCCTGACCCCCAGAAGTCGCGCTCTGCCCTGACTTGCCGGAGAGCGGGGGCCGCGCGGAGCTTCCGCGGGACTTCCTGCTGTGGAGGTTAAAGCACGGTTTGTCAAAACGCCTTAGAACTTGCGATGCCGACCATTCGCGTCGGGGTGGGGTCCCCAGAAGCAGACCCTGAGGTGAGGCTTCTTGTAATCTTGGCTTATTGGGAGGCGCAGGCTCGGCCAGTGAGGACTGGCAAGAAGAGGAGGCCAGCCCAGGTGAGCGTCGTGCATAGGCCGCGGGTTGACCGGGTCCAGTCCTGCAGGGGAGTCTGGAACACGCTTGGATCGGACTTCAGCGCCGTCCCGTCGGGGTGGAGGGAGCTGGGCCTTTTCTGCTTCAGCGGCTTTAAGACTGTTCCAGGAAGAGGTGAGCAGCGGCGGCCCTCGACCCAGAGAAGCAGAGGCCACAAGGAGCTGGGTGCGGGAAGGTGGTGAAGGGCCCAAAGGATGCGTGCATGGCCTCAGGAAGTGCCAGAAGAAAGCCTTAGTCTGAATTTGAGAATTTCTCCAGGTTTAACTTCTTGAGGGGGCGCCAAACTGTTTTCCAAAGCAGCTGCCTCATTGTACATTCCCATTCTGCATCTGTTCATCCATACAGTGATACATGACAGTTTCTCCACATCCTTATCAACACTTGTTATTGGCCTTTTTTTTTTAAATCATAGTCATAGCTGGTGGGTGTGAAGTGGTGTCGCTTTGTGGTTTTGATATGTATTTCCTTGATAATTAATGATGTTAAACATCACCTCACCTGCTTAATGGCCCTTTGTGTATCTTTGAAGAAATATCTATTCAAATCTTTTGCCCATTTAAACATTACTTGTCTTTTTATTGAGTTGTAAGAGTTGTTTCTCTGTTATGGATACAACTTCTTTAGCAGATAGATGGTTTGCAGATATTTTCACCTACTGTGGGTTGTCTTTTCAGTTGTTTGTTTGTTTTTTGAGACAGAGTCTCACTTTGTCGCCCAGGCTGGAGTGCAATGGCGCCATCTCCGCTCACTGCAAGCTCCGCCTCCAGGGTTCACTCCATTCTCCTGCCTCAGCCTCCCGAGTAGCTGGGACTACAGACGTGCGCCACCATGCCTGGATGGTTTTTGTACCTTTTTTTTTTTTTTTTTTTGAGACAGAGCCTTGCTCTGTTGTCCAGGCTGGAGTGGAATGGTGTGATCTCGGCTCACCACAACCTCTTGGGTTCAAGCGATTCTCCTGCCACAGCTTCCCAAGTAGCTGGGATTACAGGCACGTGCCACCAGGCCCAGCTAATTTTTGTATTTTTAGTAGAGACAGGGTTTCACCATGTTGGTAAAGCTGGTCTCAAACTCCTGACCTCGTGATCCGTCCACCTTGGCCTCCCAAAGTGCTGGGATTACACACGTGAGCCAGTGAGCCCGGCCAGTTTTTGTACTTTTAGTAGAGATGAGGTTTCAGCATGTTGGGCAGGCTGGTCTCGAACTCCTGACCTAAGATGATCCACCCGCTGGGATTACAGGCGTGAGCCACCACGCCTGGATGTCGTCTTTTCACTTTTTTTTTTTTGAGTCAGAGTCTGGCTCTGTCGCCCAGGCTGGAGTGCAATGGCGCGATCTTGGCTCACTGCAATTTCCGCCTCCTGGGTTCAAGCAAATCTGCCTTGGCCTCCTGAGTAGCAGGGATTACAGGCGCCCGCCACCACACCTGGCTAATTTTTGTATTTTTAGTAGAGACGAGGTTTCACCATATTGGCCAGGCTGGCCTCGAACTCCTGACCTCGTGATCTGCCCGCTTTGGCCTCCCAAAGTGCTGGGATTACAGGCGTGAGCCACCATGCCCAGCTCACTTTCTTGATGGTATCATTTGCAGCACAAAAGTTCTTAATTTTGATGTTGTCAATATTTCTCTTTTTGTCATTTGTGCTTTTGGTATCTCTCAAATATCCTTTTGGTTTTCTTCATTGACTTTATTGTTTCCTTTTTAAAAATTTTCATTTTCCCATTACTACTTCTTTCTTTAGGTTTACTCTAATATTCTTTGTCTAACTTCTTAAGTTGAACATTTAACTTCTTAGTGTATTAATTTTTTTTTTGTTTGTTTGTTTGTTTAGAGGCAGGGTCTTGCTTAGTTGCCCAGGCAGGAGTGCAGTGGTGCCATCATAGCTCACTGCAGCCTCAGACTTCTGGGCTCAATCCTCTCACCTCACCTCAGGCTCCAAGTAGCTGGGACCACAAGCTCAAGCCACCATGACTGGCTAAGTTTTGTGTTTTTTGTAGGGACAGAGTCTCACTGTTGCCGAGACTGGTCTCGAACTCCTGGCTTCAAGCAATCCTCCTGCCTCAGCTTCCCAAAGTGCCGGGATTGTAAGCCACTATGCCCAGCCTAATTTTTGATTTATAATTATGAAAGTACAATAGATTATTTGACAAAAGTTTATAAATTAATGAAGACTGGAGTTAGACTGATTTTTTTTAAGCTCTAAGTAATAGAAGTTGAAGGACAGTATTTTTAGTAGCGATGGGGTTTTGCCATTTGGCCAGGCTGGTCTCGAACTTCTGACCTCAGGTGATCCGCCTACCTCAGCCTCCCAAAGTGCTGAGTTTACAGACGTGAGTCACCATGACCAGCCTTAGGCTTTCTTAAAGTTTTTATTTAATTTTGAACCTGACAAAAGAAGTATATATTTATCATGTACATGTTTTGAAATATGTATATATTGTGAAATGGCTAAATTGAGCTAATTAGCATATGCATACCTCACATAACCTTTTTTTGTGGTGAGAAAAAAGCTACTCTAGGCAGTTTTGAAGAGTACAATACATTGTTATTAATGATAGTCACCATGTTATACAATAGATTTCTTGAACTTATTCCTCCTATTTACTTCCTCCAAAGGACACAAAGGAAATTTGGTATCCTTTGATCAACATCTCCGAGCTTTTTTTTTTTTTTTTTTTTGAGATGGAGGCTTGCTCTGTCGCCCAGCTAGAGTGCAGTGGCGTGATCTCGGCTCACTGCAAGCTCCGCCTCCCGGGTTCACGCCATTCTCCTGCCTCAGCCTCCCGAGTAGCTGGAATTACAGGTGCCCACCACCACGCCCAGCTAATTTTTTGTATTTTTAGGAGAGACAGGGTTTCACCATGTTAGCCAGGATGGTCTCGATTTCCTGACCTCGTAATCCGCCTGCCTCGGCCTCCCAAAGTGCTGAGATTACAGGTGTGAGCCACCACGCCTGGCCTCCCTGAGCTTTTTATTTGGAAATAATTTCAGACTTAAGAGTTGCAGTAATGCAGAGAACTCCCAAATAACCTTAACTCAGACTCACCAGTTCTTAACTGTTGCTATATTATTTCTTTCACTTTTTTCTGAACCATTTAGAAGTAGGCTTGAAAGAGTCATTTTGTCTATAATTTCCTACCTATGTTCCATATCTTCCTGTATTTCTTCCTGTTTCTTTTTGGGGGTGCAGAATATAGGATGAGACACTTTTTTTCTTAGTTTTAAAATATCTGATTCTAGATGTTTTTAGTATCTCCAAATGCTTGCTTGAGGATATTTACTTCTGTTGTGTTAGTTTTCTTCTGCTCCTTTGACTTCTAGTCACCTTGGGCTCCCAGGACTCCATCTCCATCTCCATCTCCTAAACTTGTAGAGACTGCCCAGCATCTCCTTATGCGCAGGTGGATTTTTTTCCTAGTCTGTCTTTATACAGGTGGTTCAACCCTTTGGGGTTCCAGCTTTAGACAGGGGCCCAGGTTCCAACCATCACCCTCAAGCCACCCAGGCCTGTCTTCATGGGGGCTGTAAACGGGCCCCAGAGCTGTCCTAGCATCAGTTTCCAGGTGGGAAGCTCTGACTTTCATTTCGGTCTTCATTTTTAGCCCCAGAGGTGTTCCCTCGCTCTCTTGGTGCTTAACCATGAATTTTCCTACTAACATCCTCAGTCCCAGGGTCCACAGCAAGTATGTGTCAAAACAGCTGTTAGAGCCACACACGAGCCCTCCCATGCCCCGGTGCTTCCTTCCATTCTACGTAAATGTGAGACCTGTGGGCCTCTTAAGGGAGGCATCATTGTGGGACCCTTCCAGTAGATTAGAAGGAGAAAACAATTTTAATGTACCCAGTGTGCTCATGGACAGAGCAGAAGCAGAACACAAGGTTCACATTTACACAAAGCACATTCTTGGCACTGTTTCCTTTCTCTGCCTCCTTCACCTCTCTTCCTTCCTTCCCAAGTACATCCTAAGCACCTGTTCTGTATCATGTGCTGGAGACAAAAAGGTGTGTAAGACAACATCTCTGACAGCAGAGACTTCTCCGTAGAATGTAGGGTAACGAGGTAGAAAGTAAAATATAAGTTGAAATGGTGGGGATATGAATGTTGTGCTGTGGGATACAAGAGTAAGAGAGTTATTTTTTAGACGTGGGGGAGGTGTTTTTTTCCCCCATTTTAGAGCTGGAGAAAGAGAGACCCAAGAAGATTCAATGGGCCGGGCGCGGTGGCTCACGCTTGTAATCCCAGCACTTTGGGAGGCCGAGGCGGGCGGATCACGAGGTCAGGAGATCCAGACCACGGTGAAACCCCGTCTCTACTAAAAATACAAAAAATTAGCCGGGCGTGGTGGCGGGCGCCTGTAGTCCCAGCTACTCGGAGAGGCTGGGGCAGGAGAATGGCGTGAACCCGGGAGGCGGAGCTTGCAGTGAGCCGAGATTGCGCCACTGCACTCCAGCCTGGGTGACAGAGCGAGACTCAAAAAAAAAAAAAAAAAAAAGAAGGTTCAATGTTTTCTCTGAGGTCA
The DNA here is from genome assembly GCF_028878055.3 of Symphalangus syndactylus. Lineage (NCBI taxonomy): Eukaryota > Metazoa > Chordata > Mammalia > Primates > Hylobatidae > Symphalangus > Symphalangus syndactylus. The sequence continues at coordinate 143,538,418 of NC_072429.2, forward strand.
GAGTGAATCCATTTCAGAGGGAGACAGGACCCTCCAGGTGAGCCTGTGCTATCCACTCCTTCTTTTGTGTGGACCATTCCACATGGACCACACTAAGGCTGGCAATTCCCACACTTGGAAGAGGTTCTGTGATAAGAATTTTAATAATAAAGTGGGGGAGACAGAACCTGAGCAGGGGAATAAGCGCAGCAAATCACAGAATGGATGTTAAACCAAATGTAGCGGTGACCCCAAATTCCCTAAGAAAACAGTAGGGCCAGGCGCGGTGGCTCACGCCTGTAAGACCTGCACTTTGGAAGGCCAAGGTGGGTGGATCGCTTGACCTCAAGAGTTCAAGACCAGTCTGGGCAACATGGTGTGACACCATCTTTACAAAAAATTAAAAATTATCTGGATATGGTGGTGTGTGCCTATAGTCCCAGCTACTTGGGAGCTGAGGTTGGAGGGTCGCTTGAGCCCAGGAAGTCAAGGCTGCAGCGACCTGTGATCACTTCACTGCACTCCAGCCTGGGTGATAGAGTGAGACACTGTCTCAAAAGAAAAAAAGAAAACAAAGATGGAATGAGAGATTAACTAAGGAAGGCTCCCTGAAGGGGGGGAAATATTTCAGTTAGACCTGGAGGGAATGAAGAGTAGATTTGAAAAAAGATTCTTGGCTGGGCACGGTGGTTCACGCCTGTAATCCCAGCACTTTGGGAGGCCGAGGCGGGCGGATCACGAGGTCAGGAGATTGAGACCATCCTGGCTAACACGGTGAAACCCCGTCTCTACTAAAAATACAAAAAATTAGCTGGGTGTGGTGGCAGGCGCCTGTAGTCCCAGCTACTTGGGAGGCTGAGGCAGGAGAATGGTGTGAACCCAGGAGGTGGAGCTTACAGTGAGCAGAGATCGCGCCACTACACTCCAGCCTGGGCGACAGAATGAGACACCATCTCAAAAAAAAAAAAAAAAGAAAAAAGATTCTTGCAGGTAGAGTCTCAGAATTGAAAATCAGAGGCCGGGCGCGGTGGCTCACACCTGTAATCCTAGCACTTTGGGAGGCTGAGGAGGGCGGATTATAGGGTCAGGAGTTTGAGACCATCCTGGCCAACATGGTGAAACCCCATCTCTAAGAAAAATACAAAAATTAGCTGGGCGTGGTGGCACGCGCCTATAGTCCCAGCTACTCGGGAGGCTGAGGCAGGAGAATTGCTTGAACCTGTGAGGCGGAGGTTGCAGTGAGTTGAGATCGTGCCACTGCACTCCAGCCTGGGTGACAGTGCGAGACTTTGTTTCAAAAAAAAAGGAGAAAAAAAAGAATATCAGAATTTCAGAGGTGATCACACTCTGAGAAACTACTACAGTGTTATTAAAACTTCCCAATGAAACTCTTTAAATAGATGCTTACTGATCAAACCATGGTCAATAGGAGAATGCAAATTAAAACCATGGATACCACTACATGTCCACTAAAATAGCTAGAATATTTAAAAATGGACAGTACTGCTGGGCACATTGGCTTATGCCTGTAATCCCAGTGCTTTGGGAGGCTGAGGTGGGCGGATCACCTGAGGTCGTGAGTTCGAGACCAGCCTGACCAACATAGAGAAACCCCGTCTCTACTAAAAATACAAAATTAGCCGGGTGTGGTGGTGCATGCCTGTAATCCCAGCTACTCAGGAGGCTGAGGCAGGAGAATCGTTTGAATTGAACCCGGGAGGCGGAGGTTGTGGTGAACCGAGATCGCGCCATTGCACTCCAGCCTGGGCAACAAGAGCAAAACTCCGTCTCAAAAAAAAAAAAAAAAAAAAAAAAAAAAAAGGACAATACCAAGATCTGGTGAGGATTCAAAGCAACTACACTCACACATTGTCAGTGGGGATGTACAACTGACTTTGTAAAACAGTTTGGCAATTTCTTAAAATGTTAAACATAAGCTTACCATGTGACCCAGCAATCCCACTCCTATTTACCCAAGATAACTGAAAAGTTAGATTCACAAAACAGCCTGTAGTTGATACACAGTTATGGCAGCTTTAATCATAGTTGCCCATACTGAAAATGCCCAAACACCCTTCCATGGGTGAACGGATAAACAAATGGCTCCGTCCATACAATGGAATGCTACTTGGTGTAAAAAAGCACTCTACACATGCAATATGGATGACTCCAATGCATCATATTCAGTAAAAGACGCCACATGCAAACAGCTGCACACTAATTCTGGAAATGGTGAGGTGATGGATAGAGGATAGAAAACAAACCAATGGTTTCCACGGACTGGGGTTGAGGAGGGGTTGACCACAAGAGTGCACAAAGGAATTCTGAGTGGTGATGAAGATGTTCAATGTCTGGAATGTGGTGGTGGCACAATTGTGTGTTTTTGTCAAAGCCCAAAGAACTATACATTAAAAAGAGTAAATTTTATTGTTTATAAATTATGCTTCAATAAACCTGCCTTTAAAAAATTTTTTATCAGTAACTACAGTTTTCAAAAGTGGAGATGCTTGGTAGGCCCCTAAGGTCCCTCTCTCTGTTAAACTGTAGAGCTCCTTAGAACCAAAACCAAACCAACTTTCATTTTAATGAAAATGAAATGCAAAAACTGGGGCTCTAAGCAAGGAAGAAACGTCTACCTGCAGTTCCTCTGGGGGTTGGTGGGAGAGGTGGTGGAGAGAGTAAGCTAAGCCCCCCAGCAGGCCCAAGTTCTCTGTACCACACCTGGAGGCAGGTGTATGGGACTGAAAGTGGATGTTCTCAGCCACAAGCCTGGGCCTGGATAGGAAACAAAGGATAAGACTGGAAGGATGTCAGGCAGGGCAGACCCAGAGCACCAGCTGGGCTCACTTTTCACACCCTCCATCCATTCGTCATGAGTATCCAGATGCAGCACCACACGGTTCAACTCCTGAGCACAGCAGTAACCTTTACACAGACAGCCTGATTTCCCAGAATGAATTCTCTTGTGTTTACTTCCAGATTTAATGACTTTGACTTTAGTAGTCATCTGAACTATTTTATTTTGCCAGTAATATTTAGACCTTATTTATCTTTCATTATGCCATCTTATCTTCTAATGTAAAGTGAACAGTTGCTAAATCGTCTTCTGCATTTATCACATTAAAAATGTCTTTCTTGGAAAATCTTCTTGATATGAATAAAGTATCTTTTAGATCCATCATTTAAAGCAGGTTTCTCTCCAACATGAGTCTGCTGAGGTGGTGTGAGCTGTGAACTCTGGCTGAAGGCTTTCCCATACACACTGCAATGACATGGTTTCCGACCAGTGTGAGTTACCTGATGTTGAATAAGGGTTGAATTTCCACTGAAGGCGTTTCCACATTCCTGACATTTATAGGGCTTTTCCCCAGCATGCATTATCTGATCTTCAGTGGGCTGTGAGGTGGGACTGAAAGCTTTTCCATATTCATTACCTCCAAAGGATTTCTCACCGGTGTGAATTGTCCAGCGCAGAATGAGGTTTGCATCATGGTTAAAGGCTCCGCTGTGCTTCTCTCCAGTGGGAATCTGTCCACCTGCTGTAAGGCTGGAGCCATGAACAAAGGCTGGACCACGTTTTCTGCACTTACGAGTCTCTCCACTGTGAATTTTCTGATGCTGAATGAGGGTTGACCTCCGGCTGAAGGCCTTCCCACAGTCACCACATTCATAGGGCTTCTCTCCAGTGTGAACTCGCTGATGTAGGGTGAGTTGGGAGCTCTGGCTGAAAGCTTTCCCACATTCAATGCATTGGTAGGGCTTCTCCCCAGTGTGAACTCTTCGATGCTGAACAAGAGTGGAACTCCGACGAAAGGCTTTGCCACACTCACTACAAACATAGGGTTTTTCTCCTGTGTGAATCCTTACATGTTCAGTAAGATGAGAGTTAAAACCAAAGGCTCTACCGCATTCATTACATACATAGGGTTTCTCTCCAGTATGAACCCGATGATGGAGGAAAAGGCTTGAGCTCTGACTGAAGGCCTTCCCACACTGATTGCATTTATGGGGCTTCTCTCCAGTGTGAATTCTCTCATGCTGAATAAGGCTGGAACTTCGACTGAAGGCCTTCCCACAGTGACTGCATTCATGCGGCTTCTCTCCAGTGTGAATTCTCTGATGCTGAGTTAACTGGGGGCTCTGGCTAAAGCCTCTTCCACATTCATTACACTTGTAGGGTTTCTCTCCTGTGTGAATTATCCGATGTTGAATAAGAGTTGAGCTTCGACTGAAAGCCTTCCCACACTCACCACAGCCAAAGGGTTTTTCTCCAGTGTGAATTCTCCGATGAAGACGGAGGTGAGAATTGAGTCCAAAAGTTTTCCCACATTCATCACATTTAAATGGTTTATTTCCAGTGTGAATGTGATGGTGCAGAACAAGATTTGAGCTGTGAGTAAAGGCTCGCCCACACCGGCCACATTCGTATGGCTTCTCCCCAGTGTGACTTCTCTGGTGTCTACTTAGGTCTGAATTATATTTGAAGGTTTTGCTGCATATATCACATTTAAAGACCCTCTCTCCTGTTTTATTTCTTTGAAGTCTAACAACATTTTGGTTCAGATTCAAGTTTCTATCAAATGCACTATACTCTTGGGTTCTTTCTCCCAAAGATCCTTCCCTACCCACGGTAGCTTCTGTTAAAACTCTCTTGTGAATACTGGGTTTGTTCAAACTCTGCCTGGCAGAATCTCCCAGGTGCTCTTCGAGTTTGCCCTCACGGCCCCACGCTTCCCGAAACTCAGCTGCCTGTGCATTATCCCTTAAGAGTCTTCTTGATACAAATTCTGGGGTTTTTACTTCTTCAGAAAATTTTTGGTTTAAAATAGACAGTTCCTTCTTGGTCCCAACCTTGGAATCTGTTAAAGAAAAATATAACTGAGTTACTAGAGAAAACCTTCCTTCAGGGATAATGTCCACAATGTGGTAGAAGCTCCGATAGACCATCATGCAGAAGGCAGATGCTCTAATAGGAAAAGATGGGATGGCCAATCCACAGGATAAAAATATTCAAGTTCATTAGTTATCAAAGTAGTCAAATCAAAACAAATTATGATTTTTCACCTATCAAATTGGCAAATTATTCAACAAATATTTAGAAGGCCAGGCATGTGCTAGGTAAGGAATACACAGGAAGATAAATATAGTCTCTGATCTCATGAAGCTTATGTTCTACTCAATTAGATAGCAAGTAAGTTCTTAAAAATAATGATACACCATGTGACAGAAACTGTGTAAATGTGTTATTGGCCCCAACCTAGTCTACACGGTCAGAGAAAATGCCAGGAGTGAGGTTCAAGCTGAAACCTGACAAACGACGTAAGTTAGCAGTGACGGACAGGAAGGCCTAGGCCTGGTTGTGATGCACAAAAATATCCATCAAGTTCCTGATTTAAAGAATTTGGGCCAGGGCCGGGCGCGGTGGCTCACGCCTGTAATCCCAGCACTTTGGGAGGCCGAGGCGGGTGGATAACAAGGTCAGGAGATCGAGACCATCCTGGGTAACACAGTGAAACCCCGTCTCTACTAAAAATACAAAAAAATTAGCCGGTCAAGGTGGCGGGCGCCTGTAGTCCCAGCTACTCGGGAGGCTGAGGCAGGAGAATGGCCTGAACCCAGGAGGTGGAGTGAACCCAGGAGGCGGAGCGAACCCGGGAGGCAGAGCTTGCAGTGAGCTGAGATCGCGCCACTGCGCTCCAGCCCGGGCAACAGAGCAAGACTCCGTCACAAAAAAAAAAAAAAAAGAATTAAAGCAACCATCATGCCATGTACTGTTGGTGGGACTATAAATAAATGACTTTTTTTGAGATAGCATCTTGCTGTGTTGCCCAGGCTGGAGTGCCACGGTGCAACCACAGTTCACAGCAGCCTTGACTTCCCAGGCTCAAGCAATCTTCCTGCCTCAGCCTCCCAAGTAGCTGGGACTACAGGTGCAGGCCACTGTGCCTGGCCAAAATATAACCTTTTATTTATTTACTTATTATTTTTTTTTTGAGACAGAGTCTCGCTCTGTCACCCAGGCTGGAGTGCAGTGGCGCAATCTCGGCTCACTGCAAGCTCCGCCTCCCGGGTTCACGCCATTCTCCTGCCTCAGCCTCTCCCAGTAGCTGGGACTACAGGCGCCCGCCACCTCACCCAGCTAATTTTTTGTATTTTTAGTAGAGACGGGGTTCCACCGTGGTCTCGATCTCCTGACCTCGTGATCCGCCCGCCTTGGCCTCCCAAAGTGCTGGGATTACAAGCGTGAGCCACCACGCCCAGCCAAAAATATAACTTTTTAAAAAAGCTGACAATATGTAGCCAAAACATTGATATATCACACACCCTTTGTCCCCCAAACTACTCCCCTACGATTTATCCTAAGTGGACTGCCATATGTACGTGGAAATGAGTACAATGATGCTCACTGCATTTTGTAATTGTGGGGAAACAAGAACCCAAATGTCCAAAAACGGGGCTGTTTAAACCCAGTAAAGACTATTCACATAATGGAATACAATCCTACCATTATTATAATAGAAAGATATATAATTAAATGAAAAGCTCATATTACAAAGTGAAGAATCAGGTTCTAAAATTATATGCACAGCATAAACCAACTTTCATTGAACATATATATGTAAGATAGTTGCTATTTCTTCCTTAACTGTTTAGTACAAGTTGGTGAAGCCATCTGGGCTTGGCATTTTTTCTGAGGAAGGGTTTTAAATTATGAGTCAATTTATTTAGCACTTAAATAATTATGTATCCACCACCACATTTTTTTTTCTTTCTTGTTTTTTTTTGAGACAGAATTTCACTCTTGTTGCCCAGGCTGGAATGCAATGGCACCATCTCGGCTCACCACAACCTCCGCCTCCTGGGTTCAAGCGATTCTCCTGCCTCAGCCTCCCGAGTAACTGGGATTACAGATGCTCACCACCACGCTCGGCTAATTTTTTGTAATTTTAATAGAGACAGGGTTTCACCGTGTTGTCTAGACTGGTTGCAAACTCCTGAGCTCAGGTAATCCGCCCGCCTCGGCCTCCCAAAGTGCTGGGATTACAGGCGTGAGCCATCGCACCCAGCCTCTTTTTTTAAAAGACAGGGGCTTGCTCTGTTGCCAGGGTGGAGTACAGTGTTGTGATCACAGCTCACTGCAGCCTTGAACTCTTGGGATCAAGTGCTCCTCTCACTTCAGGCTGCCGAGCAGCTGGGACTACAGGTGTGCACCAACAGTATTCTGGCTAATTCCTTATTTTTTTGTAGAGACAAGGTCTCACTGTGTTGTCAGGCTTGTCTCCAACTCCTGACCTCAAGCAATCCTCCTGCTTCAGCCTCCCAAAGTGCTGGGATTACAGGTGTGAGCCACTACACTCAGCCCAAAATATCTTTTTATGATAGTCTGAAATATCTAGGTGGTGCCTCCTTTTTCATTTTGGTTATTTGCTCATTCTGTTTTATTCTTCATCAGTTACATCCAGAAAACAGAAAGAGATGCTACGTGCTCCAACAGTGTATGTGAGGTTAATTCATCTTTGATACCAAAATTTGACAGCAGTATGAGAAAACAAAATTGAAGGCTGATCTCATTCACAATGATGGATGTAAAATCCCTAAACAAAATTTTCAGAAGCCAAATCCTGTCATATATATAACAAGGATAACACATCATCAACAAGTGGGTTTATTTCAAGAATGCAAAGTTAGGCTGGGCGTGGTGGCTCACATCTATAATCCCAGCACTTTGGGAGGCCCAGGAGGGTGGATCATTTGAGGCCAGGAGTTTGAGACCAACCTGGCCAACATGGTGAAACCCCATTTCTACCAAAAATACAAAAATTAGCTGGGTGTGATGATCCTCACCTGTAGTCCCAGCTACTCGGGAGTCTGAGACAGGAGAATCGCCTGAACCCAGGAGGCAGAGGTTGCAGTGAGCTGAGATTGTGCCACTGCACTCCAGCCTGGGCGGCAGAGTGAGACCCTGTCTCTGAAAAAACCAAAACCAAAACCAAAACAGATCTCTCATCAGGCTATCAACATGTTACATGTGTTTGTTGTGACTACTCAGAAAAAAATGTTCAATTGTAACAGCTTCTCAACATTGCAGGCAGGGCTGAGCCCACCCAGGGCTGGTGGTGTTCCCAGGAGCGGGCGCCCTCACCCACCAACTCGAGGCCGCTCACCCACTGTGCAGCTGTATGGCAGGCCCAGCGGTGCCCCTCCCTTCGTACATCACCAGAATCGGCTGAAAAGCGCCAAAAGAGAACTCAGAAAACGAACAGGTAAGTGGAGAGGCCATGTTTTATCCACCTGGCCTAAAGTACCCTCCAGGCGCGGGGCCCAGAGCACCAACCCCTGGACTGAAAGAGCAGCAAGGGTGGGCTCTGCTGCCGCCCAGAGGCCTCCCGTGGTAAGACAGCCACGGAAAGCACAGCACGTGACGCTGTGACGAGGCATCCCAGGGGTGACACTGGCATGTGACGCCGTGACGAGGCATCCCGGGGCAGGGCCCTGCCAAGGGACCCCCAACAAACACGACTGAAACTCAGCCTGGATACGAAGTCCACATGGAGGCACTGCCAGAGACGCCCGCCGGGCCGGGTCAGACACCGCGGTAGGGGAGGACGGGACGGAGCCTGTGGCTCCCGGGGGTGCCCATCACTAACCTCCTTCTTGGACACCCTCGACACACACTCGGAACTTCTAAAGCAGGGCACCTGTGCTCACCACTGCCCCTTCAAAGGCGAACAAACAAAAACAGAATCATCTTTTCCCATCTGGCTGACAGGATCTTACTCAAGATCTCATGAGATTCAGACACCCAGTGACGGTCGTGGGAACCGCCCCCATCAGAGGAGACAGCAGCACCTCGGGCACTGTGTCGCGCAGCCACATGGGATTAAGACTGAAGACGACTAAGGCCGGGCGCGGTGGCTCACGCTTGTAATCCCAGCACTTTGGGAGGCCCAGGCGGGCGGATCACGAGGTCAGGAGATCGAGACCACGGTGAAACCCCGTCTCTACTAAAAAAAAAAAAAAAAAAAAATTAGCCGGGCGTGGTGGCGGGCGCCTGTAGTCCCAGCTACTCGGAGAGGCTGAGGCAGGAGAACGCCGTGAACCCGGGAGGCGGAGCTTGCAGTGAGCCGAGATTGCGCCACTGCACTCCAGCCTGGGTGAGAGAGCGAGACTCCGTCTCAAAAAAAAAAAAAAAGACTGAAAACGACTCTCCTCCAACTGCCCCAACAGGACTTCAATGCTTCCACGTGATGGCTCCTCCAGAGCACCGAGGAAGCCCCACGATGTTAGGGTTCACTACACTGACATCATCCATGGGATGGCTGGGCCACGAGCTAGGGCCACCTTGCCTCCTGGTCTAAGTCTGGCACAAACCACACACAGGGGCCTTGCTCTCCTGCAAATTTAGAATATCTCAATCAACACTTTAGTCAAAATGACCACAAACAGTGGCTATCAGAACCAGTTTCACGAAACTACGCAGTTCTTTGTCTTCCTCCAGCTACAAAAGTGTGTGTTTCCTCAATGGGATACTGTGTACCGACAGAACTTTCTGGGCAACAATAACATTATATATCTTGATAGAGGTTTGGTTTACACAAGTGTGTCTATTTGTTAAAACTCAGCAAATTCACACTTAAGATTTGTGCATTTCATTTATATAATTTTCACCTCAAAAGAAAAAACTAAACAAACACTGATCTTCAATTAATGACATATGTATGCTGCTTCTTGGTTATTTTATGTATGTTATGTATGCATTTTGAGACAGAGTCTTGCTCTGTTGCCCAAGCTGGAGTGCAGTGGCATGATTTCTGCTCACGACAACCTCTGCCTCCCAGGTTCAAGCAACTCTCCTGCCTCAGCCTCCTGAGGAGCTGGGATTACAGGCATAAGCCACCATGCCCTGCTGATTTTTGTATTTTCAGTAGACACAGGGTTTCTCACCACTCTGGCTAGGCAGGTCTCAAACTCCTGACTCCAGGTGATCCGCCCACCTCGGCCTCCCAAAGTGCTGGGATTACAGGCATGAGTCACCACGCCTGGCCCAATAATTTTATTTTAAAAGTAAAAATAAAATTAAATTCAATAAAGGACATGTCCTGACAGCTGCATTTTTTTTTTTTTTTTTTTTTTAGACAGAGTCTCTGTCACCCAAACTGGAGTGCAATGATGCGATCTCAACTCGCTGCAATCTCTGCCTCCCAGGTTCAAGTGATTCTCATGCCTCAGCCTCCCAAGTAGCTGGGACTACAGGCACGTGCTACCATGCCCGGCTAATTTTTTTTTTTTTTTTGTAAAGATGGGGTTTACCATGTTGGCCAGGCTTGTGTCAAACTCCTGGCCTCAAGTGATCCGCCCACCTCAGCCTCCCAAACTGTTGGGATTACAGGTGTGAGCCACTGTGCCCAGGCTTGCAATTTACTTTAAAAACAAAAACAAAGTAAGTAGATGATGGGTCTGGTAGAGGGATAGTGGGATAGGGAAACATGATTTCCAAGCATGATAAATGTTAACACAGAACCTTGGTGGCGGGTGTATGGGTCTTCACTATAAAGTTCTTCCAAATTTGATGTATGTCTGAAATCTTCCATAACATGCTGGGGGAAAAGTGCTGTACATCAATTCTAGATAATCCAAAACCTATGCACGATTGACAGGTCATAGTAAAAAGATGAATTGGCCAATTACATTAGACTGAGCCAGGCCAGGCACGGTGGCTCACACCTGTAATCCCAGTGCTTTGGGAGGCCAAGATGGGCGGATCACGAGGTCAGGAGATTGAGACCATCCTGGCTAACACGGTGAAACCCCATCTCTACTAAAAATACAAAAAATTAGCCAGACGTGGTGGCGGGCACCTGTAGTCCCAGCTACTTGGGAGGCTGAGGCAGGAGAATGGCGTGAACCCAGGAGGCGGAGCTTGAAGTGAGCGGAGATCCCACCACTGCACTCCAGCCTAGGCGACAGAGCGAGACTCCGTCTCAAAAAAAAAAAAAAAAAAAAAAAAATTAGACTGAGCCTTAGAACCTATCAGACCTCAAAAACAAACCACAGTAGGTAACTTAATACTAGCAGCAGTAATAATTCGCTTGTATGTAATAAATTGTTGATAAAGGCCAGGTGGGGTGGCTCACACCTGTAATCCCAGCACTTTGGGAGGCCCAGGTGGGTGGATCATCTGAGGTCAGGAGTTCGAGAGCAGCCTGGCCAACATGGAGAAACCCTGTCTCCACTAAAAATACCAAAATTAGCCGGGCATGGTGGCATGTGTCTGTAGTCCCAGTTACACGGGAGGCTGAGGCAGGAGAATTGCTTGAACCCAGGAGGCAGAGGTTGTAACGAGCCGAGATCCTGCCACTGCACTCCAGCCTGGGCAACAGAGCGAGACTCCGTCTCAAAACAAAACAAAAATGTTGACAAAATATTACTTAAGTCGGGTGTGGTGGCTCATGCCTGTAATCCTAGCACTTTGAGAGGCTGAGGTGGGAGGATTGCCTGGGGCCAGAAGTTTGAGACCTGCCTGGGCAAGCTGTTGAGAGCCCACCTCTAAAGTAGGCCACAGTGCAGCAGGCCTGTTCCTAAGCTGCCTCCGCATGCGCTATGCTTACATGGGTTCCAGCTGCCATGCGGCCTCCAGCAGCGGCCTGAGTTCCTAACCCCTCCCTCTTAGTCCCTGTGGGTCAGAGGCCACCGCCACAAGCCCACCTGCACACAGCTGCTTGACTGGATGCAAAACCTGGACTGATCACGGAGCAGGAGCCCTCCCTGCACGTGCTTGCTTCAAACCCTGCACCCCTCTTCTCCATCTGGGCTTCCACCCACACCCTGGAACCCAGGAAAGGCAGATGCCCCAGATCCTCGCCCTCCATCCTCTCTCCTCGCGCCAACCTCCATGTGGCCTTCAGGCGTGCCATGTACCTCCAAGACCTATACGTAAGAAAATCTTTATTTTCCATCTTGTGTCTGATCACTGAAGAGGTTTTCTCAAGAGAAAAGGAAAAAAGAAAAAAAGAAAAAACCTGGAACAGCTAGCACCGTTGCTGGGAGGGAGCGCACCCATGCTTGGCACGAGATGCTTCAGCTGCGCCTGGCTGACTAAAATCACTGCCAGTGGGGACAACTATATCTGGGAAGACAGAGATGCTGCTAGGGTCTGTCCCGCAGCTGGCAGAATCTTAGGCTGCGCGTGCCAGATGCCTCAACTGTGCACCCTGAATGGCTGTTGGGCGGGTAAGTGTGGCTCTGTGTTCCCGAAATCCTGACCCAGGAGGTGCCCACTCAGACCACAGTTTCTCTGTTGGGACCTTCCCATGCCACACCTGCCTGGTGTTTTCCTTTGTCCCAGTGCTGAGCCGAGGGGAGCTCCTGGCTGTAAGGACACCTCCCGTGGCCTTCACAGGTATCCAGGTCTACTGCAGACCCCAGGCCATGGGCGATCCCTGCAGGGCTGGCCATGACCCCTTGCAAATATCCATGCTTTGTCCCTGTGGCTGTCAGCCCTGTCCCCCAACTCCAGGGGGTGTCACGGTCTAATCCCTGGCACGAACTGGCTATGACTGGTGGGCAAAAGCAAATGCCCTGAGCACCCGGTCCCTGCCCCGCCGGACGCTGGAGGCCTCCATCCAGCTCTTAGATGAGTGCAAGGCTCACAGCAACGGCATGGACACTACTTGGTGCCACTGGCCCTGCGGTCCTGGGGGCCAACTCTGACACCAGAAAATGATGGCGCTGGTGGGTGCTGACCCTGGTCCCACAGAGGCCATTGGGACACCCTGAAGAGGGACGTGCTGCCTGCTAGGTAGGGACACACAGAGGTCACCCTCAGAATCTTCTGGTAATAATCTAAAAGGTCAAAATCACAGGAGATGGGGGAATTAGAACTGGAGATCAAAATTCCTCTATGGTAGAGAATTCAAATTTGTCTTAAGTGATTTTGCAGGCTGGGCATGGTAGCTCACGCCTGTAATCCCAGCACTTTGGGAGGCCGAGGCAGGTGGATCACCTGAGGTCAGGAGTTTGAGACCAGCCTGACCAACATGGAGAAACCCCGTCTCTACTAAAAATACAAAAATTAGCCAGACGTGGTGGTGCACACCTGTAATCCCAGCTACTTGGGAGGCTGAGGCAGGAGAATCACTTGAACCAGGGAGGCAGAGGTTGCAGTGAGCCAAGAACGCACCACTGCACTCCAGCCTGGGGACAAAGCGAGGCTCCATCTAAAAAAAAAAAAAAGAGAGATTTTACATTGGCTGGGCACGGTGGCTCACGCCTGTAATCCCAACACTTTGGGAGGCTGAGGAAGGTAGATCATCTGAGGTCAGGAGTTCGAGACCATCCTGGCCAACATGGTAAAACCCCATCTCTACTTAAAATACAAAAATTAGCTGGCCAGTAGTGGAGTGCGCCTGTAATCCCAGCTACTTGGGAGGCTGAGGTGGGAGAACTGCTTGAACCCGGGAGGCAGAGGTTGCAGTGAGCTGAGATCACCCCATTGCAGCCTGAGCAACAGAGCGAGACTCCGTCTCAAAAAAAAAAAAAAGAGATTTTGTATTTTTGTATTGCCAGAGTGAGAAGGTGGCTGACCAGCTACTCAGGGCATTTAGTACCAGGTCAGAGTTAGCACTCACTCCCACAGAAATGAGTACTAAATTTCTCCAGGACACTGGCCCAGATCCCCCACATCTGTCCCTCAATGTGTCCAATCCCATGCCCACAAATCAGAAAAACCACTGATGAGGTCATGAAAGCCTCACCGGGTGGGCAGGACGGGTGCACTTGGAGGCTCCCTGCTGTGGATCCTCAAGGCGTGGCCTGGACTCAACCGCCCACCACAGTGACAACAGCCAGAGCTCACTGTGGAGGGGCCCTGGAGACCACACCCACCTCCTGCTGAGTGACGGCAGACAGCGAGAGGGGTCTGTTGTCTCTTTGAATGCCACTACCAGGGGACCCTGGGACTATCTCCAGTCCTGAAGAGGCTCCTCTCAGTCACACGGCAGCTCTGGACAAGAGATGTGCAAAGGCGGGACATGGGCAGCTGCCCCTTGGTGTTCGGCAGTCACCTGCTAAGGGCCCCCAGCCCAACCTCGACTGACCCTGGCCCCCCACAGTGGGACCCAGGCCTCACCATTATTTTCCCTGAGCACCTGGAAAGCCTTCCCCAAATCCCCGGACTAAGAACCAGACCCTCACGGGCCCCCATGCTGGGCGGGTGTGCCCAAGGCCCTCATCATGGGACAACCAGAAAACAAGCTGGCGGCCATCAAACACCTGGGCTCAGGCAGCTGCATTTCTGAAAGCTGAGGACCCTCGACAGCCTATTCTCACAGAACACTAATACCCTCCCTCCTTTCCCGACTTGAGAGAATGGCAGCCTCCTCATCCCTTAGCCTGGGGACTTGGTGGTCCTCCAGGGACTGTCCCATTCTGAGGGGACAATTGCCCTTTTACTACTCTATTAATTGGGACAAGAAAAACTTTCAGTACTTTATAAGGGGGCCCAAGTCACAGTAGTTCCTGAGGAGCCTACAAAAGAGAAAGCTTTTAAAATAAAGGGAATCACGAACAAACCCTCGGGAGTTCACCTTCCTTTATTTTATTGTATTTATTTATTTATTTATTTATTTTTGAGACAGAGTTTCGCTCTTGTTGCCCAGGCTGGAGTGCAATGGCATGATCTTGGCTCACCGCAACTTCCACCTCCCGGGTTCAAGTGATTCTCCTGCCTCAGCCTCCCAAGTAGCTGGGATTACAGGCAATGTGCCACCATGCCCGGATAATTTTTGTATTTTTAGTAGAGCTGGGGTTTCTCCAAGTTGGTCAGGCTGGTCATGAACTCCCGACCTCAGGTGATCCATCCACCTCGGCCTCCCAAAGTGCTGGGATTACAGGCGTGAGCCACCGTGCCCGGACTACTTTATTATTGTTATTTTTTGAGACAGTTTTTTTTTTCTTGGTTCTCGTTGCCCAGTTTGAAGTGCAATGGCGTGGTCTCGGCTCACTGCAACCTCTGGCTCCCGGGTTCAAGCGATTCTCCTGCCTCGGCCTCCCAAGTAGCTGGGATTACAGGCGCCCGCCACCATGCCTGCTAATTTTTTTGTATTTTTAGTAGAGATAGGGTTTCACCATGTTGGCCAGGCTGGTCTTGAATTCCTGACTTCGGATGATCCGCCTGCCTTAGCCTCCCAAAGTGCTGGGATTACAGGTGTGAGCCACCGCACCCGGCCTATTTTATTTTGTTTAAGACAGTCTTGCTCTGTTGCCCAGGCTGGAGTACAGTGGATGATCTCAGCTCACGGCAATCTTGACCTTCCAGGCTCAAGCAATCCTCCTACCTCAGCCTCCCGAGTAGCTAGGATTACAGGTGCCCATCACTACATCCAGTTAATTTTCGTATTTTTAGTAGAGATGGGGTTTTACCGTGTTGGCCACGCTGGTCTCGAACTCCTGGTCTCAAGTGATCTGCCTGCTTTGACCTCTTAAAGTGCTGGGATTACAGGCATGAGCCACCTGGGAGCTACTCGGGAGGCTGAGGGAGGAGAATGGTGTGAACCCAGGAGGTGGAGCTTACAGTGAGTGCAGATTGCGCCACTGCACTCCAGCCTGGGTGACAGAGCGAGATTCCGTCGCCAAAAAAAACAAAAACAAAACAACAACAACAAAAAAACAGCTATGAGGCTGGCGCAGTGGCTCACGCCTGTAATCCCAGCACTTTGGGAGGCCTAGGTGGGCGGATCACGAGGTCAGGAGATCGAGACCATCCTGGCTAACAGGGTGAAACCCCCGTCTCTACTAAAAATACAAAAAATTAGCCGGGTGTGGTGGCGGGTGCCTGTAGTCCCAGCTACTTGGGAGGCTGAGGCAGGAGAATGGCATGAACCCGGGAGGTGGAGCTTGCAGTGAGCCGAGGCTGCGCCACTGCACTCCAGCCTGGGCGACAGAGCAAGACTCCATCTCAAAAAAAAAAAAAAAAAGGGTTATGCTATCACCCCACATAAAATACAGGGGCCGGTGCCTTCAGTAAAATTCTTGGGCACTGTCTGGTCAGGGTGCAGCAGATCCTATTAATCGTTAAACATAAACTGCTGACGCTGTTACCACCCACAGGTCTTTGACAGACACATTTATTTGGATTCTTCATGTTTTGGAGACAAGAGTTTCTGTATCTTACTCTAATACCCAGACCCTTTTCTGCCATAACCTATAAAGCAACCACCTCTCAGTGGGGAGGCTCCACAGCCCTCGCCCGGCCCAGCAGGCAGCCCAGCACACCATGCCACCATGACTCCAGGTCCCACTCTTGCATGGAAGCTCTGGTGACACCCACTCTGCCTCGTGCAGTCTGAGGAGAAAATATGGTCCACCTGGTTGCCCATAGGATTCCGAACTAAACGAGCCCCAAAGAGCAGCTCAGTATGCCCCCTAGAAAGGCAAACGCTATCTGCCTATTGAGTGCGACTAGAAACTGAGGGTCCCACCCTGAGTGGAAGCAGCACCCCTGTGGACTCCAATCCCCACCATGCCACAGCTCAGGACACCTCCCACCCAGCACAGGCAGGTGCCTCCTTGCTACATGGAAATGACACCTGCGGGACCAGGCTGACCTGACACACAGGGTCTTCCCAAACTCCAGGAGGGTGTGGCTTTACTCATCCCCGGCCCCTAGCTCATGGTGTTGGAAGACCAGTCAGTCGAACTGGCAGCCTCGTGATGCAACATGCCTGCAAGTCCGAACTGCCTTCTGCCCATAGATTTAGACTCAGTCAGGCAAGTGGAGACAGGACAGTTCTCTCGTTCAAGGCAACCTCGTGGGGGCACCTGTTTGTGGAAACAGGATGGTTTTCTTATTCAGGGCAACCTCGTGGGGGCACCTGTTTGGGAATAAGTTGCCTCCTACGGCTTCCTCACCTTAGTCTGCGAGGGATCACAATAAATGCAGAGTGATACTTGAAACTGCGCCAGAGATGCGCAGAGCAGCCCTCCCAGGGGACAAGGCCTTCCTGATGGGGGCGGCCAACTGGAGGCACACCACTCATCCACCTGGATGGCCCCCATCTCATGGGGGATGACATCGCTCCAACTTCAACATCGAGAACACAGACCCTCCCTGCTGCAGACTCCCATCACGACTCCACTTCCCCAAACTAGCATCACAAATCACAACTCCACCCCCCCAAACTAGGATCACAAATCACGACTCCACCCTCCAAACTAGGATCACAAATCACAACTCCACCCCCCCAAACTAGGATCACAAATCACAACTCCACCCCCACAAACTAGCATCACAAATCACAACTCCACTTCCCCAAACTAGCATCACAAATCACAACTCCACCCCCCCAAACTAGGATCACAAATCACAACTCCACCCCCCCCAAACTAGGATCACAAATCATGACTCCACCCCCCCAAACTAGGATCACAAATCACGACTCCACCCCCCAAACTAGGATCACAAATCACGACTCCACCCCCCCAAACTAGGATCACAAATCACGACTCCACCCCCCCAAACTAGGATCACAAATCACGACTCCAACACCCCAAACTAGGATCACAAATCAGGACTCCACTCCCCCAAACTAGGATCACAAATCACGACTCCACCCCCCCAAACTAGGATCACAAATCACAACTCTACCCCCGATACTAGGATCACAAATCACAACTCTACCCCCCAAACTAGGATCACAAATCACAACTCTACCCCCCAAACTAGGATCACAAATCACAACTCTACCCCCGAAACTAGGATCACAAATCACAACTCTACCCCCCAAACTAGGATCACAAATCACAACTCTACCCCACAAACTAGGATCACAAATCACAACTCCACCCCCAAAACTAGGATCACAAATCACGACTCCACCCCCCAAACTAGGATCACAAATCACAACTCCGTCCCCCAAACTAGGATCACAAATCACAACTCCATCCCCCAAACTAGGATCACAAATCACAACTCCATCCCCCCCAAACTAGGATCAAAAATCACGACTCCACCCCCCCAAACTAGGATCACAAATCACAACTCTACCCCCCAAACTAGGATCACAAATCACAACTCTACCCCCCAAACTAGGATCACAAATCACAACTCCACTCCCCAAACTAGGATCACAAATCACGACTCCACCCCCCCAAACTAGGATCACAAATCACAACTCTACCCCCAAACTAGGATCACAAATCACAACTCCACCCCCTAAACTAGGATCACAAATCATGACTCCACCCCGCCAAACTAGGATCAAAAGAGTTGCCTCTGCCGAACTATGGACTTGCAACTAGACTCCAACCTACAGGGCTTTCTACAAAACATAGAGCCCAGGGACGCTAGGAACCTTATTTTGCTGAAATAGCCTATGCTTGACATATGAACTACACGGCAACAAAAAAGCCCAAAGTGCCAGAATTACAGGCGTGACCACTGCGCCCGGAAACCTCATGTATTTTGATGCTGTAATCCCAGCACTTTGGGAGGCCAAGGCAGGTGGATTGCTTGAGCCCAGGAGTTCAAGACCAGCCTGACCAATATGGTGAAACCTCGTCTCTACCAAAAATACAAACGTTATCTGGGCATGGTGGAGCGCACCTGTGTCCCACTCAGGAGGCTGAGGTGGGAGGAGCACTTGAACCTGGGAGGGTAAGGTTGCAGCGAGCCAAGATCGCACCACTGCACTCCAGCCTTAGTGACAGAGCAAGGCTCTGTTTCAAAAAAAAAAAAGAATTTCAGTATCTGGTCCCAGTGGGAACAAAGTTCAGCTTTGAATCTTCTCATGTCTTCAAGAAACCATAAAAATAACAACAGAAAAATACATGCCGGGTGCTGTGGCTCACGCCTGTAATCCCAACACTTTGGGAGGCTGAGGCGGGAGGATCACCTGAGGTCCGGAGTTCGAGACCAGCCTGACCAACATGGAGAAACCCCGTCTCTACTAAAAATACAAAATTAGCCGGGTGTGGTGGTGCATGCCTGTAATCCCATCTACTCTGGAGGCTGAGGCAGGAGAATGGCTTGAACCTGGGAGGCGGAGGTTGCTGTGAGCTGAGATCGTGCCATTGCACTCCAGCCTGGGCAACAAGAGCGAAACTCCATCTCAAAAAAAAAAAAACAGAAAAATACAAACAAGCAAAATGAAGTTTTGTTTTGTTTTGTTTTAACTGCATTTTCAGGCTGGGCGTGGTGGCTCATGCCCATAATCCCAGCACTTTGGGAGGCTGAGGCAGGCGGATCACCTGAGGTCAGGAGTTTGAGACCACCCTGGCCAACACGGTGAAACCCCGTCTCTACTAAAAATACAAAATTAGCAGGGTATGGTGGCAGGCACCTGTAATCCCAGCTACTTGGGAGGCTGAGGCAGGAGAATCACTTGAACCTGGGAGGCAGAAGTTGCACTGAGCCAAGATGGCACCACTGCACTCCAGCCTGGGCAGCAGAACAAGACTAAATCTCAAAAAAAATAAAAATAGGCCAGCATGGTGGCTCACGCCTGTCATCCCAGCACTTTGGGAGGCTGAGGCGGGCCGACTGCCTGAGCTCAGGAATTCGAGACCAGCCTGACCAACATGGTGAAACCCCATCTCTACGAAGAATACAAAATTAGCTGGGCGTGGTGGCAGGTGCCTGTAATCCCAGCTACTCAGGAGACTGAGGCAGGAGAATCACTTGAATCTGGGAGGCGGAGGTTGTGATGAGCTGAGATGGCGCCATTGCACTCCAGCCTGGGCAAGAAGAGCAAAACTCCGTCTCAAAAAACAAAAAACAAACAAACAAAAAAACCCCCCAAAAAATAAATTTGAAAAAATAATGAAATAAAACTGCATTTTCAAGGACAACAGGAGGCCCTGGAGGCTGAGTTCCTTGGAAGTGCTGCCGAAGGCAATGCCAGAAGGGAACAGTCCCAGTAGCCGGAAGGAGCCACAGAAAAGCAGCATTGCAAACGCAGACGGGCCGGAGGTGGATCTCAAAAGTGTCCAAAAGGAGCTGGCCCAATCCAGGAAAGAACATCTGTGAGCCGGGCCAATACTGATGATGGCAGAGCCCTGGGACAGGCCAACACACAAGCCTCAGAAAGCTCAGTGCCCAGGGCGCAGTAGTGACAGCTTGTGGATATGCCAGCAAAATGTAACTTGTGAAGGTACATGCTAGTGACCAGCTGCGCAGATGTACACACACACTCATATGCACACACACACACTCACATGCGTAAACATGTATATACACACAGATGCAGATACATACAGAATCCACAGTCTCTACTCCAAAATTAACAAACACATAAAGAACCAAGAAAATAGAGCACGTTTTTGTGAGAAAAGGAAATCAACCATCTGACCCTGAAATGAGTCAGATATTTAAACTAACAGACAAGGATTTAAAAACAGGAATTATAATTATCCTCAGTGAAGTAAAACAAAACAGGAAAATCTCAGGGAGTGAAAACTCTCAGCAGAGACACAGAAATAATAAAAAGGAATAAAATAGTCATTCTGGAACTGAAGAACACAATCTCTGAAATAAAGCATTACTTGACGGACTAACAGCTGAATGGGCACAATAAAGGAAAGAGTAAGTCAACTTGAATCGAGATGAACAGAAATTATCTGAAGATACAGATAAAAATATTTTAAAAATAATAAACAGCCTTACAAATCTGTTAGATAATTCGAATGGTCACTTATAATTGGTATCTCAGGGGACCAGAGAGAGAATGCTACAGAAAGAAATGTGAAGAAATAATGGTCAAAAGTTTCCCAAATTTGATGAAAGACAGAAATCTACAGGATCAAGATGCTATATGAACACCTAGCTGACTAAAAACCAAGAGGCCGGTGCTGCAGTACATCAGAGTCCACCTGCTGCGAACCGAACCGACAGGCAGCTCACCTCGAAAGCAGGAGAGTGACCCACGACACACCACGAGCCAGTGATCCCGAGAATGGCTGACTCCTCACCGAAAGCCAAGGAGGCCAGAAAAGAGTAAAAGAGCAGCTTTAAAGTGCTGAATGGGAAAAGGAAAAAAAAAGCAAAATAAAGGTACTTTCATACACGAGAAAACTAAGAACTGGGGCAGCAGACTCGCACCACGAGAAATGCAAAGGTCTTTGGGCTGAAGGGAAATGATGCCAGCTAGAAACTCAGATCATCAGAAAGGGATGAAGAGCACTAGAGATGGAAAATCTGGGGAAACATGAGATTTTTTTGAAAATACTTTATTTTTAGAGCGTTTCACAGCAATATTAAGCAGAAAACACAGTTCCTACATACCCCACCCCCCACGCACCTCCCCCACTACTTACCTCCCGCAACACAGGGATACAGCGTCACAATGAATGAACCCACACTGACACATCATGCCCATCTAAAACCTCAGTTAAGGGCTCACTCTTGGTGCCGCGTGATCTATGGGTTTTGCATCCACCACTGTAGTATTATACAGACTAGTGTCAGTGCCCTAAAAATCCTCTGGCTCCACCCTGCTTCTCTACTCCTTGGCACTGCTGATCTTTTTGCTCTCTCTCTAGTTTTGCCTCATCCAGAATGTCACATAGTTGGAATCATACAGTATAGGTGTCCGTTGGTAAACAAAGAGGATTGGGTCCGAGACCCCCAAGTATACCCAAATCCACGCATACTCAAGTCCCACAGCTGGCCTTTCCGAATCCACTTATATGAAGTCAGCCCTCTGGACATGGGTTTCACATGTGTTTGGTTGAAAAAAATCCACATATAAGTGGACCTGGGAAGTTCAAACCCGTGTTGTTCAAAGGCCAACTGTATATAATCTTTTCAGACTAACTGCTTTCACTTGGTAATGTGCATTTAAGGTTCCTGTATGTCTTTTCATAGCTTGGTAGCTCATTTATTTTTATTTATTTTATTTTTGAGACGCAGTTTCACTCTTTCGCCCAGGCTGGAGTGCAATGGCGCCATCTTGGCTCACTGCAACCTCTGCCTCCTGGGTTCAAGTGATTCTCCTGCCTCAGCCTCCTGAGTAGCTGGGATTACAGGCACCCACCACCATGCCCGGCTGATTTTTGTATTTTTAGTAGAGACGGAGTTCCATCATGTTGGCCAGGCTGGTCTCGAACTGCTGACCTCAAGTGATCCGCCCGCCTCGGCCTCCCAAAGTGCTGGGATTACAGGCATGAGGCACCATGCCTGGCCAATCATTTCCTTTTAGCTCTGAATATGATTCCATTCTCTGGATGCACCACTGGTTTATCTACCTGCTCTCTACTGAAGAATATCTCGGTTGCTTCCAACTTTTGGTAATTATGAAATTACGAATAAGGTTTGGTAATTATGAATAAGGCTGCCGTAAATATCTGTGTGCGGGATTTTGTGTGGACATAAATTTTCAATTCATTTGGGAAAATACAAAGGGACCAAATTGCTGGATCACATGGTAAAGGTATGTTTAGTTTTGTAAGACTGTCGAACTGTCTTCCAGAGTGACCACCGTTTTGCATCCCCACCTGCAATGAATGAGAGTTCCTGTTCCACATCCTGGCCAGCCCTGGGGGTTATCAGTGGTGTGGATTTCGGCCATTCTAATAGGTGTACAGTGGAATCTCACTGTTCTAATGTGCAATTCCTTAGAGACATATGACATTGATCTTCTCACAATGCCCACCTGTCATCTGGGTATCTCCTTCCACTGGGAGCCTATTCAGGCCTTTCACCCATTTTTTAAATTGGGCTGTTCATTTTCCTGTTGAGTTTTTTGCATATTTTGGATAATAGTCATTTACATGTGCCTTTTACAAATATCTTCTCCCAATCTATGGACTGTTTCTCATCCTCTTGATGTTGTCTTTTTTTTTTTTTTTGGAGATGGAGTCTCACTCTGTCACCCAGGCTGGAGTGTAGTGGCTGAATCTCGGCTCACTGCAACCTTCACCTCCCGGGTTCAAGCGATTCTCCTGCCTCAGCCTCTGGAGTAGCTGGAATTACAGGCGCCACCACCACACCCAGCTGGTTTTTGTATTTTTAGTAGAGATGGGGTTTCACCATGTTGGTCAGGCTGGTCTCGAACTCCAGACCTCAGGTGACCCGCCCGCCTCGGCCTCCCAAAGTTGATGTTGTCTTTTACAGAACAGAAGTTTTTAATTTTAATGAAGTCCAGATTGTCAATTGTTTCTTCCATGGATTGTGCCTTTGGTGTTGTACCTAAAAACTCATTGTCAAACCAAGGTCACCTCTTTTTTTCCTGTATTATCATCTGGAAGTTTCATAGTTTTGTGGTTTACATTTAGATGTATGATCCATTTTTCTATGGAATGAAATGTGTCCTCCTCACCCGAAATTCACATGTTGAAGCCTCAATGTGATGACGTTTGGAGATGGGGTCTTTGAGAGATCATTCGAGTTAGATGAGGTCATGAGGGTCATCATGGCAGAATTAGTGCTCTTATAAGAAGAGATACCAGAGAACTTGCCCTTTCTCTCTCCGCCACGTGAGGACACAGTGAGAAGGCAGTCATCTTAACCTAGAAAGAGACCCCTCACCAGAAACTAACCATGCTAACACACTGATCTCAGACGTGTAGTCTCCAGAACTGTAAGAAAATAAGGCTGGGCACAGTGGCTCATCCCAGCACTTTGGGAAGCCGAGGCGGGCAGATCACCTGAGGTCAGCAGTTCGAGACCAGCATGGCCAACATGGCAAAACCCCATCTCTACTAAAAGTACAAAAGCCAGCTGGGCGTGGTGGCGGGCGCGTGTAATCCCATCTACTAGGGAGGCTGAGGCAGGAGAATCACTTGAACCCAGGAGGTGGAGGTTGCAGTGCACAGAGATCGTGCCACAGCACTCTAGCCTGGGTAACCAGAACGAGACTCCATGTGGAGGGGGACGGGGAGCGGGAGGGGAAGGGGAGCGGAGGAAAGTTAGTGTTTTAAGCACCCAGCTTGTGGTTTTAAGTCTGAGCAAAATAAGGCACATTTTAAGTTAATTTTTTCTGAAGGGTGTCTAGATTCTTTTTTTTTTGGCACATGGATGTTCAGTTATTCCAGCACCATTTCTTGAAAAGATTATCCTTTCTACACTGAGGTGTGTTTGTTCCCTTGTCAAAGATCAGTTGCATGTGTTTATGCAGGTTTATATCTGGGCTCTCTGTTCTATTTCATTGATCTATTTTTTCTTTTTTTGACCAATACCACACTGCCTTGATTACTGTGGCTTTAAAGTACTGAAATTGGGTACTACGGGTCTTCCAACCTTGCTCTTCTCTTTCAATATTGAGTTGACTATTCTGGGTCTTTTACCTCTCATAAACATTAGAATCAGTTTGCTAATATCCACAAAAGAACCTGCTGAGTTTTTTTCGTTTTTTAGAGACAAGGTCTTGCTCTGTCAGCCAGGCTGGAATACAGTGGCATGATTGTAACTTATTGAAACTTCAAACTCCTAGGCTCAAGCAGTCCTCCCACCTCAGCCTCCCAAACAGCTGGGAATATAGGCACATGCCACCAGGTCTAGCTAACAAAAAAATTTTTTTTGTAGATATGGGGTCTCACTATGTTGCCTAGGCTGGTCTTAAACTCCTGGGCTCAAGCGATCCTCCTGCCTTGGCTTCCCAAAGTGCTGGATTATAGGCATAAACCACCACACCTAGCCCCTGAGACTGTGATTGAGATTATGTTGAATCTATAAATCAAGCTGAGGACTGACATCGTGATAATACCGAGTTTTCCTCATGAACATAGACTATCTCTTCATTTATTTAGTTCTTCTTTGATATATTTTTATCAGTCTTGTATTTTTCCTCATAGATTTTGTATATATTTTGTTAGACTTACACCTAAGTATTTTACCTTTGGTGGTGCTAATGTAAATAATGTGTTTTTAACTTCAAATTCCACTTCTTCATTGCCAGTATAAAGGAAAATGATTGATATTTGCATATTAACCTTGTATCCTGCAACCTTGCTACAATTACTTAGTTTCTAGGAGTCTTTTTGCTGACTCAGATTTTCCACAGATGATCGTCATTTGTAAACGGTTTTATCTCTTCCTTCCCAATATGTATACCTTTTACTTCCTTTTTTGTCTTACTGCATTAACTGGGACTTCTAGTACAATGCAGCAGTGGTGAGAGGGGACATTCATGCCTTTTCCTAATCTTAGTGGGAAAGCTTTTTTTTTTAACCATTAAGTATGATGTTAGCTGCAGATTTTCTGTAGATGCTCTTTACAGCTTGAGGAAGTTCTTCTCTATTCCTAGTTTGTTGAATTTGTAATCATGAATCGAGGTTGGATTTTGTCAAATGCTTTCTCTGCATCTACTGATATGACCATGTGATCTTTCTTCAGCCTGTTGATGTGGTTATCACATTACATTAATTTATTTCCTAATGTTGGACCAGCCTTGTAAACCTGGGACAAATCCCACTTGGTCACGGTATATAATTCTTTTTATACACTGTTGGATTTGATTTGCTAATATTTTGTTGGGATTTTTGCATTTATGTTCATAAGAGGTGTTTGTCTGTAGTTTCCTTTTCTTGTAAGGTCTGTTTGGTGTTTGCATTTGGGTGGGTAACGCTGACCTCATATAATGAGTTAGGAAGTATTCCCTCTGTTTTTATTTTCTGGAAGAGATTATAGAGAACTGTTACAATTTCTTCCTTAAATGTTTGGTAGAAGTCGTAAGTGAACCCGTCTGAGCCCAGTGGATTCTATTTTAGAAGGTTATTGTTGATTTGACCATTTAACAGACATAGCCCTATTCAGATCGTCTATTTCTTCCCATGTTTGGGACTTTGTCCTTCAAGGAATTGGTTCATTTATCAAATTTGGGCACAGAGTTGTTTATCATTTTTATTACCCTTTAAACGTCTGTGGGACATCTCTGTAGTGATGTTCCCTCTTTCATTTCTGATATTAGTATTCTGTGTCCTCTCTCTTCTCTGTCTTAGTCTGGCTAAAGGTTTACTGATTTTATTGTTTTTTCAAACCATCTTCTGGTTTTGTTGATTTTCTCTATTGATTTCCTGTTTTCCATTTCATTGATTTCTGCCTGAATTATTTCTTTTCTTCTGCTTACTTTGGATTTAATTTGCTCTTCTTTTTCTAGTTTCCTAGAGTGAAAGCTTACATTATGATTTTAGATCTTTCCCATTTTCTAATACATGCAGTCAATGCTGTAAATTTCCCTCTAAGCACTGCATTCACAGCATTCCACAAATTTTGGTAAGTTTTATTTTCATTTTCACTTAATTCAAAATATTCTAAAATTTCTCGAGATATCTTCTTTGACTCGTGTTATTTGGAAGTGTGTTGTTTATTTGCCAAGTACTTTAGATCTTCCAGCTATCTTTCTGGTTTCATTTCTAGTTTCATGTCACTGTGGTCTGAGAATAGACATTCTATGTTTTCTATTCTTTCAGTATATTAAAGTGTGTTTTGCGGCCCAGAATGTGGTCTATCTTAGTGAATGTTTCATATGAGCTTGGCAGGAATGTGCATTCTGCTATTGTTGGATGAAGCAGTCTATAGATGTAAATTATTCCCAGCTGACTGATGTGATGGTGCTGTTAAATTCAACTACATCCTGCTGGATCTGTCCATTTATGATAGAGGGTGCTGGATCTCCAACTGTAGACAGTGAATTCATCTATTTCCCCTTGTAGTTCTATCAGTTTTTGCATCACATATTTTTTTGTTGTTGTTGTTTTTTTGAGACGGAGTCTCGCTCTGTTGCCCAGGCTGGAGTGCCATGGCGCGATCTCAGCTCACCTCCACCTCCCGAGTTCAAGCAATTCTCCTGCCTCAGCCTCCCGAGTAGCTGGGATTACAGGCATGAGCCACCACGCCCAGCTAATTTTGCATTTTTAGTAGAGATGGGGTTTCTCCATGTTGGTCAGGCTGGTTTCGAACTCCTGACCTCAGGTGATCCACCCGCCTTGGCCTCCCAAAGTGCTGGGATTACAGGCGTGAGCCACCGTGTCCAGCTGGTTTTGTTGTTTTTAGAGATAGGGTCTCACTCAGTTGCACAGGCAACTTCAGGCTGGGTATGGTGGCTCATGCCTGTAATCCCAGCACTTTGGGAGGCCAAGGTGGGTGGATGTCTTGAGACCAGGAGGTCGAGACCAGCCTGGGCAATATGGTGAAATCCTGTCTCTACAAAACACAAAAATTAGCCAGGTGTGGTAGTACATGCCTGTAGTCCCAGCTACTCAGGAGGCTACGGTGGGAAGATCACCTGAGTCTGGGAGGTCAAAGCTTTCAATAGACTGGGACAGCGCCACTGCACTCCACCCTGGGGGACAGAGTGAGACCCTGTCTCGAAAAAATAAAAAAAAAATTTTAATGTGATTACTGATGTTGCTGAATTAACATCTACCACATTTGTTACTATTTTCTACTTTTTGCCCTTGTTCTTCATTCCTATTTCTGTTTTCTATACTTTTTCTACCTTTTGTGGGTTTACCTGAGCATTCTATTATATGTAATTCCATTTTGTATCCTTTTTTAGCGTATCAACCAAACTTAACTTTTTAAATCGGTTTGCAACCTGCATTTATAGCTAATACAAGTCCACTTTCAAATAACAATCTCTTGGAAGCCCTGTGCCATCTACTGATGAGCCTATCAAAGGCACTCTTCCTTTCTGTTACGGGGTTTTTGGTCTCTAGTATTTAAAAAATCCTTAAAATTTCTTTTTCTTTTCTCTTTTTTTTTTTAAGAAAGACGATCTCGCTATGCTGCCTAGGCTGGCCTTGAACTCCTGGGCTCAAGCAATCCTGCTACACCATGAGGAGTTGCAAATACAGGTATGTGCCACCACCTCCAGCTTCTTAAAATTTTAATCTCTCTGCTTACATTATCAATCTGTTTTTGCATACTGTCTACTTTTTCCATTAAAGCCCTTAGCGTGTTAATCATAGTTTTAAAAAAATTCCTGGTCTCATTACTCCAACACTCCTGCCACGACTGACTCTGGTTCTAATGCTTGTTCAGTCTCTTCACACTGCATTTCCTGCCTTTTAGTATGCTTTGTAATTTTCTGTTGATAGGTAGACATGATATACTGGGTAAAAGGAATTGCAGTAAATAGGGCTTTCATCATGTTTTCAGGTGTTGGGGTGGGAAAGTGTTCTATGATACTATGAGTAGAGCTCAGTCTTGCTGAGCTTGTGTCCCTGGACTGTGAACTTCCCAAGTGCTTTTCAGTTTCCCCCACCCGCCATTAGGTGGGACAGAATATCCAGAAGTAGCTAGTGTTAGGTATTTCCCTTCCCCCAGGTGGGTTAAGTTCTGATAAAAACACCAGCAGGTTAGGCCCTGGTAAAATTGTTTCTCCTGAGGGCAGGTCTTGTTAAGAACAGAATGGTGTATTGGTCCCTTTTCACTTCCTCCTGCCAGAAGCGCAAGGAGATTTTTCTCTGATATTCACTGTCAGTACCTAATAGAGCTCCTAGAGGTAAAACTCACAAAAGCATTGGGGTCCTCCCATGACCGGGTCCCCCTGGAGCCTTTTTTGAGAGTTGTCCACACTGAGCCTCTAGCAATTTGCCAATTACATTTTAGGCTTACCCATCTGGCCACTGGTTCCCTGGGAGATTATTGCTCACAAGATGTGGTAGTGATTCTTTGTATCTGCCTGTTTATCTCTCCAAATTTTTTTTTTTTTTTTTAGACAGAGTCTCGCTCTGTCACTCAGGCTGGAGTGCAGTGGCGCAATCTTGGCTCACTGCAACCTTCACCTCCTGAGTTCCAGCGATTCTCCTGCCTCAGCCTCCCGAGTAGCTGGGATTACAGGAACCCACCACCACACTCAGCTAATTTTGTGTTTTTAATAGAGACAGGGTTTCACCATGTTGGCCAGGCTGGTCTTGAACTCCTGGCTTCAACTGATCCACCTGCCTCGGCCTCCCAAAGTGCTGGGATTACAGGTGTGAGCTACCGCATCTGGCCATACCTCTCCAATTTTGAGAGCAGTGATTTGTCCTCTGACCTCATACCTCTCTGATGGAGCTTTGTTGATTTTTCAGTTTGTTCAGCTTTTTACCTGTTAAGACATAGCGATGACTTCTAAGCTCCTTATATGTCAGAACAGCTAAAATACTATTTTTTTGGCCTTTTTCTTTTTTTTTTTTTTTTTTTTTTTTTTGTTTGTTTTTTTTTTTTTTTTGAGACGGAGTCTTGCTCTGTCACCCAGGCTGGAGTGCAGTGGCGCGATCTCGGCTCACTGCAAGCTCCGCCTCCCGGGTTCACGCCATTCTCCTGCCTCAGCCTCTCCGAGTAGCTGGGACTACAGGCGCCCGCCACCACGCCCGGCTAATTTTTTTTTTGTATTTTTGGTAGAGACGGGGTTTCACCGTGGTCTCGATCTCCTGACCTCGTGATCTGCCCGCCTCGGCCTCCCAAAGTGCTGGGATTACAAGCGTGAGCCACCGCGCCCGGCCTGGCCTTTTTCCTTTTAATTTTTTATAAACCACATAACTGTTTAAAACTGAAATTATAACATTGTCTTTCTGAGTTTAAAATGTATGTAGATGTATTACACATAACAACTATAACAGTAAGGATGGGAGGGATGGTTACAAGATTTCTGGATTTATGTGAAGTAGTACATAAATGAACTGTAAGTAAACTGTGGAAACTTATGTATACTGTAAACCTTAGGAAAATCACTGTAAAAAATAATGCAAAAAGATTACATAAAAAGCAAATAATAAAATTTAAATGGAGTTCTAAAAAGTATTCAAATAACCCAAATAAAGGCCGGAAAGAGGAATTTAAATAACAGAAGAGGTAAGTGTAAATAAAAAATAAAATATTATGCACAAGTGCATTCCTGAACCATATAAACAATTACATTAAACATTAACAGACTAAACACTACAATTAAAAGACAAAGATCGTTAGGATGAAGAAACAAATCCCAACTGTATGATATCTGCAAGAGATTCACTTTAAGTGTAAAGACACAGGTTGAAATTAAATGGATGAAAAAAGATATACTATGCTAACAGTATAAGAAGGATGGAGTTGCTACATTAATATTAGATAAAATATATTTCAAAACAAAATGTATTACCAGAGACAAACAGGAATTCTCTTATCTCTCATAATGATAGTCATAAGTGAAATAAGTCTTATAATACAGCTTCAAGATACACGAAGCCAACATTACAAAAATTAAACAGAAGAAAAGACAATTCCACAATCATACTTCTGTATTTCAGCAACTGAAAGAATAGCTAGACAAAAAAAAAAAAAAAAAATCAGCAAGGATACAGAAGACCTGAACAATACCATCAACCACCTTGACTTAACTGATATTTAACCCCCAAATGGCAGAATACACATTCTTTTTCAGTGCACATGGTGTTTGTACCGGGAGAGACCACATTTGGGGTCATAAAACAAGAAACAACAAATATGAAAGGAATGAAATAATACAGAGTATGTTCTCTGACCACAATGGAATTAAATGACAATAACAATAAGATAACTAGGAAAACACCAACTATCTGGAAATTAATGCATGTCCAAATAATCATTGGGTCAAAGAAGTCACAAGAAAAACTAGATAACATTTTGAACTAAATGTTAATGAAAATACAACATATTAAAATTTTGTGAGATGCACCTAAAGCTGCACTTTGAGAAAACGATATAATTTTACAATAATCTTAGCTCTTACATGTAGAAACCAAAGGCTTTATTCAACCAATTTTGAATGTGCACAAATATGGGGTATATTTTTCACGAGCCTTTCTGAATAAACTAGAAGACAAGCTCCAGCCAACCAAGAGATGGGGAAATTTTTGGTAGAAGGACCAGAGGTAAACAATTATTAATAACATACTTAACTGCAGATATAAGACAGTAACAAAGCTGTGGATATGAGTGGTAAAGTGTTATATGTTCTGACAGAGTAGAAACAATATAATCAACAAAAATTGGGAAAGGAATGAGGAGGAAAAGGGAGAAAAGTAGAACAAGCTTGTTGACTGTGTCAGTAGCTGGGAGTCAAAGATAATACTTAGAGCTGACATATCAAGTAGTAGATGTATATTCAATAGAACAAAGGTGAACATTAAAAAGAGCCACTGGTCAGGTGCAGTGGCTCACGCCTGTAATCTCAGCACTTTGGGAGGTCGACATGGAACACTTGATCTCAAGAATTTAAGACCAGTTTGGGCAACGTGGTGAAACCCCGTCTCAACAAAAATAAAAAAAAACTAGCCAGGTATGGTGACATGTGCCTGTAGCCCTAGCTACTTGGAAAGCTGAGGTGGGAGGATTGCCTGAGCCTGGTAGGTGGAGGTTGCAGTGAGCCGAGATCGTACTACAGCACTCCAGCTTGGGTAATAAGAGTAAGACTCTTTCTCAAAAACAAAAACAAAAACAAAAAAAAAGACTACTGACTGGCCAGGCGCGGAGGCTCACACCTGTAATCCCAGCACTTTGGGAGGCTGAGGTGGGCGGATCACGAGGTCAAGAGATCGAGACCATCCTGGCCAACATGGTGAAACCCCGACTCTACTAAAAATACAAAAATTAGCTGGGCGTGGTGGCGGGCGCCTGTAGTCCCAGCTACTCGGGAAGCTGAGGCAGGAGAATCGCTTGAACCAGGGAGGCGGAGGTTGCAGTGAGCCGAGATCGTGCCACTGCACTCCAGCCTGGTGACAGAGTGAGACTCTGCCTCAAAAAAAAAAAAAAAAAAAAGCCGGGCGCGGTGGCTCACGCTTGTAATCCCAGCACTTTGGGAGGCTGAGGCGGGCAGATCACAAGTTCAGGAGATCGAGACCACGGTGAAACCCCGTCTCTACTAAAAATACAAAAAAATTAGCCGGGCGTGGTGGCGGACGCCTGTAGTCCCAGCTACTCGGAGAGGCTGAGGCAGGAGAATAGCGTGAACCCAGGAGGCGGAGCTTGCAGTGAGCCGAGATCGTGCCACTGCACTCCAGCCTGGGTGACAGAGCGAGACTCCATCTCAAAAAAAAACCAAAAAAACAAAAAAAAAAAACAAGACTACTACTGACTAAAGCTGGCAAATGAAGGAGAGAATGGGGTGAAGAATAAAAAGGACATGGTAGGGAACCAATATCTATCGTCAAAAGGAAATAAGTGTATTATATAAAGAAGGGAATGAAGCTGTTATCAAGGTCAATCACCAAAACAAAAATATGATCAGAAGTAGTATATATATTTTTTAAAGCAAACCAACAGACAAGCAAAATAAAACTTCTAAAGCATGTGCACATGCTCACATTTGTAGAGGGGGCTGTATCTGTGAGACTGCCCCTGGAGGAGGCCATTAACATGAACACCATGCCCCAGCTGTCCCTCACTTGGAGCCTCTTAAGGCAGGA
The DNA here is from genome assembly GCF_028878055.3 of Symphalangus syndactylus. Classification (NCBI taxonomy): domain Eukaryota; kingdom Metazoa; phylum Chordata; class Mammalia; order Primates; family Hylobatidae; genus Symphalangus; species Symphalangus syndactylus. The sequence continues at coordinate 143,570,740 of NC_072429.2, forward strand.
TTGGGAGGCTGTTCCCAGGATTAGCATCCCATCCATTCTCACCTTTCTGGCAGCTTTTCAAGATATCTGGTTCCTCAGCTCCCAGAAGATTCAGGACCCAAAGTTCCTTCCCCTGCTCCAGCTGGGAGATCAACTCCGGCTTAGGGACAGGGAATCCTGTTGAGGATGAGGACACTGGTGAGCTGGCATGGCCCACTGGGCCTTCCAGGCCAGGTGTGGAGAGATGGGCCCTGTGTGCACGTGTGTACGCCTGCATGTGTGTTGGTCAGGGGTCCCGTGGGCTGAGACTAAGTACTGAAAGAGAATCCACTCATTAGCTCTCCTGCCACTGGAGGGACACCAGTGGGGCCACTGACAACAGGGAGTGAAGTCCCTAGCACTGGGGAACAAGGCAGGCTTTTCCCATGGGAAACGTTCCTTCTGTAGAGATCAGACTGATACCTGGGGACAAGGGGCAGGACCCTCTTCTTTGGGATCCAAAGAGCCAAAGCAGCCTCCCAAGCTCCTTAGAGGCCCCCACTGCGAACCAGGCCAAGTGCAGAGAGCCTTACCCAGAGAGGCCACGTTCCCATAGTTCTCCAGCATCACATCTCTGTAGAGCGCCCGCTGCTGGGGGCCCAGCTGCTGCCCCTCCGCCTGAGAGAAGTACACAGCCACATCCTGGAAGGTCAGCGGCATCTCCTGCAACAAAACATCGCCGCTGCCCGGGCCATGCCCACTGGGCAGCAGCCTGCACTAAAAGGGCCCTGACCTGGTGGGGCCCCACTACCCAGGGCCCTGCTGTGGTCAGTATGAACTGTGCATCAGCAGATCCCTGATGGGGCAGCTGAGAGCGATGAGGACCCAGCTGAGCTCAGAGCCCCTCTCCCTGCGGGAGGGCCAGTCTACATCCCAGAACCCTTTCCTCACGGTGGCTATGAGTCCCTGGCTGGCCTTACCAGTTGCCGGGCTCGCGGCTCCAGAGGAGAGTAGCTTCTGACTGGGATGGGGATGGAGATGAAGAGGTGGGCAGGAAGGAGGTTTAACTCACCTGGTGCCCTGGAAGCTGGAGTGTGGCTGCCATTCTGTGCGCATGGGCTGCTGTGGTTTCCCAGAGAAGATAGGAGACTGCCCTGGCCTGAAGTCTCCCCCAACTTACCTTCAGTGGGGAGAACTCAGGCTCAGCCCCATTCAACCAGGGGTGTGGAAGGATGGCCAGGGGGCAGAAGCTGATTGCTGGTGCGGCCTCTTGGGTCGTGGGAGGCAGGTCACTATGCAGCATGGGCCGACGTGCCCTACTGCTCAGTGACTCCTGAAATCCCAGAACGGCCGGAGCCAGAGCCGGGGGGGATCCAGGGACGCCCGGCTAAGGGGTGAAAAGTGGCAGTTCCCGTGGTCCAGACCTGTTGAAGGCCCTGGAAATGGGGTGCAGGGCCGTTCTACCTGCCTGGGCCAACCTGGGGCAAAGAGCCACGTGAGGGTGCAGCCTCACCAGGGCTGAGGACGTGAGAGGGAGGCCGCGGGGATGCTGCCGAAGGCCCCAGGCTCCGGGGAGAGGCCGGAAGCCACCTGTGGTCCTCAGTCCAGCCTCCTAGGGCCGCGCCGCGGTGGCCTCCTCCCGGCCTCTGCAGCCCGTCGGTGGCTCCCGCGGCACCCAGAACAGGCCCCTCCTGGACTGGCCGCCGCCTCCCCGCGCCCTCCCCGCCTGCCTGCCCGCTTGGCGCTCCTTCCTGGTCCGACACTGCCCCACTTGCTCGCTCGGCCCGGGGCAGCCACCGAGGAAGCGCCGAGGAGCTGCGCAGTCGCACCGAGCCCGGAGCGGACCCGCCCACAGAACCGGGTCCTAAGCCGGGGAGGGGGGCGGGCCCAGGATGAAGAGGGCGGGCCGGGCCGAGCTGCGCACACGCAGGCTTCCCCGCCCCCTGCGGGGCCTCAGTGCGCCTCGGAGAGCGCCGGGAACCGGAAACCAGCCGCGGTTCCGCCCGGATTCTTCCGGGGCCGCTCTGCGATGACGGGAGGCACGCGCCGTCTATGGTCGGGGGGCGAGAGCCCATGGCAGCGGAGCGGAGGGTCTGAGGCGGTGATGCTGCGCGACCGGGCCGCGCCCCCCTCGCCCCGACCCTAAACCCTCACCCGAACCCTAACCCCGCTGGGCTCCCGGCTCCCCCGTCGGTCACCACACATCCTGTGTCCCGATTCACCATAACCACCAGAAAGTCGCTTATGAAGATGTTACAATTATTGGGGCTCAGAACACAACGCGCCAAAATGAAGGCCTGAGAGGCAGTTTCCCTCTGACCTTCCCAGCCCTCCAGTCTTAGTTCTGTTCTCCCGCGACGCTCCTCACAGAGTGAATCCCTTTTCCCCAGGGCGGGTCCCAGACAGCAGGCCCCGAAAGCGAGCCACAAAACCTAAAAACATGACTCTGATGTTCCCCCCCGCTTTCTGTGTGAAAACTGGCGGTAAACGCCGGGCGTGGTGGCGGGCGCCTGTAATCCCAGCTACTCCGGAGGCTGAGGCGGGAGAATCGCTTGAATCCGGCAGGCGGAGCTTGCAGTGAGCCGAGATGGCGCCACTGCACTCCAGCCTGGGCAACAGAGCGAGACTCCATCTCAAAAATAAATAAATAAATAACTTTGCTTTTTCTCCAAAAATCTGCCTTTTATGAGTTGGTTTTCAGTGAACCTTCAGAGGGCAAAGAGGAATTTTCCCCTTGGCCCCTACACAATAAAGCATGGTTTAAAAAATAGCACTTGATAAAGGTGAGGAGACCAGCTTAGGAGCAGGAGGAGAAGGAAAGGAAAGCCAAGCCATCTTGTCACCCCGCATATAGTGTGGGCCCCGGACGCTCCGTTAGAATCAAGGCACAAATTTTATATCTGAACTTGAGGTAATCAACGAGGATGGAGAATGTCTAGAAGCCTAAAGCACCATGCAAAGTCACACATGATTAAGAAGATGCCTTACATTATTAATACCAGTGCTGGGGAAATTGTGGAGAATTACACACTGCTATGCTTGCAGGGGCGTGTTTAGTACAATGTTGAAAATGAATTAAGCTGTACATAAAGAGCCTTAAACACTTCAATTAATCTAGGAATCTATCCTATGGAAATAACAAAAGTTACAATGAGAAGGGTGCCCATCCCAGAGTTTGTTGTGTGTGTGTTTTTTTTTTAAATAATGGGGAGAATTTGGAAAATACCTAGTTATTCATAGAAGGGGAAATGGAAGATAATTATGCTTTTTGCAGCACAGAAATAGATAAATCTATTGTCTTCTGTACACTCAATTGAACATTATGCAGCCATTATGTGTGGTATTTGAAAAAATTTATTGGCAGAGGGTAATGCTTATGAAATAGAATGTGAAAAATATAATACAAAATTATATTTATGATACGATCTCAATTGTATATATGGGTGTTTAAGTTCACAAACTTAAGAAGGTTTCCAGATATAGGGACCTAGGTTGGTTTGTTCACTGCTCAGCCACCAGCCTGGAACATAGTAAGTACTCTATAAATACTTGGGAAGTGCTTGAAAAACGTATATAAAAAGCTGAAAATAAATACATCATACTAGTTGTAAGACTGCAGAATATTTGATTTTTTCTTTTTCTTGTTCACATCTCCTACAGGGGGCGTGTAATCACTCTGTGACTGGTGGGGGCAGGCTCTCCTAATGGATATTTCCTATTTAACAGGGCTACCAACTGCCAAGCATCCAAGCAGTCCCTAGGCAGCAATCCAGCAGCTGACAGGGTTACCAGCGTCACTGCCACAGATGCTAGGCTGGTTTGCCATATTTACGTGGATTTGGTCAGCAATGAGTACAAAGGATATAGATTGTTTCTTTCTTTCTTTCTTTTTGAGGCGGAGTTTCACTCTTGTTGCCCACTCTGGAGCGCAATGGTGAGATCTTGGCTTACTGCAACCTCCACCTCCCAGGTACAAGTGATTCTCCTGTCTCAGCCTCCCAAGTAGCTCGGATTACAGGCATGTATGACCATGTCCAGCTAATTTTTTTTTATTTCGTAGAGACGGGGTTTCACCATGTTAGTCAGGCTGGTGGCAAACTCCTAACCTCAAGTGATCCACCCGCGTCGGCCTCCCAAAGTGCTACGATTACAGGCGTTTGCCACTGTGCCCAGCCTAGATTGTTTATTTCTTACTCAAACAGCTACAGCATGATCAGCAGCCTGTGTCCCTAGACACACAAGATGACAGCAAACCATAGGGGCCAGATGACAGAAAGCACAGATGGTGGCCACGGTGCTGCTGAGGCACCAGCGCCACACTGCAGCCAGGCAGTGGTGTGTCCGCAGCTGTAACCAAGCCCAAAAACCAGTGGGCTTTTTTTTTCCTTTGAGACAGGGTCTCTCTCTGTCACCCAGGCTGGAGTGCAGTGGCACAATCTCAGCTCACTGCAACCTTCACCTCCCCGGGCTCAAGCAATCCTCCCACCTCAGCCTCAGCCTCATGAGTAGCTGGGATCACAGATGCGTGCCACCACATCTGGCTAATTTTTTGTATTTTTTTGGTAGAGACAGGGTCTTGCTCTGTTGCCCAGGCTGGTCTCAAACTCCTGACCTCAAGTAATCCACCTGCTTCGGCCTCCCAAAGTGCTGGGATTACAGGTGTGAGCCACAGTGCCTGGCCACCAGTGGGCATTTTTTAGTTTTCCTTTACTTGACCCCTCAGCAATATTTGACACCATGAACTGTCCATCCTTCTTGGAACACTCGATTTCCTTATCATCAATAATACCACCCTTCCTTCATTTTCTGCCAACCACTCTCAATCTCCTTTGCTACTTTCTCTTCTAGTCAGTGTCTGCCCTGGGCATTCTCCTTACTTTATTCTACATTTTCCTCTAAGAGAGCTTACCTTGTCTCATTTCTTCAACTGCTACTTACATGTAAATTATCCCACTTAAAAAAATTCCATCTCAGACCTTTCTTCTGTGTTCAAACCTTTAGAAATACATACTCAGCATATTTACCCATTGGCTGGGCGTGGTGGCTCACGCCTATAATCCCAGCACTTTGGGAGGCGGAGGTGAGCGGATCAACTGAGGTCAGGAGTTTGAGACTAGCCTGGCCAACGTGGTGAAACTCCATCTCTACTAAAACTACAAAAAATTAGCCGTGAGTGGTGGTGCATGCTTGTAATCCCAGCTACTCGGGAGGCTGAGGCAGGAGAATCGCTTGAACCCGGGAGGTGGAGGTTGCAGTGAGCCGAGATCATACCACTGCACTCCAGCCTGGGCGACAGAGTGAGACTCCATCAACAACAACAAAAATTTAACTGGGCCTAACACCCACAGCAAGCAGTGCCAGAGAGGGCATTCAGACTGGGGGCCAGGGCAGGCCCTTGTTCTCACTCCTCACATTCATGACAAATATACCTGTGTCTTGGGAAATTCTGCGGAGGAAAATTCAGACCCTTCCTTCCACTGTACCCTCTCAGGAGGAGTGGTGGGAAGAGAGCGACTTCATCAGGAATCGTTACCCTGGGGGACGGATGGCAATCCATCTGTATCTTCCTCTGGCTGCATGAGGTACATTCAATACTTGCATCACCAGTTTCCACGTACAAAAACACCAAAATTCAGGCAGCCTGGCCAACATAGTGAGAACCCATTTCTAAAAATAAAAAAAAATAATAATAAAGCTGATTAGGGACCATGATTTTGCATCTGCAGCCACAAGCGCCTACTAACTGTCGTGAGAAACTGACCCTCCCAGTCATATGTAGAGGCTTCCTGCCATGGCAGAGAGCAGACCCCAGTGCATTCCGTCTGATCCCAGGAAGATTGGAAGGACAAAGAAGCTGGAGGGGCGTGAGCTACCTTGTTGCGGGAAGTCAGGGACCCCAAATGGAGGGACCGGCTGAAGCCATGGCAGAAGAACGTGGATTGTGAAGATTTTATGGACATTTATTAGTTCCCCAAATTAGTACTTCTATAATTTCTTATGCCTGTCTTTACTGCAATCTCTGAACATAAATTGTGAAGATTTCATGGACACTTATCACTTCCCCAGTCAATACCCTTGTGATTTCCTATGCCTGTCTTTACTTTAATCTCTTAATCCTGTCAGCCGAGAAGGATGTGTGTCGCCTCAGGACCCTGTAATAATTGCATTAACTGCACAAATTGTACAGCATGTGTGTTTGAGCAATATGAAATGTGGGCACCTTGAAAAAAGAACAGGATAACAGCAATTGCTCAGGGAACAAGAGAGATAACCTTAAACTCTGACCACTGGTGAGCCGGGCAGAACAGAGCCATATTTCTCTTCTTTCAAAAGCAAATGGGAGAAATATCACTGAATTCTTTTTCTCAGCATGGAACAACCCTGGGAAAGAGAATACGCACCTGGAGATATAGGCTTATAAACAGCCTCCCCAGGTGTGCCCGTCTCTTATGGTCAAAACTGCAGAGATGAAATAGACCCCAGTCTCCCATAGCGCTCCCAGGCTTATTAGGAAGAGGAAATTCCCACCTAATAAATTTTGGTCAGACCGGTTGCTCTCAAAACCCTGTCTCCTGATAAGATGTTATCAATGACAGTGGTGCCCAAAACTTCATCAGCAATTTTAATTTCGCCTCCGTCCTGTGGTCCTGTGATCTCGCCCTGCCTCCACTTGCCTTGTGATATTCTATTACCTTGTTAAGTACTTGATGTCTGTCAACCACACCTATTCGCACACTCCCTCCCCTTTGAAAATCTCTAATAAAGGCACTGGTTTTTGCACCTTGTGGGGCATCACAGAACCTGCCGACGTGTGATGTCTCCCCCAGACGCCCAGCTTTAAAATTTCTCTCTTTTTTAGTCTGTCCCTTTATTTCTCAAGCCGGCCGATGCTTAGGGAAAATAGAAAAGAACCTACGTAAATATCGGGGCAGATTCCCCGATACTACCTGTTACAGGTTCCTTCTCCACACACAGGTACGTCACTCTTACTGCTCTGCAGAGAATGAGTCGGAGGAGCAGAAGCCAGATGCTCCCCTAAAACAGCTTTCTGTGTTTCCCTGGTCCTGAGAGTGTTGTAGGAAAACAATTCTGGCAGCAGCACGGAGAGCAGGCTGGGGCTCTCTGAGACTCTCCCCTGGCTGGATGTGGGGAAGGAGGCCACCAAGGCTGTGGCCATGCCAGCGCAGTCCCTTACGCCTAGAGGAGGGTGAGCTGTGGGATGGCAAACCTCTCCAACTCAGGCTTCTCTAAGCCCTCCTCCCAACTAGGCCTCAACCTTGGTCTTTAAGGACTGCAGACTCTCAACATAAATGGTTTTGTCCACACATCGGATGCAGGCGAACCCCACCATCAGGGCTCGGCCTGGGAGGGTTCTTGGCTTTGCACAGGAAGGAATTCAAGAGTGAGCTGACGGAGTAAAGTGAAAGCAAAGCACATTTATCAGAGCAACAGAGTATAGGAAAATGCCTGGCCAGTAGACAGAGCAGGGCTACCCCACAGGCAGGGCAGCACTGGCGGACGGCTGGCTAGCAGTCTTCATAGCTACTCCTGCGTTATATGTGATATGTTTTGGATCTGTGTCCCCACGCAAATCTCATGCTGAAATTGAATCCCCAATGCTGGCGGTGGGCCTGGTGGGAGGGGACTGGATGACAGTGGTGGATTTCCCCTTTAATGCTGTTCTCCTGAGAGTGATTGAGGTCTTGAGAGCTGGTCATTTAAAGGTGTGTGGCACCTCTACCCCCTCTCTTCTCTCTTCCTCCTGCTTCCTCATGTAAAGTGCTGGCTCCCCCTTCGCCTTCTGCCAAGAAGCAGGTTCCGCCGTGCTTCCTGTACAGTCTGCAGAACCATGGCCAATTAAACCTCTTTCTTTATAAATTATCCAGTCTTGGATATTTCTTTATAGCAGTGTGAGAATGGACTAATGCAATAAGCTAAAGAAGGGGTGGGTTGGCCGGGCGCAGTGGCTCACACCTGTTATCCCAGCACTTTGGGAGGCCGAGGCAGGAAGATCACAGGGTCAGGATATCGAGACCATCCTGGCCAACACAGTGAAACCTGTCTCTACTAAAAATACAGAAATTAGCCGGGCATAGTGACACGTGCCTGTAATCCTAGCTACTCAGGAGGCTGAGGCAGGAGAATCACTTGAACCTGGGAGGTGCAGGTTGCAGTGAACCGAGATCGTGCCACTGCACTCCAGCTTGGGTGACAGAGTGAGACTCCGTTTCCAAAAAAAAAAGAAAAGAAAAAAAGAAGGGGCGGGTTATTCACGAGCTTTCTAGAAAAGGAGTGGGCAGTTCCCTGAACGGAGGAACCCTCTCTTTTAAGCCGTATAAGGGAAACTTGCGGCACTGCGATGGCATCTGTAAACGGTCACGTGCTAGCGGGCATGTCTTATGCTAATGTATTAATTACAATTTGCATGTAATGAGCAGTGAGGGCAACTAGGGCTGTTCGTATCCCCATCTTGGTCCTGGCTGGGTGTGGCCAGCTTCTGCACTGCATCCTGCCTGGATCAGCCAGGTCGAGACTGCTGCTGGGAAAACAAGTCCCATGGGGAGCTCACTTCACATCCCGCACTGAGACACACACAAACCCTGGAGCGGCCTCTAGCCCTCAGGCTGGCCCGGAGTGACCACAGCCACTTTAGAATTTGTGCCACGGGCAGTTTAATGCCACCAAAAGAACTTTGTTCCAACCAAGCCCGGAGGACAGGGGAAGTGAAGAGGCCTGGTCAGTGGACGAGCCACAGGTCACAGCTGGACTCTCTTGGTCTGTCTGTCCCCCACAGTTCCCGCTGGACTCTCTTGGTCCGTCTGACCCCTAGTCCCTGCTGTTTTGGATGTCTGCCCATTGCCACAGCCCAGAAACTGGGAAACTCAGCTGTGCCCTCAAAGGCTGGACGTCAGATGAGCTGTCCATCCTTCCAGTGAGTGCCTTCTACTCTGCCTGGAGCTTCTCTACCCAGCAAATGCCTCTAGGGCTTAAAAGAGCCTCCTTGTCCATTCAGCAAGTATGTATTGGGCACCACCTGTGCGCCAGGCTGTGTGCAGGAACTGGGGTTTCCCCCTCGTGGAGTGCACAGTCTGCTGGGCTGGAGAGATACGAATACTAAACAAGACACAGCAGAAAAAGGGGAGCCGAGTGCCCCAGGAGCACACGACATCAGCCAGCCTGATCTGTGGGGTCAGGGAGGCCATTCTGAGGCCATAGCCAGGTAGAGACTGGCTTAGGCCATGGAACTGCATGGCAGAGGCCCCACGTCACAGGACAGTGTGGCACGTCAGGAAAAGCCTGAGGCTAAGCGGGGGAGGAAGAGGCACAGGTGAGACTAGAGATGGGGCCAAACTTTGGGGGACGCTGTGAGCCTGCTCTTCATTCCAGGATCACAGGACACCGCTAAGGGGTTCTCACAGGGGCTGTGTTGTTTTTTTTACATTCTCTGGCTGCTCTATGGGGGTGTTGAAGCCCCTGATGGGAAATGTTAGGGACCTGTGTTAGCATGGCTCCTGTGGGGGTAAGGAGGAGAAGGAACAGGAACCCCCAGTTTGGGTGGCAGACGGGACATAGCGAGAGCGAGAAAAGTCAACAGTGGAGCCAGAGGTGTGGGCTGGGCCCAGGTGGCCGTCACGGCCACCACACCAGAAAACAAGCAACAAGTGGGGAAATGTTTGCAAATAGATACAGGCCTCACCCAAATCAATGAAATAAGACAAATCAAAAATTTTCCAGAACGAGCGCGGTGGCCCACGCCTGTAATCCCAGCACTTTGGGAGTCCAAGGCAGGTGGATCACGAGGTCAGGAGTTCAAGACCAGCCTGGCCAACATGGTGAAACCCCATCTCTACCAAAAATACAAAAAAATTAGCTGGACATGGTGGTGGGCGCCTGTAATCCCAGCTACTCGGGAGGCTGAGGCAGGAGAATTGCTTGAACCGGGACCCGGGAGGCAGAGGTTGCAGTGAGCTGAGATCACACCACTGCACTCCAGCTACAGAGTGAGATTCCGTCTAAAAAAAAAATTCCAATAGAAAAAATGGACAAAAGCAGGGTCAAGAGTTGAAAGCCACATGGCCAGGAAACACCTGACAGTAACAAATGTGCAGATGTGGGGAACTGGTGCGAGTCTTCAGAGCCGGCGGAAATGGTAAGTGGAGGAACTATTTTAGCAGAAAAATACGTATCTTCCCTGCGAGCCGGAATCCCACATGTACACATCCAGAGAGTTCCCTGTGTGGGTTCACGAGGAGACGCACTCAAGGGATGTCCTAGCAATGACAACCTGGAATGGCCTGAATGAGAGCAGGGGAGGGGCCACCCAGGACAAAGCTGCAGGGACAAGGACCACTCATCCTCTATTGCAACTCGCAGGCTCAGGAAGAAGGGTCTCCCCCGTCTACTGGAGTTCTTGACACTGGAATTTGGGGCTTGTCACAGGCCTATTCAGAAAGGGGTCTGGTCCCGAGAAATAATAGGGTATTGGAGGCTTGTGGCCATAACGTTGTCTGTAGTTCCAAAGCCGGAAGAGGCAGCCCACAAGCAGACAGGGCGCCGTTTCTCCTGTGTAGGTGGAGACTGGGCATAGTGGCTCACATCTGTAGTTCCAGCACTTTGGGAGGCCAAGGCAGGAGGATCGCTTGAGCTGAGCCCAGGAGTTTCAGACCAGACTGGGCAACACACTTTACTGGACATTTTGAGGACATTGGGAAAATTTGAACATGGACTGGCTATTAAATGAGATTACAGAATTACTGTTAATTTTCTTAGGTGTGGTTATGTGCAGTGATGGTCTCATTCTTGAGAAGAGGGCTGCGACATTTGGGGAGATGTGTTACCAACTGCAAATTACTTCCAAATGGTTCAGCCAGAAATACAACATGTAGACAGCATTTTGGAGAACAGGACAACAGCGCAGCAGCTGCTGAATTCAGGTGGATATGGAAGGCGTGTTTTGTTTTTTTGTTTTTTTGAGATGGAGTCTCGCTCTGTCACCCAGGCTGGAGTGCACTGGTACGATCTTGGCTCACTGCAACCTCCGCCTCCCAGGTTTAAGCGATTCTCCTGCCTCAGCCTCCCAAGTAGCTGGGATTACAGGCGCATGCCACCACGCCCAGCTAAATTTTATATCTTTCATAGAGACGGGGTTTCACCATCTTGGCCAGGCTGGTCTTGATCTCCTGACCTCATGATCCACCCTCCTTAGCCTCCGAAAGCGCTGGGATTACAGGTGTGAGCCACCGCGCCTGGTCGGAGGTAGTTTTTAATATTCTCTATGTTGGAAGTTTTTTGTAATAGAAAGTTGGAAGCGAAACAAGATAGGAAGCAAGGTGAACGCTGCAGAGGTCGACTGCGTCAGATGGACCAGAAGGCTGACTGCAGGCGGGCAAGGGCTATGGGGTGACGGTAGTGGTTTGATACCTGACATTCTAGTAGAATGCACAACAGCCTTTACTGAAAGGGCAGGAAGTCCCAAGGCTTCCTCTAGAAAGAACACATTCCTGTTCCACTGGCCCTTCCCCCGTGAGCTGGGGTGGGAGCTTCTGGGTATAGTGGGTTGCTCCAAGGCCTCTTCCCAAGTTCCAGGTTTACACAGGAGGCCTCATGGCCACCTGTCCCATCACCAGGGCCTAAAACCTGGTTGCTCTTCCTGTGGTTTGGGGGAATTGTGGGCCTGAGTGATGTGGTTCTTCTGTCGAAGCTGGGGGACTGAACCACCCTGACTTGGGTGGTGCAGTCAGGGAACACCAGATTTGTTTCTTCTGGCTGGGGCTTGGAGAAGCAAAAGGTGAGTAGAGAAGATTAGCAATAAAACCATACTGTGGCCGGGTGCAGTGGCTCATGCCTGTAATCCCAGCACTTTGGGAAGCTGAGGCAGGTGAATCACGAAGTCGGGAGATCGAGACCATCCTGGCTAACATGGTGAAACCCCATCTCTACTAAAATACAAATAATTAGCCGGGCATGGTGGCATGCACCCGTAATCCCAGCTACTTGGGGAGGCTGAGGCAGGGGAATCGCTTGAACCCGGGAGGCGGGGGTTGCAGTGAGCCAAGATCGTACCACTGCACTCCAGCCTAGCAATAGAGCAAGACTCCGTCTCAAAAAAAAAAAAAAACAGGGCCGGGCGCAGTGGCTCACGCCTGTAATCCCAGCACTTTGGGAGGCCGAGGCGGGCGGATCACAAGGTCAGGAGATCGAGACCATCCTGGCTAACACGGTGAAACCCCGTCTCTACTAAAAATACAAAAAATTAGCCGGGCGAGGTGGCAGGCGCCTGTAGTCCCAGCTACAAGGGAGGCTGAGGCAGGAGAATGGCGTGAACCCCGGGGGGCGGAGCCTGCAGTGAGCCGAGATCGCGCCACTGCACTCCAGCCTGGGTGAAAGAGCGAGACTCCGTCTCAAAAAAAAAAAAACAAAAAACAAAAAACAAACAAAAAAAAAACAAAAACGAAAAAACCATAACTGTATTTATTTGCCTCCAGTAATTTTTATCACTCTGCTTGATCCCAGTTACATTTCTGAGGGTAGTGAATTCCATGTATTTTTTTCCATAAAAGTATTTTTATCTTGTCTTAAATTGATCTCTAGCAGTGCCTTTTTTCCCACACCCACGTATTATTTCAGGGGTCAGTGACATTTGACAATGTGGCTGCATATTTCACAAGGAGGGAACAGATGCATCTAGCTCTTCACCAAAAGGCGGCTGGAGAACTGTGGGAACTTGACCTGGCTGGGTAGGCTCTGCCCTCTCCCCTGCCCCCCTCCAGGCTCTCTGAGTACTTCACTTGTTGAGAGTGATGGCAATTCCACATCCTTTCTAGACCTAGAAACTAGACCCTTTCTCCAGGTGAGAGACCGGAGCTCCACAGGGAGGAAAGAGGCTGGGCCTGAGGTAGCCCCTCTCTCCAAGTTCCCTATAGATGTTGCCCCATGGAATTCCACTCATGCCTGGCAGGACTTTCTGTCTCCCCAGCATGATTTGGTATAGTCCTCATGAACCTGAATTTCTTTTTTTTTTTTTTTTTGAGACGGAGTCTTGCTCTGTCACCCAGGCTGGAGTGCAGTGGCGCAATCTCGGCTCACCCAGGCTGGAGTGCAGTGGCGCAATCTCGGCTCACTGCAAGCTCCGCCTCCCGGGTTCACACCATTCTCCTGCCTCAGCCTCTCTGAGTGGCTGGGACTACAGGCATCCGCCACCATGTCCGGCTAATTTTTTTGTATTTTTAGTAGAGACGGGGTTTCACCGTTGTCTCGATCTCCTGACCTCGTGATCCGCCCGCCTCGGCCTCCCAAAGTGCTGGGATTACAAGCATGAGCCATCGCGCCCGGCCGAACCTGAATTTTTTTTTTCTTTATTTTTTTGAGACAGGATTTCACCCTGTCGTCCAGGCTGGAGTACAGTGGCACAATCATGGCTCACTGCAGCCTCAACCTTCCAGGCTCAAGTGACGCTCCCACCTCTGCTTCCCATGTAGCTGGTACTACAGGCACGAGCCACCAAGCCTGGCTAATTTTTGGGTTCTTTGTAGAGACAGGGTTTCACTCTGTTGCCCAGGCTGGTCTCGAATCCTGCGCTGAAGTGATCCTTCTGCCTCAGCCTCCCAAAGTGCTGGGATTACAGGCATGAGCCACTGTACCCAGCCAGAGTCTGAACCTTACAGGCATAAGCCACTGCACCCAGCCAGAGTCTGAACCTTACGGGCATGAGCATTGCACCCAGCCAGAGTCTGAACCTTACAGGCATGAGCCACTGCACCCAGCCAGAGTCTGAACCTTACAGGCATGAGCCACTGCACCCAGCCAGAGTCTGAACCTTACAGGCATGAGCCACTGCACCCAGCCAGAGTCTGAACCTTACAGGCATGAGCCACTGCACCCAGCCAGAGTCTGAACCTTACAGGCATGAGCCACTGCACCCAGCCAGAGTCTGAACCTTACAGGCATGAGCCACTGCACCCAGTCAGAGTCTGAACCTTACAGGCATGAGCATTGCACCCAGCCAGAGTCTGAACATTACAGGCATGAGCCACTGCACCCAGCCAGAGTCTGAACCTTACAGGCATGAGCCACTGCACCCAGCCAGAGTCTGAACCTTACAGGCATGAGCATTGCACCCAGCCAGAGTCTGAACCTTACAGGCATGAGCCACTGCACCCAGCCAGAGTCTGAACCTTACAGGCATGAGCATTGCACCTAGCCAGAGTCTGAACCTTACAGGCATGAGCATTGCACCCAGCCAGAGTCTGAACCTTACAGGCATGAGCCACTGCACCCAGCCAGAGTCTGAACCTTACAGGCATAAGCATTGCACCCAGCCAGAGTCTGAACCTTACAGGCATGAGCCACTGCACCCAGCCAGAGTCTGAACCTTACAGGCATGAGCCACTGCACTCAGCCAGAGTCTGAACCTTACAGGCATGAGCCACTGCACCCAGCCAGAGTCTGAACCTTACAGGCATGAGCGTTGCACCCAGCCAGAGTCTGAACCTTACAGGCATGAGCCACTACACTCAGCCAGAGTCTGAACCTTACAGGCATGAGCCACTGCACTCAGCCAGAGTCTGAACCTTTTAATCAGCTTGCACTCTTTTCTCCCTTTCCCCTTCTTTCTACCTCAGCCGTGACTCACCCCCATCCCTCCCCACCCTGGACATAGTTTTATCTTTAGAGCCCCTACCTATTCCACCATCCTGGGCCTTCCTACCTGGTCCAGCTGAATCTCTCTGCCTGCTCTCTGCAGACCATAGGCTTTGGTTCTCAGCAGAAATGGACGTGTTGTGTTTCCTTCTCCGCCAGCAGAATTTCCAGGCCTCAAACCTGACCTGATCTTCTAGCTGGAGAGAGAAGAAGAGCCATGGCTGCCAGATGTTCCAGAGACTGAAAATACAGACACAGAGATGCTCCTTCCCAGGTGAGAAGAGGGAAGCCAGCTCTGGAGAAGGCATTAGTGGGATACATTAGGAGAGACATAACTTGAAAAAACAGAGCCAGGCAGCTGCGCGCGGTGGCTCACGCCTGTAATCCCAGCACTTTGGGAGGCTGAGGTGGGCGGATCACAAAGTCAGGAGATCAAGACCATCCTGGCTAACACGGTGAAAGCCCATCTCTACTAAAAATACAAAAAACTGGCCGGGCGCGGTGGCTCACGCTTGTAATCCCAGCACTTTGGGAGGCTGAGGCGGGCGGATCACGAGGTCAGGAGATCGAGACCACGGTGAAACCCCGTCTCTACTAAAAATACAAAAAATTAGCTGGGCGTGGTGGCGGGTGCCTGTAGTCCCAGCTACTCAGAGAGGCTGAGGCAGGAGAATGGCATGAACTCGGGAGGCGGAGCTTGCAGTGAGCCGAGATTGCGCCACTGCACTCCAGCCTGGGCAACACAGCGAGACTCCGTCTCAAAAAAACAAAAAAAACCCCAAAAAAACAGAGCCAGGCTGGGCACGGTGGCTCACACCTATAATCCCAGCACTTTGGGAGGCCAAGGCGGGTGCATCACTTGAGGTCAGGAGTTTGAGACCAGCCTGGCCAACATGGCAAAACCCTGCCTCTACTAAAAATACAAAAATTAGCTGGGTGTGGTGGCAGGTGTTCAAAGTCCCATTTACTCATGAAGCTGAGGCAGGAGAATTGTTTGAACCCGGTAGGCGGAGGTTGCAGTGAGCTGAGATCACACCACTGTACTCCAGCCTGGGTGACAGGGAGAGACTCTGTCTCAAAAAAAAAAAAAAAAAAGGCCAGGTGCGGTGGCTCATGCCTTTAATCCTAGCACTTTGAGAGGCCAAGGTGGGCAGATCACTCGAGGTCAGGAGTTCAAGACCAGCCTGGCCAACATGTGAAACCCGTCTCTGCTAAAAGTACCAAAAAAACCCCCCCAAAAATTAGCTGGGCATGGTGGCGCAGGCCTGTAATCCCAGCTACCCAGGAGGCTGAGGTAGGAGAATCACTTGAACCCGGGAGGAGGAAGTTGCAGTGAGCCGAGATCACACCACTACAGTCCAGCCTGGGTGACAGAGCGAGACTCCGCATCCAAAAAAAAAGAAAGAAAGAAAGAAAGAAATTAAGGGAAACAATTCCATTCACAAGAGCATTAAAATGAATAAAACATTCAGGAATAAATCTAATCAAGAGGCAAAAGCCTCATAAACTGAAAAACTACAAAAGACCACTGAAAGAAGTTAAAGAACACATAAATGGAAATACACTCGCTGTTCATGGATGGGAAGACTTCATTTTTTTTTTTTTTTTTTTGAGATGGAGTCTCACTCTGTCGCCCAGGCTGGAGTGCAGTGGCGTGATCTTGGCTCACTGCAAGCTCCGCCTCCCGGGTTCACGCCATTCTCCTGCCTCAGCCTCCGGAGTAGCTGGGACTACAGGCGCCCGCCACCGCGCCCGGCTAATTTTTTGTATTTTTAGTAGAGACGGGGTTTCACCGTGGTCTTGATCTCCTGAGCTCGTGATCCGCCCGCCTCGGCCTCCCAAAGTGCTGGGATAACAGGCGTGAGCCACCGCGCCCGGCCAAGACTTCATATTATTAAGGTGACAATACTACCCAAAGTGACCTACAGATTCAATACCTATCAAAATCTTAATGGTGTTTTTTGTACATATAGAAAAACCCTTAACTGGGCATGGTGCCACGAACCTGTAGTCCCAGCTACTCAGGAAGCTGAGATGGAAGGGTCGCTTGAGCCCATGAGGTCGAGGCTGCAGTGAGCTGAGTTTGTGCCATGGCACTCCAGCCTGGATGACAGAATGAGATCCTGCTTCAAAGAAAACAAGAAAAAAAGGACTATCCTGAACTTCATATGGAATGGCAAGTGACCCCAAATAGCCAAAACAATCTTGAAAAAGAACAAAGTTGGAGGACTCACACTTCCTGATTTCAAAACTTAATACAAAGCTACAATAAAAATCAATGTGATACTGGCATGATAGGAAATAAAATGTAATTCAATAGAGAGCCCAGAAATAAAGCCTTATCAGTTGACTTTCAGCAAGGATGCTTAGACCCTTTGTCGTTTGGGTCCCACCAAATTTTGTATGTTGAAGCCCCAACCCCTAATGTGGGAGAGAGTGGCTGTGAGAAGGTGATATAGGTTAAGTGAGACCATAGGGTGGGGCCCTAATGCAATAGGGCTGGTGCCTCTAAAAGAAGAAGAGATACCAGAGATCTGTCTCTCTCCACCATGTAAGAACACAGCAAGAAAACAGCCATCTGCAAGCCAGGAAGAGAACCCTTACTGGGAACTGAACAGGCCGGTACCTTATCTTCCCAGCCTCCGGAATTGTGAGAAATAAATTTCTGTTGCTTATGCCAAGCCACCTAGTCCGTATTTTCTTACGGCAGCCCAAGCTAATATATCATTCAATTGGAAAAGGAAGGTCTATTCAATAGATACAGGCATGACAGCTCACACCTGTAATCCCAGCACTTTGGGAGGCCAAGGCTGGTGGATCACTTGAGGTCAGGAGTTCAAGAGCAGCCTGTCCAATGTGGTGAAGCCCTGTCTCTACTAAAAATACAAAAATTAGCTGGGCATGGTGGTGCATGCCTGTAATCCCAGCTACTAAGGAGGCTGCGGCAGAAGAATTGCTTGAACTCGGGAAGCGGAGGTTGCAAAAACACTACAAAAGATCACTGAAAGAAGTTAAAGAACACATAAATAGGCCGGGCGCGGTGGCTCACGCTTGTAATCCCAGCACTTTGGGAGGCCGAGGTGGGCGGATCATGAGGTCAGGAGATCGAGACCACGGTGAAACCCTGTCTCTACTAAAAATACAAAAAAAAAATTAGCCGGGCGTGGTGGGGGGCGCCTGTAGTCCCAGCTACTCGGAGAGGCTGAGGCAGGAGAATGGCGTGAACCCGGGAGGCGGAGCTTGCAGTGAGCCGAGATCGCGCCACTGCACTCCAGCCTGGGTGAGAGAGCGAGACTCCGTCTCAAAAAAAAAAAAAAAAAAAAAAGAACACATAAATAAATGGATGGATCCGCCCATCTCAGCCTCCCAAAGTGCTGGGATTACAGGCGTGAGCCACCACGCCTGGACAAAACAGTTAAATTACCATATGATTCAGCTATTTCACTCCTCGGTATATAGCTAGAAGTACTTGAAGTAGGGATTCAGAAACATATTTTTACACCAGTGTTCACACTAGCATTACTTACAATAGGCAAAATGTAGGAACACCCAAGTGTCCAACGACAAATTAATGGATAAACAAAATGTGCTATATACATACAACGGAATATTACTTGGTTATAAAAAGTAATGGAAGCCGGGCGCAGTGGCTCACGCCTGTAATCCTAGCACTTTGGAAGGCTGAGGTGGGTGGATCACGAGGTCAAGAGATCAAGACCATCCTGGCCAACATGGTGAAACCCCGTCTCTACTAAAAATAAAAAATTAGCTGGGCGTGGCACCACGTGCCTGTAGTCCCAGCTACTCGGGAGGCTGAGGCAGGAGAATCACCTGAACCTGGAAGGTGGAGGTTGCAGTGAGCCAAGATCGCACCACTGCACTCCAGCCTGGTGACAGAGTGAGACTCCATCTAAAAAAAAATAAAAGTAATGGAGGCCAGGCACAGTGGCTCACGCCTGCAATCCCAGCACTTTGGGAGGCCAAGGTGGGTGGATCACTTGAGGACAGGAGTTTGAAACCAGCCTGAGCAACATGGTGAAACCCCATCTCTACCAAAAAATACAAAAATTAGCCAGGCATGGTGGCATGCACCTATGGTCCCAGCTACTCAAGAGGGTGAGGTGAAAGAGTTGCTTGAACCTGGGAGGGTGAAGTTGCAGAGCCAAGATCATGCCATTGCCCTCCAGCCTGGGTAAGACCTGGTCTCAAAAAAAAAAAAAAAAAAAAGTAATGGAGTTCTGAAACAGGATACAACACAGAGAAACCCTGAAAACATTATGCTGAATGAACTAAGCCAGACGTAGAAAGAAACACAGATTACATGATTCCACACATATTTATGTTCCTAGAATAGGCAAATTCAAAGAGACAGAAAATAGAATTGAGGTTACCAGCAGCGGGGAGAAGGGGGAAATGAAGAGTTATTATTTAATAGGTACAGAGTTTCTGTTTGGAGTAATAAAACAGTTCTGGAAATACACAGTGGTGATGGTTACACAACACCATGAATGTACTTAATGTCACTGAATTGTACACTTAAAAATGGTTAAAATTGTAAATTTCATGTTATGTTATTTCACCACAATAAAGGCAACTTCAACTCTATTGACATAAAAAGTATGAATGATATGTTTGTTTCATTTATTTTTTGAGACAGCATCTCGCTCTGTCACCCAGGCTGGAGTACAGTGGCACAATCTTGGCTCACTGCAACCTCCGCCTCCCAGGTTCAAGCAATGCTCCCGCCTCAGCCTCCTGAGTAGCTGGGATTACAGGCACCCGCCACCACACCTGGCTAATTTTTGTATTTTTAGTAGAGACGGGTTTTCACCATGTTGGCTAGGCTGGTCTCAAATTCCTGACCTCAAGTGATCCACCCACCTTGGCCTCTCAAAATGCTGGGATTACAGGCGTGAGCCACCACACCTGGCCAATGTTTTTAAATTTACAATATGTAAAAATGTTAAAATATGTGGTGTTATCTTCAGTGTGAATTTTCTGATATTGAGGAAATAGCAAAAGTGAAGATCCTAGGTGCTGAAATGACAAGCATTAGAGTATTTTCTTTTTAAAATGCTCTCCAGTATGTCTCAAAGAAAATATTCCTAAATCAGCAGCAACGAATTTTTTTTTCCAAGTGGGAGAGATTACAGAAGCTTCTTTTTTGCTCACTTTTCTCTCTCAATTTCTCTAAAATGAGCATGCACTGCTTTTGATTTAAGAAAAGAGGTTTGTTTAATGAGAAATGTCCTTTCACTCTGTGAAAACATCGTGTGGATAATAAATAAAGGGCAGTCAGGTGCCGGGGGCACATGCAGGAAGTGCTCAGCTGGACTCTGCCCTCAGACACTGCTCCACTGTTACACGGAAAAGTCCTCCCGGAGGTGAATCCGCTGATGCTGACACATGTTGGAACTGTGCCGGAAGGCCTTCCCACACTCACTGCACTTGTAGGGCTTCTCCCCGGTGTGGATCCTCCGGTGCTGAATCAAGTAAGTGCTCTGGCTGAAGGCTTTCTTGCAATCACTGCATTTGTAGGGTTTCTCTCCGTGGTGCAACCTCTGGTGGTGAATGAGTCTGGAACTGTTGTGGAAGGCCTTCCCGCACTCGCTGCACTTATAGGGCTTTTCTCCTGTGTGGATTCTCTGATGTTGGATGAGGTGTGTGCTCTGGCTGAAAACCTTGCCACAGTCATTGCATTCATAGGGCTTCTCTCCAGTGTGGCTTCTCTGATGTTCTACAAGTTTGGTTTTTTGAATGAAAGCTTTCTCACATTCATTACATTTATAGGGTTTCTCTCCAGTGTGAATTCTCTGATGTTGGATAAGGTTAGAACTTTGGGTAAAGCCTTTGCCACATTCCTTGCACTCAAATGGCTTCTCTCCAGTGTGAGTCCGACGATGTCGGATGAGGATGGAGCCATCACTGAAGGCTTTCCCACAGTCATTACATTTATAGGGTTTCTCTCCAGTGTGGATTCTCTGGTGATAAATCAGGGAAGAGTAGGCGCTAAAGTGTTTCCCACACTCCCCACATTTGTAGGGTTTCTCCCCAGTGTGAATCCTCTGGTGCTTCATGAGGTTGGGCCTTCGCGTGAATGTCTTCCCGCACTCGTCACACCGGTAGGGAATCTCTCCTGAGTGCATCCTTCGGTGATTGATGAACTCGCAGCTCTGGCTGAAGGCTTTCCCACACTCGTCACATTTGTAGGGCTTCTCTTCAGTGTGAAGCCGCTGATGCTTGACAAGGTTGGCACTGTACCTGAATGTTTTCCCACAGTAACTGCAATGATGCAATTTTTTCCCAGTAGGAATTTTCTCATCTTCTTTAACAACTAAGTTTGCACTGAAGATTTCCCCAGAGTCACAAACTGTATTTGTTTTTTTTGACCTGTGTACACGCTTATGGTTGTTGAGATATGATCTCTGTTCAAAACTTTGCTCACATATATCACATTTGTGAGGTCTCTGATCGGGAACAGGTCTTGACAGCAACCTGAGGCTTCCCCCAGACTCCCTGCTGCTCTCCCCGTTGGTCAGTGTGACTGCCCTGGGGCCTCTCTGCTCCACTAGCTTTTCCAGGCTCCCCTCAGACTTCCTGATGTGGTCACAGGCTTCTACTGGCTCAGATCCCTGGGGATCTTCCTCACCAAATGTCTCCTGTGAAGTCAACTCCTTGTACTCAGTTCTGGTCCCAAGAGCTGAAACAAAAAACCGAACATCTAAGGGTCACCTGCTCTGACTATGGAAGGCAGGCATGAGATGCTGCTGGCCACCTGTGGGGTACCAATTTGATCATCTCCAAAGTCCCAACAGCCTTGCAAAGATGAGAGCCTGGAGCTTAGAGGCTTACGCAGCTCACCGGGGGCCGCAGCAATATAGCCCTTCAAACATTCACTCCTTCCTTCCTTGATTTGACACTCACACAACAAACTTCTCCTGGGTGGCCACTCCCCAAGAATGGAGAGTGACAAGTACCCAAGTGGGGTCCTGCCACATGGCTGCTCAGAGACTGACACCAGCAGCCACACTCAGGATTGATTAGTCCTGGCCCCTACTTGCCAGCCGAGCCACCTGAGGCAACAACTCACCTACCTTTCTGAGCCTTGGTTTCTCCATCTGTGACCACATGGCACTCTCACGAGAACAAAACAGAGTAATACAACAGACTGACCATGAAGCACTCAGCCCAGTGCCCAGCACAGTGAGTTCCATGTGCAAGCACCTCATGACTGCCACTTTCATGACTGCTCCCTTCCTAGTCCTAAGGGGTCTACCCTTCCACCCCTTGCCTGGCTCTGCACTGCATAAGAACAGGTGCTGAGGCCGGGCGCGGTGGCTCAAGCCTGTAATCCCAGCACTTTGGGAGGCCGAGGCGGGCGGATCACGAGGTCAGGAGATCGAGACCATCCTGGCTAACACGGTGAAACCCCGTCTCTACTAAAAATACAAAAAATTAGCCGGGCGTGGTGGCGCACGCCTGTAGTCCCAGCTACTTGGAGAGGCTGAGGCAGGAGAATGGCATGAACCTGGGAGGCGGAGCTTGCAGTGAGCCGAGATCGCGCCACTGCACTCCAGCCTGGGCGACAGAGCAAGACTCTGTCTCAAAAAAAAAAAAAAAAAAAAAAAAAAAAGAACAGGTGCTGAACACCAATATCTGCCAAGATGTGCAGCAGACGGTGCTCACACACCACTACAGGAGCCTATGCTGGAGCTGCTGCTCTGGAAGACGGTTTGGCAACCTTACCTAAAGCTGATCTATGAACATGCTGACTCAGTGACTCTGCTCCCAGGTACACACGTGCCAGAAATGTATTCCGGGCACCAGAGAGATACACGCACAAGAGCGTCCACAGCAGTTCCTGTATAACCCCAAACCTGGACAACTGAATGTCCTCCACGAGTAGAAGGGAACATAAGTTGTGGTGTGTTCATACAGTAGAACAATGGCAACCAAACAGACCACACTGCTGCTCCACGAAACACAAGCAGCTCTCACAGTGTTCAGCAAAAGACGCCCTGTGTGAGTCTACACAGAAAAATCCAAAGGAGGAAGCAGCCTCTTGTGACAGAAGTCAGAAAGAAGACGCCTGTGGGGAGCAGTGGGAAATGGCAGAGGAGAGCCAGGGAGCTCCTGAGGAACTGAAACAGTCTGTATTAATCTGAAGGATGATTTTTCATTAAAATTCACTGAGTTGTAAACTTAGGGTTTGTCCTATTTCCATAGATATTTACATTCAAATAAGCAAATTTATAAAATAAGAAGTCCTTTGAGCCAGCAGTTCCTTCCTAGGACATCATCAGACACATGCAAAAAGGTGACCATCAGAGCAATCTTTTGGCCTGCACTTGCACTGAAGACATGACTGAGACTCACGCACACAGAAATGGAAACACATTCCGTGTCTGCACAGCAGAACACACTATCATTTCTGTTAAGAAGCAGTGTCGGCCAGGCACAGTGGCTCACGCCTGTAATCCCAGCACTTTGGGAGGCCAAGGCAGGCGGATCACAAGGTCAGGAGCTTGAGACCAGCCTGGCCAATATGGTGTAACCCCGTCTCTACTAAAAATACAAAAATTAACCAGGCATGGTGGCGCACACCTGTAGTCCCAGCTACTTGGGAGGCTGAGGCAGAAGAATTGCTTGAACCCAGGAGGCAGAGGTTGCAGTGAGCCGAGATCACACCACTGCACTCCAGCCTGGGCAACAGAGCAAGACTCTGTCTCAAAAAAAAAAAAAAAGAACGGCTCACACCTGTAATCCCAGCATTTTGGGAGGCCAAGGTGGGAGGACCGCTTGAGCCCAGGGGTTCGAGACCAGCCTGGGCAACACAGTGAAACCCTGTCTCTACTAAAAATACAAAAATTAGCCGGGCGTGGCGGCAGGCACCTGTAGTCCCAGCTACTCAGGAGGCTGAGGTAGTAGAATTGCTTGAAACCGGAGGTGGAGGTTGCAGTGAGCTGAGATTGCACCACTGCACTCTAGCCTGGGTGACAGAGCGAGATTCCATCTCAAAAAATAAAAAAAGAAGCAGCAGTGTCTGGGCCAGGTGCAGTGGCAGTGGCTAACACCTATAACTCCAGCACTTTGGAAGGCCAAGGCGAGAAGATCGCTTGAGCCTAGGAGTTCGAGACCAGCCTAGGCAACATAGTGAAACCTCATCTTTGTAAAAAATCAAAAAATTAGTGTGAGTGGCACATGACATGCCTGTGGTCCCAGCTACTCGGGAGGCTGAGATGGCAGGATCGCTTGAGTGCAGAAGGTCAAGGCTGCAGTGAGCCATGATCATACCACTACACTCCAGCCTGGGTGATAGAGGGCGACCCTGTATGAAAAAAAAAAAAAAAAAAGCAGTGTCGGTACATAACAGTGGAAAGGCCAGTGCTAGAAAAGGAATAGCAGAAATATACTACAACACAACTACGTCTGGGTAGTGAGATTCAGGGTGATGTGTAGTCTCTCACTTTTCCGCAGTGTATTAATTTGGAAGAAAGGGGAATTAAACGATAGCTCCACCACTAGGCCCTCATTGTCTGGCATCAGCTCTGGAGGGCAGGGTTCTGTGGGGTTCCGCAGACCCTAACCTCCCCTTACAGCACCCCTGTTCTGCACCTACTCACTCCCCTCTACACGGGACCTTGCCTGGAATGTCCATTCCTATTTTCCACAGCAATGCTGCCCTGGAGAGATTCTGCTCAATAATCTCCCCACCAAGGTGCCCAGACTGAGAGGGGTCACCTGGGCTTCAGCAAAGGCCACTGTCAGGCCTCCTGTGCTAGCCCCGATGCATCTTGCCCACGAACTCCTGATTCATTAACCAGACACCCTGGACCCCAGCAAATGCTCGTTCGGCGACTTGAGTTGGGGAGCAGATCCCCTCACGCACCTGGGCTGTTGACTCTCAGGTGCTCTTTCCCAGAGGTGCCCTGAACATCCAGGACCCAGGGCTCATCCCCTTGCTCCAACTGCGAGATCACTCCAGGCTTGGGGCCTGCAGGTCCTACTCCTGGGAAGGAGACACGGACTAGGGGTTGGTACCAAGGACACAGGGCAGCACCTAGTGCTGTCTCACC
This sequence comes from Symphalangus syndactylus, assembly GCF_028878055.3. NCBI lineage: Eukaryota > Metazoa > Chordata > Mammalia > Primates > Hylobatidae > Symphalangus > Symphalangus syndactylus. Next base: position 143,595,414 of record NC_072429.2, read on the forward strand.
CTGGGGCTGCAGGGTAAGGGAGGCACAGGCAGAGGGGGTGATGGAAGCCTGGACACCCTCTGGAGGGCACTGAGATTGGGCTGGGGCAGTTCTGAGCATAAGGGAATGAGAGCTCAGGGGTTCCTTCCACTAGCAGGCGTGCAACTCCGCCCCCCCGGTGTCCCCTGCCCCACCAGGGAGGGGTCTGCCTGGGACCTGGGGCAAGAGGGAAGGGAAGGGCTGACTCAGGAAAGTCCCAGCACTAGCCTTCCCCTCATCTTCTCAGATCAGGTGCCTGCCTGGGATAAAGGTCATCACCTACTTCTGTGCCCAGGGGGTGAGGCCCCCAGCCCAGCCTCTGCTGAGCCCTTAGCCCCCAGGGCTCTGTTCCCAGAGCTGAGTCCTGGTGAGGGCCTTACCCAGTGAGACTAGGTTCCCGTAGGTCTCCAGCATCACGTCCCTGTAGAGGCCCCTCTGAGCAGGGCCCAGGCGGCCCCATTCCTCCCGGGAAAGGAACACAGCCACGTCCTCGAAGGTCACCTCGGCCTGGAATGACAGGGACTGCTGCAGCCCAGGTGTGGTCCAGAGTGGGCTGGTAGGGGCAGGGAGGCAGCAGAAGCACGCTAAAGGCGGCAGCACAGTGGGTTGCCTGACCCATCTGCCACCGAGCCAGCTAATACATCCCAAGGGGTGGCTGCATGCGGGTCTCAGGGCCACCCCTACCATCATGTCAGCACCCCAAACCAGAGACACCTGGCAGTGTTTGCCAAGGAAAGCCCTGGGTAAAGACTTCACTCCTCCCAGGAGGACAGACACTCACCTGGGGTGGGGCAGACAGGAACAAGGCCGCCATTGCCTGAGGGTTGGGCTTTCTGAGGGCAGTGAGCAGGAGCTGGTCACTCAGGTGCTGAGGGAAGAGAACACAACAAGCGGAGGCCCAGTCTGGCCCCTTCTTCCACAGCTCAGGCTACTTGGTGCTGCCATAAACAGCCCTGCCTGCGTCACTGGTCCACTCCCACCCATCCCAGTGGGGGTACTGCTAGCTGGCCTCCCGGGCACAGACTCTGCTCTTTGCCTGGGGCTGCCCTCTCCAGCTCCACCTCTTTTTTTTTTTTTTTTAATGACAGGATTTCTCTTAGTTGCCCAGGCTGGAGGACAGTGGCGTGATCTCGGTGCACTGCAGCCTCGACCTCCTGAGCTCAAGCAATTCTCTTACCTCAGCCTCCTGAGTAGCTGGGACTACAGGCACGCACCACCACTGTTGGTGGAAGAGCTGAGGCAGGACTAGCTTGTCTGTCATCATGTAAAAGAGTCTTGGAACATGTCCTGGGTCCAGGGTCCAAACCCCCTCATGGCCTTTGGAACACCAAGCTCTGTGCCAAAGGGTGGAAGGCTGCCCTGCTGCACCATAATCTAAGCCAAGGCGTAAAACCCCTTGTGGCTTGGATGGGATCCAGGGCTCAGTGTGTAAAACCCCTCGTGGCCTCTGGAATGTGCATAGACTTGTTGGTTCCTTGCTTCTTGCTCTCCCAGGCTCGTAAACATGTTCTCCGTTATCTCAGATAGCAGAGCATATTACATATGCGTCAAAGAAAATGCTAAACCGTCACAGCTACGCTTGATGCGCTGCTACCTTTCTATCCCCACGTCCTCATGTCCTCACCTGTCTACCCTCACGTCCGCACGTTCTCACCACCTGCTTCTTTGTTTGATCACCAATAAACAGTGTGGGTTCCCAGAGCTCGGGGCCTTTGCAGTCTCCATACTAGCGTTGGCCCTCTGGACCCACCTTATGTACTCTTAACCTGTCGTTTCTCATTCCTTTGACTCCGCCAGACTTCATAGCCCCCACGGCCTGGTGTTGGGTCTGATCACCCCAACAATCACACCTGGTTAATTTTTGTATTTTTTTGTACAGATGGGGTTTTGCCCAGGCTGGTCTTGAACTCTTGAGCTCAAGCAATCCTCTTGCCTCGGCCTCCCAAAGTGCTGGGATTAAAGGAGTGCACCAAAGTGCCCAGCCTCCAGTCACCTCTACTGCCTGCTGCCCTCAGGCCGTCTATCCCCCTCCCCTCCTCTGACATTCTAAGATGTCTCATTCAGGAGGAAAGAGACAATACTCATTCACTTTACATGGAAGAATGAAGACAAAATGTTAAGGGCTAAGGAAGAAAAGAAAATTAAAAATGATGGAAGGGGCCAAGCTCAGTGGTTCATACCTGTAATCCTAGCGCTTTGGGAGGCTGAGGCAGGAGGACGGCTTGAGCCCAGGAATTTGAGACAAGCCTGGGCAACATAGGGAGACCTTAATGCTACCAAAAATAAAATAAAATAAAATAAAATAAAATAAAATAAAATTAGCTGGCTATGATGGCACACACCTGTAGTCCCAGCTACTTGGGAGGCTGAGGTGGGAGGATCACCTGGGCCCAGGAAGTAGAGGCTGCAGTGAGCTGTGATTGTACCACTGCACTCCAGCCTGGGTGACAAAGCAAAACCCTGTCTCAAAATAAATAAGTGAAATAAGATTGACTCACCTACCAGAAGCATGAGACTCTCGGGTTAGATACATATGATGCCACTATTTGGCCTAAAATAAAATAACACAGAAAGGCTAAGTACTAGTAAATATTAGATCAAACACTTGTTAAAATAAAGCTGTGGTAATTATATACCTTTTATGTATCTTTAAAGCTTTTTATTTAAGCATATTTTAATTATAAAAGTTGACAAGTCCTGAGTACACAGTTCAATGGACCATCACGAATTGCACAAGCCCATGGAACCAGCACCACAGTCAAGAGAGAACAGAACCGGCCAGGTGCGGTGGTTCACGCCTGTAATCCCAGCACTTTGGGAGGCTGAGGCGGGTGGATCACCTGAGGTCAGGAGGTCGAGACCAGCCTGGCCAACATGGTGAAACCCCGTCTCTATTAAAATATAAAAATTAGCTGGGCATGGTGATTCATGCCTGTAATCCCAGCTACTTGGGAGGCTGAGGCAGGAGAATCGCTTGAACCTGGGAGGCGGAGGTTGCAGTGAGCTGAGATCATGCCATTGCACTCCAGCCTGGGGGACAAGAGCAAGACTTCACCTCCAAAAAAAAAAAAAAAAGAAAAGCAAAGCAAAGAAAGCGAAAATCACTAATAGGAATAAAAAAAACACTGCATATTACTGGCCGGGCGCGGTGGCTCACGCCTGTAATCCCAACACTTCGGGTGGCCAAGGCGGGCAGATCACGAGGTCAGGAGATCAAGACCATCCTGGCTAACGGTGAAACCCCGTGTCTACCGAAAATACAAAAAAAATTAGCCGGGCGTGGTGGTGGGCGCCTGTAGTCCCAGCTACTCGGGAGGCTGAGGCAGGAGAATAGTGTGAACCCAGGAGGTGGAGCTTGCAGTGAGCCAAGATCACGCCACTGCACTCCAGCCTGGGCAACAGAGTGAGACTCTGTCTCGAAAAAAAATAAAAATAAAAATAAAAGGTCGGGCGCGGTGGCTCACGCTTGTAACCCCAGCACTTTGGGAGGTCGAGGCGGGCGGATCACGAGGTCAGGAGATCGAGACCATGGTGAAACCCCGTCTCTACTAAAAATACAAAAAAATTAGCCGGGCGTGGTGGCGGGCGCCTGTAGTCCCAGCTACTCGGAGAGGCTGAGGCAGGAGAATGGCGTGAACCCGGCAGGCGGAGCTTGCAGTGAGCCGAGATTGCGCCACTGCACTCCAGCCTGGGTGACAGAGCAAGACTCCGTCTCAAAAAAAAATAAAAATAAAACACTGCATATTACCAAAAGTCCACCAAAAAGCTGTAATAATTACAAACAGGTATGGATCTACCAAAGAGGAACTGGTAAATCCTCCTCTGGAATGAGATTTCTTTTTTTTTAAAACGGAGTCTCGCTCTGTTGCCCAGGCTGGAGAGCAGTGGCGCCATCTCGGCTCACTGCAAGCTCCGCCTCCCGGGTTCACGCCATTCTCCTGCCTCAGCCTCCCGAGTAGCTGGGACCACAGGTGCGTTTAATTTTTTTTGTATTTTCAGTAGAGACGGGGTTTCACCATGCTAGCCAGGATGGTCTTGATCTCCTGACCTTGTGATCTGCCCGCCTCGGCCTCCCAAAGTGCTGGGATTACAGGCGGGAGCCACTGCGACCAGTCGAGATTTTTAACATACTTCCCTCAGAAACAAGTCAGTCAAGTAAACAATCTCATGCTTAAAACAGAGAACACACATTTTTTTCAACATACTGAACATTACCAAAAAAAAAAAAAGCAACAGAGAAAGTTTCAACAAATCCCAAAAGAATATATCATTTGGCAAAACAATTTCTGTCGATATTGTTGTTATATTAGAAATATATGAAAAGTTACCCTCTCTCCAGAAAAATATAGAAATGGAAACTAAAGTGGAAATAGAACCAAGCCTACCTAAAGAAAATTGTGCATCCTTAATAGACTCATTTTAACAGGAAAGACTGGAATAAATAATCTAAGTATTCAGCAATAAATCAAATGCAGGCAGTGGCTCATGCCTATAATCCCAGCACTTTGGGAGGCCGAGGCGGGTGGATCACTTGAGGTCAGGAGTTCGAGACCAGCCTGGCCAACATGGTGAAATCCCATCTCTACTAAAAAATACACAACTTGGGGCTGGGCACAGTGGCTCACGCCTGTAATCCCAGCACTTTGGGAGGCTGAGGCAGGTGGATCACGAGGTCAAGAGATCGAGACCATCCTGGCCAACTTGGTGAAACCCTGTCTCTACTAAAAATACAAAAATTAGCTGGGCGTGGTGGCAGGCACCTGTAATCTCAGCTACTCAGGAGGCTGAGGCAGGAGAATCACTGGAAACCAGGAGGCAGAGTTTGCAGTGAGCCGAGATCACGCCACTGCACTCCAGCCTGGCCAGAGTGAGACTCCGACTCAAAAACAAAAAAACAAAACTTAGCCGGGCATGGTGGCATGAACCTGTAATCCCAGTAACTTGGGAGGCTGGAGCGGGAGCATCACTTGAATTCGGGAGGTGGAGGTTGCAGTGAGTTGAGATTACATCACTGCACATTCCAGTCTGGGTGACACAGTGAGACTCTGTTCAAAAACAAAAAACAAAAGAAATCAGATGCAGAATAAGAAAGTAACTCAAGGAGGGCTGGGCACGGTGACTCACGCCTGTAATCCCAGCACTTTGGGAGGCTGAGGCGGGCAGATCATGAGGTCAGGAGTTCGAGACCAGGCTGACCAACACAGTGAAACCCCATGTCTACTAAAAATACAAAAAATTAGCTGGGCGCCTGTCATCCCAGCTACTCGGGAAGCTGAGGCAGGAGAATTGCGTGAACCCGGGAGGCGGAGGTAGCAGTGAGCGGAGATCGAGCCATTGAACTCCAGCCCTGGCGACAGTGCAAGACTCAGGAATGAAGGAAGGAAGGAATTCAAGGAAAGAATATGAAAGAAAATAAAACACAATTTAAAGAAACAGACAACAATCTCCATGGTCATTCTTTGAAAATGCTAATAAAGTACACAAACACCTGGCAAATCCAAAAAAGGGAAGGAAAAAAGATGGAAAAGGGGCTGTGCACGGTGGCTCATGCCTGTAATCCCAGCACTTTGGAAGTCCAGGGCAGGTGGATCTCTTGAGCCCAGGAGTTCAAGACCAGCCTGTGCAACATGGCAAAACCCCTCTCTACAAAAAATACAAAAATTAGCCAGGCATGGTGGCATGTGCTTGTAATCCCAGCTACTTGGGAGGCTGAGGTGGGAGGATCGCTTGAGCCCAGGAGGCAGAAGCTGCAGTGAGTCAAGATCATGCCACTGCACTCCAGCTGGGGTGACAGAGACAGAGCCAGAGCCTATCTCAAAAAAAAGAAAATAGATGGAAAAGTAGAAAAGGAAATGCTATCAAGAACCAAAAGGAAGGAGTGTATATTTAGGGCAATTTGAATCTATGCTCCCAGGTTATAAAAAAAAAACAAACCATTTTAAATAGATTTAAAAAAAAAAATAGCAAAAGGCCAGGTGTGGTTGGCTCACGCCTGTAATCCCCATACTTTGGGAGGCCAAGGCGGGAAGATCGAGAGCCCAGGAGTTCCAGCTCAGCCTGGGCAATATAGTGAGACCCTGTCTCTACAAAAAATAAAAAAAATTAGCAGGGCTTGGTGGCACATGCCTGTAGTCCCAGCTACTTGGGAGGCTGAGGTGGGAGGATCACTTGACCCCGGGAGGCATAGCAATAGTTATCAGAGTGTGGCTCAGGGACCCTGGGGTTCCATGCATTCAAGTTTGTGTTCACAACACTAAGAGAACACATTAGAAGAACTTGTAGTAGATTCAGTGACAAGAGAGGGATGTTCCCTCTCCCTGCTGCTATTCAACATCCTAGCCAATGCAATAAGTCACAGAAAAAAGAAATATAAGCTACAAAGATCAAAAGAAAAAAGACAAAAATCATCATTCTTTCAGAATGATAAAAATAATCTACATAGAAAATCCAAGAGTTATCAATCCACTGTTGGAATGACAGGAGTTCAACAGCATTGCCATATACAAGGTCATTACAGAATAATTAATACCACTCCTATGTGTTAGCAATCAGCAACCGAAAACTGACCATTCACAATAGCTACAAAAACTATACAGTACATTAAGTCTTAAAAAAAGATATGTAGGCCGAGCCCGGTGGCTCATGCCTGTAATCCCAGCACTTTGGGAGGCCAAGGCTGGTGGATCACAAGGTCAGGAGATCGAGACCATCCTGGCTAACACAGTGAAACTCTGTCTCTACTAAAAATACAAAAAAAATAGCCGGGTGTGGTGGTGGGCGCCTGTAGTCCCAGCTACTCAGGAGGCTGAGGCAGGAGAATGGCGTGAACCCGGGAGGCGGAGCTTGCAGTGAGCCAAGATCATGCCACTGCACTCCAGCCTGGGCGACAGAGCAAGACTCCGTCTCAAAAACAAACAAACAAAAAAACAAAACAAAACAAAAAAAGATACGTATGTAATGAACAACATTACAAAACTTCATTGAAGTACCTTAGAAAGGTCTGTGGAGAAACAGACAATGTTTCTAAATAGGGGCTCAATAACATAAAGGTATCAATTCTCCCCAAGTTAAATTTATTTTGTGCAATTATAATAAACATTTGGTATCTGACCAAAATGACTCCAAATATCACATGAAATAGCAATGATCTAAGATTAGCCAAGGCAGTGTGGCTGGGCACGGTGGCTCACGCCTGTAATCCCAGCACTTTGGGAGGCCCAGGATGGCGGATCACGAGGTCAGGAGATCGAGACCATCCTGGCTAACACGGTGAAACCTCGTCTCTACTAAAAATATAAAATATACAGGCGCCTGTAGTCCCAGCTACTCGGGAGGCTGAGGCAGGAGAATGGCTGTGAACCCAGGAGGCGGAGGTTACAGTGAGCTGAGATCACACCACGGCACTCTGTCGTGGGTGACAGAGCGAGACTACCTCTCCAAAAAAAAAAAAAAAAAATTAGTTAAGGCGATATCAAAAAAAGAACCAAAGGAGGCAAGGGTGTGCCCTATTAGATATCGAGACTTAGGCTATGGTAATGGAAAGTGAAGTTTAAGTATAGGAAAAAAGATAATGGAAGACATCTATGCATATGTTAATATACCTGCAATATTAATGGCAATGAAGAAGGACAATCAATGGTATTGGCACCACTGGTTTTCCATTGGAAAATAAAATTAGTTCCCTGTCTTCTATGGTACACAAACATATTTCAGAAAGGTTGAAGACCTAAATGTTTAAAAAAAAAAAAAAGGTCGGGCACAGTGATTCACGCCTGTAATCCCAGCACTTTGGGAGGCCGAGGTGAGTGGATCACAAGGTCAGGAGTTCAAGAGCAGCCTAGCCAAGATGGTGAAACCCTGTCTCTACTAAAAATACAAAAATTAGCTGGGCGTGGTGGCGGGCACCTGCAATCCCAGCTACTCAGGAGGCTGAGGTAGGAGAATCGCTTGAACTCAGGAGGCGGAGCTTGCAGTGAGCCAAGATCGCGCCACTGCACTCCAGCCTGGGCAACAGAGCAAGACTCTGTCTCAAAAAAATAAATAAAAATAAAAATAAATAAATGATAAAAGCCTATAAAGATCGTGTGATTCCAGGGCCGGGCGCGGTGGCTCACGCTTGTAATCCCAGCACTTTGGGAGGCCGAGGCGGGCAGATCACGAGGTCAGGAGATCGAGACCACAGTGAAACCCCGTCTCTACTAAAAAATACAAAAAATTAGCCGGGCGTGGTGGCGGGCGCCTGTAGTCCCAGCTACTCGCAGAGGCTGAGACAGGAGAATGGCGTGAACGCGGGAGGCGGAGCTTGCAGTGAGCCGAGATTGCGCCACTGCACTCCAGCCTGGGCGACACAGCAAGACTCCGTCTCAAAAAAAAAAAAGATTGTGTGATTCCATCAAAAAGGAAAAAAGGCCAGGCATGGTGGCTCACTCACACCTGTAATCTCAGTACTTTGGGAGGCCGAGGTGGGCAGATTGCTTGAGCTCAAGAGTAGGAAACCAGCCTGGGTAACATTGTGAAACCCCAGCTCTACAAAAATTGGCCGACATGGTGGTGTGAGCCTGTGGTTCCAGGCAAAACCTCAGGTGGCTGAGGTAGAAGGATCGTTTGAGAGTGGGAGATGGAGGCTGCAGTGAGCCAAGATTGTGTCACTGCACTCCAGCCTGAGCAAGACCCTGGCTAAAAACAAAACAAAAAAAAAAAAAAAGAAAAAAGAAAAAGGATTCTGTACAAGACACCACAAAATTAAAAGGCAAGCAGACAAGCTGCAGAGTGAAAGACGATATTTGCAGACATGTAACAAAGTATAAATATACAGAATATATTTAAAAAATTTTTCAATAAGAAAAATGTCACAATTTTTAATAAATGAACACAGGATATGACCTGGCAAACCCTGTAGTCCCAGCTACTCAGAAGGCTGAGCAGGAGGATCACTTGAACCTAGGAGTTGTGGGCTGTAGTGTGCTATGCCAATTGAGTGTCCCCACTAAGTTCGGCATCAATATGGTGACATCCGGGGAGCAGGGGACCACCATGTTGCCTAAGGAGGGGTGAACCAGCTCAGGTGGGAAACAGGGCAGGTCAAAACTCCCGTGCTGATCAGTAGTGGGATCACACCTGTGAGTGGCCAGTGCACTCTAGCCTGGGCAACATAGTGAGACCCCCATCTCTAATTTTTTAATTTAAAAAGAATGTAAAGTAAAACAAGACTCTCCCCACAGATTGGGGAAATATAAAATACTTCATCATACCAAATGTTGAGGACACTGTAAACTGGTACAGTCACTCTAGAAATATGTCTGGCCATACCTGGTAGAACTGAAACCCTGCAAAACTCTCAGTGGGGAAACGTATGTACTCTATGGAGAGTCTTGCTAATGCACACAAGAAGAAACACAAGAATGTTACCATGTGCCTGTGTAGAAGAAGAAAAAACTTCAGCGTCTATCAGCAAAGTCACAGTGGTGGAAAGTAATGTCAAGGAGATAGAGCACAGTTATAAGGCTGAGAAAAACTGTCAGGTATAGAATATCCACAGTATAATACATCCGTAGATTTTTTTTTTTTTTTGAGACGAAGTCTCGCTCTGTTGCCCAGGCTGGAGTGCAGTGGCGCAATCTCGACTCACTGCAAGCTCCGCCTCCCGAGTTCACGCCATTCTCCTACCTCAGCCTTCTGAGTAGCTGGGACTACAGGCGCCCGCCACCACGCCCGGCCAGTTTTTTTGTATTTTTTAGTAGAGACGGGGTTTCACTGTGTTAGCGAGGATGGTCTCAATCTCCGGACCTCGTGATCCCCCCGCCTTGGCCTCCCAAAGTGCTGGGATTGCAGGCGTGAGCCACCGTGCTCGGCCATACATATGAAGATTTTTAAGAGACAAAAACAATATTAGATATGTAGAGATATAAGAAAACGAGGCCGGGCGCAGCGGCTCACGCCTGTAATCCCAGCACTTTGGGAGGCTGGGGCGGGCGGATCACTTGAGGTCAGGAGTTCGAGACCAGCCTTGCCAACATGGTTAAAGCCCATCTCTACTAAAAATACAAAAATTAGCCGGGCGTGGTGGTGGGTGCCTGTAATCCCAGCTACTCGGGAGGCTGAGACAGGAGAATCCCTTGAACCCGGGAGGCAGAAGGTGCATTGAGCCGAGATCGCGCCATTGCACTCCAGCCTGGGGGACAGAGCGAGACTCCGTCTCAGAAAAAGAGAGAGAGAAAGAAAAGGAAGAGAGAAAAGAAAATAAAATAAAGAAAAAAGAAAGAAGAGAAATAAAAATCTGATTGCCTGGCTGCGGGGAGAAAAGCCTTGGAGCGCCAGAAGCGAAGTGGGTGGGGCGGAGGGAAGGCACAAGCAGAGGGAGAAGCACTGGAGGAGCGCGGACGCTAAGGGCGGGAGGGGCGGCCTCCGCAGAGGGCTGGGAGGACCGCGAGACGCACGAGCCCCGCCCCCTGAAAAGCTGACAGAAGAGGGGCGTGGGAGTGAGCCGGGATGGGAGGCCTCCGGCCGCTGGGACCAAGGGGTCTGGAGTGCACCGGGACGCAGAAGCACAATGTGCGGCAGGAGTCCAGGGGGCCCCGCGTGGGGCAAGGGAGCTGTGAGGGGCTCGAGGGCGGAAGGAGCCCCTGAGCGACCCCAGGGCTGGCAGAGGGCGGCGAGGCGCAGTCCGTACTCCGGGCCTTGTCCGGGGGTCCCAGGAACAGGAAGTGCCGCTGATGGCGGGACGGACCCAGGCCTGGAGCACCGCGAGAGGACCGGGCACGGGGGCAGCGCGCAGGGGAGGGTCTGCGCCGGGAGGGTCTGTGCCCCGCGCGCCCGCCCCCGCCGGACTCACACTCACCTCAGCGCCGCCGAGCAGCACGGCAGCCCAACCTCGCCCGTTCGGCCCTCCCGCCCCGCCAATCGGAACCGATCCGGAAGTGACGTCAGCGGACGGTCTGGGTCCGAGGCGCCGTCCGGGCCCCTCTGGGAAGCTAGGACGCGGCGTGTCGGCTGCCCACCCTCTTGGCTCGCAGTAAGGCTCCGGGGACCCGCGAATGGCAAAGCCGTAAAGCGGGAATGCTGCCACCGGGTGGCAGTCCGAAGCTACGGCCCAGAGGCCTCGGAACTGGGGCGACGGTCAGAGTCGAAAACATATTACTTTCCCTTTTTCTGAGAAATTCTCTCCCTAGTGATCCACGAAAGGCGCCGCAAACAAGAAAGAACTAGGCCCTTTCCTTGACAAAGAAACGGGAACCGCACCCTTCCTTAGGGCCGAGAGAGGATGCTTACTGGCCAAAGAAGCCTGTCTTGGGTTTAACCTACTGCCCCTCATCCCTAACTCCTGTAAATGGAGCCCAGTGCCCACTCTGGAGAAAGGGTTTTTCGGGTGCCTGAGCTGCTTCTGGACCAAACTTTCCTCATGGCCGGCCCATCGGCCAAGCCCTGCGTCCACTTTGCCCAGAAGGGAGCAGAAAAACAGTGACCGCTTATGGAAGCTAAGCATCTAGTGCTTTCCCAAAACCCTCTTTCCAGATGCCCCTCCATCCTTCAGGAGGAAACACCGCCCTCCTGGATTCTTTCTGGACCAGTCACCTGGGACCCTGGGACCGGCCCTGCGAGTGACGGAATCAAAACCAGGTCCGGTAGCTACTGGCGGGGGGCGGGGCTGGAGTGGGAGGACCACGTGAGGCCAGGGGCTCGAGACCAGGCTGGCAATAGCGAGAGCCTAAAATAAACAGGCCCTGCTGGGTCACTGCCTAGGTGTGGTGGGCGCCCAGACAGGTGAGGCCATACCAGCAGGATCAGGAAAGCAAGATCATGAAACGTAGGGGGGGTAAGGTTCTCTAGAGATAGCGTGGACCATGACAGCCACAGGACTTGTCATCCCGGAGTGACCGTGAAAGCCTAAGGTGACCTATTCTCACCTGCCAGGCACTCTCCAACCAAGTCTATAGGGAGAGCACCATGCTTCATCCTGCCTGCTGCAGTTCCACAGGAGTGTTGTTAGGGGCAGTGATCTGCAGCTGCTGCATTCGCTGGTGGAACTTCCTTGTGTGAAAGTGCTGATAGGATGCTGTCCTGGGATCTCCTCACTGGGTCGTGGTTAAGGGACAAGATGCCATGAGCTACGGCCAAACAGGAAGCCCCTCCACTCTGCCTTGTGACGGCAACCAACTTACTTGCCCTCCCATTGCTGGCGGGGGGGGGGTTCCCCAACACTTCCAACCTGATTCCACTGAGAATCACCACTCAGCCTCACGTGTCACTACCAAAGCTAGAGAGAAGGTATCAGCCCCTGCCAGCAGGCAAAGGCCATGTACTTTAAGATAATCAGTGCAGCTTTGGGGGCTGTTCCTGGTTAGTTTCTCTGCCCCAGGGAAGAGGGAGCTACATGTCCTGTGAAGCTGTGGAGTTCCAGGACTCAAGGAGCAGACCAACCTACTGCTGGTGCCAGCTCCAGTCCAGTGTAGGGCTCTGGGTGGGTGGGTGGGTGAAGGGACTCGGGTGGTCTGGGATCCCCATACACACACTGCATGCATTCATCCCTTTGTTCAGCAATCCCAGCAGTGACCTGGGACCCCACACTCAATCACCACCCTCAGCCTCATCTGTCACTATCAGGCTAGAAAATGAGGAAAGGCATGAGGCTCCACCCACAGGAAAAAGCACCCAGAACCCTCCAGTCAGTGACTCCCCGCCAGGGCGGGGTGGGAATGCATGCAGGGTACTCCCAGTTGTCTGCAGAACAGAATGGTAAAAGCCAGGCTAGGAATGGCTTCCTGGCTGTAGACAGGGTGTCTGTCCCACGTTCCTCCAGGGCCCATCCCAAGTTCTCAGTGCAAGACAGACACCTGCAAGCCAGGTATCCCTTTACAAAAACACACTGACATCAGCAGGGCTGTACCCAGTATGGAGGGGAAGGGTGTAGCCAAAAGACCCTGGGCAAAGGACCGCCTCAGGTGCTGAGCAAGTTAGCAGGGAGCTGGCAGAGTGAGGGTATGGTCCACAACACCAGGCTCACGATTGTGTCCTATTCTGTTTCCTGATACGTGAAATGAGTGCTGACATCCAAGCACTGCAGGCCATGGGAGTCACCCACCCATGTCAGGTCCTGGATGCCACATTCTTGGTCCCCTCTGTGGGGAAGCAAGGGTCTTGCCCAGGGTACTTGCACCTTGTTTCTAGTTGTGGACTTTCCCTTCAAGCTTCTACCACTCATTGGTGGTCTACTCCAGTAGTCTACCTTCCTCCCAGTACCAACCAGGGGGATCCCACAGAAATCCTCCCAGCAGGGACCCTCCCCTTTGAAACCATGGGGGTGGGCACAGCCTGGTGGCATAAAGGCAAACTTTATTGAGACCCTCGGCACTAGTTCTCTTTCTCCTGCACAGTCTTGGTTCCCCGGAGACGTCCAGTCCGACGGGCAGCAATGAGACCCACTTTGCGGCCAGCAGGGGCATCTCTGCGGATGGTAGAGGGCTTGCCGATGTGCTGGTGGTTGCCACCTCCAAAAGGATGCTCCACAGGCTGCAGGCAGAGGAAGATGGCTTTAAAAACCTCTTCCCCCACCACCCCCTGCCCCCGGCCTTGGGGTCCCACCCGTTAGGGGTCCGATTCCGCGAAGCCCCTCTCTACAGCATGTGCCGCTAGACAACCCCAGTTGGGCTGACTCTTTCCAGCTCAGGCCCCCACTGCCCCTCCCAGCCTCTGTTTCTTGCGGAGAAAAGGTGAAGGAGGGTGAGCCCACCTCCTTCAGGAGTGCTGGGGCAGGATCAACAGTCCTGTGACTACAAACCACCACCTGCTGCTCCTCCCACCGCAGATTCCCTTCCTGCAGGGACACCTGTGGATGGGACTTGCCTACCCAACCGTGTAGCCACTGTACCTTGAATACTCAACCCTGCATTTCTGGGTTACTTACATTCATGGCCACACCCCGTACTCGTGGCCAGCAGTTCCTCTTTGCCTTATATTTGTGGTAGGCCCGGCCAGCCTTCAAGATGGGTTTGTCAATTCGGCCACCTCCAGCCACCACACCTGTAAGGGAGATCAGGTACCTCAGGGAACCTCCAGTTGGTCAGAGCACCCCCCGCTCCCCTCAATCTCCTGTCATGCACCTTCACAATACTGCATTCAACTACCCAGCAAAAAGCCCACTCGCCTCCACCCTAGGGAGCCCCTTGCAACCTGTGAGCTGACATCCAGTTTCTTCAATCCACAACGGGAAGGCAAGCCAAGGCCCTCACCTCCACCACCTAGAATGCTGGCTGAGCTCCAAGCGCAGGGAAGCACCCCCCTCACCATGTGAGACATCAGGCAGGTCACTCAACCTGACATGGGACACTTGATTCACCCTGCCCCATCTCAGCTTTGCTTATTCCAGGAACACAACCGCAGGGCCTCCCCTGTGGGAGGCTGAGTTCATCACAAGGATTCCAAGATGTTCCCAAACAGCACAATGAGTTAACCTAGACTCAAATCCTCTTTCACTCACTCAGTAGGCATCTTTGAGAAAGTCACACTCTCTCCCTGCCTTCTCTGAAAAGGCTGTTAACCAACTGTATGCAAGTACAGCAATCAGGAAGCCCACGGTAGAATTCAAGTCCCTGGTGACTTAATCCCAATCTCATTTAGCGCCACAATAGCAGTGAAGCAGGTACTATTGTGCAGGTTTAACAATGATGACAACTGAGACTACAGGATGAGCTCAAACTTACAAAACCCAAGTTTTAGAACAGGTAATCGAATTCCAGGGACCAAGTCTAGCCACTGCTGTCCACCGACGCTCACAGCCTGTTCACCCACAGCCCTCAGCATTCAATTGCTGCCTGGTACTCACCAACCACAGCTCTGTTGGCTGAGGAGATAACCTTCTTGGAGCCGGAGGGCAGCTTCACACGGGTCTTCTTGGTCTCAGGGTTGTGGGAGATAACGGTGGCATAGTTCCCTGATGCCCGGGCCAGCTTGCCACGGTCTCCAGGCTTCTCCTCCAGGCAGCACACGATCGTACCCTCAGGCATGGTGCCCACAGGGAGCACATTGCCAATGTTGAGCTGGGCTGCAAGGGGAAGCAGCATCAGGCCGTCAGCACAGTAAGAGGCAATGCGAACCCCCTCGCTCTAGGCAGTCCGCGAAGTTGCGAGCACAGCATTCAACATCCAGCCTCCCGGTACAGCTCTCTCGGCACCCACCGGTGCCCACCGTGGCCACTGGTCTGGCCACGCGAATGTCCCCACCTGAAGCTTCTGCCTGCGAGGTTCCCATATCGGCTTAGAACGTTAACTTCTCAGGCAACACCCAGACCCCTGCCCACGCCGACCTTCCTTCCCCGCCGCGATGCTAACCCTTCTTGCCGCAATACACAAACTGGCCCGTGTGAATGCCCTCGGCGGCAATGAACAGCTCCGTCCGCTTCTTAAACCGGTACGGATCCCGGAAGACCACCTTGGCGAGGGGCGCGCCGCGGCCCGGGTCGTGGATGATGTCCTGCGGGCAGAGGCGGCGTGAGTGCGGCGTTCCGGCCGGGCGTCCCGTCCCCTCCCGCCCCGCCCTGGCCAGCGTTCCGCACCTTGACGATGCCCTTGATGTAGCCGTGCCGCTCAGCGAAATCCACGGCGCGCAGGCGCGCAGCACCCTTACGGTGCTTCACGTGCGCGCGGAACACAGACCCGGCCCCCTTCCTCTGTCCACGGATCACACGGCCCATGGCGACGGGTCCTGGGGGCGACTCACGATTAGCCCGACCGGGCGGCCCGGGCACCCCCGCCAGCCCGGCTTTCCAGGACCCCGCTCCCGAGGCCGCCGCGCCCACCACCCCCTACCCTCTCCGCGGGCGCCCGGACCGGTATCCTCTCAGGAGGGCCGGCCCACGTCTCAGCGCGCCTCAGGGAGGAGGATGGCGGCGGATACTGCCCATGTCGCAGGGCCGCAAGCGTGACCTACCTGCTCACTAGCGCGGCCAAAAAAGGAAACGCGGCGTCCGCGAGCCGCCTTATCTTCCGGGGCGGGGCCCAGGGCCGCGACACCTTCCGGGCGCGCCACGACCAGCCTACCGCGGTGCACGCCGGGACTTGTCGTCACCAGCGGCCGCTGGCTCCGCCTACTTCTCCGCCTGCGGGGCCCCCGCGCAGGCGCACCGGGAGACGCGGCTCGTGGTGTTCTGGTGTGCGTGGGCTCGGGAGGAGGGTGCAGGAGTGCTCGGCTTTCACCGGGGTCTCCGGGAGGGCAGGTGTTCTCTGAGTGGCCGAGGAGGCGCCGAGTGGTTGAGTGACCTGTCCAGGGCGTCACAGAGCGACTCACTCCGGGCCACGGGGTCTGGGGCTCCCGGCTTTGCCTGGTGAGGGGCTTCCCTGTAGGCGGAGGAGTTCTCGCTGGTGCAGAGTAGGAGATGGGCAGGGGAGACGCGTGGACCCACTCATGGAACGTCGTGGTTTGCAGGTGGCAAATGTCCGTCTCCCTGATGAACGGGGCGCTCCTGGACGCGGGTACCTTGTCCACTGTAGGCCCTTGGAGAGGTCGGGCGTCGAGGAGAGGAGCTCGGGGGTCCTTGCCGAGGGTGAGGGCCGGCCCAGGAAGTGGGGAGGGTCCCGGGGCGAGGAAGAAGGAGCGGGGATGGGCTGGGTCACGTGCTGCGGAGAGGACGAATAATGGGAGACTGGACCGTACCCTGACCAGAACCCTGTGCGGGAGAGGTGGGTGGGGAAGGAGCAAGAAACGGAGGCTGGGAGGGGCTGTGGGGGCCTGAGCTGGAAAGAGTCAGCCCGACTGGGGGTGTCCAGCGGTACATTCTGTGGAGAGGGGCTTCGCGGAATCGGGCCCCTAACGGGTGGGACCCCGAGGCCGGGGGGGGGGGTGGGGAAGAGGTTTTCCAGGAGAGAGTCCCTGGCTGAGTGAGCACTGTCGAGCACACGCGAGGCCGTGGGTGGGGAGGCAGCAAGGAGGTGAAGGCAGGGGTCCCAGTGGGTGGGAGAGGCTTGCTGTCAGTACTGGGAGGTGGGGTGTTTCCTAGACCCTGCTGGGGCTGAGGCAGGGTTGACATCGTGAGAAAGAGACAGGAGAGGATGGAAGGGGTGTCCTGTGCCCGCTGCTGCTCACAGGGGAGAGGAGGGGCTGCTGCAGGAGGCCCTCCTCTAGGGCCAGCAGGGGGATCGAGGAGGAGCTGCCGGGTGGGGACTCAGGAAGCAGCACAGCCCACAGCCAGGGCCAGGGACTGAGGGGCAGGACTGGACCCCGGGGGCAGGGTGAGGGGTTCTGGGGTCAGCCCAAAATTGGCCCACAGGCCCAGCCTGTCCGTCACTCCTGAACAAATCTGCTTCTCTGGAGGAGCAAAAGGAGAGTTGGGTGCAGGATAGAGGTGAGAAGAGTGCTTGGACACACAGGATGTGGGGTCCCCAAGATGGTCTCACGGGTCTCTGGGATGAGATGCGGCTACCAAGACTCTACGTGCAGCCAGGAGGCTGACCAGGCCTCTTTAAGGCTCGAAGAGACATGGCCCTGCCAGCATCCACGTGACAGTCCTGAGGACTGTGTGACTGGGCTCAGTCTTGACCTTCACGGGAGACCACACAGCCTGGCACACAGCAGGGGCTATGCAGTTCTGGGTCACTTGACAGCCACTCCAGACGAGGCCGCAAGCACTGGACATGCGGTTTTCCAGCCTTCTGGGATGGAGCCATCTTTCTTGGGCCAGGATTAGGCCCTCCCCACACAGTGCCTCTGCTTGTGCAAGCGGCCTGCTGACCTCTCTTAGGCCATCCGACGTCACCCCTAACCTGCTGTTCAAACTTTATTCTTAGAAATTATTTATTTCTGGCCGGGTGCAGTGGCTCATGCCTGTAATCCCAGCACTTTGGGAGGCCGAAGCGGGCGGATCACCTGAGGTCAGGAGTTCAAGACTAGCCTGATCAATATAGAGAAACCCCATGTGTACTAAAAATACAAAAGTTAGCCGGGCATGGTGGCGGGCACCTGTAATCCCAGCTACTCGGGAGGCTCAGGCAGGAGAATCACTTGAACCCAGTAGGCAGAGGTTGCGGTGAGCTGAGATTGTGCATTGCACTCCAGCTTGGGAAACGAGCAAAACTCCGCCTCAAAAAAAAAATTATTTCCTTTTGAAATTGTTCTTCAAATGTTTCTTGTCACATACATGCAGCAGTAATTTGGTAGAAACTTGAGAAATTGTGATCTTTTGTCTTGCTCAGCTTGGCTCCCCTCTCCCACCAGCGTATCTGCCCGTACCCCAATCCCCCACAACTGATGTGTCCTTATCTCCCTGCCCCTTACCGCACCCCCGCAGCATAATTTTATGCCGCATATGGGCACACCATCACATATGGCTAAAATGGGATCGCTCCGTAATAAAAGGAATATATATATATATAATTTTTTTTTTTTTTTTGAGATGGAGTCTCGCTGTTGTTGCCCAGGCTGGAGTGCAATGGCATGATCTGGGCTTACTACAACCTCTGCCTCCCGGGTTCAAGCGATTCTCCTGTCTCAGCCTCCCGAGTAGCTGGGACTATAGGCACACACCGCCATGCCCAGCTAATTTTTGTATTTTTTAGTAGAGATGGTGTTTCACCATATTGGTCAGGCTGGTCTTGAACTCCTGACCTTAGGTAATCCACTTGCCTTGGCCTCCCAAAATGCTGGGATTACAGGCGTGAGCTACTGCGCCTGGCCAATACTGGGCACTTTTTACAGGCCAGGGACTGATCTAAGTACTTTTAATGCACACTGCTTTTCTTTTCTCTTTTTTTTTTTTCTGAGACAGAGTCTCACTCTGTTGCCCAGGCTGGAATGCAGTGGCGCGATCTCGACTCACTGCAACCTCTGCCCACTGAGTTCTAGCAATTCTCCTGCCTCAGCCTCCCGAGTAGCTGGGATTACAGGAGCTTGCCACCGCACCCGGCTAATTTTTTGTATTTTTGGTAGAGATGGGGTTTCACCATCTTGGCCAGGCTGGTCTTGAACTCCTGACCTCGTGATCCACCAGCCTGGGCCTCCCAAAGTGCTGGGATTACAGGCGTGAGCCACCGCGCCCGGCCTCATGCACACTGCTTTCCTAATTTAGTGTCTTACAATTCTGGAGCTATGTCTTGTGAAAACGTATTTCCAACAAGATTGTCTGAGATAGCTTTCCCATGTGCTTTCAGTGCCTCAGGGGTGGGATTGCCCATAGGAGCCCGTTACCCATTCAGGAGTGGGTGAGGGGAGACCCCCAGGGACCAATGCCAACAGGAAGAGGTGGGGTGGTTGGGAGGATGGAGATTGCACATGCTTGGAGACAGCTTGGAGGTCGGTGCGTGTTAGAATTTTTCTGAGAGGGGTTAAGGTAGTGTATTGTGTAGCACAACGGGTTAGTGAGTGCTAAATCTCCATGACCCCTGCCATCTATATGGCTTGGATACGTCATGTCAACTTGACATAAAGCTGTGGGTGAACATTCTCTGGGACCCCACACGTGTGATTAAATAGTTGAAGTTTTGGCATCCTTTTACAATGAGAGAATAGCACAGGATTTACATACAATTTTTGGACATCCAAGTTCACCACAATACCCATATTATCTGAAATTATGTGCCATGGCCCTGAGGGGAGTCATGATCCCTCCCCCAAAGATGGTTGTGGCTCTCAGGACACAGCAAGTGTCCACAAGTCCCTCCTGCTGGACCCCAAATCTGAAGAGTGCCTCTGTCCTACCCAGCCTGTGCCTCCTGAGCAGATCTGCTGTCAGCAGTGTGAATGCAGGAGACACCCTTGGTCCCCCAAAGAGTCTGAGGAACCTAGGGGCATCCAGTCCTGGGACAAGGATCTGTGTGGACATCATACAAGTTTAGCACCACCCATAGTGGAGTGCTGGGCTGAGCCTACTTAGACAAGTGTCACCATCCTGACCCAGTTTCCCCTGTCCTTGTGAAAAGGAAGAAAATGATGGTTCCTGGTCTGTCTTATGCTGAAATCTGACCTGGCTCCCAACCAGCTGTGGCTCTGGATGAGTCCCTTACCTTCTTGATCCTCATACCTCCTCCCAGGGTCTGGTTGCAATTCAGAGGATCTGAAAACCTAGAGTGTGTGTGAAACCACCAAGGTGAGTGGGAATTTTTCAGCACACTGAGTTTCATATATTGAACTGTTCCTCCCACTTGCACGATGGTTTCACAACAGTTTAGTGGCTAAAGAATATGTGACTTGGAGCCAGGTATGTGGGTTGGATCCCAGCTCTGTTACTTAAGAGATGAGACCTTGGCCAGGCACAGTGGCTCACGCCTGTAATCCCAGCACTTTGGGAGGTCGAGGCGGGCAGATCATCTGAGGTCAGGAGTTAGAGACCAGCCTGGCCAACATGGAGTAACCCCCTCCTTACTAAAAATACAAAATTAGCCGGGCGTGGTGGCGCATGCCTGTAATCCCAGCTACTCGGGAGGCTGAGGCAGGAGAATCATTTGAACCTGGGAGGCGGAGATAATGGTGAGCCAAGATGGCGCCATTGCACTCCAGCCTGGGCAACAACAGCGAAACTGCGTCTCAAAAAAAACAGAGACTAGAAGCCGGGCGCGGTGGCTCACGCCTATAATCCCAGCACTTTGGGAGGCCGAGGCGGGGGGATCACAAGGTCAGGAGATGGAGACCATCCTGGCCAACACGGTGAAACCCTGTCTCTACTAAAAATACAAAAAATTAGCCGGGCGAGGTGGCGGGCGCCTGTAGTCCCAGCTACTCGGGAGGCTGAGGCAGGAGAATGGCGTCAACCTTGGGGGGCAGAGCCTGCAGTGAGCCGAGATCGCGCCACTGCTCTCCAGCCTGGGCGACAGCGAGACTCTGTCTCAAAAAAAAAAAAAAAAACAGAGACTAGACCTTGGCAAATAACAGGGACACTATGCTCTCCTCATTTTAGTATGGGAACAGTAGTATTTTGATAGGATTACCGTGAGGATTAAATCAGTAAATACGAAGAGCATACAAATGTTCACAAAAATCACAGGGCTGTTAGAAGTCAGAATGGCCACCCTTGGGTGCAGACAGGAGAGGTGGTCTGAGAGTGATCAGAGGGAGCAGCAAAGACACTTCAAGATCCCAGAAACTGGCCCGGTGCGGTGGCTCACGCCTGTAATCCCAGCACTTTGAGAGGCCGAGGCGGGTAGGTCACCTGAGATCAGGAGTTTGAGATTAGCCCGGGCAACATGGTTAAACCCCGTCTCTACTAAAAATACAAAAATTAGTCGGGCGTGGTGGCGGGAACCTGTAGTCCTAGCTACTCCGGAGGCTGAGGCCGGAGAATCGCTTGAACCTGAGAGGCGGAGGTTGCAGTGAGCCCAGATCACACCATTGCACTCCAGCCTGGGGAACAAAAGCGAGACTCGGGCTCAAAAACAAAACAAGCCATACTAAACAATGTCATAAATTTATATAAGAGACCGACGCCCCTGCTCCGCCGTTCCTGCGGGTCTGGGAGTCGATCCTGCGCCTGCTCCCCAACCCCCGCAGGCCACCCGGGGGCAGGGAGTGGGCGCAAGGGATGAACGTTCGCCGCCTCCGATCCCGGGGGAAAAGGAGCGCCGAGAACGTCGACACCCTTCCGCTCCCCTCGGGCCTGGGACTGATACCCGGTCTCGCCCCGAACCCCCCAGGCGCGCCCCTCGCCGGGGCGCTGGCGACAGCCGCGCCTTAGGGGCTGGAAGGCGTCGAAACGCGAGGGCCATCGAGGCGCGCGGTCCTCCAAGCCTCCCAGAGCGGCGCAGCGGCCGTTTCCGGGGGCGGGGAAGGAACCGGAGCCTGAGAGCCGGGCGCCCTGCGCTCCTCCCCGCGCTGTCCCGGCGGCCCAGGGTGAGTCGGTCCCGGCCGCGGGGCGGGGACTGGGAGGGGCGCGGTCCTCCGAGCCCGGCCGGGTGGAGGCAGTAGCTCCTGCAGTGGGCGCGCGGAGCTTGGCAGGGAGCGGACCCGCAGCCGGCACTGCCGCCTCCGCTCGCCTTGGGTCCTGAACCCTTATCGGGGCGAAGGGCCCTGCGCCCCGGTCCATGCTGGCTGTGGTCGGGGGCGTCCGGCCGGGCCCCCGAGACCCGCTCCGCCAAGCCGGACGGTTGCGCAGAGATGAGGCTGCAGGCGGGGAGGCCTGGCGAGGTGGGGGCTGCTCCGGGGAGGACCAGGCTCTGGTCCTCGCTTCCGCCCGAGGGCGGGCTCTTCCCCGCAGCCCCGCTCCCCGGCGGACGCCGTTTCCCGCAGCTTTCATTTACCCTGCGCAGTTTTGCCCCCTCCCCGGGTTGGGGCATTTATTGGACCAACAGTCATTTCGTAAATAGCCGTTGGGTATTTAACTGTGGCCGTTCCGGTGCTGGGGACCCCGCAGTGAGCGGGCAGCACCCCTCGCCTCCAGGAGCGTGAATTGTAATAGAGGTGAGGCATTAGTGTAACAGGCAATAACGCAGCAAAATAACTTTTGGTTTTGACAAGGGCCACGCACAGAATAAACCAAGGAAATAAAATTGTGAGAGTTAGGGGGTTAGGGTAGCCTTGGCGGTCAGGGGAGGCTCTGTAAAGAGTTAACATTTGGCCAGGCGCAATGGCTCACGCCTGTAATCCCAGCACTTTGGAAGACCGAGGCGGGCGGATCACGAGGTCAGGAGATCGAGACCGTCCTGGCTAACACGGTGAAACCCCGTGTCTACTAAAAATACAAAAAGTTAGCCGGGCGTGGTGGCGGGCGCCTGTAGTCCCAGCTACTCGGGAGACTGAGGCAGGAGAATGGCGTGAACCCGGGAGGCGGAGCTTGCAGTGAGCCGAGATCGCGCCACGGCTCTCTAGGCTGGGCAACAGAGGGAGACTCCGTCTCAAACAACAAAAAAGAGTTAACATTTTTTTTTTTTTTTTTTTTGAGACCGAGTCTTTCTCTGTCCCCCAGGCTGGAGTGCAGTGGCGCGATCTCGGCTCACTGCAAGCTCCGCCTCCCGGGTTCACACCATTCTCCTGCCTCAGCCTCCCGAGTAGCTGGGACTACAGGCGCCCGCCAACACGCCCGGCTAATTTTTTGTATTTTTAGTAGAGACGGGGTTTCACCGTGTTAGCCAGGATGGTCTCGATCTCCTGACCTCGTGATCCGCCCGCCTCGGCCTCCCAAAGTGCTGGGATTACAGGCTTGAGCCACCGCGCCCGGCCTTAACATTTGAACTGAAACCTGCTGGCGGAGAGAAGCAGCCTCAGATCCCTGAGGAGAAACTCCCAGGTGGGGGAAGAGAGAGAAGGCTGGCATGGCTGTGGCGTAGTGAGCGGGGTGCCCCAGGTCCCCGAGGAACAGGGCTTATTCTATGTATGGAAGGAGGTAACTCCTCCTAGTCTTCCAGACCCCAGTTAAATGTGACTTCCCCCAGTAACATGTCTTGGTGGCCCTTCATCTAAAATTAGCACCCTCCTCCCCTTGACATTTTCTGTCTCAGCAACAGCTTGATCTGTTGTCATATCACCGCTCGATTATTTTTAGCTCAGTGCTGTTTAGTCTGATTGAATGTTTATTTCCTAATTCCAAAGATAGAACTAAAAGCAGGTTTTTTTCCCCTCTAACCAGGTAGCCCCTCCCTGAGGACATGCATTCCCTAGACATGAGCAAACAAAAAGCAGCAGTAACTTACCCCTCCTAGTCCAAGTCCAACCCTAGTCCTGGGTTGCAGTTCTTACCAGAGTGGAGGGTGGTATGTGTTGAGAGGTCAGGGGTCAAGTCTTCTGGCAGCCTCATACCCTGAGATGCTCTGGTTGCCTTGTTGGGGTGAGGACAACACGTGTGGCCATCGCAGTGGCCCAGGTGGGTCCTGCCACAGACTGCCCTGGACAGACTGTGAGTGGGGGCTGGGTGGGGGTGGTGTGGCCCTGCTCTTCCATGCGTTTGCAGTGTGCGCCCTCTGTGCAGGGGCGATTCACGAATCTGTCTGATCTACCCCCATCGCCCTTTGTACCCTAATGTCAAAAGGGCTCTGCGGCCAAATGTCACTTCACAGCATTGTGACCAAGCAGCTGTCCTGCCTCTAAACACATGCTCTATTTTTATTTGAGAGAGAGCCTCACTCTCTCCTCCAGGCTGGAGTGCAGCGGGGCAAACTTGGCTCACTGCAGCCTCTGTCTATTGGGTTCAAGCAGTTCTCCTGCCTCAGCCTCCCAAGTAGCTGGGATTACAGGCGCGTACCAGCACACTCGGCTAATTTATGTATTCTTAGTAGAGAAGGGTTTTACCATGTTGGCCAGGCTGGTCTCGAACTCCTGACTTCAAATGATCCGCCTTCATCGGCCTCCTAAAGTGCTGGAATTACAGTCATGAACCACCGTGCCCAGCCTCTAAACACATGCTTTTTGTTAACTGATGCCTAATGGGGAACATCTTACAAAGTAGCAGCTACTTAGAGGGCTCCAGCTCTACAGAAATGGATAGCCCTGGAGACCTTCACCCAAACCCAAGAGCTCAAGTGTCTGTTGAAGGGAAGAGTGAGGAGACCAGGGCCTCAGGCCTACTCTGTGTACGTCAGCTTAGAGCAAAATTATTGTTTTGTTTTGTTTGAGACAGAGTTTCACTCTGTTGCCCAGGCTGGAGTTGGTGGCATGATCTTGGTTTACTGCAACCTCTGCCTCCTGGGCTTAAGGAATCCTCCCAGGATGACCAAGGTGGCACCATTGCACTCCGGCCTGGGCAACAAGAGCGAGTTGGAGTCTCGCTCTGTCACCCAGGCCGGAGTGCAGTGGCACGATCTCGGCTCAATACAAGCTCCGCCTCCCAGGTTCACGCCATTCTCCTGCCTCAGCCTCCCCAGTAGCTGGGACTACAGGCGCCTGCCACCACGCCCGGCTAATTTTTTGTATTTTTAGTGGAGACGGGGTTTCACCGTGTTAGCCAGGATGGTCTCTGTCTCCACCGCACCTGGCCAAAAAAGTCTTAAATTAGAAAAACAGAAAGAGGCCGGGTGTGGTGGCTCACACCTGTAATCACAGCACTTTGGGAGACCGAGGCAAGAGGATCACTTGGGTCCAGGAGTTCAAGACCAGCCTGGGCAACATAGTAAGACCTCATCCATAATAAAAATTTTAAAAAATTAGCTGCCCCCTACAGGTGGCATGCGCCTGTAGTTCCAGCTACTCAGGAGGCTGAGGTGGGAGGATTGCTTGAGCCCTGGGAGGAAGTTGAGGCTGCAGTGAGCTGAGATCACACCAGTGTGCTCCAGCCTGGGTCACACATTGAGACCCTGTCTCAAAAAAAGGAAAGAAAAATAGGAGAAAAACAGGAACCACTCGTAATTCTGTGACGTGGAGAGAACTAGGGTTCTATGCTACCAGCTTTGTTTTTCTGCTTACAGTCTGCTTGTTTCATGTGGTAAAACGCAAGAATGTTTTCTGATGTTCCCACAACATGGTTTTATTGGTTGCAGAGTCACTCATTTCATAATGAACAATGTTGCCCAGGCCGGAGTGCAATGGTACAACCTTGGCCGTCCTGGGAGGAGATCTTAAGCCCAGGAGGCAGAGGTTGCAGTGAACCGAGATCATGCCACCAACTCCAGCCTGGGCGACAGAGCGAGACCCTGTCTCAAACAAAACAAAACAATAATTTTGCTCTAACCAGTCATGCTTTGTTCATTTCATAAATCCTTTCTGAGCACATGCTGTGTGCCAAGCCCTTCCTCAGGCCCTACAGCTACAGACCAGAGGCCTTGTCTAATTGGGGAAGGCAGATAAGGAGCAAGGAAGTTAACTTGTCTTATGTCAGATGGCATACTGCTATGGAGAAAAATAAAGCAAGGAGCGAGGATAAGGAATTCCCAGGCAGGAGGGGAGGTGGCAGTTTTAAAAAGGGTGGTCACAGCAGGCCTTCCAGCAAGGTGGCAGCCAGAAAACATTGGAAGGAATGGGTGTTCCAATGGAGAAGTCTGGGTGCAGCTTCTCCTTGGGACGTGAAGGAGGTGGCTGATGTGATTGCCCCAGCACTTTACCCTCTCCTGCTCCCTTCTGGATCTGGAGGGGCCTTTTGGGGGGCTGGAGGGCCTTAGGCCTGGGCTCCTTCCACTCATGGCTCTATATTCCCCCAGAATTCACTGTCTGTAGCACCTGCTGCTCCACAGAGGGTACCCTGGAATGGCGATGGCACTCCCGATGCCTGGACCCCAGGTGAGCACCCCCTGAGCCTGTCCACTGCCCCAGGAGACTGCTTCGCCCCTAGCCTCAGCTTTTCAGCCCTGAGAACCTTCCAGGTTGCCTCATACCCACCCACATCACAGGATGGAGTCTGCAAGCGGAGGGCAGCCTCCTTGCTCTGTGGCCAGGCCTCACACATGGCTCTGCCAAATCCCTCCAGCCTTTGGGCAGAAGTGGGCTTCCTGCGGCCTCCTGTGGCCCCTAAGCTTCTATGGTCAGCCATTGAGGGCAGGGTCCCTGTCCTTCCCCAGTGCCTGCCTCCTTCCTGGTGTGAATGGTCAGCCCATCCTCCGTCTCCTGATGCTGACTCACTGCTGGTGTTAGAAATTGAGACCCAGAGGGTGGGGAAGCTCCCCACCAGTGCAGGTCCTCCTTCCCCAAATCCCTGATAGCCTGTGGAGAGGGTGAGGCCAAGGTTGGGACCCCCTTCCTGGTAAATCTCTCTCCCTCCCCCAAGCTCAGTTTTTCCCTCTTCCTCTCTGGGGCTTCTGCCTCACTCGGGGAGTGTTGGGCTGCCCTTTCTCTGCTGGGCCCTGTGGATGCAGCAAAGATCTGCAAGGAGAGAGGTCTCTAGCAGATCACGCAAATGTTTCTCATCTGCTGGGTTCTCACCGAGCCCTTGACTGCCTGGATAGCGGAGTATGTGGTTGCAGGAAGCTGTTGTGTTCGAGGATGTGGCTGTGTACTTCACGAGGATAGAGTGGAGTTGCCTGGCCCCCGACCAGCAGGCACTCTACAGGGACGTGATGCTGGAGAACTATGGGAACCTGGCCTCACTAGGTGAGGGCTTCTGCCTTTGGTCCTGGGGCTGGGAGGTGCGTCTGTGTTAGCTTCAAAGGAAGGTGGTTCCATTCCAGATTCAAGGTCTGACACATTTTTGAGGGGAAGCTGGAGGCTCCCCAAGGAGCCCCTCTCTGCTTCCTGTTGGGCATCCACTGCCAGTGTCAGCCTGCCTGAGGCTTCTCTCCTGGGGCAGGCCCCCCACCTCCCCCTGGCCACCTAGCTGCCCCCTCCTGGGATAGTGAATGTTCCTGACCCACTCCAAGCACTCTGTGCCCCTGCTGGCCTCCAGCCAGGCACCCGGGCGTCCCTCCTCCCTCCTGTACTGATACATGCTGCTTTCCTTCTCTGAGCTTAGGCTTTCTTGTTGCCAAACCAGCACTGATCTCCCTATTGGAGCAAGGAGAGGAGCCGGGGGCCTTGATTCTGCAGGTGGCTGAACAGAGCGTGGCCAAAGCCAGCCTGTGCACAGGTGAGTATAAGGCACTGGAAGGCCTGGGCTGCTGCCGCACCGCAGGGCGTGTCATGCGCTGCCAATGCGGCCTGGCCTCCGTGCAGCTCTCTGCAGGTCCCTTCTCCCGTAATGGGAGGTGTGTGTGTTTAGCTCCTCACAACAGGGCCAGATTTCCTACTAACTGCCTTGTTTGTAGGTCTAAGGTCAAAACTAACTTATGCAGGAAGACCCAAGTGCATGAGTTTTCCATTTTGGTGTCCCCAAGGTGTCAGGGGCCAGGTCTGTGCGCACAGTGGCCATTACCCTTGGGTTGTGTAGGGACCAGCCCTACAGGGTCTGTGGGTTTTTCTTCTCATATGCAGAGACAAGAGATTGTAGAAATAAAGACACAAGACAAAGAAATAGAAGAAAAGACAGCTGGGCCCCGGGGAGCACTACCACCAAGATGTGGAGACTGGTAGTGGCCCTGAATGCCTGGCTGCGCTGTTATTTACTGGATACAAGGCGAAAGGGGCAGGGTAAAGAGTGTGAGTTATCTCCAATGATTGATAAGATCAGGTGAGTCACATGTTCACCGGACAGGGGGCCCTTCCCTGTTTGGCAGCCGAGGAGGAGAGAGAGAGACAGGACAGCTTATGCCATTATTTCTTAAATGCATTTTAATGACTTTTAGTACTTTCACTAATTCTGCCACTGCTGTCTAGAAGGCAGAGCCAGGTGTACAGGGTGGAACATGAAAGTGAAACAGGAGCGTGACCGCGGAAGCACAGCATCACAGGGAGACGGTCAGGCCTCGGGATGGCTGTGGGCGAGTTTGACTGATGTCAGGCCTTCCACAAGAGGTGGTGGAGCAGAGTCTTCTCTAGCTACCCTGGGGAAAGGGAGACTCCCTTTCCAGACCTGCTAAGTAACTGGTGCCTTCCAGGCACTGGGGCTACTGCTAGACCAAGATCTGCTAAGTAGTGGGCCTCTTCCCAGGCACTGGCATTACCGCTAGACCAAGGAGCCCTCTAGTGGCCCTGTCCTGGCATGACAGAGGCTCACACTCCTGGTCACTTCTCACTGTGTCCCTTCAGCTCCTATCTCTGTATGGCCTGGTTTTTCCTAGGTTATAATTGTAGAACAGAGATTATTATTATTTTTTTTGAGATGGAGTCTCGCTCTGTCGCCCACGCTGGAGTGCCGTGGCGCGATCTTGGCTCACTGCAAGCTCCACCTCCCAGGTTCACGCCATTCTCCTGCCTCAGCCTCCCGAGTAGCTGGGACTACAGGAGCCCGCCACCACGCCCGGCTAATTTTTTGTATTTTTAGTAGAGACGAGGTTTCACCGTGTTAGCCAGGATGGTCTCGATCTCCAGACCTCGTGATCCACTGCCTCGGCCTCCCAGAGTGCTGGGATTACAGGCGTGAGCCACCGTGCCTGGCCATTATTTTTTTTTTTTTGAGACGGAGTCTCGGACTTTGGCCCAGGCTGGCGCGATCTCGGCTCACTGCAAGCTCCACCTCCCGGGTTCACGCCATTCTTCTGCCTCAGTCTCCCGAGTAGCTGGGACTACAGACGCCCACCACCACACCCGGCTAATTTTTTTTTGTATTTTTAGTAGAGACGAGGTTTCACCGTGTTAGCCAGGATGGTCTCGATCTCCTGACCTTGTGATCCGCCGCCTCGGCCTCTCAGAGTGCTGGGATTACAGGTGTGAGCCACCGCACTCGGCCAGAACAGAGATTATTATAATATTAGAATAAAGAGTAATGCTACAAGCTGATGACTAATAATATTCATATATCATCATATCTATAATCTATTTCTAGTATAACTATTCTTATTTTATATATTTTCTTTATTACACTGGAACAGCTTGTGCCCTCGGTCTCTTGCCTTGGCACCTGGGAGGCTTGCTTGCCCACAGGTTGCTTTGGTTTTCCTGGTTCCCTGTGGCCCGCGTGCCAGGGACTGAGCTCAGGGCAGTGGAGGCTGCAGAAAGAACCTTGAGTTGGGGAGGAGGCCCCCAGTCCCGGAGGTCCGTGCAGGCACCTGCTCTACGCACCTGCCCAGACGTGTGCTGAGTGAATGAACTGTGGGTGAACTCTGAAGGAGAGAGGAGTAAAGAACGTGGCTGTGGGGTGAGGTGCAACTTGCACCTCATGCCTGGCCTGTCTTCCCTGCCAGACCTTGGGCCTCTCCTATTGGCTCCCCTTGAGCTAGCCTCGCACGGTGCTGGAGCCATTATTAGCCTTTTTGTTCCCTTCTCACCTGAACCCTGATTTTATTTTATTTTATTATTATTATTTTTTTGAGACGGAGTTTTGCTTTTGTCGCCCAGGCTGGAGTGCAGTGGCCAGATCTCGGCTCACTACAACCTCTGTCTCGGTTCAAGCAATTCTCTTGTCTCAGCCTCCTGTATACAAGTTTTATTTGTCATTTATACCTCAGTAAAGCTGGGTGTTGGGGGAAGACTTGGGAATAAAAACGTTCTGTCTTCAAACAGTAAGTTCGTTTGTGAGTGTAGAGGCTGGATCATCCTTCCGTTTTCTGTTCCTTCTCTCAGATTCCAGGATGGAGGCTGGGATCATGGAGTCTCCTCTGCAAAGAAAGCTCTCCAGGCAGGCAGGACTGCCGGGCACCGTGTGGGGGTGTCTCCCCCGGGGGCATCCCGCACCACCCCACCCGCACGGCGGTCCTGAGGACGGGTCAGCTAACCCCACCCACCCCCGGGCTCGGGAGCACAGCGCCTCCCCAAGGGTTCTGCAGGAAGACCCGGGCCGGCCTGTGGGGAGCTCAGCCCCTCGCTACAGGTGCGTGTGCGGCAAGGCGTTCAGATACAACTCGCTGCTGCTCAGGCACCAGATCATCCACACCGGCGCCAAGCCCTTCCAGTGCACGGAATGCGGGAAGGCCTTCAAGCAGAGCTCCATCCTGCTGCGGCACCAGCTGATCCACACTGAGGAGAAGCCGTTCCAGTGCGGCGAGTGCGGGAAGACTTTCCGGCAGAGCACGCAGCTGGCTGCGCACCACCGCATCCACACCCGCGAGCGGCCCTACGCGTGCGGCGAATGCGGCAAGGCGTTCAGCCGCAGCTCCCGGCTGCTACAGCACCAGAAGTTCCACACCGGGGAGAAGCCCTTCGCGTGCGCCGAGTGCGGCAAGGCGTTCTGCCGCAGGTTCACCCTCAACGAGCACGGCCGCATCCACAGCGGGGAGCGGCCCTTCCGGTGCCTGCGGTGTGGGCAGCGCTTCATCCGAGGGTCCTCGCTCCTGAAGCACCACCGGCTGCACGCCGAGGAGGGCGCCCAGGACGGCGGCGCGGGAAAGGGAGCCCTGCTCGGAGCTGCGCAGAGGTCCCAGGCGGGGGACCCGCCCCACGAGTGCCCGGTGTGCGGGAGGCCGTTCCGACACAACTCCCTGCTGCTGCTGCACCTGCGCCTACACACGGGCGAGAAGCCGTTCGAGTGCGCGGAGTGCGGCGAGGCCTTCGGTCGCAAGTCCACCCTCACTCTGCACCAGAAGATCCACACCAAGGAGAAGCCCTTCGCGTGCACCGAGTGCGGCAAGGCCTTCCGCAGGAGCTACACGCTGAACGAGCACTACCGGCTCCACAGCGGCGAGAGGCCGTACCGGTGCCGCGCCTGCGGGAGGGCCTGCAGCCGGCTGTCCACCCTCATCCAGCACCAGAAGGTGCACGGCCGCGAGCGCCGGGAGGACACAGAGGGCAGGCGGGCGCCCCGCTGGGCTTCCTGACGACGGGGACGACAGGCCGAGGATTCACGCGGGAAGCCCACCTGAGCCGGCGGGGCCCCAGCGCAGAAATTCAGAACCCCACGTCCTGAAGGTGAAGCAAAGTCTAAAGAAAGGGCCAGCTCCCACCAGGAGCTCGGCTTCTTGCTCCAGCCGGGCACTGGGGAGGGAAAGGGCACCAGGCAGCCCGTGGTGTGGCCTCAGGAACCACCATCAGCCACCATTTCCTGGGACCTTCTGGAAATGTCCAGGAGTGGGCAGGAGGGAGGGAGGGAGGGGCAGCTATGCTCAGTCCCCAAAGAGCAGGGCACAGGGGACGCCATAGACGCATATGCAGCTGAGCTCCCCACAGGCCTGCCCGGGTCTTCCTGCGGAACCATTGGGCACAGCCAGGCCTTAGCACCAGGCCCTGTGTGGCGGTGAATTTCGGGTGGTGTAAAGCCGACTCACAGGATACAAGGTGCCTTAGCTGACTGCCATGTCTGCTGCCTGTAATCCCATCACTTTGGGAGGCTGAGGTGGGAGGTTTGTTTAAGCCCTGGAGTTTGAGACCAGCTTGGGCAACATGGTGAAACTTCTCTACAAAGAATTTAAAAATTAGCCAGGTATTGTGGTCTGTGCCTGTAGGCTGTAGTCCCAGCTACTCAGGAGGCTGAGGTGGAAGGATGGGTTGCCCTGGGAAGTCAAGGCTGCAGTGAGCTATGATAGCACCACAGCATTGCAACCTGGGTGACAGAGTGACACCCTGTTAAAAAAAAAAAGAAAAAGCCTAGATGTCTGGTGGAGCTCTATCTACCTTTCTTTTTTTGAGACGGGAGCTCTCTGTCAGCCAGCCTGGAGTGCAATGGCACAATCATGGCTTACTGCAGCCGCCAGCTCCCAGGCTCAAGTGTTTCTCCCACCTTAGCCTCCTGAGTAGCTGGGACTAAGGCACACACACTGCACCTGGCAGCTGGCGAAGCATTGTTTGTGAGTGTGTGAGGATGTTTTCAGTGGACTCAGTGAAGATCTGCCCTCAGCGTGGGCAGGCACATCCACTTGGCTGGGGGCCCAGATGGAACACAAAGGGAGAAGAGAAGCAAATTCTCTTTTCTGGAGGGAGACACCCATCTCCTGACCTTGGACATCAGGACTCCAGGTTCTTTGGCCTTTGGACTCAGGCTTGCCACAGAGGTCTCCCAGGGCTCTCGGCCAGTCAGCCTCAGAATGAGAGTTACACCACTGGCTTCCTTCGTTCAACCGCCTTCTTACCTGGACTGAGCCTCACTAATGGCTTCTCTAGGTCTCCAGCTTGCAGACAGCCTGTGGGAGGACTTCTCAGCCTCCATAAGTGTGTGGGCCAGTTCCCCTAATAAATCCCCTCTCCTGGCTGGGCGCAGTAGCTCCTGCCTGTAATCTCAGCATTTTGGGAGGCAGAAGTAGGCGGATCACCTGAGGTCCGGAGTTCGAGACCAGTCTGGCCAACATGGTGAGACCCCGTCTCTACTAAAAATACAAAAATTAGCTGGATGTGGTGCTGGGTGCCTGTAATCCCAGCTACTCGGGAGGCTGAGGCAGGAGAATCACTTCAACCTGTGAGGCAGAGGTTGCAGTGAGCCGAGATTGAGCCACTGCACTCCAGCCTGGGTGACAGGGCAAGACTGTGTCTCAAAGAAATAAAAATCCCCTCTCCTAAACTCCATTATTGGTTTTGTCTCTCTAGAGGACCCTAATACACTGCCCAGCAGAAGCCAGGAAGGAAGCCCTGCCAGCTCAGAAGGTGGGCCAGGAGAGAAGGGTGTGGCCAGAAGGGGAGCCGGTGGGGGTGCTGCATCCTCTTGGCCCCACTGGGAGCACCTTGTCACCCCTAACAGATGAAGAGAAGGTGAGGGGGGATTGAGTTACCTGCCCACTGGTGTGTCAAACTCCATGGTGGGGGTGGGAACATGCAGACCTGGCCCCTCCAAGGCCCACTGCTCCCCGGGCTGTGCACCCCACAGTCCGTGCCAGGGGCTGCAGAAAGAGCCACGGGAAGCCTGGCCCTGGTAGGGCACCAAGATGGGGAGGGCTGGATCCACCCTCCAGAGAACAAGAACCCTGGACAGTAGCCGGGACATGGTGGGGGAGGCTGAAGGGTTGTCCCTGAGCATCCCCAACATGGAGCTCGAAGTCTGGGCCATGGGCAGAAAAGCATGAAGGTCAGGGTCAGCCTGGGGAACCAAGAGCTGTGCCAAGATCCCTTCCACCTGGGAAACCAAGGGCTGTGCCAAGATCCCTTCCACCTGGGAAACCAAGGGCTGTGCCAAGATCCCTTCCACCTGGGAAACCAAGGGCTGTGCCAAGATCCCTTCCACCTGGGGCAGCTGCCCACATGCCCGCCACTGGGTCCCATTGCCTGAGACTCCCAGCAGGTGCCTCTCTGAGTCTTTGTCCCATGCTGGAAACCGGGATGTGCAGCACGCACCTTCACACCTACAGCACAGACAGCGGGAATAACAACTCTTCTGGGGATCCAGGGTTTCTGGTGTCTCCAGGTTTTTCAGGCGCCACCACGTTCCTCTCATCCAGACGTCGGCGCCCAAGGTGGAAGCAGGTCGTGGCATGCCCGGCCCAGCTGCAGGCCGAGTGCAGATCCCATGGCGAGCGTGGGATCCAGCCCAAAGCACAAGCCACGCACAGCCCACCGGGTTGAGTGGGCAGGTACCTCCAGCAGCCTGGAGCTGTGAGGCCCTGGGCAGGGGCGTTGCCGGCCGTGGAGGTCTCCTGCTGGCAAAGTGGCACCGAAAGAGTCCTGTGTCATAACCAGACTCACTTGTAGCTTCTGTTGCTCTCCCTAGCTATTTCCAAAGCATCCAGGATAGGTTCATCTCAAGACATTTTTTTTTTTTTGAGACGGAGTCTCGCTCCGTCGCCCAGGCTGGACTGCTGTGACACGATCTCAACTCACTGCAAGCTCCGCTTCCCGGGTTCAAGCGATTCTCCTGCCTCAGCCTCCCGAGTAGCTGGGACTACAGGCGCCTACCACCATGCCTGGCTAATTTTTTGTATTTTTAGTGGAGACGGGGTTTCACCATGTTAGCCAGGAAGGTCTTGATCTCCTGACCTCATGATCCGCCCACCTCGGCCTCCCAAAGTGCTGAGATTACAGGCGTGAGCCAACGTGCCCAGCCCCATCTCAAGACATTCTAACTCATCTTGGACACAATCCATTTACTCTGTGGACCCCGTTCACAGAACCTGGAGTCCCTACTCACCTTCCCCAACCCCTTATTGCTGGGTCACGTTCACAAGTTTCTGTCTCTTTTTGTTCTCGGTCCCGGTCCCAGCTCAGGTCCAATCAGCTTCTGAACCTCTATTGTGCAGCGCCTGAGACAAGGTGGGAGAGACACGGACAGTACGCTCAGCCAGGTGCAGACTGCAGACTGGAAGCAAAGGCTGAGACGGTGGGAGAGACGCCGACAGTAAGCTCAGCCAGTTGCAGACTGCAGACTGGAAGCAAAGGCTGAGACAGGGTGGGAGAGACGCCCACAGTACGCTCAGCCAGGTGCAGACTGCAGCCTGGAAGCAAAGGCTGAGACGGAGGGAGAGATGCCGACAGTAAGCTCAGCCAGGTGCAGACTGCAGACTGGAAGCAAAGGCAGTGCCACCCTCTTTCGGGGCATTTCTGGTCACTCCAGTCTGCTGGGAGGATTCCGTGTCTCACCAGGAGACTCAGGCATGGACCTGGGCTGCCACTTTCTTTCTTCCTGTTACATGGATCTGTCTACCGTGC
The DNA here is from genome assembly GCF_028878055.3 of Symphalangus syndactylus. NCBI lineage: Eukaryota > Metazoa > Chordata > Mammalia > Primates > Hylobatidae > Symphalangus > Symphalangus syndactylus. The sequence goes on from NC_072429.2 coordinate 143,630,295, forward strand.
CCCAGACCCAACACCTCAGCCTTCTCAAAGCTGCACTGCAGAAGGTCTAGCCAGAGCAACCTGGTTAAGAGAAAGACATAAAGGGCATCCAAATACTTCCTTCCAAATGAGGAAGCCAAATTGTCCCTGTTTGCATTCAACATGATCTTATATATAGAAAACCCTAAAAGCTTTATCAAAACATTCTTAGAACAAACAAATTCAGTAAAGTTGCAGGATACAAAATTAACATACAAAAACCAGTAACATTTCTACATACCAACCGCGAACTACCAAAAAAAGAAACCAGGAAAGCAATTCCATTTACAATAGCTACCAAAACCAAAAAACAAACCTAGGAATAAATTTAACCAATGAGGCCGGGCGCGGTGGCTCATGCCTGTAATCCCAGTACTCTGGGAGGCCGAGATGGTGGATCACGAAGTCAGGAGATTGAGACCATCCTGGCTAATACGGTGAAACCCCATCTCTACTAAAAATACAAAAAATTAGCCGGGCCTGGTGGCACACACCTGTAGTCCCAGCTACTCAGGAGGCTGAGGCAGGAGAATCGCTTGAACCTGGGCGTTGGAGGTTGCAATGAGCCGAGATGGCACCATTGCACTCCAGCCTGGATGACAGAGTGAGACTCTGTCTTAAAAAAAAAAAAAAAAAAAAAAAAAAATGAGGTTAAAGAGCTCTGCAAGGAAAATTATAAAATACTGATGAAAGAAACTGAATAGGTCACACACAAAATGGAAAGTCATCTCATGTTCATGGATTGGAATAATTAATTTGGTGAAAATGACAATACTACCAAAAGCAATTTACAGATTAAATGCAATCCCCATCAAAATACCAATGCCATTCTTCACAGCAATAGGGAAAAAAATCCTGAAATTCATATACAATGACAGAAGACACTGAACAGCCTAAATCAATCCTGAGCAAAAAGAACAAAGCTGAAGGCATCACACTACTTCAAAATATAGTACAAAACTGTAATAATCAAAACAGCATGGGCCATGCACAGTGGCTCATACCTATAATCCTGGAACTTTGGGAGGCCAAGGTGGGCAGCTCACATGAGGCCAGGAGTTCGAGACCAGCCTGGCCAACATAGCAAAACCCCACCTCTACTATAAATACAAAAATCAGGCTGGCGTGGTGCACACCTGTAATCCCAGCTACTTGGGAGGATGTCTTGAATCCGGGGGCAGAGTTTGCAGTGAGCCAAAGTCATGCCACTGCACTCCAGCCTGGGGAACACAGTGAGACCCTGTCTCAAAAAACAAAACCCAGCATGTTACTGATATAAAAACAGACACATAGACCAATAGAATAAAATAGAGAACCCAGAAATAAGTCCATATATTTAGTCTACTGATTTTCAACAAAGGTGCCAAGAACATTCACTGGGGAAAGAGCAGTGAATGGTGCTGAGAAAACTGGAAATACATTTTGAGGACATGCAGAAAAATGAAACTACAACCCTATCTTGTCTGGGTGCAGTGGCTCACACCTGTAATCTCAGCACTTTGGGAGGCCGAGGTGGGCGAATCATTTGAGGTCAGGAGTTTGAGACCAGCCTGGCCAACATGGCAAAACCTGTCTCTACTAAAAATACAAAAATTAGCTAGGTGTGGTGGCGTGCACCTGTAATCCCAGCTACTTGGGAGGCTAAGGCAGGAGAATTGCTTGAACCCGGGAGTGGAGCAGGGAGTGGAGGTTGCAGTGAGCTGAGATCATGCCACTTCACTCCAGCCTGGGCGAAAGAGTGAGACTCTAAAACAAACAAACAAATGAAAACAATAACAAAAAAACTATCTCACCATATACAAAAAATCAAAATAGATTAAAGATTAAAGACATAAATGTAAAACCTGAAAGTATGAAACTACTAGAAGAAAACATTGGGGAAATGATTCAGGACACTGGTCTGGGCAAAGATTTTTTCGGTAAGATCTCAAAAGCACAGGCAACAAAGCTAAAATAGGTAAGTGGGATTACATCACGCTAAAAACCTGCACAGCCAAGGAAACAACAGAGACAACCTACAGAGTGGGAGAAATTTTTCACTAACTATCCATCTGACAAGGGATTAATGACCAGAATATCCTGCAGAAATGGGTTTGCCTAAAAAAAAAAAAAAAAAAAGGAGAGAGAGAGAATAGGCTGGGCGTGGTGGCTCACGCCTGTAATCCCAGCACTTTGGGAGGCCGAGATGGGCGGATCACGAGGTCAGGAGATCGAGACCATCCTGGCTAACACGGTGAAACCCCCGTCTCTACTGAAAATGCAAAAAAATTAGCCAGGCGCGGTGGCAAGCACCTGTAGTCCCAGCTATTTGGGAGGCTGAGGCAGGAGAATGGCATGAACCCGGGAGGCGGAGCTTGCAGTGAGCCGAGATGGCGCCACTGCTCTCCAGCCTGGGCAACAGAGTGAGACTCCATCTCAAAAAAAAAAAAATCAAAAGAATAACGAGAATATATAAGGAACTCACACAACTCAGTAGCAAAAAAGTAATAGTAATAATCTGATTTTAAAATGGGCAAGTGATCTGAATAGACATTTTACAAAAGATGTACAAATGGCCAACAGGGGCCAGGTGCAGTGGCTCATGCCTGTTAATTCCAGCACTTTGGGAGGCTGAGGCAGGTGGATCACTGTGGCCAGGAGTTCCAGACTAGTCTGGCCAACATGGTGAAACTCTGTCTCTACTAAAAATACAAAAATTAGCTGGGCATGGTAGCTTGTGCTTGTAGTCCCAGCTGCTTGGGAGGCTGAGGCCCAAGAATTGCTTGAACCCGGGTGGCAGAGGTTGCACTGAGCTGAGATTGCACACTGCATTCCAGCCTGGGTGACAGAGACTCTGTCTCGAAAAAAAAAAAAAAGCCAACAGGCATATGAAAAAAGGGTCAACATCACTAATCATCAGAGAAATGCAAATCAAAACCACAATGAGATATCATCTCCGGTTAAAATGATTATTAACAAAAAGACAACAGATGCTGGTGAGGATGTGGAGAAAGCAAGTACTCTGCTGGTGGGAATGTAAACTATACAGCCACTGTGGAAAACATTGGAGTTTTCTTGAAAAGCTAAAAAATAGACCTACCATATGATCCAGCAATCCCACTGCTGGGTATATTTCCAAAAGAAAGGAAGTCAGTATATCAAAGAGATATCTTTATGCTCATGTTTACTGCGGTACTATTCACAATAGCCAAGATAGGAATCAACCTAAGTGTCCATCAGCATGTGAATGGATAAAGAAAATGAGGTACACTTACACAGTGGAGTACTATTCATCCTAAGAGGAAATCCTAGGCCAGGCGCAATGGTTCACGCCTGTAATCCCAGCACTTTGGGAGGCTGAGGCAGGCGGATCACCTGAGGTCAGCAGTTTGAGACCAGCCTCAACATGGAGAAACCCCATCTCTAGTAAAAATACAAAATTAGCCGGGCATGGTGGTGCATGCCTGTAATTCCAGCTACTCAGGAGGCTGAGGCAGGAGAATTGCTTGAATCTGGGAGGCGGAGCTTGCAGTGAGCCGAGATCGCAGCATTGCACTCCAGCCTGGGCAACAAGAGGAAAACTCCGTCTGAACAACAACGAAAAACCTGTCATTTGTAGCAACATGGATAGAACTGGAGGTCATTATGTTAAGTGAAATAAGCCAGGTACAGAAGACAAATACTGTACATTCTCACTCATATATGGGAGTTAATAAAGTTGATCTTGGCCAGGCATGGTGGCTCACGCCTGTAATCCCAGCACTTTGGGAGGCTGAGGCAGGCAGATCACTTGAGGTCAGGAGTTTGAGACCAGCCTGGCCAACATGGTGAAACCCTGTCTCTACCAAAAATATAAAAAATTAGCTGGGCATAGTGACCTGTGCCTGTAATCCCAGCTACTCCGGAGGCTGAGGCAGGAGAATCGCTTGAACCCAGGAGGCAGAGGTTGCAATGAGCCAAGATCACGCCACTGCACTCCAGCCTGGGTGACAGAGCAAGACTCCATCTCAAAAAAAAAAAAAAAAAAAGTTGGTCTAATGTAGGTAGAGAGTAGAATGATGGTTGTCTCTGTTGTTTCCTTGGCTGTGCAGGTTTTTAGCGTGATGTAATCCCACTTACCTATTTTAGCTTTGTTGCCTGTGCTTTTGAGATCTTACCGAAAAAATCTTTGCCCAGACTAGTGTCCTGGCTGGGAAGGATGGGGTGGGAGATGAATATATGTTGATTAATGGGTACAAACATAAAGTTAGATAGGAGAAATATATTCCAGTGTTTGATAGCACACTAGGGTGATGATAGTTGTGATAATTTATTGCATATTTAAAAATAGATAGATTTGAAATGTTTCCAACACAAATAAATGATAAATGTTTGAGGTGATGGGTATCATAATCACCCCCATTTGATCACTGCACATTGTATTCATGTGTAAATATCAAAATACCACATGTACCCCATGTATATGTACAATTATTACATATCCATCGATCAACTGGGGGGCATTCTCACATCACGCACTTCTCCTAACTATTGGCCGCTTCCCCGAACCTTATGCTTGTCTCTGCGGTTTATTTTCTTATTCTAATACCAATTCTGACTTCTTTTAAAAATGTGTCTTTCCTTCTGTTTTCCCCCAGTGATTATGTACTCCCCACCACTGCCAAACTTTCTGAAAGGGCTGTCATGGTCTCTACTTCCCTTGCCTCTCGTTCACTCTTCAAAACACTGCAGTTGGATTTTTAACCCCATTACTCCATTAAAATCATCCTCACCAAGTCACCAGCTGACCGCCTTATGCTGAAAACAGCGGACTCTTCTTGTCATTCTTGCCCTCTGAGCACTCGACTGTGCTTTCCTCTTAATCGTCCCTTCCCCATATTTTCATGACACTGCACTCTGGGTTTTCCTTCTACCTCTCCACTACTCCATCTTTTCCTTTGCCCATTCCTTAAAGATTCATATTGCTGGCCGGGCGCGGTGGCTCATGCCTGTAATCCCAGCACTTTGGGAGGCCGAGGTGGGCGGATCACTTGAGGTCAGGAGATAGAGACCATCCTGGCCAACATGGTAAAACCCCATCTCTACTAAAAATACAAAAATTAGCCGGGCTTGGTGGCACACACCTATAGTCCAGCTACTTGGGAGGCTGAGGCAGGAGAATCACTTGAACCCAGGAAGCGGAGGTTGCAGTGAGCCAAGACTGTGCCATTGCACTCCAGCCTGGGTGACAGAGCGAGACTGTCTCAAAAAAAAAAAAAAAAAAAAGATTAATATTTCTTTCTGTCCTAAAGCCATCTGTCTCTTCATTTGACATACCCACTGGACAATTTCATACACTTCCATGGCTAAATTATCTTCTATAGATGTTGGTGGCATCTAACCTTTAGTCCACATCTCCTAAATTTCCTATCTATGTATCCAGCTCTCTACAGGACGTCTTTATTTGTATGTCTCGAAATGCATTTTAAATCAAACTCATCATCTCCCAACACTCTCATTTGCCACTGTATCTCAAGTACCCAGGAAACACATTAAGCCTCTAAAAAACATTAATGGCCAGACTCTGTGGCTCACGCCTGTAATTCCAACATTTTTGGAGGCTGAGACAGGAGAATCCCTTAAGGCATGGAGTTTGAGACCAGCCTGGCTACGTGCATGTGTAAATGTCAAAATATCACGTGCTCCATAAATATGTACAATTATTATCTATCACTACAGGCAACATATTGAGACTTTGTCTCTTAAAAAAAAAAATCGGCCAGGCGCAGTGGCTCATGCCTGTAATCCCAGCACTTTGGGAGGCCGAGGCGGGCGGATCATGAGGTCAGGAGATTGAGACCATCCTGGCTAACATGGTGAAACCCCATCTCTACTAATAATACAAAAAATTAGCCGGGTGAAGTGGCGGGCGCCTGTAGTCCCAGCTACTTGGGAGGCTGACGCAGGAGAATGGCGTGAACCCGGGAGGCAGAGCTTGCAGTGAGCTGAGATCATGCCACTATACTCCAGCCTGGGCGACAGAGCGAGACTCCGTCTCAAAAAAAAAAAAAAAGAAGGAAAGATGAAATGATCAAATGATGTGAGGCTGTGGTGTCTGCTTTGTAGAAATGAAAGGATCTAACTGAAGACAGAAGTTTTGGGCACAGAGGCCACAGCCCAAATCCTTCACCTAAAATCGCTATCTCTGAGCTACTTTTTAAATAAAAGGAGGCTGGGCATGGTGGCTGATGCCTGTAATCCCAGCACTTTGGGAGGCTGAGGTAGGTGGATAGCTTGAGGCCAGGAGTTCAAGAGCAGCCTGGCCAAAATGGCAAAACCCTGTCTACTAAAAATACAAAAATTAGCCAGGCGTGATGGTGCACACCTGTAATCCCAGCTACTCAGGAGGCTGAGGCACAAGAACCAGTTGAACCTGGGAGGTGGAGGTTGCAGTGAGCTGAGATCACACCAGCCTGGCTGACAGAGTGAGACTCTGCCTCAAAATAAATAAATTAATTAATTAAAATAAAATAAAATGTAAAAATAGGTAAAATTAAATACAGTAATACATTTTATTTACCTTAAATCCAAAATATAATTCCAAATGTAATCAATATAAAAAATCATCAGCGAGATATTTTATTTGATTTTTCATACTGAGGCTTTGAAATCAAGTGTTTTCATTTGTGGCACATGTCGATTTGGACAGGGCACATTCCAGGTGTCTGATGGCACGTGGGGCTTGCGCCCACCATGCTGGACACTGCAGGTCCTGACTAAAGGGGCGCTGGGGTGGGTGAACTGGTGCCTGGCCCCACTTCTGGACCCTCCTCTCCTGCAGCCCTCCCCACAGGGCCTGCCGCTTCTCCTACTCCCTGCCCCAGGCCACTATTGGCGGGGGGTCAGCATAGCCCTTGTCCCCCGAGTTAAATTGAGGGGCAAATCTGCAAGCTTCTGCCCAAGATGTCTTGGAGTGGACACTTCAACCTGGCAGCAACTCGGGCCAGTTAGCTTGGATTTCTACATAACGGGCAAAATGTCATAGGCTCCCACAAGGACAGCAGCGCCCTCCACCCAGCTCTGTGGTCTTTGGCTCTAATCTGACACTGTATGGGTGGCCAGGCCCCCAGGTTGGACCCACAGCAGCCTCCCACTACCGCCAGTGGCCTGAGATTGGCAGTTAGAACTCAGATCCAGAAACCAAACCACATCCTGCAGAGCACTAAGCAAGGGACTCACTTTATGACCTAAGATCCAAACTTCTTTGTGAAGTCCCCATCGTCTGGCTTGGGGAAAAAAGCCTGTCACTAACTGAGGAGTCTAGTTACTCACACTTCTTCACCAGCAGCCTAAGGGGGATTGGCAGGGGGTAGGGGGAGATCACATTGCATTAGAAAAAGAAATCCCCCAGCCTGTGGGACACAAGCTCCTTTTACCCGTGCTCCTCTCCTGCTCAGCGTCACACTTGGCCTGCAGTCACCCACAACTGTCCTCCTCCCACACACAGCTGCTGTGGAAGGCAGAAGGAGGTTCTGTGGGCGTGGGGGAGACCCTGGTGGCACCCTTAGCAGCCTGACCTGTGTGCCTCCGTGTCTCACCTGCAAAGAAGGGCATCTCCTGCCTCACAGGTGCTTGTGAGGACGAGCTGAGAGACCAGCTTTTGCACGGGGAGGGGCTGTGACATGTCAGGGCTGTTCTGGACCCAGAGTTACTGCAGTGAACCAGAGAGATTGTGCTGCCGGAGCCGAGGAGGTTGCCCTGACAGGCCTGGAGGTGGCTTAGGCTTGGATCCTCCATCCCTGGGCACCTGGCATTGGGCAGATCAGCCTCCCTGGGGCAATTCCCACTGAGAAGCCGCAAAGCATCCTCCTGGACCATCTGTACCCTGGGGGGACATCCCTTGGTCCCTCTGTACCCTTCAGACCGGCTCCTCTTGAGGGACACACAGACTCAGGCAAGGCAGGAGCCAAGGGCAGTGAAGCAAACCTGTCAAGGTGCTGCCCATTCCCTTGGGTGTCTCCCGCCAAAAGGCCTCCATTCTCAAGGAAGGGAGCACCGGCCACCTGTATGCACCCACCGCGCAAGTGCGCAGGGGCAGGCTTGCCAGGACGGAGTGGCCCTGCCACCCACTGCCCACGAAGGCGTCCTGGCACACCCAGCATGGTCTGAAACCCTCGTATGAAGGAAGAGCTCCTCACGGCCTGCTGCTGCCCCAGCCACAAGAAGCACAGGAGCACAGGTAGGGCCCACGGAGTCCTTGGGGCCTGCTACAGGGGGCCAGTATCTGTGTTCACACCAGCAGCCATAAGCACAGGGACACAGGCAGATACCGCCAGCCTGGGAAGGACAGGCACGGTGGCCTTCTTGCTGCAGCAGGCCTGTGGCCACTCTCTGGCTCTGCCTGTCCCCGTGCAGGCTGGACCTGTGGGGCACTGGTCCCTGGAGGACTCGAGGTCATGGGAGGATCTGGCCCTGCCCCCCAGGAGTCTAGGGGAGCTCAGAGGTGCTCAGCTGGAGACAGGCCTGTGAGGGAGAACCATCATTCACCCCGCAGGCCACATAAAAGTGACCAAGAGGTCACAGGTCTGAAAGGACACTGGTGAGGAAGATCAGGAGGGCACCAGATGAGGACACCGGGGCCCCGAGGCCTGAGGACAACCTTCACTCGCCGTGAGACACCTGACAGCTGCACCTGCCGCTGAAGTGGAGGTAGCGAGAGCTGTGGCCAGGAGTTCAGGACCAGCCTGTCGGCAGCTGCCAGAGAGGCCCCACCAGGCACACCCAGCGCTGCTCACCTGCCAGGCTCTAAGCTCTGGAGCTCTGTCTGTTCTGAGTCCACCCCAAGGAGGCAAGACACGGTTGGGCCTCAAAAGCCCTGTGCCCCGGCCGTCGCCTGCATCGACATGGCCCAGCAACAAGCCGGCACGTCCGGCAGCTCCAGGGCCCCTCCGCGTTCATGGGTCTTTGTGAGCTGGGGAGAGCTGGTGAGCAGGCTCCCCTTCTGTGAAACAATCTGGGCCTCAATGATGAGTCAAGACTCAGGTCCAGTCCCGACGGCTGGCCACCCTCCCTCCTCTAGGACACCCTCCTCTTGTCCATCACACCAGGACGTCCCCTTCTCCTCCCTCTAACTTCCACTGAGAATGGCCGGCCCTCCATGGGCTCCACTCCCCTAGCCAGGGCTACAGTCCTCACAACCCGCCTTGAGGTCTGAGCTACTGGCTGAGGGTTTCTGCCGTGGGCTCTAGCCGTGGCCTCCGGGCTCCTTTGTTTTCTTTCTTTTCTTTCTTTTCTTTCTTTTCTTTCTTTTCTTTCTTTCTTTCTTTCTTTCTTTTTTTTTTTTTTTTGAGGCAAGGTCTGGTTCCATCACCCAGGCTGGAGTGCAGTGTCGTGATCTTGGCTCACTGCAACCTCCGCTTCCCAGGTTCAAGTGATTCTCCTGCCTCGGCCTCCTGAGTAGCTGGGACTACAGGCGCCCGCCATCACGCCTGGCTAATTTTTGTATTTTTTGTAGAGACAGGGTCTTGCCATGCTGCCCTGTCTGATCTAGAACTCGTGAGCTCAAGCCATTTGCCCTCTTTGGCCTCCCAAAGTGCTGGGATTATACGCACGAGCCACCATGCCTGGCTGACTCCTTTTTCTGAAACTCTTGAAAACTTCTTGTCTCTAGACCTGCTCAAATTCAAAATCTACTCCCAAATCCCAAGACTGCAAAGAAACAACAGTCAAATCTCAGCCATCCCCAAGACAAGCTCAAGGCTGATGGACAGACCCCCACCTAGACCCAAACTGCATCTCTGTCCCGGGGGGACAGACCCGGCCTGGACCCCTCTGTGCTGAGCCCCTCTGGTCCTGGGCACCTCAGCAGTCCCACCAACCTCTCACCACACCATCTCTGTCGCCCGTCGGGCGCCCCAGAGTCTACAATGGTGGTTGACTGACAGCTCCCCCTCTCCTCCATGGTGCAGCCCCCACCAGCAATGCAGCTGAACCCGTTCAACAACAGGCCCCGAATGACCAACATGACAACATGGAGGTCCTAGCAGCTGCGAATCGAACCCCAGGTTTCTCCTGCTTGAACCCAGGGAAGGATCCCTTGCCTCCTGAGATGCACTTCAAACGGCCGTGTGCTGCGGAAGGGCCTGGAAACCCAGCCTCGCCTGGCCTCACCTCTCCTCACCCTCACCTGGAATGACCACAGTCCCTGCACCAGGGCAAAGCCAATCGCTGGCATTCAGGCTGCTCCTCCCTGACCGACCGTCTCCCCTCAGGACCCCTGGTGCCCTGCACAGCAGGCACAGAGAAGACCCTCCAAGGTCACGGCAGTAGATACCCTCTGCCAGCCCATGTCACCGGGTCCTCAAGCCAGAACCGTCACTGTTGACTCATAACCAGCCCGTGTGGCACTGCTTCCTGAGGCTCCCTCTCCCGGACATCCCTGGTGTGATGTCTGCATGGCCATCCCCAACGCACAGCAGAGCCTCCATCTCCAGGGCCTCCGTGCCAGTCCTCCTCTGTGTGTGCACAGCAGCCACCACCGCTGTTCCCAAAACCCCAGTCCCATGGCTGCTCTGGCACTCGTGGGTCTCTGTATGGCATGGTGCCCAGGTGGGGCCAGCTGTCTGCCCCGGCCCTCCGTGAGGTGGGCGCTGTGGCTCTTGGAGACTCCTGGCTCCTAGTTCTCTGAACCTTCTGAGCTCCCAGGCCCACTCCAAGTTGTGGCCTGGCCTATGGCAGTGGGGCTGTGGCCACCCTGTTCACACTCACCCACCTCTGCTAGGGTCCCTTGGAAGCACTCTCCCCCGTTTCTGGCTGGGTGAGGATCCAGGGCGCCTCCCCTCGTTCCAGCAGGGAGATTAGCTCAGGTTTGGAGGCTGGGAATCCTGCTTGAGGAAAACAGTCCAGAGGCCTGGAGTGAGCCTGGGGAGGTGCAGCATGCAGGGCCTGAACCGGGGGAACCTCCCACACCCAGCTAGCCAGGCGGGCTGCCCACAGGACACTTGAAGGGTAGGAAGCGTCTGCCAAGATCTCACCCTCAGAGATGCCCAATTGTGGCACAAGCCTCCAGTCTCTCTTGATTTGGCTGTTAGAGAAAAGCAAATTCTGCTTGTGGTTGTCGTCATGCGGTCCCAAACAGATCATCACTACGGGGAGACGCGATCTCCTCTTTACTCTGATGGGTGTGGTGTGGGTGAGGACTGACTGTCCAGGGGGCCCAGGGTGCCTTCCAGGAACACCTACAGCACCCCTGACCTGATGCTCACCTCACCCCTTCCCACAGCAGCCCAGTGCCCTCCTGGCAGTGCCCGCTCCTCCCCAGCTCACCCGTCAGGCACTGTTCCTCCCTAGCTGTCCTCTCCACTGCATAGAGGCTTGGACCCGACTTCACGAAGACATTTTGAAACCATGCACCAGGGAGTGTGTGTATAGAATGAAGAACCTTTTGTTTGCAGGGCTCCGTCCCTGCTCTCCAGGGTCACCCAAGCATTTGGGGCCTTGATCCTGGAGAGGCTGCCCCCTCCAGGGCTAGCTAATTCCCAGAGACAGCAAACACTCCCCTTCCAGTGCACCCTTCTTTTTTTGAGACGGAGTCTCGCTCTGTCACCCAGGCTGGAGTGCAGTGGCGTGATCTGGGTTCACTGTAGCCTCTGCCTCCCGGGTTCAGGCGATTCTCCCACCTCAGCCTCCCGAATAGCTGGGACCACCTGTGTGCACCACCACACCCGGCTAATTTTTTTGTGTTTTAATAGAGACGAGGTTTCACCATGTTGGCCAGGCTGGTCTCACCTCAGGTGATCTGCCCTCCTTGGCCTCCAAAGTGCTGGGATTACAAGTGTGAGCCACTGCGCCCAGCCCCAGTGCACCTTTGACACAAACCAACCAATCCAGAGTCCACAACTATCTCCCTCCCTTATCACACTGTCACTCACCAAGCCGGTATTTCTCCTGCCCTAAGTCACCCAGGAGCCAGGTACCAGACAAGAAGGGGCCACCCCTACAGCCCCGAGCCTGCCACAGTTGTTCAAATAGTCCCATGGTGAGCTCACTCTGCACACCTACCCTGCCTGCCCTCTCCTTCCAAGGAAAATAAAGGCTCGCGGCCGAACTCAGTCCTCTCCCCCTTTCGGCCTCCTGGCCATCCCTGGTCCTTCTCACGTGGCCCTGTGTGCCCTGCCCATTTTCCAGGGACCCATGACTGTAACTTCTTCCTTCACGACAGTCATTCTTACGTATGCATGCCTTACCACACCTGATTAAAACAAATCCATGGGGCTGGGCGCAGTGGCTCACGCCTGTAATCCCAGCACTTTGGGCGACTGAGATGGGCGGATCACCTGAGGTCAGGAGTTCGAAACCAGCCTGGCTAACATGGTGAAACGCTGTTTCTCCTAAAAATACAAAAAATTAGCCAGGCGTGTGGCGGGTGCCTGTAATCCCAGCTACTCGGGAGGCTGAGGCAGGAGAATCACTTGAACCCGGGAAGCAGAGGTTGCAGTGAGCCAAGAGACTGTGTCATTGCACTCCAGCCTGGGCAACAAAAGTCAAACTGTCTAAAAAAATAAATAAATAAAATAAATCCAGGGTACATTTGAACTCACCTTGAGATGGGGGTGTCTGAACTCACCTTGAGATGTGGGTGTCTGCAGATGGCAAGGGACCTGTGGAGGGGCTCTGTGGATTGGAGGCACCATTGCTCTGGGCCGTCCACACGGATACGGAGAGTGCTGTTGGAAATGCAGCACCTTGAAAGTGTCTTTGTAGTTGAGATTTTTTCCCTGGAAAAAATTGGAACTGTTCTATCTGGCCAAATATGAGGAAGCCAGAGTTGCCCCAAAAGTGGCAGCAAGGGAGTCACCTCAAAAGACTTCCCCAAACAGGCCCGAGATGGAATTGGCTGGGACTCCAAGGAAAGAAGCGAACGCCAGGGTGATCAGTCCAGAACATTTCTTCCGGAAATTTTCACATGGAGCTTCAGCTTTCTTGGGATCGATGGTGAGGCAAGGGATGCTCCACCCAGGTACGTCTGCAGCAAGGGAGTCTGGCTGTGGAGCTTAGATGAGAGTTTAAGGGATTGGGCTCAGGGCAGGGCCAGTTTCTACGTGTTTAGCAATAGGGTTGATCGTGTTTTTAAGCAACCTAAACAGCTTTATTAGGGAATGTGCCAGGCCCCGGACCGGGTTCCAGGCTGCAGGGAACACGCAGTGGCCAGGTCCCAGAGCAAAGGACTCTGTTTCTCAATCAGTAGAGAAAGAAAGAGGGGGAACTGGAAGACCCTGTGAATCTCAATCTCAGACAGGGATGAGCAATCCAGGCTGGCCCAGAGCATAAGCACCGTGACCATGTGAGGGCCTGAGCGTGCCTGGCTGTGGAGGGTCTGCTTGCTCAGTGGCCTCTAGACTCAGCCAGGCAGGGGATGCAGTGGATGGAGGAAGGCCCCTTGCCCCAGACAGGACCTCAGGGCCTCAGAGCCCTGGCATCTGCACCCTGGACACAAGGAAGGTGCCTATGAGGTGGATGCTCTAGACAGGCTCTCTCCCCTTCCTGCTCCTGTGTTACCCTGCTGTGCCCCCCTCACCTGCAGCAGGCCGGGTTGGGGCATAGGGTTGCGGGCCCCTACCAGCCCAGGGGGTCTGGAGGGCGGCTGGGGAAGCAGGCCCCCTGTCCTTCCCTATCCTTCGGGACATGCTCCCTGAGCAGCTGGGGTCCACTTAGGTGAGCAGAGAGGATGTGGGGCTGAGGGAGCCGAACTCGGGGCGGCAGGGGCGGGGGTGGGAGTGCCGGGATCATCCGCACCGGGAGAGGCGAGGCCGGCGTCTGTTTTTCACCTGGGCCTACCTGGAGGGCTGGGGGGCTGCCTGACTCTTCCCTCCTTTGGTTTGCGCAAGTTTCCTCGCGCGGGTTCGCATCAACACGCCGGGGGAGCCCGGCTCACGTCCCTCCTGGACCCCCGCCCCGTTCTTCCCGTGGGGAGGGGCGCGTCAGGCGGACCCAGCACCCTCCGGCTGCTGGGCTTCGCCGGGAGCCACGCGGGGAGGTCCAGGCAGCCGGGACGCAGGCAGCGTCCTCACCGAGGCTGCGAGTCCGTGGCCGTCCGGGGGAGGCGCGCAGGCTCTGCCGGACGCAGAAGGAACCCGAGGGAGGCGGGGTGGAGGGCGGTGCGGGGCCGGGGAGGGGCGAGGCGAGCGGCGAGGGGACGGCCTCGGGCAACTCTCAGGGGCGCCCTTCCTCGGGGTTCCGGAGGCTCTGCGACCCCGCGCCCGCTCCAGCCGCCCACTGGGGACAAGGCCCGAGCCAGGCGTCTCCGCGAGGCGCGGCCCGGAGCGCGCCCAGCAGGCGCCTCCTGTCGCAGGGACGCGGGCGAGCGGCGCCTGAACAGCCTCGGTGGGAACCAGCGCCCTTAGCTGGTGATCCGAGGTGCGCAGGGTACAGCCGGGCGACCCCCTGGATCTCCGCCAGCCTCGCCCCGGCGCCGCTCCTCCCACCCGCCAGCGAGGCCCGAGCCTCGGAGTCCGCAACTCCTGGCCCGCGTCCCCAGCTCCCGGCCCCGGCCCCGGCCCCGCCCCGCCCCGCCCCGCCCCTGCTCAGGCACCGCCCACTCCGGGCTCTGGGCCCTCCTCTCCCTCGCGGCTCCGCCCCCTGCCCGACTCCGATTGTAGCCCCGCCCCCTAGGCACCGGCCCCGCCTATCTGGGCTTCTGGTCCGGCCCAGGCTCTTGTCCCTCGGGCCCCAGCCTCGCCCCTCCTCGGCTCTGACTCCACCCCTTCTCCGGAGCCTGGGAGGCGGGGCTGAGGACCACAGAGATGGCCGGGCCTCCGAGCGGCCCAGGGCGGCCGGAAGTTGGCGGGGCGGGGCGGGGCGGACGCCGGTGGCCAAGGCCCGTTTCCGGCGGTGTCGCGCGTTTGCGAGACTCGGTTGGTCCTCAGGGAGGGTGAGTCGGCGCGGCGGGCGCGGACTCGGGTTGTCCTCGGTCCGAGTGATCCCTGGTCGCTTCCTGCACCCTCCCGCCTTCGGCACTGGGGTCCTCGCGTCCCCGGGGCCTCCAGTCGGGAAAGCGCGGGGGCTTTGCGGGGCCCTGAGCGCCTGGCGTGGGAGGTGGTCGAGCCCAGACACCCTCCCCCGCGGCGGCGGCGCGAGGTGGGCTTCGTTTGGCCGAGTCTCGCAGCTCCCCGCAGACCCCGCTCGTGGCACCCACGGTGTCAGGGGCCTGAGTAAGGCGAGCTCCAGCTGCGGCCTTTTCTCCAGGCCTGGGCCTACTCCCGGGGCCCGGACTCTCCCTCCTGCGAAGTCACCTTCTTCTAGGCCCTTTCTCTTTCTATTTATTGCCCTGGAAGGCCTAGGATAAGTGACAGTGGAGGAAAGAACGGTGCCTTGGGTGGGGTAGGCTGTTTGTCTTCTCTAAATTCTGGTTGCTATTCCGGGCATTCCTACTGTCAGGAGCCAGGTGGGAGGATCCTCCTCCGGGGGTCACTGCTGCTTGGATCAGCCCACCTGTGCCGGTGACCTGGGGCTTCCACCCACAAACCACTTCCTGGGCCAGAAGCTGCCGTATGAAGACTCTTTTTCCCATTCCGACCTCCCGGGGGAATGCCTGGGCAGGTAGAGGGTCTGGAGTCATTGGCTTGATTGAGGTGAACGATTTATGTCAGATTACATCCCTGTGCCTGGTTCCATCCTGGCGACAGGTGAGCTGGAGACTGGAATTTATGTACTTGAGGGCAGGGGTTTCCATGTCCACTCTTGTCTTCCCTGCAGTTTGTCATTTTTGCTCCTGCCTTCTCCAGCCTCCAGTCGCTCACTGCCTTCCCTTGCTGCCGGGAATTTACCCACACTGGTTCATCCAACCCCATTTCTTCTTGCTTCAGGCCCTTTCACATGCTATTCTTACTGCCTGGAGTGCTCTCTCCACCTCCATCACCTTGGCCGAGGTCCCTGGGGAAGTGACCCATTACACTGAACGTTCTAGTCTAAGTGGCTTTCATAGTTCCCTGTACTTGAGCGCTGTCGTGGTTGCAATGTACTTATTTGTGTGGTTATTTAACTTTCTCCACTGCCAGACTGCTTCGCGAAGGCAGGGTCCTCGTGTCCACTACTGTATCTCCATTACTCAGTGCCTGACACGTGGCATCCACTCCTTACAGCTTTGTGGAGTGAGTCACACATGCCACACACACATACACTCTGAAGAAGAACAAGAGTTCAGTGGGCCTCCTTCACTCAAGTGCCACGGCTGCTTCAGCCCAGCCCCATGTCCCTGCTAGAGAAATCTGGGGCTGGAGGTAAATGAGCAGAGAGCACAGTACCCCCTTGATTAGCCTGGAAGTTGGGCTTCTGGCACCCTGACCTCTAATCCTTTCATAATTGCCAACAGGTCTCTCGGCCAGAACACGTGGATGCCCACCCACCACTGAGCCTCATGGTAGGAAGCTTGACTGCCTCCTTGCCCTCGCTTGTCCTGTGAAGGCCCACCTCCTGCTCTGCCCACTGGCCCTGGGCCCAGACCCTACCTTGGCCCTTGCTGGGCTTAGGAAGGCCCCCTTGCCCCCATCCCCAAGGTAGTGAGCAAACCCCTGCCCAAACCAGGACCTAATTGAGGCTCTTGAGGGGGGAGGGTTGTATGACCACCATGGACTGGGTTCCTTCCTCCTCCCCGAGACTGCCCCTCCCCAGAATATTAGAGGCAGAGGAGTCCTGGTGAGCGTCTTGCCCAACCCCATGGTGCACGTCCGTGAGACATGTCATGAGGCAGCGCCAGAAGGGGGCTGGCACCCAGGGATTCCTGGGGTGCTGGTGTGTGTCCTTTCAGGAGGTGGTAACATTTGGCGATGTGGCTGTGCACTTCTCTCGGGAGGAGTGGCAGTGTCTGGACCCTGGCCAGAGGGCCCTCTACAGGGAAGTGATGCTGGAGAACCACAGCAGTGTGGCTGGACTAGGTGAGGCTGCACCTCGGGGCCCCTTCCCCTGCATCATCAGTCAGCACCCACCCAGCCAGGCCTCCATCAGAGGCTGGGATATGCAGGCCAAACGCTCAGACCCTCGTGGGCTCCACAGGGGGCTTGGACTCGAGTGGTGTGCCAGGCTGGTTCCTAGCTTTGCCCATGTCATGGGGTTCAGCCCCCAGGGAGTGGGTGGGATTTTGGGAGTTAGTAAAGCCTCTTTTTTTCCTAAGCTGTTAAATTGTGAGAAATAGAATCCAAACTTGAAATAGCTTAGACAAGAAAAGAGAAATTAT